>NW_026916030.1:1200000-2400000 GCF_034315485.1 Pezoporus occidentalis
CTGACGGGTGGGATGAGCAGCCCCATGCTCGGACCCTGCTGCGTTTGCCAGGGCACAAAGTGCTGTTTCTCACCCAAGCCAGCACGCTGGCCGGCTGTGGCTGAGGGGATGCATCCACTTGCTGCCTTGGAAGGAAGCTGTGGGCAGCGCAAAGCTGGTTGAGAGGCCTCTGGGATTGCTTTGATACCTAAAGGGGCCAATAAGAAAGCGGAAGAAGGGCTTTGGACAAGGGCCTGCAGGGACAGGCCAAGGGGAATGGCTTTAACCTGCCCGAGGGGAGGCTGAGATGAGCTCTAGGCAGAAGCTCTTCCCTGTGAGGATGCTGAGGCGCTGGCACAGGGTGACCGGGCGAGCAGTGCCAGGAAGGAAGCCGTCCCTTCCCGGATGAGCCGGTGCAGCTGGGAGCTGCCAGGGGCGATGCTCCACGGGAGCAGCTCCAAGCCCTGTCCCGGCAGAGCGGCGTTGCCGCAGGGATGAGCAGGCGGAGGGGCAGGAGGAGCGGTGCTGGCCCTGCCCTGCCGTTTGCTGACGAGGCACTTTCCTTAGAGCAGCCCTAGCGCCGGGCACGTCGGGGTGAGGCACGGCCCTGGGGGCAGCCCTGCTGTGCACACCAAGTGCGGCTCCATGGGCTGCTTCCAGGACGTTTGCACGCTGCACGAGTGGGTTCGGCTCCTGCGGGATGCTCCAGCGGGACTGGGGGGTCCCGCCGCCATCCGCGTGGCTCGCTGCAGGAGCTGCATCAGCTTGGGGCGCAGGCAGGAGGGACCATGGGGGCTGTTTCTCATGATAAGAGGATGATTGATAGGCTGGTATGCAGCGCAGCAGACCTGGAACAATGTCCCCTTTTCATTCCCGAGGAGGCCGGGCCGGGCTGAGTTTCTTCAAGTTAAACCAATCTCGGCTGTTTTATCATGCCATCGCTGTAGAATGTAACCCTGAGTTTAAAGTAATTGCAGTGCTAATTACTCATTCAGATGGTTCAAAATGAGTTAATCCTGGTATCTAGGACATTGCCAGTTATTGCTGTTCACTTGCAGCCCAGCTGCTTAAAAATTGAGGCACAAATCAACGTTATCTGCTTTGGATTCCTACCAGCCATCGTAAATAGTAGCAGCAACACGAGGAGCTTCTGCTCCTCCTGTGATGGGGCAGAGGGAGCGGAAAACACGGCTCTTCGGAGAGAGTGAGGGGAAAAGCCCAGCTTGGCCAGGGTCTGGGGTCCCACAGAGGATAGGCCAAGGCACCAGTCCTTTCCCATGGAGGCAGGGGTGGCTTAGCAAGCAGCTATGTCTGGACATGCAGAACACCTCAGGGAGTTTGGGGAGCTGCAGATAGACGCCAGCACCACGGGGACCAGCCATGGGCTGGCACTGCATGCCGACCCTGGGCAGGATGATGGCTGGGGGCACTGGGGGTCTTGCAGTGAGTGCAGCTCTCACCCCAGGTGCAGTTGGGTGCCTCGGCAGATGCACTGCGAAGGGCCCGGCTGTGTCATTTCTGCTGCAGATGCCGTTGACATCGGGGTGGTTTCCATCGTGCTGCACCATCGGGTGGAGGCGATGACATAAACCTGAGCTCACGGAGCTCATGGCAGTGAATCGCCCGGGGGCAGCTGAGGCTCCTCACATGTGGAATTAAAAGCAGCAGTGCCACAAGCCTGTGTGGGAGCAGCCCCGGCTCATCCCGGTTGCTGCGGAGCTGGATCCTCCACTGCTCAGAGCGAGCGTCTGCGGAGCCGGGGGCTCTGGCAGGGGAGCCCCATCTGCTCTGCTCTGCCCAGGGAAGCCATTGCTGCCTGCCAGGCTCTGGTGATGGTGCCCTGGCAGGGAAAGCGGTGCGGCAGAACCAAGCCCCGGCAGAGGCAGGATGGGGCTGGGGGTGAAACCGAGCGGGTGGCTTCGAAGCTGAGCTGGGAGTGCCTGGTGCTCACTCAGCAGCCTGCCATCAGCACGGGCTACCAGGGAGCAGCGGGCAGTTGGCTGGTTGGCATCACGGCAGATGTGTCCTCTGCACAGGGTTCACGGGCCAGAACTGTGAGGAGAACATCAATGACTGCCCAGGCAACAACTGCAAGAACGGGGGTACCTGCGTGGACGGTGTCAACACCTACAACTGCCAGTGCCCGCCCGAGTGGACAGGTAACGGTGCCATCAGCACTGAGCATGGCACGGGCTGGGCTGGGGACAGACCCTGTGCCAGGGGTTGCTGGGGACTGTGCTGGGAGAACCGTCCCCTTCACAGCGATGCTCACAGAGCCTGCCGGAGCCTCACGCCGGTGCCCTGTCCCCTGCAGGTCAGTACTGCACCGAGGACGTGGACGAGTGCCAGCTGATGCCCAACGCCTGCCAGAACGGGGGCACCTGCCACAACAACCACGGCGGCTACAACTGCGTCTGTGTCAACGGCTGGACGGGCGAGGACTGCAGCGAGAACATCGACGACTGCGCCATGGCCGCCTGCTTCCACGGGGCCACGTGCCACGACCGCGTCGCCTCCTTCTACTGCGAGTGCCCCCACGGCCGCACGGGTGAGGCCACGTCCTGTCCTGTCCCCTGCTCACGTGCAGGGTGGCCGCTCCCCGCGTGTCCCCTGGCTCCTACCTGAGGTTTTGGTGCCTGGTGACTTCTGCGCCCGTCCCCTTGACGTGCCTTTCGCTGCCCAGGTTTGCTGTGCCACCTCGATGATGCCTGCATCAGCAACCCCTGCAACGAGGGCTCCAACTGCGACACCAACCCCGTCAATGGCAAAGCCATCTGCACGTGTCCTTCGGGGTACATGGGCCCGGCCTGCAACCAGGACGTGGACGAGTGCTCGCTGGGTGAGCACCGGGTGGGAGGCAGAGATTGCGGATGGGGAAAGCACCGGTGCCAACGGGAGCGTGTCCTCTGAGCCACCCCTGTGTGTTGCAGGAGCCAACCCTTGTGAGCACGCAGGGAAGTGCATCAATACCCAGGGGTCCTTCCAGTGCCAGTGCCTGCAGGGCTACTCGGGCCCTCGCTGTGAGATCGATGTCAACGAGTGCCTCTCCAACCCCTGCCAGAACGATGCCACCTGCCTGGACCAGATCGGGGAGTTCCAGTGCATCTGCATGCCCGGTGGGTGCACAGCCCATGGACCCCTGCCCCGGTGCTGGTGTGGGTGGCAGGAGGGCTCTGGGTACCCTGAGCTTCAGCTCAGTGTTGGTTTGGGTGAGGAGCCACGGGAGGTGCGTGTCTGGGGACAGCACCAAAAAGAAGCCTGGTAAAGACTGGGGGGTCTCCCACAGCAGTGTGGGGACAGGAGGTGAGAGCTGGGCACCATCTGCCCTGCTCTGATCTCCTCCTCTTCTGACCTTGCTGGCTTGGATCAAGCCAAGAGCAGGGAGACCCAGGATGGACAGCCATGACACAGGCTGTGCATCAGGGCCCACCACCTGTAGCACATCTTTGTAAAGATGAGGAACCAAATGCACCCTGGTGTAACCTGCCCATCCCGTGCACTGTGCTGGGCCCGTGCATGGTGCTGATGGTGCTCTTGGTCTCTCCACAGGTTACGAGGGGGTTTACTGTGAGATCAACACAGACGAGTGTGCCAGCAGCCCCTGCCTGCACAACGGCAACTGCCTCGACAAGATCAATGAGTTCCACTGCGAGTGCCCCACTGGTACGCGGCATCCGTCCCACTGCTGTCACGGTGAAACAGAGCCAGGATGTGTCCCAGCTCCCAAAAATGGGCTCCTTCAACTTCAGAGCCCCATAAGATGGGGAGAAGGGGCTCAGCACCTCTTGGTGCTTCTGGTGGGGGTTCCCCCGTTGCGATGTGTGTGCAGGCGATGCTGCTCCAGGTCCAGCCCATGGGAGAGGGGCAGGAGGATTAAACCCCACGGCTTTGCACTTGAAAAGGCCCCTCTTTGGGAAGGAGGGCGGGGGGCCGGGGGGGGCCGCACCAGCCGCTTTGAATGCGGTGTCAAAGTCACGGGGTGGAGCGGAGAATGGGGAGACGGTTAATCTGTGAAAGGAGGTTTTGAAGTTCAGAGACTTTGCTGCTCTAGAGATGTAAATAAGATGCTCTCAATGGCTGGTCGCAGCCCCACATTCAGGGCCCCCAGCAGCCATCCCCATGGAAACCCGGCGCCCTGGCCGGGATGCGGGGGGCCCGGCGGCGGGGGGAGGCCGGTGGGTGCGGGCGCTGTGCAGGGACGTGACTTCTCCTTCCACACCAGGCTTCAACGGGCACCTCTGCCAGTTCGACATCGACGAGTGCGCCAGCACCCCCTGCAAGAACGGCGCCAAGTGCGTGGATGGCCCCAACACCTACAGCTGCGAATGCACTGAAGGTGAGGGGTCCCCGTGTCCCGGGGGGGGCTCTGGGGTCCCACACTGCTGGTCAGGAGCAAGCTCCATCATGTCCCATAAAACCCCATTGTAGCAACAAGTGCCCACCTCCGTGGGGATGCCCCCAAAGGCCCTCACAGGGGGATGGTCCCCTCTGATGTGGCTGCAGGGGTTGGCAGAGCGAGCGGTGCCGGGTGTAAGGAGCCCGGTGCTCACGAGGTGTGGCCCTGCAGCAGCCATCCCACCGTGCTCCCGCCATGCTCCCACCTCGGCGGCAGGCGGCGGCGAGGGGGAAGGCAGGAAGGAAGGAATAAAGCTGCCTCTATGGGGACGCAAGGTGCAGGGCCGCGGGGGCTCGCCAACCGAAACCCAAGGAGCGGTTGCACAGAATGATGACTTGAGCCCTGGTGGCAAACAGTGGCTCTTTTGTGGAGCAGCTCCCGCCAGAAATCTTCCAGCTGAATGGCCTCTAATTAGTGTCTTGCTAATGCCAAGCCCCGATGAAAAGCTGCTATGTGGGCTTGGCGGGGTCTAGTCAAAGCTGTACTTTGTCCTCGCCTCTCCACCCCCAAACCCGGCGGGGAGGGAGCCGGCCGGGAGAATAGGATCTGCCGGGGGGGGTTATTATTCGGGGTGCCTGCGGCCGGCCCCCCCCGTGCGCTCCGGGACGAGCTGCGGGCGAGCGCGGGGCCCCGCTCGTGAGCCGGGGCGGTTTAATGCAGGTCATTGTGCACCCCGGGACAAAGCCCCTGAGCCGGCTCTGAGCAGCGCTGCTGCCCCTGCTCCCCTGCCTGCGCCCTGCGCCGGGGGTCCTGGGGCTTGTGGTGGGGCGGGTGGGCAGGTCAGACCACCCCGGTACAGCCTCATATGTGGCCGGGGTGGGAAGGGGTGTCCTGCATCCCCCATCCTCTCCTGCATCCCCTATCCTGCACCTCCCGTCCTCACCCCATATCCCACATCCTCACCTTGTATCTCCCATCCTCACCCCGCATCCCTCCCGCTGCTGGCAGGTTTCTCAGGTGCTCACTGTGAGATTGACATTGATGAGTGCGACCCTGACCCGTGCCACTACGGGACCTGCAAGGATGGCATCGCCTCCTTCACCTGCCTGTGCCAGCCTGGCTACACGGGCCACCGCTGCGACATCAACATCAACGAGTGCCAGAGCCAGCCCTGCAAAAACGGGGGCACCTGCCAGGACAGGAACAACGCCTACAACTGCCTCTGCCTCAAAGGGACCACGGGTGAGCAGAGGGACCCCTGGGGCTCCATGCGGGTCGGCTGTGCCAGTGCAGCATCCCTGCCTTATCCCCGGGTGGGTTGGTTCTGGGGCATCCTTGGTGAGGGTGAGTTCTCCCAGTTTGGTGCCCAGCTCCTGCAGGACCTGCTCCCCATCTGGGAGCTGCTTATGGCAGAGGTGCTTTGCCGTGGAGCGGTGGCACCCATCGGTGCTGGTGGGCTTCGTTTCGCCTCATCGGTGGGTCTGGGGAGCCCCTAATGGCACCACTGTCCTCCCCAGGACCCAACTGCGAGATCAACCTGGATGACTGCGCCAGCAACCCCTGCGACTATGGCAAGTGCATCGACAAGATCAACGGCTACGAGTGCACCTGCGAGCTGGGGTACACAGGTAAGGGCAGGGCAGTGCAGCCACCGCAGCACCCCAGGGACATGGTGCAGATCCAGGGGAGCCTTGGGATGTCTCCTGTGCCCATGGCAGTGCCGGGATGCCCCACGCATTAGGGACGAGGTGCACTGGGGAGGGTTGATGCTGCCATCCGGCTTCCTACAGGGAGGTTTTGCACCCTCCAGCGCTCCTGCTTGCCCAGGAGGGTGACCCTGGCTCTGGCCGCAATCAAAGGGGTGTCTGGTGCCGGGAATCCGAGTCCCGCTGCGCCCACTCCCATGGGTATCAGGTTGCTGCCTTGTCCGACTGGTTTGTTTGATGGGAATGGCGGAGGGCTTTGATGGGAGCAGCCCCCGCCTCTCCCTGCTCCACGGCCCCTTCTGCTCCTGCCCGCCGGGAGCCGCAATAAAGCTGGGCTTTGTCAGCCGTGCCAGGTAGGGTTACAGGCTGAAACCAGCTCCCTTCATTATTCCCTCCTGGACCAAAGCAGCCCAGGGCACAGCCTCTTCCCAGTCACATTAATGGAGCCAGGCGGGCAGCGCAGGGGTGTGAAGTAACCCTGCCTGCAGGGCAGCCCGCTCCTACGCAGCCAGCACACGTGTGCCTGGAGATTGGAGCCTCCAGCAGCCGTTCCCGGTGGCTGGAAGGGGCCCTGCCCAGTGGATACCCCCAGGATGCAGTGTGTGCCCACCGTGCCATGCATCCTGCGGGCTAACGCTTCCTCACACCCCCTTTCCCAGGGCGCATGTGCAACATCAACATCGATGAGTGCTCCAGCAACCCCTGCCACAATGGGGGCACGTGCAAGGATGGCATCAACGGCTTCACCTGCCTCTGCCCTGAGGGCTTCCACGACCCCAAGTGCCTGTCCGAAGTGAATGAGTGCAACAGCAACCCCTGCATCCATGGGAAATGCCACGACGGGCTGAACGGGTAGGCTGGAGGGATGGGGACCAAAGGGCCACCAGCAGAGCCAGGGGCAGGGTGTGCGGCCGCGCTCTGCTCTAGTGCTGAGGGATGTTCCCCTGCAGGGGCCCGATGAGGAGCCAGGTTTGCTGGGTGGGTGCTGGCTGCTGTAGCAGGGCCAGGCCCGACCAGATCCTGTGGTTTATGCCCCAAATTCCCCCCAAAGCTACAGGTGTGACTGTGACCCAGGCTGGAGCGGCACAAACTGCGACATCAACAACAACGAGTGCGAGTCCAACCCCTGCATGAACGGCGGCACCTGCAAGGACATGACCAGCGGCTACATCTGCACATGCAGGGAGGGCTTCAGCGGTAAGGGTGCAGCCAGGGGCACTGCTGAGGCTGGGCTGGAGCTGGGGGTGGGTATCCCCATGCTGCTGGATGGGCTGGAGGATGGTGGAGACCCCAGGTCTGGCTGGGAGATGTGGCAGTCAGTGCATGGGGACCTTCAGCAGGGTTTGGGTGCCCGGGGCAGGAGCTGAGAGCAGGAGGCTCTCCCAGGGTGATGGGTGGGCTGTTGCCATTGTCACTATGGCCCCACTGTACCCTCAGCCCTCTCCCAGCAGCACACATCCATCACAGCCGCTTCTATCTGTGTTCCTTAATGCAGGACCCAACTGCCAGACCAATATCAACGAATGTGCCTCCAACCCCTGCCTCAACCAGGGCACGTGCATCGACGATGTCGCCGGGTACACCTGCAACTGCCTCCTGCCCTACACAGGTGAAGGGGAGCTCCCTGTGCCCCAGGCCCTCACTGTGGGGCTGCTGCTTGGTGTGTGACAGCAAATCAGTCCCTTTTGCATGTGCAATGGGGCTGCCCACGGCTGCGGCTCCATCTGCCTGTGCCAGGGTGCAGCTGGAGGAAATCTGGAGGAGCGCTGGGAAGCAGCCAGCCAGAGCTTCCTCCCTCCTCATCCTCTTCCTCCTCCTCCTCCTCCTGGAGGGCACCAAGCAGTGCTTTGGTTGCAGTGGCACTGGGGCAGTGGCACCGGGTGGTTGCCCCACTCACACCGCGCTGCCCGGGGGGGCCCGTGCTGCTGCCGGCCCCATTCTCTGCCGTGATGCTCAGGCTGGAAGAGGCGAGCAGGGGCCGAGGGGCCGGGGGATTCTGCTGAGCCAATTCCTGTTTGCCGGCCTCCCGCTTCCGCTCGCGCACAGCGGCAGCCGGAGCACAATTGCAGGAAGCTGTGAGCTGTTTCCTGCCCTCGGCAGTGGCCATAGAAACCCCTGGGGGGGACGGGGACGGGGAAGGCTCTGGAAAATAGCAAAGGCCAGTTGGGGAGATATTGGCTGACAGGGAAGATAAGGGTTCGGAGGGAACGTGTCCCTTGGCTGGATGTAAACAGGAAAAGCAGCTGAGAGGGATGGGGGGGAGCGCAAAGGGGGGAAAGACACCCGAGCAGCACTTCCCTGCCAAAGGAAGTGTGCAGCGCTGTAACGCAGCCCAGATTACCAGGGCTGAAGGATTCATGGGGGGCTGGTGTCATGGGGGACCGGGGATGGAGGAGAAGGCCCCAGCTGGGTGGTTCCAGAGCCTGCCCCAGGCAGGGCACAGGGGTGGTGGGGTCTTGGAGGGAGTCTCATTGGGTGCTTGTGCCCGTGCAGGAGCCACCTGTGAGGATGTGCTGGCCCCCTGCGCTAGCAGCCCCTGCAAGAACGGCGGCGAGTGCCAGGAGTCGGAGGACTACAAGAGCTTCTCCTGTAGCTGCCCCCCTGGCTGGCAAGGTAGGGGCATGGCCTCTTCGTTGACTGGTGCAAGCAGTGCCCGAGACAGCATCATCGTCCCTGGGGCTTTCACCGGCTCCTCCAGCCCTCACAGTCCCTATCCTGCTGTGTCCCACAGGTCAGACCTGCGAGATCGACATCAATGAGTGCGTGAAGAGCCCCTGCCGCAACGGGGCCACGTGCCAGAACACCAACGGGAGCTACCGCTGCGCCTGCAGGACCGGCTTCACCGGCCGCAACTGCGACACGGACATCGACGACTGCAAGTCCAGTAAGAGCAGGGGCTGGTCATGGACCACGCTCAGCCTGGCCCCAGTGTCTGTCCTGGGGTGAGCCCTGGCTGTGCTGCAAGCGCTGGTGGGGCTTTAGGGCCACCTCAAGCACGTCCCATTGAGCTGCATCAGTCCAGGGCCAGGTGGGAGCTGGCAGGAAGGAGGCTGGAGGGGAAGAGTGATGTTCAGGCAGTGAGCAAGTGTGTCCCATGTGCCTGCTCCCCCCGTGGGGCTGGTCCAGCCTGGTTCGTGGGCTCTGTCCCATCCCCCCACATGGCCAGGGATGCGTGTGGGGACAGTGCTGTGGGGCAGCTCCCAGGACCCCTTTCACTTTCACATGCATGTCCCTGCTCCCCAGACCCGTGCCGCAACGGCGGCTCCTGCTCCGATGGCATCGGCACGTTCTTCTGCGAGTGCCTGGCTGGGTTCCGTGGGCCCAAGTGCGAGGAGGACATCAACGAGTGCGCCAGCAACCCCTGCAAGAACGGTGCCAACTGCACCGACTGCGTCAACAGCTACACCTGCACGTGTCCCTCCGGCTTCAGCGGCATCCACTGCGAGAACAACACCCCTGACTGCACCGAGAGGTATGGCCGGGGCAGCTCCTGCCGGGCACTGCCTTTGTCAGGCTGCAGCAAGGGGCTGAGGTCCCTGCGCTGCCCCATAGCGCTGGGCCAGTGCGTGGGGCTTTGGTGTGGAGCAGGACCAGCGGTGACTCACTGGGATGTGGTGTGTGTGTTCCCAGCTCCTGCTTCAATGGCGGGACCTGTGTGGATGGCATCAACACCTTCACCTGCGTGTGCCTGCCCGGCTTCACGGGCAGCTACTGCGAGCATGACATCAACGAGTGTGACTCCAAGCCGTGCCTGAACGGGGGCACGTGCCAGGACAGCTACGGGACGTACAAGTGCACTTGTCCCCAGGGATACACCGGGCTCAACTGCCAGGTAGAGCCATGATGTCCATCCCTGCACGCTGGCTGTGGGGGGGTCACTGCAGCCTCCACTCCTGCAGAAGCCCTGCTGGGTCCTGAGCCCCATCTCTTGCTCTGCTCCCCCCAGAACCTGGTGCGTTGGTGCGATTCCTCTCCCTGCAAAAACGGAGGCAAGTGCTGGCAGACCAACAACCTGTACCGCTGCGAGTGCAACAGCGGGTGGACAGGGCTCTACTGCGACGTCCCCAGCGTGTCCTGCGAGGTGGCTGCCAAGCAGCAAGGTAAGTCCCTCACAGGGCCAGGCCTGGGGTTCTCGGGTGCCCCCCATGCTGGACTCTGAGCAGGAACAGGCTCAGTTCCCTTGGTGGGGATCTTTGCGCAACCAAAGTGATCTCAAGGGTTGCTGTAACGTGCGCCCCTGAGGCTGCAGTCCCTGGTGGGATGCGCAGTGCTCGGGACATGGCCCCATGGTGTGTGGCTGTCACCGAGGTCCCCACGTCTCTGCTCTCCCTGCAGGTATCGACGTAGCGCATCTCTGCAGGAACTCGGGGCTCTGCGTGGACACCGGCAACACTCACTTCTGCCGCTGCCAGGCCGGCTACACTGGCAGCTACTGCGAGGAGCAGGTCGATGAGTGCTCCCCCAACCCGTGCCAGAACGGAGCCACCTGCACGGACTACCTGGGAGGCTACTCCTGCGAGGTGGGTGCCACGGCGGGCAGAGACCCACACGGAGATGCTGTTGGGCTGCACAAGGGGTTTGGTGTCCCCTTAGAGGCTGTGCTCCCGCAGCCACGTGGGAATTGAGGGAACCTCTCTAATAGCTCCCCTCTTCCCTCCTTGTAGTGTGTGGCCGGTTATCATGGAGTTAACTGCTCAGAGGAGATCAATGAGTGCTTGTCCCACCCGTGCCAGAATGGAGGAACCTGCATCGATCTCATCAATACCTACAAGTGCTCCTGCCCCAGAGGAACTCAAGGTAAATTAACTCCCCAGGCTGGGGCATTAGTGGGTTGAGTGCAGATATCCTCGGTATCTGCTCATTAGCTGCTCGGGCTCGCAGAAGCGAATGCCGTGGTAGGGGTTTGTGCTTGCTGCGGACTTAGCCATCAAGGCCACGCAAGCTTGGGCATGCAAGGGCTGCGCGGTTCCTCCTGCCATTGACTTGGTCAGGATCAGCCCCTTCGCAGGGAGGGTTCACAGAAGGGACCACCGGGCACCCCGATACTGTTTGATGAGCTGTGTGGGTTGTTCCCCCGTTTCTCTAGGGGTGCACTGTGAGATCAATGTGGATGACTGCAGCCCTTTCTTTGATCCTGTCACCCTGGGGCCCAAGTGCTTTAACAATGGCAAGTGCACGGATCGGGTAGGTGGCTACAGCTGCATCTGCCCCCCTGGCTTTGTAGGGGAGCGCTGCGAGGGAGACGTCAACGAGTGCCTGTCCAACCCCTGCGATGCCCGCGGCACCCAGAACTGCGTGCAGCGGGTCAATGACTACAAATGCGAGTGCCGGGCCGGCTACGCAGGTGAGCACCACGTCCTCCCCGTGCCCAGCGCCCAGCCTGCAGCCACCCCAAGCATCCCGCGCGCCTTCCCCTGCTCCTCTCACACTGCTCTCCCTCGCAGGCCGCCGCTGCGACACCGTGGTGGATGGTTGTAAAGGCAAACCCTGCAGGAACGGTGGAACGTGCGCTGTTGCCAGCAACACCGGCCGTGGCTTCATCTGCAAGTGCCCCCCGGTAGGTACCCGCTCCTCTCCAGCTCCCAGCATGGGATGTTTCACTTGCAAGTCAGCCCCTGGCACTGAGGGGCTGTTAAGGGTCCAGTTTAGCTCCTGAGGCTTCCCCAGTGGGGATAGCCTGGGGTAAGCATGGAGGGGAAGATGCTTTGCTGCGGTGTTCGCCAGAGGGAGGTGTATCCGTATGTGCATACCCTCCTCACTTGCAGGGAGACTGGGTTAGGGTCACGGAGAAGGAGGTGCCTCAGCCCTGCAGGTAGGATGCTCTGCAGAACAGTCTTGCCTGGTTGACAGTTATTTGTACCATATAAAGGTGGAGCAGGCAGCTATGCAGAATTGCTGCCTTTGTGTTGAGGGGATGCTCTAACAGGCCTTATATTCTGGATTATCCTTGCCCATCACTAGTTTCAGAGGACAAGTCAGAGCCATGCCCTGATTCACTGGGCTCGTGCCGAGTTTCCCAGAGCACACACGTGTTGGGCTGCTCACAGGACAGCATCAGTGATCCTGCCTCCCTCCTTGCTCTCACCTCCCCAGGGATTCGTGGGTGCCACCTGTGAGAACGACTCCCGCACGTGCGGGAACCTGCACTGCCTGAACGGCGGCACCTGCATCTCCATCCACAAGAGCTCCAAGTGCATGTGCGCGCCGGCCTTCACCGGCCCCGAGTGCCAGTACCCGGCCAGCAGCCCCTGCACCTCCAACCCCTGCTACAACGGTGGCACCTGCGAGTTCTTCAGCGATGCCTCCCCCTTCTACCGCTGCAACTGCCCCGCCAACTTCAACGGCCTCAACTGCCACATCCTCGACTTCGATTTCCAAGGCGGGATCGGGCAGGACATCATCCCCCCCAAAATCGAGGAGAAGTGTGAGATCGCCGTGTGCGCGGGGTACGCCGGCAACAAGATCTGCGATGGGAAATGCAACAACCATGCCTGTGGCTGGGATGGGGGCGACTGCTCCCTCAACTTCAACGACCCCTGGAAGAACTGCTCGCAGTCCCTGCAGTGCTGGAAGTACTTCAACGATGGCAAGTGTGACTCCCAGTGCAACAACGCTGGCTGTCTGTACGATGGGTTTGACTGCCAGAAATACGAAGGGCAGTGCAAGTAAGTGATGTGCTCCTCAATCCTCCTGTTTAAAGCCATCTCTGCTGGTTGTCTGTGGGTATTTTCTGGTTACATAGAACAGGGTTGGAAAGGACCTGAAGATCATCTCCTAAGTGCAGACTTGTTCACCCTCTGTGCTCTGTCCTGCTGCCTGTGGGGTTGCAACTCAAGCAACCACACTCCCCTGTGGTCTTACTGAGTTTATATACTTGGAAGCTCTCTGGGTTTAGCTCATTCCAGATGGCTTCCCTGTCCTTGCCTGTATCACGCCATAGATGTGAGCTCTTCAGCTCACAGTAGTAGCGCAGTGAGTTTCAGCATAGGGAGACCCCAGATGGAAGAGCAGCCAGAAACCATGATGATGTTAACATCCAGGCATTCACCAAACATTGTCTTTGGCAACAGCAGGAACTTAATCCCAGATTCCTGGACCAGCTCTGGTCTGAACAACTGTTGTGTGTCCCCATGTCTTCTGTGAGTCACAGCCATTTGTCCCTTTTTCTGGCATCTAAACGGAAACTTACAACTTAACAGCTGCTGTCTTTCACCTGCAGAGCTGAACACCTCACAGCGCTGCAGGGAACAGTTGTCCTCAATGAAAACTGGCTTAGTGTATCAGGATGAAGAATATTTACACACAAGAGAGGTCTTTGTGGACCACCTCTTATTTTCTCAGCAGATGGGTGATATGTGCAGTGCTTGGTCTAATTCACACTTCTGCCTTTCTTTGTCTCCCACCCAGCCCTCTCTATGATCAGTACTGCAAAGATCACTTCTCAGATGGTCACTGTGACCAGGGCTGCAATAACTTTGAGTGCGAATGGGATGGTCTGGACTGTGCAAACAACATGCCAGAGAAGCTCGCTGATGGCACGCTGGTGGTGGTGGTCCTCATCACTCCTGAGAACCTGAAGAACAACTCCTTCAACTTCCTGCGGGAGCTGAGCCGCGTCCTGCACACCAACGTGGTCTTCAAGAAGAACCCCAAAGGGGAGTACATGATCTTCCCATACTATGGCAATGAGGAGGAGCTCAAAAAGCATTACATCAAGAGGTCAACAGAGGACTGGTCAGATATGTCTAGTGCTGTCATCAACAAAGTAAAGAGCAGCCTGTACTCCAGGGCTGGCAGAAGGCAGAAGAGAGAGCTCGATCAGATGGACATCAGAGGGTAAGGGGGACCAGTGGGTTCCTTTTTCACCGAGCAGCATTTGTTTTCTGTGTTGATAATAGTAACACGCTATAAAGGGAAGGATGTAGGTCAGATAATTGTATTTAGATGTTGCTTTCTGTGTGAATAGAAACCGGATTTTGCTCTCATGTGGGAAAATCGAGCGATGGTTCAGGAATCCCTGATACAATGCTGCGCCGACTCTCACGATTGAAGGAGCCCTGTGTATTGTTGGGAGCCAGGGCCGGGCTGGGTGGGACCTGGAAGCAGAGGTTGGCCTGACCGCCTGTCTGACTTCAGGAAGTCATTAAGTTAAGCCTCAGTTTCTCCCTGGGAAATGCTTTCTAGAGCTTTGTTGTAAAGCTCAATTACTGCAAACTGTGTTTGGAGGTCTTTGGTATAAACATACAGATCTAACCTTCTCCCTCTCTGTAGGCTCAATCAAAAGCCACTGAAAGCAAAGGAGTTAGAGCAGTGAAACTGATGTGGAAAGATCTGAAGGCTCTCAAACAGCATTTTTTAAGCTGCTATAGCATCTGGGTACTTTTAAAATGTTGTGAAGCAGAGAATCCCTTCCACTCCTGTAGATAAGGAGTTTGATTTCATAGCACTCATTGAGGCAAATCCAATAGACCGAGAGCATGGGGAGCTGCAGGGCTTGAGCCACAGGGAAGCAAGGAGATGGGTTCCCACCTTCTACTTCCCACTGATGGTGGGTTAAAGAGGGGAGACAGGGCTCACTGTCTGCACAGTGTGGTCATTGCTGCGTGTCTCTCATTGACTCTCCTCACACAGATCCATCGTCTACCTGGAAATCGATAACCGCCAATGCATCCAGTCATCTTCCCAGTGCTTCCAGAGTGCCACGGATGTGGCGGCATTCCTGGGGGCCTTGGCCTCCCTTGGCAACCTGAACATACCCTACAAAATAGAAGCTGTTAAAAGTAAGCATGTCCGGTCAGCTGGGGAGGAGAGCCAGCCCAGACTGCCCTGCCTCACCTGTGTTTGGCTATCTGTCAGCTGCCTGTGTTTGACCTGGGTTTAACCACCTTGTTGTTTTGGGGTCTTTTTCTTTAAGTCTGTTCTTCAAAAAATTGCAAAACCAGTTAAATTTTTTTTGCTCATTCCAGGTTTATTTCAAAATCATTATCACTATAAAAGTTATAGAAAAAAAAGCAAAGAAATCCCAACCAGCTCCGATCAATCAGTGACACGCAAAGAGTTGAAGTTTGTATCTTGAAAATCCCCCCTAAATCCTTTTGTCTTAACAGCTCAATGCGAGCGCAATGATTTGAAGTTCACTAATCCTTTTCCTTAAAGGAGAAAAAAGTGAAGCTGTCTCCTGGTGCAGCCTGGCTTGTGCAGCCGAGAATTTGCCGATGGTTTGCAATTCTGATTAATAGCGTATAAAATGACCTTATTGGGGGGGGCTGATTTAGACCAGACTTAGGTACCTCTATTAACTAATTTTCCCTTCATTTCCACTCGGTCACTGGTTTGCTATGCAGCTTAATGTCTCAGCATCTCTTTGTGCCCCACTGTTTTGTAGGTGAAACAGCCGAGCCCACGAAGAACTCCCAGCTGTATCCTATGTACGTGGTGGCGGTGGCTGTGCTGGTCTTGCTTGCTTTCATCGGGGTGGGAGTACTGGTGTCTCGTAAGCGGCGCAGGGAGCATGGGCAGCTCTGGTTCCCTGAAGGCTTCAAAGTGACAGAGTCGAGCAAGAAGAAGCGACGGGAACCACTTGGGGAGGATTCTGTTGGACTGAAGTGAGTAATTTGCTTGCTAACCCATTAAAACACAGTGCAGCGGGGCTGCTCACGGCTCTTCTGAAAGAGCACAGGGGAGTTTTGTTCTTTAGGGCATCAAACTGGTGTGGTGGGGAGGAGAAAAATCAGGTTTCTGAAAGTTCTGCATGGGGAAAAGAGTGTTCCCACCTGGAGGAGGTTTTTGAATGCTCCGTGGTCCAATTGCACTCAGTAGAATATTACAGGAGGGAAACCTCCTGGAAATTCCCTTCTTGATTCTTCTCAGCTTGTGCATGCCGATGAACAGAGCCCATCACAGAGCGCTGCCTGCAGAGGAGCTCATTTTTTTGTCCGTTTTCCTTTTTAAAGGCCCCTCAAAAATGCTTCAGATGGCACGCTGATGGATGACAACCAAAATGAGTGGGGTGATGAGGAGACCTTGGACACAAAGAAGTTCAGGGTAAGCTCACTGCCACATCCCCTTTCTGTGCTGCAAGTAGTCACTGGCTCGGTTTTGCCATGGAAGGAGCATGGTGCTGTGGAAAGCAGCAGAGCAGAGGGACTCTCAGGGGCCCGGTCTGTGTGTGTGTGGCTGCTGCTGGCTCCTTCGCAACCTATGTGTGACAAACACCTTTGGGACTGACAGAGCTTCCCCCTCCTCGTGTGCTCTGCTCTGTGCTCACTTCCTGCTGTCATTCCTCAGTTCGAGGAGCAAGCGATGCTGCCCGACACGGACGACCAGACGGACCACAGGCAGTGGACCCAGCAGCACCTGGATGCTGCGGACCTGCGCATCTCCTCCATGGCACCTACTCCACCGCAGGGGGAGATCGATGCGGACTGCATGGACGTCAACGTCAGAGGTCCTGGTAAGGTGACTCCTTTCCCTTCTGTGCTGCTTGGCAGGGAAGCTGAAATCCTTTCTTACCTATTGCTGATGAGCAGTCCCAGACAGCCCGACTTCTACCACTAGGACTGAGTTGCTGACAGTCCTTCTACATTGCATGGCTGCTGTTGTGTGTGATCCAGTGATGGACCTTGTGACATTTCACTTTCCATGAGATCTCTTGTTTAATCACTGAGATGGAAATTAAGAGAATACAGAAGAAGTGCCTATTAAATCATCCAGTTTATCTCTCTGCCACTCCTAGATTCCTCTCCTCCCACCAAACTGCATGTTTCACAATTTTCTTTTCAGGTTTTTAACTACATCAATAGCTCATAGGCTTTTATATTATTACAAACATTTGGTCTTCTCCACATCTGTGAAACTGTGCTCTGAAATAGTGAAAATATCTAAGGCTGTGCTGTACCATGCTCGTGTTTGCTTTGAGCAATCTCCCGTATAAATTGCACCTTACATGTTGGAGTGTGCAAGCTCCAGCAGATGAAATAGGAAAAGCAGCGAGCAGTGAGTTACCACTAAGGAATTTCAGATCTGTATCAGAGGGAGGATATTCATGTTTGATGTTTAGAACCAGTCAGGAACTCGTCTGGATGCACCCCTGAGAATAAGCATCTATTGCAGACAGAGCATCTTGCTGATGGGGTAAAAAGCCTTTATTCACTGAGTTCCCCTGCGCTTTTCAGATGGTTTCACCCCGCTCATGATCGCCTCGTGCAGCGGAGGAGGGCTGGAGACGGGCAATAGCGAAGAGGAGGACGATGCTCCCGCCGTCATCTCGGACTTCATTTACCAAGGCGCCAGCCTGCACAACCAGACTGACCGCACCGGGGAGACGGCGCTTCACCTGGCTGCCCGGTACTCCCGCTCGGACGCTGCCAAGCGCCTGCTGGAAGCCAGCGCCGATGCCAACATCCAGGATAACATGGGCAGGACCCCCCTGCACGCCGCCGTCTCTGCCGATGCCCAGGGAGTCTTCCAGGTAATCGATGCTTCCACCTCTTCTCGGGGTCTACTGGGGAAAGCGCTGCTGTGCACTGAGGCACTCCCACACTGAGCGAATCACTGGGTCTCCAGCAAGGTGCGGGTGAAAGTCTTGAGGACTGGAGGCCCTGTGGTCTCAGGGCAGGGCACAGCAAAGCAACAACCCCGTAGTTACCCTCTGATGTGCACCCCTAGAGTGTGAGCGGCCACTGGAGGGATCAGCCCCATGGAAAGGGTGTCGCAGGTCCTGACTCTGTCCCTGTTAACACGTGTGATTCTGGCTCTTGTGGCAGATCCTGATAAGGAACAGGGCAACAGACCTTGATGCCCGAATGCATGACGGGACCACTCCTCTGATCCTGGCCGCTCGCTTGGCTGTGGAGGGCATGCTGGATGATCTCATCAACTGCCATGCAGACGTCAATGCCGTGGATGATCTAGGTACCGCGGGCATCTAAAACAGGCTTCCTCAGAGGCGGGAGGAGAGAACTGCTTGCTGTTACTCTTACTCTTCACTAATGAGTGTTGTATTTCGTGATCTTCCTCTGTAGGCAAGTCAGCACTGCACTGGGCAGCTGCTGTGAATAATGTGGAAGCTGCAGTAGTCCTCCTGAAGAATGGTGCCAATAAGGATATGCAGAACAATAAGGTAGGGGTCTCCTGGGCTGACCTAGGCAAGGAAAGAACCATTGGGGAAGTCTGTTAAATAGTAATCTTTTGCCTAAAATACAACACTGTCACTGAGACTGATTTGATTGTTCTGATGTGAATGAAGCTATTGGATTATATAGAATCATAGAATCATGGAACGGTTTGGGATGGAAGGACCTTAAAGCTCATCCAGTTCCAACCCCTGCCACAGGCAGGGACACCTTCCACTAGAGCAGGGTGCTCCAAGCCCCTGTGTCCAACCTGGCCTTGAACACTGCCAGGGATGGGGCAGCCACAGCTTTTCTGGGCACCCTGTGCCAGTGCCTCAGCACCATCAAAGCAGCATGTGGGATTTGGTCATACATGTGGGTGATGTCGAGGGGCCATGCAGTGCTTGCTGAGCAGTATAACAGTGTTCTTGTGTCTATCTCCTTGCACGTTCTGGGTCATTATATTTGTATATATTATATCTGTGTATATATATATACAGATATATACATATACATATATATTATATCTGTAGGGTCTGATAATCAGTATAAGGACATGGCTCAGCAAGGTTAGGAAGAAGCAGCAGCAGAACCTCACTGGAGGAGAGGTGGTAGTGACCATCTCTGCCACCCAACCACATGGTGGTGGTGCGGAGCTCAGCACAGTGTTAGCCAGTAGAACCTGTGAACTTACACCTAACCGTCTTTGCTGGGTTTCCAGGAGGAGACCCCACTGTTCCTCGCAGCCAGGGAAGGGAGCTACGAAACCGCCAAGGTCCTGCTGGACCATTTTGCCAACCGGGACATCACGGACCACATGGACCGGCTCCCGCGGGACATCGCGCAGGAGCGCATGCACCACGACATCGTGAGGCTGCTGGATGAGTACAACCTGGTGCGGAGCCCACCGCTGCACAACGGCCCTTTGGGAGCACCCACACTGTCCCCACCGCTCTGCTCCCCCAACAGCTACATCAGCAACCTGAAGCCTGCCGTGCAAGGCAAGAAGGCCAGGAAGCCGAGTACCAAGGGCCTGAGCTGCAATGGCAAGGATGCCAAAGACCTCAAAGCCCGGAGGAAAAAGTCGCAAGATGGCAAAGGGTGTCTGCTGGACAATGCCAGTGTGTTGTCTCCAGTGGACTCCCTGGAGTCACCCCATGGGTACCTGTCGGATGTCGCCTCTCCTCCGCTGATGACCTCCCCGTTTCAGCAGTCCCCTTCCATGCCTCTGAACCATCTGCCAGGCATGCCTGATGCCCACATGAGCATCAATCACCTCAACATGGCGGGGAAGCAGGATATGGCCATGGGAAGCTCCAGCAGGATGGGCTTCGATGCGGTGCCGCCGCGCCTCTCCCACCTCCCGGTCTCCAGCCCCAGCACCGTGATGAGCAATGCCCCGATGAGCTTCTCTGTTGGCGGGGCCTCCGGGCTGAACGGGCAGTGTGACTGGCTCACCCGGCTGCAGAACGGCATGGTCCAGAACCAGTACAACCCCATGCGAGGCAACATGCAAGCTGGGGCGCACCAGCAGACGCAGAACCTGCAGCACGGCATGATGACCTCCCTGCACAACGGCTTGCCCACCACAAGCTTGTCGCAGATGATGAGCTACCAGGCCATGCCCAGCACCCGCCTGGCTTCCCAGCCCCACCTGATGCAGAGCCAGCAGCTCCAGCAGATGCAGCAGCAACAGCTCCAGCAGCAAAACCTGCAGCCGCAGCAGCAGGCGCAGCAGCAGCCGGCACAGCAGCCGGCGCCGCAGCCAGCGCCGCAGCAGCACCACAACCCCAGCTCCAACGCGAGCGGCCACATGGGCCAGAATTTCCTTGGTACGGAGCTGAGCCAGCCCGACATGCAGCCGGTGAGCAGCAGCACCATGGCGGTGCACACCATCCTGCCGCAGGAGTCCCAGATGCTGCCCACCTCTCTGCCGTCCTCCCTCGCCCAGCCCATGACCACCACGCAGTTTCTAACCCCACCTTCCCAGCACAGTTATTCCTCCCCCTTGGACAACACCCCCAGCCACCAGCTCCAGGTGCCTGACCACCCTTTCCTAACGCCGTCTCCGGAGTCTCCGGACCAGTGGTCCAGCTCGTCTCCTCACTCCAATGTGTCCGACTGGTCCGAGGGCATCTCCAGCCCTCCCACGAGTATGCAGTCACAGATGGGACACATCCCCGAAGCCTTCAAGTGAAAGGCAGTGATTCAGAGACGCTGGCGCGCAGGGGGAGGTCGAAGCTCGAGGGAGCCCTTTTCTCAAAGGACATTGGATGCTTTTATCAAAGGATCCTTTTTTAAATATGTTTTTATAAAAAAAAAAAAAAAAGCGAAAAGACAAATTAATTCCTTTTTTTTTTTTAGTATTTATTTATGTACTTTTTATTTGACATGAAAACACTGCCTTTTTATTTATATGTTCTATTGTTAAGAACTCAATGTGGGACACCAGTTGTGTTTCAAGGGATCGAACAATTAGGGTTTTATAGGACGTTCTCTTTGGTTTCGGGGGTTCGTTGTGTTTGGTTTCAGAGGAAATGTCTATGTAAAGCTATCAGCGGCGATTTGTGATTCTGAAATGCCATTAATTTATTGTTTGTCAACTCAGAAAGAGGTGAAAAAGGAGAAGGAAAAATTAACTAAAACCACCGCTTCTTAGGGGGGGAAAATTAAGTACGGAGGGATTTTTGGAATGTACTTTAAAATGGTTCCTTTGCTGTTATATGAGAGGACATTTTATGGTACCAGTCACGAACCTTTGTTTAAATTTCAGTATTATATAGTTGTACATTTGCCTTGATAATAGAAATTTTTGTTCTCTCTTGTTTTTATATATATATAAAAATATATATATTTAAATGATTTTTATGAGCTAACAAAAAACATAAATCGGGATTACAGACCTGTCAGAACAGGTTCTAAGCTAAAACACCCCAACGAACCACAAAACACGAATACTGTCCCCCACCAAAAAAGAAAGAGTGTTTGCCAAACCTTTAGGAGAGCAAGCCCGTAACCGTGGAGTTCATACACAAAGGAGACTTAATTTCACTTTGAGTATCTTTACTGTTGTTTAGTTCTTGTGTTTGCATTCGAGTAACTGTTTAAGACATAAATGCCATTATGAACTTGTAACGCACGTCCTTATTTTAAGGATGGCCTGCCTGTTTTAAGGAAGGTTTGTCTGTCGGTGCAGACAGCCTGAGTGAGGTTACACAGCATCGCAGCCCTGCCACCGCCGGTGATGCCCGAGCCCGGCTCCCCTGGCAGTGCCATCGCTGGCGGCCCGGTGGGAAGCGCTGCTGGCGTTGGTGGGATGCTGGCCTGGTTCAACAGGAGGGCGAAGGAGAGCACAGCCGAGCCTGTGCCGTGAAACGTTGACATTTTGTTCTTGTTAGTCTGGAGTGATGCATCTCTTTTATATTGGTGTGCACTCTTCCTGTGTATCATGTAAAATATAGTATAAGCCTGTGGCAGATTTAATGTTTGTAAATATGTTGTTTTGTTTTTTTTAAAGAAAAGGTGGATTTTGTTTCAAAAATCTAAATGAACGAGTCTTAAATATATCCTAAATATATCGCCTTAGAGAGGTGTTGGAATATCACTCACTCGGGTGCAAAGGCAAGCAGACACCCTAAGACTAGATATGTGTATGGGACAGGCAAATAGAGAGCAGAGAATCAAGAAAACCTAAGGAAAGGGTTCCTTTCCCTCGTTCCTCTTTAGAACACCAAATAAAATGGATATTTCTCAAGGCACAGCGCCTTGCCAAGCACTCATCTTAGTGAACATTTCAGACCATTGTTATTGTGACATGCCTAATATGAGTGATACAAACATCCCGTGGTGTTGAATCTTCCTATGTTTTATAAACTAGAGTGTAGTTTAAGAAAAGATATCTTCTGTAATAAAGTTATCTACATGCAAAGTTGTAGTTTGCAAAAATGATGTATTTTTTTTGGTTAACTGATTTGCAATAAATGATGCTTCTGGGCATCTAGATTTTACTAAAACTGGAACTTGGTGGTTTTGTTGTGGATGGGTGGAAATCTGGGCTCGATACCCACTGTCTCCCACGCCTGCAGGGCCGCAGCTTCCCAACAGCTTGTTCCCTGGGTTAAAGCTCAGAGCAGGGCTCTGGACCATGAAACTCTCCTTGACTTGTGCAAAACTCCCATCAATGTCAGAGGTCTGGTTTGAGCAAGCACGAGAGGCTCTGCTTTACCTGTGCTGTGGATGCTCTGATGTCCTCCAGGCCTCTGCCATTAGGTCAGGATCTAATGGGTAATCATTGAATCAAAGGGGTAAGCACTGAAAAGTTGTCACTTGCGCATGTTCACCTGTGTTCCACCACCTTAAAACTGCTTTCTGATCAGGTTTTTAGGGGCATTCTCTGGCTGATGACACAGCCAAAGATAAAAATGGCCATGTGCTTCTAATTAAATAGTGCCCATGGAAACAGCCTGCTATGAGGGGTGTTAAGAGTTATGTTCAGTGCTTCCTTCTTCACACACGGGGCTGGGCACATGGCTGGGCTCTCAGAGGTGCTGGTTGCACAGGTAGGAACTGGGGAGCCATCCGAAGGGCACCAGCACCGAGGGAAGGTCTCACTAACACCACTCCAGGCACAAACACCACACAAACGTTTGCTGTCCTTGTTGCACTCAAGGTTTTCAAGGTAATTTGATTCTTTCTTTTCCCCACAGGGGCTATCTAGGCCAAATGCAGCTGCAAAGTCCCCAGATAACTGGATATAAATAGCCAAGCCGTGGACCTCCTCATGGTAACTCCTGGAATGCTGGTATTTTCCACTCCATGGCTGGGGAAGGAGCAGGCATGTGCGAGCATGTACCCGGTGTCCAGCCCTGGATGGATGTGGGGCTGTCAGACACGTGCTGGTCAGAAGCTGGTGCTGCAGCAGCGGCATTCCATGTGCCATCCAGCAGCAGCGAAACGGTGCCTTTAAAGGCAAACTCCACGGAAAGGGGGATTTCAACTGAGCACAAATCCCTCTTCCCCCTGCAAAATGTGGCTGAGCATCGGTGTACCCCAAGGGACACCCTGGGGGTGGTTTCCTGAGACATGCTCTTCCCCGCGGTTGTGTCCGCTGCATCCCATCTGGGCTACGCTAGATGGAGTGTGCCTGCCTTCACCGCGACTCGCACATGTGCTGGCCATGGATCACATCTGGGAACATCCAGCTGTGTTCCCACGCAGCCCCATCCTTCCAGGCTTCTCCCACATGCACGCATCCCAGCACTCGTGCCCATGGCATTGCCAGTGAGACAGGGATGCTCACACCAACATCAGGCATCAGAAGACTCTCCTGTCTGGTCCAGTGTGCAACACTGGTCACTCGTGGTCCAGGCAGGAATTAGGGTTGGAATGCATTAAAAAAGGAGGGGTTTTGAGGATGTGTAAAACAATGTGAGGTTGCAAGAGGAAACTGAACACATGTGGCTCATTAGGAGGAGGACGACTGTAATTTTCCATGAGGATGGGTCAGAGGGGCAGAATGAGAAAAGAGGGGGCTAAATGCCAGAGAAAGAAGCAAAAATAAGGTCTGTACTAGCACATGAATAGATACCAATAAACTGGCCACAGAGTTGTCTGGACTAGAAGTCAGAAAAGGGTTTTTTAAGCAATAAAGGAGCCACACTTCAGTTTTGAAGCATTTAGCCCCCCATGACTTACATCTATGACCCACAGGCTCCTGCCAGTCCCAGGGGAGGGTTCAGAAGTGTTTGTGCAGCACAAGACCAACACCAGCTCTTCCGATGGTTGATGCTATGAGGAATCCCTGCACCTGAGCCATTTGTTTACACACTGGAGGGCTTGGTGCTCTTATGCTTTGTTTTCATTATTCCTGCTCAATTAGACGGGACACCCAGAAATTGTTACTCTGTGCTGCCTTTCCCTCCAGGCTGTCCGTGTTTGCCCGGAGCTGCTGACAGCTGCTTGAACCCTGGTTGAGGAATCCTTACTGCAGCTCAAATCACCCCCTGAAGAATGCGCGAAAGGAGCCAAATTCAACCAAGGTGTAGCCTCTCTCCAATTACACACACATGGGTTAACGTGGGCACGTCGAACAATCACAGCCACTGAGTAAATAAATAGAGCTCAGCTTGCCCAAGCTGGCTGACCTGGCATGGAATACTGATACTCTTAAGAGAAAGGTTCCTTTAGAGGTTTTCTCTGTTTCTAAACTTGGAGAATGATGCTTTTACTCCAGGGCTGTGTTTACGGTTGCCTGGACCCTGACAGGCTGAAGAAGTTATCAGGATATCATGGGAAAAGGTCATTATCCTTTTTGTTGCACCCAGAATGAGCTGATGAAGCAGGAAGGGAGGGCACACGCTGTCCCCTTGCCACCAGGAAGCCTTTACTTTGTCAGTGGGTCGCTCTCACATCCAGAACAGGCTGTAGTCACTGAGTACAGCGAATCTGTCAGCTTTGGGGTGAAAAGTGATTGAATGTCTTAATGTGGCGTTTATTTATAATCGCATACTGGCCAGGAGAAGAGCAAAGGTGAGATCCCATTGCAGTGTTTGCACTGTGTATGTGTCTGGGTAAGTCTGTAGGTAGAGGGATAGGTCTGTAGTGTAAATACAGAGCTTTAGATACAGGTGTAAGCTTTTGATGGTGTTTACACAACACATACGTATTTTTAACGCCATTGCGGCTCATTAAAATCGTGTTTCCTCAGATCGTACCTGTTGGGGGAAATACCAAGGGAAAACCGGGGCTCCATCTCCAATTCGTGCCCGCGTAAGGAAATTGGGTTTGACAAGCTGGTTTGTGAGAGGGCTCCTCCAAAAGAGGGAGATGAAAGGCGCTTGGAAAACCGCAGCACTGCCGCAGGTTCCCACACCAGCATCAAAGCGCTGCCTGCCCGGCTCGCCGGGGCTTTGAGGATATCGCCCCGCTTTAACGACCGAGCAACAGCTCTTGTGCTGATAACGACCCTCGATGGAGGTGTTTGTTTAGGGCATTTGTGCTGTCCCCTCCGAGGCGGTGCCAGCATCAGCACAGGGATCACCGCCTGCATAGGAGGCACAGCCCTGGGGGTGCACAGCAGCTCCCTGCCTTAAAGCTCGGTGTTTGTGAGAAACGGACCCTCAACACGGAGCTGGGCGTGGAGGGGGCTGCACGTGGCTGATGCGGTCTGCGAAAAACCGAAATGCGAAATCTGCGTCTCTGCAGAGTGGGTTTGGACGCCTTTAAACTGATGCCTACAGGAAACCTGGAGAGGGGCTTGGGACAGGGGCCTGTAGGGACAGGCCAAGGGGAATGGCTTTAACCTGCCCGAGGGGAGACTGAGATGAGCTCTTAGGCAGAAGCTCTTCCCTGTGAGGGTGCTGAGGCGCTGGCACAGGGTGCCCAGAGAAGCTGTGGCTGCCCCGTCCCTGGCAGTGCTCAAGGCCGGGCTGGACGCAGCGGTTGCAGCACCCTGCTCTACCGGAACGTGGTTTGGACCGGATGAGCTTTAAGGCCCTTCCAACCCAACGCAGTCCGTTCCAGGGTGTCCCGTGATTGATCTCCCTGCACAGATCCAGCCCCCACGGACCCGCGGGACGGAGCCCTGGAGTGCAGCGAGGGGCAGGTTCGTATGTCCGCCTCCTCCCCACAGAACCCCCCCGCTTCCCGGTTCTCCGCTGCACCGCCCCGGGCTGCCACCGCCCCGAGGGAAGCGGCTCCAGCCGCTCTGTCCCACCCTGGCGGCCGCCTTCGCCACTGCACCCGCTGCGGCGACCCCTACGGCTCGGCAGGCTGGGGCAGCCCGGCAGGGGCTGTGCCCGGTGCGGGGACACCGGGACCCGCGCTCCGCAGAACCGGGCCGGTGGCACCGCGCGGGACTCGAACCCGCGGCCAAGAGGTCCGCGGCAGCACTGCGCCTGCGCGGGCAGGGGCGCCGTCGAGGCCGTTTCCGGTGTTTTTTATCCTCCGACACTTCCGCCCCTTCCCTTTCAGGGACGGCGGCGGGGCGGGGCCTGGCGGCGGAACCCGGGAGCCGGATGTGCCAAGATGGCGGCGGACGCGGCCGGTGTTGCGGCCGTGGCGGGGGGCGGCGCCCGCTGCTGAGGGGGCTCCGCTGGCCGAGGCCTGCCAGGTACCGGGGGCTGCCGAGTACCACGGGCCGGGCCGGGAGCGGGCCGAACCCTGGGCAGTGCGGGCGGGCTGTGTGCGGAGCGCAGGGCCTGAGGTGCGGACCCGGGGCTGGCGGCCGCCGGTGCCACCCCCCGTGCGGCGGGGAGGGCTCAGGTGCCGCCTGTGGCAGCGCAGGGAGGCGGCGGGGCGCGGGCAGCCCCGGCTCGGGCGCTGGCCCCTGCTGGCGCAGGTCGCGGTGCCGCACGGAGAGGGAAGCAGTGAGAGGCGGCCGGGGCGGGTTTTCCTGCGGGACTGGGGCTGTTCGGGGCCGGCTCGGGTGGCACAGGGGGACCGTGCGCACCCCGAGGTGTTTGAGTGGGGGTACACAGGGTGCGGGAGCAAAAGAGAGAGCCGGCGGTGGAAAGCTCCACCTGCCATTCGTTCCCGTGTGTTCCCTTTGACAAGACACAGAACTTCTGGCAGGCTGGGGTTGATTTTTGAGTTGTGGCTTTGTTGGAGCAGCAACTGGTGCTGACTCAGGAGCGCAGCTGCCTGAATGCGTCGGGACCTGCCGGTCTATTGGAGCAGTGGTCAGTCTCCTAAACAGAGCCAACGGGAACATTTAATGCTGCTTCTGCCTGCAGATCCTTGTGAGTTTGGTTACCAAAGAATTCTTAGAGAATCCTGGAATGGTTTGGTTTGGAAGGGACCTTAAAGCTCATCAAGCCCCTGCCACGGGCAGGGACCCCTTCCACTAGAGCAGCTTGCTCCAAGCCCCTGTGTCCAGCCTGGCCTTGAGCACTGCCAGGGATGGGGCAGCCACAGCTTCTCTGGGCATCCTGTGCCAGCGCCTCAGCACCCTCACAGGGAAGAGCTTCTGCCTAAGAGCTCATCTCAATCTCGCCTCTGGCCAGCTAAAGTCATTCCCCTTGTCCTGTCAGTGCTTTTTCACTGAATAACACTTGCAGCTATTGTCATTTGTGAGAAGGCCAGGAGGAAGCTCTCAAGAGTACTGAAGGTGTAGAGTGTGTCCAGTCTGAGTGTCACACACGTTTGCAGATGTGCAGCTGTCTACACAGAAAGGAATGCCTGAAGAACTGGTGTCCCTGATGCTGGTTTTAAAGCTGCAGATCTCATTTTCCAGCTGTTCTTGCCTTTGGGATTGCAGCAGGGTTTTCATTCACGTTGTTCTCATTGTTTGGAATCTGTGTGTGTGAACACGTTATAGTGCTTGTTTGGTACATGCAGGTGTGTGTGCAAACAGCAGATGTGTGTGCTTGTGTATATATAGGCACATGTGAGGATTAATATTAGCACTCTGTAACCTGTTTCGTGGGCACAGTTGTGCTGTTTAAGTGTAGCTTGTTTGGCTTGTGTCTGTTGGAGAGACAATTTAATTAATTCCCCCTAAATAAGTTGTTCTTTCACACATGAATTTCCAGAGGAGTTTAAAAATAATCATGGCTGTAGAGCTCCTCAGGTGAAATTTACCGATGGCGTTGCCTACAGGGTAGTTTTAATCTTTTCCCCCCTCTTTGGTAACATTTTTTGGCACATCTGCTAGTGTTCGGCAGCCTGCTCTGCATTCTCTATTCATAAGCGTGTAGAAAGTTAAGAATTTCCAGACTAGATAAAGCAGAGCTGGATTGCTCTTAACTTACGTGGTTATTTCCTATTTATACATTTATTAAAATCAGCATTTCTGTTAATACTGGGTCGGGGGCAGGGAGGGTCAGTCTCACCCAGCTGGTATCTTCTGTTTGAATTACCTGACATGGGCACGTTCATTTTATTTGGACTTAAATCCCCAAAGCTTGCAATGCTTTTCCTCCTGTGTGCAGTCTGTTAATATTAACTTTCCTCCTGTGAGGAAGCTGATACCCTCCTATTGAACTGCTGTAATGTGACATTAGAGCTCTAGCCACAGGAATGGCAAACCAGCACTTTGAAGTAAACCCTCCACTTGGTGTAATAGCTGAGCACTGGGACTGGTTGTTACAAAAGAGTGGCAAAGGATTGGGTTCTTTTCCTTTGAGTACATCTGGGAGGACGGGTAAGGAGTGAAATCCGCATTTGGAATTTGGAAGCAGGTATTGAAGTTGTAAAACAGTTGGCTTTTGTGCTCAACTTTGTTTCAGAAACAGCTTTTCTATTAAGAGCAGAACAGGTAGGAATCAATTTTATGGTGGGTAGATAGCAGGTAAGTTAGGGCTTTCCAGGAGGTGAGTGTTCTTTTCCCTAGGGAAAGTTGTACTGATGTCCCATAAAGTCTGTATAGATGACGTTGTGGTCATGTATTGGCATTTTTCAGTTATAAATCTTTAATACATGTGGTTACATGGTGTTCACTCAACATGTACTTTTGTTAACCAGAAACCAGAAGTGGTTTGCATTTGAACTTCTCTGGAGCTATTAAAATTTTGGCTTAATTACAAACCTCTGACTTTTCTGGCTTCCCATTTTATTACTGACAAGACGCTGAATCTTAAAACACAAAGCAAAACACACAAAACCGCCCTAAACCTAAAAATTGCACAGCTTTTGTCTGTGTTCTGTAACCAGAAGTGTATCTGGTATGAAACGATTGCTGTGGGTTCTTCACTCTACGTGATATAAATGATACTTCTTGTGCTCTATTGGGAAACAAGACTCTCATGTGTTGCTAAAGCTTCTTGAGCTGAACTGGACAAATACTGAAGTCTTACCTGTAAAAAGGTTCATTCACACTGAACAACAGAGCTGAAGATCATCTCTAATGGAATTAGATAGTAACTTCTCCACTTGTTATAATTCCATTGAGCTTACCATAGTGCTTGCAGGTTCTGTTGTAGGCTGACTGCTGCTGGCTCTTGTCTATGATGCATGTTCCTGCCTAAAAGAAATCTGGGGCAGTGTAACAGTGTAAAAGCAGTGGTGCTTCAGTCTGGTATTTAAAGGTTTGTACAGGGCTCAGCTGTGTTTAGTTACTCTTACTTGGAGCTTTTTGTTAATATGGAGGTTAAATAATGTACATTGTTACCACAGAGCATTAGACTCAGTTAAACCTGGCCTTGGATTTAGAAATACAATATAGTGTGTGTATTATGTATCTTGGGGAAAGAGAGGTATTTCCCACTTCAAATTCTTTGAGTAATTTGGTTTCTAAAATGAAAACTGTTTAAGTGCTGTGTGTGTTATGAGAAAGGAAACTGATTTGTCATCTGTTTTGCCTTAACAGGGTGGAAGAAGGAATCTCTCTACAGCATCCACTACAAGTTTGTCGTCTCCCATCTGACCCTGTTAAAGGCCATCATGCAGCAGCCTCCGCAGCCTGTGCCAGCGGGAGCAGCAGCTCCACCTCCTGCAGGCATCCCTCGGAACATGTACCGGAGAAACAGCTCACTCAGTAAACGAGCAAATGCACCAGCTGCCCCCGTGCAGCCTGTGACATACGCTTTGGCATTTGGCAAACAGACTCCACAGGGTTCCCCTGTAGATAATCCATCCAAGGGCAGTGCGTTGGTTATGCAAAGCTCTTCCCCCACGGGGTGTCTGCAGCCAGCCCATACGCACACTTCACCACCACGTGCCGGGGACAATCCTCATGGACTGCACACACCTTTAGCAGCTCCTGTACCTCAACCAGGAATCAATCCCAGTATGTTTTCTAATGTTCCAGTTCCTTCACCGTCCCCAGGATATGCTATGAACAGTACTACAGAAGTGCATCCAAATGCAGATCCTGGATTCCAAGGGCCTGTGGTACCACTGCACTATAGTACAGGAGCAGCAGTTGAAAATTCTTTCAGTGTGCATCCTGGAATGGCTGCATCAAGCAAACCTGGAGGTAGACAAGATGTTAGTAGAGGTCCAAATGACATTCCTTCAGGACCCAGTGCAGCAGCGTTCTTCCCTCCTCCTCCTCAGCAGCCTATGTCTCAGTGGAGGCCTGTTCAAGGTAACCTGCAGTCTCCAGTTCGAAATTTTGTGCCCTATTCTGAGCCATCTTCTCAGATTGATGTTCAAAACATTTCTCAGTCTTCTGTTAGCACTTCTCATCCTCCTCTGCAGGCAAATTTCCAGCAGGGTCCTGTGCACCAAGGTATTCCACAAAATGCCATGCAAGCGCCTTTAGCTGTTGGTTGTGAAAAGAATGGGAAAAATGGCTCTGCAAATAGCAGTCACCACATGAACAGCATCCAGCCTGGCAATGTGTTCAGGCAGAACACAGAAATGACTAATGCTTGGTTAAGTCAACCATACCAGGAACAGTTTTACCCACAGCCACCACTGCAAGACTCCAGTTTTGTCCTTCCCACAGCTCAGGAAAATAACCCCCAAAACCAGGCTCCAGATATGTCTGAAACAACAAACAGACCTGTTCCCGCAGATCAAGATCCAGGAACTCTCTCCATGTTTTTCAAAGGGGATGAGGCAGAAAATGAAGAAATACTTTCATCTGAAAAAGATTACATGGTTGAGAAAACAGAGTTTGATGCTTGTCAGCCCAATTCAGCATCCTTGTACCACCAGCCAGTGCATCCTCAGCGCATTGCAGCAAATGTTCGCTCTCAGGCACAGGTTGGTGCAGGGTCAGTCGGTGAGATGGTACAAAAGGGAATGGATCAGTACTTCCCTAAAATTGTCAGTCAGCAGGAGGCACAGGTCACTAAGCATTCTATGTTTGCTGGTGATGACAAGGCACATATAGGTGACATGTCTGGTGGGTCACAGTATGAAAATGTTGAGAACCTGGAGTGCATTCAGAATCAAGAAGTGCTGCCAAGTGAACCACAGAACATTAGTGTTTCATCCCCTGCTGCTGGCCCTGATCTGTACAGGTACGGCTCCTTTCCAGGTCAGATGCTTCCAAAGAATGCAGTTGTGAGCCATGCTGAAGGAGGACCAAATTTGGAGGCACCTGATTCATTACCTCATCCTGTCCGACCAGATAGCGTCTCTTCAAACTACAGCACCATTAGCCACAGGAGTGCTTCCAGCTCAGCAAGGCCTCAAGAGCAAGTTGGTACATTTATTCAGCAAGAAAGTGGGAAGCCTGATGAAGAATCTTCAGCCAGTTTCTTTAAACAGATTGACTCCTCTCCTTTAGGAGTTGATTCCAGTGAGCTAAACCTGGGCAAGACTTACCATGGTAACCTCTCCCAGCCTCCAACCCCGAGCCCCCCTAAGCCTACAGGGGTGTTTCAGACAAGTGCAAACAGTTCTTTTGAACCTGTGAGGTCCCATGGAGTTGGTATAAAACCTGCAGAGATTGACCAAGCAAAGATGGTGGTTGAATTAAGGGAGAACCACTCAAACCAGAAGAACATCAAGAATGCAGCTGTGCCAGCTGCATCCCCAGGCAATCTTGAACAGCCACCAGATAATCTGGAAACTATTTTCATGCCTCCAGTACACCCACTGCCTCTTGCAGTCACTGGTGAAGCAGGAAACATGTTGCACTCTGGGCCTGTTATGGAAAACATGCAATCGGTATCTGAGAGAAGGTCCTCAACAAGAGCTCAGGGAGCAGTGAAGAAGTGTGATAGCCCAGCAACAACTCTGTGGGCTCATAATGATCTGCCTAATTTTGGGGGAAATGTTCTTCTGGCTCCTGCTGCTCCTGCAGTGTATGTACCCGCCAAACAAACTGTAGAAGTCATTCAGCCACCGGAAGAAGGCCTGGCTAATCAGGAGCCAGGCAAACCAGGGACTATGGGTGTGCAGCTCCCGCAGGATGGAAATATAACTTCTGAAAATCTAGAGAATCCTCCCAAAATGGGAGAAGAGGAGGCACTTCAGTCTCAGGCAAGTTCTGGTTATGCAAGTTTGTTGTCTTCTCCACCTACAGAGTCTTTGCAAAATCAGCCTATCCTGATTGCTCAGCCTAATCAAAGCTATAACTTGGCTCAGCCAATTAATTTTTCTCTTTCTCTATCTAATCAGCTAAGCAACAATGAAAACAATCATCCAGTGAAGGACTCTGGGCTTGGGGACAAACCTGCAATGGGTCCCCAGCCTTCTCATGCTGGTGGGATCGTTTCTGGGGAAAACGTGCTGTTACCCGTGATGCAGGTTGGATCTCTATTAGTGAATGCACTTCCAAATACTAATCTGTTAAAGCATAATCTATTACAAAGTCCTGTCAATTCTTCTGATGCTGCTTCTAATCAGCCTGCAAACTTGCTTATGAAAACTCCGCTTAATTTGGCTCCAGAAGGGCAAAAGAATGTTAACATGGAAGGTTTTGTTCCTGAATTTGCCAGCAAGCCGGGGTCTAACTCATCCGTTTCTCCTGGGACAAATCTCCCCAGTGGAAGTGCAAGTGCACTACTCCCCCCTGTTAATTCTGTAGTACAGGCTAATAGTTGTGCAAATCATTCAAATGGCAAAGAAGAAGTTGCTGCAGTGGTCGACTTCACAGTGACACGAACGGTGGAGACAAGCAGTGCAAGTAATTCTGTACAAGTGCACAATCAGTCACTTCCTGGTGGTCCTCAGCACTCAGCTGGTCAGGGGCGTCCTGAGATGCATGACAAACATTTCTATCAACAGGTGACAAAAGATGTACAGCACCAGGCTGTATCAGAGAGAGCTGCACAGGGAGCATTGCCATCTCAACCACAAATGCAAGGAGCTCAGATGCAGCAGCCAACATCATCTGGGCAGCCCTCAGTTCCTTCAAACTACCAGGTTACTGCAGGTGCTAAGGCCATGCAGGCGTCGCAGCAGCATGAGAACCAGGTGCTGAGCAGCCATCCTCAGCCTGTGGGTCCCCAGGAGGCAACTTCAGCACAGCAGCCAACAGGGTATGATCAGATGAGTCCTGACAAGCAGCGAGCATCTGGACAGCCACCGGGTGCTCCAACATCCTCAGCCCCTTCAAGCACCACCAGTCAGCCAGCAATGCCAAATGTGCAACAAGACCTGCAGCGTCCATCCCTGCCTCAGACTCCTCAGGATGCCTTTGGTCCACCCCAGAATCCTTATTACTACTACCGACATCCTTATGATCCTTACCAGCCTCCATATCCGCCACCTTATCCTCCTGCAGACCCCAGAACAGCAGCTCATCTTTATTACATGGTAAATCGTTTTTTTCCCCTTCTTCCCCCCTCGGTATGTATTAATAATTTTCATCTTTGAATTTTAAGCAGTTGTGTTGTGACCAGCATTCAGTACAGCACTGATGTTAAATATTTAATTGTAGGGAAAATCCAGATAGCAGTAACACAACTTGCATTACAAAGATTATAAAAATATAAAGTAGTTGCTTATACCAGTTCCAGTTGGCACAGATGTCAGCATGGTTCTTTGGAGAAAGGTGGCAGTTGTAACTGTTTTAGCTGCCCAGGAGTTCAGATTTGGTTCCCATCTGCTGCCTTTATTATTGGCAGGTTAGCAGAATGGCCAGTACAGTGGTTGAACTGCCTTTAGACCAGACATAATGGTTTTCCCTTAAGTTTAGCATATTAAAGACTTGAATATCACTTGCAGCAGGTACTGAAAGCTGTACTGTAGTCTTATTGATCTGCATCCGTCCAGGTACCACAGTTGTGGTGTGGATGGTGATTTGTTTGGTTTTAAAGGTTCATTCTCAGGGGTTGGAAACCTCCTCCTGTATGTGTCAATCTGTTTTCTAGGAGGATGCCTACGGACAGTATGACCCCCGGTACAGACACTATGACAGCAGCAGCACTGCTTACATGGAGCCTGGGAGTTACCGGTATCCTGAGCCTGAACGTCCTAGTTCCAGGGCAAGTCACTGCTCTGACAGGCCTTCTTCTAGGTATGCAGTTCCTAGATTGAGTCAAATCAGAGTAAAGACCCTGAAGCAGTGAGTGTAATGATGGCTGTTGAAGTTTTGTAGCATAAGCCTCAGTGAGGAAGTTCAAAAACTCATTGTGTGCTGCCATAGGAATGGGCAGGATCAAATGCCACGTCTGAAAAGGGTACAATTCCACAGCCTTTTCTGTTGCTGAAGCCTTATTACTCCTTTCATTTAGTTCTCTGGGTGGTTGCTGGCATTTCTGCCAGGCAGGAGGTCACTATGATGGACTAGGTGCTGAGATTAGCTCTGAGAGATGATGAATCAAGTGAAAACATTCTGGTGCTGCCTCAGGTTAATCTGTCTGATGGTTATTTTGAGTGTGTGGATCATCTTTCTCACAAAACTCCCAGACTCTGTGTAGTAAAGGTGTTCTGTGTGCATGTTCCACCTACTGACTTCACTACAGGTTTTGATACAGGTAGTATGTGAATCAGGCAAGCTTCAAATCTTGGTCTGTCTGATTAGGTGAAATAAAAAATTTGAGAGAGGGACATAATGTGTTCAGATGCCACTTACAAGTATTAAATAACAAAGCAGAAATGGAATCTGTTATTTCTCAAGCAAGAAGCAGCAAGTTACCTTCCAGGGATTACCGCTTTCTTTTGCCAAAGTGATCTGTATAAACTTCAGGTTAATGATGACGTGTTACTGTTGCATTACTTGGCAGGTGGGTTTGCAGGTTTCCAAGGGAAAACCCCAGTTACCTGACTGGAAAGGATGAAACCCTCTGTAGTAGTTGTCTGTTGTTGCTGGCAGCTCACTTAATGGAGCAGTCTTCAGATTAAAAATACTTTTTGCTTACCACCTCCAGAAGATTATAGGAGGTGCACGTTGGCCTTGAGGAGTACACACCAATGGCTGCATGTGATAACTTTTATCATCATCTTGAGTGAATCTAAGTGCACTGTGAGATCTTGTAATGAGATAATAACCTCCAGTAGCACTTCCTGGTGCCTATTCTTCTTATGTACTATTTTTATAAGAGGCTGAAATGCCTACGGGTGGCACGGGGCAGATCAAAGCCTGTTAGGAGCAGCTCTGTCAGTGTGTTGAGGCGTGACGGGACAGCGCAGGTGGATGCGGACTGTGGGACAGTTCTGCAGGGCAGCAGAGCCTGGGAGTGGCAGAGTCAGTGATAGCGTATCTCAAAGTTGCCCTGAATGTGCCAGTGTTAATGCAGCTTTGGCAACTCTGTTTGGGGAGGGGAATAGTATCTGTCTGCAGGAGACTTGAGCCGATTGTTTGGGTGGATAAACCTGATCTGATAAGATTGCATCGCCTCCTCTGCAGAGGCAGGTGCTGTGTTAGCAAACTTCCCACGTGTTTGAGGGAGGAGCATCCCTTGACTTGCTTGGCCACTTTGGAGTTTGTACTATCAGTTGTATGATCAGCTGTAAAGGAACATGAAAGTTCCTATTGTTCTACATTATGTATCTTTACCTCCTATGCATGTATGTGTGTGTGAGAATATGCACATGAGCAGATACAAATGTATGTGTACATGTGCATACAGGTAGACACACTACATTTTTGATCTAATACCCATCTTCTAGCCTTTTTCATAATTGTGGGGTGGTCCTAAAAATGGCATTCCATACCTATTCAGTTGTGGCACATAGTTCTTTATGTCTCGTGCTGACTTCAGAAGAGACTGAAGAGGAATAATAATTTTTCATACTTGTGCCTTTTCTTTCAGGCAAGGGTATGCTGAAGATTATTATGCCAAAAGTGGATGGAGTGATTATTACCCAGGCTATTACCCAAACTCATATGATTATGGAGGTAATGTCTCAAAATGAATTCTGAATTTTTCTATAGAAAATTGCAGGTTTTAGCAAAAAGTAGGGAAAAGGAACTTTAAGATCAGAGAATTATTGTATTTTTCCATATTAATAAAGCTGATATACTTTCCACAACCAGCAAGAATGAGGTTATACTTGCTGAAAACTGATCTTTGGACTTACTTCAGTTCTTAATAATTCGCTATCCTTCCTGAGTTTTATTGAGTAGAAGTAGTAAACAGAAAATAAAGTAAGTTTTTTCTTCACTCCCAGCCTTCGTTGTGCTTTCCATTGTTAGAGCACACCATGATGAGTCTACAGAGTAGTTTTCTTCAGTGTGTTGCAAGCCTGTCGTTCACTGAGGTGTATCCTTGGTGTGTAACATGCAGGCAGGCTTGGAAAGTAAATTTTAGGTGGGTGTGACCAGGAATTGACTCATGATTTGAATTTGTTTTCTCCATGGTGATCTGCTCTCTGCTCACAGAGACATTCTGGCCTTGGTAATCTGCAGATAATTGCTTGTATGGTCCCTGGGAGGATTTAAAGCAGCATCTGTCCACATCCCGAGACATTTGGCACAATGCTCTGGAGACTGATCACAAAGATTCTATTAATACTTGTTGAGTTACCATGTGATGATCAAGTTGGAAAGTTGTTAGGAAAGATCTGTCTGTCTGCTGGTGAATGCTGTCCCTTCAAAAGTGTTAAGCTATTTATCATAACCAAATCAGCATGTCGTTAGAGAGGAGCAGGAAAAGGTTATAGGCAATAGCTTCCAATAGCTAAACCATTTCTTCTTGTTTCCCAAAGATCCAAGTCGCTGGGAACGTTACTCATCAGCGTATGACCCCAGATACAGAGATCCTAGAAGTTATGATCAGAGGTATTGGTATGATGCTGAACACAACCCTTACCAGAAGAGAGAAGCGTATCCATATGGAAGCAGGTTTGTCCATCTGATCCATGTTCTTGGTGCTCTTTCCAGATCTTGAGCAGCACAGGCTTAGGTGCTGATGGTTATCAGACAACTAGTGTGTGTGTCCAAGTAAAGGTGGAGAATCTGGTATTGGCTTCTTGAGGGTTGAGTTCCCCACAGTCAAATGTGTCAGCAGAAAATGAAGTTATGATAGTAAGTGTTCAGGCAAAGTATGAGGCTTTGCTTGTGCACTAACAGAAATATTACTTTACTTGCTGAAGATCTGCCCCAAAGCCTTCAGAAGTTATGAACTGTTGTGATAGTTGTATCAGGCATCAGGATTTTGAGGTATCATGTAGCTTGAAGTAAAATCCTCTCAATATTGTCTAGGAATGCAGGTGCATCCTGTAACAGACTATTGAAAAGCAGTATTACAGATACATTTGCTACTCCTTTCTTTAGCTTTAATATAGGTTATTGAGGAAGACAGATGAGTTGTCATATCAATCAAGACAAGGATTTGAGGAGTAGGGCTTGTTTTCGAATGGGTTAATATTTTGTGGGTTTTCATACTTGGAGTCTCTTCTAGGATGTCAGTTTGATTCCTAAGTGTGCAGTGAAGTCACTTCCCTCAGGGATATAGGTGGCTCTGTTCATTTTTGGGTTATGTGTTTCTTGGCTCTCCAGACATGACCGATATGATGAAAACTGGAGATACGACCCTCGTTTTACTGGAAGCTTTGATGATGAATCCGAACCCCATCGGGATCCTTACGGGGATGAGTTTGACAGACGCAGTGTGCACAGTGAGCATTCCGGCCACAGTCTGCGGAGCTCCCGCAGTGTTCACAGTCACCAGAGTAGTTTCAGCTCTCGCTCTCAGCAAGTGAGTTTCACGTGGTCGCATCAAGCATTCTTTCAGCTGAGCTGGGTCTCTCTCTGTTTAGGGTGGGTGAAACAGGAGAAATATGGAAATATTTCTGGGTTTAGCTTGGGGGGGAAATGCATTTTGAAAACTTTTATTCTTTAAGTTAAGGCTGTTTTGTAACATGGTTTTGAACTTAATATTTATCACAGTTGACAAGAGACCTTTAACCAAAATCAGCACTCAGCTGTGCAAGTTGCCACACACAGAGAAATGGAAAATTTCCTCTACTGAATCCATTTGCTGTTTGTGAGAACTTTGCCCTTACTGTGCTTGGATGTAGTTGATGTGCCTGGCTTTGTGTTATGTTGATTTTCACATCACAAGCATGAATGCTATTACTGAACTTGGGATCTGCTGAAGGACTAACTCTGTGTTTGGATGGTGCTATTTTGACTATAAAAGCAAAACCCAAATCTAACTGATTACTCATCTGCTCATACCATAAGTACAGTACCTGAAAAACACAGAATATTTGGGTAGCATTTGGAGTACAATCTTTGCTACTAGAATGTGTTGTTACAGCTATGGTCTCATGTTGGTTCATGATGTTCCCTGGAAGGTTTAGGTGGTTTTCCAGTCTGAATGCAAATTCATTAATATTGGAAGTAGTATTGGAGATCATTTAGGCATTCATCTGTAGGCACCTGACGTCATTTAGGCATTCATCAGACATAATCAGTTCGGATTTTCTTTCAGTGTGACAGCAGAGGTGAATGTTGCTTCTGATCAGTAGCTGCTGATACAGCAACACTTTTAACTCGTTCTGTAATGTTCTTCACACAAGCACATCGACGTTCCATTGTGAGAAAACTGGAAGTACTAGGATGTGAACAGATCAAATGGTAGCGAAACACTGAGGGGGGACATGGAGATACAAATTACCTTCCCTAGCCTGTTGCTGCAGGTGGATTCCTGGAGAGCTTCCTCCAAAGCAGAGATTAGGAAGCCTGGTTTATGAGCAGTGTAAAGAATCAAAGCCAGAGAGAAGACACACTTACTGCCTTGACTCATGCCTGCAGCATTGCTTGCTCTGTGTAACTTCATGCTCTCTGCTAACAATTACTAATATGATCTATTTAGAGCCAGCTGTATAGAAGTAATCATGATCTAACGGCTAATACATATGAAACTGCACAGGCAGCATCACTCCATGCAGATTATCCCTATGGTGGATATGCTCCCAACTTTGATGGACAACAGCCTTTTACAGATTATGGCTACCCACCTGAAACTGGATGGTCAGCAGTGGAACAAGGTACTGGCACCACTGGGGAAAGAGGAGGGAAGGCATGGGCTTGAGAGGTTGTCTGTCCTTGGTAGTTTACACTGCTGTAAATGTTGGTTATTATATATAGTGTACAAAATGCCTTTCATGTGTTCAGTGAACCTGTTAACAGGAAAAAAAAAAGGCTGATTCACAGTGTATGTACACAAATATATGTGGACAAAGTTCTGTTCCTCTTCCAGTGTAAGGATAACTTGCTTGTTGAAACCTGGGTATATCAGAGCAGTAGTAGCTGCAGCGTCTGCTATTAAATACTGCATACTTCCATTTGTAAATGTTTTCTTAGATAGGTTTTTAACTATTGCTTCTGCCTCGTGGGAAACGGTTATAAAGTTTAGCTTAAACTTCAGATTTTCCCATAGTTTCTTCTTGCCCTTTTGGTGTGTAACAAACCACTGTTTTCTCTGGAAAAGGTTTTGCAGAGTAGGTTGAAGTACATCATTAGCTCTTTGAAGATGCATCACGTATTTGTACAGATATCATGGAAATGTGTCTGGTACAGATAATCAAAGTCCCTACACTGACAAAATAAGCGTGTTTTAAAGTTCTGTAGTTTAGTTTTGTTCTTGTTGCAAATCTTCAGAAGATCTTTGGAGCTATAGTGGAACTGATTGCTGCATATAAAGTTCAGCCAAATTGAGTGGCAGGGTTTTTCCACCAGTGCTGCAGGAATACTGGTTTGGATAAATACATCAGCAAGTTTACTTTAGTTGCAAGACAGGCTACTTGTTCTTATTTATTTCTTCCCATTTCAGCACCTTTAAGGCCCTCAACACCTGAGAAATTTTCAGTGCCTCATATCTGTGCCAGGTTTGGTCCTGGTGGCTTCTTAATCAAAGTGCTGCCAAACCTGCCTTCAGAAGGACAGCCAGCTCTGGTTGAGATACACAGTATGGAGGTAAAGTTTAAGGTTAAAAAGGGAGGTGGTGGATACAGGCTTGCTTACAGTGTGGGTTATGTTCAGGTTTGGGGGTTTTACTGCTAAAAATCAAAATTTGCAGTTATAAGGGTTTCTTACAGATTGTATTTGTGTTTTAGACTATGTTGCAGCATTCTCCAGAGCAAGAAGAGATGAGAGCATTTCCTGGTCCTCTGGCTAAGTATGTTCTTACAGATTTCAGAGTTCATTTCTTCATTGAACACTTGTCTGTAAATTACAGGACTTGAACCAACTTCAAATATTGGTGACTTTTCACGTGTTTAAATAAGATATGATCGTTAAGTTTGTTCCTCATGCTAATCACAGTTATGATCTCAGTGTTGTCTTTTCCTTCATTAAAGCTTTTTTCTTCTTTTTGCCCTGTTCTCTTTGTTTTCAGGGATGACACCCACAAAGTGGATGTTATTAATTTTGCACAAAATAAAGCTACACAGTGCTTTAAGAATGAAAACTTAATTGACAAAGAATCTGCAAGTCTGCTCTGGGACTTCATTGTCCTGCTGTGCCGGCAGAACGGGGTATGTCTCACTGCTTGAATTGTTACCTGTCCTAAAATAGTTTATATACAGAATGGTGTTTATGTAGAAGACAGGGATGTGTGTATAGGGGCTTATCTTGGAATAGTTCATGGATTGATGGACCAGGTAAACTGGCCACTTATCCCCAGATGCTCAGAGGTGACGGTCACATATTGCTGTTGAAATGACAGCTAAAATGAAAGCAGTGTTGAAATAGCAGATTTTTCTGTGTGCTCTCTCTACGTGTGCAGACCGTTGTGGGAACAGACCTGGCAGAACTTCTGCTCCGAGATCATAAAACAGTGTGGCTTCCTGGGAAGTCCCCTAATGAGGCAAACCTGATTGATTTCACTAACGAGGCTGTGGAACAAGCGGAAGAGGAATCTGGTGAAGCCCAGCTCTCGTTTCTCACTGATAATCTTCTAACCACTATCGACAGTCTTGAGAAAGAGACGGAGAGGTTCAGAGAGTTGTTGCTTTATGGCCGCAAGAAGGTGAGTGCTTGTACTGGTGTTCCAAATCTGCATCTGTCTAATTTTGTCTACTTATTTGTCACAAATCTTAAAGCTCGAGGCATCGGTTAAAATAATTTGTGCCACTTGCAGTGTATGTAATATTTCACTGCACTGTGCTGATATGGAAAAATGTCATGCCCTACAGTTTGTAATATAAAACAATTATATTCATGTGTTAGCATCTGATCTAAACAAAGCCACCAAGTACTACTTTAGAGCATTTGTTCATTCATCTGAGTGGTATGCTAAGCAGTTTCCAGGAAACCGATTTCTGTATTCACTAGGATGCTTTGGAGTCTGCCATGAAACATGGTTTATGGGGTCATGCTCTGCTACTTGCCAGCAAAATGGACAGCAGAACACATGCAAGAGTTATGACCAGGTACTGTTTTGCTTGTTGATTAGTACAATGTGACTTATTTTGCTAATAAGGTAGAGACTTGGTGCTCAGAAAACTTAATGGCAAAATGATGAGCTACCTTAGTAGCTTATACAAGAATTAAGCTTTAATTTTACCTGTACATTCAACAGTTATCTGTTACTTTTCACTCTAGGGCCTGCTGGCCATAAAATGAAAGCTGAGAAGTTATTCCATGCCACTTGTTCCATTTAAGGGGTATTTGAACAGTGTCATCATGGGCTTCTTTGACAGGTGCTGTTAGTTAGGCTTTGAAAAAACTGCAAAATCCCATTGTCAGCTTTGTTAAAGCCAGGGAGCTCTGTTGTACCCTTCATTCTCCTTGGCCTGTGAGAAGTAGATGTCTTTGTGCCTGCTGTAGACAGGAAAACATTCTGTCAGCTTCCTGAGGTTGTGAAATCATGTACTAAGTCTGGTCAGCTGGCTTGGGGGGAATCCTGAGGTTTTCCTTTATTTGAGCTGTCCTGTATCAGAGGGCAGATCCAGTTAACTAGTGATCTTTTGCTTTTGAACATTATCATCTGGGCAATCGCTTATTCAGTGTAGTATTTTCAGACAGGAGTTCCTTCTCTTAAACTAAGCTGGATTAACTGCCACTGAATGTTCAGGTACATTTTAACTGCTTACCCCATGCTTGTGTTTTGTTTTTCTGTGTAATGTCTCCGTAGATTTGCCAACAGTCTCCCAATTAATGACCCTCTGCAGACTGTTTACCAGCTCATGTCTGGAAGGATGCCAGCTGCATCCACGGTAAGATTCAAGTGTGAGCTGCAGTTGAGACAGAATTGTTGCTGCAGTGAGTGGTGTAGTTCACAACAGTAATCTCTGCTTTTCCTAGAAGGTCAGATAAGTTGTTTTGGTCCTTTTTAGGTTGAAGCACTTACCCATGCAGAGCTCCAGTCACTGATTTGACTAAGTAATTCTTCTAATTTTAGTGCTGTGGAGATGAGAAATGGGGAGACTGGAGGCCTCATCTAGCAATGGTGTTATCCAACTTGACCAATAATGTGGACTTGGAATCCAGGACCATTGCTACCATGGGAGACACTCTTGGTAACTCTTGGGGAATGAACAGGGTGATAACTGAAGGGAAGGCTTTCTGAAAGCTTTAATTACTCAGCTTATTTTCTTGAAAACAAGCAATTGCTGTGTAAAATGTAAAGGGGAACAGTTTGATGTGGGCATGTCTCTGTTGGGAAGGTATTTGGATGCAAAGCCAAACCAATATGGGACACTCAATTACAGTGTGCCATTGAGAGGAAATACCCTGATTATGTCACTTACTTCTCTGCAGCTTCAAAAGGCCTGCTGGATGCTGCTCATTTTTGTTACCTTATGGCCCAAGTTGGTTTTGGAGTTTATACAAGGAAGACAACAAAACTTGTCCTGATTGGATCAAACCATAGGTTTGTCTTTCTCTTTTGTTTAAAACCATGATTTTTTTAGATGCAAAAATGAAAGAGTAATGGCTTGAGACTGAGTTGCCTTGGTCCCCTTATCACCACTATCCACAGCTGGCCTTGAGATAACTCTTTGGTGCCGTGTCCTTGTTTGATACTGTGTGTCTGCAGAGCTGACTTCTGATTGAGAGGTCTGTATTTGGTGTCAGCATGTATCACCTGAATGTTGACTGATATTTTTCCTCTCCCATTCCTGAATAGCTTGCCATTTTTTAAGTTTGCCACCAATGAAGCCATTCAGAGAACAGAAGCCTATGAATATGCACAGTCCCTGGGAACTCAGCCTGGGTGCCTGCCCAACTTCCAGGTCAGGAGCTGCTTCTTTTTTAGTTGCTTTTATTTCAACAGGTTTAATGGGAGGTTTCTCTCTCTAATGTGCTAAAATCATAGCAAATACTTTCTCTGTTGTAACATGAAGTGTTTCTGGATAACAGTGCAAGGTAACTTTCCTGGTTTTTGTTTAAATCTTCTCTGAATTTTTGTCATCTGTGCATTCTGAACTTGTTTATTTTTAATTTTGTTACTGTAATTCTATATTCCAAAAGAAAAATGCATCAGAACTTGATGATGCTGGCTGTAGTCAAATAACTTTTGCTGGATACTTTGAGTGGAAGAGGAGAGTTCTTTTTCCCTAATTTTTTTTTCTTACCTAGTATAGGTGGGATAATGGGATATCTAAGCATGTAACTGGAATGACAAACTGCCTTTCATTCAGTATGAATGTTCTGCTCACTTGGTGTATTTCCCCTGCTTGCATTCCATAGGTTTTTAAATTCATCTATGCTTGCCGACTAGCTGAAATGGGACTCGCTGCTCAGGCTTTCCATTACTGTGAAGTGATTTCCAGAACAGTCCTGAAAGACCCACATTACTATTCACCTGTACTTATTGACCAGCTAATCCAGGTAACACAGGGAGAATTAAGTGCTGGCGGGTTTGTATTGTAGGTGGTAAGCTGTGGCTGAGGTTGCCTTTTGTTGCCTGGTTAATTTAAACTCTGCAATGATTACTTTCTCTAGATGTCATCCCAGCTACGCCTGTTTGACCCACAGATAAAAGAAAAACCAGAACAGGAATCTTTTATTGAACCTTCATGGTTAGTAACGCTTCGACATGTGGATGGACAGATCAAGGTACAGAATGTGCTTTTCAACATGAATTCCTCTTTTGAGGATTAGTGTAAATCACTTTTCTAAATGGCTTTGTTCATGCTACTAAGTACAGAAGCATGTGAAGTGACCTTATTATATGTTCATGTCACAAAGTGCAAGTGAGATTTCCTTTGCTCTATGTTCCCTTGGTTGCAAACTTAATGTTAACAATATCTTGGTCATTTTTTTGTGCAGGAGGGTGCAATAGCTTATAACACAGACAGATCCACTCCACCACCATATGCCTGTAGTACACCAAGCTCTGAATTAGACCGTGCTAGTCAATGTGATGGAGCAGGAGCTGGCCATGACGTGGGTCCAGGTGCTGAAAATGCATTGTTAGCATCCTTACTACCCAATGTGGCTCAACAGATGCAAAGTGTGCAGCTCATGCCTTCAGGTTAGTGCTTCAGATCCTTCTTCATGACAGAAAATAAACCTTTCGGGTTTCTGGAATAGAAACCACTTAAGAGGGTGGCAGAAAGAGTGAGATTTCACTTCTGCATTGTATCTTTTTAGTGAAAGGTTCATACACTGGAATTTGTTCAGTTATAACTCTTAACGTTTTTATTGTGTGCTGCAGTACCTCAGGCTGACCTTGATGGATCAGCTGCTGTGATTCCTCCTGGTGACCAGGAAGCTGTCCGAAGTGTCCCTTTCTACCCAGTGGCTTCTCAGTCTATTGGTCCAGGGCCTGGCTTTGCATCTCCAGGATTCTCAAATCCGTATGGAACTGAACCATCACCACTGTACTTGGGGTCAGCAGTACCACCAGGAGGGCCTCCACAAGAAAATGAACCACGATTGGAAGAGCAGACAAACCTGGAAACAGGTCTGTGGTATCAGTAAACAGCTTTCCTTCCTTATCAAGGGATTGAAGTATTTGGGGGAATAATGTCAAATATCTCAATATTTAGAAAACAGTAACTCAAGTCTTGTGATGAAATTGAAACCCACCATGTAATGGTACAGAAACATCTGTGGAGAATTTCACTATTCATTCTGCTTATTTGGCTTAGTTTAAAAGAGAGATCAGACTCAGCAGGCTAGGGGTTTAACTCTGAGTGCACTGGGCTTAGCAGTTCTGGCTGTGAGGTCTGTGACTGGAGTCTGAGGGATTTCTGCCTTGGACGTCAGCTCCTGCAAACCTGATACATTTTAGTTTGGTGACAGCAGAACCTGTGAAGGCAGGAGGCACACACAAGTTTGGCAGAGCTGTGTTAGAGATGTGAAGAACCTTAAACTGCTCCATATTGAGCATATCGCATCCCTCAGCCTGTCCTGGCCTATTTAAAATGAACTTCATATTCATGCAGGAGAAAAAAGGCAAAATTACAGCAACTACAGTTCATGTTCTTTAAAAGGCCAGGTTCTTCCTAGCACAAAACTTCTAACTAGTGAAGACTTTTCTCTTAAAAGTGGTGTTGTGGGGTTTGGGGGCCTTTTTGTTGTGTCCCGTCCCTCCCCCCCCAACATAATCTCATCTGTTTTTTAAGGAATGCAAAGAATTGCATCGGAGTCTCCTGCACAGAACTCTTTCCCTGACCAGAGAGAGGAGGATTTCTATGGCAGGATGGCTAGCATGGTATCTCTGTTTCCTACATCTCTTCAGCAAGTGTCAGCTGCACTGCAGATCTGTGCAAACACAAGCATACACTGGGGCTCTGTCTTGCTTTGCAGCAATACTTGAAGCTTGGTTTTTCTTTCCCACTGTTCTTCCCCTTCAGTAGAATAAAAAAATGAAATAATAGAAGAAACTTAGCCCTAACTTCTCTAAAAATAATTACAATTTAAAAAAGGTGGAGGGGGGTATTGGGCTGTTGTCTAAGGAGTTTGATTTATCTTTCTCTTCCTTCCTCTCCCACCTCCCAGAATGATTCTTCATAGCCAGAAGAACTCGTAGCACACCTCAACAAATGAGGCCCTAAAGAACAGTTCTGTGACTGTTTTAAAAGCACACTTGTAGTGACTGGAAATGTGGAAGGTGTCTTACCAAAATCCAAGCCCCCTTTTTCAAATACATAGTATTTTCACTGTTTAAATATCGCTGAAGTTGGTGTCTCCTGGGAAATCAGATTAGCTTAAACATTTTAAATAAGGGTACCTATTTAACTGATAAAGGATGAAGAGACTTTTTAACTAAAAGTTAACCATGCTTATAGAAGAAAGAGTGGATGGTTTTTTTTTATGCTTGAGTTGCTATACAAACATTAGAAGAACAATCCAGTGTTGGAGGTGGGGGGGAAATGCAGCAGCCACTCCCTGGTGCAGCTTGTGTCTTTTCCTCTCATGGGCTGGTTGGCCTGCACAGCAATGCCCTGATTTAACTCTCTTTAATGGGCCAGTTCCATGATAGTGCAATTGCTTGGACAGCTCTTTTCCTGCACCTCCTATATGTCAGAAGAGATAGAAATACCCCAGTAACCAGCTTGAATATCTTTAATTGTGTGAGAATTCTTGATAAGAAGTGAATGTTGTGTCAGATATTTAGCTGCTTGCTGCTTATGCATGTCCTGGCTTTGTATCTAACCAGGCACCAGGACGAAGATCCAGATCTGCATCTCAGTCTTCAGCACATATGGTATGCCATGAGCAGGCTGCTTCTTTCACTAAGTCTTCTTTTTTATTTATGTTTGTTTTTTATGCCTTCTTATCTGCTTTAATATCTCTTCCTATTAATATTTTTCAAAGAAGGGATTTGTTTAGTAAGTTTATATTTAATCCATTGATCGATTGCTCCAGCATTGCCAACTTTGTTCTTTCCTGTACGTTTGTAATACAGGGCTATGGGCGAAGATCCCGAACAACTTCAGAGTCCTCTGCTCATTCTGTGGGGCGAGAGAGATCCAACTCTGCAGCAAAGCAGTCTTCTCCTCCCTCTGTTCCTGTAGGGAAAGAGACTAAAAAGGAAACAAAAAAGGAGGCAGCACCTAGAAAGGTAAACTAAGGAAGTACCTGTAGCTGGAGGGGGTATGTTAGTGCATGGGGTGACTCCTGCTTTGGGTACTGATTTAAGAAGTCTTGACTGAACAACTTGCTATTTATTAGGTGCAACTCTGGCTCAGAGTTGAAGTCCTTAGGAGAGAATAAATTGTTGCATGGATGTTTCTCTTAATCTGCCTGTAAAGACAGTCTTGAGAGAATTAACTGAATAGATGCATTTATTTTTAGACTGGTGCAACCTGGTTTCGCTGGCTGATGGGAAAAGGAAAGAATGAAGCTCACCTTCCAGATGACAAGAACAAATCAGTAAGGCCCCTAAATCACAGAAGCCTTTATGCATTTTAGTTGGTTCAAAAGAGTTTCCTGGATGAGAGAGGAACATTGTTTTGACAAGCAAATAGATAAGTGTAAATGGATTCTGCTTATTCCAAGACTGGCTGTTAAAAAGAAGTTCCTTTTTTGGGGGCAGACAGCAGGACCTTAACAGCTTAATTTGGTCTCCTAATCCTTGACTGTGATTTCCTTGTAGATTGTTTGGGATGAACAGAAACAACGCTGGGTTAATCTGGATGAACCAGAAGAGGAGGTAAAAATCTCAGTACTCAGTATTTGGTCAAGTGGGAAACTGATCTGAACTGGGCACACTCTTCTTTAATCTGTTACTGGCTCTTAAGAGATGCCTTTTACTGAATTTGGATTAAAACGTGCAACAGGTTACATATTCTTGCAGGCTCTATCCGTATGGAACCATTTGTATCTTTAGTTGCTGGTGTTGATTTGGTAATTGTGATTGAATTTACAATGGAGTTTGCTCTAAAGTTTGCCCTGTGTATCTCTTCATAGAGGTTGGAATCACCTACACAGTTGCTTCTTAATTACACAGACAGAATATAGGGGGGGAAAAGAGGAAGATTCTATAGTTTTGAAAATGTAATGTATTGTGTAGCAAAGAAAATCACATGTCCTGACCATCCTTGTCATTCAAGGATCTCTCTCAAAACACAAATGGCAAGAACCACTGTTGTGTTTCCTTTCAAAGTGAGCATAGATGAGTTGTAGTAGTGCCTTGATACTAGTTATCAGATGGAAGATGAGGAACAGACATACGGGATGTATGTCTCTTTTATGTGCTCTGAAGTAAGGAAAAGGGAAGTCAGATGGGTACTTTGTTTAAAACTCTTGGTCAGTGATGATGTGGATTTTCTGTTCCCTGCAGAGCAAACCCCCACCACCACCTCCAACAGGATTTCCTAAGGCTCCTCAGGCTGCTCCACCTGGACCTGGAGGTGGACCTGGAGGCCCTCCTGGTGCCCCTGTCAACATGTTCTCCAGGAGAGCAGGTAACAGGCAACAGTGATGCTTCAAGTATGGAGGACTTCAGGTTTTCTCTTGCATAAAATATGAAGGCAGAAGTCTCACCTTTTCTGGACTGATCAGGGAACAGTTGGCAACTCAGCGATGTCATGGAGCTGTGGCTGTTGCTGTCCTTGCTTGTGCCTAGCTTCTGCACTGTGGTTGTTGTCACAGCTGTGTCATGACTTGTGTATTACTGTTTGTGTCCCTGGAGCACTATTTTCTGATCCTGAAGCATGGTTTAGCCAGCAGACTGGTGAAGATAGACACAGGGATGACTGACATGAGGCTTATCTGTTATTTCTGGATTTTTCTGTTTTAGCTGGAAGCAGAGCCCGTTATGTTGATGTCCTGAATCCAGGTGGAACCAAGTCAAGTGGTACTCTTCCAGCACCATCAGACCTATTTGCCCCCTTGGCACCAATGCCAATTCCTGCGAATGTATTTGTTCCAAACTCAGGTGTGTGGTTATCTATGGTTATGTGGTTATCTGTGTCACTTTTGAGTGTCTGTGTTACGTAGCCTTTATTAAACAGTAAGTATGTTCAATCTCATTAACTCCAGTTTGATTTAGAAAGAAACAGATGGGTCAGTAAACTTGTAAGTTTACTTCTTTAGATTACTTTTTTCCTGGGGGAAGGTTGATATTGTAAAAGCTCATTTCTGCTGATGTTCCTGCTTCTCATTCTGTGAAATCAAACACCCTGGTATGGTGTGTTTGGTTAAATCCTATTTCCTTTGTAGTTCCAGGGGAACCCCAGCCAATGGAAGGGAGTGGTGCAGCAGAACATGCATCAGCTGCAAATCAAACCAGCACAGATCCTGCTGCTGCTGTGGAACCAGAGGTGGGTTAGAAGGAATGTCTTATATATAGAATTCAAGCTTCTGATTAAAAACCCTTCATGATTCTGAGTAGTAGTTTCATGGCCACAAAACATGATGTTGTAGGGATGATGCTTGTGTATAGCATTTTGATTAAAGAAGTGGGGAAGGGAAATGCAAGTGGAAATGGGAATGGGAAGCCCATAAAGATTGCATTCTGTCTATGGGAGCAGTATGTGTCAGGAGAGGGACCAGAGAACACATCTGCATCAATACAGCAGAAATGTGAGATAGCATCATAGTAGTAAAGATAAACAGAAGTGCATTGTTTTTCTTTAGTACTTAAACCCTGCAATCCTTCCTCCTGGATCTGGACTTCCTGTTGCTAACCCTGATGGCTCCCAGTCAGGCGAGGTAAGGCTTAATTCACAGTAGTTAGATGATGACTTCTGACGCGTATTTTAACCATTAATTTGTAGAGGATTTATCATGGGCCAGCCAACAAGTCAGTGATGCAGTTGCTGATGACTAGCCAAGATGGAATCATGTGACTGCCTCCAAAACTGTACAGACAAGAACTCTAAGCCCCTGTGTGAAGTTCAGCCTCTGTGTCCTACATGTGGTGGAATCTTTTTTCTATGAAGTAGACTTTGACAAACCTTTGTCAGAGTAAAATACCAGTAGCAGTGTGAGGATCTCTTCTTGCCTCCGTGCATGCGTATAATTTCACTAATACTGAGTGCAAGACACGACAAAGAGAACAGATTGCTATGTGCCAGGCAGAGTAACATTGCCCTTGTTCCTACTAAATGTTCTCTATAGCTACATAATGTTGTGCTTTAAGAAGCCCTTTTGATTTAAACTAACTTCTGGCTTTACGTTTTATTTTGTTGGTTTAACTTGAAGTTGGTTTAACCTTTGGCAGAGACTTTGAAACTGAAATAAAACAACTGAAAGCTTGGGGCAGTGACATGCATGACGACTTTTTTATTTGTGTTTTTTTTGTATTTGTGTGTTCTTGCTGTTTTGTAGCTTTCGCGCTCTAGTTCAATGAGTTCATTATCACGTGAAGTAAGCCAGCATTTTAATCAGGTACATGTGGCTGGCCATTCTCATTTATGTTCACTTACTTACCCCCCCCCCCTTTTATTTTGCATTTGCTCAAATACTAATGCTACTGTTTAGTCGTTTTCCCCTCTGCTCGTTTCACCACAGTAACATCACAAGTAACTAATGATGTAGTGTTCCTTTTAACACTCAAACAGGGTCTTCAGAGTTGTTTGTATCCATGAGAGTGCATGTAATCCAAGCATGCTTTTTGTTTATGCTCATGTTCCTAAGAGACTCACTTAATCATTTTGATCAGCTCTTTCCTGGGATACCAAAGTTGTCAGTTGATTTTAAACAAACAAAAACCCCAAACCCAAACCAACAACAACAAAAAAAGCCTCACCCAAGCAAAACCTTGTCATCCTGCTGCTGCCAGCCTCCAATTGGTAATAACACCAATTCCTGTTTCATCTGCAAAAGCCCCTGTAGGAATTAAAGGAATGCTTCATCTCTGCTGTGAGTTCCAGTGCTGTGGGGTCACCATAAAGGGGTGACACAAACTCTCTCTGATATTTCTAAGTAAAGCAAAACTCAACATAGAACGTTTCTTTTGGGGCGAGCCCTCAGGTGTACTAACAAAAGCAGAAGGTACTAATTCAGTGAAGTCACACCGGTGTCTTGTTTTGGTTTTGCATGCTTTGGATTTTCAGAGCTATTTACAGTTTGTGCATGTGATGTTGTTTTGCCAGTTCCTACATTAAGCAAGTAATACTTAAGATCTGGATGCAAACTGTACCAGCACTTTTGCAGTTGTTACAAATGCTGTGCTGCCCATACTGTTGGCATTTAGTACTGTGGATATCTGCTCTATATGACCAAGCAAACCATGTCTGAGAGGCAGGGGAGCTCTGCAGTTTGTAACTTCAGTATTATCTCCTTCCTAGCCTGCCGCTGTGCCACCTGCAGGGGGACCTTCAGCAGGAGCAGTTCCTTTCTACAATCCTTCTCAATTTGCACAAGTGAGTAAAGGCTTTGTCTTTACTTTGAACAAAACCATTGAACAAAACCTGTTGAACAAACGCATCCCTTTGCTTTACTCTAGTTCAGTTGTGCCTGTTGCATGTAGAGTGTTAAATGTGTTCACAGACCAGTCTAGCACCCCTTTAATGGGTTTGTGTTCAAAACTTCAGTGCCAACTTTGCATTTTGTCTCCAGGATGAGCTTTTACAGAATGCTTTTTGTTCCTGTTCTCCTTTTTCAGTCTCCTGCAGTCACTGGAAGTTCAAGACCGGGAAGAATTGGACAGAGGAAGTATCCAACACTGAAGTAGAATACAGTGGCTTTGTGTTTGGAATTCTCACTCGTGTTCTGAGTATGCAAAGAACTATTCAATTACGGCACATGGTATCAGTACTAGCTGCAGGTGACATGACAGATTGAATGATGGGTGATTTTTTTCATGGGTCTCCCTGCTTGCACCTCATCTACGCAAACCATTACCAAACATGAAATATGTGTAACTTCCTTTTTAAAAACCTGGCTGGAAATAGCTTTGCTGAGATAAAGAATAGACACGAGGGAGGAAATAGTTGCTGTCTGTTACAAAAACTGTTTGTAAATTGCATAGGCAATTTATTCCATGAGTTTATTTGAAACCTACTAGTGTGACTTTGGAAGGCAGAGTTTCAGGGATTCCTTAATTTCTGAAGGATGCTTCCCCTCCCAGGGGGGGAAAACCATGTCCACATTGTAACATAACGCTCTGTGGCCTTAAAGAGGACCATGCACAATTGTAACACTTACCCAACAGGACTGGGTTTCCCAGCGTGAGGCACTGGAGATGTTCCTCTGGGAAACGCCTGGTGCTGATTGGTTCTTTGGAGGAGGGAGGGGGCCACAGCTCATCCAAATAAATTGACCTATATGGAATGAAAACTGTGACTGTAATCTAATGGTAATTTGATTGGGAACTTACCTAGTCTGTATGTAGTTTGTGGTTTAGACTACTTGTAAAGCAAATTGTATAGTGGGGAAGAAGCTCTCTGTATAATAGCCAATGCTGTACTATTTGATGAGTGAGTGTTTTTAAGTGCAATACGGTTACTTGCTTTCTCTCAAACTGCTGGCACTGTGCAATTAAGGTGGTAACAGCTTGAAAGTTAAGTTTCTTTTCCTGTTGAGTGCCAGAATCAGTGTAATACTCTGTTCTTGAAATTCCATTGCTAAAATAACCGAGGTCTTAAATAGCTAACGGCTGAATTTCAAACGTACTAAAAGTAGACGGATTAGACCTCTACTGAAGGACTTTAAAATCTTTAGATTTTAATATAGGAAATCTTGCAAACCATGATATGCAACATTCATATTCGCTGAAGAATCTGAATTATCTGCAAAGAGAGAAAAAAACTTTAAATATTTATTAAATCAGTAGGCCATATTTTATTTAGAACTTGCCACCAGACTCTTTGATTTTACTTGAATTTCTGCCCCCGAGTAGAAATAACGTGAATGTGAAATTGCCAGTGTCAGTCCCCCATAGTTTTCTCTTTTCTTCTCCTGAATAATGCCACCTTTCTGAGCTCTCGATCGCCTTACATGTGTCCTAGAAGGTTTGTATGTAGCCGAAGTCGAACGCTGTTTGGAGGGGGTTAGAAACCTTTGCGTTGCGGTCCATCCTCCAGCCGCGGGCAGCAGCAGTCAGTGTGGTTTACTTTTCTATAATCAAAACCTTGGCAGACGCTTGGCTTCCCTCTAGCCCGGCCAGGCTGCTGATTGTGTTCTCCTTTCAGTAGAGACTGCCAGCCACCTTCCGTGACGAAGGCTTCCTCTGCGCGGGGAGCGGCTCTTTCCTAAGTGTAAGATTTGACACTGTACATTCTGAAATAAAATATTTTGCGCTCTGGAGCACTTTCACATTTTACTTCTTCTTGTGGTTATTGCTGCGGTGGGAACCGCTCCACTACTGCCATCGATTTGTGAGGGAAAGGGAGCGGGAGTGCACTGCCCTCTGCACGGCTGTCATCACTGAAATGGCCCAAACTGAAGTTCTAGCCTTAATCTTAGCCGCTTTTAATGGTTTTGGAGCGGAAAGGGCCTTGGTTGGAGCCGCTCATTCAAACGCCGCCTCCAGCCAGAGCGGTTTCAGAAGTGATTTATTTACCGCTCCCTCGGGGCGGGGCAGTCCTCCGGCCGCCAGGGGTCGCTGCCTCGGGGCGGGCCGGCCGTCACCGCCGTTGCTACGGTGCTGTGGCGGCCTCGGGCGCCGCGGGCCTGCGAGCTGCGCCCGCCCCGGGCCGCCGAGGCCCCGCGGGGACGGTGGAGGCGGCGGGGCCCGGGCCGCGTCCCGTCAGCGGCGGAACCCGAGGTCAGTGCTCTGTCGGCGGCGGGGCCCGAGGGGTGGCCTTGGGGGGGGGGCGGGTCTCGCCCGTCCGCTCCCCGCCGGGGCGCGGGGTCGTTTGGCGGGACCGGGGGTGCGAGGAGCCGGCGGGGGCGTCCCCGGGGCGTGGGAGGGGGCGGCGGCTTCCCTCGGTGCCCAGCCGGCGTTCGGGGCAGGGAGCGCTGGTGTGTGCCGAGCGCGAGCAGGGTCTGCCCAGGACCCTCACTGTGGGTCCTGAGCTGCTCCCCGGTGCCGGTGGCAGCGGGAAGGCGGCAGCGGCCTCCCCGCTGTGAGCCCGCGGTGGGAGCCGAGGTCACGGGAAACCTCCCGGCCGCGGGCACCGGGTGCTGCGGGCGGCCCGGGGGTGTTGTGCGGGGGCTGGGGAGCGCGCTGCGGGTTACGCGCTGCTCGCGTTTCCTTCCCCGCTGCCAGCGCACGCAACCGTTCCCTAAGGAAATCTGTGCGCAGCCGTGGTGCCGCCGGCGGTGGGGAGGTCGGTTCCCTGCTCACCTCTTGAAAGGGAGAACAATGGTTTTCTAACAAGGTCACGTTAAGGTTGGCATTGTTGTGGAGGGAGCTCCTGTGAGGAGCTTGCTTTCTGGCTCAGGAGCAGAGTTTGCAGCTTGTGATGTTTCATTCTTATGCCTTTCTCTTGGGGAAATCCAGGTATCCCACCGCGTGAAATCCTGCAGACAATGCAGCAGCCTGCGCCTGCCCGTCGTTCCTCACCACAGACTGAGCTGTCTTCAGTTGCCGTCTCTGTGGCTTAGTTAGAGCCCCGTGAACCTACGGGGTAAGCAAGGGAAGGAAACTATGCTGTGAGGAGCGTTTCACGTGGAGCAGTGACTGTTCCTGGTACCTGGGGGAGAATGAGTACTCCAAATGGATTTCCGCAGCACTCAGGGGCGTGTGTCACTCGGAGCACGGAGGGTGGAGCAGTGCAGGACCTACACGCTAAAAGAGCAGGAAAAGCAGCAAAGAAGGATGCTGGTGGCAATGGGGCGCTTACCTTTGAAGATATTCCAAGTGCAGGCACTGCTTTAAATGAAACCTTAAAGCTCCTACCCGATGAACTCAAAGCCAACATGAAAATGAAGCCACTCTCCCCAAGGCCTCCTCAGAAGCCCCGGTTGGAGCGTGCTGCGTCTCTGGATGAGAAGAGCTGGAGGAGGTGGAGGCGGTTTCGAACGAGCCAGGAGAGTCTGACGGACCCCAACGAGACGAGCTCCTCCAACGGCTCCCTGCAGGAAGCGTCCCTCAGCCCTCCTGCCCGGGGCAGGGCCGGCCCCTGCCACCGGTGCTGCCACCAGAACTCCTTGCACAGTTCACCGGGTGCCTCGGAAGCCAGTGCCGTGGGGAAGAGCCGAGGGAGCACCTCCGACCTGGGGAAACGAGCCTCTGAGCTCTCCAGTGCCTTTGGGGGGCTTCTGCGGGGGAAGGCGTTCGTAGGCAGCAAGCCCCGGCTGGCCCAGGTAATGCCGGCGCGACCTCTGCCGCCCCTGGAGCTCAGCGTGGCCTCTCCCTCGCTGAGGACAGCAAACAGGATTGACTCGGATTGCCTGGATTACCGACAGTATTCTCAGCACAAGTTTGGGAGGGTGAGCAGCAGTTTGAGCGATACCAGGCTGCATGGCAACGGCATGGTCTATGATAATTGCTCCACGGACTCCATGAAGTCTACGTTCAGCCTGCTCACTCCCATCCGCTCCAAGGATGTCCGCAGCAGGTATGTCCCCAAGCTTCTCCTGGTGAAGGGTTTAGGGTGTTAGCAGGGACCAGCTGCCCTGTGGGATCCTGCTGGGCAGGGGCAGGGAAGTTCCAACTGGTCAGCAAGAAGAGACATTGTTCTGTGTTTAACCTCCTGCAGAGACTGGAAACAATTTGAAGGTGAAGAGATTAGTACAAACACTCTGGATCTGCTCCTTTTAGCTGGGTGTTGGTTTTCATAAATGTAAGTTTGGTTTGTTCCTGGCTTGCTTGTAATGTTTAAGTAATCTTTCTAAAATTAAGGAGCAGTAGCTGTGCCAATAAAAGTGTGCTGGGCTTGAACTGAAATGATGAATGGCAGGAGAATACCCAAATAGCTTAGCTTAAAACTATCATGCAGTACCTGCAATGCTATGACAGTCCTGTAAGGTGCTGAGGGTCCTCTGCAGATGTTGAGCTTGTTTGGCTTCTGGCAGGATCAGCTCTTGAGGAAGGGTGTGATTCCATGCAGATCTCAGCACTTTCTCCTGGCATGGCCCTGACCTCCTGCTCTGGTTGCTCATTTGTCTTTATTCTTAGTTAAGTTTAGGCTGTTAATTGGAAGTGCTTTAATCTGCTTGTCAGTATATTGAACCCTCTCCTTGTGTTGGCTGCAGACCATCTGTCTGTGAACACTGCCAGCACACAGCACACACACGCACACTGCAGCAGGAATTACTGATGGTGCTGCTGGGCAGGAAGTGTGATAGAAGGTAAAGGAAACCAGTTGTATGTTAGACACAGCAGTCTGTGAGGCCCTGAGGGATAAATCTGATCATTGATCCAAAGAGTGGGGAGACAGTGGTACAGGGGAAATGAATTCTGAGGTAAAGTGTTACTGCTAAAAAAGCCCCAAAGATGGATCATTACTTGTTTGCCGTAAGGGTTTTTCTCTCATTTCCCTCTGGGAAGCTGTTGGAGTGAGCTGGGAGCTGGGCAGGCCAGTGTACTGCCATCTCTACTTGCAGAGCTTAAGCAAGATTAAAAATGCTTATTCAACTTGCTGTCCCTTTGCCAATACCCCTTTGGTTTCATAAGCAGTGTGTTCCTGGGAGAGGCAGGCGGTGCAGGGTAGAGCTGTCCTTATTGAATGGGATGTTCTTTTAGACCTCAGACTCAATAAATCATTTACTTGCACGCTGACATGCTGAGCTGAATTGAAGGAGGAATGTGAGTTTGAATCCTTGATTCGGAGCAAGTTGGTACCAGGACACTGGGAGGGTTGGAGGTACTTTTGTGTTTTATGTAAACTGAGCTGCTTCAAGATGCTCAGATATCAAACCAATCTCTTCATGTTCTAAGTACGGTGGGGACTGAAGGCTTTGGATGGCTTCAGGCTCCTCATCACAGAGCCTGTGCAGCATCGGTCTCACTATGGTACTCGTGTCATGGCTTTGAAAAGGCTGGTTTGGGACAAGGGTTTTGTTTTCCTGTGTATGATCCATGAGGACTGGAACTTTATAAGGAGCTTCAGGCAAGCAGAATAGTATATAAATGCTAAATGCCATTTTCTTGAGCTAAAGGTATGTTCTTGATTAACTCAAGCTTCAAGCATTGCCAATCATTATTCCAACTGTTGTGCCCTTTCCTTAGATGCTCTCTTATGGCTCTTCTGTTCACAGAAGCTATTTGGAAGGCAGCCTTCTGGCAAGTGGTGCCTTACTGGGAGCAGAAGAACTTAGCAGGTATTTCCCTGATCGCAATATTGGAATCTTTGTGGCCACCTGGAACATGCAGGGTCAGAAGGTACGTGCCCAGAAGTCTCTGCAGGTCTTTTGGCAGGGGCGAGGTTTCCCCAGCCTTACTGTAAGGACTGGTGTGGTGGCTTTTCCTATTCATGACTATGCTCCTTGTCCACCCGAGTTCACTGTCTTGCTGCAGTGATGAGGCCCTCTGGTGTGTTTACTTTGGTGAGAGTGCATTGTAACGGGGTTCCTTAGATACTGGCTATGAAAACAGGGACCTCTGTGGCTTTTTCTGGCAGCTCCTTTACACCCCGTTGGAATTAGGGCCATATGAAGATGACTGATGATTCTGTGCTTATGGTGAGGATGTCCCTGCTGCTCAGTCTCCTGCCTACATCCTTATGTAGTGTAGGAATTCAGGATTGATTCTGCCAGCAGACTGGGGAGCTGTACTTGGAGGAGCACTCATGACCCCTGAGGTGTTCAGGAAATAGCCTGTGGGCTTGGTGAAAGCATCACTGGAAATCAGAAACATCACGTTACTGCCCCACATGGCTGAACTGTGGATATTGGGTTAGTGCTGCAGTGGCAGCAGCTGAAGTCTGCCTTTTGGAAGGAGACTCCTCAGTATTATCACTTCACCTGGGTTTTGAAGCCTGAATTGTTTGCGTATGCTGCGGAACTCATAGTTTAGCCTGGACTTTTCTTGTACTTTTCTATTAAAACTCTGCATAACCAATATTGCTATTTGATCTTTATTTCTTTTCTAATAACAGGAACTTCCATTGAATCTGGATGACTTTTTATTACCAACAGACCCTGACTATGCCCAGGACATGTATGTCATTGGGGTTCAAGAAGGCTGTCCAGACAGGTAGCAAAAACAATGTAATGAACCATCCTCTTTTATTGCTAATTAATTCCTTTGTTTTAATTAGTCTGGAGGTAGTCTCCATTGTATTATTAATCTTGTCAATAAAACCCCCCACATTTAATAAGAATCTGAATTCCATTACATGAGCACCAGGGGAAGTGGGTTTGGGAGGGAAATGTCACAAAGATCTGTAAATAGAGACCTTGGTGCTGTTGTCAGAGCAGGTAACAGCAAAACTCCATCTGATTTCTGTGGGCATCTCACCACGGGTCTGAGCTGGCCATGAGCAAGCTCAGGTTGGCTGTTGGCGTTAGCAGCCATGTACTCAGCAGTGTTACATGCTTCCAATTTGTAGTCTCTCTGAGGCTGATCAACCCTGGAAGAGTGGTTGAAGCCTCATGTCAGACTCTGCTTTTTTAGGGTATTTCCCAGTGGGAGTCTTTCCCTGAGACGTGCAAGTGGGTACGGTGGCAGCAGCGAAGCCTGCTGCAGCCCAGGAGGTTTTGCTGACACTTACTTGACATTATCAGAGGGATTGCTCTGTTTTCACAGCGCTGATTTCCTCTCCTGGTTATTGTCTCTTGTATCATCCCTGTGATCCAGCTGTTGTTCTTTCCTGCAGAAGAGAGTGGGAGATCCGCCTGCAGGAGACACTGGGCCCCCACTATGTCATGCTCTACTCAGCTGCCCATGGGGTGCTGTACATGTCGGTCTTCATTCGGAGGGACCTGATCTGGTTCTGCTCAGGTGCGTGGTCCAGTAAGAGCTGGAGAGCGGGGAGGTTGAAGGACTGCTGCCATCACATCTCCAGGGCTGTTCTTCCCCTGACTTCCCTGCTCCCTGTCTGTAGAGACTTTTCAGTAAAAGCAGCTTCTTTTTCTCCTTCCAGAGGTGGAGTATGCCACGGTGACAACTCGAATCGTATCTCAGATCAAAACCAAGGGAGCTCTGGGAATCTCCTTCACCTTTTTTGGGACCTCCTTTCTCTTCATCACCTCCCACTTCACATGTGAGATGTTTACAGTCTTATTCAAGTGTCCTGAGGGAGGGAGGAGAGGGGCTGCTTTACAGAGGTAGAAAGCTGCAGGGGGATAGAGGTGCAGGTCAGGCTGAAGTCAAAGCTCAGGATTGCTGAGCTGAGAACAATAAGGGAAGAGGATTTTTTGGTAGTTGAACTCGCAAAAGAACTGGTTTTAAAAAAACAGAAATGAACTGTGCGCAATTATATCCCTCTTTGCACACTCCCTGTCATCATTTTTTAGTGTGTGTATGCCCTGGGTCAGTGTTAACATTTTATATGTGGGAAACATCTGATGTCCTTTGGAAGCTCCTGTTTTAACCAAAAGTGGTAACTGAATGAAAGCGATGCATCGTTGGCAGTAATGTGCTTTGTCTTTCAGCTGGGGACAGCAAGGTGAATGAGAGGAAACTGGACTACAATAAAACCATTCAGAGCCTTACACTTCCCAAGAATGTTCCAGACACAAACCCATATCGATCCAGTTCTAGTAAGTGTGAAACCTCGCTTGGGTGCGAGCCCAAATGAACAGGGTTTGTACCATAGTTTTCAGTCTGTGCTAAGGAAGAGAGAATGAGAGTGCTGATCTGAGACAGCATGGAAAGAGACCAGAGCTCTTTTTGTCTGAGGATGGTGCTGTTCACATGATTCATTGTTTTTAGGTGGGATGTAATTTGGGGGGAAATCTGAGAGAAGTTGAAATGGAGGAGGAGAGAAAAATCAAAAGGAGTTTTCCTGTGATGTATTTTTTCTCAGAGCAGCAGTAAGATCACTTTGGTTTCACTTTATCAATATTAGGGATGTGCTTCAAGTATTTTAGCTCCTGGTAGTAAAAAGAAAGAATTTATGCCCGTTCCTTTGTCATGCACCTGGCAACACTCTCAGTAAGCTCTGCCTCTCACTTGAAAGCATGGAGTTTCATTTTACTGAGTGTAGCTACATCCCATGCTTCAGTTTTCTTCCAGAGTCAAAGGGAAGATCCAGGGCAGAAACATTTGGGATTCTTGCTTTCAAAACCTCTCAGGGAGTTCTCCCTCATTCTGACCCTTCTGGCTTGGATTTGCAGGTGATGTCACAACACGGTTTGATGAAGTCTTCTGGTTTGGTGACTTTAACTTCCGGCTAAATAAGGATCGGGAGACTGTGGATTCCATCCTGAACCAGAACCCTGAAACAGACGTGTCCAGGCTCCTGGCGTATGACCAGCTCACTAGTGAAATGAGCAGGGGTGAGGGGAAGCTGATTTTCTTCCCAGTCTCCAGGAGCAGAGATATCTACACAGAGAAATAATTACAGCCAAATCCCTATTTCCTAGAGACCTTTCCTGCTTTCTCATTAGATTCCCTAAAAAAGGAAGTCAGCAGGTGTCAGATACAGTGGCAATTTGTACAAGGGGCTTTCTGCTATATATGGTTTAATCTCCCGATCTCTGTTTCATCTGACTCCTCTATAAACTGGACCTAATTCTGTCACAATCTCAGGCATTTGGATTTGAACAGTAGCACTTGCAAAGCATCCTGAGCTTTCGTTGGAAGGGGACGTGCATGCACCAAGTGTTCTTTGTTTAAATAGCCACTGCCTGTTTTTTATCCTCACTATGTAAGAACTGGAGCTTGCTTCCAGTTCTTCCTTCCTAGAGCCCAAGCCCAGCTTTTTTTATTAGTCATGGATGTACATGGCTGTTGTTTGTAGCCAGCAGTGTTGAATACATGCAGAAATGTGCTGGGTTCTTAGGAAGGAGGAATGTTGTCTCTCATGCTTTTCTCTTCCTTTACAGGGTCTATTTTCAAAGGATTCCAAGAGGCTGACATTCATTTCCGCCCTTCCTACAAGTTTGACATAGGAAAGGACAGCTATGACACCACTTCCAAACAGAGGACTCCTTCCTACACGGTAGGGATGTTTTCAGAGCAGGGGGCTCAGAGGGGCTGCTCAGCCCCGTGTCTGCCTCCAAAGGGGATTCTCAGCTGCGAGGAAAAGCTGCTTTCCACAGACCACCTGCATGACATACAGTCATGCTGAGATGTACTGCTTAGGGGCAGCAGGGCATGTGGAGCTGGCTTGGAAGAAAGGATTGTTCAATCTGAGAGCACAGGAAGAGTTGAGCACAGGCTGCAGGTCTTATTTTCCCTGCCTTCCATCCTGCTCATTGCATTCTGTGCTGTGCTCAGAGCTGGGTGCAGAACCACTGTTGGTTCTTCACTCTTCATGAATGTGTCCCTGTCCAGGACACTTAATTTCACTAATTGGAATGTGATAAATGAAGGGATTTGTCTCCTGTGAACCAGTGCTTTTTTCCAGGTGGATGTGCTAAAGGAATTACATCCCTCTCCCCCGTTCTCTGCCCTGCAGGACCGAGTTGTGTTCCGCAGTCGGTACAGGGATGATATCCACGCTGTCAAGTACTCCTCGTGTCCTGTGATCAAAACTTCAGACCATCGGCCTGTGTTTGCCTTGTTTCGGGTGAAAGTGAGGCCTGGCAGAGACAAGTTAGTACCTCCTTATGCCCCTGTGTGTGGCTGCCCATGGCTCCACCTGAGGATATGCTCCTGTTCAGTTTGTCCTCTCAGGAGAGTTCCTGAAATAGAGTTTATCCCACGCAGCTCTGTGCAGCCTCTGGGTTTTTACCCAATATACACTTTCAGTGGTCAGAGCAGTAAGAGTGCTTAAACCTTGCACTGACATCTGAAATCCCTGCGGCTGGGTTCCTTAATCCTCCTGAGGGAGATAAAGAGAGTCTGCTGCAATCGACTATAAATCTGTTTTATCTGAGCTGCAGCTCTCTGGTTTTCCTGTCAGCATGGACAGCTTTCCTCTCTGTTCCTCTTTCTCTCCTTGGGAGCAGTGCTGTTTTCCCTCCTCAGTGGTGGCTGCATTTCAACACATCAGTGGAGTGAGATCCTCCCAAGTTCCTCATGGGCTCTTGTGCTCATAGAACTCCTTAGAAAATTGGGTTGTCGCTGAAATTGAGTTCATCTCTTTTCTGCGTGGTCGGGGATGTCAAGACCCAGGTATCTAGAAAATGGTGACTTCTCAAAGCACTTGGTCAGCAGTGCAGTTAGAATTGGGATTATTCTGTTGTTGTTTATGGCTATTAAATACCTGTTAAATAGGTGAAGCTATGCTGCTGGGTCTTCCTCTGGCCTCTGTAGAAGAGACTGAGGTAAGAACTGTGTGGTTGTAGGAGTCAGCTTGTTCAGCTTTTCAAAGGAGTGTTTTTTTGTTTAGGGTCATAAAGAATGTCCCCCATGAATGCTGGCATTTTCATGCTTAAATTGAATGTACATTTGCCTTTTACAACCAGAATTTCCTTCATTTCAATGTGAAAAAGCTTCACTTGTTGCTGTGGAAGAACAATATTTTAGCCATTTTCGCCCACAGCAGTAGCTGAATGCCTAAAGAAAGTAAAAATAAGGTTTCTGGCCTTTGTTGTATAAACTAGTTGGGAAATGGTGGGGAAACAAGACTCTGTTTGTACCCTGATCCAATTCCCTGTGTTTGCATTGTAGCATTCCACTGGCTGCAGGGCAGTTCGACAGAGAACTCTATTTAATCGGCATAAAGAGACGGATTACGAGGGAACTTCAGAAACGGAAAGAGCAAAAGGACCAAAAATCCAGCAGCATATGTAGCATTTCCTGAGCTCAGAACTCTGTGTTAGAGGTGCCCGGAAAGAGGATTTCAGGCCATGACAAACTCTGCAGGGAATTGTCTGCCTAAGCACCTCTGGCAGCCACTGTGGCTCCTGCAGAATGTCTTAAACCTCATCCTGGATTCATTTGCATGAGCTAATCCGTGTAGCTCAGTGCTTTTGCTGAAGAAAATGGAGTCAGTTATGTAGGACATCCATCCCAACAGATGTAATTGATTTCATTTTAACCATACTATCTTTGGAAGCAACCGGATGCAGCCTCTAAAATGACTCCATGCAGGGGGCCCAGCTTCTGGAACTGGCATGACAAGGGACCTCAGAAAAGCCTGCAGGAAGGTGAATCTGTTTGTCTGTTTGGTTTGATCTGGTTAACTTATGTTGTGGGGTTGTTTTCTTCTCCTTATCTGTAGCCAAATGTATGGTGGTATTCTGTCAAATGCATAACAGGGACCAGTGAGGGGACTTGGGCAGGTTTGTGTAAGCTTAGTGCTCCTGTGTTGGGCTTTTTTGTTCCTCTGCAACAAGATCTGTGTGAATGTACATTGGAAGTGTAGGGATACTGCCTTTCAATAACTGTTCTATAGGCCTTCTGTTGCTAAGGGGGAAAATCAATCTCTCACACCATGTATCTGACTGTTGAGACTGAAACAATCCCTTCCTTAACTCACTTGCCCTCCGCAGGGGTGATGCTGCTGCCTGCCTTCACAGCAGGACACTTGGTCTGAGTACAGCTTCACCAAAGGGATCAGGATGCTAGGGGATGTCAATGCAGACACAGCAGCCAGTCACATCAGCACAGTCCCATTACCTCTGATACTAGTTAATTCCTTTGGATTTTTCCAATTCAGTGAACTGTGAGTAACTTCCTGGTTTTGAAGTGTTGTCTTAAGGCTAAACGTCTTACATGGACCAGTATGGCACTGGTAAAATGGTCACGTACAGCTAATACTTAAGAATTCTTTATGGCCACAGATGGGTTGGATCATTAATCACCTTAGTACATAAACCACCGTGCAAACAACTTGGAGGAAGTGCTGCTACCTATGCAAGCTGTCCAAGACAGAGCTTCTGTTCTGCGGTACAAACGTTCATGGCACTGACCTGGCTGTAGCCATCAGGTATTTGATTTCCTTTCTTTTTAAAGGAATAAAAATAAATTAATGCAATACCAGAAATGAGCACCAGCTCTTATTGCCAGGATGTCAGAACCAGCACTGACTGTGTGACACTGTTTGGGTGCCCTGAGCCATTCGGCTTCACCTGGAAGAGCAGGACAGATTCCTTTGGAATCACTTGCATTGAACAGACAAAACACATTTCACCTGCCAGTTCATGAAACCCAGCCATTAACTAACGTGTTTCAGAACTCTCACTACTCCATGTCAAGTTCTCTTTTATTTTCTTACAAACATACATACACAACAACTGAATAGGATTTCCACACTGTGGGTTCCACAAGAAGCGATGCAACATTTTCTTCTAGTTGCACAAGGAAAGGTATGGGGATAAAGCAGGCAATAGCTGCCTCAGTGTTCTGCTCCCAGTTTGATTGCTCCTCCCAATACACACCTAGCCAGTGAAGTGCTGCACTGCAGCTGTCTACAGTTTTAAGCCCGTATGTTAGGGGAGTTGTGTAAATCAAATGTTTTAGTCCTCTCTTTTGGGTCTCCATTTCTTCAGTGTCACATGCATGGCACTTCATGTCCTTCTGTAACAGTGCCAGCCAATTTCAAGCGCATCAGCTTTCTACATGGTATTGTGTTGATCTCTGCTCTTAGCTGAGCTACATCTCTGCTGCAAGACTGATAATTGTGTTCTCTCTTTGCAAGGCCTTAAGTTCATCTGACTGACAATGAAGAAGTAGGTACAAGTTTCAGATGCAGTAGCAGTGACTCCTTTGAGAATGAACTTTGTTAATACACTATCTCTGGAGTAAAAGAACCCTTGTTCTTGAGCATAGCTCACTTACAAGTGAAAAACCTGAAGAACAGAATCACTTTTATCCTAGAGTAAGTGTTATGCCATAGGTCTACTTTTCTCTGAGCTCTACTAAAATGACTGTTATTTCCAAACATGTGAATTCTAGTAGTACTGCAGCTGGTAAATTACGCTGAAGAAATGGATCCAGGATGCTTGTAACAAAACCTGGACTGCAGGAAACTTGTCGCCTAACTTCACGTAGATAATAACCTGTATTCTCTTAATTCAGTCTGACCAAGTCTTTGTTCACCTTGGTAGCAGCTATAAATATTCTTTTAACTCAGATACAGAAGCCAAGCTCTTACCATGCCACCCCATTCCTCAACAAGGGCACACACCAGGGCCTCCAGTGTGCCCGCTCTGCTTCTGCTGCTGGTATGGTTTAGTGGTAACACACAGCAGTGACTTCTGCTCAGATACATGCTTTCAGTTGTAATGATGGACATTTTGGCTTGCAGTGTTCTCCCCAGTGCCAAGAGAAGGCTCTATACACCCATCCTCTCTTGTAACCTACTCAGAGGGTCAAAGTACTCATCCAGAGCCAGGGTGGGCCTTTAAGCCCAAGGTACCGAGCTCTTCAGAGCCCAGTGCTCTGAAGCAGTTTATTTCAGCTGCAGCATAGCTCCATGTTTGCAGAGTCTGCCTGGAAAGACTGGGGGAGAGAGGGGAAGTGGTTTGCAGCAATATTATCATCTCAAAACCATATCAAAAGGCAGCGGCTCTGGCACGTGCAGGGTCTATCGGAAGAGCCGGTACACCCGTGGGAGCCGCCCGTCCCTGCTGGACAGCGCTGCCTGGATGTGCTCGTAGGTGGGCAGATCTGTCAAGTCACCCAGGGCAGCCACAGCTGGCTTTTTGTGGAGCATCTTAGTGACCACTCTCTTGATATCAGTAGATTTCACTTGACCTGCAGGAAAAAAAACAAAGCCAGAGGTGTGACAACTACATTCTGAAGAGCATGAAGCTTTATAAAGATGCTTTACGAAGTGATTGGTGCTCAGAAAATCAATCACCAACTCTGGAGCTTCTCTACCCTGCTTGGTTTTTCCTTCCTTCTAACAAAAATAAGCATTGTGCTAGCTTGTAAGCAGTTGAGATCAGTTTGAAATATGTATCTGAAGTATTTATGCCCCCCAGCTTCCTAAAGCAACTCATCTGTGCTGCAAGAGTGTAAGTTGCGCAATGCTGACTGTACCTACAGTTCAGTTGAGGAAAAGCATTGTCTACTCACTGATGAGGGCACACAGCTCGTGAGGTAGCTTCCTTGTGTTTGTTGCCAGCACTTGCCTGCCCACATCCTCAAAGATAACCGGCCGAGACTCAAGGTTCATCATGAGCATGGACTTCAGCTGCGTCTTCGCTCGCTCCAGTTCTACCTGTCAGTGAGCAGCAAATACAAACGGATGTTTCCAAAAGCCTGGCCAGTGCTCTAGCACAAGGTACTGTGTAAGAAAGAGTTTTGCAAACACCTTCCTCTTTGAATGTGCTGCTGAAGTTACCATATTCTTTTACAGAAATACAGACATGCTTATCTACAAAACTCCATTCTAGCCCGGCCAGTGCAATGTACTATTTCAGCTCCAAGACCATCTGCCAAGTGCACACACTGGGCTGCTCACCTCTCCTACAGCTCCTGCCATGAGAATGAATTCTCTTGTGATGATTTCCACCATCTCTCGAACCTAGGAACGCAGATAATTGAAAGAAGATTAGAACGTTGCTGTCTGGTAATAAGTGGGTCTGGTAACAGGTTTTTGAATACAGGGCTGTGTACCTGTTTTGGGTCTGCACTGGCATGTATACACAGGAGACCTGTATCCTCGTAACTGTGGTGGTAAGAGGTCGCGTTGTACATCCAGTGGTGCCTGGGAGCATAGAAACAGTATTAAAAAAAATAAAAACGAGAATTTAAATGTAAAAATTAAACCAACATGGACAGGGAGACCCCTCCTAGTGCCTTGTCAGGGTTCTCAGCAATGCCAATGGGACTGGTCAGTTCCTGCCTCTGAGGATTCTTGCACGTGCTATCTACTTCCTGCTCTTCGTTTGCATCCTTGAGACCAAGCCCAGAACACCACAGAGCTGTATCACTGGTACCTACTGCCAATTCTGTTAATATTCCCTAGTGAAAGGATGGACTGGGCTAGTGGAGGGTGACAGAATTCCAGGCCACCTGCTAGAAGACTGTTTCTGCTACCCCTTAAAGAGAAAGGCAAACCAACCTGTTGAGCACATTAAGATACAGTCGGGTGAACATGCCCTTGCCAGGCCCTCCAGCTGAAAAAGAACCTCCGCCTCCCATCATCATGTTCAATACTGCAAAGGGAATGAAATCTTCCTCCTGAATGCCAACAAGAAGTTCAGTCAGTTAAAAGCAGAGCTCCTGAGAGTCTGGGGTGAGTAAAGAGGGACAAAGAGACATGGCACAAGAGGAACTTCAAGGTCAGTGCCTTCTTCAAACTGTCAGTGAAATGCTGCTTGTCTGTACGTGCAGCATCAGCAGGAAGAGTGCCAGTGCTTGCATAATGAGAGAGTATTCTGGGATTCCTCAAGCACAGAACAAGGGATTTTAGGTTAATACTTACTAAAAATGAGCAGCTTTCTAACCCAATCATGATGTGGGTAAGCTCTGGGATGGGAGTAGGGCCCAGGCTCACATCTGACATATCTTTTTCAACCTGTGGGAAGGGCAGACAGATTATCAGGACTGATTTTCACCTTCACTGCATCCAGCTTGATGTGCTCCCAATAATCAACCTGTCCCTCAGATATTAAAATCAAAACCTATGGAGAAACCACCTCAGGTCCAAATCTGCCTCTCCAACAGACAGGACGAGGCACGACACCACCTCCACCTTCCTTTCACCTTGACAATGCCTCCTGTGTACTGCGCCACGGATCTGTCCACATCCCTGGCCTGGCTGCTGCCCCACGCCGGCTCCACTCCCAGCAGATGCTTCCTGGCACACTCCACCAGCTGCTCGTGCTCGATTCCCACCCCGGCCAGCACCATCCTGTCCGGCGTGTAGTAGTTCCTCAGGTAGGAATGCAGAACGTCCCGGCCAATTTTGTCTGTGTTTTCCACTGGGCAGAACCTGTTCAGTCCAACTGTATTGTCTCTGTAGGCTGCCTAAAGGGAAACAGATACACTAAAGTAACAAATACTACTTCAATCCATCCATCTAAACCTTCCTGCTTTAGAATGATGCTTGTCTGTTTGAGACATGTAAGAGGGGAGGGGCTGAGCATCATTTCACTAATGTCAGCACAACTCAGTGACATGTTGTCACCCATGTCAACAAAGACAAGTGATAGATAATTGCAGTTTAGGTTAAAATCTTTCATGTGGGTAGAATGGAGGATTTCAAAGTGGAGGGACAACAAAATTCTCCCTCCCCACCACTGAAATGTAATTTAGTAACAGAAAAAGAGAACGCAGTATGTCTCATACAGGGGCTGCATGGAAGATGGAATGGGTGTTTTACCGCATGGATCATTTCTGTGAGGAGAGGCTCTGGATCAGGTCTCATGTTCAAGTCTTCGAGCTCAAATCGAATTGCTGCTCGAGTCATCTCAATTTCCTCATCTGTAATACGAGGGAAAGAAGAGATCACACATCACAACCACCACGCAAAATCCCTGATCTCTGCATAACTTCTTGATGAACACAATCTCATGAAGATTAACAGCAAGTTATGCACTGGGAGTCTGTTCTGTTGAGGCAGAGACTCCTCTTCCCTCACCTGACAGCCTGGGCCGGAGTGCTACATCAGCCAGCAAGTTGACCACTGTGTCCAGGCCTCGGGCCTCGGCAGAAACAGCATACATGATGGTGTCCCTGCAACACAAAGCCTGGGTTCTGCATTGAGAAGTCACTGAGAAGTTATTCCTGGGGAAGATTCCAACCAGACACAAAAGGAAAAGTTTTCACAGTGAGAACTACCAGTCATTGGAATAATCTCCCCAGGGAAGTGGTGTCCAGCACTGGACACTGTTGAGGTCTGGCTGGAGAGGGTGCTGGGACATCCAGTCTAGGTCATGCTTTGCCTACAGACTTTTATACCCCTCTCAGGTTCACTTTTGTAGTTTCTGCACAGCCACCACAATGGATTTCTGCTCCTTCCAAACAAGAAGCCGCTTTTACTGCCACACACCAGAACAGACACCTCAAGGTACTGTCAGTGTTAGAGCTACTCAGGTGATGGAGCATGGAGGAGAGTCATACCTTGATGCCTGGCAGTCACAGATGCCCCCGTGCTTTTCTAAGGTGAGGAGAATTTCATCTTTGCTGCCAAACTGAGCTGTGGACTAAGAAAGAAAACAGCAACGCTATGAGTTAGTAAAGCAGTAACTGTTCATACACCTTCAAGGCAGCCCAGAACAAGCCTCATCTTGGACTGTGAGGGTGCTGAGGCGCTGGCACAGGGTGCCCAGAGAAGCTGTGGCTGCCCCATCCCTGGCAGTGTTCAAGGCCAGGTTGGATACAGGAGCTTGGAACAAGCTGCTCTAGTGGAAGGTGTCCCTGCCTGTGGCAGGGGTTGGGACTGGATGAGCTTTAAGGGTCCTCCAACCCAAACCATTCCACGGTTCTATTTTACACCCACTAACCGCGAAGGTGAAAGCACAATGGACCTTCAAAATACATCTGCAGTCCCAGTAACTAACTAGGCATGCTGCCACCACCCATAGCAGCAGATCAGACCCTGGTGCTGCTCAAGCTGTGCACATTTACAGCGCCCCTCACAGACCCCGCCGGGCCCGGTACAGGACTCACGGAGAAGGCCAGCTTTTCCAGGAAGTGGGCGATGCCACTGAGGTATTTCGCTTCATGTCTTGATCCCGAGTTTACCAGAACTAGCGTTAAGAGAAAAAGAGTCAGTGGCACTTTCACAGCCCCATCGCGTCCCTCCTCCGCCCGGGCCCCATTGCCCCCGCTCCGCCCGTACTCACGGCCCACGGTGCAGAACTGCCCGAACTTGTTCTGGGACGCGACACGCAGCCCGTTCTCCAGCACCGACACCCGCGTCTCGAACCGCTCCCGGCCCTCGGCCGCCGCGAACACCGCCTTGGGCACGCCGGGCAGCGGGCAGGTCAGCGACACGCTGGGGTAGGCGCCGCCGCCGCTGTAGCTCCGGCCGCCCGCCAGCCCGCACCTGCGGGGCAGCGGGACCCGAGTCAGTGCCCGGGCAGCCCCGCCGCGGGTCCGGGCACGGCTCCCGGCTCCCCCCTCCCCGCCCGCCCCATCCCGCCCCACGGGGCCGCGCTCACCGCCGGGCCGGGCCCCAGGCGCGCCCCCTCAGCCACGCTATGGCGGCCGCCATGTTGCCGCCACCGGGAGCCTCGCTGCGCAGCCGCGGTGGCCCGGAGTGGGTGGGCGGGGCTTAGCGCCGCCAGGGGTGTGGCTGCGATTGGGTGAGGCTGCAGGAGCCGTCGCTGATTGGTCGGTCCTGAGGGAGGGCGGGGCATCGCCTCAGGGCGGTCGGTGGCTCGGACATGGCGGCGGGCGGGCTGCCGGCCGAGCACAACCCCTTCTCCTTCCGCGAGTTCGTCCGCAGCAAGGCACGGGGCGGCGGGGACGCGCCGCAGGTGAGGCCGGGGCCGGGGCGCGGTTGGGCCCCTCCGCGCTGAGGGGGGCTCGTCCCGCGCCTACTTCAGCGCCTTTGCTCCGCTTTCCGCTCGCAGCCCGGCCCGAGCCTCGGCCTGCTGTTGCTGCCGGATCCGGCACCGCCCGGCGAGGCGGAGGACGACGAGGAGGAGGAGGAATGGAGCGGGAGCTACCAGCCGCTGGCCGTGGAGCAGGCCCACCTCGCCGCTGCGTGCCCCGCATCGCCCTCCGCCGGCTCCTTCTGCGAGGGCGCGGAGCGGAGCGCGGCTTTCCTCGGAGTCCCCGCGGAGCCGGGCTCTCCCTCCCTGCGGCAGCCCAGCTACGAGGAGGTGAGCGCCTCGGCCGGGCTCCCGGCACCGTGCCCGGGGCGGGCACAAACGCTAACGCGGCCTCTGTCTTGTATCAGCCGAGCTCCAGTGCCGGATTGCGGCATAAACTCGCTCTCGAAGCTGCCGTCAGCAGGAGCTGCGCGTACCGCTTGGCTGCGCGTGGCAGCTTGATAGCGCAGCTTGAAGAGCAGTAGGCTTGAAAAGTTGTGCTGCAGCGTGAGCAGGAGCCTGTACCTTGTGTGTCCCACAGCTTTTGGCAACAGGTGACTTCCTCATGCTCCTGCCCTTTGAGGTCCTGTTAGTTTAGAGTTAATACCCTTTGAGGTCATTTAGAATTAACAGCGCTTGATTACTCAGCTTGCGACCCAGTGCCGCACAGGGTCAGTGTGGTTAAGTGGCTTCAAGAGGGCAAAACAAGGTGTGAAAGTAAGCTTGAGTGTCATAGAAAGTGCAAACCCCCCGGCACTAGAGTTGAAGCTGGGTATTTTTTGTGGTACTGGCTTTGGAGTGTTGGTAGTGCTGGGAAACAGCACCCTCTTTTCTAATGAGGGTTTTTCTTTTCATAGCTGAAGGAAGAGAATGCCACTTTGAGAAGCAAGATCAACAAGCTTCAGATTTTCTCTGAAACTCAAGCAGACAAGTGCGTAAGCCACAGTGTGGGGGAAAGTAACCACATAGATAAGGAGTTGTCTTAAAAGAGGTTCTCAGTGGAGACAGTCACCATCTTTAAAGAGGAAGAATGTAGCTGAAATCTGTGCTATTTGTTTAAAAAGCTTTTTAACCTGATTTTAATCTTGAAAAAGGCTTGGAAAGTGAGTAGCAAACTGCTGAGGAGTGTGTGTGTGGCTTACACTTCTTGCAGCTTAGGTGCTTTGCAACAATGAGGGTAGGCCTTGACAAGAGGCATTTCATAAAGCTTCAAAATAACAAAATAATCTTAATCTCTGCCATTTAAAACAAGAAAAGTGTTTTTAATTTTTGCTGGTGACCACTTTGATACTGGGAGCCTTGATTTTCCTGAGGTTAAACAACCTGGTGACCAAGGTAGGGTGGTGTTTAAGGGTTCCTTAAGTTCCCATCTGAATCCTCTGCTGCTCCTTGCAGTGAGGCACCTGGTGCTTCCCTGGTGATGGGGTAACTTTTTCAGAATTACACTCTCTTTGGCTGATTATTTTCTATAAGGCCTTTCCTCTGGATGGGTCCCACTAATGCTAATGTCTGTGGAACACAGAAATCCCCTGAGCCACCCCCTAGAAGTGTAGTTCTGTGGGAAGTCTTCATTGCTCTTAAACAGGAAAGAATAAGCTTCTTGTTCCTTCTCTGTTTTCTTCTGAAAAACATTTTCTTCTGAAAGTATTTAATGCTGCAGGTGCTCACTGAATGTTGTCTCTTTTAAGGGTCAGGAAGCTTGAAAAAAAGCTTGAGGAAAACAAAATCAAAGAAGAAAAAGAAGCACAGGATTTGGAAGCAATGGTGCAGCATGTGGAACAGAACCTCCAGCTGATGACTGTGAGTGGTGGTCCTTGCAGAGGCATCTTGCAGTCAGAGCTGTGTAGTTCTCTTTTCCTTCCCTGGGAGCATGAGGGAAGATGGAGTGATCCCATCCCCCATGTGAGCACTGAACAGCTCTGATGTGGGCTCGGACTTTCCCCCCACAACAACACCGTGTCCCAGTCAAGAACTTTTGTTACCTAAAATAAGGGCGGTTTTTGTATAAGTCCTGTTTCTGGATTCATCAACAACTTCAGCAGCTCTTTTGCAGCCTTCCAAAAGCACGTCCCATGTGAGCTAGGGGAGGGAGCTGCTTCTCCTGCTGCTTATTTATACCAACTACTCTTTCCCCAAATATAGTAGTAATTTCACATCCAGAAGTGATGGGTGGCACTGAAAGATATCAAAAAGGAAAACTGGGAGGGTGGAGAGGAGGCAGCTGCTCAGATGTGTCTGGGGCACTTTCCCTTCTAATGCCTTTAGAACACGGGGTGGTGCATCCCAAACAGAGTTCTGTGCTGGAATCTGGCATTCCCATGTAGCTTAAACTGCCTGTTGCATCCTAAACACGTTGCTGTGGGATAAATGATCTCCGTTCTATTTCAGAAACGGGCTGTTAAAGCGGAGAACAGTGCTACAAAACTGAAACAGGAGAACGCGTTACTGCAGGTGGGAAGCAGTGCTCTCAAAGCCAGAGGGATGTGGCAGGGAGTTCGGCAGAGCCCGTATGGCATTAGATGAGGTGTCAACACATCGGTGGCACATCGGTGACAGCTTCCATCCCTGGCTCCTGGTTGGGTCTGTGAAGGAAGCAGGCTTGAGGGCATGATGCTGTGGATGTGCCATGTGTGATTCCAGCTCAGTTTCCTGTGGGAGGCTGCTCTCCAGAGCTGGGAGGAGCCTCTCCAGGTGGTCTGGTTACGGGATCTGTTGTTGGTTATACCTAATAAACTGTGAACGTGTTCTTTAGCTGCTTTAGCTGGGGATTATTACCTGTGGGAGCTCTACGGTTTTGAGGTGAAGTCTCCCTGCTCCCTCCCCAGGTTCAGCTCAAGAATTACAAGTCGGAGAACGAAGCCTTGAGGTTGGGCCAGGCAGCGAGTCTGGCCACAGTGAGGCAGAACGCGGATGCTGCCTTGCAGAACCTTCTCACTGTCATAACCAACTCTCAGGCTTCCATCAGGTGAGTTGTTTTATGATGACTTCCTAACACCATCCAGAGGTCACAGCTAAATGCCCCCAGGGGCTTACCTTTCTGGATTGCAACTTGGGTTCTTACATCTTACAGCAGTTATCAGCTGCTCCATGTTCTTACTCACCCGCAACAGGTTTTCCTCCAAGTTTAGGTAATAAAAAAGACTGGAACATGCAAGTCTTACTTTTTTACTTAATGTCAAACCATTATAGAGGCTCTGTAGGTCTCCTACGCTTCTTCAAGGCTCCTGTACCTCAAGAACCACAGTCTTCAGTCCAGATAAACTGCTTCTGAGAAAATCACAGTACCTGAGTAAAAACAACTGGCCTGGCGCCTGCTTCACCCTCTCCCTCTTAACGCTGTGTCCTCCCCTCCTTGCAGGCAGCTGGTCTCTGGAGCAGAGTCACTGCAGCTTGTCGCCGATCTCCTCACATCCATAGACAGGATTTCAGAAGTGTCCCAAGATGGACAGTGACTGGAACAGGACGGAAACCATTCCCAAAAACTCTGGTTTTGATACTTGGCCTCATTGTGATACACAGAGCTGTTGGTGCTGCTGCCACTGGAGTCCTAAAGCCCGAATGGACAAGAGTATGTGCCTCTGGGCTGGGGCTGCGGGTCCTGCTTCCCCTGCACCCCGACTTCCCACTGGGACCCCACAGAGCACTCGGGTTTGGCTGGAACTCCCGCTGCCGTTCTGTCCCCATCCGGACTGTTCCATTGCCACGGAGGGAGAAGGGGTCGGGAGGGGTTCGTGCAGCGCGGGAGGGCTCAGGCTCCGGGTGCGGGCTGTAACGCTCGTCCCGGCCGCTGTGTGACGGGTGTTGCGGAGCCATTAAAGGCGGCGGCGGCGCAGCCGGTGTCCGGTCACTGCGGGCCCGGGGCGGGGAGCAGGGACCCGGGGCTGCCCTCTCCCGTCCACGTGCCACCATCCCCGCCCCTCCGCGGCATCGGCGGCGCGCTCCATTGGCTGCGCGGTATCACGTGCGGACGGGCTCAGCTGACCGCGGTGAGCGGCGGTGATTGCGGGCCAGGCCCGAGGCCGCAGAGCCGCCATGTCCCGCGGGCCGGGCGCGGCCGGGCCCCGCAGCAGCCCCGCGGTCGGGGCTCTGGACCTGAACGCGGAGCGGGAGAAGATCCGGCGGGAGATCGAGCAGCTGGAGCGGAGCCTGGAGCCCGGCGGGGCCGCCAGCGGCGCGGACGTGTCTGACTGCAGCTCCGGCACGGGTACGGCGCGGCGCGTTCTCGGCCCTCTCCTGCCTCCCCTGCTCCGGCTCCTGAGGTGCGGCGCTGGCCGGTGACCGCGCTGTTCCTGCCCGGTGTGGGCGGACTCGAGGCGTCTCCTTAGTGCTGCCCTTAGCGGGAGGAGCTTCTTGTACCGGCGCAGCCCCGGTCAGGCTAGCGGGGAGCGCTGAGGACCCATCCAACCGCTGGTGGAGGTTTCCAGTCAGGGCGGGTGGTAAGGAGCTGACTCATGAAACGCAGCCCACCAAATGCTGTCCGTAGTTAAACCGCAGCTGTTTTTATGCTGTCAGGGTGGCAGTGCAGGCACTGCTGTGTGAGCAGCTCTGTTTCACACCCTGCCTATGCCTCCCCGAGTTAACTTTTCGAAGAGGAGGTGGTGATAGAGTTGGGGTTTTGGTACCTCTGGTTGTCACAGTCGCTTCATCCACCCGTATTTGAATTGACCCCATCATGCAAGTCTGAATACTGTATGTCAGAAGCTTGTAGCCACACTGAATGCAAACCCAGATGTTCCTGAAGAGGGTGGAAGGGCTGTCAGGTGCTTTACGGGTTCTGTTGGGTTGGAATGTTCACTTGGCTGCATACTCTAGAGCCTGCAATGTGCCATGAAGTGTAGCACCAAAATGCAGCTTGATTGTAGCGATCAGGAGCTGCTTTTTTCCTACTTTAAAAAAAAAATATATATATATTTTTTTTGTTATATATTGACAATATTGCCAGTAGCCAAAAACTCCAGTGGTCTTGACTGAGGTACAATGTGTTATTGTATGTGCTTTGATTGAAAAGGTTTGGGTTTGAAGCTTTCCTCTTGTACTCCCACTGCAGTCAGTATTTCTGTATTTTTGTTGTCTAACAGATGATGATGAAGATGATGACTCAGGTTCTCATCCTGAAATGGTAACTGCTTTCTCTTTACACATATCTCTCCATCTGTCTACTGAAGGGAGCTCTGTGCTGGGGAAATCCAGGCAGCTGGCTTGAATGGAGCTCAGGAAGGATTATTAATAGACATGGAGGTTTAGTTATTCCTGCCCAGGACTTTGTAATTCACATGAAAGAGATCTGTTCATATGTAAACAAATGAGGGGATCAGGGGCCTCACTGCTCTAGTTCTTGCTGATCTCTGTCACTGGAAACACAGTGGCTTCTGGGGAGGTCACAGAAAGAAATCATCAGTTTGTGATCAAGCAGTCTTTTACTGCTTTGTACCTGAGGTATGCTGGGCTTGTACAATAAATCAAGCAAAGGATTAATTGCTTCAGTAGAAACACAAATGAACTGGAAATGTGAAGGGTTTAGCAGATTTAGCAGCTGGGAGAGCTCCAGTGTAAAGCACTCCTGGTTTGCAGGAGGTCTGTAGTCAGACTGGTTCAGATAGCAGCTGAACTAACGAACAGGGCAAATGGGCACTGGGCTGGGCTGGAACCTGCTCCTGGGAGAGTTCAGTTCAAACTGCCAGGGAGAGACAAGCAGTTATGTGCCTCCAGTTCTTTTTAAATCAGTTTTGTAGGGTAATAGGAGCATTGAGTGATTCAAAGAACTCGCCAGCAAAGCTGAAGTTGACAAGCAGCGCTGGGAGACACGGGGGATCTCTCCTCCTAATGTGTCTCATTCAAGCATCAAACAGACTGTGATTATATTGTTGCTTAGCATCTATATTCATTACGTTTCCAGTAAATGTCATACATATTAATTAGGTTTCTGAGAATTGCTTTACATAAATCCACGGCCATTTCTGCATGCGCACAATAACGTGGCAGTGGTCTTTGGGACCCCTGGTGGTCCTTTCTTCATCATCTTGGTCTTCATCGCTTCGTCCTCTGGCTGAACTTTAGGTTTGGAAGGTCCCATTGTCCTGTCAGCAACCAGTCATCTAGTTCTGGCTCGTTATTGTGAAACCCAATACCCAAGATACTTTCTCATTGCTATTTGTTACTAAAGACCTGTGACCTTTAATTCTATGTGCAAAACTCAACTGAATTTAATTATTTACAAAGGATTGTTCTTATTTCGTGAGTTACAGAAATAATTATGTTACATACCTGCTTTTCAAGCAAGCATTTTTCTCCCTTTCCTTCCCTTAAATTCCTCAATTACTCCAAGGAAATGGAAAGAGAAGATGACAGTAGTGATGATGATGATGATGGTGATGATATGGAAAGCAGTTTGCCCCAGGATCCAGAAACCTGTCTGCAGATGAACCATGTATACCAGGAAGTCATCCAGGAAAAGATTGAGGAAGTTGAGCTTCTCCTTGCACAAAACAGAGAGCAGCAGGTGAATGGAACAGGAGTAAAATGTTCATTCCTGTGCTGTTTTGGGTTGCCATCTTGCCTTGACATCAAACCCAGTAAAACTTTCCGGGGCATTCCTAGACCACCATATGTACCAGTGGAATTGACTGCACCAGTTGCAGTCTCTTGTGCTCAGGTGGCTTGGCCAAGAACCAGGTTCTTGTTCTTCGTGGCACTTCAAACAGGTGTCACTGGCCTTCAAATGGCTTTTCTGACTGATGTTTCCATGCTCTCTTATCACCAAAAATGCATCACTTGGGTATTTTATATTTTAGTTTCTTGTAGCAGGTTAGTGTTTTTCTTAATCAGCTGCAGTGCACTGTACAACCTTAGGAAGCTCCAAATGCCATATTTAACACATACACTGGTTTACAGCCTGGTGTAAATTGAGTTTGGACCCTGCCTGGGGTGTTTGTGGTGACTCAGCCACTGCTCTCTGAAATTAGGAATTTGAAGGAGACACTGATACTGTTTAATTCTTGTATTGCAGAAGGAGATCATGTGTGAGCTTGGAGGTCCAAAAATAGCAAAGGCAGGAGATGGCAGAAATCTACCAGCAAATATATTTTTGGGTCATTTTATGAAGCCGTACTTTAAGGATAAAACAACAGGAATTGTAAGTAAACATCACTAGATTACATACTGATATGGCTTTCAATGGTAGATATAAATTGTAACTGTTAAAACTGTGTTACCTTTTACTTGAGTAACTGAATGTCACTCCTGGCTTTGAAATGTTGTTTTTTCCTCATTTGTCCTTTACTCTCTATTGGAAATACTTGTTCAGCCCATGTCTGTGATGTCTGAAAGCAGGTTCTGAGAAGAGACATTCTAGCCATGGGCACTTGACCATTCTTATTTTCAACTTAACTGTGATTGATTGTTTTCATCTCCACAGTCCAATTCCATGCTGCTGCTTAAAGTACTGTTGAAATTTCATTGTCTTTGAAACTGAGTTTTCTGTGGCAAATGTCACTACTTTTTTTCCATGTGTTTTTAAAGTGTTGTTAGCAAAAGGGGATCTTGACTTTTAGTTGTAGCTGAGATGTCAACTGTCACTGTTCTTCTATTAACCCAACAGTCAAGCATTGCCTGGTAATTCATCTGTTAAATCCTACCCAAGTTGGTAGCACATCTGAAGTACATACAAACATGTAATACATGTTCAAAACGCTTCTTCAGTGGTCAACTAACACAAGCAGGCCTGGCTCTGAGCTATGTGCTGTGTAAGCACAGACAAATTTATTTCTTTCATGTATCTATTTGGTTTCTTAGGTCTTCTGGTGCATGTGAGCTAGTGTCAGTGAAAGTAACTTTGCAGTTTGAATGTGACAGTTTGCACAGGTTTGAGTTTCTTACCAGTCTCTTTTGTAACAATTCATGCTAAGTTCTAAGAAGGAAGGGCAATTTTAATGTGTATCTGACTCTTCCAGTATATATATAACCCTTGTAATCTTCATTAGGGCCCTCCTGCCAATGAGGATGCCAAGGAAAAGGCAGCTCAGGGCATAAAATCCTTTGAACAACTGATTTCAGCAAAATGTAAGTAACTCCATGTGCTGTTCACTGTTCCTTAAGAGCTATAACAAATGTATATGTTCATATTGTTAGTCCCCCACATTTGCAGTTAAATGTTCTGATGTTTCATACTTGACTCACAAAAAAGGCAGTTAAAAGTAAAATGGGATGTTCCAGAAATTGTTCCAGGGAACGATTAACAGCTCCCTTCCTTCATTTGCATTTGTTCTGATGCAATAACCCCGTGAGCTCTCCAAAGCCAGATGAGATCATGCAAGGGCACTGCTCAGATTAGAGCAGTTCCAGGGACACTTGCAGCCCTAAAGGGTTCCAAACACTTCATTGCTGATCTCTATTGAACTCTATGGAACTGAAACTGAGCCAGAGGCTGTGCCTTGCCTGTGTCAGGCGTGATATTAGTGATTTAGATAGGGAGCTCTTATTGGAGACCTGGGGGATGCTTTAGCTGGGGTATTGAAAGCAGTGGATCTCTTTTTTTCTTGGCAGTGGCTTTGCACTGATGTCTGAATGCTCAATTATGTTCTCTGGTTTAGGGAAGAGCAGGGAGAAGACATTACTGCAGAAATCAGTAGTCAGTGACCGCTTGCAGCGCCTGCTCCAGCCCAAGTTACTGAAGTAAGTACTGTGCAAAAATCTTTCTCTTGATGAGAACATTATATATGAAGGAAAGACAGGATATATGTGGGGTCTGCACCTTCCCTCAGCATGTCCTGTGAGCACCAGTGATGCACAGTGAGTTGTAATGGTGTGCCCAGCTGGAGATCTCTGTGCTGGTACAGTCTTTGTTGCTGTTGCAGCAACCATTGGTTCTCTCTGTAAATACCAAAATGATTAATCCGAGACCTGTTCTGGGTCAGTGATTTGGATTGAAGGGGCAAAAATAGAATAATGAGTGTGCTGTGTGGGAAAAACTAGAACAAGAATAGTTTGTGTAGTGTGGAAATAAACTTGCATGATACTGATGGAGAAAGCAGCATTGCCCTGTGTCTTCTGATGCCATTGTTTTATTCCCATCCAGTCATAATAAGTAATGATCAAAATGTCTTTGAACAGGATGAGTTATTGGAATCAGAAACTGGAGAAAGTCAAGACTGAAATGGAGAAACAGATCTTGGAGAAGCAAATCAAAGAAGTGGAGCGAGAAATAGAGGCAATTAAGTGAGAAATGTTTTTATGTTTTTGGTGAAAATGAAAGTCTGTTCTTGGGAGTTTTCCTCTTGACATTCCCACCTTTCTCGAGCACTTCCAGAGGTGACATTTGCAGAAATCTTCCTTCGCATTGGCTTGCAAAGAATGAAGTGCTGTTCAGGCTCTGCAGAGCTCTCATCCCCACAGTTCTTTACTAAGAATCGTGTTCTTTCTTTCTCTTTGTACCTTCTGCTTTAGCCAACTCCCAGAAAGCGACTTGTTAGGAAACAGATTCGATGAGCATGACTGGGAGAAAATCTCAAACATCCATGTAAGTTGAGAGACCAAGTTTTGTTACCTTTGATACCTGTGTCCCTTCCCTTGGCAATTACCTGACCTGGTCTCGTTTGCTTGCTCCATGATCTCAACTTGTTAATTTGATGTTTTAGTTCTGCAAAACTTAACAATAAACTATAACTGGAATGCAAAATAGATTCCTTGCATCTGTGTTCCTGTCTGCCTGGGTGTTTCAGTCCCAGCTATGAGACAAAACAGATTCTTCTCTTTCTTTTAGTTTGATGGACAACGTGGTCCGGAAGAACTGAGGAAGTTTTGGCAAAACTGGGAGCATCCAAGCATCAACAAAAAGGAATGGACTGAGGAGGAAATCGAGAGGCTAAAGAAGATAGCTGCTCAACATGGTTATCTGGACTGGCAGGCTATAGCCCAGGAGTTGGGGGTAAGGTTCTGAGCTCAAACAGGAGGTGACAAGTCAGTTAATTCTGACTGGACTGTGCCTCATTAACGGTGTTAATTCACTGTTAATTCTTTTCTTAGAAATGACCAAGAGCAGTACTAAAAAGGTCTGATACTTTAACCTTTCCCTTTTGCTTTTTGTCCTCATAAATAACCAGTTACCTGCATATCTCTCTTCCTTCTATTAAGACGAACAGGACACCTTTCCAGTGCTTGCAGAAGTATCAAGTCTATAATAAAGATCTGAAAAGAAAAGAGTGGACCAGAGGTGAAGATCAGATGCTTTTAGAGCTTGTTCAAGAAATGAGAGTAGGAAGTCACATCCCATATAAGAAAAGTAAGTGACCTACAAGTGAAAGTGCTTTCCATTCACGTCTTGATGTTTCTGCACACTGGAGCACCCAGCCTGCTCTGATTCAAGGAACTAATGAAGTTTTATTTCCTATGAATGTTTCCATTTCCAGGATAGTCATAGTTCTGCATTTTCACCTTAACATTCTGGGCAGAGCAAGGCACAACAGTGTTGTGACTCACCTGGAACTACAGATGTACACACTTATAAACCTCCCCACTGGGGAGATGAATGAAAGGGGATGGTTGAGTTTTCCCTCTTCCTCCTTGATGGGAACAGTGGTGTGTGCTTTTCCTGTGCCAGCGTGGAAGTTTCATTATATCAGCAAGAATTTATTATCTCTTGGAACCTTTATCTGTCTTTGAAATTTGGTTGAAACTGACAGAGTTATTCACTCCGATTGTGTCAGTTTTGATTTTATATCTGATGATAGCAAAATCATCAGAGTTCTTCCCTAGAAAGCATTCATTTGTGCCCAGCTGTTTTGGCAGTTTTCAATGCTGTGCTGTGCCCAGAAGCTATTCTAGGGGGTCAATACTGCTGCTCCTCTTCCTCAGCAGCATGAGAGGCTGTGTGACAAGTGAGGAATACAGTTGAGAATAGTAACCAAGTCTCTGGGGTCCTAAATCCAAGCCTGTGAGTAACACCTGGTGTCTTGAACCTGTCAGATACATATTGGAGCCAAAACTTACTAGTTCTGTGTTGTTTCAAGATGGATTGTTGGGTTGTCATGTATCTAGTGTGGATAATGCCATTACAAATAGTGTGTATGCCATGCTCTTTTGATTCTTGTTGTGTAAGACTGTTTAAGTATTTAAGCTGAGACTTTATGTCAACCCAGTGTTTGGAAATATCACAGTTGTAAGTTAATGAAGAAACATTGTTTGCATCAGACTTTAAAACACACCTTTGCATTTCTAGTTGCTTATTACATGGAAGGAAGAGATTCTGCTCAGCTGATTTACCGCTGGACAAAGAGCGTGGACCCCAGTTTGAAGAAGGGACCCTGGACACCAGAGGAAGATGCTGTAAGCTCTGTTCTCTGATGCCTAGGGCAATTGGGAGGGTTAGACTGCTGAGGTGTTGCATGGCTGTCTACACCTGAGCTTTAAGAGAGGCACAAAGGAATCTAAAACAGACCGAGGTGCACCGTTCACAAGTCAAGAAGGCTTAGAAGTTCCTAAACATGTCTGTTCAGAGTTCTATAACACAGTAGAAACAAACACAACTGCTTCTGTCTCACGCCTATTAGGGTTATTGCTGATAAGAATTTCAACTCTTGCTATGTCTGATTGACACAGATGCTGTTGGCTGCAGTTAAGAAGTATGGAGAGCGTGACTGGTACAAAATTCGGACAGAAGTGCCAGGGAGGAGTGATGCTCAGTGCAGAGACCGGTACGTTCCATGTGGTAACTGAGCTTTCAAGTTTATTGTTGCCTGTGCTGTGCAACTCCGTCAGTGGAGTTGCCTGTGGGTTAGCAGAAGTTGGAAAGGATGTTGCTCAAAATAAGCAAAGGGGTCATTAAACGTGAATGAGTGCATGTGAGGAGGGAAGGTTGTCATCTGTGTCGTCTGTGGATCTGTGACAATGGTCTACTCAGTGACTGTAACAGAACACAAACAGTGAGCTGCTGAGCAATTGTCAGCCTTGGACCCAGCTTCAGGAGCCTCAGAGTACAGTATGGCCTAATTCCCGTGACCCGATTTACAGCTGCCTGTTGTCATTCTTAATCATGTGGCCTGATATTTTTGGGAACAAAAGAGATTGTAGCTGTGCTATATTAAGGGAGTACGGATGGACCCCTTAACAAAAGGAAAGATCTGACTAGGAATGCTGGTTTTGTTCAGCCTTGGAGTATGCAGTGATGATCAGAACTGTACAAGCAGGACTGAATGTTACTTACTTTAGTGTTTTCATTTTGGAGGTACTTAAAAGCATTGCACTGTGATGTAAAGAAGGGCAAGTGGAGTTTGAAGGAAGAGGAGCAGCTAATTGAACTGGTTCAAAAGCATGGACTGGGTAAGTGTTTCTGTGCCTTAATCTTCAGAAGTTGTGAGAAGTAAGTATTACTAAGGAATTTAAGTTTTCTTCTCTTATTTTAAGCCCTGCAGTTGATAGTAGCAGGCTCTACATCGTACTGATGATTGCAGCCTCCCTTATATTGTGTGCTCTGTTCCTGGAAATTCAGTTGTTGAGAGATTGTGTAGTACAGTTGTATAGGTGTGTTAGCCAGGTGTCAGAGCTTTGAGTAGGGCGAGTTCCCCTCTAAACAGCCTGTGAAAGAGTTGTCTTATTTTCCCTAAGACAACTTTAATTAGCAAATAGAAGCTTTTCAACATTCAGTTTGAGCTTTCTTCTAAACACTCTTACTGCTGCAAGGGAGGGTGTAGTTCTGCTTGGGTTTTCATCATTGCTTCATTTTCTACTAGTTTCTAACTTGAGCTGAATGTACAGCTGTACAAAGTCTGAAGAACACAACTGGATATTAAGTTTTTGAGATCCATTCACATAGGAACTCTGTCTCTTATACAAGGAAACACATAATACATGTATAAAGTTCTGCACTGAAAAGGCCTGTTGTTCAGTTTGCTGCACTAATAGGTGTGCTCTGCTCTGCATCTTTTTTAGGTCACTGGAGTAAAATAGCTTCCGAGTTGCCACATCGTACTGGCTCCCAGTGCCTGAGCAAGTGGAAGCTCATGATTGGGTCTAAGGTATTGTGCAAATTCCTGCTGTGACACAGCCCCATCTCTTTAATTAAGCTTCTCTAAACTTGCACTGGATTTAGTTAATCTTAGGAGAAGTAAAGCAGAGCTGTCCATTTGGAAGCTACTGATAGGATACTGCCCTGTGAAACTTTTTAACTTGCTTTTAACTTTAACAAGTGAAGGGTGGACACTGGCTAAAATTTGTCTGTCCTTTTTCTCTCCGAGAAGAAAAGATCCAGACCAACAAAGCGCCGGCACGTGGAAGAGAGTTCCAGCTCTTCCGAGACCAGCAGTGAAGACATAGAACTGGACTTGTCAGACAGTTCGGAGGAGGAGACGACGACAGCCAAGGAGGAGTGTACATTGCCCGACATTGATTTGTGGGTACCAACACAGACAAATACACAGGAGTCAAGCAAAAGAACCTATCAAACTCCATCCCTTTTCTTTCCTGCGAGTACAAAGCCCAGTAGCAGTGAAGTTCCAAGTACAATGAGTGATGGAGACAAGGACAGAGTTGCCAATCAATCATCAGAGTTGAGCACCCTCCTGAGGGGCATTGCACGTCCACATTCCACAGACATCGTTGTGAGGAATCCAGCAGAAGTAATAAGCAAGGTGAATCCTAGGATTCTCAGCCCATTCTCGATGGGATTAGAGTTTAGATCAGAAGTGACCGGGAAGTGCAGTTGCTGCAGTGAAGGACAGACGGCAAATCTTTTTCGTGCCGCTTGGCCGCTTTCTCACTGTGCCATCGGGGGGTGCTGTTGGAAAATGAGCTGTAAATTAAACAGAAATATCTAGCGCTGCCTCCTGTGCATTACCTGGGAAATTGCTGTGCTTTTTCTGCACGTGGGGTCACAGAAACAGAACTTTATTTAGGTCTTCATAAGGCAGAATGGTTCAGTGACTTGTGTGTCTCCACCCTGGTCACTAGGGTGTTTTGGCTTAGGGTTTGGAAGAATTAACGTACACATCTCTCTCTGATTCTGAGCTGGTTTTCAGCCCAGGTCAGGTACTGAAACCCTGCAAACTCCTGGAGCATATTTGCAGAAAGATGCTCCTTAGCAAAATATTAAGTGTCTAAATTGCTATTTAGGATCATGTAAGCAATATTGTTCTGACTTACATGCCCTAGACTGTGGAGCCAGTTGCACTGATGACAAGTTTATTTACAGAAGTGGCTGTTCTGGGGTTATGGTAAGGGAGGGTTGTAAGTACTCATCTAGTGTAATCAGTCTTACAGCATTATTTTACTGGTAGAAGTTTAGGGAAGAGTCAGTGGCTTTTCCAGACTTCTTCCTGTTCTTTCCTTTGTCCTGTTAAGCTAAAAAATGCAGTGAGAATCATCCGATAAATCCTGACCCTCAGTGTGGGTTTTGTAGCTACTTCACACAAAGGTTTTTATGACATAGACATTTGGTATTGTGAAGATGCACAAGGACTAAAAGATAAAGTAAAAGTCTGCTCTTTGGTAGGCTGGTTTCATTGAATAAGGTACTTTAACCAGCAGGTTTGTTGAAAACTTTTGTACCTCTGTGTATGGTCAGTGCAAGGAATTTTCTGAGATTACCTCCCTTTTATCTTGTATGTTTTCATATTAAGGCCTCCAGGTGTGGGAAGCAAGTGCTGCGGGTTACCTTGGAGAACGTGAGAAGAATACTGAGGAATAATACATGCTTCCAGAGGAAACTTGTGAGTGCCTTTTCTGTCCTGTCTGCTCCGGTGCCACGAGCACTGCCGGGTTGTACTTGGTGTGATAGAATCACACATCTTGCACTGTTGTAGTCCCAAGAGGAAAAGCTCCTAATTTTTTCCAGAACTGCCCTGTGAATGGTTTGTCCTGGGGCTGATTGTGGTAGAGCCTTCCTAACTAGAACTCTTAACTGTGTATTTCTTCATGCACAGCAATCAAAGATACTAAAACCTTCTGCTGCCATTCTAACAAAAGCATCTGCAGTTAGTACTGATGGCCAGAAGCTTCCGGGCCTGCAGGACATCACAGAGAAAACGTGTCGTCAGGAGAGAGAGCGCTTGAGAAGAATGAACCTGGACAGAAAGCTGCTGATGGCAGTGACACCCTGGGTGGGCGATGTGCTGCTGCCCTGCAGCCTGCAGACTGGGAGGATGGCTTTTCATCAGACAAAAGGTAGTGAGACCCAGCAGGGATAGTGCTCTGCTGCTTCCTGGCATCCTGCAAAGGAATGCCCAGCTGATTGCGATGTTGGGCTTCTTTTCTAGCTGACTATATTCGAGAGAAGATTAAATCGATCAATCTCACGAGCACGCCCCTGTTTGCGCTTTTCATTCAGGTGAGGTTTACGGTCTTAAGAGGATTTTCTGCTTTCAAACAGTAGCAATCTTCTGTGTTTAAATAATGGTTTATCTTGGTTTCTTAATTGAATTACTGGATTAATCTGTCCTCATGCTTGCATATGATGTTTCTTAAATAAATCTGCATCCAAATTCTAATGCTGTCAAGGCTTTTTTCTGTAAGTGTAAGAATGTCCCCAGAGCCTCGCACATAAGGCCTCCCCCATCCATCATGTTTTGTCTCAGGCCCTGTCAGAACATTCTGGTTCTCAAGCAAATTTTAATGAAGTTCTCATCTTGCAGCTCTTTCAGATTGATACCAACGGTTGTATGAAGGTTATTCGTGAGAGGAGGCCGAGGCAGTTAGCGCTGCTTAGGGCTGATGCAGGGCCTCAGCAGGTATTGTGCATGGTTTCTAAGCTTTTCCCTCTCAAATCTTGACTAAAGCAGAGTTTTTTGAACTGTGGGGCCAGCAGAGCTCTTTGTGCATGTGTGTTACCAGTTTGTGTTGGTTCAGAAGCATAATAAAGTGCTGGTTCTGTGGCTGCGTGTATAGGACGTTGGCAGATGTGGGTTTGATTCATGTCTGTGCTGTGTTAATTATCTTTACATATCTCAGAAGTATAATTTAATATTTTTTTTTGCAGGCTTCCCAAAATATGGACACTTCCTCAGGTACCTGCCAGAACATTCATGATGTTCAAGAACGTTTCCTTAATCCATTACCCATACATTAATGACCAATTAAACTGAAGGAGACTTTCTGGAACAAAACCACATTGCCATGCTCATTTTTCCTAGCTCTTGGATCTTTCAGTTATTGGCTAAATATGTTACCCTTTGGTAAAGACTGGAAAAGATACCGAAGGGCTGGGGGACCAGTGTCAATGGGCCACCAGGTCTGTGGACTATCACTGTTAAGCTTTTCTCCAGCACTGTACTGGAGTCAAGGTGCTGGCACTAACCACAACCCCAGTTTGTTGTTGTCACCCCAGCTGGGTGAAGTGCCCATGTAGTGCTGAGCAGTACAGTTCCTTGGGTGCAGTGTTAAGGTGCCATCCTGTCCTATCTGTGATTTCTGGGGAAAGTTACATCATTACTGAACTAGTGGTGAGCTTGCTGCTGCATCACATTTAATCTGAAGGATGTCAGGATGGGGCTTGATTAAATGAAAACTGTAGTGTTGTAGGATCTTTCACAAACAGGAATTCTGCTGTTTCCTGTGCAGGGTACTTGATGCTCAGTAGCTAAGGAATGGCTTTTGAAAATACTGTTCAATCTTTTTCACTGTATTGCTTTATTTCCCCTCCTTTGCAGGCAGCTCATCACAATCTTGTGTTCAGAGGAACTCCCGAAGGGGCATCCCGAGGAATGCCGTGAGGAGACCTTTTACATTAAAAGGAAGGGAGACTGCTGCTGCTGTCTTTGAGAGCAGCACCCCAGCCACACAGGCAGCTCTTCCAGCCCAAGTGCAAAGGCGTAAGCCTAAAACTGTCTCGGAATTGCTGAGAGAGAAGCGGCTCAGAGAGTCCCGGGCTAAGAAGGCTGTGCAGAGGACAGTGTTTGTTGCCCCACAGATGCTGGTTTCGGCGCCTCTGATAATCCAGCACACGCAACAGCAAATCATTCCTTCTGCACAAGCAGGGAGCAAACCTGCAGCAGTTGGCTGTACCAACAACCAGGTACAGTGTGCACCAGCTGCACTGCCAGCATTTACTTCTGTTACAGGTTCAACTTGTACCACTGTTGTGCTTAAAAACCATTCCTCACCAGTGCCAGGAAGTGGGGAAAGCCCTGGTTCCTCACAAGGAACAGAACTACAGTCCAATAAGGAACAAAATGAACAAGCTTTGGAAGGTAGACTTGAAGCAGGGATTTTTCCAGGCGTGGATCCAGCTGCAGCAGAGAAGGCCCCAGATCAGGGAGTCTGCAATGGTCAGGTCCTAGCAGGCAGCTCAGCTTCAGTAGTGTTACAAAACCAATCTTTTGTGCCACATCAGATCACAGTGCTGCCTGTTGGCATTGAGTCTGGCACCAACAAATTGCCTCTTTCCACACCAGTTGCCCGTGAGCTGAATAGTAGTGTGCCACAACAGAGGCCTGTCAGTCTCTTGTCGACTCTTGTAACCCCACAAACTGGTTCTCATTTGATTCCCAACAGCATACTGCCTTTCACATGGGTCATAACCCCCCAGGCTTTGCTCCCCACTGCTGTACAAACTGTGGTGGGGGTTCCCCAAGGACTGCCAGCTGCTGCTGTGAGAAATCCATGTCAGGCAACTGTGACTTCCAGTGGCAATGTCTCTAGCTTAGGAGTGCCTCCTGTACCAGCTGGAGCAGATGCACCTCACCCCAGCAGCACAGAGACAAAAGCCCCGAGTGCCCAGGTAGCAGAAGGAGCATCTTTGGGAAAGGCAGGTAACCATTCCACAGTTACCTTGTCTATGACCTCTGTAAGTCCTGGAAGCACCACAGCCAGTGTTTCTCTGGCAACACCAGCATGTTCAGAGGGCTGCTCCAAGGCTTCGGACTCCCCTGCAGCTCAGACTGCTCCTCCACCCGATGCACCAGCCCTGCATGCTGTGCTGCTGCCCCAGACACAGCAACCCGCAGGCACTCAGGGAGCTGATTCCCAGCGTGTGTCGAGTCTCGCTAGCTTGGGAAAGAGCCATGATTCCATTACAACAAATGGATCACCATCCAATCCAGGCATCATCACAAAAGGACTTGTGCTCCAGCCAGGAGTTCCAGCTCCTCATAACAACTCCCTAAGCAACTCTGCTGCACAAGTACTGAAAAACAGACCTATTGCCTCCAAGCCCCCAGCTGTGCAGTGTGCTGACAGTGCACCCCAGCCAACCACTTCCAGGGCAGAAAAGACTGTTGTTGACTTGGGCCTCATTTCCCTTGAAGACGGGAGGCTGGTGAAGGAGTGGCTGAGTGGGAAACAGGGTGTCCAGGTACCATCCCTGCAGACCAGGCTGCCTTATTTGCCACCTTTTCTGTGCAATTTAAGAGCCCTTGCAAATTTGCTTCTCCAGAAAGCAGCTCTGGAAGAGCAAGCAGCATCACTTCTGCCTCCTGGCTTCAGGGGGGATGAGGGCACCGGGGTTGATTTGCACGCTGTTGGAGAACTGGTGCAGGAGAAACTTGGTGATAACCCTGCTTACCTCCTACTGAAAGCCAGATTCCTAGCAGCCTTCACACTCCCAGCTGTACTAGCAAATCTGCCTCCTCCGAAAGTGGCAACGACTCTGTCAGCCAGCAGGAAGCAATATGAAGAGAGTGACGAAGAGGAGTGGCAGAGTGAGAAGGAAGTGTCTGAGGAAGAGAGTTGTGGGAATGAGTTAAGAGGAGTACAGCTGGATTGGACAGTTGGTGATGAGCCTGTAGACAGAGATGCTGATTTACTAAATCAGGTAAGAATCAGAGCTTTCCCATAGTAAAAGCCAGCAGGTATTTTTCTATTCTGGCTCTGACTTTTGGGTCTGGGCCATGTTCAGTGTAATTTGAACTATGAGCAGTAGGTCCAACACTCACAGCAGTTCTTCACTGCCCAGCAGCTCTACTGCCAACCTCAGTCCTGTGTCATCCTTCACCAGGCTCCCTCCCACTCCTGCTACTAATGCTATATCCAGGTTGTCCTAATGCTTTTCAGGAAAAAATCCATGGTAGGGGTATAATTTATGAGAGTTGAGAGTTTGTGTAGACCTGTGTTGTCTGGGACGCTCTGGCTCCAGCAGTGACAGCTAATGTATCACTTGTGGCAGGCACGAGTGGCTGTACCCAGACAGAAACTACAGCAGGAATTGCTCTAGTTTGGTAGCTGAAGCAAGAAGAAATGCCAGTGTTGGCTGTAAGTTTCACTCTGAAATCTTTGGTGTGTTTTGTGCTTGCTGACACATTGGTAATAGGATGATGTTGTCTGCATGCTTCATTTGGAAGGCAAATGGAAGATTCTGGAAATCTTGCTGAGTTCCCTAAATGAAAAGATGGCTGAAGGGGTTCTGTTGTGATGATGCTGGTTCTCGTGGTGTTGATAGTCTCTCTGCTTATGTTGCAGGGCATGGGAGCTGAAGAGAATGCTGCACAGTCTGCCTTGCACTCCTGCACTGATGCAGCTGATGCCAGTGCTCCTCAAATCAGGAGAAGCACCCGCTTCAGAAAGAGGAGGAGGATGTGAGAAGGAAATGTGTTAGTAACTACTCAGTGAACCTTGTATTTCTTGTCTGAGAGGAGAACCTGAAACACATGTGTCTGTTGTGGTACAGTGAGACAATGAATCATGACCCTAGGAAAGGACTGAAATTAGCTTGACTTTTTACTATAGGACAGAGTTTTGTGATCACCCATTAATCACAGACTAAGGCTGATGCTTTTGGGGGAGGAAAAGCTGATGTCTGCATGATAAAATTCTGTACAAAAGTCATGAAGTTCAAGGATTTGGCAGACTTAGTCCATGCTGCTGCCTCCTGGTATTGTACCTGTACATGTATAACAGGACACCACCCGCAGGGTACAAGCATGTGCTCTCTGAATATCTGTTGAGGCTTTTGGTGAAACAGACTGAATGCACATGAACAGGGTTTGATTCATGTGGTTATCAGATGAGACTGTTTGGGTTTGTTCTCTAAAATTGGTTTCAAATACTCCAGAAGGGCAGATTCCCTATAAAAATGCTGGGACTAATGGGAGTTGTTTGTGCTTTGTTGCAGGAGTCACTTGAACGAGGTCTGCCTTCCTACATGGCAGTAGGAGATGCTGTTTGCACTATTCACTTCTAACAATTCCAACAGCCTGACTAGATGGACCTGGGGAAAGAGGAAAAAGGCTGGACTGGTTTTCCCATTGCCTAAAGCCTGCATCTTTGGACAAGATGCAAAGACTGAAGGAAGTCTTTCCAGCAGAGACCAATTCTGTTTCTCTGCTGAGGAGAAGATTGCTGGAGATCTGGGAAAACCAGCAATCCTGGTTATTTTTTCCTTGTTGTGTCAGCCCCTATTTATGTGAATGTTTATCCATGTTCAGAATACGTTATTCACTGGGTGGGTTTTTAGTGCTGTTACAGTGGTTTTGCTCCATAGCTGACTGGCTGCATACTGCTGAATAATCAGCAGATTAATTTTGTATCAAAATGAGCCTGGAGTATTTGTTGAAATACAGATGTTTTATTTTTCTCACTTAAAAATTACTGATGTATTCTGTGTGGTTATTTTTTCTGGTAAATTGTGCTTTTAGTAATGTGTGTGTGAGTGTGATTGCTAATGAGAAAAATGAAGCTTGCAAGATGCATGAAAGCCAGGGAGGATGTGGAAAATGAATATGCATGTGGCTGGAACTGCAGGGTTGAATAAGGCTTGGATTCTGTCTTGATTCCTCCACAGCCTGCCCCGTACACACGTTAGCAAATCATTTCAAACCTTGTTTCTTCATTCACAAGCCAGCAATTTGTATCTTGCAGAGAGGTGTGAGGCTAGCTGAGGCGAAGCTCGTCAGATCTAGTGCTGCAGAACGTGCTGCTTCATTCCACTGCACTGCTGAGCTTCCCCAGAGCACAGGCAGGTCAGAGCACTGTGAGTTGCAACTCTTCTATGAAGGTGCTTCAGGCCAGAGGGACACTGGGTACCAGTAGTGCTGTAATTGGGTGTCAGGACATTATGGGGCAAAAGGAATGGTGTTGAAATGGCTTTCCTCTTGCAGGGTACTCTCTTTTCCATAAGCCAGTATAGATAACGCTTCTTGCAAGAAATTCAGATGTGCAGGGGCTCTGCCATGCAGCTCTGTCTGCTGCTCACTATAGGGCTGTTACCATGAGGCACTGGTACTAAATGTGGTCTGTGCTCTAAATGATTGTTCTCTTTTGCAAGTGCTGCTCAAGCGATGTCCTTGTAATCCTATTGCTTGTGGAAAAGCTTTGTATAACTAAGAAGCAGCTGGTTTTGTTCTTTTTTCAGGATTAAACTGATCTGTTACAGTAGAACAAATACTCTAGAGGCTGGATTGGTCACTTAACAGACATTCTGATTACCTTCAGCAAGGGCAGAGCTAATAGAGCTGCTGTATCTTTTTTTAGTGTGAAGCTAATTTAATGCCTAACAAGAAGCACAGGCATAAAGAATCTCTGAGCATCTCTGCCCCACTCCTAATGATAACATGGAGAAACTCTCCAGAAACTTAGAAAGCAGAACAAAGAGTAGAGTGGGAAGCTAATGGGAAAATGTGTCATGCTGCCATGGTATCAGAGTGTATGTTCTCAAGACTTCTTTAAAACAGACTGTTAGTGAGTTCTTGTTGCAGCTACCGTTCTGGGACTGTGGGAAGGCGGGGAGGCAGTCAAAGGTATGATGTTGATGCTTTAACATCATCACAATGCTGCTTGCTGTGCTGCTCCTTTAATTACTGATAGAGCCACAGCCTGTAATTTGGGAATCGTGGGTTATGTTCCTTGCTTTGCCAAGACTTGACTCTCTTTCCCTCAAAATACTGAGTTGTCATCATTATGTTTGAAGCTTAAGGACATCCAAAATTAGAGGCATCATTATAGAAATCATCCTTTTCAGCTGAACTCTAAACCAAGAGAGAATTGTTGCTGTCACCTGCTTTCCTGTATAAAGATGTTACATGATCAGCTGAAAGGCCATTTGAAGAGCCTCTTTCTTCTCTATGATTTATTTTGTCCCCTGAAATCAGCTGATCTGTGACCTTCACTCTCTCTAGTCTTCTTGACCACAACACAATGAAACTTTCTGGACCTTTGTTGGTACTTCAGTGCTACAGATTGGAAAACAAAGCCAGAATGAACCTAAAATCACTCTGTATGTAGTGCTGCCAACTTGCAGTGCCACTCCTCCCCCATCACCCATTCTGGCTTCCTCTTTTGCTGCTTTTTATGTCTTCCCCCCTCTTCCCTTTCCCCTCTCAGGGCAGAGCTGAGTAGTTTCCCCTTTTCTCTTTTCTCAAACCAGTTTTGCTCCTGGAATGATCTTTGCTCTAGCCAGACTATAGAGGGATGCTGCATCCAAGACAAGTTTTCTCAGAGACAGGACACAAATGAGTGCTGCTAGACCAGCAGAGGAAACCAAGAGGCTGTTTTGACTGCACAGTCTCAGGTTGGTCCCTGTAATGCAGAATGGTTTATATTAACAAGGGAAAAAAGTTCTATTTTACAGCTCTGAGGTAAGGATGTGGTCTTTATCAACAGGGGAATGCAGTTCGTGTAATCTGGTGGGGCTGGTGTGATGGCAGGCAGGGTATTTCTCTGTAAGTCAGTCCAGCTCACTGAAGTTAACTGACAGTGTGATGTGTAACAAGTGCATGCTGAAGGTGTTTGGAGTCTTTCTTTGTAAAGTAAAGATTTAATATGAAGCATAGCTGAGTATCTGGAAAATCTGTGGTGAAGTCAGTCAGACTGGGCAGTGATGTCTTGGGGTGCACTGTTGAGAATCGAGAGTTCATTTGCGTTTCCTCTGTTCATGGGGCTCTCAGTGGCTATCGCCAGCAGACTTGTTCCTAAGTAGTTTCACTTTCATGTTGCACTGAGATCTAGGAGATGTTTGGGTGGTTGGAGGGAGCCATCAAGCTTTGATGACTTCTGTTTACTCAGTATTTCACACTATCTCTCCTTCACATATATATCAGCAGCACTGGCATTAGCCTCAGAGCTGTTGATGCTTCCAATCTGTGGTACCACTGTTTTTTCTGTCATGTGACTGTAGCATATCACCATGTTCTGCAGGTGATTTGCAACCAGTGAGCTATAGACCACATGGAGATGAGGTTCTGTGTCTAAAAGATGCTTTCCCATTGTCAGCCTGTTGACATACTTGGTTCTACCACTGCTGCCTCCACTGCTCCAGGAGGCTCAGAGTTTGCTTGTTTTGCTTTTCAAGGCAGGACTGCATTGCTCGCTCATACTTCTCACTCACCACCATGCTGGAAGAAGATAAGGATGAGACATGTTGGAATAACCTGGAGGACTTCCGAGTGAAGCTGATCTCTGTGATAGATCCTTCCCGCATAACACCTTATCTTCGGCAGTGCAAAGTGATCAGCCACGATGATGAGGAGCAAGTTCTTAATGACCCCAGCCTGGTCATGCGCAAGCGGAAGGCAGGTGGGTCAAGTGCAGCCTTTGGCTCCACGGATCAGCAGGGGAACATAACGTGCTCTTCTGAGAGCTGCTCTTTGCAGCTGCTGTAGCAGGACTAAGGTACAAAGGTTAGGTTTGAACTGTTCTTTACAGTTAAAATACTTTTGGTTAGTTACTGGGTAGTTGGCTTAGGACTGGCTGGAGCATTTCATCCCAGGGACTTTAATCTGCATGTGGAGAAAGTAAAGCAGTTTGTTAATTTAGAAATGGGTAAAGAGGAAAATAATAGAATATCCTGTTGCAATCATTTCAGGTGTTCTTCTGGACATTCTGCAGCGAACGGGACACAAGGGCTTTGAGGCATTTCTGGAGAGTCTTGAGCTTTATTATCCACAACTGTATAAGAAAGTAACTGGCAAGGAACCCAGCAGGGTGTTCTCTATGATTATAGGTAATGCTGTGTTCTGAAAAAACAGCTTTTCCTTGGGTGTTGTTTGCAAATTAAGAGGGGGTTCACTCCCACTTTTGCTGCTCCTCAGCCCCAGTGAGCAGAGTCAGGAGTGTTCCCTGTGTGCTTCAGAAGGGTTCTGGCAAAACTAATGTCACAGGGTGGAGAAGGGAGAAGAAGGTTCAGTTCTTCCTTCTGCCTGTTCTGGGGTGACACTGCTGTAGGAAGGTGCAGAGCAGGGGGGAGCAGTGTGGCTAATTTGATCACATGTGTCTTCAGGATTTGCATGCTTGCGTGTGGCATGTGGTGATCCCGAGCTGCAGTGGCAAGTGGGTGGGAGCCTGTGCTCTGTGTGTGTGTCTGGGGACAGACAGGACAGCAGAGGCTGACACCTGCCCCCCAAACAGACACCGCTGGGGAATCGGGCCTGAGCCAGCTCCTCATGAACGAGATCATGAAGCTGCAGAGCATGGTGCAGGAGGAGCGGCGGAAGGCACAGGAGCTCACCCTCTGGCTGCACGCCAAAGAGGACACCATCAGAGAGCTGTGGGTGAGGGACAGCCTCCTCCGCAAGCACCAAGAGCTGGCACAGAAGATGAAGGAGGAGAGGGACAGCCTGAGCAAGGAGCTGCGGAAGTGCAAGGACGAGAACTACAGCCTGGCAATGAGCTATGCCAGGCAGAGCGAGGAGAAGAGTGCTGCCCTCATGAAGAGCCGGGATCTGATCCTAGAGGTCAGTCAGCCTTTCCCCAAGCTTCCCCTTTATGTGGTCCCTGGAAGGCTGTGCTGTGAACCAGACTTGGTTCTGCCCAGGATGGTCTGGACCAGTCCAGTGTAAAGAACCGTGCATCTTCTCTAGCACATGGCATGTCTTGGTGGTTCCTAGCTCAGCCCTGTGGGCCCACGTGTTACAAGCTGTGCTCTCTCACAAAAGCAGTACAGGAATAACACACATCTATTGGCACACAAGCAGGACTCTCCAGAGCACCGAACTTCCTGAGAAAACAGAGCTGGGGAGAAGCTTGCCCCATGTTTCTCTGGGAATGGAGCTGAGAACTGCTTTTGCAGGTCAGAATTTTCTCCTCATTACTGATGAGCTCTGAACCTTCTTGCAGATAGACCACTTGAAGCACAGCCTCATGAAGGCTGAGGATGACTGCAAACTGGAGCGTAAGCACACGATGAAACTGAAGCACGCCATAGAGCAGCGTCCAAGCCATGAGGTGATGTGGGAGATCCAGCAGGAGAAGGAGTTGCTCTTGGCCAAGAATCAGGAGCTGGAGAACACTCTCCAGGTTGGTGGGGGTGGTTGAATTATGGACTCCTGAGAAGTGATTATCTGTAGCACCAGTGCATTGATGAGGCTGCACTGCAGATTGCGTTGGTCATCTTGTTCTCCCAGGTGAAACAGAGCACTTGGGACTGTGGGGACAGAGTTGATATGGGGTTAGATGGTTGCTGTATCGCACTTTTTCCTTTGTCCAGGAGGTTGCCAGGGAACAGAACTTGGAGAAGAGCCTCTCCAAGGAGACTCTGGAGAATAACTGTAGCCAGATCCTAGAAGAACGCCGGGAGCTGTTGAACACCATCTACAGCCTTCGCAAGGAGCTGCGGCGAGCCGAGGTGCTCCAAGACAAAGTACGTGATGCCATGCAAATGCCTGCTGAGGGGCAGTGGGTGAGACAGGCAGGTGAAGCACCTGCAACATGGAGCAGAGGAGCTGCTCACCAGCAATCCTCACTGCTCCTGTTCCAGGGTTACAGTTTGGTAAAAGAAGGCATGGTAATATTTTAGCATGCAGTGTCTGTGGCATTAACTGTTCGCAGTCCCTGCCTCAGCCTGGAGGGCGATGGGAGCTTTAATCACGACTGACAGCTCAGGAGCATGTAAATCCATCATGTCAGCAGTCCAGCCTTCTGGTTCACCCTGCTCCTCCAACTGGCTGAACTTTGACATGGCATGGAGGAGGTCTGGCCACAGCAATCGGTGGCACAGAGCAGGAGTGGGGAGAGTCTAGCTCAGGCCCTGCCCACAAGCAGGGTGCTCATGACCTTGTCTTAACAGTACGCAGAGGAAAAGGAGATGCTTGAACTCCAATGCACATCCCTGAAGAAGGACTCCCAGATGTACAAAAAAAGGATTGAAGCTGTCTTGAAGCAGATGGAGGAAGTGGCTTCAGAAAGAGACCAGGTGATAAAGCATCCATTCCTCTTGGAGCTGCTGCTAATCCCTGCTTTGCTGCTTGAAGCGAGCAGATAATGTAACCCTGAATGTACCCATGTGACATGCCATGACAAATTGTCCCTTACACCAGGCACTCCTGACCCGAGAACAGTTCTATGTGCAGTACTCCAAGAACCTGGTCGAGAGGGACACGTACCGCAAGCAGATCCGGGAGCTGGGCGAGCGCTGTGATGAAATGCAGCTGCAGCTCTTCCAAAAAGAGACCCAGTTACTGGCGACTGAAGCCAAGCTGAAAAGGCTGCAGCTGGAGCTGCCTGCACCGGTATGCCTGGGGGGTTGTCATCTGTATGATGGGGTGGGAAGGGGAGGGTGAGGACAGAGTGTGGCTGCTTGGAGCTCTTTGCCCCTGACCAGTTCAGATTCAGCTGGGTGGGTAACCATTTCCACACAAATGTTGAGTTTAGAATAAAGACATGATGGCTCCTATTACCTCCTGCATGGGTAAGCTGGACTCATGCAAGCTGAGGCTTTCTGTGTTAGGAGCATGTCCAAAGATAATGAGTGACCACCAAAGAGTGAAGTCTATTTAGAAATTGACTGTGTATGAGCCGTCTGGATGAATTTGGGAACAGGGTGTAAGGTGTAAGGTTTCTGGAACTAAAAGAGAGATGCAGGGGGTTTAATTAGTGAGGTAGCTTGTGTTCTGTCTCCATGTGATCAGACAGGAGTGTAGGAGGGAGGAAGTTCACACTTCTCTGTTTTCTGGAGCTTCTGATCTGTATATTCTCTTACTGCCACTTCCTTGCTTATAAGGAATGATTAATTTACACTGGTTTTATTGCAGACCTCTGACCTGGATGATACCTCCTCCAGAGATTCCCAGGAAGTGAGTACAGTGCCTTGTTTACCTTTTACTTCTGGGATGGTTCTGGAGGCCAAAAGTGTCAATAAGGCCAAAGGAATGAGATTTATTCGTGGAGGATAAATCCATAAGTAGATCTGTGACTTCTCGCTCAGTGTGCTGTGTTGCTGACAGTAAGATGCACTGGGGAAAGGTCAGTTTTACGTGTGTCCTGTTTCTTACATTCCTCCATCTGTTCCTAGCTACAGTGTGAGATAGAAAAAGGGGTAGTTCTTATGCTCTTGCTTTCTGTCCCACAGCTTACTCTTCACGGTCACCTAGATGAAGATACACAACCAACTAAAAGTAAGGCTTTTTCTGGGGAAACATAGAGTAGAATTCTTGAGAGGGTGGTCCTGTGTTTCAGAGGGTCAGGAAAAACCATTCCTGGATTTTATTTTTAGTGAGGAGTAGGTAATCTGACTGGGGACTTGGTTTGTGAGGGATGCTTCTCATTGGGGTGTGCTTGGCACTCTGAGTAAGACCTCCGTGAGATGGCTCAGAATAGGTGCTCACAAATCAAGGCATCCTGCTGTACCACCACCCTTCTCACCTATCAAAAGGAGAACACTGAGAACGGTAGATGTTTGTAAAGCTCTTTTGAGAGAAAAAGCTCCACAGCCTGTCTTTTTATTACATGGTCTCTAAAACGGTCTTTGCTACAGCTGAACGACCTGGGAAAAGCAGTATCATTAGATAGACCATCCTAGCACCTCCAGTCTTTCTTTTTGAAGTAATCTGCCTATTGCAATTGTCCAGGAAAATCACCTGGTGCCTTTGAGAAATAGCTCCTGGGTGCCTTCCCTCCCCCAGTCCTCTCGCGGTTGTGGCAGAGCTGAGAACAGAACAAACCTCCTTCCGCTTCTGCTGGACCATGTGGCATTCTCCAGGAATTTTTCCCTCCCCTCTTCCCTTTTGTGTTGCCGGCTATTTTCACAAAAGCAGAACCATGTAGTTAATGCTGTCACTGGCTCTGTTTCTGTGGCATCCCCAGTGGAAATGATTCAGCAGTGTGGAAAGGAGTTAATAGGCTCCTCTAAGAACTTGAAAATCTCTTTCAAAACATGTTGGGCAAGGAAGGAAACTGCCACAGTAAAAGCAGCTTTCTTTTTGCTCTCCCTTGAGACCTAAATGATCCTTTCATTCATTGAGATGGGAGATTTTTTGCAAAAGCCAAATAACAGATCCAGAAAGCCTTTTACTGTTCTATCTCACTCGGTTCAAAATCATGTATCAGGATACCTGATCATTCCATCAGGCGTTTCACTAGGATCTGGTCTGATGTGGAGTGCCTTGATACACACAACTGAGTTCTTGGGGAACGGGGACAAGTTATGGTTAAAATAATGATGAACATGGTTCTTGTGGTGATGTCTAATACGATTATTTCTTGGTGATGCTAAGCAGAGGTGCTGCTTTGCAAAGGTTCATTTTGCTCCTGCATACACAGAAACCAGAAAGCTGTTGTCCCTTTCTGAACCTGGTGGGGAACTCCATCATCCTGAGCAAGACTGAGGGTTCAAGTGAAATGAGAAGTGTCTGAATCCTGACGTTTTGCAGCTTGGTTTCAGTTCTGCTGTTACAGCATTACAGCTGTTTGATGAACTGGTGGAGGGAGAAGTTGCTTCATAATGGCAACTGTGACTAAACCTGTGATTTTTCCATCCCTTAGAAGGTTGCCCTGAAGGACAAACCCAGCAATTTAGCACTCAAGAGAGCAGCCTGCCTCCAAAGTCACCAAGTGTAAGAGAACCTTTGTGGGCTCTTCTTTACTACAACTGGGGTTTGTGATCTTTACTGTTCTTGTTAATGATGCATTTACCAGGTTTGAGAAGTAGAAACTGCTTTCCCAAAGCCTGAGCACTTTGTGCAAAATTCACCCTCACCTTTCTGGTGAGCTCTGAACAGCAAAACACTTATGGTGGTTATTTCTCCATCTGTGTCTAGAAACTCCTGATAACTTTCTGGCCTTCATCTCTGGGTGTGGATGTTTTCCAGTTTAATTGCCCACAGTATTACTGTTGGTACAGGAAACAGAATCCCAAACTTACAAATGGGAGAGAATAAAGACAGTGAAACAGAGCTATTGCCAGCCAGCACACACAGTAGTGGACAGCCCAGAAATGAACAGGCTGTACTTCGTTCTGCAGGACCAAGCAGAGGCAGGAAGCTGTGTGCAGTGGACTGCCCTCCTCGAGGAGGGGTTTGGTAGTGAACAGCTCTTCTTGGTCATCTGACAGCAAAGGTTCCCATTTTTTTTCTCCTTCATTAAATGTAAAATGATTAATTGCACAAACAAGTGGTAGAGCAGAAATGACCAGGCTCCTTTGGGTGGGCTGCAGCCCTTCACCCTGCAAGGACCGGCAGCAGCACCTCAGCCTTGGGACCTTTGTGGACCAGGTTTGCACTGCCTGGTGCTGACACTGACCTGATCTTCAGGGGGCTTCAGTTCATCTTTGTTTGGATTTTTTCCAGCTCAAGGAGTGTGTTTTAGCCAATGAGGAACTGGCAGAAAAGGAGCAGAGGAGGATGAAGGACTGCTTTGAGCGTTACCAAAGGTCTGGACTTCACTAAGCAGGACTAACTTAGCCATGCTCGTGTAACTTAGTGGATCAGCTTGTTGTATGTGTTTTTTTTCTGTCCATCCCCTGTCCTCAAGCTTGATGCATGGAGGTGTAAATTCATCACAGATCCTGTCTTTAGAGGCTCAGGCTTTTAGCCGAACTGTTTGAGACTCGTTTTAGTACCACAGGTAGCCAAGGTAGCAGTGATCGTGTTTGCTCCAGACCGTGCAGATGGTTCCACAGCAGGGAATGGAGGGTGTTCCAAAGAACTGCAAGTTTAATAATGTTGATAGATTCCTCCCATGCGAGTGAAGGTCTGACATTCACTGTCTGACAAACTGCTGACAGTCAGGACCAAGCTCCATGACAGTGAATGGGGGCAGATTTCCATCCTCCATCCTGTTCAGATGCTCTTGTTTGAAGGCTTGTTCTCCTAATGCTTGATGTCTTCACTGATCACTGCTGTTCTGGAGCATGAGAGCAATGAAAACCTTGTCAAACAGGGACCTTAGTGCTAGTTTTAGCTAGAGGTGTGCTCCTAATGACTGTTGACAACAGTATTTTTATTAAAGGGCGGGCTTTGCATAGGACATCAGCCCTACCCCACACTTCAAGAAGAATGTCTCCATGATTTAGACCCGTTCTGTCTCTTTGCCACCAGTCAGAGCTGTGGGTTGTGAGAGCAAACCCTGGCGTTCAGCCAGCGCTGGGTGCACTGGCCCACCCTGAGCTCCGAGTGCGCTCAGATGCCGCTCGTTTGCACAAAACCTCTTCTAAACCTGAACCTCTTTCAGAAAGAGAGCGCTGCGAAGGGCACCCAAGGGCCGGCACCACGAGGCCGACTGGGAGAACACCACCGGCAGTGACAACACCGACACCGAGGGCTCCTGAGCGTGGAGGCGACCGGCGCGGGGTCTGTGTGCCCATGGACTCACTGCTTTTAACCCCGATAAAGGAACGTCTGTGGAACGTTAATGTCTGTAACAGTGGGGTTTAGGGCTGAGGTCCCCTTGTCCATTTCCCTCCTTGGAGCCGCTGTGAGCCCACCCCGACACGCTCCTGTGTAACCCGCCCTGGGTGTCCCTTCCACCCCCAATGATGCTGTGCTCTCTCTCCTACCCCTGCAGTGGTGGTACACGTGTGTGGTGCACAAGTAACCAGGATGCACTCTCTGTGGGCCCAAAACCCAGGCTCAGTTAGCCCCTTCAATTACGCGCTTGTAATTGAAGCCTCTGACGGGCACTGCTCCCAGCGCAGCCCCTGCCCTCGCCCGCCATGGCCGCCGCCATTAGCCAACATGGCTGCCGCCAGTAGCGGGCATGGCCGCCGCCATTACCCATCATGGCCGCCGCCGCCTCAGTGCCCGCCCCCTCCGCGCGCCTGCGCCAGCGCCATGCAGCGCGCGGCGCGGCCGTTGCTGGGAGTCCTGCTCCGCGCGGCCGCTCCATGGCGGCCCTGGCCCGCGCCGCTGCCCCTGCCCCACCGCCTGCCCCACCGCCCGCCCCACCGCCCGCCCCACCGCCCGGCCTGCACCGCCACCGACCCAGAGCAGCCGAGGACCAAGCACTATCGCCTGGTGTACACCTGCAAGGTGGGCGGCGCCGGGCCGGGCTGGGCCGGGCGGTGTGTGAGGGACCGGCTCCGTGTGTGAGGAACCGGGTCCGTGTGTGAGGAACCGGGTCCGTGTGTGAGGGACGGGTCCGTGTGTGAGGAACCGGGTCCGTGTGTGAGGGACGGGTCCGTGTGTGAGGGACGGGTCCGTGTGTGAGGGGCCGGGTCCGTGTGTGAGGACCGGGTCCGTGTGTGAGCGGCCGGGTCGGTGTGTGAGGGGCCGGGTCCGTGTGTGTGAGGGGCCGGGTCCGTGTGTGAGGAACCGGGTCCGTGTGTGAGGAACCGGGTCGGTGTGTGCGGGGCCGGGTCGGTGTGTGAGGACCCGGGTCCGTGTGTGAGGACCCGGGTCCGTGTGTGAGGGACGGGTCCGTGTGTGAGGAACCGGGTCCGTGTGTGCAGGGCCTGGTCCGTGTGTGAGGAACCGGGTCCGTGTGTGAGGACCCGGGTCCGTGTGTGAGGAACCGGGTCCGTGTGTGAGGAACCGGCTCCGTGTGCGAGGAACCGGTGTGTGAACCGGCTCCGTGTGCGGGGCCGGGTCCGTGTGTGAGGCACCGGGTCGGTGTGTGTGCACCCGGGTCCGTGTGTGAGGAACCGGGTCCGTGTGTGAGGAACCGGGTCCGTGTGTGAGGGACGGGTCCGTGTGTGAGGAACCGGGTCGGTGTGTGCGGGGCCGGGTCCGTGTGTGAGGACCCGGGTCCGTGTGTGAGGAACCGGGTCCGTGTGTGAGGAACCGGGTCCGTGTGTGAGGAACCGGGTCCGTGTGTGTGAACCCGGGTCCGTGTGTGCAGGGCCTGGTCCGTGTGTGAGGGGCCGGGTCAGTGTGTGAGGAACCGGGTCGGTGTGTGAGGAACCGGGTCGGTGTGTGAGGGGCCGGGTCGGTGTGTGAGGGACGGGTCCGTGTGTGAGGAACCGGGTCCGTGTGTGTGAACCCGGGTCCGTGTGTGAGGAACCGGGTCCGTGTGTGAGGAACCGGGTCGGTGTGTGAGGGGCCGGGTCCGTGTGTGAGGGACGGGTCCGTGTGTGAGGAACCGGGTCCGTGTGTGTGAACCCGGGTCCGTGTGTGAGGAACCGGGTCGGTGTGTGCGGGGCCGGGTCAGTGTGTGAGGAGCCGGGTCGGTGTGTGCGGGGCCGGGTCGGTGTGTGAGGAACTGGCTCCGTGTGTGAGGAACCGGCTCCGTGTGTGAGGGGCCGGGTCGGTGTGTGAGGGGCCGGGTCAGTGTGTGAGGAACCGGCTCCGTGTGTGCAGGGCCTGGTCCGTGTGTGAGGGGCCGGGTCAGTGTGTGAGGAACCGGCTCCGTGTGTGCGGGGCCGGGTGTCAGAGGCCGTGTCGGCGCCGGGCGCTGCGGGCCGGGGTAAACGGCTTTTCCAGAGGAAGCATCGCCCGTGTGTGCGGGAGAGGTCAGCACAGAGCTGCACGGCATCGTCACACAAACCGCCTTGTAACGGGAGGGGGAAGGAAACCTGTTAATGAAGTAACTAAAGCGTTTTCCTCGCCAAGGGCCCCGTTGCGGTGCTCACAGCCACGTTCTCTTTGCTTTGCAGGTCTGCCAGACCCGATCGGCCAAAACCATTTCCAAACTGGCCTACCATAACGGCGTGGTGATCGTGACGTGCCCGGGCTGCGGCAACCACCACGTCATAGCCGACAACCTGGGCTGGTTCTCGGACCTGCAGGGGAAGCGGTAGGTGTGTGGGGTCTGGCGAGGGAAGGGCATCCCTCAGCTGACACCTGCTTTGTTTGGCGCCTCCAAAACGTGGTTCAGAGCAAACCGGAGGGGTTGTTGGGTGGTTCAGTTCTGTGTCAGTTTCTGAAACCGGGTTCTGTAATCAAACTGGGTTCTATCATCCATAATCTTCACCATCACTGTTGAGGATCCAGGTAGAATCCTGGAATGGTTTGGGTTGGAAAGGAACTTAAAGATCCAGTTCCGACCCCAGTGCCACAGTGTAAAGCTGCAACAGCAGCTGTGTGGTACGCAGGCACCTTATTGGTGCCAGTAGGTGGGTTACTGTGTATGGAGCTCTCCTCTTCCTCAGGCTTCATCACATCACTGCCAGGCTTCCCTGGCTAAATGTTCCAGACATGCAGACTTCAATGCAGATTTCAGTGATAACTCCCCGAGATGCCTTTAAGAATTTCTGTTTAGCTGTCACTGCTAAATCACTGATCCTGTTGGACTAAAATAGCCCCAGAAGGTTTGGGTGGTTTGCTCTGCTTCCCAAAGACTTCATATCCTGGTGATGCTCATGTGTGATGCACTGTGGAGCGTAAATCCAAAGTGTGGAAGAGTGGTCCTGTGCTCTGCCTTGTCTGTGGAGTCACTGTTGGTTCTCAAATCGCTGTTCAGGAATATCGAGGAGATCCTGGCAGCCAAAGGGGAGCGGGTGAGACGTGTGGCTGGGGAGGAAGCCCTGGAGCTGCTCCTGGAGAGCTCGGCAGAGACCGGGTCCGGAGGGGAGTCCACAGAGGGAGAAGGTGGGGAAGCCCCCCCCAAGATCGGCAGCAAGGGGCAGACCTGACAGACGGGGCCTGTGTGCTCTGCTGATGGCAAGAGACTCTTAACCTTCATTCCTTGATTTCAGTGGTCTGTGTTTAATAAACTGGGGGATTGGTCGTTCTTTATTGTGTGTCTTGTGTAGTTTTGCCTTTGGGCAAGCTGATGTTTTAGAGATGGGGTCTGGATGTTTGTCCTGGTACTTGTTTTGCTGATTTCACTCAGGCCTTGGTGCTTCAGCAGAGGCAGGAGCTGTGTTCTCTGCTGAGAAGGGAGCCTCTTGTCTGGGTGTTTTAGCCTAAGGAGGTGCAGCTGGGGCTGGAGGCTTCAGCCATGGCTCCTGGCCTTGCCCAGGTGCTTCTGCAGAGCTGATGAGCAGAAGAGACAATTGGTATCACCTGAGGAGATGGGCCTGACCCTGTGTGTGCTGGCAGGGCCAGACTGACCCCGCAGGAGGCTCAGATCAGTGCTGGGTGCTGCTCTTCTCCTTCCCTCGCCATCCTCCAGGGCTCTGCTCCGCTGCCCCCCTGCTCGGGGTTCCCACTCGGAGATGAGCGGCCCCGGTGCTGGGTTATGCAATTCCGTGTTGCTGAGGGGGAGGGTGGGCGTGAAGGCAAGATTAATGTTTCTTGAAGCACGTTGGAGATAAGTAGAGCACCCAGAAAGTTGTCTGAAGAGTTACTTGACAGTTATTGAGCTTATTAACGCTGCTGCTGCATGTTAAAATCAGCTAGAAGAAAAAATAATGCTGTGATAAATGAACAATGTAGGAGCTTAGCAGCATGTAGCACTCAGGTAGCGATGAATCAGGCAGGAGGTGAGCACACTGTGCTTTGCTTCCTCTGCCTGCATGGAAGTTTAACTGCTCTTGAGGCCCATTAGCATGAAGCACAGTGAAGTAGCTGCTTTCTGTGGTTTTAAACTTGCAATCAAAGAGTAATTCTGGTTGGAAGTGACCTCTGGAGGTTTCTAGGCCAACCCCCTGTACAGAGGAGGATGCTCAGGGTCTTGTCTTGAATATCTCTGAGGATACAGATCCCACCACCTCTTTGGACTCCTGGTATTTGGCCAGTAACTGAAATTCCCTGTGTTTTGGCTGGCATCAGACCCTGTCTCTGTTCTCTCTGCCCTTGTTAACAACAAGCTATAAAAGTACTAAAATCACTCATGGCCATTGTGTCTCTGGGCTGAACAAACCCCCTTGTTTCAGTCAAGCACATCCAGGTGCAAGGATTCAGTGTGGTCCTTAATCAGCCAAGGATTCAGTGTGGTCCTTAATCAGCCAAGGATTCAGTGAGGGCATTGCAGGTGTTAATGGGTTTACTTCATCTGAAGTGTTCCTGGTAATTTCATATGTGTTGCATTATAGGCACGGATCAGCTGTGTTCCTGTTGTATGGAAGTTCAGGGTGATGAAGCAGCGCTGAGGGGCAGGATCTTCATCTGTCAGCTGCTTGTGTGTGCTCAGATCCTGGGGAAACACAGAGCTCTGGAGCAACTTGGTGTTGGGTCAGTTAAACAGAGGCTTGCACCTCGGCTCAGGGCTGGGCTCTCACTCCCTGTGTGTGTTTGCTCTCTGCTGGCAGGGGGGTTGTATCATCACCTTTTCCCTGAAGATCAGCATTGTGCTGCTGCTTTGCTGGGTGGCACAGAGCAGCCCTGGCAGGAGCAGGGTTGCCTTGGAGACAGTTAATTTACAACCTGACCCTTTAATGTTGCTTTCCTTTACCTCTCTGACCTGTTCCTGTGCCCCAGCTTTGGAAAGGTGGGGTTAGGGTTTGCTGTTTAATGGTGCTGCTCATGGGCTTTCAGCTGGAGGCGTGAGGGCTGCAGTTGTGTGAGGGAATTTGCATAGAACACAGAAGGATTTGGGGCTCATAGGTTGCAGGTAAAACACTTTTGTGCTGCCTTTGGAAGTGGGTTTTGTGTCGTGGGGAGGTGGCTCTGGTCTGGAAGAGGCCCCGGGAGAGCTCGCTTTGGTTCAGCGCAACCCAGCAGGCCGGGCTTTAGGGAGCAGAGAGAAGAGGAGCCTTTCTCCTGACATGGAGCTGTGTCAAGATGGGAGGAAGTCAAGAGGAAGGCCTGGTGCTGCGGGGCAGGGGAGTGACTCACGGTGAAATGAGCCAGGTGAGTCTTTGTGGTGTGGAAAGAGGTGACTTCAAGGGGCACAAAGTGGCGTCCACAGGGTGAGCAGCAAACGTGAAGTGTTTGCAGGTTCCTTGGAGCATTTCACTGGCTCCTAAGGGATGGAGCCTGAATCCTGTCCCATGGGGCTTTTCTGTGAAATACCAACTACTTTGCCTCCTGTTTTCTGCCGCAGAGCAGACCTTCCTTCCTTTTGCAATGCAGCCAGATCCCAGAGTCAATCGGGCCAGTGCGGGACTCTGATGGGTTGTGTCTGACGCTGCTGGGGCTGCTGGTGGTTACTGGTGGTGTGGCCCAGGCCCTGCAGGCAGTGGTGTTTGGTGAAAGGGGGTGCGATGGGGGCTCTGTGGGACTTGCTGAGGGCAGGCCTGTGCCAGGCCCAGCCTGGGGGTGCTGGGGGGTGGGCTGCAGACCCTCCTTATCTGGGGCTGTCTGCCATAACCCCCTCTGCTTTCTGCTGCCCTGCACAGAGCCAGCAGCAATGAACTGCCACGCTTGCTGTGCTGCGGGGGCTCGGCTGCACCGAGGAGCCACGTGGGAGCTGCTGCAGGGATTTGCTGCCTGGCTGACAGCGATGGGGCAGGTATGTGTCTTCTGTAGCATCAGTGCAGTGAGGAGGGGTCCTGAGGCTCTGGAATGAATCACCACTTAGTTGTGCTGCCTGCACAGGCTCTAATACAGGCGAGTTCTGGGCCTCCAGGTCCTGCTGTAGTGCAGGCCCCTGGGCTGGGCTGCCTGCAGAGCCATGCAGGAGTTAACTTAGCCCATGGCTGTGTCCTGCAGGCAGGGTCCCAGCAGGTTGCTATGGGGAGCTGGAATTTACAGTGCCTGGGTGCTCGGGGCCAGCGTCCTGCAGGCTGAGCCCCTGCAGTGAAATGGAGCTCAACGGTGGCCCAAGCAGCAGCACGAGGCTCTGGGGAAGGCTGAGGTAAGCGCAGGGACTCAGCCCTGACGTGACTTGGCAGATGAGCAATGCAAAACCCCCACAGGCCTGACATCAGCCGTGTATCACCAGAGCCCCCTGGGGCCTGGGAACAGCTGCGTACCAGAGAGCAGGAGCTGTTTTCTGCTGGAATCTGCTGTGTTTTGAGCTCCTCTTCACCTCCAGCCCTGCACCAGGGACCCTGCGCTGCGTAACTCGCACTTTACAGCTGCAGCTCCAGGCAGGTGGCCATGTTAGCCCTGCGTGGGCTCCAAGAGTCCTGCATCTCTTGGGGGGGATGTCAGCACAGGAGAGCTCATCCCTGTGTGGGCCCAAGCTCTGTGGGTGCCTTGGCAGTGTGGGATGGGGGGCCTGGTGTGGGACACCCACAGGGATTTGTTCTGGGGATGCTCAGCCTCCCTCCTTTGTGTACTGGGGACATGGTCACACACAGACTCCCAGCACAGAGGTGCTCATGTCCTGGCACCTGGTGAGAAGGGGCTGGTGGCTCTTCAATGATCTTTGGTCAGGACTTTGGCAGCACCAGTTACCGTGCATGGGAAGAGCAGCTGTGACTTGGTTTTATCCCCACAGGGCTCAGGATCCAAAACCTACTGCTCCCGGACCCACTCCCTGGCGAATCCCAAGGACCTGCTCACCCCAGTGCTGGAGCTCATGCTGCTGCCTGCTGCTCCGTGAGTACCTTTGCCAAGGGCTGATGCCAGGGCTTTGCACAGCACTCACTGCCCCTTTCCTCTGGGAGCTGCCCTGGGGAAACAAGACCCAGGCACCGAGACAGAGCGGAGCCTGAAAGGAGAAGCTCATCCGCATTCCTAGAGCCTGGAGGGCTCAAGCTGCCTGAGGAAAGCTGGTCTTGGCCACTGCAGGGCTGCTTGGTCTGCCCCTGTTGTCCTGGTGACTCCTGGGCTTCGGCCGTTGCTCTGGGCTGGGAATGCTTGGGGCTTTGTGTGTTCCCTCCGCAGCCGGGCAGGGAAGAGGCTCCCTCAGAGGCCCCTGTGATCTTCACGTAAGGGGATGTGCAGGTGGGTGCTTACACCCTTGTCTTAGCCCTTCCCCACGGTGAGAGCTGCCACCAGAGAGCACACCCACCCCAGCCCCATTCCCTATCTGCAGGCCCAGAAATGATGAAAAGTAACTTGGTCACTGAAGCTTCGACACAAATATTTATTAAGCACACCCCCTCCCCTCGAGCTTTATTCATTTCTAATATATTAATTCATTTGGCAGATTATTTTTTAGAAAAAAAAAAAAAGGAAGTACCTGGGGGTTGAAATTCCCCATTAAAATGACATTAGCAAATGCACAGGTAAAAAATAAATAAGCTCATACATTCAAGTATATGGCAAATAATCAACACGTCGGGAAGCCTCGGGGGCAGTTCCAGGCCAGCGCCTGGCTGAGAGCTGCACAGCCCCTGCTGCAGCGGGGCCACGTCACGGTCGTGGTCAGTGTCCTCTCACAGACACAGCCCAGGCGCCTGCTCCGAGCTCCCCGCAGCAGCTCCGTGGGCAGTGCAGGCCGGTGAGTGCCCGACGAGCAGCGTCTCTGGGCTGGAAGTCCTGCTGCTGGTGGGAGACGTCTCCATCGAACGCACTGCAAATAGAAAGTGCTGATTTGTTCTCTGCAGGAGCAGCTCTGCCTGGGCAGAACTCGGTGCTGGAGCTGCTGAAGTCCAAGGTGGTGAAGAGAAAAGACAACACTCCACGTCCCGAAGGTCCCTGCTCCCCTCCTCCCTGGGCCTCTCCAGCTGTTCGGAAAGGGGAAGGAATGTAAGTGAATGCAGGCTCTGGCAGTTGTGTGTGGGGTGGAGCTGACTTCCCAGCCAGCACCCGAGCCTGGAGCTCTCCTGAGGCTCCATTCACTGGAGTCAGAACCGGAGAAAAGCTCCGCAGGGTCCGGGAGAGGCTCTGCTCTGCTCTGCTCTGGAAGAAATGGGCCGTTATCCCCGGCTGCTGTGGGACACGGACGGAGGAGGCGGTGGTTCTGCTTCCCTCTCCTGCCAAGCCAGGGCCAGAAAGCTTCGCTGGCTTCCGCAGCAGGTCACTGCCGAGTGCAGGCTTCTGCCCTGGGCATACCCACCTGCACACGGGGCTGTCCTGTGTGAGCCTCCTGGCTCTGGCACCAGCAGCAATGAGGTGTCCCTGTGTGCCCTGAACCGCTGGGCAGAGCCCTCCTGCCCCTTCCCAGGCCCAGGGGCAGTTCCCTCCGGGCTGTGCTGCACCGCTGTCCTCGAGAGGTGAGCAGGGCCTGGCTCCAGCACAGGAGGAGCAGAGGCTGAGGGGCTGGTGCAGGGCTCACTGCAGAGTCCTCAGCAAACCTGTGACCGAGGCTGCTGCTGGGGGGTGAGGTTTAAAAGGACTCTTGTGGCCTCTTACTTGGGCTTATTTCCTCCTGTAGAAGGAACAAAGCTGAGCAAGATGTTCCAGGGAAGAATCCAGAGCTGTTCGTGATGCAGGCGAGACACGAAGACTTCAAACTGGAGAAGGAGCTTTTCCCTTCCCGACTGAATGAAAAGTGTTGTGGAAATAAAGGGATGGAGGCTGGAGCGAACCACCCGCGCTGGGCTCCTCCTTGGCTGCCAGAACAAGTTCCTGGGACTTCAGGTGATGAGCAAAGGGGCCGCCACAGCTGCCTTCCCTCGTGCTGTGCCCGGTGTTACAGTGTCCGTGTGTCCTATAAAACCCCGTGTTTAAAAACTTCCCCCATCCACTGGGCCTCTTGCAACACCTCTGAGAGCAGCTGGGGCAGTGCTGGAGCTGCAGCTGCAGGACAGTCTGTGGCCGTGCAGGAGCCTGGGTTTGAAACCACCCACGCTTCTTTAGGAGAAACAAAAGGAAACCAAAGCAGCCCCCCCAAGCCCAAGCCCAGCTCTTAGCTGGAACCGGAGCGCTGCCGCTCCTCCGCCGCCTCCTGTGCCAAGGCCAGATCCACCCGCTGCTCATCCATGCGCTTGGCCTGGACGCGCTGGATCAGGCTGAAAAAGTCTTCGTCGGGCATGGTGGGTCCACGGGGGATGGAGTCCGGGGGGGCGCAGCGCTGGTCATCGATCCTGGCGGACTGCAGGGGGGAGAGCGGGCGTTAGGACGAGGTGGTGACAGGACGGTGCTGTCGTGGAGGTGAAGGCTGGGGCTGTGTCCAGAGCACGCGCTCCTGGCTGGGGATGCGGAGCTCGTGGCTCCAGCATCGGGGAAGAGACAGCCCCTGTGGCACCGCGCAGAGGGGTTCTGCGGCCACCCGCTCCCTTGTAGAGCAGTGACCGAGCACAGCCCTCAGAACGGGGGGAAGAGAAGGGCCTGGAGGCAACGCCAGGGCCCTGCCTGGGTGCACAGGGGGGGGGTCAGGGTGGCCTTTGCCTGGGTGGGTGAAACCGGTGCCCCCCCGTACCCATCCTGTGCCAGTACCTGGCACTTGATGAGCATGTTGAAGAACTCGTCCCCGGGCTCCTGGGCGTCCCCCTCCACGCGCAGGTGGCCCAGGTTGTTCTGGGTTATCCGCAGGCCCGGCAGGTTGCCCACGTTGGCGCGTTGGTCGTCCAGGCGCCGGCTCTGGGAGCTGGCGATGAGGTCAAAGAACTCCTCTGTCTGCGGAGATGCCATCAGGGAGGACTGCGCTGCAGGGGGAGAGGAGCACAGGGCAGGGTCACGGCTCTGCAGGACACCCAAACCCTCCCTGCCAAAACACTGCCCAACCACCGGGGCGAAGGGGCAGGGGCTGAGCCGGGCAGGACGCTGCCTTCCTGCAGGACCATCGGCACCTTCCGCCCTGCACAGGGGAGCGGGAACAATCCCAGTGCCCATGACATGAGCTCAAAAGCCAGCCCTCAAAGCACAAGTGTTACGGGGAGCAAACCCCACTGCCCCATCCCACAACTGCTCCCTTTCCCCACTGCCCCATCCCACAACTGCTCCCTTTCCCCACTGCCCCATCCCACAACTGCTCCCTTTCCCTTGTGCTGCAGCCCCAGAGCTGCCCCGCACAAAGGGGGCTCTTCACCAAGCACCAGGGGCTTGCCTGGGGCAGTGACAAAGGGAGGGCTTCAAACACAGCACAGAATCTGGGCCAAGCGAGTCCTGGGAACGCCTCTTGGGCAGCGCTCAATGGAAGGAGCCTCTTGGCTCCTGGCAGCTCCCAAACAACAGCCCCTGTGCTCCGAGCAGGACAGGCACAGAACTGCCAGAGCCCTGTCCCAGTGAGCACAGAGCACACGAGCGGAGCGCGCTCCCGGCACAGCGGGACCCTTCCAGAGCCCCAGCAATGCATAAAAACCTCAGCACTGACCCAAAGATGAGTTTCTTCCCCTTCAGCTCGCACAGAAACCTTGCAATGTGTCCAAAAGGCTGAGACCAAACCAGAGCTGAACCCAGCCTGTGCCTGCTTGTGCGTTCTGGGGACAGCTCCACGTTTCAAACTCAGCCCCCTGAAGTGCCCGGCTCCCGCCTCCAAACGCGCTCCTGTATCAGAAATGGCTCCAGCAACGCGCTGCTCATTCACACCCTCATTTTAGTGAACAAAACTCTTCTCCCCTCACAGCCCAACCTGCCTCACGCTGCCACCCGGGCCCTGCTCAGCACCGCTCCTCAGAGCAGCCTCTGGCCGCAGGTCCTGCTGCACTCGAGGGATGTTGGGGTCTCCTGCCCTGTCCGTACTCAGTGCTCATTATGAAGTGGGTAAATGAATCCATGGGCTCTAATGAGGGGTTTGAGCCCCGTGTGGCGGTGACTGAGGGCGACCCTGCACGTTTCAACTATTTTCTGTTTAAGCAAAGGTCCTCAACACCGCATTGTAAGAAAGACACAAACCCGAAGCACAGACCCAGCCCGGAGCTGCCTTTCCTGTCCCATCCATTCGCCAGACACTGCCTCCATTTATCCCTGGTCTTCCTATGGGGAGTGGGCTGCCTGCTGCAGCTTCCCATTGTTTGTGCATCGCTCTGGCCTCTCTGTTCTTACAGAGCACCCATCACCAAGAGCTGTACAAACTCCAGACCTTTTCCTCCATGGCAACCCTACGAGGAAACCTGGCAGCCCTTGAAGCTGTGTGGGGAAGCCCATGCCAGCCCTGTGGGCCCCAGCTCCTCGGGCTCTTACAAGGCTCCCTCAGCACTGACCATCAGCACCTTCCTCCTGGAGATGCTGGCAGAGGCCCAGGTCCTTGTGCCAGCCTCGCTGTGTTCCAAAGGCAAGACCCTCTAAAGGTCCATACTGAGGAAATCCAAGTGTATTTTACACCTCTTACTCTCCAAGCCTCAGCTCGCATTCTGCAGCCTTCCCCTCAGCAACCATTAACATAAGAATGTCTCTTCCTTCCTTAAATAACGATTGGGAGTGCCAAAGGGCTGCTCAGTTCAGCGAGCTGAGGCTTGGGGAAGAACATCACAGGACTCGCAGTGAAACCACAGCGGCCGGGCCGGGCCAGGCCAGGGGAGCAGCATCACTCCCGTAGCAAACGCACGGTACTTACAGATCCGCTCTCCCAGGGCAGGGACCGGCGTGGCCGCTGCCTCCGCAGCCTCCGCAGGGCACTCCTCCAGCGGGCAGCGCTGGTCGTCCATCCGGTTGCTCTGGAACTTGCTCAACAGGTCAAAGAAGCATTCCTCCTCCGAAGGGCTCCGGTTGATCTTCTGGGAAGGCAGCAAAGGAGGAGGGAGTCAGAACAGCCCAGACAGCTCCTGGTGCCCAACGGCTCCGTCCGGCGCTGGCCCCGCTCCGGCTCTGTTCCGAGGTGGCTCCCGGCCGGGCCGCGCTCGCCAAGCCTGGAGGGCCACGGCTGCTCGGTGCCTTTGTCCTGGCTCCGGAACAAGCTCTCCCCTTCCCTCAGTGCACAACCCGGCTCCAGCCTCCATTTAACCTCTCCAGGCCACTGCACCCCCAGCGCTTCCTCTCGGTGCTCCGGGTCCGCAGCCCCCGACAGGCACCGAGCTCCAAACGCCACAAAACCACAGGGTTTGGGCAGAGCCCCAGCCCCTTGTGTCCAACAGGGATTTATTTACATCGTGCTCAGGAGCCTTTGGGAAGCGCCGGGCTGTGTCCAGCTGCACACTGGGAGATCGATCCCAGAGTCCAGGGCAGCCAGAAGAGCAGATCTTCCCAAGGAGCCACTCCGAACGGGATGTAAAATGAACAGCGATAAGAGGGCACCTGCCGGGCTCAGGATGAGTCCCTGTGTGCTGAGCTGCTCCCCACTGTGTGCTGGAGAAGATACCCGACAGCAACCAAGCAGAACCTCCTACATTTGCGTCTGCCTGTGCCCAGCTCTATAGCAGCGTGGGGCTGGGTCCGTCCTGGGGAGCAGCACATCCCCATGGAGAGCACAGGGAGAGCTGGCCCCAAGCACCAGACCTCTCAGCAGGGATCTCCTTGGCTGTTCACGAAGTGAAGCCCCTTGCCCAGCTCCGCTGGAGCCCTCCCAGCCCCACCAGGAATGGTGGCGGTGCCATCCCCAGCAAAGAGCTCTGCACTGGGGCAGATGCACACGGAGGCCCTCGATGGAGGTCTGCAGTGGGGAGGGCCCCGAGCTGAGCGGGTTAAAGCCACAAGTTGGATTCAGTAAATGAAGGAAACCAATTTTCCTGTATGCAAAGCAAAGCAGATGAGATGCACTCAGCTTCTATTTAGGGCAGCGTCAAAATTAGCAGCGGGCCAGAGAGGCACACGAGCAATGTGGGAGCTGCTCAGGGAGGGGAAAAGCCCCTCTCACCTCTCCCCTTGTGCCGAGTGCTCAGACCCTCTGAACCACCAACACTTGTGTCTTGGAAACCAAAGCCTGCTTGAGCTTGAGCCGAGGCTGCACCGCACCTTCCCCAGCTCCGTGACCCACATTCCAGGCTCATTCACACCGAGCCTCCTCCCCGCACCACACCGAGTAAAGCAGAGCAGCCCCTGGTCCCTGGGGAAGTTCTGCCCTGCACGGAGCAGCCGCCTCGGTCAGAGTCCCCGGCTCCGGGCTTCCCCCCGGCACAGACCACGTTCCCCGGGCACATCCCACCAGGACGCGGTGATTCCACGCACCGGGATCCCTGCTCGGAACGTGCCTGGGACAGGGCAGGATGCTCTGAGCCGGGCGGGGTGGGATGGGGCCTCCCGGCGCCGCAGCACCCATGGGAGCAGCAGGGTGGTGCCCCAGGGCCGGTGCGGGGCCAGCTCAGGACAGGGGCGCTGCTCCTCCAGCCAAAGCGTGCCCCAGGCCTGCCCCTCTCTAATTAAAACGCCCTGATGTGACAGGCACGGGGCACTCGGCTCCCTGCGCTCGCAGTCTGTTCCTAGCCCCGAGGAAGGAGCTGGGAGGGCAGATGGATGCGCAATCGCACCCTGGAGCCCCCCATCTGCTACCGAGCTGTGCTTGCCCAGTGCTTGGCACGTCCAGGATGGTCCAGAGGCTTCCCGAGAGCCAGGGCATCCCCTAATGGGGCTGAGCAAGAGCACAGACACGGCCAACGGCCACCATGGGCCCGGGACCCAGAGCCCTGCATGGCTCCTGAGCGGCTGCTTTGGTTTGCAGCCCTGAGACCACTTCTCACCCCACGGCTGGTGCCCCTACCTGGCCTCATCGCCCATCCTCTGCCTCTAGCACCACAACCGCCCTATTTGTGTCACTCGCCTCTGCTCAGCCGACCTCCACCATGGGCAAAGAGGCAAAACAGCCCCGTTCGCAGCAGGCAGAGGGAGCCGGGGCTCTGCAGAGACCACCCCGGGGCAGCTCTGGCTGCAAACACAGACACACCTGCACGCCTCTCCCTGTGTGCCACAACTGCGGAGCTGCTGCTCCTGCTCCCTGACCGCAGGCAGGCCAGGGACAATGCCCCAGGAGGTCCCATATGTATGTGGGGATCAGAGCTTGGTCCTGTTTTCCACCTGGACACTGCTGGCTCACTGGAATGCTGGGAAACCTGGCTAAGGACAGCCTGGGAGCAGGACTCGTGCACCTCAAACAGGCGGCCAAGCTTTTGCATACATTTATCTGCGGTGGATGAGCAGACTTCTTAACCTGAGAGGATGGATTTGGGATGTATAAAACACACCTGGGGTGTTGGGAAGGCAGCGAGAAGCAGGAGGTGATGGGGGCCACATTCACTTGGGCTCAGGAAAACCATTAAACAAATGCTGAAGGCCTCATTGCCAGAAATAAACCATTTCCCAGCTCCTAACACCTGAAGCCACAACCCCACAGGGTTTCTACCCCTGGACACCGCTGCCCACCGGGGTCTCTGCAGAGCAGAGCTCCTCTGACACATTCCTGCTCCTGCACCCTACCCTAGGATCAGCAGGGGACGTGCTAATTATTTCCATGCTAATCTCACATGGTGCTCCCATGCCCGAGGTCCCAAGGGCCCTGTGCAGGCAGATGAGGAGGATCCTGGTGCCCAGCCCCACACGCACAGAGCCAGTCTCTGGGGGAGCAGGGCAATGACGCTGGCACCACGGCCTGGGCTTTCTGCTCCATGGCACTGCTCCAGCTCCCCGTCCCCAGTCTCCTTTTGGCACCCCAGCAGTCCGTACCCACCACCGGCCCCGGCTGCGCTCCCCCCTCACACCCCAGCTCCTGCTGCCAGCAATGCCCTCAGTGAACAGCTCTGGCAATGGTGGCTTCTCCCACAGCTTCCTGCTGCCCTCCCGGGTTTAAAATCAGCCCGGGCAGCTGGGGAAGCGGCCTCAGCCGGGGTGGGATGCGGCTCACCAGGTCACTCCTGAGCCCCACCGAAAGCCCGTCCGATCACAGCCACACAGCAACACGCTCCAGGGTGCCCTGGGACAGGGCTCCAGAGGTCCCCAGGGATCATGGCAGAGGAATTCTGCTCTGGCAGAGCCACACGCATCCCACAGAGGTTTCTGCCACTGCCACAAGCACCTGAGGTACCATGCATGGGTGAAGCATCCTCTTCCAAGGGAGCCTCACCCACCAAACCAAACTGCAGGTGCTCTCATGAGCGACCTCAAGGACCAAACCTTGCTCCTCTAACAGACCAGCTTCCCCCCTCACAGCTGGTGTCCCCATGGGGCGCTGGCCTGCCTTTGGTCCCCCTCCTCTCCCTCCTGCCCCAGTACAGCAGCAAAGAGCTGTCAAGACCAAAGGTTTCTCCCGCAGCTTTGCCCAGCCTTCCGAGGGGACGGCACTGCCCTACCTGTGAGCAGGACCCGCTGCCCAGCGGCGATGGACCCCGGCGAGCCTGGCACAGCAGATCCAGCTCAGGAGCTGCTGCTCGAAGGCAATCCTGCTCTGGTGTGCGTGTGCGGGTCAGGGACAAGGCGAGGGCAGCAGCAGGCTCAGCGATAACACAGCAGCCCCTACCCTCACCCCCTCCAAGAGGGAGAGGCGTTTAAACCTTGGCATTTAGATGTGTCCACCACGATTCCTCCTCCTCACCTTACTGCAGGGAGGAGACAACCTGGGGATGAAGTGACTTGAGCAAGTCCCACAGTGGCAGAGCTGGGACAGGACCAGGTCCCCAGGAGCAAACTCTTGACCATGGACAGTGCTTGGGGAAAGCATCCCTTGTTCTAGCAGGTGCTTGTCTGCCCAGGCTGGCAGATATACATCCCAACACATCTACACGCCTCATCTGCCTGTCCCTCTATAAACCAGACACATCCCAACTGCTCTTTTCAAGGCAGCAGACATCAAAACCACCAGGCAGGAGTGGGGCTGTGGTGGTGCTGGGAGCGCTTCATCCCAGACTGCTCCACTCCCTGCTTGTCCCCTGCACGTGGCTCTTTATCCCTGCGTTACCCCAAAACCTCACCCCAGGGGAACTGGCTGCGGGGACCAGCACCACCAGCATGGCCACAGCCCCAAGCTCTCACCTCTCAGGTGCATCAGGCACTGAACTGACGTCCCCACCTCACTGCTTCACCTGGGAAAGGCACCGAAGGGGAGGTTTGCAGAGAGGCTCCCCGGAGGCACAGCGGGGCTGCAGGAGAGGAATGGAAGCAAATCCCTGGCCAAAAGCTGCAGCCCGTTTTACCGGGAGCTGAAGTGTCTGGAGCACCAACACTGGGCTCGGGAGCGGGGCTCTTCCGGTCCCTGACCATCAACACCTCGGCTGGAGTCCCCCTTCCTTGAAGGGACCATCGCCTTCAGAGTCAGCAAGGCTCTGAGGCTTGTCCAGTCTTTGCTAAGGACATCACTTCCAACCCTTAGGTCCCTCCAAAAGGCAGGGCTGCACACCCCAGCCTCCCCCAGGAAGCACGGCCAGGCACGGGGAGCCACTATCCACACTCACCACGTTGTGCTACAAGACATCAGCAGCCTGTGCACCACCGGCATCCACTGCCCAGAAAGTTGGCAAAATATCAATAATACAAGTTCAAAATGAAGCTACTGAAAACTTAACACACACACACACACACACAAACACACACACACACCCCAAGCACACACGGGCAATTGCAGAGCCCTGGCCGGAGTAAACCTCTCTCTGGTCTCTCTGTCTCCTGGTACTCCCGGTGGAGGCTCTCACTGCAGAGGATGGAGGGAAACACAAACCAGCCCGAGTTTTACTCACCGAGCCGGCAGCCAGCTCCTCCCCGGGCTCCGCTTTCACCCGTCCGTGGGCCAGGATGCCCGCAGCTCCCAGGGCAGAGCCTGGCGCTTCGCTGCTGCCGCTCGGATGCTCCGGAGCCGCCGCTCCGCTGCTCTGCGGGCTCTGCCCGGCTCCGCTCGGCGGCCGGCGCTGGGATTTATGCGGAGCGCGCAGCCATGCGGGGAGCGCCGCCAGCCCCAGTGACCCCGCTGGCTGCGGGATGCAGCTTAAAGCGACAGCCCCGCTCCTGCCGCTGCCTCCGTGCCCCTGCTCGGGGGGGGAATGGGTGCTCCAGCGCAGCTCCTCGCCCTCACCTCGCTGCCACGAGCCCGGCGGTATTAGATGATGCTCTCAAACACAGAGCGGAGCTACGTGAATATTTAGCTTTCCTTCCACCTCCTCACCTCCTACCCACCACACACACTTTACCTTAAAAATAGATCGGGATCAATTTTCCTTAACTACATCTGCAAACACATTCAGCTCGACAGGCACATGCAGCACACAGCAAAAGCCCTCTGCACAAACAGACACAATAGGATCACTCGGATTTAAAGCACCAAAATACCAAAGGACCATTTTTAACTCTCGATAGTCCTCCTGCTCCTCATATTATTAGATACATGATGTTTTTTGGTCCTATTGCAAGAGCCAAAGATGCTCAGCCATAAGCATCTCTTCATTTAAACATACCTCTGTTTAACAGAGGGAAATTTCTAATTGCAACAAGGTTTTAAACACAGAAAGATGGAAACGCTCCACGGCAGCCACAGAGCTGTTCCTGCCTCCCCTGTGTGAAATGTGAGTTTCTGACATGAAATGGGTCACTGGGAAGAGAAGCAGCAGCCAAAGGCCACCTGGCAGGGCAGTGGCAAAGCAGGGACACAGCCCCGCTGCACTCTGCTCTGTCCACGCTGTTCTCTTACACTTCATTCCCATTTTTCATTGCAAAAGTAGGAAAATTCCCTACCCTGAACCCATGCAGCTCCTGGGGACTGCCTGTGCCTTCCCATGCCAGTAAGCTTATTTCCAGGGGTCACATAGAAACACAGAACCCTGCGTGGGGCCTGAGACCAGGACTCCTGGCTTGATCTCAGCCTCTAAATCCCTCCTAGCCCCAGGAGGGGCTGCAAAGCTTCACTGGACTTCCCAACAGTCCTGGACACAAGGGCAAGGCATCACGGATGCATAAAACCTCTGCAGAAGGAGAGCAGCAGGGCTGGGGCAGCCACAGTCAGGAAGCGGGGATCCATCAGTGCTCACCAGGCTGGTCTGGCTGATGGGGAGGGGGTGAAGCTGTGCTCGGGGCAAACAAGCTCTGAGCAATGAGTGGTGAAACACCCTGTGCTGATGAGACAGGGGCAGAACCGCAGGGCAATGCAAGAAGGACCCCCCGGAGCACCAGTGGTGCCAGCCAGGATCTGTCCTGTGGGGCAGCCCCATCTGTCACGTGCCAGAGAAGAGGCCAATCCTCCATCACACACGACCTTGCAGAGTCCTAGTATCAGGACAGAGAAGGCAAAAGGCAATTACTCTGCACCTATTTTGTTCTGGTGCCACAGGCTGTGGAAGGGAATTGGCCTCAAACTAAGCTGCTGCCTGGGGAGCTCACACACTAAACTTCAATTTAGCTCTTTTCAAGCACCTCTGCTTTGGAGAAAGGCTGAGAGCTGGGCTGGTGCAGCCTGGAGAAGAGAAGGCTCCTTAAAGGGAGAGCTTAGAGCAGCTCCAGTGCCTAAAGGGGCTCCAGGAAACCTGGAGAGGGGCTTTGGACAAGAGCCTGTAGGGACAGGACAAAGGGAATGGCTTTAACCTGCCCGAGGGGAGGCTGAGATGAGCTCTTAGGCAGAAGCTCTTCCCTGTGAGGGTGCTGAGGCGCTGGCACAGGGTGCCCAGAGAAGCTGTGGCTGCCCCATCCCTGGCAGTGCTCAAGGCCAGGCTGGACACAGGGGCTTGGAGCAAGCTGCTCTAGTGGAAGGGGTCCCTGCCCGTGGCAGGGGTTGGAACTGGATGAGCTTTAAGGTCCCAGTCTGGGATTCAATGAACCAGAACTGAGCCTGTGCCCCATACATGGAGAGCGGAGTCGACTTAGGACAGCTGTGAGAGGGGACACCTGAGGCAGGTATTGAGGGTGAAATGCAGAACATTTTACAAACGCAGAGGCTAGAGCAGCAGAGCCCACACGGGATGCTGGTGCTTGGAACAGCAGGAGAAGATGACATTTTGCATCTGGGTTTAGGATGCAACAAAGGAGAATGAATGAGACATCCATGATCCACAGAGACACCACCTGCAGCTTCAGATTCCTGCACTCACACCAGTGAGCTGCGAGCCTGCACCCGAGTGTGCCCTTAGCACCCCTGTGCCCATCAGTGCACTTCGTGACCTGCCCAGCCCCTGCTCACACACAGGACGGGGGCCCCACGCTTCCCTTCCACCATGAAATTAGCACCCTCACTTGGCCTGCTTCCAAAGATTTTTTTCCCTCGAAACAACTCGCCCACTCGTCCCTATAAACGCCAGGGCTAAAAGCTGGTTCTGTTGTGAGGATTCCAAATAACTGGGGCTTTATTGTTCCAAACAAAATCAAAATAACTCACCCACGCTCCCTCCTTCCCTAATACAGTAACTGCTGACCTGCTGGGAACGTGCCCCACTGCCACACTGCCTTCAATCCACGTCTTCGGATCAATAGCGGTGACAGGATCAGGTTTGATTTCCTTAGGGGAGGAGCGTGGTGTTCCCATGTGGGTGTCTGTCTGAAGTGCTCCTGACACCTCTGCTCCTCGCAGGGCCTCAGCGTGGGTGCTGCCCTGCTCGAATTCGGCTACTTTGAGCAACCACCTCCTGAATACCAGAGCTTTCCTCCAGCTCCATCCACCCTGGAATCCCAGCTCAGGTGGGCAGCCCTCCCTGCTGAGAGCAGGGCATCCACGCCATGGGATTACTTCGGGTGTCTTTTTAGGAGGTGCTATATTAGTCAGCGTATTCAGACAGTCCTCAGAGCTCCAGCAATACTCTGCAGTTTACGTTGCAACTTTTCCACTGAGGTTTTGACAGCATTCACCACGCCAGGCTGGGTTTCCCTGGCACCATTTAATAGAAACACACGAGCTCAGATCTAGCACCTTGAAGCTTAAATTACTAACCAAGGAGACAAGTTGGAAGTGTTATCGTTCCTGGGGAGTCTCTGCAGTCTAGGGGAGATGGACAGCTCTAGAGGTCAATTTGGCCCATTGAAAAACCTGAAGAATCCTTTAAATACCAAAAGTGGGGGTGAACCCAAACTGCTTGCTCAAAACCATTCAGGTTACAAGCAGATGCCAGCAAGCAGCGAGCTCCTGGAGCGTGACTGATGCTCCCCTTGCAGAGCTGTGGTACCTGGCCGTGCACTACAACACACCCCAGCAGCAAAGCACGAGGCTGGAGCTGAAACTCGTCCCAGGGATTTGCTCTGCAGTTGGAGGGGGGTGGAAGTAGGACCACGCTCAGCTGTTGAGTCTCAGCTGAGCAGCAGCAATTTGCTAAACCGAAATAACTCCGTTGCTTTAAAGGCTATAACCCATATTCTTGATTAATTAGCACGGAGGCCAAGGTTAATGTGCAGTGCTCAACTCCCAGTCACCTACTACATCCACTAGACCGCACCACCAGCTCCCCACTTCCAGCCCTACCGAGGAGTAGGAGGTGATGGAGGAGACAGGTGCCTATAAACCCGCTGCCAGTGAAGGACACGCTCCTCTTCAGCAGTGGAAGTGATCCAACGCTCCCCCTGCAGCAGATCTGCCCTCCTCCCCACCATGTACTGCGCTCTGTGCAGCTGAGATCGGAGCCCACTGACAGCGTGCTTAGAGAATGCTCTGCAAAAAAGCCTGCTTGGCTCTGGATTGCCAGAACTGTGCTGCTTTCTTCAAGCACACTTTGATTTCGACACCTACTTGCTCTCAGCGCAGCGCTGTTTTAGAGAGCAGCTGCGCAGATGCGGCACCTTTACCAGGGGTGGTAACGATGGGGTGAAGTTCATCGGACCCACGCACACCCATCTCCCTTAGCACCCATAACACTCTAACCTCCACATCAACACCCTTTCGCTGCAGCAAACGCCCAAACCTTAATTATTATTTACTCATACTCCAGTAATGCCTGAAGGCCGCGCTCAAGATCAAGGCTTTGTTATGCAAGACACCCCACAGAACATGAAATCCTGGCCCTGCCAGGGCCGGGGAGGATCCTGGGGCTGGTACCCGTGGGTTTCCCCTTTCAGCGATGGTCATACACAGCCCTTCTCCAAAGAGCTTGAACAGGTGAGACAGAAATCACATGCAAAGACAGGAACAGCTTCTCCTAACTGCAAAAAAGCAGCTCTTGCCCTGGTCCATGCTATTTCAAAGGGCAGGGTGAAACTACACCCTGGTTGGGGAAGGCAAAGATGAGGAGGCTGATTTGCTCCGTGTGACAGGGCCCAGAGAATATTAGGATGCAAATGGCTTTAGATACAAGCAAAAAATCCTCCAGGGACTTCCTTGCAATCCCATGGGGATTGCACCTCCTGCACCCAAGCACATTCAGTGGTCTCACTCTTTGGAGGGGAGCTGGTTCCTCCCCTCCTCTGCCATAGTAAGCGCTGCAGGGGACTGCAAGTCTTTCTGTGGCACAGACACCACAATCCAGGATGGAAAAGTTGGATCCATGGGATCATTCAGGGCCATTCTCTAATTTCACACCTCCCCAGGAAGCTTGCCCAGCAGTCCCAGCACAAGAAGCACTGAGCAGGGCTCAGCTCTGCCTGGTTCAGGCTGCAGTGTTCTGGGGCCACCCAGGGAACAGAAAGGAGCCGGGGGCTCTGAAAAACCATTATTTCGGCTTTTTTAGATTAATTGGTGCTAATTGCCATGGGAGGCTCCAAACCAGCACTGCTAATGGGGAACGTGGAGGCAGGCTGAAGGTGAGGTGTGAGCAGAGGCTCATGATGGCCACATGAACACAGGTTGTGCCCTGCCGGTACCTCCAATCCAGACATTCCCCAATCTGCATTCACACTCATAACATGAGAGCTCCAAGATACAGCACTTGAACCCTCCTTGTTTCAGGCCCCTTTGATTTAAGGATTCACATCCTTCTCCGTGCCCCTACAACCAGCGCCCTGTCCAGCAGCTGGTAACAGTCACTATCAAAGATAAGGTACAGACAAAACTGGTCTGATTGTACAGGCTCCTGCACTGCTTCAGGTCTGTCCTTAAATGAAACCCAACACATGTTTTCCAGGGGCATTTCCCTGTTTTCAAATATAGTTCATAGAAAGAGAAACACAAATTACTGGTACAGAACAGATCATCTACGTAGATCCACCAAGTAATAGATAAGTGCACAGCATGGCTCCTGCACAGCCAGACCATGCTCACTTCCCAGCCTCATTCCATGCAGAGACAGGCTGCATCCATCAGGTGCTCCTGATCCATACTGATCCCACCAGCTACGGCTGGGAGCTCAGCCCCTGGTGCTGGTAAGGGCCCAGGTCACTGTTGGCACCCTGGTGAAACACAGGCACAGCCATGCTGCTGCTTGCACTCACATTTGTCTGAGCAAGAGAGAGTTGTGCAAGAAAAGCAGACCAAACCCCCAGTCAAGGCCCCTGTGTCATCACAGCACCAGTGATTTAAGCTGATTAACACCCAGAGAGAAGCAGGACTACGGATTTCTTTTAAGGTCTTCTGGTATGTGAGTTATTGAACGTGAGAAGCCGGAACTGGGGATGTACAAAGTGCCCCAGGCACAGCAGAGACCCCAGAAGTGAATGAAGAGTTCCAGATCTTGAGAGAAGTCAAACACTTGGAGTTTTATTGCTCTGGGTCTGGCTTCAATTCATCCCTCTCTTTAGTATTGTTCTCTTTAAAGCGACAGCTTCTAGGAAATGGTGACTGTAACATCTCCTTTACTGTCTCATACCACTTGATGGCTGACAATTTGCCGGGAGAAAAGGCTGTGCAAGGAGGAAAGCAGACTTCAATTACGGCTTCAAAGTACCAATAACTGAAAACTCAGTTACAGTGAGTCAAGGGAAAAAGACTGTATTTCAGCAGCTTGGTTAGTCAGCTCCAGGCTGGACCACCAAACTAGCCAGGCTGCAGCCCTGCTGTTGTAACTCCCATCCATGCTGGGGTACCCTGGACAACCAGTTCAGTTTTCATCACCTTCCTAGAAGAGGTTCCTCTGGGAAGAGGCTCTTTCTTACAGTTTTCTAGCTTGAAAACTGGCTTCCACACTTAGCCAGATACAGACAGAACATGGGGTGTCAGACCTGCTTTCATACATGCCCCTGACCCCAGCCCAAGGGATCTGAGAAGCATCCAGACCTTAGGGGTCCTTGGTGAAAGCACAGTGCAAAGCCAAGGGCTTGGACAGCCATCCTGCACACAAGGCAGCCAGTATGTTCTCTTTCCTGTGTGGCTGATGCACAAGCACAGGCTTGTGTTAAATCCTGCCTCCTATCTCCTTTCCACAGCTTTGATTCACAACCTGACCTCAGTCTGGGAGAAGGGAAAACAAGGGAAAGGTGGGGTGAGGACAAAGGAGAATGAGGAAAAAGCAGAATGAGGGAGTCCAAGGAACGAGAACATCGCAGAGACAGGAAGATAAAGAATTCAGCTTCATCTCTGGGTCCTTAAGTACTGAAGCACCGCATTGAGGACAAGGCCTAGGGCTGACACACAGGCGCAGAGGCAGCAATACCTCTGCCTTGCTTCTGTTCAGAGCAAAATGAACAGAACACTGCAAGGGCAGCCCCAAGACCAGCTATGAAATGTCAAAGCCATTCACAGCACCTTCAGGGGCTCTGTAGCAGAGCAGTCACCTTCCCAAAACAGAGCCACCATCAACTGAGTCTCCTTGGTGCTGAAAAGCCCATTGCTCTGAGCAGAGACAGCCCCAGGACAGAAGCTGTGGGTAGAAGAGATGACGGCTGCTTCTTAAATCGAGCTAGGCAGTAGGCTGCATCTCACCCAAGGCATGTAAGGCAGAGTCTCTGGACTCTCATTTTGGACCCTACAGGGGTGATTTTAAGGGATTCTCCTCTGGCCACCCAGATAAGCCAGGCAAAGGCAAAGCCATGGACTGGCACAACACGGGCTGTTTCTCAGCAGCAGAGCACAGCCCTTTGAAGGCAGCTGTCTCTCACAAAACCAAACCTCAAGTCACAGAGCTGTCCAAATGCAGTTGCCACCCACAGTGAGGAGGGGATGCCCAGAGAGAAGCTCAGCATCTGGCCCCAGTGCTCTGGAGGACCAGGACAGCTCCTGCCTCACCTCTCCCTGCTGGGGATGCTGCTCCCTCCTCATGTGCTCTCCCAATCCAACCACACCTCACCAGGACCAGCTTCTCCGTGGGATGCCGAGGAGCCTGGCAGGTAATTCTGGCTTTTACTCCAGCTGTGTATGCCAGCCTCCCTCCCAAACCCACCCTTCTGCATGGGAAAAGGTAACTTCATGAAGGATCATGGTACCATAAGCCTCATGTAACCGCTTGTGCGGCCCCAGCTCCGCACACCGGAGCTGCCCGTTGGGTTCAGTCCCCCAGGCACGATGCTCGATGCTCGCCTGCAGCAGGCCCGGTGCTGCCATGCCTCCCTCTCACTCACATGCTCTCATTGGATAATTACAGAGAAAACCAAGGCAAATCCCAATTTTAGTGCCATTATAAAACAGAGAGGGGGAATTCATTACCTGGCAGCTGTTAATATTTAAGGAAGAAACTGATAATTTACCTCTGAGGTGATGAATGCAGCAGAGGCAGCGCAGTTGCCTCCCCCCACCACCTCTGTGCAGTTACTTTGCAGAGCTCCTGCTCATTTCCCTGCCTCTCATGCCACCACCAAAGTTCCAGCAAGGAACAAAGTGTGTCAGGGCTTTGCACTGCAAAGTTCACAGGGGTCTCGGCTCTGGCTCTGCTCTTGCACATCTAGATTTAGGAGAGCATTCATTATAAGCTCTGCTGGCTCACGCAGCATCCGTGCAACCAGCCCACCTGAGTCAGAAGAGTTAAGGAAAAGAAGGGCTCTAGAGCTTAACAAAGAGACTCATACAGACATAAGGAAAGAAAGGTCAGATAAATTAGGATGACTCTGGGGAGGCAACCAGATCACTGACTGCTTCTATGAACAGCCCAAAATCCCTGGAATAGCCTCCTGGTACCTCTCAGACTCAAGCCATCCAGAAAGTTTTCCAGCTCATCCTGCCTCTGAGCTAGAAAATATCTCAGTGCAGCCTCTCACCCAGGCCCAAAGCACTACAGAAGGTTCCACAACCTAACAGGAAGATAAAGCATTCAAGAGCAAGCCACAGCTCAGTGTTTACCTGCTCAGCTCCAACAGGACTGACACCAGCACAGCAGCCTCCAGGTGTCATAGGAACAGGCTTAAATTTAGCAGCAGCTGCCTTCCCTCTGCCTGACTCCAGCTTCTCTCTTCCTCTCTCCCCTGCTCTTAGAACACGTTTACACAGAAAGTCTGACCAACAAGAATGGTATAATTACACCCATGCAGCAAACCAAAACACGGAGGCTGTGGGATACAGGAGGGTGTGCATCGAGCTGCCCTTGCATTGCAGTAGTTTGCACATCAATGAGACTGCCTCATCTTAAAGGAGAGGGAAGATGCACACAGAGCCCACACAGAGAAGCAAAGGCTGCAGCCCCTAAAATGCTCAAGCTCTTGCGGGACTGCAAGGGAGTACTGGCTTCATCTTCTCTCAACCAATACAAGACAGCCCGGGGAAGGATGGTCTGGGGCCAGAGCACAGCACTGAGGCTGTGTTTATCCTCGCACCCCAGCACCCATCCGGCCAGTTCTGCAGTCCACAGTGAAGCCACAGGGGATGGATGGGGGCACTGCCTGGATGTCACAGGGACAGGCAGGACCTCCCTGCCCGCTCTGCCACGCTGCCCTGCAGCTCTGCTCCCTGCCCAGTGACACCAGGATGGAGCCAGGCAGAGGGTCAGCCATGAGCTGACAATCTCCTTGTACACCATCAGGGAGAAACCCATTGGAATTGCTCTGGCAACCTGCCTTTGGGGTGGGGAAACGTGATTTACACAATTTCCCCTTCTTTTATTGTTGTTTCTCACTGTAATCGTAAAAAAGGTCTTATAAAAACATTTGTCCTAGGGAATGTTTGGCGATGCAGCAGCATGTTTGCAAATCGTTCAGTGTCTAGATACATCAGCAACCCATCTCTGCAAGTCATCACTGCAATCAAACTGCTCCTCTTTCTCTTGACTATAAATGGTCTTTGCTGAGGACAGGTTTGAAGAGTGAGGAAGCACTCCCTCGAGCTGATGCACTGGGAAGAGGAGAGTGCACATGAACAGGACCATTTCTAGAGCACAGATCTCCGAGGAGGGGAGAGGACTGGGTTTGATCCTCGCCTCTTTCCATGGTTTTGCTCCAGCTTTTGGATCTTGATACAATAAACTGCTTTAGTCCTTGAACTCTGGCACATGCACTGTCCCACTGACATTAGAGACTTTAGCTCAGTGCTGAGCTTAAACTCAGGGCCAGAACTGGGGCAGGTCCCTCGCCCCTCACCACACAGGATTAAACAGCCCATTTCCTCCATGGGCCCTGTCCTTTTTGCACCATGGCTGCTCTTTCTGAGGGGTGGTGAGGGGGACACAACCTGTCTGAAGTGTTAGGAAAATCCCATCCTTCCAGTAACCCTCTAAAGCACAATTACCAAGTCAATTGAGAGCTGGAGCGTTATGACCTTCTCCCCAGCAGAGCAGAAGGTTAAATTTATGAGCAAGCCTTTGATGCTTGCAAGCTTCACGTGGTACAAAACCTTCTGCTTTGATGTTCCTTTTAAAAGAGAGGAAACTCAAGGTGCACAGTACATGAGCCTCAGGGAGCACCCGGATCCAGCCACCCACAACTACAGGCACAAGGACTGAGTTCTGATGCAGCTGCTTTTGCTTAAGGCTTGGCTGCAACAGAGTGAAAATGTGACCAAACACTTCACACCCACACCAAACCCACCTTTGCTCTGCCGGTGGAGAACCAGATACTCACAGCCCTGAGTATTCCCATGGGAGCTCCAGACCGGACCTCAAAGGTGAGGAGGACCCTGCCCTTTCCCATCTCTCAGACCCAGGCTGTGCTGGTCCCTCTCTCCCCAGTGACCACCAGCCATGGCTGGGAAATTCCCCCACTTAAGGGCCATGGGAGAGGTAAGGAAGCCCATTGCTCTACCCCTCCTGCGTAGGTTCTCCATTGGGTTCCACACCAGGATCCTGCACAGCAGCAGCAGGAATGCCTAAGCCACGCAGAGGGACCTTCCGCAGGCCCTGGCACGCTTCCTACCTTACGCAGCAGCTGGGCCATGGCTTCTCCCATCCATCCCAGCATCCCCACGGCTCTGCCAACAGGTTGAGCCCTTCTCCCAGGGTCCAACAGAGCTGCCAGCAGGGTCAGGCTCCTCTCCATCCCAAGCTCACTTCGCCTCCTTTTCCCTCTCCCACCTCCTCCCATGGGGAGTTTCCCAGCAGCTCAGTAATTAGCATCATCATCACCACCACTGCTAATAACACCACCACAGCTCCTGCCATCCGAAGCTCAAACAGCTTTACAGCCATCATCACGCCTCTGTAACCTCCCCAGGGTAGGCAGGGAAGCAGCATTACCCCACCACACAGACGGGGAAGAGGGAGGTAAACAAGAGGCAGAGACGGGCAGCGAACCCGGGAGCTCTGACTCAGGCACCGCACCCGCAGGACCTCCCTGCGCCAGAGACCTGCTGCTGCACAAGGGCCCTCTGCAAGGAGGTCGCTGGCTGTGCTGGCAGCAGGACTCATCCAGGGATTACAACACTGGGCTTGGGGCCTGCGAGTCCTGGGATGAGGTTTTTTTCCCGGGCATCCCTGCACACAGCCTCAGTGTCCCCCTGCAAAAAGACCGTGGGAGAGGAGCGCGCAGGACCGCGTGTGCAGTCTGAGGTCACACCTTCTGGTGGGACAGCAGCTATTGTGGCATCCCAGATCAGTCGCTAGACCTCACCTCTAATTAAGGACTCGCTGTTTACTGATGGGTTAAAGAGGATTTTTGCTTTGAACATTCACAAAATGAGGGATCGGGGGGGATTCTGGTCTCAGCCTGACCAGAGACAGCTTCTCTCCATCCTGCTTGGGGTTTGCTACATTTCATTAGAAAGTTTCCCATGGATGGGGATTACAGCACCCCCAGTCCCCTACAACAGACTGGCACAGCCCAGCTAGCCCCAACAGACAGGGACAAAAGCGGAACTCAAGGCAATGGGTTGCTTTGCTTTTGGCAAGACGACCTTGACTTTAACTGTTCTGGCCTATGCTACAAGCTCAGGCTGGCCCAAGTGCCAGCTGAGCACCAGCACAAACCAGGATTCACCTGAACATCCACCTACAATGAGCACGAGCCCTATACACAAGCTGTGTAACTCTGGAAAGCTACTGGCCTGCAGGAAACCCAATAAACCACTCGTCACTGTCATTTTGATGGGATGTGGACAATGGTCCATTAGATATCAAATAAGGGGCATTCTTTAAGACATAAGACAAGCAGTTACCCTTCTCTCCCAGCCACTGCAGTGTGCACTGATCTATTCTTTTTGGGCACAAACCGAGACGTTCAGTCTCTGCAAGGAGGAAGATGTCACTTCTTTCCACACACTGCTGCTCCGTGCATCCTGCTGAATTCACTCCACTCTGTTCCAATCCTGTGTGCACCAGGAGCGCCTGGGAACTGAACTGAAAACGGACTCCCAGGGCTCAGCTCCCAGATCCAGAGCAAGTGGGGAGCTAACACACACAGAGCAAAGTCAGGGCACACAGGGAAAAGGCCTCAGGAGGACAGGCAGGCACAGCACATGACTGCAGGAGCCAGGTGGAGCCTGAACCTCCCTGGGTACCCTGTGAGTCCCCGCTGGGTGCTCACCCATCCCCTGAAGCAGGGGAGGAGCAGCACATCCCTCCCCTGCTCACACAATTCCATCAGTCAGGAGCAGCACAACCCCCAGAGGCACCTCCTGCCACTGGCTTTGTGTGTCCATGCCTTCACTTGCTCTTTCATGGACATTCACCAAACCCCATGTGTACTCTCACGAGGTCACTGGTGGTTGGCAGAGTCCCATGGGGCTTTTTCTTAGACACAGCCTATGTGCTCACAGCTACACCCCGAGGAATGCTTTTTGCCTTGCTCTTGACAGAGTGTGGCTTTTGTTTGGCTCCTGGCTGAACGTCTGAGTTAAAAATACAAGGCTATTTTTGGCAGAAGTGGGGTTTTTTTTCTGCCTCTCTATTGCCTTGCATGCCCCCATGCTGCTGTCTCCCTTCTGGCTCAGATGAGCTTTGTTTTCCTTCTCAATGATCATGTTTGCACCGGTGAGCAGTAGGAAATGCTTTTCCTATTAGACCATTTCCATAAGCACCGTTGGGAATGAAGAATGAACTTAGAGAAGTCTAAAAAAACCCCAGCTGGTGTAAAGATCCTGTCTCCAGTGAACGGAGAACTGAAGATCAGGAATGCCTGTGGTCAGAGGGATATGTACATATGACATGCACACAGGTACAGCAGGGCACGTTCGCTCTGTGATCCTCAGACCAGGAACAAAGGACTGAATGCTTGAAGCATCCCCACTCTACAGACAGGCTTCATCCCAAGCTCTGCAGCTCAGACCCTTTCTTACGCAGCATGAAAATAGTTTATTTTGCTTTTAAATGCCAGGAAAAAAATAGGCCTCTCTTTCCTGGCTTGGATTTATTCCATCCGGAGTCTTTGCATGATCGCAGCACTGTGATACTGTTACAGTCTCAGGATAAAGCAAGAGCCCAAGTACCCTCAAGCACCCATGCAATCATTAAATCTTTGTTGTTATGCTCCATATCTCCTGGCAACGCCAAGCTGAGGACTTGGGTCTTCTCACTTGAGATCACCACGCTCTGATGTCTCAAAATCCCCTCCCATAAGCCAGACACATGCCATCCTCTGTGGGTGTGATCCCCGTCTCCAGGACTGAGAACAAAACCAACACAGCTGCATGAACCCTCCCCAGCGCATTGTATTTGTGTGTCACAACATAAACATCAACACAACCAGAAGATAGCAGCCTAACAAAGAGCTAAAGACATCAAAAAGGCCCATGGAGAGCTTTCCAGGACACGGATCCCCACCACCTTCAGAGGAGCCAAGCACAGACTGAGTCAGAGCTCTTCAACACCAGCACAGGATTTGCTGCATGCCAGTAACCCACAAAACACTGACACTGGGGCCAGCTCCTGCTCTTCAGGAAGCACGCTCCACCTAACTTGCTTCCAAAGAGAAGCTCCTAGACAATGCTTTTCATCATCTCTCCCTAATGATCGATGAATTCAAAGAGCCCACTCTGCCCACTGCCACTCCGGAGACCATCAATGCAATCAGGACATGAGAGAGAACAGTTCCTAAGGTCCCAGATTTGGCAATGGCAAGCAGCATTTTTGGTTGTTCGTCAAAAAAACTGGAAAGGGTTTTGTGTCTTGAAAGCAACAAGCCCGCCCCTCATAGCCCCCAGAGGGCTGCTCAAGTCAGGCTCCACAAAGCAAGGGATCCCAATTGCTGTGTGTTTTTGGAATTGGAGTCATCACATCCTGAGAGCCCCATACTCAGGAAAACTCGGGTCTAGACTCCTGTCCCTCAGGAGGTTACAAATACCACCATTAAATATCAAGCTCTCATAAACTAGCTCATGATGGAGGCTCAAAAAAGCAGAATTTGTCCATAGTTGCCCAACAGTCACCAGCAGAGCTAGATGCAGGCTCTGTTTTCCAGCCACAGCACTACCCCCAGAGCAGGTTAGAAATGAGGTTAAGAACCAACACACTGTAAGAAACTCCCAGATCAGTACTAAAGGAAAAGCATCATCTTCCTACCGACTGAGAGACCTGGACTCGGACTTCGCTGGCATGCAGTGGTGATGTACTTGGCCCCTGGGGCTTCCTCTCCGAGCTGGAGTGGTGCTCCCGGTATTTCTTTGACCTCGCAGGCAACGACGAGAACTCTTTCCCTGAGATCTTCAGGTCTCCCACATGATGGCTGTCCCCATTCTGGTCCTTGGGAAAGCAAGAAACAGTCATTGCACAAATTGCCTGGCTCTGGTTTCTGTGGAGATCTGTTGGCAAGTATCCACAGAACAGGAGACAGAAGCAAGGAGTTAATGTGGAGTTCGGGTGGTGCGAGCTGCCACTCCTCATGAGCTGGGTTGAGTGAGGATATTTTGTCTATCCCTACAGCACATGGTTTTAGTGAGGGGAGAGGAAGCATCACCCAAGCAACACACAGCAGTCACCTCCTCCACAAGGAGAAGTCAGGGAGAAGTAGCATCCTCTTAAAACCCCAGGTATACAGGTAGAATCATATGGTTTATTTATGGGCATGGGGAATGATGGATGAAAGGTCCAGAAGCAGTCACTGCTGCTAGTGATTTCTGGCAACCACATTCAAAAACCTCTTCCAAGCAGTGGCAAGCTCATCTTGCCCAGGATAGCAAGCCCTTGGCACAAGTACCTCCGCTTGCTGCACCTTCAGTCCTTCCCGGTGCCCAGCCATGCAGCAGCCTACACCAAGCCATGGATAACCCAACCATGCCGCAGGGAACACAGCTTTCCTGGATGCTCCCCAGCATTTCCCACCTCTAGGAGGTGGCTCCCGGCACAGACGGAGCATTGTCTGCCTCAGCATCTCCCACTGTTTTCAGCAAGCAGGGCCCTTACCCAACAGCTTCCTAAAAGGCAGATTAACATGAATGGTTGGAGTCCCATTCTGCTCTTTCTCATGCTACCAGAAGCACGTGGGGGCTGCAGGCTAACATGACTAACTGCAGCAGACAGTTACAAGCCGTCCCCTGTTCTCTCACTGCTGTCCTCCTTTGCTCCCGGAAATGCCTGTGCTCAGTGCTCCCATGGACATGAAACACAGGATGATCACCCCTGTATAAGGCATGAGGAAAGTGAGATGGCAGAGGCTACATGTTTCCTGAAGCCTTTGTCCCTTCTCACTGCAGCCCCTTTTCGAGGCCCTGCCCCATGCCTGGCTCTCCCATTCTCACCCCCTTCCCATAAGACATGCACAACCCTATCCCTTCTCTGTCAAAAGACTCAAGTTTAATGGCCCTGCCTGTATTATCATAACGGCCTCATTACTGCTGTCAGGCAGATGAGGCCCTGCTACAGAAGCACCAGGAGTATTCAGCATTTAGCTCCAACCACACTTACTAAAGGCACGAGCCACTTTAACTGGTGGGAACTGAGTGCCTAAACCTGCTTGATGCTCTGGGCTTTAGTGCTTCCAGGCTGCAAACCACCCCGTTATCATACATAAAGCACTGAGGGGATGCCCCAGGGTGTCCTCACTGCAGCAACTACAGACAGGAGAAAGCAGCCCAGGAGATGACCCAAGGGCCCATGGAGTTGGGATTTAAGGGCACACAGACCAAAGAGCCAACAATACTGAACAGGATCTGAAGTCACAGCACATCACCAGCACACTCAGACGCTGTAGCCAAAATGGCTTTTCCATTCCTTGCAATACAAACAGGAATATCAAGAAGGAGTAAGGAGAGATTCATTCCCCTGAATGTTATTGATGGGACCAACTGCAGCCAGGCTGGCATCAGCATTTTGAAAAGCAACTACAGAAGTGGATTTCAGAACTGGAAAGAAACTGCCTTACAAAGCCCTTACTGCCTTAGAGCCTCAGACCACTTAGTTCTTGACAAAAAGAATAGATGACTCAATTACAGCAAGCAGAACCTTCAGGGTAAAAGCCAGCATGTGATGAAGAGATTTTTAGGCTCGTAGAGAGAGGAATAAACAAGAACCAATGGCTGCGAGCTAAAACCAGAGAAGCTCAAAACAAGGAATAAGGCACAGGTTGCAGAAGAATGATCAGGGAAGCAGCGGTCCTGCTGTCTGATGTGACACTCAGAACAGACGTGGGTGCTTCTGGAGATACACTGCCCAGACACTGCTCTGTGCGGGGGCATTGGGCAAGGATTCCTGGCCTGAGTGATTATGGGATTCCCTGAGGACTTCGAAGGCTGTCTCTGGCACAGATGATGGGCAAAGGGTAAGCCGATAATGAGGGTGCTGGATTGATCGCAGTTCAATCCGCTGATTCCTCACCATTGCAAGCTTGAAGCCAACAGCCCTCTCCCATGACTGTAATCACCCTTCCTGGGAGCTGCAGTGGGACAGAGGGAGTGGAATTGCATCCAAAGCACTTTTGCAAGGAGAGGTGAACCTGCACGCACCCCACAGGACCACTGCAGGGGGAAGAGGACTACTCATGTCTGACTCCAGAGTACCCACAGCCCCGTCTGCTCCATCCTCCCTGTGAAACCCCTGAAATCCCATAACCCTGCCCGAACTACTGAATGAGCTTCAGCTTTTACAGCAAAGAGTAGGAAAGCAACAGCATTGACAGCAAATCACACATCAGCAAAACTCTCCCTGCCAGTCCTGGGGCCGTGCTGCTGCGATGAGGATACATAGTCAAATGTCTCTCTGGCACCGGCTATCACTGTCCCTGCCACTACCAGCACCCTGGAGCTGGAGTCAATGGGTTAAAGCAGGTCAGAGCCAAAATGGCCAACAGGCAGTTGGGAGAATTAGCAAAAATGTACAAATATGTTTGGCATTTAGCTCCCAAAAAGAGTTAATTCAGGGAGGAGCTTTTGTCTGGCCCTCCCAGTGCTTACTGGGAGGTTTAGGCACTCAAACGGGTTTGCGGGCTTGAGGCTGTTTCCCATTGGCTGCACCTTCCTGCAACTTGGGCATGTTTTCCTCTCTGCAACACTCCTGTAAGAGGGAACCTCACCCTGGACACTGGGGAGAGCTGTGCCTGGAAAGCACTGCATGAAGGAACATTGCTTGTGCCAAAGCCATTCCCAAAAGGCAGAGCACGGCTGCCTGCCTGGCCACCTTCTCTGGGAAAGAGCATGAGCAAGCCCCATGGCAATGGGCACACACAGTGATCTGTGCAGGATTTCCTGAGAAGTTCAATCAATCCTGGGGGGTGGAAAGGCTCAAAGCATCCACTGTGCAAACAGCCTTTGCCTTGGGGACACTGAGGAAACGCTGAGCTGGTGGGTCTGACATTGCCAGCACTGAACCAGAGCAGGGGGAATCCTTAGAGCCCCTTGGAGCAAACCCCTCTGCCTCCTGCAACACACCAGCTCCTGCCCTCTCCTTCCCCGTCTGCTCCCAGTGCAGCTCTCTGCTGGGGTAATAAGGCACTGAGATTTGCCACCAGCCACTAAAGGGGCTAAAATGCTAACAATTATCCTCTCAATGAAGGGCTGGGTTTGCAAAAAAGCACAGAAGTGGCTTTTTCAGCTCTCAGTTAAGTGCCTTTTCAGTCAGACCAGCTGTTCCTCTCCTCCAAGCTCTCTAGAAACTCTCTTTGGTTAATCCCATTGACTCCAATGATATCTGCTAATTGCATACTTCCCTGCAAATGAAGCCAGTCAACAAGCCATTACAGATTCCTACTGATACTTCATCTTTGAGGCCAGACATCTTTGCTTACCTTTTCAGAAGGGAACTTCAGGAGGTCTAAGCTGTCCATGCTGTTCCTTTGGAGTCTCTTTGGCCTGGCTCCTGCAAAACAACGCACTCTCGCATCAGGAGGGTGTCACGCACTGGCAGCACTAATGTCACACAGACAAAATTCAGTGCAGAATGCTCTGCTCCTGTTAACTACAAAGGCAAAGGGATGGGATGCTGCAGCTGTGCCCTCCTTGAGGCTCACATGTGGGGGGCTTCTCTACTGCTTTGGGTCTATCACAGCACAGTCAGCAGCAGTGAGGGCGGTGGGAAGCTTGTGCTATCAGACCAGTACAGGGGTCACACTGCAACCCTCATCTCCAGTGAGGCCTCTGGAATTCAGGAGTTACAAACCCCACTCTAAACCACAAAAGTCATGAGGCTGGCATGGCAGAATGAGAACAAAGCCATAGTTTAATACTTCGGTGCATTTGTTGCTTCATGTTTCTAACTTAAAGAGTGTATCTGGGATGCAGCTTTGAGCGTTCTCTACAGTCACAAGGGCTAGAAAAGGAAGTGAAGGGGCAAATATTTTCTATCATAGGTTCAGCCTTAAGAGAAGCAAAACCTTGCCCTGAACCTGACAGAGAAATCCAAATTTGGCAGCATTCATGATAGCTGTTTGAGATTTCACTCCAGCAATAACAGAGTGGGTGAAACACCGCTCAGTTCGGACCCCTGCTTGCTAAGCTCTCCTTTACATCCCTGTCTCCCTCCAACCTGCTTCCAGCTGCTGCTGCCTTGCTCACTAACGGCCAGGGTTACAAAATGCTCCTAGGATGTCTTTACCATGTCCTTACCACTTTGCCCCTCCTTCCCTGATCTTCCTGGAAGGTTCCCTTTAGCTGAGCACCGCACGATGCCCAGAGGCAGCAACCAAACCTGTCCCCTCAAGGTCCCATGAGAACTTCCAAGCTTCAGGGGAAGCCCTGGGGGAGGGTGAATGAATGCATGCGAATTGAAACCCATCACCCTGAGAACGGAAACCACAGAGCTTTGTGTGGTTCCTGCAACAGCAAACTCACCAAACCTAAAGATTCCCCCGTGCCCAGCACCACCTGGCAGCACCACTGCTTACGCTACAGCAGCACCCAGAGACCCTGTTCTAACTGTGGTGCCACCGAGTGCTCGCTGGACAAACTTGGTGAGAGGGAAAGCACAGCGTTCAGAAACCAAGTCAAGCCTGTACACAGAACATGGGGATTAGATGGAAAAGCCACCAGGTAGCAGACACCGCTGATTCGGAAAGTTCAACTTCGCTCAGCTTCATGAGGCACGAGACAAGCTCAGATCAGCTGGGACTTCACTAAAGGCCATGCACATATATCACATCTTAGCTATAAATGACCTAAAGTTCATTTCATTGCCCCTCACTCCCCTAAAGTGATTTATTTTTGCAGCCATAAAGACTCAGATCAGCAAAACAATTACCAGGCTTTGGGTTCAGAAGGGACTGACATCAGGCCCAGAACAGGCATGGATGTGAATACACAGAGAGCAAGGAAAACCCAACAACAAGCAGCCATCATTTCTTCCAAACTCTCCCCCTTTCCACAAGGCAAAGCCAGTTGCTCACTTGGCAGCAGTTCAGTAACAACAGGATCTCATTCTGGAAGGTCAGCAATTGCTGCTGACATTGGCGAGGGTTCAGACATGGGGCTGCATCCCTTTGGAGCAGGCAGGAAGAAAGGACTTTGCTGCCCTCCACAAAGCACGCAGAACTCTTCACCATTCTTATTTCAGTCTTATTTTTACTAAGATCTTCTATAAGGTATCTTATGTTTATGAACCTATCTTAAGAATCTCCTTGGAACAGGTTGGGAAGGGCTCATGCTGTTAGACACCAATGAAAGGTCTGGGTTATTTGGTAGCTGAACACATCCATCACCACAGCCTGGATGTGCACTCAGCCATGAAGACAGCTGAGACGATCAAACCCAATCCCCCTCCCACCACAAGATGGGGAGAGCTGCACCCCTCTCAGTGGCCAGACACAACCCACCGCCCTGCCAGAGACACTGCTTCACTCTGGACAGGACTCCCCTTCCATGCCCTAAATGCCACTCAAGATTACACTCCCCCGAGGCATCAGTGATGCGTGTTTTCAGCCGAGAGGACCCAGAGCTCTTAAACAGAGACCAGCTTAGTGGGAGACACAAGCCCTACACCCAGCTTCCACCACTCCCCTGCACTCCCTGTGGGCATCAGCACATTCTGGACATGGCTATAGCTGCTCTTGGCTTCCCACAGAATAACCTAGAGTCTTCTGTGTGGAGCAGTGAGGTGGGTCGGGAATAAAAGCCACCTACAAGCACACCATCAGCTGCTACACTTGGGTTTCAAAGCAATGCCTAAGAGGTGAAACCAGCACCTGGAAGTGAGCGTGCGTCACAGCAGCTTTTAACGGCCACTTCCAGGAAAGCAAGAAAGGAGCCAAATGTGTCTGATGAGATAAACACCCATCATTGCCACCGGGCTAAAGGTCCTTAATTACACACCTCCATCCTCAGGTGCTTCTCTACGTTTGCAATAGCATTAAACTGCTGGCCAGAAAGCATTAATCTCTGATCTGAGAAAACCTGCCTTCCCCTCTGCTAATTTAATAATGCAGTCAGCTGAGACTGCCCCGGCAATTAGGGCACACAGAACAATTTGTCTTCGCTTGTTTTGGTGCTGGTGCTCCTCTGTTACTGTGTGGATTCCACGTTCAGTTTCGCTGAGAGGGGAAGAAGGCAGGAGTTTCAAACCCAACTTCAGAGCCACCCAACTCATGAAACCATAGAACCATCAACTCAGCCATTTTCTTCCCAAAGACAACACAAGCAGCACTGGGGCTGAGCGCTGGCCCCACAGAGCCCCCGGCTCTGCCATCCCGCTGGTGGAGCATGCAGCACCATTCAAACAAGCAGCTAGAAGGATTAAGAGGGTACTATCAGTCAGGGCTATGGTAAAGCAGATCCCCCCAGGCAGCAGTTCCTACTGCATGCCTGGAGCTTCTCCCCTTTACTCCACGCAGACGGGCTCGGTAGCCTCCACGCACCCATCTTCCGAGAGCAGAGGGATTTCCATACTCACAAGCACCCCACGACAGAAGGAATTCCATTAACTTTCTGTCTCTGACCAGGACATTCCCTCAGAGGGCTCCGGACAGAACTTCCAGCCTCCTCCGAGTTCTTTTTCCCAGAGATACCTACAGCACTGCCCAATCCTCAGCAAAAATTCAACTCTGCCCCTTTCGCCCCAGTGCAGATCAAGAGCAGCAGCCGTGGATGCAACACATTGAGCAGCTGAAAACCCGGGTCTGTTCCTCTGCAAGGCTTTTTCCTCCCTTTCCAGTATTTATTGGCATGTTTACCAAGCTCGCTGCAGAGCAACGGAAAACCTCAGGGGCATTTCTAAATGCTCTCTCTGTCTTTAAGGTTTACTGAGGTCTCTAATAGGGCGAGTTGAAACCTTCTTGTGAACATCAGCTGAGCAACGCTCCTGACTGGCTGCATTCATGCCTTGTTTTCCTGCAGCTCCTTGGGTGTTGTGCTTTTAAATCGGTTTCTTCAACAATCTCCCCCCCAAGCTCAACACCCCCATGATCCGGGGGGAGGTATTTCTACTGTTGGTGCTGAGGTGCCTCTAACGGTTCTCACATTCTTGTGATTTAAAACTGGATGAAGCAGTCACCTCCCTCCCTGAAAGGGAGCAGTGGACTCCAGGGAGGGGGAAGCACACTGCTACAGAGCTATGGGTGATGTATGTGCTGGCCTGCCTGCAGGTGAGACACCCCTGCTTTCTCCACCTCACACACTCCCTATTCTGTCTTTGGGACACTAACCCAACATATCCATGTCAGACACCCATCTAGACCCATCCACTTTGTCTCAGAGATAGGGATGGCCCTCTGCACATCCTTGTGCTACCTGTGATGACATGGATGCAGGGACCGTTATTTAAAGTCTCTTTTCATGTCCAGATGTTTGGCAGTGCATGCTCTGTACCTTCCTTGGGCTTTTTAAGCTCATTTTAAGCAGAGCTGCGCCAGGTCCTTCATGGAATCATAGAACAGTTAGGGTTGGAAGTGACCTTAAGATCATCAAGTTCCAACCCCCCTGCCACAGGCAGGGACACCTCACACTAAACCATGGCACCCAAGGCCTTGTCCAATCTGGTCTTGAACACTGCCAGGGATGGAGCATTCACAACCTCCCTGGGCAACCCATTCCAGTGCCTCACCACCCTAACAGGAAAGAATTTCCTCCTTAGATCCAATCTAAACTTCCTCTGTTTCAGTTTTAACCTGTTAGCCCTTGTCCTATCACTACAGTCCCTAATGAAGAGTCCCTCCCCAGCATCCCTATAGGCCCCCTTCAGACATGGCACACACAGCAAGCACAGCATCTTCCCCCCATTCTTCTCCTGTTCCCTTGGGATGTGTCCCCAGCTCCATACTGCCAGGACCAGTATGGTCTCTGGAGGAAAGAGAAACCTTGAAAACCAAGGGAAGTCTTTGGTTTTCAAAGCGCAATTACAGGAGAAACGCTCACGTAACAAGTTCTTTAACAGTACCTTGCTACAAAGCGTGATGTAGCCACAGAAAAGACAGGGAAGTGTTTTATCAGAGGATAATGATGGGATCACGCCCTGTACATTTGCAGTAGAGCAAAGCTGGGTAGACAGTGTGAGCAGCTTTGTTCTCTGTGGACAGTCTCCATATCTAAGCAGGGCTCCTGAGATTGCAGTTGACAAGATCGAGCAGAGAACGTGTAGCAGCGACTCAGGGAGCCCTGCCAGGAGCTCTCATCAAGCTGACATGCGCTTTGATAACTCTGAGGCTCTCCCCCATCTCCAGCAGCTTGGAGAGCTGCCTACTCCATCCCTGCTTGAGACAAAGCGAACCCCCCCCCCCCCCAGAGCAGATCAAGCGACAGTTCTATTTGCAGGCTGGGAACACGCTGTATCCCTCTGGGGTGGCTGTACAGGAGGAAGCAGAATTAAACCTGACAGTGGACTCCAAAGACAACCGGTGGGGAAAGGTTAGACAGCCAAGACTTACAGGAAAAGGTCAATTCTCTCTGTACCTGTATTAACTGAGAGATACCAACTTGGTTTTTGGGTTAGTTCTTCCAGCCCAGACAACTGCCTCTCTCCTTGGTACAGAGCCCAGCAGTTCAGAACCTTGATTTGGGGCAGAAGACTAGTCTGGTATCCTGGTTTCAGCCTGGTTTTTAAACCATGACATCTGTAAGCCCTCCCAGGCTCAGGGGTGACAGGGGAGATACGCTCCAGCACTCCAAATGCTCACAGACCACCTCAAATCATACGCTACTGACATATAATCAAGGAAAGCTCTGCCAAGCTCATGCTCTGTTATTACAGCAAGGAAGTGGGGGAAGCGAGCACAGCAGCAAGAAAAGAAAGGAGGAGGGGGAAAAAAAGCAGCCTCCGGTAGGACAAGCATCTCATTTAATGTTTTAATTAGTCTTCAAAGACATAATGGATTCTGGCACTATAAATCCACTTGACCTCTATTATTGCCAGCACTTGCATGATAAATGCTGGCATTTGTTTTCCCCGTTGTTACTGGGGTACAACAATACTTTTCTTTAACCAGAGAAAGCAAATAATACCAGTTATTTATGACGACTGCACCATAAAACACTAGCATCAAGCTGTTGTGTGCTGATTCATGGGGAGGACCCTCTGCTTCCAGGACCAGGGGAATCCTAACAGCTCTGGCCCCTTCTGTGTCTGAGGATAGGACTAGATGGGCAAGACAACAGTATTCTCCCTCTCAGTTATTAGACTTTTCTGGCTGCCCAGTTATTGCAAAAGGCAGAAGCAGGTATGGACTGCAACAGAAGGGATAGTATACATGAAAATAATGATGTCAACCCATAGCCAAGGGCCAGGGAAAGCTGCAGGGGGGTTGTTTTCAGTGTGCTGTCACATCAGATTTCCCCAGGAATGCTTTGGTCCCATGCGAGGCCCTTCCAAGCCTCAGCTCTTCATTGTCAGAGCCAAAGTGACAGGAATGAAACCCCTTCTGCTGGGGAGATGGGGCTCCAGTGTGTGTGCTGTGCCATATCCATTGGCACACAGCTGAGCAAATACCAACGTTCCACACAGAACCAAGCACTACAAAAACCTCCAGGATAACAATTCTGAGGGATTTTTCCTCTGTGGCAAAACTGTTCCTTTAAAGAAAAAAAAAGTATATCCAATACGTGGTAATAAAGAGAAGTTCTGAATAGAGATGCTCATCTGCCTGACTTGGCAGAAGATGCTTTGTGCACGTGTCACCCATTTCACATCCTCCAGAATCCAGTCTGACAGCTGAGCAACTGCAAACAGCAGCAATGCTGTACATCCACACAGCACCCAGGAGCACCTTCACATCTGGCTGGCTGCAGTCAGGGTTAGCAGCCAGCACAGAGGCTCCTCAGATGGGGAGAGGCAATGAGGAAACACCCTGGACCACATACCAGAGGAGCCTTCACACGGATGAGGTAGGACTTGGAGCAAAGTCCTCCTTGGAGACAGAGATGGCACCAGGGAGCTACTTTCCCCCATTGGGAGCAAACCCAACATAGCTCAGGAAAGCTGCAGTCTTTGAGGACAAGGTGATCTTGCATCTTGTAGCCTTAAAGCTATTAGTAATGGTCATGATGTTGGGCACCTCTTTGATTTCAGTTTCCCCCCACGTGTGCAACAGGCATCAGGTTTTCTCTGACTGAGCAAGGCTAGAATAAGACTTAATTGCAAATAAAGTACTGGCAATTCAGGTCAAAGAATGAAGCATTTGGGTGTGTATTTGCAGGATCTCGACAATGCAGAGCACCCAATTATACAACACCTAACAGATAGTCAAATACAAGCCTTGGAGCTGGTTGGAAGCTTAAAGCCATATTAGAGGTGGCTTCTTATAACCATAACCTCCCCCAGGCAACTGTCTGCTTCATGGATTAACAGTTGTGGGGACAGGAGGCTTTTGTGGGAGATAGATGAATGGGGTGGAGCAGGCTGGGAGGAGGCACATGGCCTCAGGGCTAATGCAAGAGCAGTGTGAAAGGCTTGGCAGGGACACCTGGCTTGCATCTGAGAGCAGGGTTTTCTCTGCCAGTATAGAGCAGTCTCATGACCACCCATCCTCCATTACCAGCTTGTGTTGAACAAGCAGAGATCAGAAAGAAACTGAGTTTAAGCTAGAAAGTGACACACAGTAATTAGGCAACATCTCCAGCAGGCAGCCAAGCCCAACTACACAGCTGTGTCCTACAGGCTGAGTCAGGGAGGGCAGAGAAAGAGCAACACGAGAGCTCTGCAGCGATCAAACACTGAGTAGAGCCCTCTAAGCGGAGGGACAATGTACTCAATCCCTCCTTCTGGATGCTGTCATCAGTCAGTCACCACTTGCAGCAGCCAGGCACTTTCCAGCTCCTGGAACACACTGGCCACACTGGACTTTGGATTCATGAGCTCTGTCTCCACAAGCTGCCAGGTCTCTTTCTTTGCTAAGCAATGGTCCGTTGTCTGAGTGCTTGCTCCTGCCAGGCAGGGGCCAGTCCTGCTGCCAAGGGAAGGGGCATGGCTCCTGAGGTCAGGCAGGAGATAAAGGTGGCTCATGCTGAGGGTCTGGCCTTGCCTTGCTCAGAGAAGTGCCAAAGCAGACTATGGGCATCCATACAAAAACCTTTGAGAATAAGGATTCTAGCTGGGTAAGAAAGAACTTTCTTCTTCTTGGTCCCTTTCTTGCTCTGTGCTGCAGGGGAATACAGTAAGCAGAGGCATTTTGTTCCTAATAGTAATACAGTACACTGAGACAGAAAATCACCGTAACCATAGGCATTTCTTATTTCGGCTACCAAAGGAAACTGCCTGTGGAAAGTGCATTCAGGAGCCAGACAGCACACAGCAGAGCTGGGATGGCTGCAGGAGCCTGCAGCAGCAGCCAAAGGGAACTTCAGGCTTCCCAGCTCAGAGCAGGAGTTTGTGTAAGGACCTGGCAATTTCCGGAAAGTCAGCTCTCCCCACAACAAGAGATCTCTTGATCCAATGGCTGGCTTTGCCAAAAGCCACGTTGTACCTTCTCCACCACAGGCTTCAAGAGCTGGCTTCTTCCTCACCCTCCCCTGGCATCAAGATAAAATGAGAACCTGAGTTCCGTCAGCACAAGATCTTCTCCCCCAGTCCTGGAGGGTTTCCTCTGCTGTGAGCTGAGAAGCCTCGCTGTGCTTCAGCTGTGGATGAAGGGAAGGGGGCTCAGGTGCAGACCATGGTGTGAGAAGAACCTGAAATACTTCTTGATGCTTTGAGAAGATTCTAAAGCCTCCTAAAGCCAATATTGGGGCAGTCTGAACTGAAGGCTCAATTACTCAGTTTAAATCCAAATGACTCAGAGGTTCATCCCCCCCATGAGTGCTGCTGATTCAACAGCTCTAACAGCAGAGCTTGCTCACATTTAGGAAACAATCAATATAAAGATTATAAGGAGGCATCCTTTAGAAGTCCTAAATCCTCACGCAAGCAGCCCCCCATGCAAGCAGCACTCCTGGCATTCCCGCTCTGCTCCCTTTAGCATCACAGCAAGGACCACCGCAGACTCAGGTCTTTCTGACACCTTCCTGCAGGTGCCTTTCTGGGAACATTTGTGCCAACACTCCTCCGAGCTTGGAGGCTGAGGCTCCACTGAGCATCTGTTAGAGCACAGTAAAGCAACCAGACCACTTGTGTTCTGCCTTCCACTCGGCCAAAAGCTGCTCCTGCCTCAATCAACAACCTCATCCATTAGAACCCTGCATAAGCAGGTACAACTAACCAGCACAGCCTCAGGCTTTCATTTTTAGAATGATAGAGGCTGAGCTGCAGCTCTTGGGAATATAGTTGAGGATAATACTGAGCAATTCCAACTGCAGTGCTCAGTCTGCCTGGCAAGAACAGGGCAGGCTCCATGCTGAAGCCATTAGTGATGGGACTCCTGTGATCATCTGCCGAGCAGAAGGCAAACGCTGCCTGGCCCCTGCACTCACAGCTCAGTGTGTGCAGGGCTGTCCCTCTGCACACTGCTGCTCCCAGGGGGCCACGTCTCTCCTGTCACCCAGCACAGTCCTTCACAGGAGGGTTGAGCAATCCATGGAGAGGGAACATCCCTGTCCCTGGGCTTCATCCCAGCCTGAGGCACAGGCTGGCACTGCTGCCTCCCTGCTCTGCATCAGTACAGGGCTGGTCAATCGAGCGTATTTCAGCAGCACTAAACACTTCTTAGCGACTTCAAAGATATTTAAAGCAAGCAAACAAACAAAAACAAACAGGCTGGGAAACATAAAAGCAGATTTCTTCTATCCCTGTCTAATTGATCCAAGGGTTCAAAGATTCCTGTGAAGAAGACAAACTCAAAACTGCATTGAGGATGCAAAGACCCGTGTTCAAAGCCACGCAGAGCTGATCACAGCTGGGAAGGAGTGGGATTTCATACCTACCCAGGCTCGGCTGCCCACTTCACCACCTGAGAATACCACCTGAAGCATGACTGCCTCCCACATGGGGATGAGCAGTACCCAGCACGGAGGCTCCGTGTCTCCGAACACTACTGCTGCCATCAGAGGAGATGGCTGAGGCCGATGTGCTACTGGGAGCAAAAGAAAGGCAGCCCAGAGTCAGTTTTCACTTTGGAGTGGCACAGAGGCTGCCCGGGGTGCTCCTGGTTCACTGCTACCTGCAGAGCACCAGGCAGAGCCGAGTCCTGTGTGTCTGAAACAGCAAGACCATTCTCCAGGGGCACATCGTCATTGTTTGGAGAACTGGACTCAACCCCCGTTTGCTTTGTGTTTCAGCTACTCTGCAGCCTCTCTCAGTTTGTTGCTTTATGCTCCCTGTGTTTGTGCTTCTTTGCAAGGTCCTTGCTCTCACAAGACTTTCCCAGCGCTCCCCTGGCCCCCAGCTCAAGCTTCTGACCTCCAATTGCTCTCAGAATATTCCTAAGGGCCACAAAGAGCTGAGCAAGAGGAGCTGGAACAGCGGAGGAGAGCAGCAGACCCTCCTTCCACCCTCAGATTCCTGGTGGAGGGCAATGCCCGAGACTTGGAAGCAAAAGAAACCTGTGGAGACAGGTTTTCCCAGAACCAAGTTTCTTATGAAGGTTTATGGTACCTGCCCGATGAGGTCAGTGTGGTTTATCACTTGCCTGCCTTACTAGGTGATTTTAGCATCCTGATGAGCATGCAGCCATTTTATAACCTTCAGCAGGGAAGAGAGTCTGAAGGGAAAAGCCCTGGAAATTCTCCCCAGCACAAGACCTGGTGCCAGCAAAAGGCAGGCTGGGTCCAAAGTCATCTTGAGCCTCAACTCTCTCACCTGCTTCCCATTACAGAAACAGATGTTCCTCCTGCTCTAAATTGCTGCTATTAATAACATAAATAATTATGCTCTTCTAATAATGTAATAGGTGCACAGGAGGGTACCAAAGCTCCTCACAGACGTTAAATACATCTCCCTTCTCAAGGGCTCAGAGGCACATTGGTGGCCTCTTTTCCTCCTCAAGTTCAGAGTAAGAGAGCTGAAGCCAGACTAAAAGCTAAGGAGAAACCAAGGGAGGCACCGCCTGCCTTGCAGATCCATCCCCTCTCCAAGTCTCTACGCAACAGGGACAGCACCCGAGATGCATGTATGAAAGCATGCACGTGGCTCAGCACCGCAACACTCACACTCCTTTCCTTTGGCAAGATGCTGCTGCCCAGCTCCAGCACATGAAACACAGGAGAAGCTGACTGCTACCTCCTCAGCAGGTTCCCAGGACACAGCAAGGGACAGTGTCCCCCACCTCCTACAGCAAGGAAGCCCTCCTCTGCAGGGAACCTGTCCCAGTCCCTGTGGTCCCCCCTTTATCACACCACAAACCCCTGTCATTCCCTCGTTTTCCTCCAGAGAACACTTTGTCCTTCTGTCAACAAAGCCCCGGCCTTGAGAATGCGAGCAATAGCATCACAGATGAAGGAGGTCAGTGCCACAGCTGCTCAGCCCCTCTTCCCACCCTCCAGCAATCACACACAGACAGGCATGGCTCTGGCTGTCAGATGGGAGAAAAATCACTGCTGGCTCCAGATGTTCCCACATCTGGATCCCTGGAGGGCAGTGAGCAGCCCATGGGCCATGCACTCCCAACTATGCAGTGTGGTCAGAGCTGCAGAGCTCCTCTCCCAGGTAAAACTGGCCCAAACCCTTCCACCCAATGCGCTCACCCTCCCAGTCCAATGTGCCTCATGCAGTGCTCTCATGCCCATACAGTCCTTGGCATTGTTCTCGCCTCCTCCATTCACCAGCCTAAGGGACCTGGCACCCCACCAGCTCGTTTCCTCCACACTTTGCTCTGTCCCAGGGACAGCAGCATCACCAAGGTTAATTTCCTGTTCCCCTTTCAGAGCAAAAGAATTCACCAGAAGGAAGCCCCTGCAAGATGCCAGGAGCGAACAGAAGGCTCCAGCCAATAAGTTTCCCAGCAGCTGTAAGGATGGAGCTGATGTAAAACAGGAGCTGGGGCAGCTGCTGTGCCTCACACAGCCTTTGAGGAAGGAGCTCAGCTCCACTGCAGCTCCTGTTGGGGCACGGCAGGACATGCTGGCTCCTCACCCACAGCTCGACTCCGCAGGAAAAGTTCTAGCACTGACATAGCAGGCAACACCTTCAAGATCAACACGGAGAGCAAACACACAGAGCCGGCCCTCTCCCTCCCAGAACACCCTGCCTCAACCCCAGCATCATCTTCCCTACGTCAGTCCTACCAGGAAGCATCATCTTCTCTACGTCAGTTCTATCAACAGGAAAGAGAGCACACGGCCAGGGAAAACGTGGCTGCACAAACAAGGTCATATTTAATCAGTGGGCACCTCCTGGGGTGCAGTTTCATCTGTGTGAATTAGTGAGGCTGTCCACAGCAACACAGCAACCAGCTGGAAGTGCCCCATGCCAGAAGCCTGCAGTGGGCAGGCTCAGGGTAGGCAGAGGGTCCCCGAGCTGCAGACAGGCACCAGGGCTGGCCACGTGCTGTGCTGAGGACATGGCTCTGCTCTCCTGCTTCCCAGGACTGGAGGCAGAATCACTCAGGGCAGTCAGTGAAACCATTTTGTCTGCTCTGACTGAGCCTTGCCACGTCTTTATGTCCAAGTTGGGCATCTCTGAGGGTGTTCCAGGTGTGAGACAGCACCCAGCATGCTGATGCTCACAACCTGCCTTCACCCCATGCTGGACACTTGCTCCTTGGATGCTAATCAGAAGAGAGCAACCAAAAATCCCTGCCAGTCACCTTGTGGAAGCTTGCTTTATCCATCAGATCAGCTAGCATGGCCCTGAAGAGCTTTAAAAGAGACAAAAGCTGATTTGCTGCTTGGTATCGTGGAATTTCATTCCTTATGCAGATTAATTCCATTAACTCATTCTGTGCCCTTCTGGGGGCAGATCCTTCCCTGCCCTTGCAGCTCTTGGAAAGCTCAGAGCAAACATACTGCAGTCTCCTTTCTACTAAAGGCACTTGGTAGCCTCATCTTGCTCTGGCATTCACATTCCCTCCCCATGCACCGCACCACACCACATCTCTCAGGAAACCTTTCAATGCCATCAAAAGCCCCAAAACTCACCTTGTGCTTCATAGCCAGAATAGTGATGAGCTGTCCCCGTGTCTTCCTCACCAGGACCCAAGCCAAGGGCTGTCCTGAGCTGGGCCATGTTCCCCTGCGCTGTCAGCTCACCACTCCGGTCCCCGATCTGCAGGGGGAAACCAACAGGGCAGCTGGTTGAAGGACATGTGCTCCAAGAGCCACTAACAAAGGGGTTTGCCAGGCCCATATCAGAGCAAAGACAGAGCCAGCCAAAAGAGCTTGGAGACACAAAGAGATTATACAGCCCAGCTTTCACACCAAAGAACTCTCTAAAGCTATTCCTCGGGGGTACTTCAGGAGAGGGCCCATGTGTGCTGCGCTATGTACTGGCTGCACCACAAAACGTGATTCTCTGGAGATCAATACAGTGAGCCAAAGGGGCAGAGCTCACCCACTGCTACAGAACTGGGGCAGAGCTAAACCTGCATGTCTGGTCCATTCTGTAGCCACATATGGCTTGGCAAAGAGCCCTGAAACTCTCAGCCCCCTTCCTCCAGTATTTCCATAGTTACTGAGCACCAGACAGCCACGCTACTACCAGCCATGTGGGCAGTGCCACACTCAGGGGTTGGATGCTCTGAGAGCCCTTCTCTCCTGGCTCTGATCCACACAGTTTTGAGTTGTTCCTAGTGATCTGCCCACCTAAGGTCCAGAATCCATTAGAGTCCAAATTTTAACCCATTCCCATCCAAGGAAGCCAATTTACATCTTCAGGAAGAGATCTGTCCAATGGCTCCTGCTACTTCAATGGGAAGTCACAGGACATGCTGCTGCAGCCTCAAAGTTTAACCAAAGCACAAAGTTACTGTACTGCACATCACCAGTGAACACAGAGGTCACTCAAACAGCCTTGAAGCTTCAGAGGAGCAGCAGCTTGTTACAGAGGAAAACCTTGGCTGTTCCCTTGGAGAGGCCAGACTCCTCATTAAATGCCTTGCAATAGCTCTTTTGTGGTCCTGTGAGATAGGCTGCAGTGTGAGGCAGCCTAGGACAAAGTCATAAATCCCCACATTACGACAAAGCCCCAGCACCAAAGGGAGGCAGATCAAACAGCTTATCAGGCACAAATCCCCCACCAATTACAAGAGATTTGCTGTTGACATCATCTCCAGAGAAGTTACTGTGTCCTGGTTCGGTCCCACAGTCCTTGATGCTTCCCTGACTTCCACGCATTCCAGATCACCTTCAGAGCCCTGCCAGCATCAGAGGAGCACACTGGCAGGACCTACCCTGAGATTTAACCAACCTAAAGGCTAAACACAAGAAAAGAACACACAAAGGCCTACATATGGTGATTTCAGTTAGCGCTTCAGCAGGGCAATTTCTTCATCTGGGAAGACTAAAGAGGCCCATTTCCTCACTAGAAAGAGCAAACAATGGAATTCTGGCTTTCTGTACTTCCGGGCCACCTAAAACTGCCCTATGTTCTTGTGCCAGGAAAGCTGCAAGCACATGTGTGAGAGCCAGAGGAGCTGCATGCATGAGGCCCCACACGGCAGGGCAGTGTGGTACAGGGTGAGCTGTGCTCATCCAGCATCAGCAACCAACTGCACCAGGACAACGCTGGGATCCCACCAGCTCCACATTGAGGAAACAACTTGTTCAATTGCAGTGCAAACCACTGCAGATTCAGAGCACCCAGGCACTGGGTGAAGGCAAGTACCTTGCCCAGGTATTTGCCAGCAAATCCAGCCATACCACAGCTGGGATCACAAGGTCCATCTCAATCGGAATCTCACAGCCTTGTGCTCAGGAAAGGTGGGTCTTACTGACACAGACTGGGTCCCAAGAGGTATCTGAGCTCCTTCACACCAGCTGGGCTCACAACACCTTGGCCAGCAGACTGGACAACTAGCGCCTTGGTCCCTTCTCACCATCAGTTGGACAGCAATGTACAGCAATGGATCAGCTGTAATTAAGGAGAAGGCTGGGAGCCTCCCATTAAGAGAATATTTCCCAGCCAAGTTCTGCAGTTCCTAAAGACTCCACTGACACAGCACATAGACAAGGGCTTTCCAGAGCAGTTATAGCAAGAAAAAAACTAGAGTAATAGAACTTATTGGCATAAAATAAAGTCTTCCTCTCAACAGGGGGGACCAATTCCCTCTGATCTGAACCAGCTTCTCTTACCTCTTGGGAGATTTCAAGATGTTTCCTTGCAAAGTGCAAAGCCTGCTCATGGCTCCCCAGGGAGACATAGGCATTTCCGAGACTCCAGCAGGCTCTTCCTTCTCCCACCCTGCAAAACAGGAAACTGTCAACCACAGAAATGCTAGGCAGAACCCAGCAGCCCTTTCGGGGCCTCCTCCGAGAGCACTGACAGCCAGGCCAGCTCCGAGCTATGCTTTCACCCATGGAAAGGTTCTACCAAGGAACATGAAATGCACTGTACACCTTCAACTCTTCTTATGCTGAGGTCAGTAAGAGCAGGGGATGAGCAGTAGCCTCAGAAGCAGGCTTGCATCCACAGTGGCAAAATCTAAGCAGGGGAGGAAGAGCCCAGGACGTTTGGCTTCATTTGTGAGCACCACCCTGAAAGCAGAAGCCACAGCTCCTGTCCAGCTTCCAGCTCACAGTGCAGATTCCCCTCCAGAGATGCACAATGCATCAAGGGGATGTGCAACATCAAATCCCAGCCTGGACTGGGTTGGAAGAGAACTTAAAGCTCATCCAGCTCCAACCCCTGCCACTTGCAGGGACCCCTTCCACTAGAGTAGGGTGCTCCAAGTCCCTGCGTCCAACCTGGCCTTGAACACTGCCAGGGATGGGGCAGCCACAGCTTCTCTGGGCACCCTGTGCCAGCGCCTCAGCACTCTCCCAGGGAAGAGCTTCTGCCTAAGAGCTCATCTCAGTCTCCCCTCTGGCAGGTTAAAGCCATTCCCCTTGGCCTGTCCCTACAGGCCTTTGTCCAAAGCCCCTCTCTCCAGGTTTCTTGTAGCCCCTTTAGGTATTGGAAGGCTGTAATAATGTCTCTCCTGAGCCTCCTCCAGCCCTTTTGTTCAACAGCAGCCCAGAGCTAAGCCAGCAAGAACAAGGCAAGGAGAGAACACTGCAGCATGCAACGCTCCTGCTGAGCACCAGCACCGCATCACCCAAGATGCATGCACAAACAAAGTGCCTGCAAGAGCACCAAATATCGACCTATTTACACCGGCCCCAGGGCTGCTGCCTGCCTGCAGGGAAAGCAGGTGAACGTGGACCCTGCAGCCCCCAGCCCCAGCCAGGCTCCGGCTGTCTCTGGAGCAGCTTTCAGCATCTGTTTGCTGCTGGGAGCGTGCTGAGCCCTGCAGGGGAGCAGATGTGGGGGGCAAGGGATAAAAAAAGCACCGGGGGCGCAGGGGGCGGCTCAGCATGACTGCAGCTCTGCAGCTCCCTTGGCAGGGCTTTGGGCGGGTTCATCAGCATTTAAACGTTCCTCTTGTCAGCCCGTTCAATACCTTCTGCTCACAGGGTGTGTTCCCAGGAATGCAGGAGCCCACAGGCCTGCACCCCCACAGCATGATTCACCCTAGGGTGGGATTAGACCTTCTCTGAGCAGATTCTGCCTCAGATAGAGATCCTGGGTAGTGCCACTCATCTCCCATTGTAATGTCTCTGCTCCATCTAGTGGAGGACATCCAGGCTTCCTGAGGGCCATCAGCAGGAACACTGAACACGGGGCTGCTAAGTCACTTCAGCTGCAAGAAGGCTCCAGGGTTACAGAGAACATCGAGGAGGAAGGAATCAACCTCTCAAAAATATGTACTTTAAAAAGGAAAGAGTTAAAAAAGGCCAAACCTCCTAAAGAAGAAGGAATGAGGCCAGAAGAAGGGATGAGGGCTTGGAGCACCCTGCTCTAGTGGAAGGTATCCCTGCCCAGGCAGGGGTTGGAACTGGATGAGCTTTAAGGTCATGGGATTCTGTGAAGTCAAGAAGCAAAATGTACCATCTCCACTGGCTCTATGTAACATCATTCGTTTCTACATGGAAGTTTCCAGCCTCACCCCGGAGGAGGAGGAGGAAGTGACAGGTATATGTGCCCCAAGCAGGCAGCTCCTGAGAAAGATACATTCTTGTGTGCTTGAAGAAGCTTCTAGGGCCCTTTTGGGATAAAGCAGCAGTAGCCACGTGACAAAGCACCAAATACAATGCATTTTCTTCAGCTACCTCTTACCAGAAACCTCACTCAGCCCACGCAAAGCGCTCAGGGCACAATCTCCAGGTTGGAACAACAGAGGTGTCAATCATGGTACTTTTCCACAGATGATGGGACTGAGGCCTGGGTTCTGAGAGATTTCTAACAACTTTCAAGAGTACACATCACTGCTGCTTAACCCCAGCAGCAGAACAGTGCCATGGACAGGGAATGGTCAGTGCTCTGAACCCACCAGGGCAGAGGCACCATCCCCTGGGGCAGTTCTTTACCTGTCTCCCAGTTCCTGCGCTATCACCAGGTGTTTTAGATGGTACTCGATGGCTCTTTCATAGTCTTGAAGCAGTGTGTATGTGTTTCCAAGACTGTAGCATGCCTGGGCTTCTACTGCTTGGTCTTTGAGTTGTCTGGAGAGCTGGAGTGTTTTCCTACATGGAACAAGTGGGGATGAAGAGACCTGGTTACTGAAGGGCACCTTTGCAACGTGACAAGAAAGTCACCACTTTAGCATGTACTGCATTGAGGTGCCTGTCACACACTGGTATCAAGAGGCTGCATTACTCATCACTGCTAAGCACACATATGCCATTGGCCTCCAGGTCCCTTGTCACATCCCCCCGAGCCTGTGAATTCACTGCAACAGGTCAAGATTTCCAGGGGACGTGTGCCCCGAGCCTGCCTCAGCCCGTCGCTTACTTGTAGTACTCGGCAGAGATGTCGAACCTCCCAAGGAAGATGTGTGCGTTGCCCAGGTTGCTGTACGCTCTCCGCTCGGCTGCCTTGTCCCCAAACTCCTTGGCAATAGCGAGGCGCTGCAGCAGACACAGGTTGCTGAGGACAGGCTGGACACTATCAGGTTTCTGTTACACAGCAACATTGCTGAGAGATTAATCGTGGCTTGCAAGGCTCCCACCCACCAAGGTAGCGGTGCACACGCTGCTGGGGCTGGATGCAGCAGGAAGGCTTCCTCTTGTGCAATCCAGCATCAGAAAGGGCCTTTTGAAAAGCAGTAGCAATATCACATCCTCCTCTAAGTCCTACTCCAGCCTGGCCCGTACACATCTCTCTAGCTAAAATGCAAAATGTGCCACACACATACTTCAATGGGTGAATAAACAGGAGAGCAGAGAGCTGTAGGTCAAGCTGTGAAGGGATGTGGTTGATCAGACTAACAAGCAGGTCCCAAACTAGAGTTTTCCTGCCCTTCTCCAAGCCCCTTCTGCCACAGCACTGCTGGCTGCTGTCTCCAGCATTTAAGAATCACAAGAGCTGTGACAGGGCTGACATTCCAAGTTGCTGAGCACCCTCCACTGCAAGGAAACTGAAATAGGAGCTGAACTGCATTTGAATTGGGGCAAGGACTGTGTCAGCTCCCCCTTCTGCAAAGCTTTACAGAGTTATGCTCTACAAGCATCATTTATTCCTGATCAATTGCTCTTCCAGCAACTTAATTAAATTCATGGCTTGCATTTATTAAAATCTAGGAGGATACAAATTAAGAGCAGAAAAGCTTTGCCAGGCCCAGCTGCAACTTGCCCTTGGGTACCTCCTCTGGTTTCCAAGCCAACAGCACCCTTCCCTCAAGCTGCTCATCAGGTGCTAATGGTGACTGGTCTAAGGTGTTACTCAACGCGAGTTAGTGCAACAGGGCCAGACCCAGAGGTACATGCAGAACTTCCTGGGCTGTGATGAGAAGAAAAGCCTCTCTCTTACATCCAGTCACAGCCCCTGGACCCAGGGAGAAGGCACAGCAGTCTCCTACCTCCTTGTGGAAGGCTATAGCTTCACTGAAGTTGCCAAGCAAGTACTGGGTGTTGCCAAGGTTGCCATAAGCACGGCCCTGGGCAGCTCTGTCCCCCAGCTCCTTCACCAGGGACAGGTTCCTCCTGAAAGAAACCAGAGCAGTAACATCTGGTGAGAACAGGCAAATCTCTGCAGGAGACACAGCAGAGAAACCCACACCATAAAGGAGAGCTAACCCTGGAGAAGGCATTTCCCCTCCCCAGCTGCCCATCCTGTGCACAGCCACCCCTTGGCAGGTGAAGGTCTGGTGATCCACAGCAGCTGCAGCTCCAGGAGCTTGTGTAGATCCAGTGGTGCAAGTCCCTGCTGCTCCCTCGACCTCACACAATCTGTGGCTGTGTCCAGGCACTCACAAGTGCTCACACACACACAGGCTGACAGAATCCCACCTTAACTAAGAAAGAACCACCTCACTGTGCAGGGGAGAACCAGGAACACAGGAGGAAGGAGATTACCTACAGCAGGACATGGACAAACCTGGGGAGAGAGGCAAGATCCAGTCCCATGCCAGGGCTCTGTTCACGGAGCATCCCAGCAATTTTTTTACCTTGTTTTTTCCACCCTTTACACATACAGCACACACAGAGCTCTCAGCCAGCACAAATCTACCCACTGCCTGTGCTACATGCACCATTCTCAGGAAAAAGGATGGCGAGTTATATATAGGCACTATCACATCCTCAGATATGAGAGGATGGAGATGAGATCTTGTCACTCCACCTAAAAAGGCTCCTAAACCCCCAGCATTATTGAAGCAAAACTCTGAAGTAGGAGGAGAAAAACATTTGCCCAGAAGTCTGCTGACAACTTTCCTGCGTGGGACAGGCTGATCTTAGACTGTTTAGGAAAGTGAAGGGTGGTACAAGCAAGATAAACTACAGATCCACGACAAGGACAAGCAGGACTGCAAGCGAAAGCCTCTTTCCCTGGGTTTTTGTGGTCCCAGTGATGGAGACGCCCAGGGATCCATTCTCATCAAGGCCAGCAGAGAGCAGCAGGGGCTACAGGAGCCGATAGTGTAGCTTCCAAACACAGCTGGGAGCGGGAGCAGGCTGCTGAACTTAATTGCATGATCATACTTAAAACTACAGTGGGTTTTAGCAAAGCAATGCCAGGGTGAATTTCAGCTCTAGTTCTATAAAAGCCTGCATCCTCTCTCACCTTTCTCGAGATGAATTTGCCATTTTAACTTGGCATCTCAGGGGAATCTTACTCATTCACTACAACACAAAATCCCATTCAGCTGCCGGATTTTTAACAGTGCTGAGCCCACAGATTCATTCTTTGCAGCAAACATCTTCCAGAGCTCCCGCATCCTCAGTGGCCCAGGAAACAAATCCCCCCATGAGAAATACTTCCAACAGGACTCAGCAAAAGCTGTCATCTTGCACCCCTGCAGCTCTCATCAGCCCAGTGGTTATCAGAGCTCAGGGAATCCAAAAGCTGTCAGCAGAACAGGGGCGCCACAGCTGCAGATTATGATCTGAGCAGGAGAAGCTGAACCACAGAGTACCTGTGTGTATGTTAGCAATCACTGATGCCTCAACAGCCTTGTTCCCTTCAGGAGAGAGGGCTGGCCAAGCTTAAATACTTACTCATAATATTCTGAAGCTTTCTGTAGAGTCTCCTTGACTTCTTGAGGCAGGTAGCCTGGGTCTTGGGCCATGTTCCAAGATAAGTGCTTTCCCTTTGCATGGTAAACATTTCCTATATTATAGAGTGCTCTGGCTTCACCTACCTAAAGGGAGGAAGAAGAGGGAGCAGCAAGGTATTACACTTCACATCCCAATATGGACTTTTCCATTGCTGGGCAGAGATGGTCAAAGCCACATTTTCCTTTCCCATCTTCACTGTCATGGCAGCTGTTGCTGTGAGCAGCATGAGACCTGTGTTGGCAGCCAGAAGGAAGAGCTTTACACTCCACCTCCTCCCAAAGCCCACCTTCACCTTATCACATTTACTGACTCGCAGGCAGGTATTTTTAGAGCTAGGGAATATTTCCTGTTGGATGCCATGAACACATTACCTTGTCTCCCTGCTCCTGAGAAATGTCCAAGTGTCTCTGGCAACAAACGACAGCTTCCTCAAACTGCCCAAGTATTTTCAGTGTGTTCCCAAGGTTGCCACTTGCTTTGGCTTCTCCAATGCGGTCCCCAATGGTTCTACATGGAAGGTGATGGGAGGAAGGAAGAGGTGTTACAGAGCTCAAAACCTTTTATTCACCACCTGTTGGAGCAGAATTGAAGCTGCCCCAAGCACTGCATGGCACGTACACCACATCCAGCAGCTCCCGGCACATCCCCCTGGCTGGAGTGCTTCATACAGGCTCCCTCTATTTTGAAGACAGATCCTTGTTCCCAGTTTTGCTGGTTGAGGTGAACTGCTCTAATGACTTCAAGTGTACTTACAGTGAGTACCTGGGGATAGGAGAACTGGACATTGCCCGGCTCTTGCTCCACATCCTTACATCCACATCCCTGTCTCCACCTCCCTGCTCTGAAGGTGGCTGGCCCATTCCAGTTACCTCCCAAGTCCTCCAAAGGACATTCACCCCATGCTTCAGAGCTAGTTTTGGATGCTTATTTCTGGGGCAGATTCCCTCAGGCTGCTGGGCTCAGACCCCACAGATGAGTATGTAATCGAGGATGAAGCACTGCTGACACACTTACCTGGCCAGGGTAAGGTCGTGTTTATGGTATTCCAGAGCTTTGGAGTACTCCTTTAGGTAGAAATAGGCATTGCCCAGCTGGCTGTAGATGGCACTGAGAGTCTTCAGGTCCTCTGTCCCCACCTGCACCGCTGCTTCAAAGAAGGCTGCCCCAGCCTTGAAGTCCCCAGCCTTGCACAAGCGCTCTCCTTCCAGGGCCAGCTCCAGGCAGGATGCCTCCATTCTGCCAAAAGCAAGAACCATCAGTTCTAGAGGAGCTGGCCTGCTGTGCCCCACACTGTATGCAATGGTGTCCTTCACTGCATCAGGAGAACAAACCCACAGCTGCCTCTCTGCCTTCAGCCCCAAACCCCAGGTTAAATAGAACTTGGGTGACACCAACTCGGGGATGGGCAGCTTGCAAACCTCGGTGCTGTAGCCACCAGCTTCCAGTGGACACGGTGGGCATTCATCCCCCCTGAAAAACCAGCCTAGGAGGCATGAGACACATCCAGATTCACAGAGCACATCTGCAAGTGGCCAGAGGCAGCCTCTGGGTTCCCAGTAGGAATCTGGACAAGAAACTCAGAGCTTGTGGCTCTCAAGATGCACACACATGACAAGAGCAACATGGCATTTGCAGAAGCCACGTACCCAGACTGTCCATGCCTGCTCCACCTTCCCGGGGTAACAGAGAGGGCAGCCAAGGCATAACGCATTTTTCTTGGATGCCAGAGGAAACCCTGGACCGTGCAGAATTCCTGAGCAGCCTCCAGTGCTCTTTGTCTGCTTCTCATTACCTCTCCTGCTGTCACTTTTTCCACAGGCACGCTGCACATCAGCCTCCAGCCCAGCTTCCCTCCCTCGTGTTTCTCAGCACCTTTGGCAATGGCACATGCTCTGCTGTCAGTGTAAGCACAGTGTGAGCCAGCAGAGGAGTGAGACCAGGGATGCTGCTTCAAGAGAAGGGAATCATGCTCCTCCGAGTGCTCCAAGCGCTCTCCAAGGGCCAGCTGCCCCCACTAGACCACACGTACCCAAAGTTCTCAGAGGGGGCAGAGCACGTGTTTGAGAGCTGCTGCAAAGCCAGCCCCTTCACGAGGCAGATGGACACAGCATGTTCCTGCTCCTCTGCTCACACTTCTCTTGGCTCTGTTTGGCTTTTTCATTTCTGCTCAATGGATTTTTAAAAGGCAAAAACCCTCCCGGCCAAAGGTGGACATCTGCTCAGGGGAATCACAGCTCACTTGTCCAGTCAGCAAAGCAAGGGACAGGCAGAAGATAGCGTCCAAAGGTGGCTTCTCTGTTCTCAGCCAAAGAGCACTTGCAGGAAGCGTGACTGTGGTACCCACAGCAAAAGAACAACTTGCTCATTGTCACTGGGGTAGCAGCAGCCCAGCTGGCAGCTCCCGTAGCAGGTTCCTGCTGAGCCCTAGAAGATGCTTCCCCCCACACCACCCTTGTGATGAGCCCAGCCCCTGCAGCCAGGGTCTCTGTAGACCAAGGCTGAAGTGTGCTGGCCAAGCCAGGGCACCCTGTGCTGCTCTGGCTCCTCTCCCTGAGGGGGCAACTTGCCACTGTGCCCCCACACACATCCTGTGCCCACTGACTTGAGGGCAGAGCTCCTCCTGCTCCAGGGCTGTGCTCCAGCACCTTCTGGCCAAGCCCACAGCCAGCATTGCCTCTGCCTGTTGCCAAGGGGCACGGGGAGATGCACATATGAAATGCCAATTCCCGATATATTTTTCCTACAAACAGGAAGGATGGTGTTTTCTCGGCTGCCAGGAAACAAAGCCAGTTCCTCTGTGAGCAGTGCATAAACTGCCTAAAATCCAATCCTATTTGTCTGGCAACCTGCCTGCTGAGCTGGCTCCGTATGGCTCCAAACACCCAACGCTTGGTAGCCAAATGGCATCCTCCAGAGCAGGACAACCCACAGGGACTGTCCAAACAACAGAACAATGAACATCAAAATGGTGAAAGAGCTGGTTTGGGACTCTCCCTCCGAACACCCTGGTGACCTCTCATGTCTCACTGTCCATTTGTCCCCAAAACCATGGAGTCACACAAGGGAGAACAGGACTGAGGCAGCTCATCTGGGCTCCCACCTCAAACTCCCCCACAAATATCTGATTTCAAGCTCACTGCAAAGCCCCATTTGGGTGACTATTTCACTTGCACAAAGAGGCTGCTCACGGTGCCAGTGCAGCATCAGTCCCTCAGCTTCTGTTTCATAGGGGAAATAGAAATGTTCGGACTGTCAGTACTAAAACTGTTCAACTCTCTGCTGATCCTCTTGGCAGACCACATGGAGGTTAGTAAGAATGAGCTTCTGCTACAGCATGTTGAATTAGAGGGACCCACTTGGGGGCGATACCAAAGCGCCATCAGTCCCTAGACACATTCATGGTTTGAGGGGTTATCCAGTGCCATCATCAGGTACTGACAAATCTCTGCTGAAAGACAGATGAGGAACACCTTGTACTCACATCAGCAAGATTAAATTCAGGCAGCTGAGGTGCAGGAAAGAGCCACTGTCCCAGGAATTAACTGTGGATTCCAGTCAGAGGATGGCACACAGAAGCAAATCTCAACCAGTTCAAATTTCAACACAAGCAAAACTCTTCCCAATATCCAGGTTCTCTTTAAGAAACTGAGTTCACCACCTGTAAACAGGCTGAAAACTGAGCTGAAGACCAATTTCCCTGACTCTTGGCATTGTAAACAGGCTGAAAACTGAGCTGAAGACCAATTTCCCTGACTCTTGGCATTGCAGACTAGCTCCAACCAAATGCGTGATTTGGACAGCTTGAAGTGAGGGTTCCCGTCCCCCCAACACAGAAAACCCTTCAGCAACAGAACCCAGCTCCACCTCCAAGGGTGGCATCTCCCTCAGGCCATGTTGGCCAGTGGGACACACCAGAAGTGAAATCTGTGCCCTGGGGCCACGTTCCAATACACTCACACAGTTTCACACCCGCTCTCCGGGTGCTCTCCTGGTGCTCCCATAGTAGCTGCTCAGCACAGGACAGTGGCATGCCCTCCCAGTGACACAGCCTTTAGCTACAGCCTGCTTGTCCTTGCACGGGCTGCCCTGCAGAGCACCCGCCTGATCTGATTAACATCAGTGCTCAGGCTGGGACCGACACAAGCAAGGGGAAGGGAGAGGAGGCTTTTCCTCCGCATCATGTTGCTGCCACGGGAAGGGACAAGGCTGCAGGACAGCAGTTATTAATAGAAACACAACCCACTCCTAAACCCCACCTGCCCTTCCCACATCCTCGGGGCCCCACAGCCAGGGCTGGTTTGGGGAAGCAACTCTGCGTGCAGCTCAGTCGCTGCAGGCTTAAAAGCAAGCAGAAACACAACGCTGAGGGCAGAGGAACCAACTAAAGGTCAGTGAACAAGCTCGGGCACACTGAATCACTCCACATACAACAGCTTCCAAAGGCCACAGCTCCACTCTCCATCAGAAAAGACTAGAAAGGTGACTATAGGAATTTGCTGTTCAATGGAGCCAACCTGACCCACCTTGACAGACTGACAAAGGGAAAACCACTGACAACAGGAGAAACCCAGCACTAACAGACTCCAGCTGCAGCCCCGGTTCCTCCCCACAGCAACACCTGAGCCCTCACCCACCTCTTCTTCTGCAGGTTGCGCATTTTCTGGACATAGACCCAGAGCTCCAGCCCCACCGGCAGCAGGAGGCAGCGGGACTGGGGTCTGCTTGGCACAATCTTGCAGACAGGTCTCTCCCTGAAGTTCACAGACAGGATCTGGGGTTTTAAAGATGCTGATGGCATTCCCATGTCCGTACAGTGCGCACTGCGCTCCAGCCTTCACTCCAACCACAGGGGCAACCTTACCAGTAAGTTACTGGAATCTTGAGCTGTGCTTATCTGGGGTGTTTTTTGTCTCTGCTGTCACTGAAAGGAGAAAGGAGCATTGCTCTTCTTTCCAGAGATCTAGAGAAAGCAATGTCTTCTTTCCTTTAAGAAATACAATGTCCTTTGTCTGCTGTTGGCTTCAGGTAGCAGATAGGAGAGTCCACAGCTGAAATCCAGGAACAAGAGTGTCTTGGTTCACTCACTTTCTGTACTGCTCAAAGGAAAAGGGCCCTAGAAGAGCCCATGAGATGGTACAAGGCAGCTCCCACCTTTCTGAATTGCTCTTCCCAAAACACTTTGCCTCTGGGGTCGCACCAGCTATTCCTGTTGGTGCCTCTTAGATACAAGAGTAGAAAGACTTTGTCTCTTTGTCAGGCGCAGAGCCAAGGGTTCCTCCAAAAGGGGGCCGCTTTGGGGCAGAAGCACCCCTTGGCTTGGCAGGCTCCGAAGGGGTCTCATCCGTCTGCCACCCGGGAAGCTTTGCAAGTTCCAGAAATGATCGGAGCAGTTCTCACACTGGAGAAGAGCAGAAGATGGATCCCATGGAGCACATCTCTGCCCATTTAAATGGGCTCCAAACCACCCCCATCCAGGATGCACAGCCTTCTACCCCCCAGATATTACCCTCCTCCCCTGCTGACAGGCTTGCAGCATGCCTGGGCCTGCACGACCTCAGCAAGTATGTACTATTCACGTCTTAATACCAGAAAAGAAGATTCAGGCCCTCCTGAGCCAGCAAATGACTGCTGACAAGCTGAAGGTGCTGGGCTTGGCCATATGGTGTGGTTCAGAAGAGACACTGCAGAACATGAGCTGCTTTTCCACAGCTTAGATGCTGGAGCTTGCTTACACAATTCTCCCACCACGTTCAACCTTTTGCTGACAGCACAGGACATCCCTGACTGAGGGTTTTGGGCAGAGACCTGGGGAGGGGAGAAGCTCACTTGAAGTAGCCCCTGTTCACAAGCCTTGCCCTAAATCAGCGCACACCACTCACAGATTTGTGTGTTCCTCCAGGTCGGCAGGATTCCATTCAAGTATTCCCAGAAGTCACATCCCAGACTCCAGGTCCACAGCAAAAGAACAATTTCTTATAAGCAGAAAGAGACCAAAGAAACCCAGTGTTTGGTCACAGATGAGTTGGCAATCTGCACAGGAGGAACAACGGAGTGGCATAATGCTGGCACATCACTCGGCTCCCATCAATGTGACAGCTGAGAATTTCAAGCCCAGGAATGGATGTTGCTTCTGACACTCATAAGGCAGAAAAGGGTGACCTTCCACTGTGTGGTGACAGGGATGAGGAAATCACTTCCCAGCTCAACACAGAGCAGGGCCACCCTCCCTCCTCTTTAACTTCTTTAAAGGATAACTGATATGAAGGTGGAAAGAGAGAACAGGAAGAGCGGGTATTGCCTTTAACAACAAGATTTCCCAGGGTCATTCATCACTGTCAGATAGCAGCTAATGATGATCTCTATCACAGATTGCCACTTGGCTGCCTGGCAAGCTAGCTAGGAGCATGAAAGAGCAGAAGCATTCCTTTACAAAAGCTGCACAGGCAAAACGACTTGTACACATCAAACATTCTCAAGCAACACAGCAACACAGAGGAGACAGTACGGGTCCCAGGAGCACTGGGGATGACAAGAACACTGCCAAGTGAGAAGCAAAGCCAGGAGTGTGAGGTCTTATCAATGCCATTTACAATGATCTCTGTGACTGCTGTCAAAACAGCACAATTATCAGGACCTGTGGGATGATATAGGTCCCCAGAGGTAGAACACTACTCATAACCTGTGTTCCGAAGCTTAGAACTATAGTCAGACCTCCCAACACCCAGCTCTAGCCTACATCTTGTGTTTCTCTTGCCAAATAGTCCAAGATAACAACACTGCATGGACTCCATCACACTGCCCTCCCTTCCTTGGCTGGAGAACAACAGGACAGAGTGTCTTCAGCAGGACTGTGGGCCATGCATTGACCCAAAGCTCGGCGCTGCCGTAGCTCCTGCAGCCAGGAGATACGGCCACAGAAGCAGAGAAGGACACAGCACCATCCCACCTCTCAGCTCTGCACCTCCGCCCCAGTCTGCTCCAGGCAGGCAGAGACAGAGCAGACCGTACAGTGTCCAGAATTTAAACCCATCTTATTCCAGCCCTCCCTCTCACCCACTCAGGGCCGCCGTGCTCACAGCACTTACCCTGCTGACAGCAAATCCATCAAGCTACACGGAAAATAATCATGTCAAGACAGAGCCAGGAGACAGTTGTCTGCTGCCTTAAATATTGGAAACCTCACAGGGCAAGAGACCAGGTGAAGCTGCCTTTAAAAAATACACATACCTATCTATTTATACACACACAGGTATTTGATTCATATTAATAAAGGCAATTGCAAAACTCAAAACTCAGAGCTCCTGTAGTTCTAAAGCCAGGAAAAAAACCCAAAGCTTTTAGACAGGAGAAACAGCAGGAAAAAAAAACGCAAACCCAACACCAAAACCACCAACAGTAGTAAAAATCCCCAAATCCTTAGTGTACCTGTTGATACGAATTAATGAAGGAACAGGTTTTACTTATCTTACTTGCAACCTGGTTGAATTGCATACAAAAGGATGTGTAATTTCAGAGCACTGATGACAGGGGCAGTTACACACTTTTTGCCAGCCAGAAAAGGATCACATTTGCCAGGTGCTCAGTGTAACTGTCTATTCACGGGCTTAACTAAAAATGCATTTAAATAATTAACTGCCAGCACATCCTTAAAGATCGCGATCAAGCTGAGATGTATCCCCCTTCCAGAATCACCAGGGTGTACCAAGATGAACCTATTTGCACTGCAGTCTTTTGATAAGGGTATGAAACAGAATCCAGAGGGGAAAACTACAGGGAGTTTTGGAAGTTGCTGGGTCTGTGGGATGGCTCCAGACTTCCTCTTCCACTCGCTGATGGCAGCATCAGCGTTCAAGAGTAGTCATTTCAGTTAATTGCTATCTGCCATTAGCTGCACAATACTTACAAGGAATTCAATTCCACTGCATATTTGCTAATAAATACCAAATGGCAGCGAGGAAGACAGCTGTATTTAGTTGCATTTACCCTCTTATTAGCAGAGCTGAATAAGACCCCATTTCAATTCATAATGGCTCCAACAAGCTGCATTATTGTTGGAAATTCAGATTCAAACTCCCCATTGCCTGCTTGGAAGCAGAAGTCATGCACGGCGCTCCCTGCTCACAGCAACCTGGGGCTGCACACCACTCACTGACTGACCATGACTTACCTCCATGGCTCTGATCCCTGGCCAAAGTGATGCCCCAACTCCAGGAGATTAAGATACTCCAACTTCCAGAAGTGGCTCTACACCTGGAAGGATTGGGCTCTCAACACATTATACACTGGTAATTATCTTGAACCCATGTACCAAACCCTTCCCAAAATACAGCTTAACCCAGAGCAAGCACAGGGAACACAACGAAATTTTTCTGTCATCTGAGGAGTGAAACCTCGAAAAAACAACAGGCACAAATTTAAGCCTTGGTGCTCCAAAATTACTCAAATATCAAAGGATCCTGGTGGGATGTAATTAATTCACAGCAGCTGAGGAAGCTCAGATGGGATTGAGGTGCAAATGTGAATCATCCTGGTTAACAGTTTCACTTGCTGCCCAGTTTCAAAGCACTTAAATTATAAGCTGCAAATACTTTCAGGGTCTAAGAAAAGTATATTAATTTGAAAATTAATTCATTAAAACATATGCTGACTCCCAAATGAAATTATTAAAAACATATCCGCTAAACATATGAACAGATCAAATGCCTCTCAAGGGGAACTGTGCAGGAGAGCTCACTTTCGAGAGGAGTGAGAATTAAACCTTCTGAAGAGGCTGAGCATCATCTCTTTGCATGGCACATCAGCAGGGTACAAACCCAACCGCCACCATTTGAGCTACAGGGACAGGAGCACAAAGGTCAGCAGTGCTGGTTTGTCAAGTGCTGCTGGATTAACCATGCTCCTGGCTGAGGATGCTCTCTCCATCCCGGGCGGGGGGGACAGGCAAATGAGGATGCTCAGCCCATGCTGGCAGTACCTGCCTCACCCCCGTACCTGCAGACCACAGTCAAAGCAACAGCTCTAACATCTGACATCTGCCACACAAAGTACCAAACAAGGCAGCTCCTGCAGCAGGGCAGAGGTTTAGGAGCTCATATTTTGTCACTGAGGATGCCTCAAATGAGCTCAGCAAAACCATGGAAATTTCCTGAGTTTTCCAAGAGAATTTTGCTGTCTTGTACAGTGCCTTCAATGAAATTAATCCATCACACTGCAATGAAACAACCCCCTCGGGATGATTTCACCAGAAGTGCTATTTCCTTCAGTTACTTCAGAAACCAGAGGGCAGGAGAGGACGTGCAGTCTGAATGGCTTTTCATTATGACATTACTTCAGCAATTAGGTCAATACATCCTCTCAATATATGCTGGATTTAAATCAGCATATAGTGCTGCTGCTACATTGGGTTACAGTTACCATGTACATTAGAAAAACATATAGTCAACAGCTATACAATGAAAACAGATGATTTATTATCCCTTTTTATGTTACTCAACTTTTGTTACCCACTTTTATATAGGGGTTCATTGAGGCATCACAGCCTCCCCCAGTCCTGCCAGCAGGATCAGCCTCAGCTCCACAGGTGCCACCCAGCACAATTGTTCCACTTGTGCTGTGCCACTGCACAGGCTGAGGGGCATGAGGAGGTTTCCTTCCCTGCACACCCAGGCTATGTCCCTGAAGCCAAATGAAAGCAAGCCTTGTCTTCCCAGAAACGCAGAGCTCACAGGCCCAAGTCCTTCCTCAGCTGAGGCTGCCTGGAATCCCCTCCAGCTCCAGCCCCCCCTTCTCCTTCCTCTCTCAACCTGCCAATTGCTCCAGCCCTGGAGCACTGACTTGCAGCAGGAAAACAACTGCCTATTGAAAAGATGCTGCCAAGTCCCAGCAGCACCAGGGGCTGGACCATGGTCAAGCCCAGCCAAAAGAAGCCACCTCTGCCTGTCCCAGCCCCCAGCACCTTGCCCAGCCTCATGTGGAACCTCCCCTGCCCACCGCCTCTTTCCTACCACACACTGGTCCATGCTCAGGGCACAGCACAATGCAGGGTAAAAGGCAATGATGGCAAAGTTCACACTACAGTGGGTTTTTCACTGAGTTCTCAGCAACCTACAGGTTCCTGTCTCATCTGCTTCCCTTCAGCCCCAAGCCACGTATTTCAGTCCAGGAGAGAGGTCTTTGGGATCTATCTGATCACACACACTCTAGGCTATCTAGGCTTTGAGCCAGGGAGATGCTGAGCAGTCCCAGCTCACCAGGAGACTGCTCACGATGCTCTGCAGCCCTCTAGCACCAACACTCACTCTTACAAGCGGTCTGGATGTGACTTTAGGGATGTGAAGAGCATGAACCTGTCCTTCTTCCTGCAGAACTCGCTGGAAAGCGATTAGCAGGAACCAAGTGATCAAGTAAAGTGAATGCAAACAAGCAGCAGCTCCTTTTTCAAATGGCCACTTAGGAAAACCAGTCAAGAGGCTGACATCAAGCTAGAGCACACCAGCAAGAGCCCAGGGCAGTTCCCCCCTCTGTGATTACAGCCCTTTCTCTGTGCCAAACCCAGAGAGAGCCAAAGGTGGCTCCTGCGGGTGGGCAGAGCCCGTGTCCAGGCTGGAAGCGATGCCACACACTGGGACAGATTGTTGTTGGCAGAGCAGATTGTACCAATTCTCCATTGTCTGCCTGCAGCTGGCTCATGCTCTGAGGGCTGTTAAAGCATTATCCTGCTCTCCTGGAAATTTCAGGGGTGCTAGAACTTGGAAACGAGCCCGGATGTGTTTGCAAGGCTGCCTTGGCAAACAGAGCCAGAGCTCAGGTGCAGGACACCGCTGCTCTCCCAGGCTGCTGCACAGCCCCAGGGCATCCCTCTGGGTTTTATAAAGATCATATTCCACATCCGTCTGAAAAACCAGCGGCTCCCCAAGAGCTCTAATATCAGCCAGGGTCCTCTGCAGCCCTTACCCGCATATCTATAGACACGGTTCCTGCAGATCCTCTGTGCAACCCAGACTGCAGAGCAGCAGCAAAATTGCTTTTGGGTTCTTCATGGCATTACGGAAAAACCCCCATGTGCCATGAGTCTGATCTCACAGCCCATAAACCAGAGCGTGGCAGGATTCCCAGGAGGCCGGGCCACCACCTCACAGTGACGCAGCTTGTGTGCAGGGTGAGAACTACGCTCTGCTTTGCTCATCCGAGAGCAGAGCCACTGTCTAGCACCATGTCTGCTGCCCCTGCAGGGAACCCTGGAGCTCCAGCATCCTGCAGGCTGGGTTCACATCTTCCAGAGGATCCTATGGCTTAGTCCTCCACTGCGTTATCCCCGCTTGGTAGCACTTCTGTCCTAGTATAGCTCCATGGATAACACCTACCCTGGAAGCGCTTGGCACCGCTGCACTGTACGTCTGCATGAAGCATGTGCACGAAGGCAAGTCCCCAACACAGCTCCACACCAGGGGCTGCTCCAGCACTATGGACTTAGTGTAATTCCATCACGTGTGGATGTAGCAGGTAAGCATATATCCCTATCTGATCAAGCCATGGTATGTCTGCATCTGAGAAACAGACTCTGGTCCTGTTCTTCCGTGGGAGGAATTTGTATAAATATAGTTCTGGGAAAGTCTTCCTGGATACAGCATGAACACCAATGCTCTCCCTAATAATTTTCTCATTGTTATCACAAAATCATGAGCTCTTGAGAGAATTGCAAAACTTACTATGAACAAAACAAAACCCAAACCCAAAATTCTGTTTTCCTGTTGTTTCTTGGAACTGAGCCTTTGCTAAGGGGAATAAAAGGATGAAGCATCAGATTTTTCAGCTTTCCTATGCCAGAAATCCTCCTCTGTTTTCCTCACAGAGGAAGGTAAAGACATGCAGCACATCAACTCCAGCAAAACACCCTGCACTCCCTCCAAACACAACAGCTCCTGTTACACCACAGCAGACACTCTCCCATCCCTCATACACTGGGGGACGCTTCAAGTCCAGCCGAGAGCAGAAGCAGACCTTCAGCCTACCAGGATGTTCTGCCTTGGCCGTGTATAGCTGCAGGCATCCACGCCTGCTGGGCTAGAGCCAGAACCCAGCATCCTTGGAAAGGGGACACCCTCCCCAAACCAAGCTTCCTAAGGCCACATTCTTCATGGCTTTAACTTCCAATTCCCCACACCTTCCATATTTCTTTCTCTCCCAAGCCTTCCCTGCTGCTGCACAGTCGCCTTTGGCACAGCATTTGTTACTGTGCATGTAGAAATAATGAAGCCAAAAGTTAAATGTTTTATCATGTATTACCTGCCTGATGGAAACACACACTTAAGGAGACGAAGCAGGAATGGCTAGCTGAGACCTCTCCACAGACCTATTTTAGGATAAGGTTGGATCCTTCTTGCAACCTTACAGATACTGCAATGGACCTTATACAGAGCACAGGCTGCTCTAGCAGCTCCCCTCCTGCCTTACACTGGTGAAAGAGGGAGGATATAGCACCAGGGCTCACACATGCCCAAATTCAGGGGGTTCATTATCCTGGCTGCTGAATAATGCATGTCTTCAGAAGACATCCCTGCTCCGGCATAGAGACATCATCATCTGGCAGTGAAAGACACGGCACAACAGCAGGCGGCAGAGATGCAGGCAGCAGCGACAGGGCTATGGAGCAGGTGACAAGAGAGCTCCTTACCTTAACCCGCAGGGGTGGCAGGCTGGGGAAGGTGCTGATGTGCAGGAACAACACTGCTTCCACAAGGATTTCGTGTGCTGGAGGAGCCTTCCTGGTCTAATCCAGGGCATTATGGAGTGGCTGCATTTGTGCCTTGGAGCCCTTCGGGAGCAGGAACATCCTCCAACATGCACAGCTTTAATTGGGAATCCTGCTTTAAATTTTCATTCCAGTCACACATTTTGAGCTGTTACTTTTCTCTCCTCTGTGTATAGATAGCTACAGTTTTACGTCTCCTGTCTGTGTGCCAAGTTAGCCTCAGGCAACCAGCCCCAGAGAGCTGCCAGCCATGACAAGTGACTCGGTTCTCACAGAAGCCAGGTCTGTGGAGCATCCCCTTCCTGCCCACGGCTACCTGGGCAGGTGAGCTCTGCCCTCTGCAGAGCCTGGAGCTCCACCAGGCATGGCTGGAAGCAGGCCCTGCTCCAGCCAACCTCAAAGGGCTCCCCAAAACCACAGCTCAGACCCTCACCCAGGGTCCTTCAGACAGAGACACTGCCACCACAGAAGGTCATTTTGTTCAATGAGAGGGAGCCAAGGGCAGGGCACAGAACAGCTTTCTCTGCTCACTCCTCACCGAATCCCAGACTGGTTTGTGTTGGAAGGGACCTTAAAGCTCATCCAGTTCCAACCCCTGCCATGGGCAGGGACCCCTTCCACCAGAGCAGCTTGCTCCAAGCCCTGTGTCCAACCTGGCCTTGAACACTGCCAGGGATGGGGCAGCCACAGCTTCTCTGGGCACCCTGTGCCAGCACCTCAGCACCCTCACAGGGAAGAACTTCTATCCAATGCCTAAGGAAGGCCAGGCCAGCATTTCAACACCGTGCAGCTTTCACAGGCTTTCTCTTCCCACTGCTGCTCTCTCACCCAACTCTGCAATGTAGTCACTCAATGGCAGGACCAATGACAAGTTTCTACCAAAACCATGGATGCCAAAGAATGGCCTGATTGAACCAAATGTACATTTTGCGAGTTTCCATTTTCTTCCACAACAGAGGAAAAAGTGGCTATTTTCAAGCATTTTATTGTTAACTCCTTGAACCTGACCACACTGTCAGTGCTCCTAATGGAATGTGATCTCCTCACACAGCCTGTGGCACTGGCACACTGCTGTTTGTGTGCCCAGGATGCACATGAAAGGATGGACGCAGATGACACAAGAGCCTCCCTTTCTTCTCCGGCTTTACCCAGGAAAGCACCAAACCACAGACTTCAAACAACTAGATGCGTGCAGTTTCCTGGATTACAGCCCTGATGGCAGCAATGGATGCAGGCCTGGCCAAGGGCTGCAGCCTGGAAATTCCGGGTGCATTGAGTGAATTCATGTGTTTTATTATTTAGACCATGCAAGAGCTCAGACAAGGCTGAACTCAGAGGCCAGGAAATGCCTCAAGGCACACGTGGAGCCTCCTGATTCCAGGACATTCATCTGCATTTATGTATCCAAGTCCCTGCTTACTTGCCATGAGATGCTGGCCCACAGGTCTCCCAAGCTGGTGCTCCTCACTGAAACTAAAGGGCTGATCTGTCAGAAAGGAACGAGAAGCCCCCATTGCTTCAGATGTTAGAGATTTCCATCTGATTAGTCACTGGTGGTTTCTAGCCCTGCCTTGGCCAGCAAACAAGCTGGATCTGATGGCTTGTGCTTTGCAGAAGATACAACCCCCACCTTTCTCAACACAAATCTCTGCAGGCAGTTGCTAAAGGGGCTGTTTCTTGAAGCAGTACCAGCCACAAAACAGTAACTTCACAAGAGCACAGCTGGAACACAGTGACAACAGACCCTCCCCAATGCACTGGCAGCTGCTGCCCATCCCAAGGGCTTCCTGCCTGACTGCTACAATCAAGATATGTGGTTTTCTCTCTCCATCTTTCACCATAGCCCAGAGACAAGCACCCCTCCAGCAGGAGGGCCGGGAACTCGCTCAGTTCTGATGCGATTTAACTTGCAGGTGATTTTCTGACAGGGAACGCTTTCCTCAGTGCCCCTCTCTCCCTTTCTAAATGAACTGCTCCATTCCCAAAGCCTGAGATCACTGCAGTCACAGCTGCTGGGCACCGACAGCTCAGGGCTGCCGCTCTGCTTGCTTCAAGCCAGTACCTGGAGCCGGGCTTTTCCTGGTGACCAGATCCCAGGGTTGCCCAGGCTGCTCCTTTTCCTTGCCCAGGGCCTGCGGTTTGCAGCATTCCCACCACAAGGCACACCTTGTGAATGGACAGAGCCTGGTATTTCATTCACCAGCTACTAACTTCCTGTACACAACTGTTTGGCTCCTCCTGTATTAAGCAGAACAGCAGAACCATTGTAATACCATGGAAGTGCTGCCCTGCACGGGTCAGTAACAATGTCAAGGTCTTTTCAATTCCGAGTTAACCTCATTGACACAGGTCAGGAAGTGCTGAAGTGAAGGAGCGGGGTCAGGACATTCAGCTCCCAGCTTTGCCACGTACATTCCCTTTCACCCTGAAGACTCTGTAATTTCTCACCCATGAAAACAGAAATATTTCCCAGAAAGGCTGAAATAAAATATTGATATTTTCCAAAACACTGGGATGGATTTAAGCCTTCCAGGACACACTCAGCCCAGTGCAGCAGCACAGGACGCCAGGCAGCACCATAACACAAACTGTAATTAACAAATAGCCCCAGAGAGATTAATATTAACCAGCACCTTCCAGCTTGCCTCGGGCATGAATGAATTATCCACAGATGGAGTTCACATAGAACCACTTCAGCTCTGCAGTGTGGATCATAGAATCACAGCATGGTTTGTTGGAAGGGATGTTAAAGCTCACCCAGTTCCATGGGCAGGGACCCCTTCCACTGGAGCAGCTTGCTCCAAGCCCCTGTGTCCAACCTGGCCTTGAGCACTGCCAGGGATGGGGCAGCCATAGCTTCTCTGGGCACCCTGTGCCAGTGCCTCAGCACCCTCCCATGGGTCACTTGCTTGTCCCAGCAGTGTGTGTTCAACACAACTACTGATCATTTACATTGCTCCAACACTACAAGCGAAGCCCATCTCCCTGTGCCGAACCTGCTTCAACCCTGCAGCACGAGACATTCCTCCACAGGCTGGATGGGGCAGGCATGAGGAAGGCTCTGAATCAGGCCCATCACGCTCAGCAGCCAGCCCCGTGCCTGGACAAGCCCTGCACAGCCCCCAGGGATGGGGCTCAGGGGGGCAGTGCTTCCCTTTCACCATCCCTGTGTGCTCCCAGGAGCCGGAGCTTGGGAGGAACTGGAGCTGATCCCCAGGGCAGGAGGAACCTTCTGGCTCAGCACGTGTGCAGAGCTGCTTCCAGAAGCAAACCCAGCACAGCTTCTGCAGCAAACCACATCCATCTACTGACAGCTATGAGTTTCAGCCATGCAGTTTTAAAAGCAGCTTCCAGGACAAAACATCTGCTCTCAGGTGGAGCCAGGGCTCAACATGAAATAGTTTCTATGCTGAGTTATAGTATATGAATAACATTGGTGTTTCTCCCATTTTAAATCCATTTTCCTAATCTTTTTCCTGCAGCATCTGGGGGAAAGATGCATTAGCTCCACGCTCCCAGAGGAAAGCCTCTCTGGCTGCTCCACAGGTGTAAATGCAAAAGGTAACAGCAAAGCATGAGGAGAGACAAAAGAATCCAGTATTCTTCATTCACAATTCCTTCAGTTTTAGCAGCTCCACAGAGCTACTGACTCGCAGCAGAAGCAGCAGCTTCTTTAGATACATCAGTTTTAACCTCAGAGTGAGAAGGGAAAGGCCTGTGGTTCAGTGCCTGTCATCCCTGGGCAAAATCCTCTTGCTGAAAGAAACCCGGGAATAAAAGGTTTGTAAGCTATTTCTGCCTGAAGGCAGTGATCACATACTAGCACCGACTTCAAGTAATTCATTCAGGGTTTGCATTGCTGCTCCACTCTCTGGGGCCTTACACAGGGGTCTTTTTATTGCTTCCACTAAAAGAAGAAAGAGCAAACAGATCACTGAGATGCTGCAGCACATGCTTGCTTCCCCTTTTCCAGGCTTTAATGGGGCAGGGATCAGTCAGGCACTTGCAGATCAGGCCATTACACAGGTCTGGGCTTTGGACACTCACTTGGAAGACTCTCAGTCCAATGCCTCAGATTCAGTCCTAAGAAGACACTGTATTTGCTCCATTCCTGGTGGAATGGAGGCTACAGCTACTGCCCTTACCAGCACTGTCCTCTTATCCTGGGAGAAGTTAGTTAAGGCAGTTACAGGCTTGTGCTGCAAATTGCTCATTGAATATTGCCCTTGAAACTGCACTGTAATGATAAATTTCCACTTCCTTCCCCAGGCAGTTGCATAACATTGCAGGGCATTGTTCAGAGCTGCTGTGCTCCAAGCCAGAGGCAGCTGGTGCTGGTGTCCCTTTCCCCTTGTCCTCCCCAAGCACTGGCAGGACTGTGACCTTTCTCGTTGTGGGGTTTGCTTAGTACATTAGACAACAGAGAGACCTGACTCTGAACACAAGCAGCCTTCCAACAAGATTATCCCTACTTTCTTCAGCTTTCAGTGGGGAAAAAAATATCCCATTTATCCCAGTTAAATCTAAGCCAATTGAAAAGCATATCTGTCAAATAACATTTAATTGAGTGTCTCTAGGGAGGAGCAGCTGGGTCAGTGGAAAGCTTTCCTGCTTTCCCACTGGCAGTATAAATAGCCTGGAATTGAAGAGCCCCACTCTGTGGTCGGGAGATGCAGCCTGTGTGCCCAGGCACAGGAGGGACTTTTGCTTTGTGGCTCTGGTTGGCAGGAGTTGTTTTTTCTTTATAACAGGGAAGTGGTTTTGCATTCTGGAAGCTGGGCTGGAAGCAGCACACAGAGCAGGACTGGAAGGGAGGGAGCTACGTACACTTGAAGATACAATTGCTTTTAAAGCAGAACAGCAGCAGGAGTGAAATCAGATGCATCCCTCAAAGAAACTTCTTGCAGCCCAAGATCTGGCAGAGTTCAAACCTGTTTTTCAAGCAAGGCTGACTGTAAGTTTGGACATCACCTAAAGCACAAAAATACAAGACCTGTTAGCCATGAACACTTTCAGATACTTTCCCAGGAGGAATGCATGTGATGACTAACATAACAGCAGGCAAAAGGCACCTCAGTGGTTAGTCATGGAGCACCGTGCTTGCGGCTCACTCATGCTTCACAGGCAGCACCCAGCTGGGAAGAGTCAAAGGCTGCCTTGATTCCAGAGCCAGCTCTCCATTCCTGGCATGACCAAATCAAGTGTTCACATTCTTCTCACAGGGAATTGGCTCCAAGTGGTGTCCTCAGGCCACACGAGTCGCATAAACTCATTTGATTTTAGTTGACACAGTAGCAAACACCATATAACCTACAAATACATGGCCAACATACAAAGCTCTTTCTAGTCTGCCTGGCACAGGTGCCTTACACAATGTGAAGTATTCTGGGATAAAGGGACAGCTCTCACCCCTGGAGCAGGAGGCACAAGCAGCAGGCCTGGCATAACCTGAGTCACTGAAGAGCAAGTCAGCAGGAAAGCACCATGTACCACCTCAGCTTGGTTTACACATGTCCCTACACATCAAATTAACACCCTGCAGACACCAATCGTTTGGATTGCAGCAGCACCTAGAGGTCAGAAGTAAGATGAAGATCAGGCTGTGGTAGGCACCGCACAGGTACAAGGCACACCCTCTACCTGTCTAACGTCAAAGACCAAAGAGAGAAGGGGAAAAGAGCTTCTCTCCGTGCATCCCACAAGGCAAAACAAAGAAGAGTCATAAGGGATGCCCAAGGTCATAGAATAGTTAGGGTTTGAAAGGGCCTTAAGATCATCAAGTTCCAACCAGCCTGCCATGGGCAGGGACACTCATGTTAAACCATCTCACCCAAGGCTTCGTCCAATCTGGTGTTTCCTGGGGAAACCTGCACAGCACCAGGGGCTGGTTCCCAGTCCAAGGCCTGACCAGCAAGGGTCCCTCTCCCTGCTGTGTAGAGACGATACTCTGCCTGGCTCCATGCTGGGATGACCACATTACTTACAAATGCTGAAACTATGAACAAGTTGCTCTAAATGCCCCAAACCAGCTGTCAGCACACCCAGCCCTGCGTGCTCAGCTCTCCTGTAATTTTTGCTCAGGCCACCTATGATGCAGCATAGCTATTTTAGAGATGTTTGTCCTCTCTGCCTAATGGAGACTGACTGCACAGGCCTCCAAAGGAGAAGATGGAATCTTTCAGAAAGCTCTCAATCAGCATTCTCAAATGTAATAATCAAGGGATCTTGAGTTTGAGCTATGAAGTGAAGAGAGATTTAAAAAGGGCCATTCCCAGCTTCCTGGTGGTACAGAACACTGCGTTTTCACTGTGATGCCAACTACCCTCCACTGCACATCTGCCCATCCAGGACCAAGAACCTTCGGTCACAGCACCAATGACAATGTCATTTTCAGCAGGAAAATCCTTACCTGGAGACAAGAAGAGCACAGCTGTGACTATTTGGAACATCAGAACAGGGAGACAGGGAAAATCTGCCAGGAAGTCAAAGACACAAGCAGTAGGTAAACTAGCCTGCAAGATCAAAATCACATACACATTATCTTCTCTACGTAAGTCCTGCTTGCACAACCGATAGCACTGCACCAACTCCAGGTATTTCTATAAGGTAAAAACCAACAAGTAGTTACTTCCCATCCACCCATCAGGAGCCACCCCAAGCATCAGCATCCCAGCACGTCCTGAGAGCTCCACCACAGCTCTGGCTGCCAGGCACAGGGCTGCTCCCTCAGAGCATGCACAGCACAACCAGACCAACCTTGCAGCAGCCTCTGCCACCCTCCTGCAAGCCAGCAGCTCCCCAGCCCTTGGGATCAGAGGATTTGTAGCCAGACACAAAGCTCTTTGGCACCACACTGCTGCTTAAATCCAGCCTGGGTTAGCACCAGAAGGCTCCTTCACTTGAATATTCAGTGAAATCCCTTATGAACACCAAAAAACAGCACTGCTGGGGTGTCGATTTTCTCCCGAGGCTGACACAATTAAACACCACCTCTTTGAAAGGACAAATGCATCTTGAAAGCAAGTAATATGTAACTTTTCCTTTTGAATGGAAAAGGCAACATTGCTTTTAGCATTATAACAAGTCCAGACTTAAGGTTTTGAAAGTTTACTTTGCAAGCACTAGCAGCAGGAAAACGATGAGAATATGACATGGTCTTGTGATCCCTTGGGTACGCACAAAACGAACAGGAACCAACCCAGAGGGAGGTCCACTCCAGTGATGGGCTTGCCTTCTGATTTACTTTGAAAACACTGGTTTCTTTTGCCTTAACCACTGTGCTGAGCTATGCCCCTCCTTGCTGCCTTCCACGTCAGAAGGCCAACAACTTTTCCACCTCAGCTTTCCCTCCTCTGGAGATCCTGGTGCTCAGAGCACTAATTGCCCACAGCACATTCAGGTCAGGCACCGCTGTAGTGTCATTAATGAGCGAGATGGAGACTGTTGAGGATACAATCAAGAGAAGTTGTTAAACATCACAAACCCCAGCAGCTCTGCTGAAAACACAGAGCACTGGAGAGAACAGGGCAGAGGAGGGACAATACGTGCTTTAATGTGAGCTTTCGTGCCAGATTTACTGATTTATACATTCCTGGTCTAATTGCAGCAACAGATAATGTTCTTTCTGTTGGGGGATCAATAACATCTGTGATGTCAGTGCAGTGCAGCAATGGGTTCCCAAGACACCCGTGCCTCACTCTCACACTTGGAACTCTCCAAAGTGGCCTCTTTGGAGAGTAGAGCAGAATCCAGGGGAGCTCTCTGGACACTTGCCCATCCCTATCATGAGCTTGACACACTCTCAGGAACCATGATCCAAGGGAGTCATCTCATGGACTTGGTGCTTCCTATATATTAAAGGTCATCCAGCCATCCCAAGAAAACAAGCGAGAGTACCTGTGGCAGCGAGAAGCAGGCACTGCTGCAAGCAGGTATTTCACAGCTCCCACAGCCCAGCCCCAACAGAAGTCCTCAGAGGTTACACACAGCTGAATTAGACACATATTAGTACCAGATCAACACCCCCCCCCATGGAAGGCAAAGCATTAACCTGAGCTCATGCAAAACTTGCTCAGCTCAAGTTCATGGAGCACAAGCACAGAGTTTGATGTTTCCAGCAAGCCCCACCATGTTAAACACCAGGAGCTGAGCACGGCAGCCACACCACTTGCACACTGATGGGAGCCACAACTGCTCCCTGCTTCCCAAGCCCTGTTCTCCCAGTAAGTCTCCCTCAAGACAACAGCAACAAAACAAACAGCATTAGAAAGGTGAGAGAGGCCACACAGAGCTGCACAGGACCTCTCTTGTAAAATGTTGTGTTATTGTTGTAGCAGAGATGCTCCCAACTTTGGTCTCCAAGTCTGACCTAGGCAGCAACCGGATACTGCTGCGAGCACAACAGGACACACATCTTTGCTTGGGATGGGTGGAATTTAGGGAAATACCAAGGGATGTAGGAAAATGAACAAACACTTTCAGGTTTGTGGCACATTTCTTCCATCCCATCTCTCTTCTTAGAAGAAACATCTCCCACAGCCCCCCCAGATCAGGGGTCTGGCACCCGCTGCCTGCACTGGCACCTTCTGCAGTTCATACACACAAGTTACTGCTCCCAGGCCAAGAAACACCCCACACTGAGAAAGGCTTGGATTCCAGTCAGTATGGCTTTACCACCCAGACAGTACACCTGGTTCTGCCTATCACCCCAGATACACCTACTGGGTGGAGTTTAGAGTCACATATTTCAAGCTAGAAGTTTCCACACTGCGATGAAGGTGAAGTTAAGAAACTCAAAGCTCCAACTCCAGTTAAAACAGTGCAATAAAGGCAGAGTACCACTGACGTGTACTTTCAAGGCCTGAGAGTAAGTCCAAAGAGCACACAGGGAATTTTATCACCACAGGCCCTGTCAGAGCCCCCCAGAATAAGGCACAGGAGAGATGCTTCCCATTTCTCTTCCCACTAAAGAGGAGTTATAACTGTCCCAGTCACAACAGCGGTACACAACACACCCCCCAGATTTCCTTCGCAAAACCAACCAAAGACTATTCCCTAACAAGTTCTCAAGAAAAACAAGAAAGAAGGGAAAAGATGCAACTGGTTAAAAGCCGGGTCCTCATCCCCCAGGGCAGGCACAGCAGCAGCTTTAACTCTCTCTTTTCATTTCCCCACGAGTTGCTATACAACAAACCCAACCCCACCTGCTGTCCCACTAAACTATACAATCCACTAGCTGCTGTGCTCATTACAAAGAGAACTGATGAGCAGCTACTATATTGCATAGACTTCTAGTACTTTTTTGTTTTGCCCTCTAGCCCCGATGCTGCACTACCTCCACTTCTGGCTGCTAGAGGAGAAATAAAGCACAATGAGGATGAACAATGATATGAACAACGCTCCAAGCGATGCCGTAAGGCCTCAAATTGACTCCACTTTAGACTTTATCTAAATGAAAGGAGCAGGCAAGACACAGCGTTTTCGTGAACGCCAGACAGCCTGAAGCTATTTTTTCCCAGCCTTATGTGATTTTTCTGTAGCGCCCAATTTTAAAGCTGAGACTTAAAGTCTCCGCAGTGCGATCAGGAGCCTCCCATGCAAATGCCCAGCACAGAGCGGGCTCCAGCATCAGCCTCTTTAACAGAAGGCGCTGCTCGCCCCAGGCTAGCGCCAAGGAAAGCCACAGCTCCCCCCCCTCATCACCCACCATCCTACACCCGAAGGAAGCGCTGCCCCACGGCGGGACCACACCGTCGTTCCCTCCGCCCTCCCTCACCCCGCTCCTGCGGGTCCCCAGCCCTGCAACAGCTTCTCCCTCCGCAAGGGAGAAAAACCCCGGGGCCCCCGCCCTGCTCCCTCCCGGCGAGGAGCCCCGGGGCTCCGCGGGGCCCGGCCGGGCTCCCCCCGCAGCCCCACTCACCTCGAGTAGAGCCGGCGGGCGGCGGAGCCCGGGCTGTCCCCGCCGGGCGGGCTCGCCATGGGCACGAGCCCCGCCGAGCCGCCCGCCGCAGCGGAGGCAGGCGCGGCTGCAGCCCGGCACCGGGCAGCGGAGTATGGCAGCGGCGGGAAGTGATGCACCGAGCAAAGAAACTCGCGGGCAGGCCCCTCCTCCGGCTGATGTCAGCCCCGCGGCGGGCAGCGGCCCTTCCTCCTCCTCCTCCTCCGCCCGGCGGAACGGGGCAAGCGGGGCCGAGCACCCCGCTGCGCCGCCGCCACCCACGGGGAGCACCGGCAGCGGGGTGGCTGCAGGGCACGGTTGTCCCCGCGTTCAACATCCCACCGCAGTGCCCCAGCCCTCAGAGCAGCCGCAGCAGGGACGAACGGAGCCACAGCAAGGTGCAGACACCACACCTGCACGTTATTGCAAGAGAAGAGTGGCACAACACTGCTAACACACCCCATGTGCAACCACTTAACTCCATGACAAGAAGCCTCTGATTTGGCTCAGCCTGAGCTCTTTTATCCTCAGGAGTAAGTGCCCACACCTGAGACAACCAGAATGAGTAGCAGAACTCAGCCCAGCTGTGTCAGCCTTACCTGAGTCAGAAGGGATGTGTCACAAGCAGGCTGAGACCCAGGTCTGACTGCTGTCTTTAGTAGCAAAGAATCCACTGGAAAAGGGATGCTTCCGTCCAGCAGCCTGCTCCTGTGTTAACTGTGTCCTGCTTAATCCCAGGGCCCTTGCTGTTTATCGTTAACCAGATATCTAGAGATGGATGTGGGTCATCTTTATGTGCTGCACCCAGCTCCCTCTGGTTTCCAAGGCCTGAGATGCTTCTGGAAAAGTCGTGAGCTGGCCACTCAGCAGAAGTCTGTCATAAATTAGTATCACTTCTACAACATCACCAAATTAAACATCATCATTGTCACAGCCACCCAAAGCAGCACAGGAATGAACTGTGGCTTTCAGGGGGTTCTAGCAGCTCACTCTGCAGACACAGGAACCCTGTGGCTGGAGGGAAGCCAGAGCCATGTCCTACTTACTGGGCTGTTTCACCCTGCACAAAAGCCCCTCTCAAGTGCAAGCAGAGATTCTGCTCAGGAAAAACATCACCAGTAACACCCCACTAACAGACCACAAAAGCCTCTTTCCCAAGAGCTAATTGATTGAGCATTTAAATTCAAAACTAACACCCATAAACCTGTATTTGTGTCTTGGCTTAGGAACTATCTCAGTCCTGTAGATAAACCACAGCAGGGAAAGTTGAAACTATCCTGCCAAGAGCTGCCTCCTTGCCCAGGGTGGTGCCATGGTGTCCAGGGTATGTGCTGTACCACCCCACAAGGAACCCCTCTGCACCCCCAAGCAACCACCTGGAGAAGCCCCACTGGAGGGACAGGGGGGACCCTGGGCCTGGCCACTGCACCTCACACCAGCCACTCTTCACGCAGGGTTGTGGTTTCACTCAGCAAACAGCCTGGTACAAGCAGCTTGTAACAAGCCCATGGAAACAAAGAATGGTTCAGCCCTGAGATCTTTACTATTTCCAGGGGGTGTTTGTCCGTGCCTCCCCCCTCCCCAGCCCCTCTTCCAGACAAGAATACCAATGTAAAAGATGAAAACCTGCTGCTGTTGCTACAGCCCTTCCTCAACAGCAGGCAACAGAGGATGCTTCGCTACAGCAGGCCCCAGCGCTGGGCCAGCATTAAATGGATGTGGGCAGAGAGAGTAATTGCCCTTTGGAGAAACAATGCAGGAAAGGGGAGTAAGAGAAAGGAGGGTGGAGGCCAGATTCCAGTTTGGGCTCTGGCCAGATGTACAGTGTTGCACAGAGCTCTGGGCAAACACGTCACCCGCACGTTAATGACACTGGAATCACTGGGTCGAATTCCACAGCCTGCGTTATGCAGGAGGTCACACCAAGATGAGCGTAATGGTCCCCTTTGGCCTTCAAATCCATTAATTTGCAGTGGCTGATTTATCATCTGACAAACTCAGCTTCTTCTTCTTCTTGTAGAAGTGGCAAATAGGTCACAATAGATTTGAATTCATTAGAAGAAATAATTCAGTTGCTCTGCTGTGGGTTGGATCTGGTTAACCCTATGTACTCATGCCAAGAAGCTCCCTGCAAGCACTTGGGCCTAAACCGCAACTCAGACCCATTGCTCATCTGCAAAGAAACAGGCAAATTACAAGAGTACAGAGAGAAAGAAACCCCTGGACTTCAAAATGCCACTAATTCATCTGGTGAGATGTGTCCACTTTGTGTCATGTGTTGGGAAGGACGCAGAGCAGTTAGAAGGACTCCAGATGAATGTGACAAGTGTGACCTGTGAAAAAGAGGTAAAAGGAATTGACTTGTTCAGTGCAGATAAGATCAAGAGGAAGTGGAGTAGTAATTTTTAAACACAAAAGGGCTGCTGCAAAAAGGAGGAATGGATCATGGAAAAGAGGGTAGGATACAAACAATAAATACATTCTGAGGCAATGCAGGGGTCATTTCAGTAAGTCAGATGTTACAAACCTCTGCACCTCAGCAGCCTTCTGCTTCTAACATCTTAGAGCACATCATATTGTCCCTGCTAGTTACTGAACATCTCTAAACCTCCACTTACAAACTCAGGCAGAATCACAACACTAAGCCACAGGATTGAAGGATCCTTCAAACGTTGTAAGCTGGTTTTAGTATTTCTCTTAAAAATTGATTCCCAAAGCTATCACAACACAACATGAAAGAGCTCTAACTGTTGTCACATTTCCCACCACTTGGAAGAGACACCCTTGAAAGCAGCAAGGCACAGAAAGCTGAAGGGAAGATGCCAAGGCAGTAATATAGAACTGTGATACAGTCATCAACCAGCACGTGTTGCCAATCATTTAGGGACTGCCAGGACACAGGAACATCCCTGCACTGCCTCCATGTCCTCCCTATCCAGACACACCGAAGAGAGAGGCGCTCCCTCCAGAACACAATCTGCCTGAATCAGCAGGGAAGCTTCCCTGCAGCTCCTGCCATGGGCTGCTGGTGGCCTCTGCTGGGGTTGATGTGCAAAGGGAGCGCTGCGACTCAGCCTCCCGCAGCTGCCGGACCCCGCTGCGGTCATTGCGGCCCCGGGGCTGCTCCCGCTGGCAGTGGCTGCAGTGAAACACCAGCCCCTGCACTGCCTTTTCCTCAAACAGCAGGTTCTGGAGCACTTTGCCGTTGTCCAGTGGACTGCAAAAAGGGATCTTCTATACTGCTGTCAAGGTGGCCTGCAAGGGAAAGCAGGACGGGACAAGGAAAGAGAGTTCTGTGGACGTAGAACTGAGTAGTTTTTTCTGATCTGTTTTGGTGTGAAGGAAGGTACAAGTGATCCTTGTCCAGGGCAGGTGCAGCCCATTCCTGCCTCTTCCCCCCACCACAGTCATTTAACTCCTAATGCTCTTTCAGCAAGTGTGGCAGAAAAAGGATTTGTGGATAGAGTCTGTGAAATATTAGGATGAATAGACATGTTACAGATCCAGCCAAGAGAAGGGAGCAGTGAGAGCACTGATGGTGTAATGTGGCAGAAGGTGTTGGTAGGCAGTAAAGCTGGATGCAGCCCGCTTCCCAGAACCTGGGCACTAACACCCTTTGCTTATTTTCTCCTGCCTAGGGCAAAGCCCCCATGCTCACCCCTCTCTTTTCCTTGTACAGCATGAAAACACACTTGAATGCCTTCAGCAGCTTTCACAGGTACATTCCTTTATGTGTGGGTGCACACAGCAGCTGAGGATTTGGCCTTTCCAGCTTTGTGCATATTTATATATCCTGTGTCTCTGATGTCCTGAATTTCCTTTTCATTAATGCTCCTCAGCCTCGGAAGAGGCAAACAAAGAGGCAGAACTCATCCGCTTCCTTTAGATTTCAAGCTTGACTGAAAACGCTTCATTAAATAAATAATAAGGGACTTAAAATTCTCTTGTCCTCCACCCCATAGTTTGTTTGATGAGATGACACCATAGGTGCTGGCATTGGCCTGCTTGGTGGATAGGGATTTTTTAAGGCAGGGCCAGAGGGGACTGTCCTGACTTTGTGCTAATGTCACGTATGCTTTGTGTCTGAACAGCCAGCACCTCCTTTTCAGCAAAATCTCACTTCTCACCTCAGAGCACAATGACTGCTTGCACAGTGCCTGAGAAGCCTTTGAACTCAGCATGTTTCAAGCACAGACACCGGTGCATGTTGTAACAGCATCCTCATGCCAACCTCTTCCTCTGCCCTGGCATTGCTCTCTGAATGCTGCCTGCTAAGGGGAGCCTGGCCCAGCTTGCCCTGGCACTGGCCCCAGTGTGGGAGCTCAGGGCTCAGCAGACACCCTCATCTTCCCCCTGGACTCCAAGCTGGTTGCTCTGTGTCTCAGTTTGGCTTTCCCGTAGCCATGAATTCCCTGAGACCCCAATGGGCCTAAAGGGAGAAGAGGAGCTGGCTGCACTCTCCAGGATGGATGATGTCTGATAACCAGCCAGGGGGACAAGAACAGCCTTGCTGTTATTAATTGCCTCTCACATGTGCCCCCGGCACCTCAGTGATGTCTACAGCAAGCTGGACATGCTCGAGCAGCGCATGGAATTCTGCTTCCTTGTGAGCTCTTGGTAAACTCCCATCCCTTCTCACTGCTTGGGGGCATATGCTCCCACTGCTCCTGCAGGAGAATGAAGCCTGCACAGTGCCTGCTTCAGGAGATCCCTTAAGACTTCAACCAAAGCCCTGTGAGGGTGAAGGGACCCAGAAATATGCTGGCTTTTTGTGGGCTTGGAAGACTTGCATGGCAGTAACAGAGAGCTTTTCTTGGAGGCACTTTGCCAAAGCTTTACTGCTCAGGCAAACACTCCAGAGCTCCTGGTCAGGATCAGCTCCTATTTACAATGGTGGCAGTGGGTTTGTTTAACAGCTTCAATTTCCAACAGTCAACAGACAAAAACTCAATTTCTCCTGCTGGAAGTGTGGGAAAACCTCCTGTTAGCATTAACTGGAATAAGAAGCAATCTTTTGTTATACTTGAAAGCCCGGGGGAAAAACACACATTTTCCCCTTTGAAGGGGCGTTAGTTCCTTTTTAAGTCACAACTGTTGGCAATGCCATTAATGCCAAGCAAACGTGTTTGGGTTTGTTTTGAAACAGTTTGCCAATATTGACACTGTAATTGCGTTGTTTAGTCAGGCTTCTGTGAGTGTTTTTAAACACCCATAACTGACAGGGTTGATTCTGTTTAACTCAGAGCATGAGGAGGAGCAGGAGCAGGAGGAGCTGGAGAAGTGATTGTCCCCAGCCCCACCGCAGGGTGCCAGCGGCTGCTGCGGCAGCAGCGGGTGCAGAGCCTCTCACGGTCCCCACGCATCTCCCTGTGACAGGAAGCACGTTCTGGTTAGAACCGAAGCTGTGCTCTAACCACATAAACCCGGGGCTCAACCCATTGATTCCTTCATCAGCAATGAAAGCACATCACCATCCACAGCTCTGCTCAGTGGCTATGGTAGATACACATTTTGTTTCCTACATTTCTTCCACTTGAAGATCAGACTGTTCTTGTTATTCTAATGAGCACAATATTATAGCAACTTTAAGCAGCATTTTCTAAAAGTTATTCTCTTTTTAGGACTGATAACAGGCACACAGCACACTCTCTGCACTATTAATGCTGACTTTTGAGCAAGTAACAGAGCACAAGGAAAGTTTCAAAGGCCTGAAAAGAGACTAATAGTGAAATGAAACAGCTTAGGAAAGTAACTGGGACGACCCAAGTAACTTTAGCCTCTTTGTTCAGTACTGATGCCATACTAATATGGGACACAGCCAAATGGGCCATGGAATGTCAATCCATTGCTCCAGAAAATTGCTCATCAAACAAGCACTCTTTCGAGGAGATTATGAATTCAGTTAATAAAGGTAATTCTGCTGACATAATAGATTCAGACTCCTACAAAGCAGTTGACTTAATCCTGCATGACATCCTGTTAAAAACAGCACTCAACAAAATCAATGTGGCCTATATTAAATGGATGGAAAATTTGGTAACATCATCTAAAAGTAATTATCTGATGGAGGAATTCCTAGTGTGTCCAAAAGGATTTACTCTTGCTGCATATTATCCAATGCTTTTATCAATGATCCGGAGAGTAAGTATAAGGACATTACTGGTGAAGTTTGTGTTAATGAAATCTAGAAGACTGTAACCTGTAAAACCACTCTTCTTGTTTTACTATTGATCACATTTAGCTATGGATACTTGGTATTCTTCCTGGCTTGGCAAACCCCAGCATCAGGCTGGGCATGGCAGTGGTGTTTCTAGTGCAGCACGTACCAGTATCGATCAGGCTGTGATTGACAACCTGCACCGCCTGGGGACAAAATGAATATTCACGTTTGTTCTGTTGTCTATTGGGATCAGATATTTGTGTCCTTGGCTGACGCAGCCTGAAGGCTGCCCTGGCCTCTTGGAAAAGAGCAGAGTCCTGATTCTGAGTGAGGTTTGTGAGAGGCAAAGCACAGTGTTAGCCTACAATGCCATCCCCTCAGTTTTCCTTGGAAAAGCAGAGGGAGTGAAGGTGGTGGTGCTCCTCCTCTGAGCAGTGTCTACCTCCCTGCTGCTGCTTTTGGCTTTCACTCGAGAGCTGCTGGATGGTGTTGTCATAGAAACATAAAAGGGGGATCTGGGAACCCTCCAGTTGGGGCTATGCACAAGACAGCACATTCCACCCCTATGTATCTCAGTCTCTACAAACTCAATGCCTTTCTGCCAGACAGCACAATTAACCAAGCCCACTGTGGTGGCAGTCCTTGCTCACAGTGGCCCAGCCTTTAAATAACCAGCATTTCCAGGTGTCTAGGATCTGTTCTTTCCCTCAGGTAGAGCAGCACAGCCACCAGCTTTGCTGCAAGCAAGCTGAAATCCTCAGGGGCTTCTCTACTTACATAAACTGGGATAGCTGTTTACTGGCACAGGGCCACACCACTTCACATCTGCGAAGGATTTAGCCCACAGACATACGCTGTGCTCATTCTCCACTGAGATGGCTATGCAGCCAGTGTCTGTTTTGCTTTGCACTCAGCTCCATATAGATTAATTTCAACAGTAATAAAGCAATATCTTTGCTGGCTGACACTGGGTTTTTACACTGTTATCCACAGAGACAGGGAAAAACCAACCTAGTCAAACAAGTTCCAGTCACAGTCGTAAATGATCTTGGGTTAACTGAGTGTGCCTTTGAGCGTCCCAGGGGATAGCAGCAATGGAACTCTGGCAAATCTGAGGGCAACCTGATTTGACAGAGCATAACAAGGCAGGACACAGTCTGTTGTGTTAGGTTACCCTGCTGCTTCTCCCTTTTGAATTGCCTGTTAGTGGTAAACCAAATGTAATCAAGGGGAAATCAGGTGAATTTAGCAGCAGAGGGTCAATGTCCCTAGGGACCGCTTTTAGGCAGTGGGATATATAAGGCTTTTCTGCTCTCATAACCTCTTACAATTGCCTGTACTGGTGTAGATCAGCTCTGCTACAAGACAGATGTGCATCTAGATGAGTTGTGTGCCACATCTGCACACCCATCATTGCACTGGTCTGCCCAAGAACTTCCACCCAGGTGATTAGATAAGCTCCTCATGATGCCATCTGCAGATGATGCAGGTTTGAGATTAACGGGCTGCAAATTGCTGAGTAGATAAAAAGAACTGAAAGGAAGCAGGAGGGCTTTTAAAAGCCACTGAAGGTCCAAAGGAAGCACTACAGCAAGGAAAAGAAGCAAACAAGGAGTGGAACGCTGGCAGCATCTGCTGTGTGGGTAGGTCTTGATGGCAAAGGAAGAAGCAGCAGCAGAGGTAGGAGGGGGACCCAGTTCCTAGATTTTGATTGACTCTTTGGATTTTGAACATATAACTCTTTGTGAAGGAGGAGGCTGAGAACTTGCCACTCTTGAAAGCTGTTTGATGCTTTGTTGAAAGGTGGAAGCCGAACAAAGTAACAGTTGAGGGAAAAGCTGCAGAGCATGGTAGAACAAGCTTAAAGAGAGTACAGAGCTTTGAGTCTTTGCTGCCACGGACTCTATTCTCCAGTTCAAAAGGTATTTTCCTTCTTATAATAAGTGTCACAAGTGTAGCCAGGCGTGTACTGACCTGCATATTTCCATCCAGTCACACTAAGCCCAGGACACGTGGTAAGTCAGGGAATTTTGAGCTTTGTTACTAGATATGACAACAAGGTGACTCAGGCAGTTGTGTAGGAGCTGATGACCACCCTGGCCCCATGGAGTTAACGAAATGATTGAAAATAGTCACTTTTTCCTCTGTTCTGGAAGAAAATGAAAATTCACTCAACAAAATGTGCATCTGGTTCAAACCATTCTTTGATGTCAGTGTTTTGGGCAGAAAGTTGTCATTGGTCCTGCCATTGAGCGACCATTTTGCAGAGAGTTGTGTGAGAGATCAGCAGCAGGAGAAGAAAGCCTGTGAAAGCTCTATGGTGCTGAGACACTGGCCTGTCCTTCCTTAGACGTTGGATGGAAGCCCTTCCCTGTGAGGGTGCTGAGGCGCTGGCACAGGGTGCCCAGAGAAGCTGTGGCTGCCCCATCCCTGGCAGTGCTCAAGGCCAGGTTGGACACGGGGGCTTGCAGCAACCTGCTCCCCATCTTTTTCATTTCACAGCACACACAGGCCATGCAGAGGGAAATGTGCCGGTTTACCTGCAAACCGTTGTTTTCAGTGGCCTCTTCCCAGCCCGCTGCTATAAATCCTCTCATGGTGCTGGAGAGCCCGTTTACTACGGCAGGTTTCCATGGCAACCTTGCAGGCAGGGTGCAGGCAGCCCCCCTCCTTCAGATTCACCTCTTGATAGGAAAGCCCCCAGTGGGCCATGCATAGCTGTTCCTATCCTAATGCACTTTCTCCCAGTAAGTGGATGTGTTTTAGCACATAAAGAGAACACTTGCCCTTTTCCAGACTTCATTTGGCATGCAACATGACAGTCAGATATTCTGGAGGTCTAGTTCTTTCCTGACACACATTTCTGTTGTTATTTTAGGACATCAATAGGAAAATGTAAGCTTAATATTTCCTTGTGGTTCTGGCTGTAATCACTGCAAAGGATGTGCATCTCCTACTGCAGCAAATCCCTCCATAGGCTTGGGGCAGCCTCCCACCTGCATTTGAGCTGTTCTCTGAGCAGCCCTCAGCACAGCTCAGTGACTGAGGGGATGACACAGAGCATGAGAGATGCATCTGCTTGTTCTAAACAATATGGGAAGAGCAGCAGCTGCTGGGATTAAAAATCAATACAAGAAATAAGATCAGTGGTAGCAGCAAAAACTGCAGCCAGAGTCTGACTCCTCCCTCTGCATCTCTGTTTTATGTTAATGTTATCTTACAACATTACCTGGGGATGAAGAAATTCATGTCTTATCTCAGGAGCTGTGGCAAGGCACAAGTGGGGGTAACACGTTTAGGTCAGCCTTATTATGCTGCTGATTTGAGAGATAAGAACCCTTAATTACTTCAATGTGCTGTGGTCAACCTGACGCTCCTTGCAGGTTCAAATCAAAACCCCATTTATTAAATGTCTTTGTCTCTTGTTCTGTCACAGATCGCAGGGGTGCAGGATTGGGCGCTGGGCTCTCTGACTTCAGAGCAGTTCACTGTTTTTATCAGCTGCCTCTTCCCACCATATGCTTACTACAAAATTCCTGTCACATCCTGCTTGCAGTTGAAGTCTAGATTTGTGCTTTGATTGTTTGCTAACCGAGAATTGCTGTGAGAAGGGGTTTACAATGTGAATTGCTTAGTCAGACATGTAAAAATCCCCAACAAACAAGCACCATTTCCCTTCCTTTTAGCTGGATGAATCTCCCAAAAGCGAGGGAACTCGCAGCACCCTCACAAAGCAAAGCACCACAGCAAACCAGCGAGAGAAAGGAAGGAGTGTGTCTGCCAGAGCTGCGAGTTATTGCCTACGAGATCCTTGGGGTATATGTGGTGGGTGTGAAAGCCCAGCTGTGTCGTACACAGCTGCTTCCCAACACAGCCTGAGGAGGAATTTCTGGGCTTGGTTCATGTGCAGATGCACTTCCTGAATCCTGCCAGGCCCTGTGGGTTACTGGTTTAAGTAAATAACCCCACCAGTGACAGCGCACAACAGCGGATGCTGAAGCCTCTGGGAGGTGAGTCTGCAGCCTGGACGATGTCAAACCAAACTCCAAACGGCCTTGCACAGGGTTGAGTAGTCACCAAACCCATTTGCCTTTGCTTTGCCATCCATGCTGGAGCTCGCCGAATGCCACAGTGAGACAGGGCTGTGCACTTCTGGTCCCGCTTCATCCTTGTGCACATGAAGACAGCAGAAACTGCTGGCTGGGAAAAAGCAGAGACTCCTATCTGGACCATATGCATCCTGTGGGGCAATCCCATCGGATCGGTTAGCAGCATCACTCTTGGCAGATTCTTGGCTGCAAGAAATTTTGTAATATCCTTTCCAGAAAAAGCATAAAATGGGTTTGTAAAGCCCCCGCTGGGTATGCGATAGCCTGTAGTCTGGTTTGCTAAAAGGAGTAGGAGTAGTTTTGAGTACCTCTGTAGGAAAATCAGAGTGTGAGGGCTGATGCATCATAAGTGCCATATGAGTGAAAACACAGGGCTAATTCTGTCTCAGTTCCCCGTGACAGGAGCTGTGGAGTCAGCAGGCCAGAACCATACATGACTGGCTCATTCTGCTCATACACATCTGAAACTCCCATCTGAATGGATTTGCTCCTGTCTGCCTTGGCTTCACACACTGCAGAAGTGGGATTTGGTCCAGTGATAGGTTCCTCTTCATCTCTGGGCAGATTTGTGGGCTGACACTCCAAGATGTGCAGCCTAACATGCTGGCAATCTGTCACGCTCCTGGCTCCTGTCAGCTCCAACAGCTTGCTGGGAAAACACACTGCCAAGAGATGCCAGTGTGATCTGAGGGACTGGGGAAGCTCTGCCTGTCGGCACGTGCATCCCTGCCCTACTTGGCTCCTCTGTCAATTCATCCAGCCCTGGGCTTTCCTGGTGACTGTCACAGCTTCCTGTCTTCCCAGATCTTCACTGGAAGTTGCCTTCCCACTGCTGAGCTCTCACATTACTGCTCTCTCCTCTCTCTGGTGGACCAGTTCACTTGGCACCATGGCTGTCTGTGAAGCCCGAGGCTGTATTTAGGTCTCATCACTTGCACACCCTGAATAGCTGTGGCTCCCCTCTTGGACAAGCTCTGCATTCGTGGTACTGAAACCTCTAATCAGGCTGAAATGTTGGCTTGGAACAGCTTGAAACAGGAACTTTGTGACTCCAGTCTGGAGCTCAGGAATTCCTTGTTTGGTTGGGCTTGAAAAGCTGAACTGCTGGGGATATCTGACCTTTATTAGATTAGTCTGAGTCTGCTGCTTCAAGAGAGCTTCTCTAGAGACCACAGCGATCCATGTACATGAGAGGATGTGGTGTCAGTGTCTTGCCTCACTAGCAGTACTTTCCAGTTATAATGAGCACTTACAATCCTGACATTGCTGCATAAAGCAAATCTGCAGGATTATAAAGCACGAACAAACGATTGAGGACATAAACCAGAAAAAAGAGCCCAATTCAACATAAACCAAAATGCTGCTGAAACATCAGCCTCTGCTCTGCAATGCCATGGGACCTGGAGGATAGAGGGCCTCTTCCTGGGGTACTTGCTGCAATCCAACCCACAGCAGTATGAAGAACGAGAACGAAGAGGAGAGTGAATCACTGCTCTAGCAGGAGTTTTGCTGCTGCCCCCCATTCCAGGCTCCGACCGAAGTGGCAATGGCCGCTGGTTCGTCCTGGCAGGACCTGCTGGCCGGAGCCTCCCTGGGTTTCCGCTCCTGTTCGCGAGCTGAGCTTGCCCTCTGCTGTTTCCCGAGTGAACTGTTCCCTCCGGTTAAAACTGGGAGACAGGAACAGCGAGACCTGAAGAACCGGGGGGGTTACCCCCAGCTTTCAAATACTGAAACGTCAAAATCGTGACACTTCAAAACCTGACCCCCCCGGAGGGGGAAAAGCCTCATCCGAGACTTCAGCGCATGCTTACTTCATGTTCTCAAGCTTTTCTTTTTCATCACAAAGACCAGAACCCCTTTTCATTTCCCCCTAAATAAAAGCCCCGTGCTCTCTGGAGACCAGGCATCCAGGTGTGACTGAGTGCTGCTGAGAGCAGGACCAAAGGCAGGATGCGCCCACACTGGGAGGTGTGGGAGGTGCCTCGGAACAAGAGGTGCTCTGCAGTGAGGACTCAGGTAGGTCTGGTTTCTCTCCTGCTCTGCACCGTACCCTCTCTCCATCCCCGAACCTCAGAGCTGCTTCCACCTGGGCCCCAGGCTGATTGCGCTGCTCCTCTGCTGCCCTCTCCTCTCCTTTGCAGCCAGCCAGCCCTATGGGCAGTCATGTCCAGGATGCCAGACGCCCTGGAGAGGACTCAAGGGCTTGTCGAGAGCTGCTGGCACCTTGCCGCATGTTTGCAAGCTGAGTTGGGTGCTCAGGCTCCTTTTGTTGCTGTTTGTTTTCTCCTCTGCTCATAACAGCCTCTCCCTGACCTGTTGTTGCTCTCCTCCTGCGCAGAAGGGCTCAAACAAAGGTGTGGTGATGGTTGATGTTCTCCTGGGCTTGTGGGACTCCTCTGGACATCATCCTGCTCCTCCCAGCACTTATGGGCAGGGACTTGTCTTATATGAACTTTTGTGTTCCCAGCAGGTACCAGGGAGCTGGTGCCTGTGGATGGTTCAGTCCAAGGAAGGAGCAGTAAATGGGATGTTCAGTGCTCAGATCTTGCTCACACCTCCCTTTGGAAGTGGCTCCTGGGATTAGCCAGCGTAGAAAGACTGTAGCCCTCCCACGGATCATCTCTGAAGTGCTTCTCTATGTGACTTTGCACAGCTCTTCAGTGAAGGCTTTGTTCCATGCATGGATAACACTTCAAAAGGTAAGTGTTAACCAGGCAGTAAGGATTTTTTTGACTCTCTGACCAGTCAGACAGTGCCTCAAGGGAGTGCATTAGACTCCCGAGCTCCCAGGGCAGCTCTTCAAGTGCATTGAGCCAGAGCAGGACATTTACCAATGGGTCATATCCCTGTCTCTCCCCAGGTTCCATCACAAGGCTGAGAAATTAAATAACAACAGGTCACATTCACAAACGCCACAGATGTGATGGTGAAGGGGCTTTATGGGCAGGCGGCAATGGTAATGAGAAAAAGTATACTTGTAGGCATAAAAGTGCCCTCAGCTGTCTTTCAAAGGCAGCAATCACCAGTTCTTTTGCATAGTTATTTCAGACATGGGTATCAAGGAAGCAGAGTTCTAGCCCAGCTGAAAGATGGGGCACTGGTTTGCATCTGAGGAATCAGCTCCTCCAGGTGGTACACAGGCAATGAGCTGCCATTTTCCTGTGTGGTCATAGCAGAGATTTGGGTAACTTGATTTTAAACTGAGGATTTATCACTGTTGAAAGAATTTAGCACTTGGTTTAATCTGGATTTTTCAGACACAATGGAGCAACTATTTTGAAGTCTGGAGAGTGCTGGATGGTTTTGTAACAGTGCTTGTGGCTCTTACAGCAACACCAAAACTCCCCTTTTCACACTGCTTTCTACAGAAACTTGCTCTATGAAAGTTCCTCAGCCTCAAATTATCAAGATTCAGTTACTACTCGTTGTATGTAATAAGCTCCCATCAAGACCTTCTCTGTATCTGATGTGTTCCTTTGGTTTTTCTGTAAAAGACACAAGGGTTTTTACTCTCGCACATTATCCTGTGTGTTGGGTGGTTTTAAGGTAACTACCAAATAGGACTAACCAGCTAATAGCAGTGAGGACTTTGCTGAATAAGCACTAACATAGCTCAAAGAGCATCAGCTCTGCCAGAACCAAGCACGCATTGGAAACAAGCTGTATATAAAAGCAGTGCAGAGAGTTTTCAGGAGCAGTTCTGTATTTCAGCCACCAGCTCTATAATCGGCTCTGGCTTGGGCATGAGGGGAAATTGCCTATAGCAAAGACATGTGAGAATTGATGCTAAAACATGTCTTTGGTCTCTTGCTTCTGCAGATGTGGCCTTGGCTTGGAAGAGTCTCCAGGAAGCCAAAGCAGTGGTATGTGTGCTTTGAGGAACACTTGCTGTCACCTTTATCAATCTCTGTCACCTGCCTGTGCATCACCTCCACAGAGGTTTCTTTCATGCCATTCAGTTTGCTTTCTCAAGGAACATATGACCTCTTTACTCATTTACTAAGTGACAAAAAGAGGGTAAGGGGAAGAGTAAGAAGTCTTGCCCAATTTCATAACACTCTTCCACATTAATGACAATGACAGGTCAAGGTTTGCCTTGCTTGTGGTTGAAGCCCTGAGCAGAGCAATAGCTGACACTCCCTGGGCTGACACATCTTCTGAGCTCTCCTGTCCTTTTAGTAGGAAACATAATGTTTCTGTCAGGCCCAGCAGCTACAATCCTGACAGAGGACTTGCTTGGATGAATGCACAATGGTACCCAGCTGCATGACACTGGTATCGTGCTGCTGGAGTTGCTGTTGGCTGGGATTACTTCCAGTTTAATGCTGGGTTTAACATCAGAGCAGTACAAAGCTGAGGCACGCATACCTGCAGAGTGTAAATAATGGAGATTATTTCACCTCTTCCCAGTGAATTGCATTCTTTCCAACGGTAGGAAATACCACAAGGAACATGCTCAGACATGCCAGTATTTACAGAGTCACCAGGAGCTGCAAAATTAATCAGAGCAGTAGCGTGTGCCAGCAAAGGGACCACAGAAATAAAACATATGTCTCCCTTCAAAAGAAAAATCTGTCTTTTCACAGCTACAAAAGATTGAAAACAAATTCTATCATCAGACATGGAGATGTGCCAAATCCCAGGCAGCCAGGAGAAAGCTTTGGCATGAAGAAAGCTTTGGTGAGTCCTGAGTTACCAGAAAACTGCTGGGACGGGGGACTGCTTTGGTGCTGGAGGGAAGGGAAGGTGGCAAGAGATAGTGAAAGTCCCTCTTTACTGAGGGAAGAGTGTATTTTCATCAGCTTCCTAATATTCCCAGAGGAATATCACAATGCATGAGGGGTCCCCTTGCTGGAAAGAGCTCAGGCAAAGATGCAACATTAATACCCACCAGCTACAGTGAAGCAAAAGCTACTTGTGCTTGTCCTTAGGTTTTTTTCCTAGAGTTAACTGAAGTGATGTAAATACAGCAGGTTTTGTTCACTGTCACAGGAAATACAAAATGTGTTTAAATTCATCTCTCTAAGAGACCAAGTGGGATAAGAAAAATCAGAAAACCAGATTCCAGAAGACTCTTAAAAACTAATGACAAGAATAGGCTTCACTTGTTATTTTTGCATCTTCTGGGTATTTATTTGTGAGCTGGTTACTGACTGGGAACAGTTTAAACTGCCAGGCTTTGATACACATGGATGTTCTTCCTTCCAGAGCAACAGAGCTTTGTACCATGCCCATGGTACACTCACACAGCTCACTGCCTGGGCCCTGCTCTGGGTAACAAGGAGAGCAAGAGAAGTGTGTCGAGTACATCTGCCAGAAGCTTTGCTGGAGCCTGTGGTTTCACATGTTAATCTCTTTTCTTGCTCCCAAGAATCAGGGAAGGAATGAGGAGCTGGATACTTGCCACGGGGTTTAAGTGACAAGGGCACAATGTGACCTGGTGGAACACACTTTAACACCCAGGGTGCCCAAGTAGCTGGGACACAGGATGCTAAAGGTAGCACGGGGTTCTGTGCAAGGTACTAACCAAATGCTCCATGCTAGTAACCAACCACTGGGTGTGACCTGCAGGACTGGGTGACATAGAGGCAGTGCACACAGGGATTTCTATACCAGACCAAACTCTCGCTCTTCTCTCCCAGAACTGCAGTGCTGCAGGCTCTTTACCAAGTAGGAATGAAATCGTACCCAAGTGTCCAAAGGGCCATTTGGTTGGGGAATAGTCCCTAGTGAAAACAGCCATTTTAATTTAATGGTTAAGGAATATTCTGGACATTTACATAATTTTGCTATGCTGCAGATGGTGAGAGGAGCAAAGATGAAATGCCTTTGAATGAGAAAAGCAATGAGATTCCTCCAGCCTACAGGTAAATAACCACCTCAGTGTCCAGCACCTAGGGGGTGAAGAGGTGAAGGCACCTAAAGGGATTTGAAATTCTGGGATGCAGGACTTCAGGAAAAGTTTAGCACCTTCCTATTTATTAGAAAAAAAGGAAAAGTCTCCAAACAATGTCCCCTTGGCAATGCTGGCCAACGAGCCAGAGGAACAAGCCCATTGACATCAGTCCTCTGGATTAGTCTATCTGCCAGGGCCTGCAATAACTTATCAAACCACAGTTTGCTTTGTGCTTTCCCAGTGTTTGCTCTTTGCCAAACTGCTGGCAACTGGTAAAATGCTGATCCTGTGGAGACACTGAGATCACCACCGAAACATGCTGTAGAAGCTCAGCTGCCATTCATATCAGCAGTGTATTGATCAATTTAATAATACACCCTATGTATTCAGTCTTGGTTTTCTCTTTTCCTAAGAAAGGGAAGCTGTGTTGCTCTCTGCCCTGCTCAGTCACAGATCTGTTTCCTTGAGAGCCCTTCTGTGAGCTCTGGCCCATCCAGCATGACCCCCAGGGAGGACTCAAGCTCAGCACCTTGCAGCTCTGCTGGGGAGGAGGATGTGAATGCTGAAGGCACAGCTGGGACATGGTCTTCTGCAAAGAGCTTGTTCAGACCAAGAAGGGACCATTTCAGGGAGCAGGCAGATTCAGGAGGTCACACAGTACAAAAGAAAACATCTCCCTGCTCTCTGTGTCATCCACCTCAGTGCCCTGCAAGGAGCAGTCCGTGCTCAGCTGTCCAGCATGGCAGCTGGAGCAATGTCCTGCTTCCTGCATGCCACCCTCCATCAGGCAGCAAGCCCAGTGCTGAGAAGCTGGAAGACTTGTGGAAAAAATCACCCCAGAACAAGTTAGAGCAACTCAAGAAGAGAATCCAGGAGCAGAAGCAAAAGCAGGAAGCAGCATTGCAGAAGTGCCTGGTTTCTGCCTATGCTGAAGAGCCACTGCAAAAAAGAGGCCTGAAGAGAAAGGTGTGCCAAGTGATGTCTGCTCCTCCTGCTCCAGCTCACAGAGGTCAGTAGCAGTGTGGCACCTATGGAGAAAGGCTGAAGCTGTGGATTTGGCATAGCTGAATAACTGACCCCACAGCTCCCACCCCACACTTTGGTGTATGCTGGGCAGCAACATGCTCACATGATAAATGCATTTACTCCTGCAGCCCCTGGGGGAGCTGTGAACCACCCTCGTCTATAGCTATGAACTTGGTTCCTGGATTTGCTTCTCCGCTGGATTTACTTCCCCAAATGCACAAATTTATACATCTCTTTCCACAAAATAGGAAAGAATTTGTTGCAAATATATATTCTGTATCAAGCATGAAATGCCAAAGAGCAGCACAGTAGTGTGGAGAGGCATCACAGGTATTTAAAGCAGGAATTGTGTAGTTCAGAGGCTTAGAGTGGATTTAACAGTTCATTCAGTGGAAATTGTGTGGATCTGAAAGCAAATATTATTAGACTTCCTCATCCTGCTTTGCTGCTAAGTTTGGGCCTGAAGGAGCATCCATCTACAGCTGTCACTTCAGTTTAGAGTGATTTAAGGTCTGAGATTGCTGGGAGTAACATGCAGACTCGATAGCAAGGGCTGTCCTGTCAGCAGGGGATTACTGCGGGTGTATTAGACTAGAGAGGACATGCTGCAAAGCTGTGCATAACAAGTCTTGTTGCTGTAATAGCATTAGTGTTAATTCATTTGGGCATTATGATCCCTGTCACACAGCACCAGCTTCTGCAGGCATTTCCCTTAGATTTGCTCCAAGTCACCTTTACAGTGGTGTCTGGAGGTATTTGGTGGGTCTGTGGCAGCGCAGGTCTGTGCTGCCATCTCCCCCTTTCAGCTGACCCAGGCAGTGCTTTCTGTCACCAGTGTGCAGTTACAACCTCCCCCCCCCCCAATGCCCAGCAGCCAAAGCTGCAATCCCCACTGAGCCTCTTTCCAACATACCCCTGGGGAAGGCTGCTTTGGTCTGGGTTTAACCAGGGTCACTTTACATAACTGAGTTAGGGAAGTACCAGGCAAACAACGCCACTTGCAGAGCAGAGGCAGCCTCTGAGGCTGCACAGTAACAGCTCCAGATGCTCGGTTCAGACACAGTTCAGTTTGTGTGACTGCACCATGAAAAGTGTGTTGCAGCTGCTTTGCCAGGTACTTCCCAGGTCTGGCCTGGGAAACCTGCTCCTGCTCTTCACACATGCAGGAGCTTGGTGCTATCACATACCGGCATTTGCACTGCTCCTGGTAGCCTAACACGTCTCAAATATCTGTTTGTCCAGGTTTAGTGCTGGGAACTTGGGGTTTGCTCTCTCCTTATCTGATGAAGAGCACAGAATACCAGGCAGGGAAGAATTTGCCATCCCTGGACAAGGGAGGCATTATAAAAAAGCCCCCCAGATCCAGGCTGGCAATGCTGCATCCTAACAGTTTGTTACCTGCACCTTGCCCTAGCATGCAGGGTTTGTGTACTCTGCACAAAAGGTTAGTCTGGATCTCCAAAGAGACACGAGGGGAGGGTGTCCCATTGCACCCACATCGCCAGTTGGGTTCCATCTGCACAGTTCACTGTTGTACATGCAGACAGGGTCACAGAAGTAACCCCAGGGATGTAACCAGGCCAGTGCTTGCTTTGCCAGGACATCTGTAGTACCACAAAGAGTTCGGTAACCAGTGTCATTAAAGAGACTCTCATTTTTGTGTTCGAAGTGAACGGAACTGAGTTTGGTTTGGTTGTGTCTGAAGTTTGATTTTAGGTGCACACTAATTCTTTCCTGTGCTTTTTTTTATCCCTCTTCTGATTAAAGATAGAAGAGAGAGAAGCTCAGCACGGAGAGTTCAAACACAAAGGCAGACGCAGCCTTCACCCAAGTCCTCTGTGCTGGAGAGAGCAGCAACAGGTAAAGGTAAGGATGAAAATCATGAGCAATTACATGGACTGATGCACCAAACTGCTGGAGGTCAGTGTCATCCAGGCACCCACCTGCCAAAATCTTTAGCTGGGTGTTAAACCAAATCCTAGGATCCTAGGATCCACAGTCAAGGACCATACCAAACATGTAACAAAGAAAACCATTGAGGGTTATGGTGGTTCTTCCCTGTGAGGGTGGTGAAGCCCTGGCACAGGTTGACCAGAGCAGCTGTGACTGCCCCATCAATATTCAGTTCTGTGTTCCCCAATGAATTAAGAGTGCCCTCAAAATGCAGGGATTTCCTGGCCTGTGAAATAGGGATTAAACCAAAGTAGTCAGATTAATTATTCACAGCCTTACTGCAGTCAACAGCTGGAAGCAGTGGTCAGTCCTCAGTTCTCAGGTTTCTTTGACCAGTATGCTAGCTGCACATTTGAATTACTGAAGTAATTCACCCATTAAATGCTATTACTTTACATAGGAAGTGGTTGTGTTCAAACTTAGTGGGGAATTGGGCAAGTAGTGGAAGTGCTGTGGGTGCTGCTCCCTCGAAGCTGCTGTATTTTACACCAGCCAAGGTACCAGGTATGTAACCTGGGTGAACCAGAAAGAAAAAACCCCAAGCTATCTAATCCCATGCAGGTGAAATTATGAACACAGTGGCACCATGTGCTCAACTACCTAAAGATGATTTAAAATGCATGAAATATGTAATAATTTCCTCTCCCTCCTCTTTTTTTTTTTTTTGTTTTAATGGATTGTTTGAAAAATGGCTCCATCTTCCTCCGAGAGAGGGTCATAATAAGAGCATGGCACATGAAACATTCATCATTGTAACTGCCAGTGTCATGGTGTCTTTATTGGCTATTAGTTTCTGTCAGTGCAAGAGCCAAGGCAGGGCTAGAGGAGATGAATGAGGGGCAGGGGTCAGAGCCAGAGCACTCATGAATTTGATGAATTAGAAATTTGCTGCAGTTAACAAAAAATTAAGTCACAACAGCTATAAAATATTCATCCGTTCATAGGTAGAAATCCTCCCAGAGGAATATTAAAATCAAAAGATGTTCTTCTAGCGACTGTTTGTATCAGAAATGCAGCTGCTCTTGAACTTTAGCAAAGGAGTTTCTGTAGTTCATAAACACTGTGTAGATAAAAAAGATTTAATTGGAATCAGACAACATGGGGAAGTGAAGATTGTGAGATCTGCACTCGGGGAAGCTCAGACAGCATGCAAAATAAGCGTTTCCCGCATCTTTAGTACAGCTAAACTAGAAAACAAAGTAATACAGCAAGGTGTTCACTAAAGACACTGATGGGTCTCAGCCTTCCTCAGCCCATCAGATTCTGGCAATTCCATCCATAGTTCCTGCTGTGAGACACAGATCTAGTGTATAAGTCCTCTGAAGGGTTCCAGAGTAAATCCACATGATCATAGGGAGTGACTTCAGCTGCACAGAGTGAAGCTCTTCCTTGTCTTAAAAACTTCATTCCTCTCATGACATGACCTAAACTGCACGATCAAGATGTGCTCAGAGCATCTCAGAGTCTACTGCCAGCCCTGCTGCTGTGAGCAGCTGTGACTCTGTCAGGGGCCGTGGTCCAGAGCCCAGGGCTGTTGGCCGAGATGCTGCCTTACTCCAAGCAGGGGATCTCGAGATGATCCCACTGACCAGTCAGTCTCTGAAGCTGCTCTGTGTTCAGCAGGTGATTCTCAGAGGTGCTGCACACAGCTCAGCTCATGGACAAGTTTACTGAGCAGAAGGTGGAAAAGCCTGACTCAGTACTGAACCACATCTTTGAATTGAGGCCAATATCAATTTAAGAGTAAAGTCTCTTCTGTAAAAAAATAAGCTTGAATATTTTCAATGGGGGGAATTTCCATGCAAAACCCAAACAACAAATACCTGTTTAGTCACCTACAACTGGCAAAGCGTTTGCGATAAATACATGATTATGCCAGTGCAAGTGTTGGCATGCTGCAAATGCAGTCTGAAATGCTGAAGCAAAACAGTGATAAATGTTGTCTATTATGTGACACCACCTATTAAGCAGAAAAAAATTGTGCTGCATACTGCATCGTTCATTTTTGCATTATACATTGTCCCTCATCCTGTGTTGTTCATTGATTCTTCCCCACTGGATCCTGCTGATTCTCACCAGTTTCAAAATGATTTAGTTTACTCCAGCAAGTTTGAAGTGATCACATATACACAGTAAGGACCAGCCGTCTGCAGCTGCCATCAGGGAAGGATGCTTTCAGACACCCTCAGGTTGATGTCCCTACCTCTTCTTAGTACTCCTGAGGACTGGGGGGGGGGGTCAATGGCTTCTGAGTAAAACTTGTAACAACTGTGTGTACATGCCAGAAGTGCTAAATTGTATAATTTATAATGGTAATGGTCCAGCCTTCAGATACCACTGAACCTTCATGTGCTGCCCTCATCCTATTCATGAACCAGCTCTCTGTCAGCTGGTGAACAGATGTGAGCAGAATAACAGCCTCCACACCTGCAGTGCTTTAAAACCTTCTTGTTATCCAAGCATCAACTCTTTTTGTAAAACCTGCCCTGACTGAAACTTTTTAGAACCTGCAAAATCCCCATTAAAAAGACATACTAGAGTTGCAACCTCCTTACAAAGAACAGGTGAGAGTTTAACAATTAAATACAAATCCCCTGTTTCAGGTGCGAAGCTGCCTGGTGCTTCTGCCTGGAGAGAAGGTCAGAAGTTAGCTAGGAAGTTGCTTGGTCCACCCCCTACCTTTCCAAACCAGAGGAGCACAGCTGAAGAGCAGACCACAGCAACTACCCCCAGCAAGGCACCGACCAAGGATACAAAGCAAATACTCAGGAGCCTGCACTTGCAAAGCCAGTGTCACAATGAACATAGACACACAAGGCTCCACCAGGACACTGCAAAAGAAAAGGTGGAAGCTCTGCAGAGATACCTGGGGATCCATTCTCCTTCACCTGGACCTCAGGGCACAGCTCTGTCTGCCTTCAGTGGGGAAAAGATACGCTCTTCAGCAATGAAAGATGGAGCCAAGCCCAGGACCTCAGGAAACTGCAGCAGAGGAAAAAGTGCATCTCCTCAGAGACAGAAAGGCTCAAGCAGCCCTGCACAGAAAGAGTCTGAGAAAGAAAACCTAAAACACCCCTCAAAAAGGAGGGTGAACATTAAGAAACCTCACCCCTACAGCCCTGAAATTATTCAGGAGTTTATGTATCAAAAGAAGGAAGAAAGAAAGAAAAAAAGCCTGGAAGAGAAAAAGTCCTTGGTGCAGGCCACAGAGCTGAGAAATAAGAGATTGCAGGAAGTATACAGGAAACAGAGAGAAGCTGTAGGAAGGAAAACGTGTTCTGACCAGATGCAGAAGCTCATGGGTAAAACAGCATCTGCAAAAGGGAGTCCTCAGGGTAAACGTGAACAAGTAAGTCATCATTGGTTTTGGGAACTGAAACCCCCCCACCCTTGATAAGCACAGCAGGAGATGAAACACTTCCTGCAAGTGCTTCAAAGTATCTGTATAGTTGCATGATCCAATTATTAACTGGAACAAAAGCCAAATATTACCCTTGTATTGCCCAGGTATTTGATGCTTATGCTAATGGTTACTTCTGTTTCAGGAGCAAACCACTGGTGGCATTCCAGAGAGGAGTTTCACAGCCTGGGTGGATAAAACATCCTGGACTCTATTAAGTGAAGACCACACAAGCAGGTACTAGACATAAACAGCATCTTTGAAAGCCTCTTTCTCAGCACTCTGCAGACTTTTCATGTTATTCTGTTGTAAACTATAAAAAGCAGAGCAATGAACCAGTGCAATACCTCACTGTAAACCAGCCGCTCTGCACCCCGGTCAGGGAGCAGCCGGGAGTGCTTTGGAGCATAGGAGGACACCAGTGCTCTGGCTCTCCAGGTTGAAGCAAAGTTTTCAGCCCACTTCTATGTTTTTTATTTTTACATAATGATTATTCCTTGCTAGCCCCTGGCTGATTCTTCACCTTATCTGTCAGCAGTTCATGCTCCAGCCTGAATCTATAATTTGACAAAGGTATCTGTAGGCAGAGAACTCTTTCTATTGTGAAGAGCTTTAGCTGAAGATATTGGTCTGGGCAGAAAGTTACTGTTACTTTGTCTTTATAACATGGTTATTTCTCCTTTTTATTTAAACAGGAGTCAACTAAAAGCAGTTCAGTCACCTAAAACCAGAGAGGCATCAGCTTCTCCAGCAACACCAGAGTCCAAGTGCTGGTTTGTCAGTCCTCTGAAACGTGAAGACTCGAGGGACTGCTCTCCCTCAGCCTCACACATGCCTCCTCTGAGCTTCTTCCTTCATCAGGAAGATACAAAACCTTATTCCAAGGACTTGACTTCTGGTCTTTCTCCATACAGAAGTAAACAGGAACGAGTGAAAGTCATACGTAGTCTATCTAAGGAACTTTCAGAGAAGATTGAGATGGCAACTAAGAGACTGAATGCAGTGAGCTGGACTCAAGACTCCACTGGCAAAACATCGTCAGAGAAAACTCTGGACCTTTACAATGAGTCTTCTTCTGTCCCAGAACCTGATACCATCAAGGATGAGCAAGACAGGACAATGATCACACAAATGCTTCTGGATGCCCCAGATCCTGACGCATTAGTTGTGCCATCAGGTAAGGAATTTCAAGGACTGGGCAGGATTAGCCTTGAGGATAGCACTAGTGGAAGCAACATCCCTGGACAGCCAGATGGAAATAGCCACTCCTTGACCCAGTGGGCTTAGATGCCCAAGTATTCCAAAGCTACAAAGCAGTATTTAAGCCTCAGCTCCCTTTGGCTGTTGGAAGAGTTGTGTCTTGGCAAGTCCCTGAGCAGTGGGTCTTCAGAAGGAGCAGTCATGGAGCCTTGAGTGCTTGCAGGCTCGTTCCCTGCTCAGCTCAGATCTAATTTAGAAATAATCTGAGTACTTTCTTCTCCTCTCATGGCACCTGTGAAGCTCCATCTCTGAATTTTATCTGTAGCTTTGCCACTGATTTTGGACATATCACTTCACCTTCTGGTGCTGAGGCTTTCCCAGGTGGGGAGAAAGGACTTATAAACCTAACCCTGTGCACTTAGAAACCTGTGGGTGAGAAGAGCTATATGGAAGTTAAGTGCTCACACATAAGTAGGCAGAAAACAGATGCCAAAGCTGGGCCATTTCATTTCTACCAAGAGCATATTTATTAAATGTCTTCATTTGTCTTTTTAAAAGGTTTTGCTGTGAATAAGGGCTCCGAGGTGGACACAAGCCTATTGCATGGAAAGCCCATAACTGGCCCAGCCACTCCATCTCACAGATTCCTCTCTAGAAGGTAAACAAATCTGCATATATTATTCTCTAAATGCACCCCCCATACACGTAGTTCAAATAAATGGCACCAATTCAGCACGCAGCCAGCCTCCTCTTCGCTCCTTACCCGGAGAATCGCCAAGTAGGCAGTTTTTGACACAAGATGTATTGAAAGAGGGAACCACCTGTTCGCGGAGAGCTGGAAGGTCGATGGGAGAGGTTCACCCGGGGTTTTTGGACAGATGGATCTCCGCTACAGGGGGGTTTGCCGCAGAGGCAGCCTCCCCGCAACGGGAGGAGGCGGGGAGCAGGGGGGCAGCGCTCCCCTCCCCGTGCAGCCGAGGCTCTGCCCTTCCTGGAGCGGCGACAGCACCGGTGGGGACGGGCTGGGGCCAGCGCTGCCCGCCAGGAGGTGCCAGCAGCACTGCGCGCCCCTCCGCGCCCGCGGAGCTCCCGTAAGCCCGCCATGTCCCACCAGGTGGCACTGCCAGCAGAGTAAATGGGTTGTCTTCACGAGTACCTAGTTAAACCTCCGCCGGTCTCCTCCTTGCGCGGGATTGCAGTGATTTAATCAACCGAATACTATACATTCATTTTTAGCAATTGTTTTCACTCACTTTGCTCTGAAGTGGGGTGAAGGATTCTGCTTACTCCGGCTCTACTGGTTGTGTGTATGTGGAGCAACACCTCCTCACAAACATTGTGTTTCCTTGAACAGGACACATTGTCATTATTATGGAAAATGGGTTTTGAAGCAGGAAGTTTAGAGGAAAAGGACTGTGCTCGCACAGGTTCGTTTCAGGAGCCTATGTTAATGAAATGTTTAATTTGATGGCAATGAGCAGAAATCCTTCTGGTCTTAAAGAGCAAAGACCTACTCATGTGTCAGCCCCAGGTGGGTTGTCTCTGGTGGCAGAAGGACCATGGAGAGACAATCGCAACGGCTCAGGCTGTGCCCCCATCCAGGCACAGTGAAGAGCAAAGCCAGAGCCCTGCAGGGGCCGAGAGCTCTTCTCTTAGAGAATAAATCCCCCGAGCCCTGGAAGATAAAGTCTGACCTGGACAGGCATTGCAAAGAAAGGACCTATGCGCAGCAAACTGGCCTCTGCTTCCCCACATTCCTATTCAGACAGAAGGATGAGTTGCTGTGGGGATCCCAGCCCAGGCTCTGCTGGTCTGCACAAAGCTGGACTGAGAAAGAAGAGCAGTTTTTAACTGAAGGTGGGATTCAAGGCACAGCATTTTACTACAGAAGATTGTTTGGAGCTTTACGGTGCAAAATAAACAAGAGCAAAATGAAAATTGGAGCAGTAAGTCCAGAGAGCTCAGCTTAAAAAAAGTTGACAAGTGATTATTGGAGTTTCTGAGTTAACTCTGTTCTTTGTGTGCAACTGCCACATTCCCAATGGTTGGGCTGGTTTCTGCCCCAAGAGATCATTTGCAAGGATTATAGAGCTCTTTTGTCACAGAAGATGGCAACTGTATAAAACTGGAGCACTTGTCACTCCGTGAGTTCAGTGAAGAGTTGAGCTGTGTCTGTGATGCCCTTCAGTGGGGTAGGGAGCATGGCCAGTCCATTACTCTTGCCTTGATGTGCATGTTTACAGGCAACTCTAATTCACAGTAATGGATGGAAGGTGGTGCAGAACCCCCGTAGGCCCTGCTGGGAACAGCCCCTCAGCTGTAATGAACAAGCATCAAAGCAGAAATAAGACAGATTGTGCTGATCTCCTGAACAATGCAATCACTGAGAAAGTGAAGCGCCGTGTGTTTGAGTCAAAGTCCTCAGAGCATCACACAAAAACCACCAATAAAACTCTCAAACAATAAATCACAGTCCTGTTGCAAGTGCTATTTCAAAAGACAAGGAGAGCTACTTGCAGATAAAATATCACTGTATGTAGAGATTAGAAGTGCAAAGTGTTGCTGTACTGTGAACAATTCCAGATTCATTTCCCTGTGGGTTGAGGGCCCCTCTGATGCAGCAGTGAGTGGCAGTAAGGGGATGATATAAAAGAAAGATCACCCTGTGTCTAACCCTTTCTTAGTTACTGGTAAAGTAGATAATACAAAGGTTCAGCATAAAAGCCCCTCTATGAATTGGTTTTTATTTGCACATGATCTAGATTCTCACTTTGGATGTAGTCCTGAGTCCTGCACACTCACTCGTGGGAAGCAAAAGTGGGTGAAGTCCTTACACACAGGCGGGCATCACAGCCAGAAAGGACAACATGAGGCTCCCATCATCCAGCACCAAGAGAACTCCACCAGGGGACTGAAGGAAGCCTGTTCTTCACCTTTACAAGACTGTGCTAACAGGCAGGGACAGTGGGGTCTTAGCGCTCAGTAACCTGTGCCTGTATCACCAGCGTAGCCAGAGCTGGGTTAGAAAATGTGAAGTAAAAGCAGCTGAATTGGGCCCGTGCTTTGACTTCCGCTGTTGCTACCAGTGACAATGAATTATGAGTCTACAGCTGGCCACAACAGATACTCTCTTCAAGAGTTCATCTGAACAAAGCCACCTGTGAAAAGCTGACGGTTTGCTGGCCTCAGTCACAAACACAAACCCTCCTGGTTACAAAACCAGCTCTTGACATCATCATCTTACCACAGCCTGTTTCAACAGCAGAGGTTTCTGTTTACATGTTTAATTATAGCTGTGAAAACAGTGACTCATGTTCATGCAAGAAGTCCTGCAGGTGCCTCTTTCCATGAGAAACGTTCCCATTTCATGCACGGCTGCTCTGCCGGCTGCAGGGCGGCTGATGGAGATGTGTTGCTAATGCAAATAATTCACTGATGGGAATTCTCCAAACCGCCAGTAAATGTGTGTACAGTTTCATCCCTCACCTATACAAGTGGCTTCTGTTACATTCCTTAGAGACAGTGGTTAGATACCAAGTCTGCCTCCCACTGTGGACCCAATAATGCTTTTTAGCCAAATCCAAAGAGCCTCATCTGGGAATTGTGATGGTTTATGCCTGCTATAGAGGTGGTTGTGCCTGGAGGAGAGGGGTTGCTGGCTGCTCCTGTGTAATCCCAATACCATCGGTAGAATCTGCATTGACTTCCACTGGTGTTGGCAGTAGCCTTCCCAGGAAACTGGCAGGGCTGGATTTGGATGCCTGCATCAGTCTCCCCAAACAGAGGTGGGCATTTCTCAAGAGCCAAAGGAAACAGTGGCATTAGCTAAAAACCTCTCACATCACAAAAGCTGAGACAATGCTCAGTGCCTTTACCCAGTGAATACTAGAACTGCTTTTTACCTCCTCTCTTTTTCCTTTTCTCTCACCCACCTTTGCTCCCACTTTCAGAAGACTACATCCAAGACATGGTAGTGAAAGCTGTTCTAATTGTTTTAGCAGTTTCTGGGTCATGAAAAACAAAGAAAAGCTTATTAAGGAGAAAAACGAGATAAGATTTCCCTAAGCTGATTGCTGATTGAAAAAAATATTCCACATTCATTTTTCTGTATAAAAAAGAGAACATCTGTCACTGTTTCAGCATGTCTCAGTGTCCTGAGTGTGCTTCAGCTGAGGCTTGATCAATAAATGCCCATTTCGCACCTTTCTTCCTAATCTTTATAGTTAAGCTCAGAGAGTTAGAGATCAAAATAAAACAAAACCAGTTGCTGGGATCTTTGTCAGGACAGTGGGACTTGGTGCTGACACTGTTGCGAAACATCAGTATGTACGTTAACAGCAAATCACAGCTCTGGGTCACAGCCATGCTCACCATTAGCCCAGGAACATGGAACAGAGATCGGTACTCTGTGTTTCTGAAAGATTTCGGAGAGCTTTGCCAAGGTTCAGACCCAGATTGTGCAACCAGGTCTCGGCATGGCACAGATTGTACGATGAAGCCTCATAAATTCAGCTTCAAAACTGCAAGGTTGTTGTTTCTGTTTGCCACTTGATAGTTTTGGAAAACTATCAAGCCCTTTCAGAGCAGTAATTAGAGTAGGTAAAGACAAGTGTTGTTACCTGTACTGACAACATCAAGGTACAGTATGACATTACATTGAGCCTTTTGTTTCAATTTAACAAAATGCAATAAATGATAGCTTGGATAAAATAACACCATTTTACTTCAAAAGACTGCTTACACACATGCACCATCTTAAAAACTCTCCAAGTAATTGTTGCTACCTTGGCACAGTTCACAGAAAGAACTCACAGCTCAGAGGAATCACTGCTGGTGGGAGCCTAAAGTTCAGGATCCAGAGGAAACTGCCAATGGGTCTCCTGGAGAGAGCCTGAGGACACGGCACAGCCGATTACAGCTCTCCTCCCCTCTGAGGGCTGGAGCTGAGGCTCAAGGTGGCTGTGAGCAGGACCATGGTAAGGTGGCATTTCCCAAAGTGTAGGGTGTGGTGGTTATCCAGTGCCCTCCCAAGGTACTTCCTATGCCATTGCTAAAGAATTAATAGTCCTTCATTGTAAGAGAATTCCTGCTAATGGCTCTGACTAGAACTGAAAATACTTCTGGGGTGAGGGGGAATAGCCAGGTCATGTCAACCTAGTTGATTCTATGATTTTATGTTCCAGACTTCGAAGGTGAAGGATGTTCCCTCAACATTCAAGTCCAATTTGATTACAGCCCACTGAAAAAATGCAATAGAAGTTCTTTTGCTGTCACACGTGTGACTGCAGCAGAGGGACAACCTCACAGGTTGCTCCCATGCTGAGTTACACCATGACAGCCATAGACAGCCCCAGATGGAATAACCACTTGTTTAGACTGGAGACATTTTCAGCTTCACCTGAAGGTCTCCCAGAGCCTTGCAATGAATTCTTCATAATTGCCACATCACATAAGTGTGGGATATTATCCTACTTGGGCAGCAAGAGACATCAAGGCACATTTACAGGGGCTAGCAAAGGATGCAGGCTGATGGAGAGATGTGTTCAAGGACCCTGGAGGGCTGGGCAAGGCAGGATGACTGCAGGGCTTTGCCTCTTCTGCCCCAACAAACGTTTGCCTGGAAACAAGGGAAAGTTTGTGGCCGAAAGGGTTAAATGGCAAACAGCAGCATGAGCCTGCTCTGTCTGAAGAGATCTCTGCTGGCTTCCACCAAACAGAGCAGATGGTGCATTGTTTTAAGGGCTTTTCTGAGACAAAAGAACAAGATCAGATAACCTTTCCTCAAAGAGGGTACTTACAAAAAGCCTTTGCTCTTATTAAGGATTCTTCATTGTTTTGCCCACCAAATTTCATACTTAATATTGGATTTTGAGGTGGTGTTGATGCCAGCATTGTTTCCTAGGCTTCTGCCCAACCCCCAGGGGCTGGGAGGGCATCTCACATGATTGGACAGTGAGTCTGTTGTCTGAAGTGTTTACCACAAGCAAAAGACATTGTATTTGTTTAATATTAATAACTAAGGGCCCCAATTCTGGAAGCTATTTGGCAAAAAGTCCCTGCCATCTACTATTCACTATAGGAACAATAGGAACTGCTGCCTTGTGTCTATGCCAGGAGAGGCCTGAACCTTCTCTGAGTGTTTGCAGGCTCTGACAGCACTGGAGCTTCAGCCCATGGTTTGACTGTGAGCCAGCAGGTCCACTCCAGGCCACGCTGCTGCAGATGAGGCACAGAACTGTCATTCTGAAGACAATGTGGGTTTGAAATATGGGTCACAAGTGGATCTGTTTGCCACTCTTAGCAGGGAAAGGGCATTCAGACACAAGCCTGTATTGTTTGCTTGAGGCGTCACACCAGCAGTTGACTGTGTTCTGTGTGAACACAGAAGTCACTGTGCACACGCAGCATAATGATGTGCAATTATATAACTGCTGCAAAACATAAATATCTACCATTAAAAGGTACCCACATCACTGCTTGCTGAGCCAAAGACATGAAAAATATTCTGTAGTAAACATACTTGACAAAATAACAAATTTCATTTTCAAACATAATAAAGCAGGATGTAAGAAGCAGATATTCACAACGTATTTCTAACTGTTTACTGCCTGGAGTAAGACAGTGACCTGTCTGAACTGTTCCATTTTCTTTCTAAACACAGCCAGTATAAACTCCAGATTTGCCACTGCTGTAAGCACACCTGTGATGAACACAAATTGGCTCCACAGGCATCACTGGGAAGTATTTCACACAGCTCCTATGTGCATCTCAAACCAGTTCAGCACAAAACCTGCTATAACCAAGTGAGCTGGTGAGGAAGTGGTTTGCACATCTTGCTTGTCTCAGAGACACCACTACATAAAATCTTCCCATCATTCCTGCCAGGTCACCAGGTCTCTTCCCCAGGGAGCTGAATGAGGTGTAGTTTCCTTGATACTGCAAGAAAAGCCCCCCAGTTTCCCTATTGCTATTAAATAAGGGAAGTTGCTGATTTAAAAGAAAACCATTCTGCTTGTGCCCCTTGCTACAGCCTTGTGATGGGACTAAATGAGCCAGAAAGCCCATTTCATGGGCCAGACTTACGTTTCCTTTTTTGTATTTGAGAGAGAACAAGGTCTAAGCTGAAGTTAATTGTTAAAAAGAAGTATTTTCTAACCGTGGAAGTTTAAGCATGGCAACTGGTTTGAAGTAACTTGCAATAGGAAAGCAAATGGGGTGGTCTCCATTGTTCTCAAAATGCAGAATTTTAACCTGATTACAAAGAGAATATATTTCTATGTAACATCTTTCCCCTCCACTGCGGATTGAGATATTCTCTCACCTCACTAGAGGGAGCTGCCTTCTTACTTCTAGCAGAGAGAAACGATTAAATTGGTGGAATCAGGGCAGTGTAAGAGCCTGGTTTCAGCTAATTGTCCGCTGATGGATAGTGCTGAGATAAGACAGCTCCTCGTGTTTCGCTTCAAAATCCTACACTGGCTTTTGTATGTTACGAAGTTTCTGCCTGGTGCTGCAGTGAGCTCCATCAGCAGCCTCCAAACACCTCTCAAGCAGTCTGCAGCAATGGCAGTTTCAAGCTTCTTGGCATTGTGGCAGGCAACAAGAGAGAATTGCTCTCACTTCCTTTGATACTAGTTTTCTCCCTCTGAACTTGCCTGTGATGCACATTTTATGCACACCATGCCTGGGTGTGCATCAGATTCAGGACTTTCTCCTTTCCATGCTACTTGTGTCTTGTTCCTTGTGAAATACCACTGCGCAGCATGTGAACACACACATTTCTTCCTCTGGGCAGTCAGGTGTTGCTTTGCCATACAGGCTGGGACTGTGGTACCCATACTGCAAGTGGAGTGGGTTGAGGGAATAGAAAGAACATTCCATGGAAATTCAGAGTTCTGTTTAGGTCCAGATTTGGGCCCAGCTCCCTCCTGCTAGCCTGCAGCAAGAGCTGCTCTGCTGCTCTGTGTGTGATGTGCCACACGTGGAAGGGGCAGCAGCAGGGTGAGGTATTGCCATGTGCTGCAACATCTGGTTGACAGCTGAACTCTGGCCAACCCTCCACACCAGAGGATTTAGATATAAAAAACCTGCAGAGGACAGGAGCAGCACAGGCCACATTAATCCCCTTGTTTAGCAAGCAACTAGTCTTCAGTGACAAGCAGGATGCCAGATGTATTTATAGAGAAGAAACCGATTCAGCAGGCGTGGAGGTACAGATTCTCTGAGGTACTCAAGAATGCAGCTCATTGATTTCCCTGAGTAAATGAGCAAAGCTTTCAAGTGTAGAGCCTCTTTCTTAGGGATTGCTCTTGGCCCACAGGTCTTGCTGAAGAAGGGTCAAACTGCCATCCTTGTCACCTGAGCTGCAAATCTCAGCTGTGACCAGGGGTTAGCAAACCTCTCTTCTGTGTCTCCAGCTCAGTTCCTGCATGCTAACAAGGTACTGAAATGCCTGGGTGTTTTTTCACCCATCCCTTCCCTTCCCTTTGCAATAATGCAATTGAGCTAGCACAGTAACTCTGGAGAAGGGAAGGATTGCCCTGACCTGGGTATCAAACAGGTCAGCTCCTTCTGGATCTGTTGCTCCCTCACAGTAGCATTTCAGGACTCTTTACACCCCATCTTCAAACGATTCCAGGCAATGTAGTCAAAGTTGTGCTTACATCTGAAGCTGCAAGTATGTATTTTGGTAATAACTGGTTTGGACTGATTGCTGACACAGGCAGAAAGAGGAAAATCTGTCCTTGAGTAAAGCAGCAGTTAAGTGCTTCTGCCTGGCTTCAAGTGATTAGAAAAATGAGACTTTTAGCCCAGCTTTCTTAATTATATGTCACAGATTCTACAGGGCTTTGCTGAGATTCTGCAGGTGCAGCGGAAAGTGATTTAATAAATTGCATTTTTTGAAAGACTGAGTGTGTGTACATTGAAGCTATCTGGGGATGCAGAAACCCCATTCATCACAGAGCAGGAGGCCGTGAAGTTTAGCCAGATGGTATTTTCTTTAATGCTGGGTGTTGCAGCACAAGAAATGCATCTGCAAATAGCCACAATTAGGAAAACTTTGTTCAAAAGGAGTGAACACAGGCCAGAGCGAACTTCTTACTCACTTTGATATTAGTACCATTGGCCAGGCTTTGAGCAGAATAACAATAAGATTGTTCAGTTTGAGGCATAAACTGAAAACACTTGCCAGTTTTAAGCTCTATCCTAGTAGATTACCATGCTTCACAATGGCCCACATATTAGCATTAAAAGCTACTCAGACAACTTGACATCAGTAAGTTTAGCTTGTAGTTTTTTTCTTTACAAAATGACCTCATTTGTTAGGTCTGAAGGAGGCTTCCTCAGCTGGCTTTGAAAGTGATGAGCTGTCTGCATACCCACTGAAGAGCTCTTCACTTTTTTTCTATTTTTTCTAGTCTTTTTTCTATTACCTTGCTTAAAACCATCAGTAAAACTTCCCTGCAGAAACAACAGCTCTTTCATCCACAGGATTTTCCTAAATATACCATGTCACAAAGTCATCTCTGGTAAGCATATGCATTAAAGTCTGAATCAGTCCTCAAAATTGAGGAAACCCAAGGATCTTTTAAAAAGGATGATCTCTTTATTTGGCATATGATTTCTAGGTAATTCATTGTGATTTTGCCCTTGCAAAAACCCTCCAGAACCAGGAGCTATGCATTACTGAAGAAAAAGATGAGATTTTCATCTAGTCTAATTCTGAAAAGTAGAGGGTTAAGAAAAAGCTCCATGGTAACAGTCAGAGGTGACTTTTGCAATCAAGCTGTTTATAAAAACACAGCAGCATTCTAATAGAAAATCTGTACCAGGCTTAAAGCATTAACATTTTATTTCACTTACATCCACGTAAAAACAAAAAGCATCCTGGCATGCAAAGAAGCCCACGTCTCTGCTCCTTCCATGTTCAAGATCCTTCAGTATTTACTGCAAATTCAAACCTTGCCTGTCATGGGCTTATCCTGAGGCCTGGGGTAATTTGAATTCAGACAATCTGGATGGGGACACAGATTTTATCTCAAGTTTCCAAGTCAAACCTATTTCTATTTATGACCCCACATTTCAATTCATTTATGGCTCTGGTTGCTGTGACAGTGGCACAGCACAGAGTAAACACGCAACCTGTTTGCATAAGCTTAGCAATTCATCTGAGGAGCTCAAAGCAGCCAAGAACATATCACTGGTAAACATTACATCACTTGTACTGTAAAAGACAGACAGGAGAGTTACAATAAAGAAGCAGCAGTGAAATAGGAGCACCCGGAACAAGAGTTCTTTACTCCACTTAAACTGAAAGGTTTTTTCATGGGTTTCTTTTCCCCTGTGACAAAAGAGAGAAATCCAGTGGGACCCTGTACAGGGACAAGCTGCAAGATGGAGGGGAGCTTTGGGAGTTCCAGTGATGCTGCTGGAGCTCCCAAAGAAGTGACCAGGTTGAGAAGCTTTTCTTCTTCTGTAACTAGTGTGCCTGGTCTTGTTGGTGCAGTGAAGGAGCAGTGGGAATAGTAAGAGTGGCAATAACCCCTGCTCTGAACTTCAGGCTTAGAACAGGAATTACTCCCCACTGCTTCAAGTTCCTGACATAGGCCCTCTTGAGTCCTGCCTCTTCCCCTCTCCCCGGTACTTGCAGGACTTTACGCTAACAGATTTCTTGACAGGACGTAGGTAGAGACATTTTCCTTTTTCAGATATGTTACAAGAAATAAATGCATGCAGGAAAGTTATTCTGGGAATAAAGGCAGATTTGGGAGGTTTCCAAAAATAGGCCCAGGGAGGATTCAAAAGAAAAATGCACTTAAGAACAATGTACACATCCACCCTTCCCCTTTCAGTGGTTGCCTGTTTATGTCCATGTATTAGGACTCAGGAATGTTTTGAGAAGTACAGTCAGGCCTGAAATTCAGCAGAGTGCTGAGAAGTGTTCTAGGACCACACTGAAAATACCACAATGCTGTTAGATTGGTTACAAGGTCTATGGGCGTCAGTGGTGACCCAGTAAGTCAGCCCTGCTGGCAAAACACTTTGCAAATGCTTTAACTCCAAAGGACTTGCACAGTATAGAAACTGTTTCAGGGCAGCAACTGAAGCCTGAAGGAATCTGGTTCCACTGCCTCCCTCTGGTTAATTCTGCTACTTTATCCAGCTAGCACTCATTAAACAGAGCACAGATCTGTTAAATTAAGAAGGTGACTGTTACCATCTGTTTCCCAAGCTCCTGCAGGCGAGGGACACCCTGGCTGCACAGAACTGGAAAAGAAACACAGGAGCCACCTGGACTATTTGAGGCAAACCTCCCTCCTACTGGCTCACAAACTGAAGGTACAGTAAGCAACTGATGCAACAAGCAAAGAGCAATGCAAGTTCTGCTGTCCCACGTAAAAAGGTGCTAGCTCTCACCTAATCCACATGTGTTTAGGATATAATCAATTGGCATCAGCTGACTGCATCAGGTTTATAAAGCTCATGTACCTGTAATGGGGAGGTGCCAGCCTTAAACTGGTATTTGGAGGTCCTCCTCTAGCACTGGTGGGTAAGAACACATTGCTGTGCAATGCTAGGGCTGCCTTCTTTTGGAGTTTGCTGTCCTTTGCTCTCCAGCTCTGGGGAATCACCTGACTTTGTTGGAAATATCATTTATAGTGTGTCATTTCCTAACACAGGTTCATCAGCTGCAGCAGAGACAGCAGCTTACAGTGCTGAGGGAGAAAGCAAAGCTAGAGGTTCAAGAGAGCCAGAAGTGTTTGAATGACCTGCTTCAGCACAGTTCAGGGGTAAGTTATTGTTTCAGCTCTTGTGTTGCCACTTCTGACTTCAGCAAAATCTTTCCCCAATCCCCACTGGGGTTTGTTGGCTTTTTTTTTTCCCCCTCAGTCAAAAGACTAAAAAGTGTAGGTCAGGATAATTTTTCAGAGGTGCCCAGGTTTCTCAGGTAACAGAGTTCCTTAGGTTCTCATTTGAACTGCTGATCTGACATAACTTGGGTACTGCAGCTTGTTTACCTTCCAGCCTCAGATTCTGCAGTCAGCTGGGGACTGATGGACTTCAGTGTCTACTTCTTAGAATAAGAATGCAGCCCCATATGTGTAAGCACAAGCTCAGACCTCATGTGCAATTCCAAGCTCTCTTTACATGCTTGGGAGTATTTACTTTGGCAGATACTTCAGCTCAATTAATGTCTCTCAGTATGTTGGAACAGGTTGGACAGAAGTGATCTCTCTAGGGTTTTGCCTAAGAGCCCTTAGGATGAACGCAGTACCCTGACTCCCATGAAAGCAGCTCTAAATACAGGACAGTTTGTGAGCTGTTACACTACCTTACTTCCATATGCCCACACAGGTTTTTCAGTATGAGTAGTACCCAGCTCATTAGTTAATGAAATCTTTAGGAATTACTGGTGTATGAAAAGCATTATCTACAATGAAGAGCTTTCCCAAGAAAATGAGGGAAGAAAGCTTCAAAGTTCTGCCTTTCAAACAGATCACTCAGGCCTACAGACAGTTTCTGTGTTTGCAGGAGTGCAGTAGCTCCAAGGGCAGTTATCCTTTTGTGCCAAGATTGGACCATACAGAGCCAACACAGAGAGGACATCAACCAGAAAGTGACGACACAGCTGGCAGGTACAGGAGGCAGTATACAATGAGGCACTGCAATGGTTTAGCCTGTGCTTTGACTACTTGAATGATGTGGGGGCCTAAAGCATTTGCAGTGTGTTTCTAAAATAGATGTTTGTTTTGAGTCATTTAAGGACAGTAATGGCTGTTACATTATCTTTGAAACTTGTGGGGAAAACACAATTTTCCTCATTTTGCTTTACCATCATATACCTTGGTGTGAATGACAGTATTGTATGTGTGCATTTTTATGTTCAAGTGGCATAAAGACTGCAGAATTGCTTTTGGAGCCTTACAGATGCAATTACCAGAAAGGTGCCTTTGCACAGGTAAAAATTCCAGTATTGCACAAAAATGAGCACCATTCTGGTCTGGAAAAGATTCAGCCTTCACAGAGAGCTTAACTATGAAAGCTGGAATTGAAAACATACCTCTAACTGCTCTAAGAAAATATTTCCTTTCTTACCTTCAGTAAGCAAGAGATGCATTCACTGAAACCACCTGCATTGAAGACTGAAAGAGACCACAGTCCAGTGGATCCCAAAACAGTGGGAGAAAGAAAACCTCTGGGAGAAAGGGATTTGTACCCCTCAGTGCTTCAAGAAGGTGAACGCCAAGTTAAAGGATTTGGTGGTACTGGGCAAGCAGCACTTTCTAGCATGGCACAAGAAACAGTGCAGCATCCAGGGGCTGGAACACGGAATCCCAAAGCTCAGTAACTTGATTTTGAAAGGGTTGACCTAAATACTTCTATTCATTCTGCACATGTAAACTATAGCGATCTCCCTTTGTAGTCCTGACTTGTCTACAGAAAATAACCGTCAAAGTTGTTATGCACCCTACCAATTACTTACCCTCTCTAATTTTTACCTGTTTGCCACGATTTCACTGGGAAGTGAAGGTCCATGCCTGTAGCTTGTTCCTGAGCAAAGAGCTGTGGGGAGATGTTCCTCAGGGTCCTGCTGAGGGCAGCGCATGGGCCTGGCTGCCAGCTCCCTGCAGAGGCTCCTTGAATTCCAGAATGGATGCGAACTCCTGCTGTGGGAGCTGTTCCGTGGTGTCTTTTTTGTCCTCTGTTACAGAGGAATATCTTTTCCCTCAGGATCCCTGCTGGCAGAGCACGGGGAGCCGCTGCACGACCATCAGGCCTTTAACCTGTCGTCACCTCTGGTCAGTCTGCACCACGGGGAGACCTTGGCAGGGGATGACTCCCGAGAGAGCAGCGAACAGGGCAGCTCTGCCAGCCAGGTAACAGCAGCTCTTCAGGGCTGTGCGGGGTGCTTGTTTTGGGGTGGTTTTGCTGGTAGTCCCTGTGTCAAGCTCTCACCTCACCAATAAAGATGGCGCTTGCTCTGTCCGCAGCGGAGCGAGGTCACCCGGCACTATGGAGGTTCCAGCACCTTCTGCCGCTTCAGCTTGGCCATGGCGGAGCAGTGCCTGAGGGGAGAGGAGCTGCGAGCTCGGCACCAGGCTGCCCTCCTCCAGCTCCGCAGGAAAGCTCTCCGGGAGAAAGCCACGGCCGAGCTGGCCTGGCTGGAACACCAGCAACGGTGAGGGGATGCACGGGCAGGACAGCACAGACCTGCCATGGCGGGTGCTCAGCGGGACGGTTTGTCTTCCTTTGAGGGGAAAAGAGCAAATATAAACCCCTTCTCTTACAGAGTAAGTGCAGGAGGAAGGAGTCTGTGCAGTTCTAGTCAACCCAGAGCACAGCGGAGCTCCGTGTTGCAGCTTCGTCCTCATGGGCTGTGAGCCTCCCCTCAGAGCTGACTGGGCTGAGGCGCCATCATGGCCAGTGGGAGACCCCCTGAGGGCAAGATGTCCCCCAGCAGTGGCCGGGCTGAGGCACCGTCCCTGATGGCACAGGGCATCATCGGTGCTGCCAGGGATGGGGACAGACCCCGGTGCAAGGCGTCCCTCAGCGCTGACCGGGGGCACTGTGGGGTGCGGTTCATGGCGCCCCTCAGCACTGAGCGCTCAGGGAAGCCTGCGTGCCTCAGGATTGCTTCTGGCAATATGGCCCCGGCGTGGCGGGGTGTCCCCACGTCTAGCACAGCCTCCCATAGCCACCATGGCTGTCCCTGGCACTGCTTTCTGCGGAGTGTTAAATTGATGGCATTTAATGATCTGACTGCGATCCCATCCCTCTCTGGCCTCCAGCTGTCTGGAAAACCTGCAGGATAGCGAGGGAGCCTCTGCCATGGCCGCAGAGCAGTGCAGAATCCTAACGGAGCTCAACCAGGAGCAGGTAAGGCTGCAGCAAGAGGAGCTGGGTTTCATCTCCTAACCGGTGGGAGGATGCGACACCGGGAGCTGCTGGAGCAAGTGGGGTTTGCTTTCTAAACCAGTCACTGGGGTCTTTTCATGTGCATTGTTCTGCTTGGCTCCTCACATTCAGAGAGGGGGGTCATGGCCAAGTCAGCAGCATGTGCATCTTGGAGAAAAGAAGTACACACAATAGTTCTTTTTCTATTTTTTTCCCTGTTTTTGTGCTTTTATTTCTGTTTGTGCCATAACAAAAAACATATAATGCAGAATTCCATCGATGTGTGCAGATTTAGGCTTCTGATGTTGAAGTACATTAAGTTAATCTGACAGCTAATCTTATAGTTTCAGCTCTTCTGCTCCTGAGAGGAATGCTGGGCTCATAATTACACTTTGTCCTACTCCTTATGTAGTGCAGGCCTCTCCTTTAGCTCAAGGAATTCCTGTGTGAACAGCAAGCATTCCATAGTTCTGAATGACCTGAAGATGATCAATTTCCAGAGGTCTCGCCTCTCAGACACCCCATCTCTCAAGCAGTGAAATATATCCCCTTACTTGCCATTAGTTTTCATGGATATCCTCCAGTCAGCATTAGTGAAGAATAGAACTACAAAATCCTTTACAGAAAAAGGAATAAACCTGCATATTGAATCCTCTGGGTATTTTGAGAGTGGTATTGCCTTGTGTGAAGAAATACTGTGCACGTTAAGTGGGGTCTCTCTGTTGTTATCTTAGCTCTGATGCTCTTTTCTTTCTTCCCTTTGCATAGGCAGAAATCCAGCACCTGCAAAACATCTACAGGGCGGCACACCAGGAAAGAAAACTAATACTAAAGCAGCAAAGAGAAATCTTAATGATGCAGCATTTGACAGCACAACTCCAGGAAAAGCTGCATTATTTGGCAGGGAAGGAAGAGGCTACTAAATCACAGTCACCAGTTGCCTCGGTGGGTCCTTTGAGGAATAGTGAAGTGAAGAGCTGACGGTACAGCTGAGGAACCCAGGTGAAACCTTACATATTACCTTTTCCTTTTAGCTTACAAGGAGCCCAGCAGCTGAAGAAGAAATAAAGCTGAAGACAGTAAGACTTATTTCTAGCCCAAAGTTACATTCCTCTTCCGCAGAGTCTGTGGCCCCCCCAGAAAAGCCTGATCTGTTGGGGAACAGGGACAGTTGTGCCCAGCTAAAGAACAAACAAAGCAAGAAATATGAGGGGTAAGTAAAACCCTCTCCACAGCAATAGCTGAAGGTAAGAACCAATCCAGTGGAGAAGATGGGCAGCTATGTCCTAGATAATTGTGTGAGCCGTAAATGCTCCCAAGAGGGAGTTTTATAATGATAAGTTTTGAAGCCCTTTGTGTTCAAGCAGTTGATGCATCAAGATCCCTGCTTATCATTCTGACCGATTGCCTTATTGCTTATTTGTGTCCTCCATATGTCCAACCTACCATCTGGTGTTCAAAATGGTAAGCTCCTTGGGGCAGGGACCAGCTTATTGCAGGGGATGTGAACAGCACCGAGTAAACTAAGGTGCGTGGATCCTTTTCACAACACTGAATTCCTGAGGCAGGATACATTCATCACTTCAATGTATCAACAGCAAATAGTGTATTTATTTCAGATTTTTCCACTCTTTAAAGAGAAGTCCTCTTCTGTGCAGGGGGAAAAAAAGTGGTTTAAGTGAAATCTTGAATTTGATCAGGAAGTTGTTTAACTCAGCATTTACATCAGCTGCACTATTTATCAGTGTTATTTTTCTTTATCTGAAAACAAATAAACCCCACAATCTCTTGGTGTTTACAGGGAGTTACACTGTGATCTCAGTTCTTCTGTATGTCACAGACATCAACTCCTTCAGTAGAACAAGCCAAATCTGAGCCTTAATCCTGAAATTTAGTCTGTATCTAGGTATGCATCTGTCTGTGTCTATTCAGACATATAAGCAAATGTGTAGTGCTGTGATTTAGTGTTAGAAGTTGGACAAGTCTGTTTCATGCTGAAAAAAGCCCTGTTGGTTCGTCCCCATAAGCTCACTGCACATGGGAGGGGCTGCACTGAGCAACAAACTGTTTAATCCTGTGTGCAAAAGCTGGAGTAACATTTGCTCCCCAGGCAGTTATGTTTTCATTAGATGGCTCCATGCTCCTGCTTGCAGTGTCACAATCCTCTGGGCTATGAGAAAGCCAATCTTTGCAGGCTTTATGTATTCATTTCAAACTCTGCATTTTTGTGCAAGCAGGTGAACATATTTCACTAGGATTCTCTGCAGTATGAAATGTTAAGCAGCATTATCTAAGTCTGTGGGATTGGCACCTGTCTCTGCAATGTTAGGAAAAAACAGAACTTTGACATCAAGCCTAACAAAGTTATTTTACATAGCATTATGAACATGAAATTATGAAATACTGAATATTTTTTATGACGCTACACAACTGCTAATGATAGTTCACATTTTTTTTTTTAACTAAATCTCAAAACACTTTGCAACTACCTATTAATTAGACCTCAGGATACCCATACAGAATGAGTAGAAATGTATTGATTTAATACGCTCACTCCTTTGTCTCCTCTGGCTGAGCCTATGTATCACTTAACCCCTCAGAGGAGGTTTGTGTTTTGCTTAGGATTTAATCACGGAAGGCTTTTGTACTACACAGGGCTTAATTTTATGCTTAAACTGAAGTGTAGGAGTTCCATGTAAAATGCCCAGAGCCAGAGGTAATTCAAGAGTTCAGCACTGCCTCCTGTTCCCCAGGCACTGCATCCCCAGCACTCCCCATTGCTTCCCACTGAGCTGGAGGAGCTGAGCTGTGCAGGTGAGGGCTCAGTAGTACCCACACTGCTCACAACAGCAGTCTTCCAAAGCAGACTCAGATGAGCAAAATCTAGTTTGCTTCAGAAAGATAAAATAAGTAGTTAAAGACAAATCCATATCTATATGAATTAGAAACCCCCTTCCACCAGACCTTTAGCAGACTGGTGAGTCAGGTTTGTGCATTTACTTAAGTCCCCACAGGGAAAGGCTTTCAAATAAATCCCTGCACAGAACTGATCAATAATTCATGGGTTTATTGATTACAAGTCACAGAAATCTTTAAAAGGTTTCTTGGCTGTGCTTTCACTTCTTGTTAACTGACAAGCCTGCTCATAGGAGAACACTGAATATTCGCATCAGTCTAGAGCAGAGGGGGCCTGGTAGAACTCGTGATACACCCAAAATCTGGCTGCTGTCTGACAGTGCATAGATTTCCTCCCTGTGTAAAAGTGCAGAGTGGTAATTACACTATTTATCTACCAGCACAGGTATGTTCATATCCTGATCAGGAAGACAGTTGATAAGCAGGGCTGGAAGGGGCTGGTAAATACTTCTAAAAATTAAAGCAAACTGAAATAATAAATAAATTACCAGCATGTGGGAAAAGCTGCTGGTTTAGTTTTGTTCATGGGTGGTGCAAGGAATACAGAAGCTTTTAATTGTTGTAAATGAACAAGCTTTTAGCTAAGAATTGGGAATGCATCTTCTGAATTGGGATACTTAATTTGAAGTCCCTAAACACTAGTGGTGGTGAATACTATATAGTCATTAAAAATAAAATAATGAATGAGGATTGAGCTTCTAGCCACTGTCATATTGTTGATCTTCATCTATTCAAGAATATATTTAACTTTCTAAACTGTTATTGTAGTAAAAAAAGATAATCCCCAAAACCACAACAACCCACATGGAGATGACTCTTTTTTTCTGGACTCACTCAACTGTGTATCCTAGAACTTGTGCCACTAACTGAAAAGCCTGTGAGTGTGAATTGTGTTGCTTTATGCTTTTGCAGTAAGCAGGCTGTTTGGAAAGTTCAAAGTCACCATCAGGTTCAGTATCTGATGTCCCAAATGTCCATAAAGTTGCAATGCTATGTTTAACGTGGAAAAATTAACAAGATCTGTCATAATCTGCTACAGTACCACAGATTGGAAATGGGGGAGGCAAACAGGTTCAGAGTTTGACCCTGGTTTTACCTTTTCAATGCTGATGATTTCTTCAGTCTCCTCCTGTTCTCGTCTATGAAGATTAGAAACCTGACTCTGTAAAATACAACATCAAGTGAGAGGGAGGGTAAAAGAGAGGAAAAATACACTCTTCAGGATGCTTCTGACTTTGGTTTCAAAACGTATGTGTCTGTGAGCACTCTACAGGTACTATCATACCTTCATTGATTTCATATAGAGTTATCATGATTGATTTGGACACACAAAACCAATCCCCAACCATTAATTCCTTGTCTGTTTACAGTTTTCCTTCTGAGAGCAAGGGAACACTGGTACGCTGCCAGAAGCAGGCAGAGGAGTTGCCAGGTTTGGAGCCATCCCTTGGTGCGCAAGGTCCTGATGTGTCTCAAACGGTGGCCAAGAAAGTGTGTGGTGCTTCTGGTCAAACCACAGGCTCAGTCTTTATGTTTAAAGACTGCAAAACCACAGGTACCAAATAAAGATGATCTCTGTAGAGATCAGCCGTGTTTGTGGCTGCTTATTCAAACTGCATGATTTAGGGCAAAAGTTAAAGTCTCAGTTGTTCTTTGGAGCAGTTCAAATGATCTTCCAGAAGAGGGCAAGCACATGAGAGAGAGCTTGTGATGTTGGTCTGTTCCTTGGTTACCTTCATTGTGGGGTTTGGTACCAGGTCCTGTTCAGGATTGGCAAGAAGGTGTCACAACGGTGTAAGTCCTGTTGTTGACTTAGCAGCCATGCATAGATGAAGAAAGAAAGAGTGTAGAAAATTCTGGAAGTGGGCTTGAGAATTGCTACCATGTAACTGGATGATACCCAAGGTGATAATTGAATAAATATGGTCGTTGCTCATTTCGCCTTCTGTTGTATGATGAGGAGTGTGTAGGGCAAAACTAAGTTACATAACTATAAATATCTTTAAACCTTCTTGACTGAGCTAAACAAAAAGCTACAGTCAAGTAATTCTTGGAAAAGAAATGCAGGACTGGAAATATGGTAACTTCATGTTGTACCTTTCAGAGCTTAATGCTCAGGATCATGTTTTATTACCTCTGGAACATGCAGATTCAGCTAGAATGGATGAGGCCGTATCCACACCATTTACAAGAGAAGGCAGAAAGTGTGCATTTCCGGTAAGGATCACCCCTGCAGTTCCATTTCTGCCTAAAGAAATGGTGCCCAAGGTTACATTTGCCTTAAGATAGGACCAGCACCAGGCTCATTTGACAATTATGAAGATCAAGTAAAAGTTTTGTGTGTTGACTGTGTGACCTTCAGCTAAAGACTGAACAAATTTCCTGCCCTTCCATCTTCTCTATGTTATTGACTGATGACAGTGTCCTTAAGCCATCTCCTGTGGTGCAGTGCCGCTCCAGGAAGAAATAAACCTGCTGCCCATAGCAGCTGCAGAGACTAGTTAGGCCCTTCCCTATTTTCTACATCAGAGACGCACTCACAACATAGGTATATATATGCCCAGCAGTCCATATGAACTTGTATCGTAGTGTAAACATGTAGATTTAACCTCTGATCTCAACTATTCTTTCTGCCAGCAGAGTCCTTTTCCCTTAAGAAGATAACTCTGTCTCTTACATATTCACATTCTAGGAGTTTGCGCTGGAGGAAAAGGCACTTGTTTTAAACCCAAAGATAGATCCTAAAGACAATGAAGATATTAATCCATGTGACAGTAAGTTCACAATGAAAAGCTTGGGGATGCTTTTTACTTTGTGTAACTTATGCCTGGTTCAGGCAGAAAATACTCTTCAAAGGAACTGGTAAATCATATTTAATGCTATTATGTCCAATCTGTTTCAACCACTTCAATCAAACTTTAATCCAGACAGAGAGAGAGACAATCTCCTCATTTATTACCTGAGTGTCTTGCTCACTTTACCCAATATATAAATCACTGCTAGGCAAGATGGTGGAGATCTCTCAAAGGTTTATTATCAGATATGATTATACTGCTTCCTCAGAACAAAATCATAACTTATTCTGATTGTGTCATTAACAATTTACTCTCTTTTGAGGCATTTTTTTCAATAATTTAAGGCTGTTCTTTTTAAAAGAGCATAGATCAGTTGAAGATAGACTTTGACAGGACATGCTGGAGTTATTTTTGTTTCCAGGTTTTATCCTCGGTTCATATTTCTTGCTCTCAGTAGGCTATATAATGAATAAAACTGGCTGTTTGTATATGAGCCAGTTATATCATTTACATAGCTCTGTGTATGCATAATCTCTCATTATAAATATTTACGTATTGTGACAATATTTCATATTTGTGATAGTTTTCTAATGAACTGTCTTTCTGCATTTACTCCATAGTGAGGGAGACTACAGATTTGTGTAAGACAGACTTAAAAACAGCGGTCTTGATGATCAAAGTTTGGCATAGGCTGCACGTTACTCAGATTCCCAAGCCTAGCTTAGGATTTGAGTCCTAAATTATCTGTCAGCAACCTACAAAGGAATATTGTTCTGAAATCTGATGGGCTTTATTTTATTTTGTTTTGTTTTTTACTTGAATGGTCCAGTTAAAGAAGTAGATGTGCCTGTCCTGTATGAGACCCAGCAGGTGGATGGGAGGCAGTGTTTGAAGCATTTGGACCATATTTCTCATGAAGCTCCTGATGAAGAACTACAAGCATTTTCTGAAGGATTAACTTCCACTGACTCATCACTCAGGTTGAACAACTTCTCCTCAGGATGTCAAAGTGCCAAATCAGACTCTTCACTCCTGGAGTTTCAGCAAGTGTCTGCAGTTCGGATTGACATTTCAGAAAGCTCCAGTTCAGATGCTGAATCAGAGCTGAAAAATGGAGAGGACACAGCTGTCAGTATCCCACACGAGTTTGTCTGTGACAATAGTGATGCATTTCCTGATGTTTCAAAAGTGCCGCTCATAGCAAGAAGCAATGGAAAGGAAATGTTACTTAGTGACAAACACACTGAATATGAAGTGCCTGAAGAGCACAGCACTGAGGCTTCATCATGCTCCCAGAAATACGCTGGAGATGATTCAGATCATGGCTGCACTGATCAGTTGCTTTCTTTCATTGCATTAGACAAAGTAAATGCCTCAGCACATTCCTCCCAATCTGATAACCCTGCCAAAGGAATGGACGAGCCACATCTGGATGACTTGGAAAACTACAGTAGAAACAAAGCCTGTTCCCAGGAGGTCACAAACCAGGGTAAAGCTGCAGTTGCCAGCTCCTCATGCAGTGATGATATTTACTCACCTAAGATCAATGAACTGCAGAAACCTAGTTCTGCAACTGGGAGAGTGAAAAAGGTTGCTGGAATTAACAGTTTCTTTGTGGATCAAAATAGAAGCCTAACGGGGTTTCCACTCACAGATTCTTCGAGACATCTAGATTTGGTGACTGACCAGCTTAGGAACACTGTCTCTTTTCCACCCAACAGAGATACTGAAAATAACAAATTACTGACATGTCTATCTTCAAGAAACTCATCTGCTTCAGGAGGTGAAAATAAGCATGCGCAACTTTTGAACAAGAGACTTGGATCCAGCAAATCCAGTCAGACTGTATCCTTGTCCACATCCATGCCTGGAATTTCTGAGGAAGTCCATATAGAAACCAACTCATTCGAGTCTTTGCAAAGGGTGGCTACAGAAAATCAAAGTATTTCCACAACAGAAAGGCAAGCCATAAAGGAAGAAAGGAAAGGACTGTGTTCTTCTGTCTCTTCAAGAAAGCAATTGCTTCAAGCTGAGAACTGCTCTTCCAAAGGTGAAGATGATACAATTTTTATTACTGATGAGGGTCTCCCTCCAACCGATGAGGAAATCCTGTCAGAAATACTGTCTCCTGTTGATGAAGTATTGTCCTATGGAAGTGCTGACTTGCCATCCTCTAACAAAATGGATTTGTCATTTCTAAGTGAAGATCTTCCTCCTCCCCCTTTAGGCACAGATACAATGAAAAATGATGCTCCTAGCTTGAGTATGGATGATCTCCCATCTCCACCAGAACAAATGACAGTCTCGGAGACTAGAGAGTGTATGGATGAAGATGCATCACTGAAAATGGACACATTGCCCCCATTACCTGATAACACTGTGCCTGAGCAATTTCCCCTGCTCAGTCAAGAAACAACTGCTGTTTTTTCAACACAGAATGGTACAGTCTCAGAGCAATCTTTAGTTAAAGGTATTTCTGGTGCAAAGGAGAGCTTATCAGAAAGCCAACAAGGAGAACATGAGACACCTATGGAGTATTCAGAGTTTCTGCCTGTGTCAAATGCTGCTACTTCTGGTCAGGCCAAGGAAAGTTTCGATTTCACAAGGAAACAATGCAAAACACACTTAGCACTGCCCAAAGCTGAGGATAACAGTGCCGACCCATTGTCATCATTTCAAATTGGGGACAGAGTGTTAGTAAAGCAGACCCAACCTGGAACCCTCATGTTCAAAGGACAGACTTATTTTGATAGTGGCCATTGGGCTGGTGTTGCACTTGACAAAGCTGAAGGTGATAACGCTGGCACTTACAAAGGGGTGAAGTATTTTGAGTGTGCTCAGCACTGTGGTGTCTTTGTCAGACCTAACGAGATCTCCCACTTGTTGGGGGCTAGGGAAAATGATTCCAGTTACACTGGGGATGAAGACTCTGACTCCTTCTATGATGATGAATCCTTCAAAGGAGACTGCAAATATTCTGAAGGTGATGAGCAGAGAGCAGGGTTTACAGAGGAGAAAGCAGAAGACACAAACAGTGTGGAAGGATCAGAAGTGAAAGAAACCCAGGCCAGGTTACACACTGCCTTGATGGCTGGAAAAGAACAAAAGATTCCACGTTGTGACCAGTGTGATGAATTCCTCTGTCAAATTAACCTAATGTGCTTGGGATCAGATACAGAAAAACCAGAACCAACACAAATAAAGCAAAGGACCCTTGCAAATGTGACTCCAATGGAAAGTAAGACTGGTAACACAGATGAGGGAAACACAAGCAAAAATATCTGTCGCTTGGTAGAGGATCGGAAAAGGAATAAACTTGTTGGTGATATTGCAAGTGAATCTGGTACAAAACTTCTTGACATTTTAATTGTATTTTCTGAACCAGTTCAGCACAAATATAAAAGTGCCTTTGCAAAAGACCTAAGACAAGAAGACTCTCAGAAATTGTTTCTCCTTAAAGAAAACTCAGTTTCTTTCTTATCTGAACCATCAGCAAAGGTTTCTGATGTCTTGCTGTGTGACTCCGACATACGCAGTGTTTATGGTTGTCACACAGTAGCAGAGAGAATTGCAACTAAATTTGTAGGTGATGCAGTTAAAGAATATAAGATTAAGAGAAAACAAGGCTCAAAAGTAGACAATGTATTTCCCTTATCTCCAGAGGCTTCTCCAACCACTTTGCCAGTAAGTACAGTGAGTTTTTTTGTCTAAAGTCCTGGACCTGAAATTTTGTCTGCACAGACAAGCATTTGTGTCGTTTTCCACATCCATAAAAATCATGTCAGCATTTGCGACCAGATGGCTGACTTAATCTGACCTGTTCCTCTCACCAACATACGCTGGTGAGACACAAAAGCAGTACTTGTACAAATTAGATCAGTGGCACTCAGCTCCTTGGAAGGAAACTGTGGAAGTTCCTCTTGCGATACCACATTACAGTTCTTATGTTAAGGAATTGTCTGCATGTGCTGTAGAAGAATTATGGACCCCAGAAAACATATATTCAGATTTCAGAAGGATCAATGTGCCAAAGTACTTTGAATGTAATGATCTCCCAGGGAACGATTTTGAAACAGAAAGCAAGAGGATGTATAATCAGGTATTTTTAAAGCAGTAACTGTTACTCAACTCACCCAGTGTTCTGTACACTGACTCATATTAGCTAGTACTTCATATTATTCTAGCTGTTAACACTAAATATAGCTAAAAGAGCATGAAAGGTATTGCAAAGTACTGCTTCTGGGTAATTTGCTGCAAAATAGTTCCACTAAAATGGATGTCCTTGCTGTGATAGATGCCTTTTGCTAGAGCTTTTCAATTGTAATTCCCTGGACACATAGCCCAGCATCTGTTTGGGGTCTGTTCAGAAAGTTCCAAGCTTCTTGGAAAGCTGCAAATTAAAGGATGTACCTCAGATGGTCCTGCTGAGTTTGAACAGATCTTCGTGTTCCTCAGCATCCTGGAACTACTGAGTTCTGCAGACCTCTGCCTACACAAGGAGACTAAAGGCCCCCATCAGCGCCACACTTAGCGAGTGCTCACACATTACTGTCCAATCCCTGCTGTACAGGATGATGTGCTCTTTAGGCAATGATCAGCATAGGAACATCAGTGATGCAGGCGATGTTAGGGTATTTTGCACCAAGATGCAAACCTCTACTGTCACCAGCCTAACATCCTTCAGAAGGGCTGAGAAACCTCTGAAAGGGCATCAGTGAGGGATCTGGTTTATGCTGGTACTGTGGTTCTGTTGTTGCAGGTTATATTTGATTTGACCCGTGAGTTGCCATGTGCAGAATATCAAGTGATTGCAAATCCAAATGCATTTCCGTGGATGAGAGAAAGTTCCAGGCATCTTTGCAGAAGAACGGATGTCAGTGTTGTCAAGGTACATTCTGGAAACACAAAGTGTACAATAACAAGAGTCAGGGAGGAGAGCAGATAATTGTCATGGCAAAAAGAGAGTGTGAAATGTGGGAGGATTACGGCAGTGTAACTGAGGTGATTAGAGAAGAAAACAGCATTGCTCTGAAATGCTTATAAATACAGACCGAGCTGATTAAAGTGTACAGAGTTCTACAGAATGGGAAAGGGGCTTCTGAATCTCCCTGATTATGACTATGTTGGGCGTAACCTTTAAAGTAATCTTACATCTAAAGCATGTTGGTTGCCCAATATTGATCAGCTACTTCTGAATCAGTCCCCTAAACTCTGGGATGTTTCTAGATCTAAAGCTGAATCTTCACACTGGCACCCTAGCAGCCTTCTCAGTGACAGAATTCCTATGGGAAGAATTCTTTTCAGCCTCTTTTATTTTGTAGACGTTTGTTCAGGGTGAATTTTTTAAAATAATGAGCCTGAAAAAGAATGACTTATAAATGAAAATCAAATTCCTTAATATGGCCAAGTATGGCAACTGTAAGAGAGACAGAGTGGACCTTATTCTGGTAAGCGAATTCCAACCGCAGATTCGTTTTGATTTTCCCTAGGTTTAAGCTAAAAAATCTCATGCTTTTGTGAGAGTCGTGTGCACTCAGAATAACTTCAGAACTTCTTTTTCAGTACACTTGCAATAATAATCCAGTACTTCCAGTCCTTGTGAGTGGTTCAGATGAAATACATTAAATCAGTGATGCGTATCTAAAGTTCTTGGATTAGGTACAATGTCTTGGTACCTCTCAGAACAGACCATGCTCTTATTCTTGAAGTATTATAAACAATTAAAATCTCTGAAATAAAATTGTATCTTAGATTCAGGAACTCTGCAAAGAAGAATCTCAATGGACTTACTACAAGGATGATGAATTAACTGTGAAGATGAGAATGATCGAAGACATATCTGATAGCTTGATCCTCGATACAATAAGAGTTCTTAACAAGATCTATCTGAGAAGAGCCTGTAATTCTAAGGATTCCCTAAAAGACTTTTAAGGATTTTTAATCTCTGATTTTTAAAATATTTCTTTTTTTCAGGCAAGGAATTTTTTAGGCATGATTTCAGAATTTTAGTTCTGAACTTGTACCAAATACCAGTGGGATATTGACCTAATCTGTGTGTTCATGTGTGGTTTGGAAATGCTTATTAAGGTAATGCTCACCTTTGATGTCACACAGAATCTAAAGGGTGGAAGTTTTATTCTTGTCTGGGTTTTTTTTGGTCAAGACAGCACTTTATTCACTTGTGTGTTTTAAGAGCACAACATGTGTTAAAATTGTGTCCAAGTCTCTACAAACAGGGTTCGAACCCAATTTATGTGTAAATTATCCTATTCTTTGTTATCATGTTCAGGCTATGAGTGATGACAGGTGAATAATACTGTGAAAATAATGTTCAGATAATCATAAGTGACTCTTAAGAATACAAATGTGCAAACAGAATTAAATCTCCTAGAAACAGAATTGCTGTGTGCCTCTGCAGTTTGGAATAAACTCCTCTAACTGGAACAAGCCTAAAGCTTTTCCTGATGGGCACAGCAGAGTTAAATGTCACTGCATCATTTTTATATGTTCTTATACACTATGGAACTGGTTAAAAGGAACCCGGAGATGGCTTCAGAGATGTGGCATATGGAATGATCTTGTCCTGGCAGGATCTAGAGCCAGACATTCATTTTTAATATCTACAACTTTATGCAGATGAGACAAACCCTGATGTAATGCTCTTTAAAGGGGATATTTTTCTATCAGTAACTCCAATTTCTGAAAATTAAATATGTGCCTGTGGTTAGGTTATTTATCATACAATTCACGTGAGCCCTTTGAATCTTACATCTAAACATGGGCTGCTGAAGGATGTGCTTTACTGGGCAAACCAGAGGAAATCAATAATCCTATTCTTTTGTTTTGGCAAAAATAGAAAAATATCAACATTCAGGGTGTCTTTCAAATGAAATGAAAAGCAGGACAATTACAGATAAGCCATATATAAACTCCTATTTAAAATCACAATATTTACAATATAGGTTTTGTGAGGAAAACAGAAATACATTCCATGTTTCTATTTTTAAATACTGATGGCTTAAGTTTTCCTACTGAACTGTTTGTTTTCTGAATAAACAAAATACCCCCCCAAAATCTCACTTTTATTTGTTAGTACTGAAATCAAGTGGAATTGCAGGCCATAGTGTATGCTCTGCTGTTCTCAGTGGTGAATGGGAGTGGTTTTGTTGTTTTGCAGACAGCTCCGGCTCGCTGCCCCCAGTGCCTTAACTGTTGATCTTCTATCAACTATTTTCATGTCCCTTGTGGTACCTTTTCTTAACACTCTGACTCTTATCCTCATTGACGAATTAATCCAGATAAGTTATTTGTTCCAATAATAATGTTTTCTTGTTGTCAGTTTACAGTAGGATTTAACTCAATTTTTTTCCTCCTGGACTTACAGACAAATTGTGGGATACAATGACAAATCCATATATTGAAGCACTGCAGTTTTTCAGTTTACTGTCACTATGGTTTTGCAGCAGCAGCAGGATCCTTGTTGTATTTGGAATGAAAGCTATTAAAAATACCACTTATGTATGTGAATGAGTAGCTGAAGGACTCATTCCATTTCAGACTGATGCCTTATGCTACGCTATATGTTACACTTGAGGAAGATAACCATTATATTTGCAATTAGGTTTGTGAGTGAAGCCTGAACCCTTGCAAGATGCTGTATACAGAAGGACAGAGCTATAAAGTAACTCCTGCTGATGAGAATAAAAAGCGTATACACAAGACATGTCAGACATGTTTAATATCCCCACCATTCTGTGTTCAAAACCTCAGCTTCTGGCACCCAGATATATCGACCTGTTCAGTCAGTGGCAAGACTTCAATATCAAGATTACTCTCCTTCAAGGTCTAATATTTTGTTTGCCTTGGTTTTGATCAATATTAACCTCCTGGGTCAATAAATCTTGATACCAGCCTCAAGAGGAGTCATTATCTTTCATAGAAAATGATTATTTCTCAGTTAAACCCTACATTTAATTTTCCTGTAATCCATCTCTTTCATCTTCATCCATTTAACAACTCTTCTGAATAAAATGCACTCTCAGGTATCTTTCTTGGGCGCTGCAGGTTCTGAACATCCTAATTAGCAGCTGCCACAGGATTTCTGAGTTCTTTGAAGTGGTTGGACTCTGCCACTGTAACCAGCTCATTTTGTGGCGTACAGTGCCAGGGAAAAAGAGACAGGAGAAAACCCTCGGCTGGGATGTACTACAAGCAACCACATAACTTATAGCTGTGGGTATGGATGCAGAAGGTGACTGAGCTGCTTCAGATGTTAATGGTGAAGAAAAGAGAGGATTGGGAAAGGAAAAGGCAAAGGTGGCAAAATCTGTTCCTTGGTTGCCAAAGGAGAACATTTTTATTGTATAGAAGAAACCCATCCTTGTACTGTCTGTGTGTTACTGGCCAGAAAAAAAATGATAGATCAGATTCTAAGCTCTGTATTTATACTGTAAGAATCTGGAGCCATTTGTTTCCTAGCTGCTCTTGAAGGATTAAAAGAAGCATTTGTGAGTTACAGAAACAAGAATTATCTTTTCAGGGGCCTTGCTCTTTCACTGTCTCAGTTTTAGACTCCTCCGAATTCTCCATCCTTGGACATTTTCTGTTGGTTTCTGCTGTTAATGTAATGAAATTTCTTGAGCCTGAACTTACAAACGAAAGGAGACTTTCACACTGTGGCTGCAGCTATGAAAGGTGGTAAAATCCATTGTTAGTGCTCAACCACTCTGAACTTGCTAAAAGGACATCGTTTCTTACATCCTCTTGAGAGCTCCCGTGCGCAGCCTTTCATTGCTCCTTCAGTTCTGGGGGGAAGCGGCTCTTCCCCACGAGGTGAGGCACTTCAGGACGAAACACTTCTTGACCCACGGCTGCACTGTTTTAATCTCCTCTCAGCGAGCAGCTCTGTGAAGTTGAAGCTTCTGTTCCTACAGCAGACTGCCCACAAAATCGGCCACCAACCTATCTTATTGTTTGAGCCTCGGTTGGCTTTTCCCTGAGGCAAACGCGGCTCAGAACGCAGCGGCTCAGGGTTCATTTGCGGTGCGCCTCTGTCACCGGGGTCTGGTAACGCTCCAAGCGACCCCGCCGCCTCCCGGGGTGACGGCACCGGGCCCCCCCCCGGCGCTGCGGGCCGCCGGGGCGGGGAGGGCCGAGGGGGCCGGGCCGCAGCCGGCACTAGGCCGCGTCGCCAGGTCCGGCGCGTTGCTATGGCGCGGCCCCGCCCCGCCCCTCGCCGCTGGCGTCCCAACATGGCGGCGGGCGGCGGCGGGCCGGTGGCGGTGCTGGCGGTGCTGCTGGCGGCGGCGGCGGCGCGGTTGTACCGCGCGGGGCAGGACCCGCTCACCGTGCTGACGGCCGGCTCGGTGCGCCGGGCGCTGCTCAACTCCTCGGCCGCGTGGCTGGTGCAGTTCTACAGCTCGTCCTGCGGCCACTGCGTCGCCTTCGCCCCCACCTGGCGGGCTCTGGCGGGGGACGTCAAAGGTGAGGCGCTGCCGCCGCCCCTCCGCACCGGGGTCGGGCCGGGGAGCGGTCACCGCCCCGCCCGGCTCTCCGCAGCTCCGCCCGGCTGGAGGCCAGGCCAACGCGGACCTGACCCGCTGCCCCCGCGGCCTCCCTGGGGTCCCCTGGCCGCGACCATCAGTGCCCGGCGCCGGGTACCCGTGTGGGCCGCAGCGGGGCCTTGTCCGTGGCCCGCCGCACGTGGTCACCCGTGGGGCGCTCGGCTGCAGCGGGGCCTCCGCTCGCGGTGTCAGCCCCGGGCTTCGGCGGCGCCTCGACACCCATGGCCGTGTGTTGCGTGATGTGCAGTGCCTCAGAGCCAGTGGCACCGTCGTGGCACTTTGTCGGGGTGTTCAGCCTGGAGAAGGCTCCGGCGAGACCTGAGAGCAGCTCCGGTGTCTAAAGGGGCTGCAGCAAACCTGGAGAGGGGCTTTGGACAAGGGATGTAGGGACAGGCCAAGGGGAATGGCTTTAACCTGCCCGAGGGGAGACTGAGCTGAGCTCTTAGGCAGAAGCTCTTCCCTGGGAGGGTGCTGAGGCGCTGGCACAGGGTGCCCAGAGAAGCTGTGGCTGCCCCATCCCTGGCAGTGTTCAAGGGCAGGTTGGACACAGGGGCTTGGAGCAAGCTGCTCTAGTGGAAGGTGTCCCTGCCCGTGGCAGGGGTTGGAGCTGGAGGAGCTTTAAGGTCCCTTCCAACCCAAACCAGTCTGGGATTCTGCGATCATGAGAGCCTGACCTGACTCGAGCTTCTGTCAAAAAAGGCCCATGTTTATGTATTGCTACAGCAGCGTCATACCTTTGTAGGCAATGTTTTTATAACTTTTGGTGACTTCAGATATATCTGTTCTTTTTCATCTCTACTCACAATAACTGCAAAGGATGTTACACACTTGCATTGCTATAACCAGTTGAAGGCCTGTCTACTCTTTATTGTGTTGCTGTGAAGACTTTCATTTAAAAAAGTGGATTTTTATGTTGTGGACATTGGCACCACCAGCGAATGCACTTGGCTTCTAGTGTTGTTTGTCAGCAAAACATTGCCATTTTAAAGTTGGAATGGGTGGATTTTAGCAGGACACTGAGAGCAGTCACAGTTTTCATTGGTAGCTTCATCCAAAAATAAAACCCCAAAAGATTTTGCCTACTTAAACTCGTAACATTTATTTTTCAGTAATATTTACTCATCTACTAGCGTATTGGAGCTGTCTTTGGGGTGCAGACTTATCTACACTGGAGAACTCCTCGATCACTGTGGTTGTATTTGTTGCTGTGGTATAGCCAAGCCAAACTGGTGCAACTGCTTTGCCCATTAAAGGCCTGTGCTAATATACTTAATTTCTATTTCATTTCTCATTTTCTAAATCTTGGCAATACTGTCACTGCAACCATCACAGCAGAGCATAACCCTCCCGAAACACAGGAGCAGTGCTTGCTTTTGTATAATGTACGTTTTGAGCGTGATGCTCCCTCTCAGAACAGGCTTTAAGCTCAGCGTTGTTGCTGCTGCTTTCCTAATCACACATTTAGTTTTATTGCAGTAGTGCCCAAAGCAGCCATTATCGTTAATTGTACTTTTCTGTCTTAAAAGATGATTGAATTTATCCACCAAAATGCCTGTGGGCTGGAACGATGTGTTGTAATTTCCTGTGTAGAAGTTACAAACCCTTGGAAATCCCATATACAACAACCCTTGAATTATATGCAGAAGCAATCTCTGGATTTGGTACAGCTGTTCCAAACCCAGCAACTGTTGTTTCAAATCCAGCAGTGACGATTTCATTCTAGAAACTGTTCTTTAAACATGTTTGGTGGGGAACTTCAGAAACGTTGTTCGGAAGCAGCCTGTGTGTTACAATACGGAACTCCTGAGTAGCGTGCAGGGAAAGGTTCCTTGTGATGCATCTCTTATCTCCCTGACTAGAACTTTACAATGGAAAATAACACATGGCGTTGCAGCCTTCTGCTGGAGGGACTGCACAAGGTGTATGCACAGGAAGTATCCTCCTGCTGATCCCCTGGAACTGGTGTGTTGGTGTCTTAGAATCCCCGACTGGATTGTGTTGGAAGGGACCTTAAAGCTCATCCAGCTCCAGCCCCTGCCATGGGCAGGGACCCCTTCCACTAGAGCAGTTTGCTCCAAGCCCCTGTGTCCAGCCTGGCCTTGAGCACTGCCAGGGATGGGGCAGCCACAGCTTCTCTGGAAGGAGAAATTCTGCAGCATTCTGGTGTTCTGTAGCATGTCTTCAAATGGGAGGTTTGACCAATCTGCTCCATTTCCAGGTGGTTCAATGTATCCATGTCATTCATTGGAACTTGTTTAGCATAGCTGGAACTAGTGTTGGTTGATATAACACCCATCTACCCCTTTCCTAGAGTTTGGGAGTTAGTATTTCAAAAATATTAATGTAAAATTCATGGGTATTTTAAAAAGCCAGTCTTTACAGTGCCACTGTAAGTGTGCAGTCTAGGCTGGGCACTTCTGCATCCTTTAGAAAGGAGAAGCTCCTTTGGAAGCAGAAGCTAATGCTGAGCAGCACACAGCCCAGCTGGTGCTCTTTAACCCGAGCCAGGGGTTTGCATTGTTGGTTGTGGGCCATTTGCATTGGGTCCATAGTGCTTCTATTCATGGTGTGGAGGAGGATCAAGACAGGTGGAAAAAGGAGGAGGAATGGTGGAAGTTGAATGGGAGACATCCAGAAGCCACACTTGGGTTTTTTTATTTTGCATTTTATTTGATGAAATAGACTGTTGCATCTTTTGTGCTCCTGTGAATACGTGCCCATCTGCTCCAGCGTGCTTGTAGTTACTCCTGGTGCCTGCTCAGCTCTTGGCATGTTCAGCACAACCGAGATTCTCCCATCGCTGCCCCATCCTCCTCCAAAGACAAAAAAAGGTCAAGCTGAATTTCAGACGCAGCTAGGCAGGCAACTGTCAGTCAGAGCTTGGACTTGATGAAGCTTTCGTGCTCTTTGCTATAAAAGCAAGTTGACTTTTATTGCTTTTCAAATTTTATTGATACTTGGGAGTTGTGGTGGGCCTTCAGATTCTGCCCACAGCTGGTTTGATTTAGCTTAGCTTTAAAAAGGAACTGTCTGAGGAGTCTCTGGGAGCAGTTCTTCCTTAAAGTGATTGCTGCAGCCGAGTGTGGCTCAAAAAACTCAGTTCTTAGCAAAATCAGAATGAAAAAGCTTTAAATGAGTCAAAAGCTTTTATTGAAGTTATATAAACATATTTATAGAAATACTTGAATTCTGGTGGTTATTGCTATGAAGCATTTGTAAAGGAAAGCTATGGCAAGGTTCAAACTCGGCTATTCAGCACTCTGGTTAAAACTCAGATATTTTTTGAGATATATCTAATGAATTCCTGTACTAAAAGCTAAAGACACCTTTCAGTGACCAAACTGTGAGCCCTGGCCTGTGGGCAGTTCTGGAGGTCTCTAAGAGAATCGGAAATAGTGAGTCCTTGTTAAAACAGCTGTACTAGAAGATGCATTGAATTTACGGTGGTGTAATTGACAGCCATGTGGATGAGTAACTGTTGGATTAATTTCACTCAGTTCTATATATTCTGCAAGCATTATTTTATGAGCTTAGCTGATGGGAAAAGCTTAGGAATACAGTCCTGTGTCTTGCAAGTGTTGGGGTGGTCCCTTTTTCATCTTCCTAGATTCAGTAAAATGTCTTTGCCCCTGAAACCACTGCATTGTGTGTTGGGATTCTTATTTAGATATTGAAAATACTGGTGCAGCTAAGACAACAAGGGAGGTTTTTGTTATTTTAAAACCCAGTATTACACTCGAGGATAGAAATGAATAGCAAATGAGAATCGACCCAGGGCTTGATTTTTATGCCATTGGAATCTCCGAGTTCTGTTGTTGATTTCCATGGGAAGCAGGGTAATCCATCAGCTGGGATCCATGATCACTTCTGCTGAAAATTGAAAGATGCCTTTGTTTTCAGACTGGGAATCTGCAATTAGACTTGGTGTGCTGGATTGTGGGGAAGAAGAAAACTACGAGACGTGCAAAGAATACGGTATTCACTACTACCCAACATTCAGGGTAAGTGGTATAATATATAGCCTTAGGTAAATGATCCATGCTTTATAGGAACTAAAAGCATAACGAACATGCCTGTGCAGTGCCTGACATGTACCTAGTTGCTCTTTAGCTGGAATTTTGTTTTACTTTTGCTGAGAAAATTACAGAGTTTATAGAAGATGAATTTGAGTTTGTCTCACTGAATGCAATAGCAGACGCAGTTACTTGAGCAGTAATTCAGTCCTCGGCTCTGAATCTGAAAGATTTTTACTGAAAGAAGATGCCATTGTAGGGAGTACTGGATTATTGTAATATATTCACTGGATAATAATAATTTGTATAAATACTTTGCACATTCAGATTTTCATGATTATTAATAGTGATTTAGTTTTGGTATGTGAAAGTGAAGGTTTGAAGTTCAATCAATTATATATTTTTTACACTATTTTTGTAATTGACTTCCTAATTTGCTTAAACTGCTTTTTAAAAGGGATCTTGTGTTTGCCAGAAGTATCTACAATTGCTCATTTTCAGGCGTAAATGCAATCTTTAACTTCTCTGTCTTTGCCAGTCTGTATAATCTTACTATTAACTGTAAGTATGAGCAGAATGTGATGGAGAGGATTGAATAGACTGTGTTTGTTGTAACAGGAGAGGGAGCAAGAGATATTTCTCTGCAGAATTTGTGATTCTACCCTGATAGAAGGAGCAATTTCATTTGGTTTTTATCTCCCAAGTTTTGGGTGTAAATTGGAAACACCAAATCTTTTCTACTTCATTTTTTATAGCAGAAGGCAGTCAAGCTCTATTATATATCCTGTTTAGCCACTGGAGGGAGTTGAGAAGATGTGAATAGTGTTCTAAGTATACACACAGTTGGTAGTACTGATTAATCAGTGCTGGTAATCAGTTGTGTTTGGGTTAATGTTTGCAGTAATGGATCAATACACAGTACTGCATTATGCATTAGGGGTTTTTCCTCTAAAAGCTGCCTTTATTGTGTATCAGAGTTTTGACTGGTGCATATAAGCCACTCTCAGATGGCTGAGAATCAAGTCTTTGGAACTCGGGCTAAGAGGGAAAACTGTCTTCTGAACAGATAGAAAACATTCTGTAATTAGAGCTGTGAAAGCTAAAAACTGTTGAAAACCATTTTTGTTTCTGTTTTCAAAGCAATAATACTTTTTTTTTTCTCCCACATAGTTCTTCAAAGCATTTACAAAGCAGTTTACTACTGGAGAAAATTACAAAGGTACGCATATCCTACGGTAAGAAATTCCCAAAGCAGTTATCCTATGAGCCAGGAATGTGGTGCACAGGAAGCAGAAGCCTTTTGCCAGTCAGTTAGTTTGGACAGCTATAGATGGGCTGGACACTGGATGGCTCTTTAAGATACGATATTGCAAGCACTGTATGTAACTGGGATGTCAGGCACAATTTCAGACATTTGTTCAAGGACTGAGAGCTCAGATTCCTCATTTCTTTGGAATGTAGTTCCTGATTTTCACAAATGGCTTGATGGTGTTTGAAAATTTCAGTTTTTTTTCCACCACACACCTCATCAGCAGGAGATCCCATTTGCTCAATCCCAACTCTGGGGCTTTTTTGATCTATCAGCCACTTTCCAGGCATCCTGAATCTCACTGGGGACAACCCCTATTCAGATGTTGACTGACTGAAAACAGGCTTATCCCCTGTGTCTGACAGGATCACAGCTTGAGGTGGTTTGTCTGGGGACAAAAGTAATGTTGTCTTTTTCAATGGATTAACATTTAGAAGGCCAGAGGTCAGAAGAGAGACCACCTGCACCATTAACCCTTCATGCAATAGACCGTAGTTGTACCTGTTATTTTGGGGCATTTCTGAGTGTTTCAGCCTTTCAATTAATTTCTTTTAAAGCAAATAAAGTATTCTCACTCTTCAGTTATTTCCTCACATTGTTACATGGCCTTGGAACCTCACCTGGCTGTTTGGTAAAAACAGTTAAAAACCTTTGTAGGTTTTAATACACGATGAATGTCCTTATTACAAAAAAACAAGGTACTGAAGTTGCCCACAGCAACGACTGTGAAAATGGGCACAGCTTTAGAATGAAGCATTATTTGGAGAGAAATCAGCAAGGCAGGCAGATGGTTAGAATTGGAAAAGTCTTGAGGTTTTATTAATTTTGGGGTGGAATGACAGCTTTTAAATCATCTCGACATTCAACTGAAATCCTACAAGCAAATCCTTAGTTCCTGTTCTTCAACCAAGTAATATTCTGCTGAAGTCCAAATGTAAAACAAAAACCTGACATAGAAAAGCCGGAGGATGCATAAAAACCTGCATGTGGGTCGTGTTGTCCCAGTTTGCTGAAGCACTGTATGGTTTTTTGTAACCTGCTCTCAACAGGAGCTGATCGAGAGCTGCAAACAGTGCGTCAGATGATGATTGACTTCTTACAGAACCATTCTCAAGAGCTGAGACCTCCTGCTTGTCCGCCGCTGGATCCCGTTCCGTAAGTTCCTTGTTTAAAATACAGCTGCTGTGTGCTTGCTGCATGAATGAAATACAATGCAGAAGGTGCTGTTAAAGTTGAATTCAGCCTTTTTCCTTGTTATCAGTTTTGCTGTGAGATTGTAGAAGGAAATTCCATCAACAACGGTGTGCATACTGCATTCTACCTGTGCTAAATAGCTTTTCTTTTCTCCGAAGGTCCAGTGATATCACTTCTCTTTTTGACAAGAGCAGCCATCATTATACTGCCATTGTGTTTGAAAGTAATAACTCCTATGTTGGACGAGAGGTAATGTATGCCTTATGAATGTCATAATGAATATGAATGAATGTTATCATAACACAGCTGAATTTTACGTTATTTAGCCAAACAACAACATTTTTGTTTATAGAACTGAATTAAAGGGTCGTAAAGGGCAGGTCATGCATATTTGAGATATCACAAAGGGATTATATAGGGCTGTTGGAGGAACTTGCTTATAAGGGAATGTGAATTCAGGTTAATTTCTTCCATTCATGTTTTAATGGAAGATTACATGAAATGATTACATTGCTAGTTTCATTGTTAGCACAAGTCTTTTCTTTCAAGATTTGGAAGATCACAACAAATGTGTTGTCAGATTCTGTTGTTTTCTCACTGCTGGAGAACCATTCCTCGTACTCATTCTGGGCAGCTTTTTCTATTTCAGCTGTTTATAACATAAATTCTCTGGTTCTCTTTCTTCACGTATAGGTTTTAGGAAGTTACATTCTAAGTTAAGTGATAGCATAAAATCATTTTCATAGCACCGAGGCACTGAGGAAGTGGGAGTCTTTGGCTTTTTGCTTCTCCCACCCCCCCAATAAAATATTTGATTTGGCATCATTTCACCACCTAATGAGCCCGCTGTAGGCTTAGACAACTGTTACTTTTCTCTTCCTGCCAAGATCGAGGTTAAGTGAAGAAAATAAATTGCATAATTATCTAGGCATAATCTGTGTAGAAACATCCCATGTCTGTGAAATGTTTCTAATTAGATTTGATGCTGAGATGGCCCAGTTGCATAAGTGGAGGAGACTGTGCTGCCAAAAGCAAGAATCACTTTGAGAAGCAGGTTGTTCCCAGACGTTCGTTTTCCAGAAGCTCCTGGGCTGATAGAAGTGGACATGACTGAAGAGAAGAAATTGGATGATCATAAAGTTCTTCAGCTTTTGAACGCACTCACCTTAATTTTATTACCTGCTCTTATGGGGAAGACTTGAGTGTCATTTGATTAACAGAAAGTGGAGTCTGCTTTCAGAAGAAAAAACATTTGCTGATGTTGTGTAGCATCTCTTACATTACAAGTTTGAAAGTGAGGGATAACATAGCAAAGGTAATTGACCTGAGAGGGAAAAGTATAGTGGAAACTGAAACTAACAACAGGAAAAAGATACAGAAGAGGCAGAGAGGGGTAAAAGTAAACAAATGGCAAGTAGAAATGTCTGAAGAGTGGAAGCATGGGGGAGTTTGTAAGTAAGAATGAAACGTTTGACATGGTAGTATAACAGCACAAACTAATGGAAGGATGAGAGGAGTGTTCTCATTTGAGCAGCAAAAGAAGGTGCCTTTAGCAGTGGGATCTTGAAGGATTTAAGAAGGGAAGAACTCAGTATTTAAACTTTTTTAAAAGGCAAATTCTTGTTACTTATAACTGAGTCATCATATTTGTAGGTGCAGCTTTGGCTGTAGTTGGCAAATGATTTGGATAGTCAAGCCCTGGCAAATCTTGCAGGCATCCTGATGTTGCCACCCTCTTCTGCCTCCTCCACCCTTTGCTAATTTCACACCATGCAAAGAGATTTGTGCCCACTCCCAGCTGCTCTAGTGCAAAAGCCCAGCATCAGGTGTAAAGCAGTTGATGAAGACTGGTTTGAGCTGGGTGCTGGCATCTTGAGATGTGGGCGCTTATCCCTGCAGGGAGTCTCTGCTCGGGGGCTGGCAAACGAAAAGAGCTGAACGAAGAGCTGGGTGCTGTAACACCACAGACTACCCAGCTTGATCTGGCAGGGCTTGCCAGGCAAAGCCTTAACTCCCATGGAGCCCTCAGTTGTTTTCAAAGTCATAGACTTTGACATCAGAGCGCCATAAAGTGGTGGGAGCAGTGTTTCTTCACTACCTGAAGATTTGCCTTTAGACTCTTACATGTAATGTGAAACATAAACCTGCTGGTGCCTGTGGAATAACCTCTGGGCTGTTTTGAGGTTTATGAGGACATTTCATCATTCATTCTCATGTTTTCTTCAGATGTTAGACTTCAAAGGGAAAATATCAGGATAGACCGGGGGAAAAAAAAAGGAAGATAGGAGTAGTAATTTCCAGGGCAGAGTAAATTTTCTTTAACTGAAATTGTTAGTGTCCACAGAATACTTATAGATGTATTCCTTGGTGAACAGCTTAAAGGATGATGCACTTCACCTATTTATGTCTTGTCCTACAAGATTGCAGATTCCTTGAACAATGTATAATTCATGTCATCTTTTCATTACCCAGGTTCTCTTAGACTTGATCCAGTATGAAAACATTGTTGTGAAGAGAGCATTGAATTTTGATAAGCCTTTTCTTGAGAAACTTGGCATTACCTCAGTCCCTTCATGCTACCTGATGCACCCTAATGGGTCTCATGGATTAATTAACAGGTAAGTAGTTATCTCTCAAGGAATATGGGGATGTCCACTTAACCTATAGGAGCAGTTTCCACAGCTTGCTTTCATACAAAAGAAATTATTCTATAACCTTCTTTTGCATATATATTGTCCTGACATGTAATCAATACATTGTACTGACTGAAGTTGTGTGTTACCTGTATTATTAACAAGAGACGTAGTATGAATTTTAGTTACACTGTTATAGCTTTAACCTATTACTGTGATGCTTCTGAAAGGAAAACACTTTGGAATAAAAGTGGGAAAAAAAAAAGTATCAAAGTTCTTAAAAAAGCTTGTTTCTAAGTCAAAATACTTTTTCCTTGTGAACATAGCCTGTAAGGTGAGCTGATAGGATCTTATTTTGGATAGGATTTCAAACCACTAATCCAAATGATTGTTATTACTGTATCTAAATTGAACATTATTTGATTTCACTTTGTAGCAAAACATAACATGCTACACTAGGACTGTGAAACGTGCAACAAAGTGAATATCTTATTTTATAAATACACTAATTTGCTTCGGATATTCACTTAGTCTGAGATGAAAAGTAATCTTTGCTTTGTCCATTTATATGCAGTTTGAAGCCTCTACGGTCTTTCTTTTCTTCGTATTTAAAGTCACTGCCAGGTGTAAGAAAGAAACTTCTTTTGCCACTTCAGCTGCCTGTTCAAGAAAACAAAGAGGAGAGTACAGAAACCAAGGTGTGGAAAGAGTTCGATAAGTAAGTGATACCTTTGATGTTCAGATTAACGCTTGGCTGTTAAAATTTGCTTGCAGTTTTTTTCTTGCCGTGTGGAAAGCTGTGCTCTCACTTACAATAAAATCCTGATCACCGATTAGAATTGTTGGAAAACTTCAGCAAGTAATCATTGTCTCCGAAAAAATAAATAGTAACAAGCTACAGCATTTCTGTAGGAAACAAGAATGCTCTGTGTGTGTAATACTGAAGCAGTGCCCACTAAAAAGTGCTTGTCAAATGCAAGTGTAATAGAAAATACTAAAGTCAGTGTAAAAGAAGTTTATCATACTAAATCCAGTAAGGTTTATTGCTCTTCTTCCCTCTTTGTTTGAGAGAAGGATGCAAAGGCTTTGCAGAGAGATAATCCTTAGATAGAAAAGATGTAGGACTGAGTGCTTCAATTATGTACTTATTTTCCTTTCATAGACACTATTAATGTCATCTTCTTGCAAGGACTATTATAAAATACTTTCCACAAAACACTGTTATCAAAACACCTTGGTTAAATTGAGCTGCCTTCCAGCAAGACAAAATCTTGTAGATACGAATCTCCAGCCCGAGTATCTTCTAAATAGGATCCTTTGGGAGAACCTCATGCATTCCTATGGATGTCTTTTTATTTAAGAAAGTTGAAGCAGAATTTTGCTGGTTTTAAGATTTGAGTGAGTACCTTCTTAATTAAGGAGATAAACTCATACCAGTCTGTAGTTGAGTTGATAAGAATATAGATTGTTCTGTATGTTTCTTCCTGCATGTTATGGGGGGGGGGGAGGGCAGTCAGTTTCTTGAATGATAGGTGGTTTTAATTGTTTGGGTTTAGAGATAATAATGCTGCTGAACTCAGTACTAACTCTATAACTATATGAACTTCTGTTTGTTCAGTTACAATGCTCTGTGTCATACTGTCTCAAGTTTGTACTCTGAAAAGCGTTAAAGGTCAGGTGCTTTACCTGATGCATTTGTAGTTTGTAAAGTGGTTTTTGTTGGTATCTTTTTTAAAATGAAGATACTTGGTTGTGAGAAGGAACTCTTTAGAAGATTTGATTTGCTTTACATGCTTTACTTGTACCTGTTATGAGGTACCTCAATCTGTCTTAAGAGCTGGTGTGATTAAAACTGACTGTTACATGCAAAGAACCTCCAGTAAAACTGCTGCATTTGGGAGAGGGTTTCTAGATTCAGTCCTTTCCAACACTGTTTGCACTCCTGCTCTGTGTATAATCTACTTTTGTTTAACAAAAGAAACCAACTTCAACCAAAGTCTCCCTTTTTTCGTAGCATGTAATTTTTCTGCTTGTGGTCAGGCCTGAGGAGAAGCTGTAATTTCTTTACCCCAGCTATTTCCTTGCTAACAATGTCAGGGTTATAATTGCATTACAAGGTAAAACTGGCTGGGAGGCAAAAGTTTAGTCAACTAGAAAAGAAATTCTTGTGTGTGGTTATGCTTCATTTGTCTGAGCTGTGAACAACATGACATAAAATTACACTTTTCAGAGAGTATGGTGAAACTCATTGAGCTTGACATTCACCCACCGAGCGCCTGAAGTAGCCACTGTGTCTTCCCGTGCTGGCGTAAGATACACTGCAATCACCGTGGAGTGGCAAACGTGGAGGTTTTAATGACACCCACTATATATCAGTTTTACCTTCATGACTGGTGAGAAAATGAGCGAAAGAAACCTGCCACTTTCTAACGTTATATATGTGTCTTTCAGAGCTAAGCTGTACATGGCTGACCTTGAGTCAGGATTGCATTACCTGCTCAGGGTAGAGCTTGCTACGCACAAGACACTTGAGGGAGCGGAGCTAAAGACCTTCAAGGACTTTGTTACTGTCTGTGCCAAGGTATGCACTCCTAATCTTTGATTATTTGTACGAATAAAGTGACTGTAACATAAAATTTATTATGTGACATAAGTCTCTCTAAATGTCTTTCACAATCCTTAAATATACGCTTCCTCACTAGCTTAAAAAGTTTTGTGGGTTTCTTTAAATTCTTGAGTTATTCTGTGTTTTTCTGACACACAGGGTTGAAATGCATTTTAATTTAATCTCAGAGGGCTTGAAATTAAATAAAGCTTAAGTAGTCTGCACCATATTGAACAAACACTGTAAATATAGTCCATTTATCAGATTTTCAGGATAAGTAGCTATTGTAACCTTGTGGGATTAAAAACCCTTTTGTTTTTCATTCTTGACTTTTGGATTTCTTTAATGCATGCTTGACAGTGGTGTTTTATTTAGAGATAGTAGTAACTTCTGTCTATATTTTTAATATAATTAAGGTATTGCATTTAATTAGTTGAGTATTTAAAATAATTGAGATATTGTATATAATTGACTATTTAAAGATGCTTACATATTACATTTGGGTGAAGGGACAATCTATGTGATGTGACTTGAAAAAATTTGGAATAATATAACTTTATAATATCAGCCTATGTAATGACCAGTGTCTCTTCATAATTGCTGAGCAGCTAGCCCTTTGTATTATTTTAAAGGAAGTGAATGAACAGCTATTTGAGGGAATAGTAAGGCCTATGTGAACTATTTCCAAATATCTGGATTTATCTGAAAATCAGACTGTTTCTTGCCCCCACTGTGGCCACCAGAAATCTCTAGCTGGCCTCATTTCTTTAAGAAAGTGTGGTAGTAATCTTTCCATCATATTATCCCTAAAACATCCTCTGTGCTTCCTGATGGCTCCTGGCCAGCTGATGTCATTTGCTTCCCTGGCTATTAGTGCGTAAGTGGGGAATGCTCTCTTTAAGTGGCACACTCGTCTCCAGGCTGCCTTACACAAGTGGGGACTGCTGTTGTCGTGAAACACTTGCCTTGTAGTTCTCATTCATGATTCTCAGGTGTTCCTGTTAAGCAATGTTTATACTATCCTCTTTTTTAACAGCATTTATAGTGATGGTAAGTCCTACACCAGAGAGGTCTCCGCTTCCCTACTGAGGGAATTTCCACTGTTGTACTTTTAGGGGTTTTTTTGGCAACCAGTGCAGAAGTCCATTGGTTTCTGAATCCTTGATGAGACTGTTATGTATCTGAGATACTGTACAACTACTGTCTGTTAGATATTCTAGATAATAGTACATGATATTCTGGGGGTCCTACAGAAGTAAATGTAATGATAGTATGCAGTTCAGAGGTGTGCTGGTTTATTATAGACTATTTAAGGATCTCTGAACCCCAACAATGCACAGGGCTCCTTGTGTTAGATACAATAGCAAAAGGGAGTTCCTGCCCTTTTGTGTGGTATCAAGTAAGCAGTCTTTGAATTGGAGATATTATCAATAGCTGGACATTGACTGTGGAGTCACTGGCATGCGTACAGCATGTTCTGTCATAAATTGCTTTATGTACTTAAAGTCCCTGTACCTGCTACATTATTTCTCCATCTGTTAAAATACTGCTCCCTCTGGAAGGATATTTAGAGGATAGTATGCATACTCTACTTAATTCTGTAGTAATTACAGCCACCATTAAAGCAAAATACAATTTCTAGTGTGAAGTAATGACATTACCACCAGTCTGCCAGTCTGTGACTTCTTTAAATTGCAAGTTAAGGAAGTCACAATCTCCAGATTGCTTCGGAAATCACTGTTACACACATGAAAGGAAAATGCTCTTCTAGGTAACCCACACCTGCATTTACAGATACCTGAACGTAAGTTTTAGGAGAACTAATTTCTGTGATTACTCTTCCACAAGTGAGAAGGATTTCAGCATCTCTGATTCACTGAGGTCTGATGCTCTGTTCTGAGCTAGACACAGAACTGAATTACCTTAATCTGAAATTCTATGGAATCTGCCAAAAGTTGCTCTATCATTTCTGCTTCCTTTTGAGTAGCTTCGTTTTACTAGTTAGCATTTTGTGCCTACAACTTGTCACATTTTGTAAGCAGAAGTCAGTGTGAGATGGCTTTTCACTGAAAGCAGAACAAGTAATTAATTTGCTCAAAACAAAAGAAAATCTGAAGCATTCTAAAGACAGGAATTAAGGCATTTACATCAAGATGAAAGTGTCCTGCTGCTAATGAGATTTGTGCTTTAAAATACGGTGTTTTCTTTCTTTCATTTTGTCAGCTGTTCCCTGGCCGTCAGTCTGTGGTGAAGTTGTTAGAGACCTTGCAGGAGTGGCTGGTGAGCCTTCCATTAGACAAAATCCCTTATGATGCTATCCTAGATCTTGTCAACAACAAAATGCGGGTAAGCTGTTGCTAGTTTCCAGCATAAAATACAGCATTAGTAAAGGATAAGATTCTGTGTAAATCTAAGACATCACTTACTGATGGCCCCTCAGTCATAATGGACTTATAAGAAGGTTAAAATGGAAATGAAGGGAAATCATTACCAGGAAAAAAAAAATCCACATGAAGGAATTTATATGAGAGAATTGACACACACAATCCTGGTTCAGTTTAATGAGGAGCAAGCAGTCACTAACATGGACACGTTCCTGATGCCAGCTTCAAATCCTGCAATGTTCCCGATGGATATTTTTGAGTTGCCTTTGCTTGTTGTGCCTGGTAATCAGCAGGATTCTCATGAAGGTCAGAACTTAAGTGATGGCAGATTTACCCCTGAAATGGGATTTATTCCTGAAGAGTTTCCCCAAATACTCCTTAATTTCCTGGCACAGTAAACTGTGCCTCATTTCAGTAACACAAAGCCCTGTTTATGGCTATCTTTGTACAGAAGTTAATATAAGTCTCTTCCCGTGAAATGGGATTGCTATCCAGAATTTGGAAGCCTTCTGTTTGTTCAGGAAGCAGGGAGATAAGCCTCAGAAACTCAAATCTTGCACTGGATTTTAAGTGTAATGACAAAGTAATGATTTTGTTTTAAGAAGAAATAATAATGTATTCTGCATCTTCAGAATTTACCCTGTTAAGTCATGTAAATCTTGCTGAATAGTATGGAATATTTAATGTACCCAGGGAAACTGTAGCCCTGACAGATTTGCAGTAGTATTTGTGTGTGTTGTGTTCATACTGTGCTTAAAAACAAGTTTACAAGTTAAGCTACTTAATTCTGTCAGACTAATCAGACATCCGTGATGTGCCTTTTAGTAGGTCTGGCCTCAGTGACTGTATGTTGTATATCTAATATATTTGTGAGAAGCATGAGTTTTATAATGGTGCATTAGAGTGTCTCAGACTTAAGGATGGCTATAAGTTTAAAATTCATTTGCCTGAAGCATGAATTCATTAGCAACAAGTGCAAAGAGTCATTTACTCTTTATTCTTGGATCACCTCAACTTCAAGGTAGGCTCAGCTGTGACTGCTGTTACATTGAGAGGCACGTTTATGGCCCAGAGCTGTCTGTCATAATTACATCTCTCTTTCAGATTTCTGGGATATTTCTCACTAAGAAGGTTCAGTGGGTCGGGTGTCAGGGCAGCAGACCCGAGCTGCGGGGTTATACCTGTTCCCTCTGGAAGCTGTTCCACACCCTCACAGTGCAAGCTGCGCTGCAGCCAAAGGCGTTGATAAATACAGGTAAGCAGCAGTTTTGTGGGACACTCGGAGGAAAAGACAAATGTGGAAAAACAAAGTTGTGCTGTGCAGTAGAAAGAAAACGGATTAGAGCAAATGCGTTAGTAAATACTCAAATACATTAGTGGAGGCCAGTGGCTTTCAGGTTTGGACCAGCAGAGGTCAGAGCAGAGCTTCACTGCAGCAGGAGGCTTCAAAGAAAGCAGGTCAGTTTGTCCTTGCTTGGAGAGGAGGTAAATAAAGTGTGTGGCCCTAAAGGTGTGAGCAATAAAGCAGAAAAAGGGGAGAATTTCAAAGAAAGAAATGTTGGACTACCTGAAAAGAGAGGAAGGTTGTTCAGGTTACTTGAGATTACACTGCTCTCTGAATTTGAGAAGAATGAGATTGAACATTTTACAGTTTAGCAGCTGTAAAAGATACACAGCCATTAGCCAATCCTTCTGTAAGATTATTTCTTAAATAGTGAATGTTGTGGCTGTTTGGGGGTTTTTTCAGCTGAATGTACTCAGTGACCATTAATCTCGGCAGTGATACACTCCTTTGCAAGCACTCAGTAAAATTGCTTATTTTTAGACTTGCAGCATCTTGTGACGCGGAGTGTTTATGTCTGGGTGATGATTCCTGTTTAAGAAACCTGCTGGACATATAATCTATTTTCCTCACACGATGGAAACAGAATTACTAATGCTAAAATACTGGCCTTCACATAGAATCGTAGAATAGTTAGGGTTGGAATATGGTTTTGTTCTTGCCAGGATAGGGCTTTGTTTGGTTATTGTTCTATTTAGTTTTCATTTAAAGCCTTTTAAATGTCTTTTCCCAGGAATGTAAGAATGCCAGATGGACTGCTACTAGATCATAAAATTCAGAAATTTGCTATTTGTCAGTTACTGATTGTATGTTAAAAAAAATAATTCATTATTTCAAGTTATGGAAGCCTGCATTTGCCCAGCATCACTTGTAAATCACAGTGAAAATCTCTCAATTCTTGATATTGACACTCCTGCAGAAGAGGGATTTTTTTGGCTAGCTAATCGTGCTGTTGTTTTTTGTTTCCCTTTTGCATCCCTTTAATTTAGTACTGTGCTCTGCCTGGTGAGTTTGGGGGTTTTGTGCTGGATGACATATTAGCTCTTCAACAGGATCATGCATAAGTTAAATTTCCCCTTTTGTCCCAATTGCCGAAAGTTTTCTAATTAAATCTAAAAATGTTCTTAATATTTAACCATACAAAATTGCATCTTAAATTGCTGCAGTGCTTCAAGTGTGAGCTCTTGTCAATCTGAAGTCAAAAATTCATTGTAGAACCTGAAAACTCTGGCACACTTAGCCATCGATTTAAATCGGGGCAGATATGTGATGATCACTTCTTATGGCGAAAGAATTGGGTCAGTCTGAGACTGTCGGATTATGTCTTGGGAGGTTTTCCTCTCCTTATTGCTTGTTTAAATCCCATCTACTAAAAAGCATGATGTACTCCCTAATCCTTCCCACCACAGGTAGGGTTTTATGGTTCTTGTCCACTTTAAAGATTAGGGTTACCCTGAATTGCAGTAGTTTGTGAGGAAAGAGAAAAGGAGGATTACACGATGATACATGGCAGATGTTAATAGAAGATTCATCTCTGGGCTGATAAAAGAAAAACAAACAAAATGAGCCATTTTGCAATTGTTTGTTTTCTTTTGGAAGCAGCCGTATTTTTCTTGATAGTTTCCTCTTCTGGCAGGCAGAGGGAACCTGCTGAGGCTTTCTTTGGTTTATGTTTGACATGTTCCAATGTGGAAGGGTGTAATGTGAACCTGCTCAGCATCAGCGAATCCGAAGGAACTCTGAACAGAACCGCTCGCACCTGAGGATGTATAAAATCACTGCAGAAATCTGTTCCTGAGCACATTTAATTGAATGAAATACTGGTTTAGGTAATGGGATCTGTTAGTGTGAATAAGACAGGCTTGTGGGGTTTATAAAAAAATGATCTGCATTCTGTTTAATCTGTCGCTGAATTTCAACGCAAAATGAATTGTCAAAGTGTCACGTTGCACAGAACAGATACAATTGAATTTGTGTATCAGGCTGTTCCTCCACAAGCAGGTAATTTGCTAGCAGTTACTTTTGGTGTGTTTGTTACTGGTTCTTTCTAAATATACATTTTAGTACATGGTAAAAGTGGTCTGCCTGAAATTCAGTTCAACTTTCCAAAATGATTTTTCAGCCTTTCTTTTAATACTGTAATTTAATCTGCTTTAATCTCATCGCTTTTATTATACACGCCAGTTCAATCACAGATATTGAATGTCTGAGTAGAGATTTTTTGCCTTTTATGATTTCTTTTTGGCTTTAAAAACTTACTTTGCCGCCACGGTTAAGAATATAACGGCATTGTTCTAAATAAAGGTGTTTGACATCTTCATGCATCTCTTAGATAGAAGACAGAGAAATACTCTGATAGTTTTGAATGGGTTTTGTTGAGGATTTTTTCCCTTCCGAAAAATAATGCATGTACAGAGGGGATATGTGCAACCAACCTGTTTGTTACTCACTGCCAGAACAGAGCAGTGAGCAAAGCACTGCAACCCTTTACTACCGAACCTGTGAAACCCACGCTGTAAATTGCTCATGGTGGAGCGTTCAGCTGCGCGAGTTGGTAATTTGATCAATCTGCATCGTAAAACGTGTTTAGTTTGACAAGTGCATGTTCCTGGTAACAGATAGTTCATTCGTAAACACATTTGGGCAGAATTTACTAGGTCAATTAAGCATGAATCAGAAAATCTGCGTGACGGAGATGAAACCATTAGGACTTCAATGAATTATATCTGGTTCTCGAGTCACTTATTGACGTAGGGACTATCTTCTGCCACACTAAAGGCCCAGGACAGAGCTCTTAATCTGTGAAGACCTTACCTTACTTCTGAATCAAATAAGGATTCTTTTGCATTATCTCCAGTGTAAAAGTGTGTTATAGAAATAATAATGGGTTTGTATTTATTTTAGGAGGAATCCCTGAGTTACTCATGAAAATTCAGATGCTGCTAAGTAGCTGTTATGTGTGTTCATTCAGTGCCTGCCAAGAAAGCCATGGAATTAGTAACTGTAATGAGATTCTGGAATTCTGTAATGCTTCAGAGTTATGGAGTAACAAACAGATATCACAGGCACCTTGTCAAATAGTTACCAGAGGGGTTTTGACTCTTGGTTTTTCAGTAGCAAGGTCACCATAACTTTAATGCCTGAGCATTAAAGCAGTAAGCATAAATGCAATGGTGAATGCATAATGTAAGTATTCATTTAGTTATTGGGCAAAATAGTGTAGAAAGTCTCTACTTCCACATGATTTGTGTGAAGTACAGGCAGCATGGGCTTTGCATGGTTGAACATTGCAAAATGCACTGTGTTAATGGGCTTCTGAAAACGCAGTAATATCTGAGTTTCATTTAGCTAAGTTTGGCCCCCCTCAAATTATAAGATACTCCTTGAAGGGAGAGATTTCACTGTAATGAGCACTTGACCTTTAAGTCTTCTTAAAATGTGGTGTTCTGCATAACTGAACACAGTTGTATAGACTGTGTTAGTACGTATGGGTATAAATAGCTACTTCACATTTTCAGTAACGCTATCGCTCACCTAACATTTCTTGAACCTCAGTGTGTTTGAATTCATTCCTTTGTAGTTGTGTCTAATATCACAGACAACCTTTCAAACCAGTATGTTTTGAAAAGTACCATTCGAGATCACTTTAAACTCTACATCTTTTTGCCAAATAATTTGGTTTCTGAATGTCCCACCTCAACTACTTGGGCAATATTATATATGTATTTTGTTGGGGAAGGGTATTTCTTCTAAGAACCGTGTGAGGCTTTTAACCCCACTAATATATTTGTTTTGATTTAATCCCTCTAATATCCTAGGTCTTGAAGACAGTCCCCAAATAGTGCTTCAGGTCATGCGGAGATACATTCAGCACTTTTTTGGATGCAAGGCTTGTGCTCAGCATTTTGAAGAAATGGCTAAAGAGTCCATGGATTCCGTTAAAACCTTGGACAAGGCTGTTCTCTGGCTCTGGGAGAAACACAACATTGTGAATAACAGGCTTGCAGGTATGGAAGACCTTGCTTGGGAAACCCACCATGGGTAGCTGTGTCCAGAGGACAAGGCTGTGACATCTTATACAATGTGGTTTATATCTGAACAAAGAGATATGCAACTTAGGCTCTGTAACATGAGTTTAAAACAACAGTCATTGTTGTTCCAGCCTGACACTGCTTTATTAAATATTGACTTCAAAAGACTAACTCCACATTTACATCAGTGTTCAAGAAAGGGTGCTTGTGTCTGGAGCAAAACCTCAAGCATCCTAAGCAGCTATAACTAGAGACCAGGCTGGTAACCTTTGCATGGGTGAGAAATACACCCTTGAGGCACAACTATGTTACTAGAGTATAGTGTCTCCTATGATATATAATGAAAAACTCCATCATTCTTGGATACTGTTTCTTCTGAGCTTTCACCTGTTGCTTGAGGAGAGGATTTTTCTGGAGTACAAATCAAAGCCTTTTCAAAAGGAGCAATACAGTTCAGCTGCTTTTTGGGGGATAAAAAATAATTGCTTCTCTTTATGTAAGAGTTTAACTAGATGATAAAACCTGTCTTCATTTCACTGTGGTGAGATGCTGCATAGAAAATGATGATAATTGAAGGGGAGACTTTCTCAGGATAAAAGAGCCTAAGCTATTAGCAGATCAGCAACAGAATGAAGTAAAATTACTGTATGAAGCAGATCTGTTCCCCCACTAGATTGCTCTGTTTCCAGTTAAAGTACTGTTAAAATACTGGTTGTATTTAATCCGTTCTGTTATGGGGATATCAAGTAACTAAAGCACTAAAGAAAATTGGTTTCTGTTTGCACTAAATCCCTGTCTGCTGTTATGGATCTGTATGATGTAGCATTAGTTACAATTTAAATATGCTATATTGTGTTTATATTATGGTTATGCTGAATTCCCAAGATTTATGAAGTATTAAATACTGCTGTGAGTATAAACAGTTTGTCTCCTTTCCTCCAAGGAGAAAAAAGTAAATGGTGAGGTATTAAATAAAAACATCCCCTAATGTTTGTTACTACTGCCAGGTTGAACGTGGAGAAAGGTAGTCCTGTTGACTTGGAGTTGCTAAGTAGTGGAGCAATATACTTATTTAGAACATTAAGTTATTGGAAAAACTCGTATGGATATTGATTTAGATGATGCAGCAGCCAGCTAAAATACCCTTTTAGTAAGAAGTAGAAACATACTGGAATAAATAATAATGTTAAATTATGCTTTTTAAGTTTGCTAAAATTTCTCTTTGGGACAGTGATAGATTTTAATCCTTAAAAGCTGCTTCTGTAGTTCTGGTAATGTTATATAGCTTTCCATGAGGAATGATGTTTGACTGGTCAATGAAAACACCTTGGCACAGCCTTCAAGTGTAGGTCATGCGATTGCTGTATATGGCTCTGTTGCTTCAGAATGTGCAGGATTTATGGCATTCTTCTCTTTGGCAGGGAAACATGAAGTACAGCAAGTTTTCAGTTTGTAATCTTACCGTAAGATGTTTTGTTTCTACTTTCTCTACTGAAACAAATTGATTCCTGAGTGATCTTTAAGATATCCCAAACACAGACGTGTTCTCTTACTTGTAAATATCAAAGAGACAAATATTGGAAAGCATTCTTTGAATCCTTAAACAACATCTTGCTTAAGAAGCCCAAAGTTTCTTACCTTAATAATAAAATAAGAACCTAAACTTACCGAAATAGTTTAAGCATTAGTGTACTAATAACAATCAGTTAAAGAAATTAGCTTGGGTTTTTACAGGTAGAGATTTGTTCTAAAATTGCCTTCATCCACGTTTCAAAGTGTTATTTTTTAGAGCAGTGCAACAGTAGCTACAGCTTTCAGCTCTTTGCTATCAAGATGGAAAGGTGACCAGAGCTATGAGCAGCCAAAAAAGTTAACACTGGATGTAGTTCAAGGCAGCATTATATGTTTAAATGCTAAAATGCAAGCTGAAAAATACATCTGAAATACGATAATGGCTTTTAAAGTACTGAAAATAGTTTGCTATAGTAATAATGCAAGCTGTGAAAAAGCCAGCCAGGCTGGAATGGTTCACGATATAGAAACAGGAAAATGTCTGCGAGTCTTTGGCCTTGAAACTGCTGCTGCAAACCAGGCTTCAGGATTAAAGAGCAGCGAGTGCAGAAGAGCAGTTTGTTTTGAACTGTAATTCGAGTTAACCCCTGCACGGCTCAGATGATGGCTTCATGCCTTCTAAAAACAGCAATCGTAGCATCTTGTATTTGAAAGTGGACACAACAGCTGAGAGAAGAGGAAAGTAATTGTGATTTAGTGTTTGTGTCCCGAAACAAGAATCAACACTTCAGAACATAATCGGTGTCCATAAGGAAGCTTATGAAAACACTCTCTCTGGTTTCCAGGTTCAGCTTTCCTAGTTCATTCACTGCTGATAACTGTTATTTTCTTCTCCCAATTAGGTGCTTTGACTGAAGATCCAAAATTTCCCAAAGTTCAGTGGCCAACTCCAGACATTTGTCCTACATGTCATGAGGAAATCAAAGGATTACACAGCTGGAATGAAGCCCAGGTTCTGCAGTTCATGAAGTATCACTACAGCAGTGAAAATATGCTGTATAAATATGCCGAAAGCCAGACAGACTCCAGTGAAACTGAACAGGGGGATACAAGGGAGGGGAAAGACAAAAGCCTACAGAAGAAGCCAAGTGGAAACAGAGAAAATAAGATCCAGGATAAAGAAAACGTACTAGGTTCAGAATCTAAGGTGTTAGATAAACTAATAGCAAATCACGGACCTGTCAAAGATAGCGATAAAAGCGTGGTTCGATTAGCCACCCTTAAAGAGGCGAAGCAGGCCGTGTCCTTCCTGGGGATTGGATTTTCCAACGTGGACATGAGCCTGTGTGTCATTCTGTATGTAGCCTCATCCTTGTTTCTAATGATAATGTACTTCTTTTTCCGGATGAGATCCAAACGGTGGAAAGTGAAGCACTATCGGTCGTCTGTGTAGAAGGTTGTATCGGAAACAACAATGTCATTGTACGTGGCTGTTCAGTACCAGATACAGCTTTAATATTTATGATCAGGGATTTTATATACAGTATTCCTTGTTTCAGAGCCCTTTCTTCCCAGGTCATTTCACAAGTGTTCTAGCTTAATGTAGGGAGCTCGCTGTAGGAACCCTCATCGTTCAGAGGCACACAGTGCTATCGTGAAATGTCCACTGAAGGAAGCATTGCATTTGTCAGCTGAGATCGTTCCGTGACTTGCCACCTCCATCCTTTACTCATTTTCAGAGTAAACACTGCGTTGTGCAGTCAGCTGCGCCTGCTTTAGAAGGAAATTGGATATTGTTTTGTGTGCTTCAAGTCCGGTAGTTGTTGGGTTTAGGTCTTTTTAATTTATCCCGAGGTGATTTTACCTCCCAGGGTACTGAGCGGTGATGCTGTTACTTTGGCTGCTCCGTTTGGAGAAGCCCAAATTCGGAGCATTTTTTTTTTCAGGAAGCAAGTTCTGTTCTGATTAAATCAATTCCAAACCCTCTGATGTGACATTCTCAAATATTATTTATACCGCATGTTTGAAGGGGAAGGCACTACGTGTCCAAATAAGTCTTCCATTCTCATGTGCATTCCAGCCAAGGCTGTGTCTGTCTCTGCTAGGATGAGAGTTTTAGGGCAGGTTGTATCTCAATAAGCAGCCTGAGTCTGATTGCTAACGCTGTCGTCCAGTTTAATGGAGTTTATATGAAGGCAAAGACAGACTTGGACCCGGTGCTTCACTTCCTCCTCTATCAGATGTCTTAACGGAGCGTTGGATAACTCGCCTCATTTATGAACCAGAAAAGTAGCTGAGCAATTGTTGTGTTACGCAGATGGAAGCCAATTCTGCTGAACTCTAGAAAAGGGAAGCAGGTTTTAGTGAAGGACACTGAGATTTGCATCAGCAGGAACAAATTCAGAGATTGGGAAACACTGAGTTTCTTGTGATGTGGGATAACTGCAGTACAGCGAGGTAATTTTCTTCTTGTAAGGCAGTGCAAACACTTCAGTTCTGAGCTCGCAGCATCACCTGCTCCCTGTGACGTTGTCTGTGCAGGACTTGGGAGAACAGCCCATTTCTCTTGCCCTTCTGCTGGATCACTGTTCTGCTCTCATCACAAAGGGGGTTTGCTCAGTCCAAGAGCTGCTCCATTCTGGGATGGGGCAGCAGTTGGGAATATGGCAGTTGCCTTTACAGGGGTTAGAGAAGCCATGCACATAGTTATAAAATTACCATTCAGAATAGGAGTTCCTTTCTGATCCTAGCTGGGGGATAATTCACGTCCTGGATAGTGAAGTTTATAATCCTATCCAATGTAATTGAGCATGCTGGAGTTATCCATTACCTAATCTTTAGTTAATCCTAATAGGTTTTGGCCTCAATGTTTTCTTGTGGCAGGGAGTTCTACAGATTAATTATGTTATATAAAAAGGCTTTTCCTTTCAATTCTATATTTGCAACTTTTAATTAAATTGAATGTTTGCTGGCTCCCCTGTTACCCAGGAAGGAATGAATAGTCCTTGGCCACTTTGCTGTATTTATACTGTTAGTGTGTCCTCCTCAGATTTCCATCATAAGCCTTAGTATAAAAAGTTTCAAGCCTGGCCAGAATAGCCTAAGAGCACAAAAGCCCAACAGGGAGATTTTCTCATGATCAGATCTTGTTTGTTCGCTGAATGTTTCTGCAGCTTCCAATAGGCATAAAAAAATGGGAGCTTCGAAACTTGTTCTCAAGTTTCTCAGAATAACACAGAGACAAAGAAATAACCTTCTGTGGTTACTGCACACGTGTGTCAGAGGGAAAAAGCATCTCCTTCACACAGTGCATGGTACATGGTGAGGTGCATGGTCAGTGTTGTTCTTAACCCATCGTCACTGTTCATTGTGTGCATCCGATGGCCCTTGCTCCTATGGGAGAAACCTGACTCCATGCTCTCTCCACGAGGCTGGAGGCCAGTTCCTGCCTCTGAGAGCTGCAGGAGCACCTCTGAGAGCTGCTGCTGCTGTGGTTGGATGTGATGCTGTTTATTAAATCAGTGACACTGATTTAATATCAAAATGTGTCTGTGCTTTGTAAGGACACTTGTTCCAGAGTCCTGTCACGAGGAGCGACTGGGGGTCTCTAGGAATTTATAATACCTATAATTACAGCACCTGGGCTTGGGTATTGAAACAGTTTGTAGGTAACTAGGCAGAGGATGAAGCGATGTTGCTCAGTGCCACTTGCTTTGTGCTGGAATCCAGAGAGAGGGCCCAGGAGGAGGCTCATTAAGAGGAAAGCCCAGAGTTTCCAAATGGAGTCTTGAAAATCAGGCAGCTTTGAAGTGATCTGATCTGGGCAGATGCTGGTGTCAGCGGCAAGCGAGGACATTCAGCTTCTGAAACACCACCACAGCAAAACCCCAAACCGCAGCACAGCCAGTGTTGGATCTGGGGAGCTGGTCCGTTTCTGGGGGAGTGCTGCATTCCCTGCTCTCAGTGTTCGTGCATGTTTTGAAGTTGGAATCAGTCATTGCTGCTGTGAGTTACAGCTCCAGCAAACATGAGTGTGTTGGCTTTGATTTGTTCTGCTGCTTTTCATCTGTATACAAGCACAAAAGGTTTGCAGTGATAGTTTTGCCATTTAAACAGCAGCAATTGTGGGCTTGGAATAAGGTGGGGTATTTTTTTTTACTCCACACCCTTAGTTTTGATGTTGCTGTGCCCCTGCTGGAAATACGACAAAATGAACCAATGCTCGAGCTGGCAGTGGTCTGGGTTTGTTTCCTTAGAGTGAAAAACTATGGAATTGGGATGTTAACATCCATATTGATGCTCTATTGCTGGTGAACCAGCCAAGGTATTCACCTCACTGCTGGTAGTGACCTCATCTGGAAATGTCTTCTTGGTTTTGATTCTGGTTGTGTGAGTCTTGGTTTGCTTGTTCTGATTTTCTGTCTTGTGGATGTTGTGGCTGCCCCATCCCTGGCAGTGCTCAAGGCCAGGTTGGACACAGGGGCTTGGAGCAAGCTGCTCTAGTGGAAGGGGTTGGAACTGGATGAGCTTTAAGGTCCCTTCAGCCCAAACCAGGCTGGGGTTCTGTTATCTTTATAATGACAAATTACATCCTTGTACATTGACTGTAAAGGTCTGTTGTGTCTGCTGGGGGATGTGTGATGCTGCTTCACTGCGGGGAGCTGGTGGGTGCATCACAAGAAAATGTTTCCTTTGAATGTTCACCTCACACCTGCTCAGTGCTGGAGGCTGGATTTGGGAATTGGCTTGTTCCACAGGAGTTTCTGCAGTCCCACTTCCCTATGGGGATCCTTCCACGCTGGTGGCAGGTATTTCCAAGGAGGATTTCTTCGTGCATGGAGCCGCCTTTGCTCTTCAGGTGTTTTTAAAGAGGAAGTGCTAAACCTGCCTAGAAAATGAAAGGAGGCCTCTGGAATGTGCCAGGGAAGAGAGAAAAGCTGCGAGTGCTGAAGGGACATGATGGAGTTGTTCTGAGAACTCCCAGTTTTCAGCTGTTCCTGCTCAGAACTGGCTGGGAGCAACCATCTCGCCAAACGGTCCGGGTGCCTTGTCCAGGGCTGTGCTGCATCCACGCTGGTGGGAGCAGTGACTGTGCCATTAGAGTGACTTCAGTGTTTTATTTATTGGAACTCAGTAACCGGACGTTTTCACGTCCGCTCTGGGTTGCTTCATTGGGTGTTGCTCAGTCCCATACCCCCGGAGGAAGGAAGTGACTGTTTTGTACTGACCTGTAAACTGATGTGCTTGTTGGAAATAAACGGCAACCATTTGGCACGTTGTGGCTCTTTACCTGTGTCCTCAGGCTCTGTACCGCAGGGAGAGCTGGTGTGCACCTCCCTTCCCAGCCATAGCGGTCGCGTCGTTTGGGAAAGCACCAGGAATGGGTAACCTTGACCTCCATTTCTTTCACTGTTACCCCACAACTTCACGTCACTGAATGTCTGTGGCAGTGAGGGACACGGTGGTTTCTGACCCATGAGTTGCCTGTTCCTCTACACACATACACACACAAATCTTCCTTTCCCTTTGCCTTCCATGCCCGTTGGCCAGGATGGCTTTAATGTCCACTGAGGCTTCTGGATCCTTCTGTGGCTCCATCCATACTGACACTGAGAGTGTGGGATGCGTGACCTGGTAAAAGCACTGGTTATCTACCTGCTGAAGTCCTCCAGGCTGTTGTTAGGAATCAAAAGCACTGGGAAGTGTAGGTAAGGACGTTGGAAGTTGGGCACCGCCGTGCACTGCTCCAGAGCTATGTGCACTGGGTGAGATGGTTTAGTGTGAGGTGTCCCTGCCCATGGCAGGGGGGTTGGAACTGGATGATCTTAAGGTCCTTTCCAACCCTAACGATTCTATGATTTCCTTGCTGGCCCGTGACCTTGCCTGGGAAGCAGTGACATTCCCCTGGGGAGCCTGAGGAGTGGCCTCAGCGCCCAAATGTCTTGAGGACAAACGCAGCCAGGGGTAAAGGTTCCCTGTCCTCACCACCCTCAGAGGTAACACAACCACTGCCCCTTGTGCTGTTGTGTGGGGGCTGGCGTGGGCCGTCGATGCTCGATCCGATGCTCTGTAGGTGCGGGGCCAACGTGAGGTTGGGAGCTCGGGGCCCGGCGAAAGTCGTGGTGCTGCCGTCCGGAGGGAGCATCTGTGCGTGCTGGGAGGCTCCCGCCCCTAAGCTGCTTTTATTAATTTGTAATCCCCCGCGAGCAGGAGGTAAAGGGATTCGGGGATTAACGGGCTCGCGGTAACAACCACAATTACCAGCTCCGGCTGCCTGGGGCAAGCGGGGCGCACGCACGGCGCTGTCCACCCCGGCACACGCACACGGGGGGGACACACGCACGGGCACAACACGGCCGTGGTCACACCGACGCCTTCGCACCTGCAGACACATGAGCACCCATGGGACAGAGCGCGAGCATCCCGGTGCAGACACAGGCGCACAGGCTACATGCAGGGATGCACGAGTGTGCACAACCCTGCACACACACAACTACCGCTGCAGCCGCGTGTGTTCTTGTCCCACACCGCCATGCGTGTTCCTGCACACCCACATGCAGATACACACACAATGCACACACGTCCACGTCCGCCCCGTCCTCAATCAGTGCCGTTAACTTCCTCCAGCCGCAGGGCGCGGGGCGCCGTGGGTCAGACTCGAGTCCTCACCGTTACCTCGCTGCTCATTAACTAATTAGTGGAGGGGGAAGAGCCCCCCCTGCTACCCGTGCGTAGCGGGGGAAACGAAACGCGGGCCCGGGGGATGCTCCCCTCCCTCGACGTCGATTCCCCCGGTCCCATCGCTCCGGCCACGCGTGGGACGTGGGGTCGATGCCTCCCCCCCTCCGTCTCCTTCCTGCTTTTGTGATGCTAAAGAGCCCCGCGGAGAACCGCGGCCCAGCTGCGACCCGGCCCGACGGTCGGTGCCGCCCCCTGCCCGCCCCCCCCGCGCCGGCCCCGCTCCGCCCCGGGCGGCGGCGGCCGCCCCCCGCGCCGCTCCCTGCGCTCCCCTCCGCGCCGCTCCGCCACTCCTCCGCAGCCACCCGCGCACCTCGGACGGCGCCCGGCGCGCCCGCGGGGGCCGCGATGCTGCTGGAGCGGGTCCGCGCCGGCTCGGAGAAGGCCGCGGAGCTCTGCCCCTTCCCGCGGAGCCCAGGTGAGGGAAGGGGGGAGCGCGGAAACCTCCGCGTGCCCCGCTGGGAACCGGCCGCCGTCTGTGCCGGTTCCGCGCTCCACGGGGCTCCCTCGGGGCTGCAGTCGGGGTTGGCTACAGGGAGGGAGGGCGGCCCTGCGGCACCGAGGTGTCCATCCCGGTCCGTCCCGTCCGTCCCGCTCCCTCCCGCTCTTTCCTGCCACCGGACACCCCCCGCTGCCCCCCGCACGCCGGCGGCTCCGGCCCCTTTTGCGTGCCGTCGGGTTGGGACTGGGGCTCCCCGATAGCCCCGATAGCCCGGCCCCGGCGGGAGCTCTGCCCGGCGCGGCGGCTGCTGCCCCGGGGTCCCGCCGCTCCCGCACAACGAGGGCAGGGAGGAAACGGGGACTTTCTGCCCGCGGACACCCCCTCCCTGGCGGCGGGACCCCCCCGCAGCCCCCGCCCGGCTCCGCTCCGGCTTTCTCCCCGTTTTGGGAAAGCTCCCGTTAATTCCTCTCCCAACCGTTTTTTCCTCCCGTTTAACGAACGGAGACAGCACCGTCGGGGAGGGGAGGATCGCGCTGACCTCCCCTGGCGTATCCGGGGTACCGAGGGTCCCACGGGGGGTGGCAGAGCCGGGTCCCGGGCAGGGGGTCCGGTTTCGGTGCGGGAACCCCCCGGTTCTCGCCAGCGTCGGCCGCGGCCGGCGGTGCCTTAAAAACACAACGGCGAGGAGCCGGGCCGGGACCCCCGGAGTGCGGGGACCGAGAAGTCACCGGGATCGAACCCCCGGGCCGGGCAGCTCCCGCTGTCGGGCCGGTGCCCCCCGTCCTGCCCAGTTTTGTCTTTCTGCGTCCCCGCGGTGCGGACACCGCAGCAGCGGCAGTTGCGCGTTTGACCCCGCGCATCGGGAGATGCTTTTGCTATCGAGGGGGGCGGAGGCGACACCGCCGAAAGCGACCCCCGGGGGAAGGACCGACCCCAAAACGCTGGTTTCCCGTAGGACGAGACCCTCGTTCACGGCCCCGCGGTCCCCGAACAGGCTCCGTCGGGGCTCGGGGAGGCAGCGGGAAGGGAGCAGCGGGGCGCACCAGGGCGGGGGGCCGGGGCAGGGCGACGGCAGCCGGGCCCGGAGGGGGGTTCGGTGCCCGGGGCGGGCCGAGCCGCGCTGTGCTTTGCCCAGACCGGGGGCAGATCCCGAGTTTCGCGGCTCACAACGAGCCCGGGGCCGCGGCCGGCGCTGCCTCCCCCGCCGCCCGCAGCCGCGGCCCTCCCGCCTTGCCCAAGCAGTTAAGGGGCGGCGGAAGGGGACGCGCCGCCGGCCCGGGGGGATTAAATAAGAGCGGTGCCCGCCCGGCGCTTCAGACCCGCACCGGCGGGAGGGCTGCGGCTCCAAGGAATCCGCTTTAGTGAATTAAACCCCGGCAACGCAGGGGTGGCAGCGGCCGGGGATGGGGGACGCGGCACCGAACCACAGCCGTGATGTGGGGGAGCCCGGGGGGCGAGTGAGGCTGTTCCGCACCCCGCGGAAGATGCGCCAGTGCCTGCGGCCCGTGTGAGGGAGCGTCCGCGGGGTCGCCATGCAGCGTAAGAGCCGCGGGCCGGGCTGCGGCGGGACCTGGCGGGGCTCTGGCGTGTTACCGTGCCGCTGCCCTTAGCACCGCCGTTGTTCGGGGTTATTTGTTTGGACACAGTGAATTGTTGAGACGATGAATGCCTACAACGACATCATCCCCACCGCTCCCCTCCGCAGGGCTGTACATCTCTCCGTATCTATACAGAGTTATTTTTATATATAGATACTCTTACATCTTTATACAGCCGCGTGTATGTTTCTCTCCATCTGTATCTACACCGATATATCTATATTTATGTACCTCTATATCCACATTTTTACCTACCTATTTCTATGCCTATATACCGATATCTATATATTTATGTCCGTATATCTTTACATTTTTGTTTTCTGGCTACTGAATCTGTTTAGTTTTATGTCCCTATTTCTCTGTACACTTGTGTCGTCTCTTTCTATATCATCTCTGTTGGTATCCGCAGGACGGCAGGACAAGCCGACCGCTTTTTTATTTTGGGTGCAATCCTCGTGATTTTCGGTAGTTTCTTTCCCTCCCGCCCGTTATTTGCGGGTGGATTTCTGGGGTGCAGGGGGGGAAATAGAGAGCTTGGAATAAATAATTGCGCTGCAACTTTCCCGCGGCTACTGCGGTGGGCACGGGCGGGGAATTTCGTTCCCATCCTTTTCCTTCTTGCTTTCGCCAGTGCTCCCGGCTGCTTCCCCCGGGGTGCGCGGTCCGGGGCTTCGCGGCCCCGTGTCAACGGATTTGAACGAACGCGAATCTTTTTCGTTCCAAAACTGGTTTCGGGGGGCGGCGGCTGACGGGGTTTGCCTCCCCGCAGAGATCCCGCTGTGCGCCGGCTGCAACCAGCACATCGTGGACCGGTTCATCCTCAAGGTCCTGGACCGGCACTGGCACAGCAAGTGCCTGAAATGCTCCGACTGCCAGACGCAGCTGGCCGAGAAGTGCTTCAGCCGCGGGGACGGCGTCTACTGCAAGGAGGACTTCTTCAAGTGCGTGGGGACGGGTCGGGGACGGGGAGAAGCCGGGGAGGGCGCCGGCAGCCGGGGCGGCGGCGGGGCCGGTTCAGCACCGCGGACAGCGGCGGGGCCGGGCGGGTTCAGCGCCGTGGACAGCGCCGGGGCCCCGCCGCGCTCAGCGGCCGCCGCTTGTCCCCCCCCCGCTCAGGCGCTTCGGGACCAAGTGTGCGGCCTGCCAGCAAGGCATCCCCCCGACCCAGGTGGTGCGCAGGGCCCAGGACTTCGTTTACCACCTGCACTGCTTCGCCTGCATCGTCTGCAAGCGGCAGCTGGCCACCGGCGACGAGTTCTACCTCATGGAGGACAGCAGGCTGGTCTGCAAGGCGGACTACGAGACGGCCAAGCAGAGAGGTACCCCTCGCCCTGTCCCTCCCTCTCCTCCGAGGGCAGCAGGGAGCCGGCCCTGGGCCCTCCTGCCCTCCGGGACGCGCTCACGCTCTGGGAGGGAGGGATGCTGGGGGGTGGCTGACGGGGGTTCCTTCACCTCTAACTCTCCCCGTGTCGGCAGAGGCCGAGTCCACGGCCAAGCGGCCCCGCACCACCATCACGGCCAAGCAGCTGGAGACCCTCAAGAACGCGTATAACAACTCGCCCAAGCCGGCGCGGCACGTCCGGGAGCAGCTCTCCTCGGAGACGGGGCTGGACATGAGGGTGGTGCAGGTGAGGGGGGCGGCCCTCGGACCCCTCCGGGGCCGCCCGGGCTGCGAGGGGGAGCGGCGGGGAGATGGGGCCCGTTCCGGCAGCGAGGGAGCTCCCCGGCCTGTCCCGCTTGCAGGTCTGGTTCCAGAACCGCAGGGCCAAGGAGAAAAGGCTGAAGAAGGACGCGGGGAGGCAGCGGTGGGGTCAGTACTTCAGGAACATGAAGCGGTCCCGGGGGACCTCCAAGTCCGACAAGGACAGCATCCAGGAGGAGGGACCAGACAGCGACGCCGAGGTCTCCTTCACAGGTCGGTGAAGGGGCTTTGCCCTCCCCACGAAGCTGCTTTCGTCCTGCCCCCCTCCCCCGGTGCTACGTTAATAACCTTCAGCTATAACACAACGAGTGAAAACGAGCCCGAGGCGGGGGCGCGCAGAGCCGCGGGTTTCACCGCTCTGCGGCCCCGGCTGCCGGGTCCTGGCCGGGATGGGGGGAACCGGAGCCGCTGCAGCGGAACCTCCGCTCCCCCGGGGCTGCGGCAGCACCGCCAGGGAGGAGCGGGAGAGCGGGGAGAGCTCCCGGGCAGCGCCGCGGGTGTTGGAGCCGCTGCTCGTGTTCAGCCCTTTCAAAGGGCTCTTGGAAATACAAAACCCAGAGTCCGGAATCACTGAGAGCTTTAGGGGGAAAAGTGTGTGACTCCTTTTTTCGCCCTATTTAAGGGGGTTTATTTGTGTTAGGACTCCCCTCCCAGCTCTGCGGGAGCTGCTACCTCTCCACTGGGCTGTAAAAGGGAGATGCTGCACACCAGGAGGTTTGCGCACCAGAGGGTCCCACCTTTGGAGCAGAGATTCCTGCTGACAAACCCAGGGCCATGCCTACACCAGCACTTCTCACCCCACACCTCCCACCAGCGTCTGGTCTGTGCCACCGCTGTGCCCAAACCCCTGTGTGTGTTTGTGCAGCGGTATTGGCAATACAGGAGAGCAGCTGAAATGCAGAACTGTGTGTGTATTCACACACACGTACGTCTATTACTCGTGGATCTTTAGACACACACTTTGCATCCCAGCTTCTCCCTCGTGCTCCTAAAACCTATTTGATTTCCAACTCTGTTTATTCACACTGTGCATCAGCTCCATTAAATAGGGATTCACACTAAATAATAACTCAAGAGTGTTAAACAATTATCGCCAGCTTGGTGCCGCAGACAGGTTTGTAGCCCGGGCAGCACAGCAGCTCCTGCTGCCCCTAACGAATGCAAACCGGTTTCGGTGGTAACTAAAAAAATCCTGGTATTTCCAGCAGTGTTTTAAAGTCGTACAAATGCGTTTCACCAGTTCCTGAGCAGAAAATCCCTGCTGAGATTTAGCATCTTTTTTTCTCCTGAGCAATGGGGAGGTTTTCTTTCATCAATGAATGTTCAGGTAGCACCAAAAACGCTATCAAAATTCCAGATAAACCTCACAGCCAAATAGAACTGCAGAGCAAAAGGTGCAAAGACGTGGAGCTCACATTCCCCTTTAAGGGATTATTTTTAAAGCATAGTCTCAAATTCTAATATGTATTTTTTGGGTCATATTTTTAAAACCCAAAATGTATCAGGTGTTTGCACTCAGAAAAAAAATAATAATCCCATGGCTTTCTATGAAGATCTGTCAACAAGAATGGGAATAATAAGGAATTACAAGAGGGAAGTGTGTGGCTGCTCAGCTCCCATCCATCTAATCTGTTTATTCCCAGACCTTGCAGGAGTTCCCATGCAAACAATGCCAGCCGTGGCCATTGCTCTCCCAGTAAAACCAGTCCATTTCTCTTTCAGATGAGCCCTCTATGTCTGAGATGAGCCATTCCAATGGGATTTACAGCAATCTCAATGAAGCATCCCCTGCTCTGGGTAGACAGGCTGGGACCAACGGGAGCTTTGCTCTGGATCACAGCGGCATCCCAGCTCAGGACCAGTACCATGACCTGCGATCCAACAGCCCCTACGGGATACCCCAGTCACCAGCTTCCTTGCAAGCATTGCCAGGCCACCAGCCTTTAATCTCCAGCTTGGTTTACCCAGACAACGGCTTGGGCATCATGGGACAAAGCGGACAGGGGGTGCCCCCATCCATGAGGGTCCTGGCTGGGAATGGACCCAGCTCCGACCTCTCCACCGGCAGCAGCGGGGGATACCCGGATTTCCCTGCCAGCCCGGCCTCTTGGCTGGATGAAGTTGACCATGCTCAGTTTTGATAGAGGGTTCATCACCGCATGGTGCGAAGGGAAAGGACTCGGTGCTGTAAAACGTCATCTGCCCCTGGAAATGAAGGAGGGACAAACCGGGACTGCTGAGCAGGGCAGGGAAGCATCAGGACATGGAGAGAGCAGATGCGCTTTTGGATGGTGACCCAAAGGCAGGGGCTGGAGGCCGGTGAGCAAGGGCACTTGCAGTGCAGTGACGGGCACATGGAGCGTCCAAGCCCATTCTTGTGTCTTTACTAAACACCAAGACTTGTGCTTTACAGATTTGATATGAGGTATTTTGCTTTCTGTTGTCAGTGCATTCCCCAAAGCAAGGACTTGTTTCATCACCCATCCACATCGAAACCTTTTTAAGAGAAAATAAAGTCCTCATCCACGGTAAAAGGTGTGACAATGTCTATATTTCTATAGGAGAAATGTTAATAGTGAATCACGTCAGAAACCCATGGTAGGAAACTGTTCTTCCAGCAGGTATTTTATATCTGATGCGGTATGTAATGTTTTATTTTGAATTTACATTAACTTTTCTATAATGAAATGCTCTTTAAGTTGCCAATCACTCCCCAGCAACCCTTTTCCTTTGTCAAATGGGAACCATATGTTAATTCTGCTTCTCCTCTCTTTAATTTGTAGATTGCTAGTTTTACTGTTCCAGATAAGCATTGAACCGTGACTAGATGTATTTATTCCCAATAACCACCCTTTCATCCCGAGCTCAGGAGGGGTTTGCCCTGACCTGGGAACGCTGTCGGCTCTGGGTTGTGACTCTTCCGCTTTTCCTTCAAATTCCTTTGCAGCAGTTTTACTGCAAAGTGTCTCGGAAATCACGCTGATGTCTTGTTGCCAAATACCTTCTTAGGGGGTTGCATGGCTGAGCGAGCACACACTGTCCTGGGGACACTTCTCTGTTCCAGGCATTTGTGTCTTTCCACAGATGTAGGCAAGACAATTGTATATTGTTATCTGTAAAAATATGGCATTAACTGTAGATTCTGTGGCTGTCCGGTGTCTTTTATTTATATTCTCGCTTTCTCTCTGATGATCAAATACTTCACGATTACAAATAAATTTGTCAGCTAAACTTGAAATAGTCTTCTGCTAAATACACATCCAAAGCATCAATGCAGGTAAACGCAAGACCTGAAACTGAAAGTGAAAGCCCTCAAAACTCGATGCCATGACTCAACAGAGGGTTGACATACACTCTATATCCCTCTTCCCTTTTTATAGAGGAAAATCCCACCTTTGGAAAAATGCTTTGATAAACTGAAACAAAAAATGATTGTTTTGAAGGCTGGAAGTCTTTGGGAGATCCAAACATATTTACTGCTCTGTGCATGCACAGGCTTTGATTGCAGTCAAGCTGGTTTTGATGGGTGATGGTTATTTTTCAGCATTCATTATGAAGGTATAAGCAGAAATCTGTGCTGATAAAGCAATGGCAAATAGCAGAGGGTGACGTTGTCTGTCTGTGGGCAGCAAGTTGTGCACATGAAACACTACAAGTCAGATATGGAATACTTCAAAATCAGAAAGAAAAGAAGAATCCCCTCAGGGAGTAAACTTGGTTGAACACACACATCCCGTGTGTGCTTGCATGCACAAGAGGCTCATGTGTGTGAACACATCTTCATATCCAGTGTCTGTGGCCACGCTCCCGAGAGCCAAGTGAAGCACTTTGCTGAAGGCTCTGATTTAGGAATCCTATGGGGGACACTGTAAAGCACATGGGCTTTGATGCTCTCACTCCCCTGGGAAACTGGGGGACATTTGTACCGGGGTTTTCCTTGCATTGAGCATCTTCGAGAGTGGGCGAGATAGAGAGCAGCGGCATGCTTGAGCAGAGGACAGCACCGGGGTTGGGGTGCAGCTGCCTCTGGGTCCAGCCCCATCAGTGATGCTCTGGCACACGCTGCCCTCCACTCTGCAGGGATCCTAGGGCAGAGTAATGCAAAACACTTGTTAACCACCAGCACTCTGTAAGCATCTTTAGAGCTTTTCCCCCTCCTGTTACAAGTTGCACCTGAGGAGAAGGAATACCTCCAGGTCCTGCTCTCAGGGAGCTATCAGGAGCCTGCCCAAGGCAATCAGGTACACGCACACTGCTTACGGCTGTAACAGTCGCTCAGCAGAGAAACACACTCCTTATTCAGGAGACGCAGCCCAAGAGCTACAGCAGGGAAGGGAGAAACCCCCGTCACTGTGTGACACCATGGGGCTGCTGGTGTAAAACTCCCCAGCAGCAGGAACCTGGGGGTGGTACCTGCACATTTGCTTGTGTCCCTGCTCCTGGGGGAGTTTCCAGATGGGTGAAGCTGCGTCTCCTGCAGCCAAGCACAGATCTGCCTCAGTCGGGTCTGAGCCCTGAGCTGGAGCTGCTTTTTATTCCTTCTCCGGAACGGGGTAATAGAGACAACTGTTGCTGCCAGCCCATAGGTACATTGCAGGGACATTCCTCATTGAAATGTATGGAGTAATTAGCAAACAATGGGATTTTTAAAAGCACATCACGGAACTTCAGCCAAAGAGAAAACGAGTTTGTGGTTTTCACTCTCCTGCCCTATGAGCCAGAAACACCTTTACCAAATCTGTGTGTTTTGCATCTCAGGCTTTTGGCAGTTGAAGTGTAAATAATATTTTACCATGAAAAAGCAAAAAATACTCTAAAAGACTCCGATTCCCTGAAAAAGACCGAAGTAAGGACAGACAGACGGAACCGTCGTGGGTGTTAGGATAACACCGCCCAGAAAGCGTGGTAATTGAACATGTGTTTTAAACCCCTTTGTTTCACCATTGCCCTCCCCGCAAATAACCGGCGCTGTTGTTCCTCTCACCCTGGCAATTCCCAGCGGATGGCTGGATTTAAGAAAGGAAGAAATGCAAATTCCCCCCCCCCCGCCTTTGTGCTCCGCTCTGAAAGGCGGAACGGGTGGAAAGTTGCCGGCGCTTGTGCTCGTCTGAACACAGCGAAGAGCTCCCTGAATGTCCTGATATAAAATTCAGGGGTTGCATTTCAGCCTCTCCTTTCAGGGCTGAGGCTCGGGGATTCCATTAATATAAATGCTTTCTTCCCGTTAAAAAGAAAACCAATTTGAAAGAAGCAAATAAACCCAACGCTATCCAATTGAGTGACAGCTTGTAAAACCCAGGCAGAATTAGGAAGAGGGGTTTTTGCATTGCTCAGTTTGCAGGTGAGCTTTATAAGCCCTGCTGATTTGTATGAGTGCTTGGCATTGGAGGCAGGAAATCTTTTGTGCTCTCAACGAGGAGAATTTAATGTATGACTCTTTTTCCCTCAACAGCATATTCCTCTTTTAGAAGCAGTCCTGCCTAAACTCGCACTCCCTATGGGTGCAGGAAATGATTAGATTTTGTGTCAAACAGTGGATGTCAACTTATTTCTTTCTTACTCTGATTTCTTCTATGAGGCCAACGAAACCAAGCCCCTCATGTTAAGAGGGACAGACACCACGTCCTGTTCCACAGCTCCTGCAGTTCCCTTTGGGGACGTGGGCCAGGGGAAACCCCTCTCCTACGGGGAGCAGGGACAGTGGCTGGGGCCGGATCGTCCTCTGGGTCCCCTCCAGTGGCTTCTCCCAGGTGTATCAGAGCATCCAAGCAAAGCTGTTCTCACCACCCTGCACATCCCACCTGGGCTCCCCCTGCATGCACCAAGGTCCCTGGGAACAAGGCAGGAAAGTGCAGAGCTGCACTATTTATACACTAAAATAACATCTAAAAGCAGCAAATGACTTTGTTAAAGCCTGACAAGAAAACCAAGGTGGCAAAAATGCACCAGGAAAAAAAGCAAAGGTGTTTAAATTCGGTTTTTTTCTCCTTTCCAACACCTCCATCCTGTGTCAAGGTGGGAATGTGTTTTGCACTAAACCACACGTGCAGGTGTGTTTGCTGGCACACGGGTGTAGGGAATAGGGAACAGGGCACGGGGAAAACCTTGATATAGAATGCAAAAGCACTGCTTTTGCGCTCAGCATTTTGCAATCTGGAGATGAAAAAAATATTAATAGACAAATAGACAAGGCTTCTAGGTTTAAACAAACTTGCCCATGTTAGAACACAATTTCTGCCCATTATTTCTTTTGCAGGATACACACATATGTGTGTGTGTGTGAGCAGGGTGTCAGGAAGGTGTGTGTACTGCCTACAGAAACCACAGACTGTGATCCCCTGACAGAAGATGCTATTTATCTCATCTTTTCTGGTTTATAAGCAATAAAACTGCACATTTGCTACCAAGATGTTTTGTCTTCCTTCCACTTCGAATGAAAACTCAGGTAATTTCTAACAAATGAATAAAGGAGCCCTGGTGTAGCCCCAGAGCTCTGGGGCCAAGCGGCTCACAGTGGTGCCAACTCACCCTCACTGCTGTTTTGGGGCTCTGGGAACACCAATGCTCCACAGGGATAAGTGTCCAAATGAAGGGGACCCGTGTCCCTTCCCCTTCTTCTGACAGATTTGCTGTGTGTGAAGATCCCTGCTCCGAACCCAAGGAAAACACAGAGGGATGCTAACAACTAGCTCAGTCCTGCTCACCAGAGATGGCTTTGATGATGATCACACAGATGTCCCGGACCCTCCTCCTGCAGTGCAGGCTGCAGGGTGAAGGAGGGATCCCAGAGACTGGGACTCAGCAAATATTCCAGCAAAGACGCTGGTGTTTAAGAGGCGGATTTGGTCACCAGCAGCGCACAGGTCACACAAACCCAAACTCCACCTCGGTTTAGCTCCCTGCTGATTCGCACACTGTGGCTTCTCCATCTCTCTGGGCAGGGCAGAGCCACTTGCTGCCAGTATCTCCTGGACACACATCCCGCTCCCAGCCGGTCACTGGCCTCTTCCAGCTCCTATGCCGGAGCCTGTAAAAAGCCTCGGAGTCAGCTGGAGGCGAGTAAATCATTCCTGACAGCTACATCTCTACAGGGCAGTTAGAATTAATGTAACAATTTGGCGTTTAATGAAGCAACAACGCGCTGGGCTGCCGAGAGCAGCCGGGACCTGCTGCAGTCACATTATAATCCCTGAGGGACCCAAACGGCAGAGACTTCATCAGATGCTGACTTGTTAGGCAGCAAACGGCCGTGCGGGAGGGAAGCGGCGCGCAGGCAGCAGCGTGGCCAGCTGAGCGCGGCTCCAGGGACCAACCTGCGGCTCCGAGCCCCGGGCCCCGTGTCCCGGGGCTGCGGGGATGGGCACGGCTCTGAGCAGAAGGAGCAGCCCAGGGGACGCGAGGGGACATTGGAAGCAGAAGGGGACGAGGGGAGCTGCGTGCTGGGGGCTGTGAGGAGCGCTCGTCCTGCGGCAGGTCGCAGGGATGCTGAATCAATGGTGTTTGTGTGAAAAACGCCTTCTTGGTGGAAGAGTAGAAAAATAAATCAGTGCTGGAAGCCCCGGGCAGGGGGGAGCTGGCAGAACAACACGTTTTGTAAATGGAAACCAGCTCCATCAGGCGCTCTGCACCCAAAAGTGTCTGGTTCCCACAGAAGTTAAAGGTCTTTCAGCCATCTCCAGCATCACTGAAGGAAGGAGGGAGGGGAATGAATGCAAATGACTTCGGAAACAATCTCCTGTTTCCTATATACGTACACATGCTCTCCAAGCATCGCAGTCTGCAGCAGCTTGGATGCCTTTATTTTTCCTTGCTTTTTAAGGAAACCGTCGCACCAAACAACATCCCCTCCCTTCGCAAACCATCCATGGTGTTTCTCCTCTCTGGGGCGGGTTGGGGTGTGTGTGTGTGGCCATAAACCCCAACGTGTTTTGTTGTGAAGCCTCATGGTGGCCGGCTTTAAGGGCTTGACAGGTTTATAAAGTGCTGAGTGTCCCCGCGGGCCCGCGGCGCTGTTTGCAGGGAGGATGAAGCGTGCCGCATCCAGCTGGCCTGCCAAGGCAGAGGGAAACCTAAATTAATTCAGGAATCACTTCTGCTTTTCCGAGGGAGGACGTTGTTCTCAATCCATGGAGATTGCTCATCGGAATACTTATCAACAGGCACAGGGGAGCGATGCCGGGCTCCCCTCTCCTGCCGCGTGTAAATCAGGGAGCATTTAGCAGAAGTGCAAAGCAACAGAGTGAAACGGGGCCCCAGGGGCTGTGTCCCCACGCAGACACCCCCCCCAGGCTGGCAGGATTGGGGTGGAAGGTTTATTTCCACCCAAACCAGCTGCTTTACCCCAAGCTGCCTGTAAAGAGGAATGAGCCCCAACGAGCCCAACCTGGACTCTGCAGGTGAGGCCAGGAGGATGTTATTTAATGGCTCCTGGCTAACTCCTGGCTTTCCTCAAGCACCATGGAGTCAGCCTGTACTGGTCATTTGGGGCCTGGGGTGGAGCCTTCCCTCTGTGCTGAAGGTCAGTTGTGTGGGGCTGGGTTTGGGAGAGGTTGTTGCAAGCTCATGGGATGTGAGGCTGGTCTCATTTTCAGGTCATGGTGCTTGGTGTTTCCTCAGCATTACTCCTGGTGCTTGGGCCCTAGACTAAGCAGTATTTGTTTCTTTATGACCATACAGAGGTTGGTTCCCAGTGTGTGATTCATTTCTCAACTAAAAAAACCAACCCAAAACAAGCCTCAGATGGTCTCAGCTCGATGTGCATCAAGCCTTTAACACAGTCTTGGTTTGAAGGCTTGGAGTTGTTTGCTGGCTCCTTTCTATGAGGCCACACAATGGTGAGCTGTGGCTGCTTTTCCCTCTGCACGTTGGACTGGGACTGGTTGGGATGTGAAGGAATTACAATGTGAAAGGTGGTGAAGAAAATTCTGGAGTGTGGATGTCAAAATTCCTGCTTGCCTGCTCCTGAGGCAGTCCTGCCTTGGCTCTGCTGCTGCCGCCATGCCTCTGGGAGCTCTCTGTGTGCTGGGGATGGGGGTGTCCTGGCCAATAAGAGGGACAAACCAAGCTGTGTCTGTGTGCAGGAGAGGAGGGATGGTGGCTCCATTCTGGCTAAGGAAGTGCTGAGCACCAGGAATATTGCTCTGTCAGGTAAAGGAGGATGGAGGTGCCACAGCCCAGGTGGTGGCTGGTGGGCTCATCTGAGGATGCTGGAGCAAAGCAAGGCTGGATGTGCTGAGCAGCCCCGGGCTGGCAGGAGGTGGAGGGCATGTGGTGGTAATGGTGGTAAAAAGGCATTTGTTGTAACTATGCTCTCTGGAAAGTCAAGTTAAATATCCAGTGTGGTCCTTGCTGCCCTTCTCGTTTTGGTCAGCAGCTGCTCCAATGGCTCTGACCAGCCCTAATCAAGAGCCACAGGGAGCCCTTAGCTAAATGAGGGAGGATTTGGATGCAGACCTATGTTTGAGGACTCGGCTCCAGTTGTTGAGCTGATCATGTTGAATTGGCTTCATGTTAAATGGGGCTTTTATGAGAGCGATTGAGAAGGAGCAGAGCCAGATCCCGCTTCTGTTCCTTGCCACTGGCAGCACTTAGCACAGCCTTTTCATTTTCATTTTGTGAATGCAGCCTCTTCACTGTGGCCCGGTCCTGACAGGAGGCTGCCATCAGCTTCAAAATTAATTTTCCTGGACTATCCTAATCATTGCAGTTGAAACATCCCCTTGTTAGGCCTTTCCTGGAACTTGGCTCTGGGGGGCGAGAGCGTTTTGATGAGCCTGCCCGAAATGGCAAAACTAAAACTTATTCTGGTTTTAATTTGTACTAATCGTGCACTCAGAAATAAAGAATCGGTCCCCCAAGTGTTCCTCTGGATTAGAGGACCAGGCTCATTCAGTTGTGCGGATTAATATGCTGCATGCTAATTGTGGGATGCTGATATTGGCCACGCCGCAGCAGCCGGAGCAGTGTGACCAGAGTCCGTTTGGAGACAGAGCTTCAGCCCAGATGCCCTGAAATACAGATTTGTGCAGGGGTTTTATCACCGCATTTGCCAACAGGAAAATGATCCTTTTCAGAAATAAATCCCCTTGTGTTAGTTGAGGCATCCCATTAACTCAGAAGAACACTAATTGCACGTGCTTTGCTCTGGTGGGGTATTTCTGGTGCTGCAGGGGTGGGATGGCAGCAGAGCTGGGGCTGTGGGTGCAAGGAGCTCCTGTGCATTTGCAGGGTTTTCGGGCCCCAGCATGGCCCTGGGGTCCAAGTGATCCAGGTTTCTCCTTCGGGCATAGCACAGCTGGAATATGATCACTTTTGTGGCTCTGTGGCTTGACACATTACTTGTCATTAATATTATATCAAGCCAAGCAGAGATCAAGTTGCAGTGCACAGAGCCTTGATAGAGTTGTGCTTTCCCTGCTGTGCCCAACAGGAAGAAGGCTGGGATACCTGGGGTGGGACTGGGAGCAGGAATATAATGGGTGTATGAAGGCTCATGTGCCAGGACTGAGTGTGGCCCTGGCTTGCTGTGTCTATGGGGATAGGATTCACTTGGGGGTCACCTCCTGCTTCCAGCATGGCAGATGCTTTACTCTCAGCATGTAACATGCACACTGTGTGTTGAGCACCACGGGCTGTGTGTGTGCACTGTGCCACTGCCTCTCGGTGAGCTGGCAGCGGGTGGATGCTCCACTTACAGGTTGCAAAGTAAAGCCAAGACCAACCTGCAACCTGGTGGCAATTATGAGCCCGGAGGTCAAATTCACCCTTGAAGGGGGGGGCTGTAGGCACATGTGCTGGAGGCAGGGAGGCACTGCTGGTTTAAAGAGCCCACCACAGGTTGCATTAGCTGTGTTTTGGGGAGCTGTGTCACTTCCCAGGTTCAACTGGTCGTGCTAATGAGAAGGGTGGCTCTGAAGTCACCTCTCCTCTGTTAATTGAAACTGGTGTGAAGAGGAATTGAGGACGGGCTCTTGATGAAGTTACACTTCCCACAGACGTTGCTGAGTATCCATTATGGCCGGTGAAAGCCTTGTCAACATTTTTCCAAGGAAGAATGGAAGTGTAAATAGCTTTAAGATGATTCAGTGTCACCGTGGTACGGAGAAAGGTTATGCTGCTGGAGACCATCCATCTTTTGGCCCATTTAAAGAGCTTTTTTCCCATTCCATTTTTTGAAATTAATGTTTTTGAACATTACCCAAAGTAATGTGCCCAATTATGGGGTTTGTGGGATTGAGCGTTGCACAGGCTGGGCTTTACAGTGAAAAAGATTTGGTTTAAGGAGTTGGTGCTGGGGGTTTAACAGACTTTTGGATTCATCGCTTATAAAAGTGTTTGCATGATTCACTGAAGAGGCAAAGCCAGATCCTGAGTTCCCATGCAAATATGAGGGGAAAGTATTCTTAAGGAGCTAGTTTAGGATTATGGATGCAGAGCTCGTATGTGCATGTAAATGTTAAAGTACATGAACTGAGGTGATCCTGAAGGGACAGGGTCCTTACCTGCAGGTTAAGGGATGGAGGGCAGGTAGGCTGCAGACTTGGTTTCCCCTTAAGCCCATACAATGCTGCTCCTCACTGGGAGGGCACCTCCAGCTCTGTGCCCTGTGAACCTGGCAGTGTAGCCAAGTCTGTACCGACTAATGCACCAGGCGAAGCCAGTCACTAGAGGTGCCAAACGCAGCACAGAGGCAGAAGATGAGGTGCGTGATGTGAGGAGGGTGGGCTGGCCAGGGACCCTGCAAACAAGGAACCGGTGGTATAATACAAGGTTCAGGCTTGTCAGCGTGGTTTAAGGGACATGCTTGGAAAGAAGGATGGGATGTAACCACACTGTATGCGTCTGCTCCACAGCAGCGCAGCGGTGACAGGCTGTCAGGGATGATGGGATGTGGCTCCCTGCCTCCTGCAGCGCTGGAGCCCAGCCCGTGTTAACAAGGTGGGCCAAGACCTTCTTGTTGCTTGTCTGCCCCAGCTGCCCTGCAGCAACGCTGACACGAAGCTCATCTCCCCTCAAGTCATTTCTGAGTGTGAAAACGGGACAGTGGTGAGAGCCTTTCTGCTCTTCTGCACAGGAAGGATTTCAGCCGTCCTGAACCCTGGTTTGGGGAAGGGGAGGAAATAGCTGTGCTCCTAATAGCAGTGCTTGGCCTGCTGAGATGTACTTGCGTTTTTCACCTCTGTTGCCCCTGCTACATCAAGTGTGAGGGAGCAGGGGATGCCACAGCTGGTGCTTTGCATGTAATTTTCACCCTCTTGTTAATGACCTTGCAGGGATTAGCATGGCCTTCTCCATATGCCAGTAGATTATGTCTGTTGGCAGCTGCTACTACTGGAGCAAAATGGGATAGTTTTCATTAGGAGTGCTTGACACTAGGTTGCCCTGGGTGTCGTCAATCCTAAACTGTCAGTGCCTTTGAATAAAGCAGTGTACAGATGTGATTTATTGGATGTGCTGCTGCTTTGCTGAAAATGTGGCATTTTGAAGTCAGCAAGGTCTTGCAGAAGTGTGAAAGGCACCTTCGTGCTATTCCCTGCTCCCTTACCCTTCTACCCCACGGGCTCTGTGGGGCGGTCCAGCGGTGCTGCATGGAAAATCTGCCCTCAAATGGCTGAGGGACGTAAGGACTTGGATTAAACACCTGTGTGCTGCTCAGTGCAGCTACTCACTAGTAAATAACGCGTGTGTGTGGTTAGTGGAGGGACAAGTGTATTTGTCAACAGCTTTAGCTTGCACGTATGTTCTGGATGAGCATTTCTGGCCAGCTTGAATGGGGGTGGGAGGAGCAAAGGCTCTATACCTGACCTTGAAACGATTTTATTCTGATTATTAAGAAAACAGCCAGGTTTCCCACACAGACCTGTCCCCCCCAGTTCAAGCAGTGCAGAGGCAAGGCAAGTTTCTGTATTTCCTTATTCCGATGACTGAACCAGGAGCATATCCTGAGCCTGCAGAATGTTTTTGAGGGCTGCATGGTCACAGTTTGTTAGGGGCAGGAGGTGGGGAGATCCTCGCCCAGCTGCTGGGGAGGATGCTGCAGCGGCTTCCCTGTGCCCCGGGAGGAGCCAGGCTCCCTGTGTTCTGCAAGGTTATTAATCCTCTGTTTAAAATAAGCAGTTTAAGGGAGGCTGTCAAGAAGATAGGCTACAAATCCATGTCATTCCTTTGATTTGCAACAGCAAAGCTAAACCCTCATGTGTCCCTCCCTCCGTAGAGGGAGGGCTTGTGATCCCCAGCACACTGCAGCAATATCCCTGCCCACCCTGGCTGGAGAAGACCCATTCCTTGGGCAGGACTGCTCATTTGAAAGGGTTGAAGTCTACCCTGATGACACAGGAGGATCCAGGCAGCTACTGCCCAGAGCTCAGCGCTGTTATTCAGGGTTCTGTCCACCTGACAGACCCATCTATCATTGATGGGATGTGCCTTTATCGAACAGCAGACTTGGGTAAGGGACCAGCTGCTGTGGGACAGACCCAAAGCCCTTTGCTCTGCTTGACTTTGTGTCCACTCTCAAGAATGGGCCCACCAGCCCTTCAGAGCAACACTGGTTAGAGCAGCTTCCCTGCAGGCTAGCTACTTAATGACTCTCTGCAAGTTCATAGCCACCCATTAACGCTTTAAGACATGCCAGAGGAGGGTTAACAGCCAGGTAATACACCAGGTAGGATACATCTTCAGTAAATGTCCCTTACAATGAGTAATTATTTAATCAGCAATAGTGCTGCTTAAATCTAAATTAATAGTGCAAGTGGTAATGCGGTGTGAAGTGAATTTTGCTCATTTCCTGCAATACAAAAGCTGGGGTTTGTAAGGGCAGCAGAGCTGGGCCAGCACAAATGCCCACCAGGCACTGCCGAAACCAGGGAAGCAGAAACCCCTCAAATCCAAGCCAAGCCAAGATTGATTTGCCTGGTCTGAAACCAGTCACTAATACCGTGTGTGGGCGAAGCTCCCCCTTCCCTGGGGCTGAGGAAGGCCTTTGGGCAGGTCTGCACGACCTGGGCTCTGGGGAGGATGTTTCCTGCCCATGTTCCCTAAGGACAGCCAGGGCGAGGGGCTGTGAGTGCCTGGGAGCAACTGCTCTGAGCCCGGGGCAATGTCCCAGTCAGAGGAAGACACTGAGGGGTGGTGAAAGGGTGCGGGCAGGGGATGATAAATGAGGGAGGAGGGGCAAAGAAAGAAGCAGGAATAGAGAATGTGAAAAGAAGTGCTTGAACTCTGACTGCAGCAGCATTACACCAGCGACGGGTCGGACTTCTGCATTCAGCAGTAGGAATAAAGCATCACCAGGGACGATTAGAGGCAGGAGCAGCGCAGCTAGCTCTCGGGAGAGGAAAATAAACCAGGTTAGTTAAGTGACAGCCCTGACAAGCCCATGAGGTGATTAGAACAGCCTCTTATATGTGAAAACTAAACTCCAATGCCAAATACCAAATGGAAACTAATAATCATAGCTGTTTTGTTGTCACATGTTGCAGCATCAGGTACGTGAAGCCCATCAGCATGCGACTGTCTGATGATGATGCTGAGGATCATGTGAATGGGTCTGCAGCCGGGATCCCCGTGGCTGTCGAGCTCCTCACATTTGTGGCTCTTGTGTTCGGTGCCTGTGTGTGCCCAGGGTGACAGGCCCACCCTCAGCCTCCCTCATCTGCTGTCCCACATGGGACAAAGAAACTGCTGCTTTCCCCTTCCTTTCCCCTTCCTGCCAGCCCCACAGGGGCATTGGGGTCCAAGTTAAAGCCCTGCTGTGCTCATGCCTGGAAATCTCCTTGTGCAGGCACGTTGAAGGGACAAGGAGGAGAGGATGCGGAATCTTTCCCATCCTCATGGTCCTGCAGGCTGGCTCAGGTCCACACGTGCTTTTGCACCAAGTAGATTGGGGCCTGAAGAAAATCTGTGCATAAAACTATAACGCTGCTTGCCAATGGGGTTGTTCTGCACCTTCCAGGCTGGTAAAGGGTTCTGTTTTCTCCTCCAAAAAGTGAATGAGGCAGGTGAAATCCCCTGCAGGAATGTAAGGAGTGGCAGACTTGCTTCGTGTTTAATCACTTTTGCAATAGGATTTGGGGGATTTACAGCAGAAGCTGACAGCATTGGGGGGGGGGGAAATGGGGTTGGTTAGAATTTAATGAGGTAACTTTAATTATTCAAATTCCTTTTTTTTTTTTTATGAAGCCAAGCATTCTATTGGTTAAAATAAGGTATTTGCATATACTGGTATTTGCAAAAGGGCAATTAATAGTTATGGTAGGGAAGTCTTATTGCCTTTTCCCCCCACTTTCATTCTGCTCTTATCAGAGAAAAGCATGTTCCAAAGTTCAGTTAATTATTTAGACTACCGATGTAAACCTTGCTGAAAACATTCTCTTGACAGCCTAAGTCTAAATTAGAAAGAGAATTGACATGAAAGCAGCTTTAACACATTGGTTGTCAACCCTTGTTAAATATATGATGTGATTTTTGGCATAGCTAACATTCTGGGTACCAGGACCGCGATCTCATGCAATGTGACATCAGCCTTGAGGAAGATGTTGGTGGTGACAGTGCTGGTACCCCAGACACGCCGAGATCCCAGTTTAAAACTGCACAGTGCAACCGGTGTCCACAGCCTGGCTGGCAGGGCCTGTCCTGCGTCACACCGAGGTGTGCTGGAGAGCAGCAGGGGCTGAGCTGGGTGGGATGAGCTCTCCTGCAGCCGTGTGCCCTGCAGCGGCTGCACATGTGTGCTCTGTGCTCCCTGGCCCTGCCCTCACCAGCCCAGTCCCAGGAACTCAGCACCGTGGTGGGCTCAGCCTGGCAAAGGTTTGCTTTGTGGTGCCAGTTTTGGCTATGGGCTTTTTTAAGTGAGGGCATCTGGCACTTTGTATTCTCATCTGTCCTTTGCAATATCTGCCTTCTCTCCGTGCATCCCAGAGCAGGGGTTTTGCGTTGATGGGGAAGCAGCCTCCTTGCTGCAGTGGTGATGCTCCAAACACTTATTTTCCCAAATTCAGCACATGACATTCACACATGACAGTTTCTACAGCTAGGTTTATGGGGAATGAAAGCTATCTGGTGAGAAGAAACCACAGGTCCCAAAATACTCCCTGGGGCACTGCCAGGCTGAAGCGCACCCCAAGGTCTCCTGACAAGGCAGAGATTGGGCTTCTGGGTCAGCTCTGGGGTCCTGCAGAGAGCAATGCTTCGCTTAGTGGGTGCAGAGGTCCTGGTTTCAGGGACTAATTAACTGTAATAACCTCTGGATTAAGATTATCTGTGGGTAGGAGCAGAACCAGAGGGCTCAAAAGCTGCTTTCAAGTTAGGATGCTTTTGATTCCTGACTAGATTTTTTTTAATGAAGTGCAAGTCTGTAACCAGAAGACACTAAAAAGCAATTGCATTCAATCCTGAACGACATCTGACTTTATGGATTGTTTATGGGATCTTTCTTTTATTAATTCTTTATCCTTTAATATTATAAAGGATTTGTGTCTACAATAAATAATGTAAAGTTACATTACATCCTCTTTGGCTTAAAATTTTAATATTCCTATTGCCCATGTCCATAAAGAAATTGTATTTGAGGTCATTGCATATGTACAGCTGCAGTCATAACCCTAATGGAATTACTATCCAAGCACAGGCAAGATTACTAGGAATGCCAAGGAACTACCCGTCTGTCAGGGGAAAAGGTAAAAGTTCAGAGTTCAGCTTGCATCCAAATTATTTATCTCCCTAATAACTTAATAGATTGAATATATTACTTGGCAGTGACCTTGGTGTACAACAATAAAGACCCCTCGGTTGTGTCAGGAAATATATGAGTGTATAATAAGTAGTACTTACGTAGGGGAATAAAAACATATTCTTTATGATAATGAAGTCTCATCCCACAAGGACACCACAAGGACATGAAGCCGTGTAAATATAAACACCAGCTCCCATCTGACGGCAGCGAGGCAGTGGCTGCTCTCCTGAAGCCAGCTGAAGAGGTGCTGGTGGAGGAGGCTGTGCTCCACCGCTGCCCCCATGGCACGGAGGGTCCCTCCTCACACGGTGAGGGATGGCTTATGCCCTTTGCTGCTCGTCCGGGCACACGCTGCATCCTACACCCCCTCTTACCAACACTGTGCAGCGTTAGCCCTTTGCTTTTTCCGAGTCCTGTTGACTTCATGTCACTTTTAATGAGTTCCACCCTGCCTCTCCCAGGTGTTTGAAAGAATCCTCTAAATTCGAGCTCAGGATCAAAGGTAATAGTGCAAAGAGGCATGTTGTAAGCGCGCCTAAAAATAGGAAGGTGATTTCCCTGAGCGTCACAGCCTCTGTGCCAGTGCAACGCAATGTCTCTATTGCTTTCTGCTTCTATGTCTATTTTTCAAGGCTTCACACTATCTAAAGGGAAAATCGAAAAGCTCTTGAAGGATATTGTTCTTTAATGAGGCCTATGATTATGGGGTTTTTTCTTCCTCAGCCAGCACAGAATTGCCATTAATACACTCAAATGGAATGAGTCTTCTCTTTAATGGGTCATTTTAATAATATATTTAAAGTTTCACTTAGTGATGGAGCAGGAGGGCGAGAGGGAAGATTGAAAAACAGAGGAACTGATTTTGTTTGGTGTTCTCCCACTAATTCTCGTGGTGTGCCCACCACGGTGCCCCCTCTGAGCTGGGTGCAGTGGTGGTTGGGCAGCAGTCACGCACCCATGTTGAGAGCCATCCTCCTCACCTCCTGGGATACCCTGGATGCAGGCTGGGCGGGAACTTGAAGGGGGTCCCCTATCCAAGCCTGAACACCAAGCTTGGAAAACAAAGTGGCATCCTGTTTCTGAGGTCCCTGAAGTTACGCATCCTCCTTCCTCCTTCCATCACTGGTGCTGCTGCCCCCCTCCCCAAAAGTGCAGCATCCAGCCCTGGGCTGAGGAAGGTCTTGCAGGCTTGTCCCTGCTCCTGGAAAGCCCACTACAGCTGGCATGTGTGTGTTGTTGCTCCCATTCCCCAGCCACTTATCCCAGCAGCCTCACGTTTTTGATTGTATTTATGGCCACTTAATCTGTGCTAGCGGCCAGGATCAAATATATCTCCAAGTATTGATCAGCTTTAGGCTGATAGAAGTTCAAGCTCATGAGGTCTCGGTCTTTGACCCTCAAATAGGATATGAATCTCAATCCAATAGACTGATATTCACAAGTAGTCGCTGCCCAGGGTTGCAGGCTGCAAGGGAAAAATCAATGAAGAGTGCTAATGATTCACAATTTATAGAGCAGCTGCCATTTTAATATTAGAATAAATGTTATATTGCAAAGGGATGGGAACATAGGTGGTGGCATGGAAAATATTTCTTTGGAGCCTTTTCTGCGAGAAAATGACGTGCACAGGATTTTACGAAGTATAATTTATTGGCCTCATTTAGGCTTATAATTTAAAACTCCTTATGAAAAAGGTATTTAACTAGAGTGGATTGGGTAAGGAAACAGCAAGGGCAGAGCTGGCTGTCTTAGAGTGCTTCAGGCACATGCTGGTGGGGAAAAGGAAGCAATATCCTAATGATGAGATTGAACTAGGGACTCCCCTTCTGCTCAAAGAGCCCTGCAGCATCTGGCAACAAAGAGGCCCCGTCCTCTGCCCTGGCTCTTCTGAGCACCCTTGGAAATGAAAAACCAATATATTGCACAGGCTGCTGAGGTGCATGGAGCACATGAAGGTTAAATAATGGATCGTGTCAGGGTGGAGGGGCAGGGCAGGGAGTTCCGCTGAACCAGTGTGTGGTGGGGGGGCTAGGGAGAATTACTGAAGCCATAGGGAAGGGGCAGGTTGGCAGACGGGTTTCAAACCACGGGAACACAGGAGCTCTCCGCCCAGGTTAGCGGGGTTTGGGGTGCTCTCCGATAACACATTTCTACCAGCAACAAATTAGTTTCTCTTTGAACTTTCCTCACAGTAGCCCCTGGGGACAGGTAATCTCTAGACTGGCAGAGGCAGGGATGACAGGAGGAGCTGTCAGGAAAGAATGGAAGGTAAACTCTTCTCCTTGGCTGTGATACACTGGGGACTGGAGCTCTGAGTCCTTCCAGAGAGAGCAAGGGGAGAGAATGAAGCTCCTGCTGCAGCTGCAGTTCCCCAGATGACTCAATAGCTTGGGCCAGGCTGGGGAGCTGGAGCCCCTCGGAGGGTCACTCCTGATCCTTTGCTGTGCTGTCCTGCAGGATGGCTGCCAGAGCACCTCTTTTAGACGATGGTGCTTTTTCTCTCTCTCCAGAGAGCAGTATGCCATGGTGAATTTCAGGCCACTCTTAGGTGACAAGAAAAGGCTTCAACCTGGGAAGACTGCATCTTTCTTTCCAGCCTCCAGCAAGAAGTGCTGCTTCTTGGCTCTCATGAGTAGTCAGTGTTCACCTGTAAGTGCAGACCGTGGCACACCATTTCAGTGTATAATAATGTCTTTCCCTGCATGGATGCAAATGGTAAAAGAATTTCCAGTACAAAGAACCCAGGCTTTTTAGAACAGACAAGAAAAGATGGAAATCCTACATCAAAACCACAATTTATGGCATCTGTTTTGGCTGTCTCTGTATTTATTTTTCATAGAAGTGAAAAGAACTTAATTCATCTGCCTGAGAGCTCATAACTCTCTGGCCTGCATAGAATATCTTTCATATAACTCACAGCCTAGAGCCTATTGACAAACTGTATGAAAAATAACAGCCCTTTCACTTGGAAAAGCAAAATCCAATTTATTGATTGTGATAGTCTAAATAATGGCATTTCTATTGACCAAAAGGTATTGCCCGAACAGGTTAGGGTTTACTTAACTCGGGGCATGAAGGGTCCCACGCACACCACCATAAATCCAAAGCGTACTCGATGCTTTCCCTGCCTTCATTATATTGCCAGTGTGACCAAACTATTTTATGAAGAAACTTGTGCCAGGTGCTTAATGAAATTAAACATGAGGTCTCGGGGTGGGGGGGCATGAGGGGAGGAACAGACCCAGGGCATGAACGCATTTTTTATAGTGTGACAAGATACAGCGAAGGCTTATCCATAGTATAAGCCTACAGCTGCTGCAGTAACCATTAGGTGCTCTGAATTCAGACTGGAGCTACAGGGGTTGACCTGTGGCTACTGTGTCTCGGGGGATCCCATAAATGGGGTGCAGCTTATGTGGCGATAGCTGGATGTGCCTGGTGGGATCCTTAAACTTCCTTTGGGAAGGGCATGGAAGAGCTCACACCCACTGACTTTCCAAGATAATGAATTTGTATCATCTCATCTGTGGGTTTGGGAGGGGGATCAGAGGGAGGGCAAAAGGATCGGCTGTAGCTTAGCAAGGGTGATGACTGGCACTGCCTCCTCTGCACTCCTCTGGCATCGGTGCTGGGCCCACTCCTGCACGCTGCCTGGGCCCAGCAAGCAAGTCTTTGAGCTGCATCAATGGATGCAGCATTGGGTTTCAGCTCTCTGGTGCTGCCTCTTTTCTTGGTGGTCGTAGAGGGCTCTGGTGCCTGCCTTGAAATGTTGATGCCATGTTAATAACAGTCCAGTGGAAGTAAGAACCTGTTCTCTGGCTGCCATTGATGCAGGTGACAGATGCACCCTAATGTTAGTTTGCACCCAGATCTGACCCTGGAACTACCTGAAGTTCAGGGTGGACTTGATCCAGGGCTCTAAATCTGCACTAAGTTTTGCTTTCTCCCCATCTTGACAGATTTCTGCTTTCCTCTGTTTTTTTCCCTCATTCCTGTCAGATTCTCTCTAATTGGGCAGCAAAGATTGTTACAGCCGTGTAAAATACTGAAACCCCTTCCCATCAATTCTGCCTGTTGGGAAACGTTGTTCTCCAATCTCAGTCTTGCATACATTCCATTATTTAATTCACAAATGCTTAAATAGGGGCCTAAGAGATCCCAACTGTGTCTTTTAACATAATGAAATTACAAGGAGTCATATGTTACTACCATCCATAAACTTATCATGCACTTTACATAAAATCCAGGAGGGGTGGCTCTGCATGCATGCATATTTTACATTTTCAACTTTATTAAAGAAATGAACAGTGCTGGAAAGGCTGCTTTGCTCTGGTCAACTCGGATCCTGGGGGCCATAAATCTGAAAGCCTGTGATTTGTTGTACTTTGCTCGCGATAAATTAAACCTTTCTTGATGGAAAGGTTGGCCACATTCATTGCAGTTTAGGTCACAGGACTTGGACCAAGATGCATCTGGATGTGCTGGGAAGGGAGTTCGTGCTGGGTGCAATGAGGCAGGGAGAATATCTTCATTTTTATCAAGCTACTGGAGCCAGAACCCATAGCTGATTGTGGCACAGGTTTGCAAGGCAGGATGACTGACTGGGATGATGTTCAGCTGAGGCCTCATTGTATTTTAAAGGCTGCTGATGTTTTCTTTGGAGCCTTTTTATTTTGCCTGGATGAAGCAATGGTTTAACTGGGAGAAAGGCAGGGCTGGGTGCTGGTGTGATCTGGACAACCTCTCCACTGCCTGACCAGACACATGCCACCAGGGCAGCCCTTAGGAAAAAGGAGAAGGCAGTACCATCTCCTGGGTAAAGCCATCCCTGTACAGCACTCATGACCTGGAATGGCAGATACATGTGGGCATTATAGAAATAAAGCATGCAATTAGATGAGATCTTAGGCAGGATTTCTTCCCTGTGATATTGGCATTATTTTTACCACACTAAAACATAAAGGAGTTTAAATTTTTCTGCCATATTACTGTAACAAAGACTGTAGGTGTGGGTGGCACATCCTAAATCTGCTCTGAATAAGTATTAGGTGTAGAAAATAAGTTTTGTTTAGGTGAGGAATACATTTCAAGTTTACAGTTAAGTGGCCAGGCCATGTCTGTCCTCCAGCCTGGAATTCCCCCTCCCAGAAAAGCAGTACTAGCAGTTGGATGCTAATCTCTATTAGCTCCCACATCTGCTCCTTATCAGCGTGTGTACTTCTGAATCGAAGTTTAGCCTCAACTCACTGAAGCAGTGCTCATGCTAAAGAGCCATCCTGTGTCTGCTCAGTGTGCTCAGCACCGGGGAGTGATCTCTGCTAGAGCTCGCAGGGCTCTTCTGGTATCTGCTGTGGGCCATGCATCACACCATCTAAAACTCCCTGACCGAAGTCTTGCTCAAATAAGTGATGCCCAGCTGTGGCTGCGAGATGCTGACATGGCAAACCTGCTGTGTGTTTCAGCTCTGACCAAAGGCTTGCACCATTGATTGCCAGGCAGGTGATGGCTGAGGGAGCTGATGTTACTGTTCGCACCAAAGAATGGGGGGATTAATAAAATACAGAAGAGAAAAACAGGAAACCTGAGCTGGTACCTGTGAAACGCTTGTGAGCTTGTGTCCCCGGTGCCATGGGAAAGCTTCCAGCCCCTGCAGTCTGCATACCTCCAGCACCAACACAAAGCACCTGCCAAACTCTCCCAGACACCAGCCTGAACCTGAGGGGAATTGCATTGGCTGACCAGTGATTATAATTCCTGCTGTATATCCAGATTTTGACAAGTAAATCTCATATTTTAAACACAGGATTAAAAAATTTTATTACTACAGTGGAGATTAAGTAGTAAAGCCTCAGAATGTAAGTCTGCAAAGGAGGAAATAGGAAAATAGAGTGAAATCTATTGTTCAAAATAACTCGGGCTTAACCCTTTGTCACCTGGAGCAGACCCAGATTGCAGTTGCTACAGCCCTGTAATAATTATCCCTGGATCTCCTGTAACATTTCACGGGACAGGCAGGGGATATGGGGTTTCTTCTTGTTGCTTTCCAAATCCCTCCACTTCCAGACCTGGCTGCGCCGTCGCGCTCAGAAATAACAGCGGCATTGAAGAACATGGGAATGAGAAACTCGAGCCAGGCAGCCTCATTTGCTGCACTCACTTGTCTGATTACAAAGGGGTTCATTTCCGTTCCCTCCTGTTTGTTTTGACAGCAAAGTCTCTTTAAGAGCCCCATTGTAGAAGTGCAGTAAATACAATAACTTGTCAGGTTTCCAAGCCTTCGGGTGAAACCCTGACCCCACAGGAGCCAGCAGTCGTCTGGCCCTTGGCTTCAGTGGGCCTGGGCGCTCTTGTCACCCTGCTTGAGTTTCCCCCCAGGTATTCCCATCCAGGACAATGCTCTCCAGGAGAACAGTGAACTTCACCACGGGAAAACTGCAGCTGAAGAAGGTACCAGCAGTAACCATTAATGGAAAGCACACCCTGATTTGGGGTGAATGAAGATGCTGCTTGATGCTTACTGTACCTCTGCTTCTCTTCCTGAGCTCACACATCTTACAAACTGCATTTCCCACAGGAATGCTGGATACTAGCAGCTGTCTTAGGAACTGTAGAATTTAGAACTTGGGGTTGTGGTGTATTATGCAAAGCACTATCAAACCAGCAGCTCCTGCTGTTCCCAGCATTCAGCTATTTTCTACCAATATTGCTTTTCTGAACCAGTGAACACCTAGTATCCAATTAGCTGTCTGTTCCTTCGGATGCAGGTTAGGAATCTAATGAAAGTACAGGCACAATCCTAGGAAATCCTCATTCTCAGTTCTTTCAGTGGGAGTTCTGACCACTTTTATGGCTTCCCACAAGAATGTCTGTGTCTCCACCAAGGCCATATGAGCTTTTGACTTGTTTTTACTACTAACAGTGAACTGGTTGGCAAATACAAGCTTTCAGCGATCCCCCTGCTTTGTTAAGGGAGGTAAATCTACCTCATCATAGGTTAATTACCAGCTATTTTCACACTAGCAAAACGTTCTTTGGAAACAAACCGATGTCTAATAAATGGTTTGTCTGTGGCCAATAATTAAACCCTAAGGCTTGGCATTTGCCAACTTTCACCATGCTGAAACCGGGAGAAGCTGCTATTTCATTCCAGCGGTGTCAGCAGCACAACTCTTCTTATAACCCATGGATTCATAAGAAAACCAAACTACTGAACATACGATTATTTAAACCCTCTCCATGTTGCGGGGCTGTAATCGTTGTTGCCATGATAAATGAACTCAGTGTTAGTTTGCTTGCTGGCACCCTCAGCTACCTATTTCTCTAGGCAAGGAACACAGGGAGTTGGCTACGGCACATACAAAAGTGAGCTGCAGACAGCAGAGGTCATTCTGGGGCCAGAGAAAATGTAAGTTTTTCTTTCCATGTAATTTTAGCCTTCTTTTGATACAGTTCTTAATTAAGCAGGAAACTTGTCTTTTCATTCCCAATTAAATGTATTGGCAGTGCATTCTGACTTGGCTCGTAATCTGCTATTTTCCCTTTGCTGTAATCAACAGAGAGATGCCACAGAGCTACAGGTGGCATTAGGAAGAATTTTTCTTTATCCCACATAATTAATTGCCTCTCTTTCTCCATTCCATTATATACCCAGTGTAACAAAATAGTCTGTGAGGCTGCCTTACAGGGAAGGTGGGCTGAATTTTCCGGTAGTGCTGGGCATCCTTGGTTGAAGCAGAGCTGAAGACAAAAAGATTTATTGCCTTATATTTGACATGGGATTTAGCTTTTTTCTGTGTTCCACAAAAATGGGGGAGGCCTTCATCTCTCCTTATCTGATAGCTTTTGTGCCAGTGAAATGCCCTTTCACTGCTTCAGAATAATGCAGAGCATGTGGCCAGTGGCTGGTACCCTGGGCAGTTTCAAGATGTGAAGGAAAGGGAAAAGCAGTAACAGCAGCTCTGTCCCAAAGAGTGAGCCCAAACCTGGTGAGCAGCCCAGGTGTGCAAGCCGGGCATGGAGCAGGTAGATGTAAATCAAACCCGCTGCCCTCAATCAGAGCCTTACTACCAGGTTTGTCTGTGCTCCATGAAGCCCAGCTGCCCTAGAGGAAGAGGGTCAGAGCCCATGGTGCAACCCACGGCATTAGCTTCAGAGCTTCTGTTACCCAGAGGAGAGCTGCGGCTGCAGGAAGCGGAGCTGTGTGTGTGCACATGGCTATGGGAATGCAGGACCCGCTCTGCTCCATCAGGCTGCTGCCGCCTCAGGTCTGCGGTTCTGGGTTTATCTACGAAGCTTAAGGTCACTGCAGGTTTATGGCAGCTCCCCCGGGGTGAGCTGGGGTTGGGGCGAGTGGGGGTGAAGCTGGAGGTGGTTATTTAAGATGAAGGGTTTAGCCTTGCTCACCATTTATTCCATCAGACTGGGTTGTAAGCTATGGACTGAGACCCAGCGCTGGTTCCAGCTACTGGAGCTGAAGCCCGGGTTAGCTGTAATTGAGAAGCCACTGGGGAAAAGAGTCCAAGTCGGACATCCTTTATGTGCAACTGTCACAGCCCTGCAGAATCCTCACACATGGGATGGGGCTGAGTATCTGTTCAACAGGTTGGCTTCACTCTGCTTCCCTTGTCGGCTCTGAGAGGACCTGGTAGTAAATAATAGATAAATGCTGGAGGATAGTGTTGCTCTGCTGCCATGGACTGCACAGAGCTTTTATTATCCCCTAATGCAGGCTCTGTGGTGGGGGTATTACCTGGGGAAAAGCTTGGGGATTTGGCACGCCAGAAGGAAAGAACAAAAGACGACAGAAAAGGCGATCGGAGGTTATAGTTTTTTGCTAATTAACTTCCTCCTTGGCCTTTATTTTCCCTGCTGCAGCAATCCAACTCCCTGCTTTGTCCGTAAAGCCCCATAGCCGCAGGTGACTGATCCCGAGGGGAGTTTGGGTTACATTGAGGATAAACATCAGGCAGCGAGGGCGGGCGCTGTTGCGGTGGGTTCCGGAGCACGGGGCCGGGAGAGCTGAGGGGATCCCGCTGCCCAGGTGCTGAGGCGGGCGGGCGGGCGGGGGAGAGGCCGCGCTTAACGGTCCTAACGGCTCCAACGGCCGCGCCCGGGCCGGGCCGGGCCGCGCCGTCCCGCAGGCTCTGCTGCCCCCTGGGGGCCGGCGCAAGGCGCGGCTCGTGAGGCGGGCGGCGGGGCCGGGCCGGGCCGCAGCGATCGCGCCGTGCGTTACCCGGGCGCGGTGGCTGGCGGGGCCAAACCTCGGAGCGGGTTCACCAAATTGTCAATTAAGTGCAAATCAATCCTGAGCCATTTATCACCGTGTTCATCCGGCCACGGCGAAAAATCGATCGGTTCCTGTCGCTGGGGACCGATCGAGGGGAGCTGGAAGAGCAACATCTGCTGTACCAGGGCAACAGCTGAAATTTATAATCTCGGAGAAAAATTGCCGCTTGCCGAGAGGCCCATCAGGAACTTGGGGAAGTTGAGCAGGGGGAAGGGGCCGTGACAAAGAGCGTGGAGCAGGAGGGCTCCCGCCAGCCCCGCAAGGAGGGCCCGGCCCGAGGAGCCGCTGATTTACCAAGGAGAGATAGATGAAGGTTACCGTGCCCTCCGAGGTGGGTGCGTTAAAACACGCGGCTCTGAGGCTGCTGCTGGCATTGCTGGAGCTGGTGAGGGGCTCCTCAGGGACAACCCTCCCGTCCGGCGAAGGGGGCAGCCATGGGAGCTCTGGACCCGCCGCTGTGCGCTGACAGGCGGTCGTGTCCCCAGAGTGAATCCCGCTGAGAGCATCCCCGTTCTCAAATGTGCTTTGAGGCACAGGGTGCCCAGAGAAGCTGTGGCTGCCCCATCCCTGGCAGTGCTCAAGGCCAGGTTGGACACAGGGGCTTGGAGCAAGCTGCTCCAGTGGAAGGGGTCCCTGCCCGTGGCAGGGGCTGGAACTGGGTGAGCATTAAGATCTCTTCCAACCCTGCTGGTATGGCTTTGAGCACCCTCTCTCCCACTGTGTAACTGTGGATGTGAGGAAGCTTTTCCAGGCTGCTGTAATCACCACATGGAAGAGGGGAATGCCCAGAAAAGAAGGGTGGAAGGAGGCACTCTGTGGCAAGTGCATTGACTCTGTGTGCACTGAAGAGCATCGACTGGGTCCAGGTCTGGCCTGCAGCTGACATACAAGGTGTTCACCTGAGCCCTTATAGTCTCTCTTCCTCATGGGGTGATCTCTGATCGGACCAGCTCATTGTCCTCTCCATCATGAGTTTTGCCTGCAAAGCCTGTGCAGTAACTTCCCACTGATGGATGGAGAACTGGCCGTGCCTGCAGCTGCCAGATGCCTTTGCCACGTTGGTGTACTGCAGAAACCCGTGACCGTTGCATTTTATAGGAACATCTCAAGGATTCTCCAGAGCAGAGGTAGGAACATCATCATGGCTAGTTTTTAAAATGCCCACGAAGCAAAGGCAGGGTTTTTGCTGGGATACAAAACATCTCAGTTATTCTTACATGGGGCTACCAGGATTGCTAGGAAGGTGTCAAAACGCCCTCCCTGGAGGCTTGCCGAAGGTCAGCATAGGCAGAGCCTCTTCTGGTAGAGTTCACAAGGAGAAGTGACTCCGGAGAGCTCATTTCTTGAGCTTCCTTTAGGGTCTTACTGAATGCAAAGCTTGAAATCATAAGCACAAGCCAAGAGCTGGGGAATTAAAATGGTGAAGTGATTATTAGCTTAAAGAAGTGCACATGCAGTTATTTCCTCTGAGAAGAGTGGCTGGGTGCTGGACAGCTGGGGTGATTCTGGCGCTGCGGGGCCCTGGGCTGGCTTTGCAACAGGACTTTGATGTCTCACTTCACAACTGAGGTTGAAACAACTTCCTCCAGCTGCTTGCGGAGGCTGGCACCACTTCTCACTCGCAGTGCAGAGCAGTTAGCGTAACTGTGCTCTCGTATCAACTGGGCTTCCCTTGGTACAGTACTGAAAATGAGAGAAACTCAGCTCCCAAAGGGAAATTGAACCAGACAAGAAAAAGTGTAGCCAAAACCCTTGTGGCTTTTACTCCCTTAGCCTGAATCTACCCTTCTTTGTTTATAGTGAAAATCTACCCTTCTTTGTTCGTAGCTGGGTGAAGGTCAAGTACTTTGGTTCAAGACTCAGAGAATCACTTACAAACCAAAGTTTTGGTTTAAAGCTTTGTATTGGTATTTTCCTGGCTGTAATCACACTGTGTTGCCCTGTGAACCTACCTGAAAACTGCCATCATGTGTCTTAGTTTGTTCCTTGCCAGAGTTGTATTGGCTTAGGTGCTGTTTTCTTGCAGAAAGGAAACTGTGCCCAATGAGGATTTGTATTTTCTGGTGATAGCAGCAGTCTGGCTATAGATAAAAAGCCATAAAAGCTGCTCAATATATTATTGAACTGTTTAGAAACTTCCATATTTCAACTACAGAAAGAGGTACTTGCTAGCTTCTGCCACTGAGATGTTCCTTATCCATAATGCTGCATTGTCGTTGGGGTTAATAGGAGAAGGGGAAGTCACATGTGGATCTTCTAACCTCCAGCAACTTCCATCGGAATGAGAAAAGGTATTGAAAAGAAATCAGCCCCTGTTGGGGTGTGCATTACATTTTTATTGTAAAATATCATTCAATCAGGTTGGTCTTGGTTCCCAGATTAAGGAATTAAAGATCGACTAAACTCTTCTCAAGTATTTAAGAAAGGAACCATCTGTATAAGAATCTAGGACAGATTACACTTAACCTTATTCTGAAGCAGGAGATTAAGATGAGAACAGCTACTGTAATTAAGATGCTGCAGATGCTGTTCACTAAAGATTTGGCAAAGAAGATCCTAGCCCCCTGTGCTGCAAGAGAGTGAAAAATAACGCAGGAGCTGCTCTGAAAGAGCCTCCATAGTTTGTGAAAACCCTCTCACTCCAGTAATTCTTGGCTGAAGAACGGTTACGTTTTCTCAGGCAGCACTATGCCAGTGAGTTGCTGCTGGGTTCGCTCCCCCCGTGGTCTCCCTGAAGCCCCTAAAACAAGGCCAGGTTCTATCCAAAGGTTGTTCTTTTGCTCAACTCCTACTGGAGCTGAGGAAAAGCTTCCGGAAAAGGGCTTTATTCTACTTGTGGGAGGTCAGAGGAAGCCTTACAGCTTAGTTTGGGATTCCCAGCTACAATGGGCCCTTCTTTCACCTTTTTCTAGGCTGAATTTACAGTTCATAGTAAGGGCTATGACCCAGGAGTAAGGAGCCCTTGAAATGAGATGGGAAGAGGTTTGGCTTTGGTTGGGGTTTTTATTTTAGTTTGCAGTTTTCAAAGGTTAATGCAATAAAAGAGTTGTCCTGAAACCTTTCTTGAAAGTAAAGGAAGTCATCAAGTGATGGTATGAAATACTGCATGACATGGATAGAATATATCTTGTATTTTGTGGGACAAAAGGACTCCTTGCTGATGGCAGCAAGAAGTCCAGGCTCCTCCTAACTGCAGAGTGCTACATGAAGCAGCTCAGACTGGGAGTACATGGATACCTCTGATTCAGGGATTTTTCATGGATGGGTGTGAAAATCACTTTCTATGCCACCTTTGTATCTGGTAGCTAAGGAAAGGTTTTGGGCATAAGGTGTAATGTCAGAGCATCAATCTAACTGGCATTGAGAAAGCCTCAAGCAGTAATCTGGTTCCCATGCAGGCCTAGAAGTGAGCAGAGTATTCCCAAGCACTCGTCTGTAAATTGTGTCATAATGCATCAGTCTGATGCCTAATGAAGTGTTTATTGCACAGCAAGCTTCCAGATTGTGCTGGTAAGAGAGAAGGAAATCCCCAGCAGCCTTCCAGCAATGTGGGCTCCCAAATGAGGCAGGAAGTAGAAAGAAAGCCAAGATGTATTTTTAAGTGTGTTTACCTGCACTGGTGCGGAGTTTTCACTATGAGAGTAAGAATTTGCTTTCGCTTCCCAAGTGGGAGGTTTTCATTAGGAAAGAGAAAAGACCTCAAGAGTTCCCTGAAGGAACTGAGGTTATTTGTCATCATGTGAGTGAAATTCAGAGACATCCATTGCACACTAGTGAAATCAGCCTAGGAGAATGACCACTGGCTCGTGGTCAGGTGGAATTGTCTGGGATGCTCCCATTTATCAAGTGAAGTTATCTAGTTAAACACCACTTCTCCTGCCTTTCCTTATCAATAGACTTGGTCGACTTGGCTATTGCCAGGGAGCAAGTATTTTCCTAATCCTTTCCCAGTTCAACAGCAACCATTGCTTTTGTGGCCAAACCAGCTTCCTGGAAGAGAGCTGGTCTATTCCCTTGGCCACTTTTAGAAGTGTCTGCTGGGTTATGTTGGTTTTGGGCAATGCTTTTGATGCACTGATACTTCTAGAAATGCTAATCCCTCACAAAAACACAGGCACCTTTTGAATGGAGTGGAGCAGCTGCTCTACCAACACTGGGAAATAACAGCAACTAACTGCCTTTATACCAAACCCAGAGCTTTTGCAGTCCTGCCAGTGTTTCACGGACGCTTGCTCAGCCAAGCCTCGGTCCGTGATGTACGAGGCAGACCTGTGTTCCTACACTTTGTTATTCCAAAAGCCTCACCTAAAAGGAGGGGGGAACATCTTCAGAAAATTATCTGTGCTTAATAGAAAGCAAGACATCTGCAAGTGTTCCAGAAATGAGTTGTGCATTATTTAAAAAGGGAAGGTATTACTGCCTGCCTTGGATCTTGCTTTTCTTGCCTATCAGGTTATTTTTTCTTTCCCTGGCATGGCAGGGAGTTCTGAAAATGAAAAATTGATGGCAGGGAACAGCTGAAAACTGGTTTGCATAAGTCACAGTTATTATTCAGATATTACAATGCAAGGCAGTGAGACCCATGAATACTCGCATAGAAGCATTTAAATAGAAAAGCTTAGTACTTCCAAGCCCAAACAATCCCTGCAGCCTGCCAACAAACGAGAATCTTACTGGAATACACATAAATCATCTTGTTTCTGACAAATCCTGAAGAAGCAGGGGGAGGAGGAACAGAATCCCTTGCTAATTCCCCCAAGCTGCTGGTTATTGAAATTAGGCAGCAAGGATAAACTATAGCTGGATCAATAATTATCTGTCTAATATAATCAAGTGCCTCCTATGAGAGTCTGCTGTTAAGCACAACTTCCTGCCAAACCCTTGGACAATGTTTCACACAAGGAACCATCAGGCAGTTCAAATGACGGGAATGCAAACCAGGATGTGTCTTGCTGTGTGGCTGTGCTCCTGGAGAGGGAAGCTCCTTTAAGCCCTTGACCACTGGCTTTGTGCTGCTGTTTCCACTGCTCTTGCTGTTTGCACAATGACAGCATGGTGCTAGGTGCATATAGGAAGAGTCTGATGCACTCCAGGTTATGAATCACCTTGATCCTGCAACAGGCTTTACAGTTGGAGCAGGGCAGGAGTGGGCAATCCCTTCCCAAAGGCTCACTTTTTAGTATGCTTTTCATGCTGCAGCCCTGTTGTTCTGTCCATTCCTGCTCAAAGTGTGTGATTCTCCTGCCACCAACGAACTTGAATGTTTGCTTAGAGGGGCAGATTTGAGGGCCTGCATCTCTACCCCCAGGAGTGAGTGGGTGTTCTGAGGGAGAGCAACTTCGTTCATAGTGAAGATAGAACAGGGAGAGCAGCCGCAGATCCTGAAGCAGAGCCCACTTGAGCAGCACTCCTATCGAAACAAATGCTGTGTGAAATAGAAATAAGCAGGAAACATTTCCTATAGTGAGAAAATGAAGGGCAGAATCCATTTTGCCGTATTCTGCCCACAAAGCCCTGTCACTTGAAGCTACAATATTTACAATTCAGAGAACGGAGCCGCTAAGACTGCAGAAAAAAAGTGATTAGATAGTTGTACAGCTAATTGAAACTCCCAGTGATGAGAATGGAAGCTGAAAAGTGCTCTGTTCATTTTCCCCTTCTCTAAAATGCTTTTAACATTCATCAAGTCGTCTCTTGCATTTTTTTTTTTCTGATTTTGAAGCTTCCTGCCTGAAGTTCCCCATGTGAGAGTTATTTTGACAGACAACCCAGTTACACTGTGAATGAGGCATTTACAAGCAACTTTCTTCTGTTTCCACAGTTCGGCTGTGGAATATTAAAGGCTTGTAGGTGTTACTGATAGTCATATATTGCAGCAATAACGTGTCCTACTGCTATGAACGTCACTGCAGAATTCATCAGCTCCATGAAAAATAGTTCCATGTGCACGAGTGTGTAAGTTCACTGCAGCGCTTGTGCCCTGGCTGTGCTGCTGGCAGCAGGAGACATAGATCACTTCATGACACTGCTGAACGCTTCCCCGCATGCATAGGAAAATGTCTCTCTGAAATGGAATTCACAATTCTGGAGCCTCCCCACCACCCCCGTAGGTACATACGTTCTTGGAGCAATGTAATGCATGTTCTTCTCATAGGCACAGCCTTATCTTTAATATCTTTGTTTAAGACAATCCTTCCTTCCTGCCTGTTCTCAGCTTGGCTCAAAGCCTGCTGCAGGGATGGGTGTGAAATCTCCAGAAGTTTGGGGTTAATACAGGCAGTTCTTATTTGAGAAATTGTAATTTCTTATAAATGAAAGATAATTATGTAATGAACATGGAATCAAAATGGTGTCTGTGATTGAAAAGAAATGAAAATGCTCTTTATTCCAGAGGCAGAAAAATGAACTCGGATATCTGTCTCCAGCAAAACAGCACTTTGGCTGCACAGACACCATGGAAGTAGCCTCGAAACTGTTTGTTGTACTTAGACCTGGTGATTTGTGGTTCTGTTCTTCTGAGAGCTCTTATGCTCAAAATGCTTTATACCGCCAGAGGTCAACTCTGGCTGACTTCTAAGAATATCAGTCAGCAGCAGTAATATGTAAACTGAGAAAGATTTGACCTCTGGGCTGTATTTCCTGATAGGCAGAGGGCATCTTCGGCTCTACCTCAAAGTAGGAATGTGCAAATAATAAGACACGTTAAATTTAAGCCTGACATTCTTTCACTACTGGATCCTTACTGACTTATACTGAAAACCCTCTGCAACCAGAAGTCCCGTTAGCAGTAAAATAACTGAGCTCAGTAGGAATACGTGTGAAGTCAAACACACACATGTATATTTAGAGGGTTGAAGCCCTCCACAAACATCCTACTCGGTGCATGCAGCAGTTGAAGCCATGAATAAAAGATCTCCATTTGGCTCGGCAGTCTATCCAGGCTCGGTTCATTTCTACTTCGAGATTATTACTCACCAAATGTATAGTTTATGGAAATCTAGCTAACTTGCTGTTGTTTTCTGGTAGCTGCATCCTGCTGAGTTATTGCCTGAACCCAAGGTATGCATGTGATTGTAATGGGCTCCTGAGCTGTTAGCTCACCACTGAGTCAATATTTCGCTGGAGCAAAAGCCTACTGCCAAGGAATTTGCAGACCCTGGGAGGCTGTAACTGTTGCTCTATAAATTTCATTCTTAGCACTTTGAACTCGGAGAAAACTCTTCCAGTTGTTGCCAGAACAACATTTCTTGTTATTATAAGTGGGAAGCTGGTTAAAAAATGAGAGCAAGAGAAGCTCCTCTACTGAAGGGAAGCTTCTAAATGTGTTTTCCTGGGTTATCCTCTGTTCTCTCTCTCTTACCCAGCCCCTAAGCCAGGGAAGCAGGACATACTCTTGATGAGAGTGCAGAACCAGTGAATAAAACACTTGGTTTTGACCCCAGCTCTGCCTTCAGACTCCCACTTCTCAGTGACCCCTGAGTCAGTCCCACTCAAAGTTACTCACTATTTTTCCAAGCCTCAGTTTCCTGATTTCCTGATCAGAATCCTGGTTCTATGAGCCAGTGTCCACCAACTGGGGTGGCTGATGTAGCTGCCTCGCTGAGGATTTATGCACCGCCACTATTTAACAGTCATTCAGCACTCTGAATTGGAAGGGGTTAGAGGAAGTCAGTTTGCTCTTTGTTTTGCCTTGTACTTCCGGGAAGGAGCTGGAGCTCCACAGTGGAGCTGCTCGGCAGTGAAGCACAGACCCTGCACCCCTCCTTGCTGGTGGGATTCTCCCACTGTGAGGCTGTTGCTTGTAGTGCTCCAAAGAGACGTTACACCCATCGCACAGGATCACATGCAGAGGTTTTGTCACGGAGCAAAGACTGAGTAAGGAGACTGAGCAATCCTTGTGCTCTGTCGTCTTAATTTAGGAGCACGGGCAACATTTAGACAATGAGCCTGTGTGTAGCTTTACAGGTGTCTGCTGATGGCAGCATCATGGCTGGAGAGTCTCTAACTTCCCACCTACACACTTACGTTCAACCATGGGCTTGACTTTTCCAGGTTTGGTTGGCAGAGTTCTTCTTGTAGAGGATGTAACATCTCCCGTGGCATAAGTGACATCGTGTGGGGTGAGGGCTTTACAACCCTAAGTAAGGATCAGCCCGTATTTGGCGGCATGGCTAATCCCTTCCCTGTTTCATCACTGATTTTCCAGCTGAGTGACAAAGCCTGCAAGGAACCAACTTCAAAAAAAAAAAAAAGAAACAACAAAAAACCCTGCATGAAACTAAAGGAAATCAAAAGCAAATTATTTTCCAGATTATAGCCCTCCAGAGCTGCTCAGATATTGCCCATTTTTCACAGCAGACAAAAACATTTTCCTGGGGATCAATTTAGCTTCCAGAAGTCTGCTCCTTTCAACCCATAATCCATCATATTTCCCCATTTGCAATCTCTCTGTGTCTGAGTGTTTTAAGTTTCCTATGAATTATTTTATAAAGAGTATAAAGAGGCCTTTTTTCCTGCTGAAATGAGGGAGTTGCCTTTCTGCCCTATCAGGTCAGATACCATTAGACTGTTGTACAAGGGGGCCCTGCCATCCATACCTCCATATTGGCAACTACCTTAGTAGGCTCATCTGTCAAAGAGATCTAGTAATCAATCACTGCAGTGATCAATATGCAGCTTATGCATTCATCATTCCTTTGAGGAGACTATTAGGATGAAGTTGTCAGTGAAACAGGAACAAAGGGAGAAATACACTGAGATGGCTGAGGGGTGTGAATGCGTGTTGGGGCAAGAAAGAGGAGCTTCAAAAGAGGAAATACAGCTCTACTGAAAAATGGAAAGGCTTCTGCACCTAGAGGGAAGGAGAAGTTTGTGACAGATTTATCTGGGTGCCCGGCGATGTGGTGCAGAAGGTGACTCATCTTTCAGGAGGCAGAGTGGTGTAAAAATTCCCGGATCTCTTGATTGGTGTGTCACTATGATTTGTGGCTGCTCTGCCAAGGTAAAATGGGTACCACGGAGGAGCTGGGCACAAGCAAGCCAAGGAGGAAGACATGGGAAAGCTTGCAAATGAATCCATGAGAAGCACGGTGGGGCAGGGAGAGGACTATTTATTTATTGCTCTGAACTTGTGCCTTTATTCCATTTAATCTGAGCCCAGGAGTTATTGCAAACACTGATGATCACTTCTGCTTTGAAAAACACACCAGGGTCCCTCCAGGTCTCAGCAGCACAGGCACTTGGAGGCATTTCTGATGAGCATAAGCTACCTGCCTGGGGCACTCTGACCACAGGTCCCCCGGAGCACACATTAAGTCTGCCTCTGAGACATGTTTGCTTTGCCAGGCAATGCTCTGCACCCACCCTGGCTCCATCTCTGCAGGAGCAGGGCATGTTTTGCACACTGGAGGGGTGTGTGAATTAGTGGTGCCAGTGTCAGTACCTTCCGGCTGTGCTTTCCTGGGAGGTGGGTGGCCACCTTCGACTGGTTCTGTGTCTTCAGGAGTGGGAAATGATGCAAGGAGAAGGGTGTCTCTCACCTGGTGACTGGAAGGATGGATGCTGTGTGTGTCAGTACGCAGCCGCAATTACTGTGATTGCTCTGGTGTTGCCCAGACCTTCATGGATGGTGATGAGAGCATTGGATCAGGTAGATTTGTCTGCTGCAGTCAGAGGAGAAGGGCTGGTGCCCAGCTCTCACCTGGTCCAGTGGAGTCAGGGGAAAGGGTTAATTCTGTTGGCCCTTGGGAACTTGCAGGTTCACTTATGATTATTCCCTTATCTGATGGCAGAGCTGTTATTTGGTCACTGTAATAATTTACATTAATTGGATGTAATGCATAACAAATTTATGAGACTGGGGGCTAGGCTCAGCTTCTGCATGAAACTCATCATTGCGATGTGCTGACCAAGCACAACGGGCTCAGATCTGCTGGTCAGAGGAGGAGGGCGCTGGACGCATTGCCTGGGGACAGAAGAGACTGGAGGGAGATATTTGGCCATTCAGAAACTCATTTCTGATTTCCTTCCTATTCTCCTCCTGTTGTGCTAAGCCGTGGGCACAGCTTGTGCCGTTTGGAGAGAGGGATCTAGTTGTGTTTGCCATCAGTTTTATCCTGTGTGGTTGCAAATTGAACCAAAAGAGGAAGAAACCTGGAGGTTTCTTCAGCTGAGTGAGAAGCCAGAGGTCTGTCAGCTGGAAAACTGCAGGCAAGTGGTGACTGGGAGGTTCTGGTCAGGAGGACTTGGAAACAAAGAGAAAAAGGAAAAGCCTGTGATGTGATCCCAGTGCTAATTGGCTTGACCCCAGTGATTGTGTCTTAAAGTAACACTGGTGACCTCTGACCGCGAGGTTCTTCAACTGTGATCCAATAAAAGTTGCAGGAATGACTTTTGCTTTGCATGTGGCCCCAGGGTATTTGTCTCTTAACTAATTTGTAAGAAACCTGGGAAAACATAGAATCCTTCCATTAACCTTCATATCCTTACTTTACAAGACATGGTTTCCTTCTCAGACCTAATGACCATGCATAAAACCATCAGTCACCTCTAACCTCACAGCTCAGCAGCGAGACACGGGCACAGGCACGGGTTGCTCTGCTGGGAGAGGGCTGTGATGGCTGCTCCAGTGCGTCCACCCTGAGAAACCTCCTCCAGAGGCTCTGAACTGGCTTTCTGTGTGGACAGGGGCTGGCAGAGAAGCATGCCTCTGCTCTGAAGTCCAGCATGCCCCAAGGGGCCAGTGCTGCTGTCTTGGTGGCTGGTCCATTTTGGGTGCTCTCTTTCCCTAGTAATCCCACTCTTTTCCTTCCTGGCATCTCCCTACATTGACTTGACTCCAGACTTGAGCTGCAGTACACTGGGACTGCCAGGAGCAGAATTGGCTCTGTAGTCAGCTCTTTCTGGAGGTGTAGCTCTCAGCATCCCTGTGTTCACACGCAGAGTTTATCTCCCTGTAGTCTCCTCCAGGCACCTTAAGGAGCAAAGTGACTATTTTGTTTGAACTTTGTGCTAAGTGTAAAACAAACTTTTATCCCTCTCTGACCTTGGTGCTCTGATTTCATAGGCTTGGTTTTGTACCTTGCGTTGCTCCTTTGAATGAGCAATTCAGTCAGATTAGGACGCTAGCTGGAAAACAGCAAGCAAAACCTCCAGGTCAAGTGGAAGGATGTATGTATCTTTTAGGGACACTTCTCTATTGCACTGAGAGAAAGAAACGTCATGCTGGCATTTCTGTAGGCAGAAAGCAATGGAGAAACTGCCTTGGCTTTCTCTGAGCTCCGGAGCAGAAGTGTCATGTGCAAAGGCACTGATGTCCCCAGCACGGACAGACTCTGTCCTGGCCACAGAGCGCCTCAGAAACCAAGGAGAGGATGTGGCACTACTTCTGCTCCCAGAGAGTCCAACAAGTGACCAAGAGTCGGAAGTTGGCCTCTCTTGATGGTCTCTTCCAGGGTGCAATGTGTCTTAGTCATTTGTACTAATAATTCATTACAGAATTAAGTGTATTGCATAGGAAGTGCGCCAGTAATGCTTTGCCAGTATATGTACAACACTTTGTTAATTAAAAGTATTAGGCATTGTTGTGAATCAATCAGTTTAATTATGAAGAGGTTGAAGAATCATGCCTAAAAGAACAACTTGTGTCATACACCAAGGTGAATGCCTCGCATGTGATACGTAGTTTTTTTCCTCTAAATAGTAAACCATTACCCATATCCACGTTTCCCTTTCCCGCTGTGCTGTGTGATCACCAAGCTGTTGCCAAGGGGGTGTGAAAGGGAGCAGGCTCTGGTTTTCCCCTGTCTTTAGCCCACCCAAACCCTCTTTGGAGCTGCTTTTCAGAGGCTGCACCCGCTCTGCCTGTTTTCTGTGCGCAGGCTGAAGGCTCAAAGCTTTCGGAGGGTGTTGCCTGTTCCAATGGGTGGCTGTGAGTCTGGGTCTGGGAAGAAAGAGGGTCAGGAACAAACCCCCCCCCCACCTGCACTGTAGTGTGCAGGGCTGCTCCTTCCCTGGCCTTTTCTCTTTTGTCCACTCTCCTTCTAAACTAGTGATCAGGGCCATAGACCTTTCTTATTGGGAATAGTGGGATCTTTTTCACTTGAAGAGGAAAAGATCGATTTGTTCTCTTCATTTAAAAAATGATTCATTCTCCTTTTATTTTCCTCTCATAAATCAGCCCTGGTCCAGGCTCCAGGAGGACAGGCTCGAGAAAGAATAAAATGCTGAAGCTTGGGGATGTAAATAAAAACTGAATCTCAAACAGATCTCAGGAGCCACAGCTTCATGGAACAGGATGGCTGGGGTTCAGGCAGTGACACTTCCCGAGCCGTGCTGTCACACTGCTTTCATGAGCAGGTTCCAGCTGCAGCGGCTCTGCGCTGATCCCATCGGTCACTCTGGGGTGACCCTGCTGTCCCAGGTATGGGACGGAGACAGAGAATGACTCTAAGTGGGAGAGAGCAGCACTGTGGACACCACTGATTTGGTAGGAGCTGTGTGTGCCTGAGCTGCAGGGAAGTGCGGGAGTGGGGAGCTCTACCAGGGCAGGGACAAAACCAGAGGCTGCTGGAGCTGGGAAGGGCAAGTGTCACCCGCAGCGCAGGGCTCTGGCTCCTCCTGCGCTCTTCAGCCCCGCTGGTACCCAGTCGGAGGGCTGGGAGCCCCAGTGACAATCTCCCAGGGCTGCTGGAGGTGTCGAAATCCATTTCCCTTATTTATTTGGGGATTACTCTTTTCTCTCAGGCAGGAGTGGAGCACAGGGGGTTGGAGGAGGCTTAATCCCCGAGACAAGAGGAAACCTTGGGAAAGGTTAATTGCTGGGCTTTGCGTGTTGTGTAGCGTGGCTGCTCACGTTACAGCAGCGATGCCATCTGCTCAGCACCGCCAGGCCCTGCATAATTCACCAGCTTGGCATGTCGGTGTTGGGATGAGGCCTGTGGGCTATTCATGAGGAAGTTACCTTTAGGCAGAGCTCAGGTAACTGGTTACCTGACACCCCAGACTGACTCCTGCTCTCTTGTCCTTTTGCCCTTAGTGTTCCTGCCCCCGGGTTGTGGGAGTTAATGGCCAGGGAGGAGGTGGTGGAGAGGAGCCTGCTGGGTGGTCTGGCTGTACAGGGCATCATCCTGTCCCCAGCAGCCCTGCTCAGGCATCACCTCCTCACTGCAGCAGTGCTTGAGTAGCTGTTTTGGACTGGAATAGCAGGTTTCATGCTATTCCCTGTTCAACCCACCTCCTTAGCCTGGGCATGTAAGCATGGGCACACGCCATGCAAGGACACTTCATTCTAATTCCCCTGTGAAAAGCTCAACCGGTATGGAAATTCCCTCTCGCCACTTTAATGGCCACAAGCTCATGCAGGACTCGCTGCCAGGGGTGTGCTTTAGGGCTTCTCCATGCCCAGGCCTTATGTGGGGTAAGTAATTTCCATGAGGGTTTTTAACTTGATATGAAGTTGGCCTCCCCTGCGAGCCACCCTTCTCATCTCCGCTGTGTAACCTGAGTTCTTGCCCCTGGTTTAATAGCTACCTCTCCATGAATATTTAACCAAGGATCTTAGCAGATGAGCTCCAGCTAACATGTGGCAAACAGATTTCCAGTACAATAGGGTCTGCTAAAATGATGATGCACAAAAGAAACCCTGGAATGAAAGGGAAGGTTCACGTTCTGGAAAGGGAAATGCAGTCTGTACGCAGCAAGCTTCACTTAGCTGAGCAAGAGGAGAAAGAGGAGCACCAGTGGGCCTGGCAGAGCATGAAAGGAGTGTGCTAGTGAGAGGCAAAGATCGAAACAGCTCTGGCAAATAAACTGGGGCTCTTTTGCTTGGCTGAAAGCCTTATTTACATGAGCTTGGAGTGGTTTAATTGATATCCCTGCAAGGCATTGCACCCTGCCCTATGCCAGACCCACATGAGCTTCCACTGCTCCCCCTGGCCCAGGAGCTGTCTCTACCGAGGGAGCAGCCAATGCATAGGGGAAGTGTTTGGGAAAAGGGTGATCCTGCTGCTGTTCATTGCTGCCCTTCATAAACCCACTGATCAGAGACCTCCTGGGCTGAAAGCAGTAGAGATGGACGTACAATGCACAAATTTGTGTAGTCTTTTTCTAGCTCCTTCATACGCGATAACTTACACAGCATCCTCCAGCCATGAGTCCTGCAGTTCATTAATGCTCTGGGGAGGAAAAATCAGCCTGCTGCCTGATCATTTTACTGTTCAGCACTTGATTCTTTTACAGAAAGGAACTGAAAATAATTCTTTTTTTACTCCTTGTCTTGGTTACAATCTTGATTATTTGCAGTCATCTACTGTACACAACCCCTCAATACCCTGTACCCGGGTAAATCTGTGCTTCTGAAGTTCATTAATCATGAAATTGAGGATTAATTTCAGACCCAATGGCCATGCTCGTGCCTGAATTGCTCTCTAGCGCTGTGCTCGGGTGTGGGGCTCAGAGGGCACCGAGAGGTGAAGGCCTCCAGAAGTCTGTGTGCTGCTGAAATATGGGTTATTTCAGCGGGTTTCCCTCGTGAAAAGGATGCGCAGGATTTACAAGGCAGGGCTGATTTGAACTGAAGCAGCCATTTGCACAGAATTGTTTCCTTTTCAAGCCCTAAATCCAGACTTTATGGCTTCCCTTGCTCTGTCGTGTGCTCTCCCTCTGCTCCCATTCACACAGCTCGAAGCCAGGGCCAAGGAGAGGTGGCAACAGCCTGCATTCTCAGCCTGGCAAATTGGGGTGCTCCTTCCAATCTGTAATCCCTGTATGTGCTTGTATTGGAATGGGAAATCCACCACCAAAGGCAGGCAGTGAGAGCCTGCCTTGAAGCTTTAAACAGAGCTGGGCTTGGGTCTGTGAATAGACAAACAGCTTCTTGGGATGGGGCTTGGAGCAACCTGGTCTATGTGAAGGTGTCCCTGCCCGGGGCAGAGGGTTGAAACTGGATGATCCTCCAACCCAAACTGTTCTGTGATCCAGCGACTGATGAGATGAAGGCTTGGCCACCTCTTAGTATGCTGAGACAGGAAATCTGGCCCAAAGCCTGGGTTAATTTCCACACTTCTGGGATCAATAAGACCCTCTTTCCTAACACACATCTAGGATTTAAGGTAAATCTGTTATGAGAAGGGGTCAAGAAAACTCTCAGGCTGTGAGGCTTTGGAAAAGGAGCCTCAGCAGTTAGGGCTCTTGCTCCAAAAGAGGGAGCAGGGTCTGCTGAGCCCCACCTCCTCCGAGTCCTCTCCCAGGACCTCCTTGCTCCTTGGTCTCCCCAGGGCTAGGGCTCCTGAGGGGCAATCTGGGCTCCTGTGCGCTGCAGAGCCTGGGGTGCTGCTGGAGGTGACCCCGAGGGATGCAGGCTGCTCCCTGAGCAGCTCCTCGCTTTGTGTGAAGCTCTGCGATTTATTGGTGTTAGGTCAATGTACTATTGCTGTGCGTATTAATAATATCTCACTACATTTGTTCTTAAGAGTGGTATCATGTTGAGGCAATAAGGATTAATGGCACCTCAGTAATATTTACATATTTACATTATTAAAAGGCAATGCATCTTTTGGACAGCCTCTTGCGTGGTCTAGAATTGCAGATGCTGCTCCTAACCTCACCACAGCCTTCACCCAGTGGTACCTGTCCTGCAGCCATCCATCCTGGGTGGCCAGCAGGTTTAGTCCCAGTCAGGAGACACGGGCACCCGCTGGGCAGAGCCTCTGGCTCACAACACCCACCTCCTGCTGAGCCCACCCATACCCCTCATGTCTCCCTCCTACTCCATGGTCCCAGGGAAGCCCTCAGCTCTCCTAAGTATCTGAGCAAAGGGTGCCCAAACCATCCACCCCCTCAGCGGTGGGGAGATGGTGCTTCCCTCCCTGCCATGTCTGAGGATGATGGACAAGGGAGCAAAGGTTTCTCCCTCACCAGCAGCCCACATCATTTTCCCAGGGAAAGGCTCTGCAACTCAGCTGGAGCCTCCCAGTCACCTCTACAGCCCTAAACTTAATTAAAGATGCCAGCTTCTAATTAAACTACTTAATTAAGTGCCACGTTGTCAGTAGGTAAAGATGGAACAGACTTAATTAGTTAACACAATGACATAGAAGGAAAAACCCACTTTAAAAGCGTGACACCTCCTGGGTAGGCAGGAGCCCACCCAGCCTTGTCCTGTGCCCTCCCAAGCTGCCAGCAGCCCAGCCAGGATTTGCAGGAGCATCCCAATGTGAGTGAAGCCTTTTGGAGCTATTTTGAGCTCCTGCAGAAAGGAGACATCGAAAATTTCCAATATCCACACTGTGCCAGCCCTGCCCGGGACACTCCAAGCAGGATCAGCACCCATCTCACCAGCTCTCTGCCCTCCCAAGTCACCCCCAAGATAGAGATCATTAACCCCAGAGCATGCGGCTGGCACCCTGGCCCTGCTGAATCAATGAGCAGACTCCAGCTACCTCCCAAGGTCAGGTCTTTGCCTTCCCAGACTCTCAGAGGCTGCTTGGTGGGTGCTCTCCATGCCTCAGGGCCTGGCAGAGCCCCACTCCTCTTCACCCACCACCTACTTTGTCCTGTTTCCCTCTACCTTTTAAGACTTCTCTGGCTAAAGCTCCTGTGTGACGGGGTGATGTAACCTCAGTGACTCCCCAGGCTGGCATTCCATGGGTAGGATTAATGGCAATGTCCTGTCAATAAATCCATAAAGACCCCAAACCCGGTGATGAACACGCAGAAGGTAAAGGCAGTGGTTAATATCTTCAAAACAGGCCCCAGAGCCTTCTGAGTGCAGGGAAGAGGAAAGTACCAGTGACCCTTGTTAATCTTTTTATTGGCTCCAGCAGCTATTGGCACCTTTTGCTGGCCAGAAATTTGCAAGTCTTTGGGGAGCAATGATTTCACAGTCGGGGGTTCTCTGAGAGAGAAAAAAATTCCCTTTGCTCCTAAAATGAGACCATTCTTCCAAATGAAAATTGACATTTTGGTTTGAACTTCATGACCTCCAGTAATCACACTAATGGTCTTTGCTGGCTGGGAGGGAGCTGACTGTGGCCAGGACTGATGGGACCTGTATGGATCGCTGGAAATGGGCCGGGAGATGAGGACAGCAGAGGCTGCTAACAGTGAGCTCTAACTGACCAAGGCACTGCAGGCCTTTCAGCTGCATCAGGTTTGATCACAGGTATTGGCAAAGGCATCGGGAAAGCAGTTACTGAGTGCTCTGAGCCATCCATCCACACGGCCGTTTGTCCATCCATCCCTGCTGAGCTGTGAAAGGCACTGAGCACCCACAGCCCATGTGGTTAGTGGACATGGTGTCAGGAGCAGGGCTGGCTGGGGCAGCGCTTGATGCGCACTCTCTGGAGAGCAGACCATGGCTCCCAGCCTTCCTTGGACACTGTCAGTGTGTCTTAAGGCCCAGCAATGCTGCATGAGGCTGCAGAGGGGCTCCTGCCAGCCCCTAGGGCCCGAGTCTGGCTCTCGTGGTGATGGGAGGAGCAGGACAAGGATACTGGTTCCCAGCACTGTGGTATTGCAAAGCAGCGTCAGCAGGGCACAAGCAGACCTGGAGGTGACAAATACAGCCTTGCGTTAACTTCCCTATGCTCCTTTTCATGGGTGCAGAGGACCTGGAAGACCTCCTGATTGAGGTGTCACAGGGCAGGGCAGGAAAAGTGATGCTATTGCTGCTAAAAAGAGGGGAAATAGTTTGGGAGCCAGGCAGGAGGGAGGATGACAGTGGCCACCCAGTGCAGCAAATCCAGCAAAGGTGGCCTGGGGACCGGGGCACTTGCAGCCAAGAGGAAAGTTTGTCCTTCCTCCTGTTCGCACCAACCCCCCTGTCTGAAGTGTCTGTCCATCAATCTGCCTAACACAAAGGACTGGGGTTTAAGTAGGATCGAGCAAATTTAAATGAAGTTGCTGGTGTCCAGAGGTGTCACCCAGTGAGCCTCGAGCCGGCTGCTCCGGAGCTCCTGATGGATGGATGCATCCTCATGGCAGCTCACAGGACCCAGCACTGAGGCAGCTCTGCTTCTTCAGCGTGGCTGAAACTCCTGGAAATGTTGAGTTCTGGCATCAGATAAAAATGCCTGAAGCACTCAGATGGGAATCCCCACCACACATTCTTGTTACCCACCTGCAGCGTGGTGGCCAGGGTCAGGAATTGGCTGGAACTAAGAATGCAAGAGGGTCCTTTTATTCTATTTTATTTTTTAATACCTCAGTAAGTTAATATTCTGTGTTATTTTAAGCTATTTTCTCTATACATCTGCCACCCAAGCCCGTGCAGATGTTTTAGGATTCTTTAATCCTGACAAAGGACTTAACGTTAAGGAAAAAGGGGTTACATAAAGATCCTTATCTCCTTAAGAATAAAGCATGTTTTGGGCATATTGTGTACAAAACAAGACTAAAATAGAGGCAGAACATTCTGGGGCCACTTACCAGACGTCCAGGTTGGAGGAGGTGGCTCTGGTTTGCCTGTCGTTCTCCTGCCTGTGTCCTGGACTGGTGCTGTTGCCCTATGGGATCCCCCTCCTCATCCCGCACTCATCCACTGCTGGGGGACAAGTGGGGCATGGCTTTGTAAAGAGGCAAAAGTGCCACCTCTGGCATGCACTGGAGAATTATTGAGCTGTTACAACTGCCCCCTAACAGCATCATCATGGATTAGGCAGCAGGAGTTTTGTTTGGGAGAGGACTTTTCCCAGGACAGTACTAGCTCAGGCTGATGCCCATTCCGAGGGGTCACTCCTGGCCTGGAGCTGCTGGAGATTCCAGGCTCACAAACACTGTTTCATCCCAGACAATCGACAAAGTTCTCCTGCTTCCCTGACTCCAGTGATTGATCCAGCCCACGTAAATTACAAAAAGGAGTTGCAATCCTCTAGGGTCTGAGGCAGAATATCACAAGAGCACGAGCCCATGCTGCTTTAATTAAAACTTAGTTTAATTAAAAACCTTGAGAGCTTTATTAGACTCAGTAATTGATTTAATTTTCTTGTGGAATTCTATTACAAAACACTTCCAGCATGTTGGCTTTGGGATCCTGGCTCCAGGACCATCCTCTTCTCTGAATTGTACTTTTACCCTCTCCAAAGGGGCAAAACACAAGCCAAGCCCCTGAGCCCCACCAGTATTTCCAGTGGGGTCTGAGGCTGAAACAAGCAGCAGCCTCAAAGCTTTCACCCTGTAAAACAAAGTCGCTCCCCATCTCCCAGGGCAGCCAAACTGGTCTCCTTCAGCAAGGAGCTGCAGGGACCCCTTCCACTGGAGCAGCTTGCTCCAAGCCCCTGTGTCCAACCTGGCCTTGAGCACTGCCAGGGATGGGGCAGCCACAGCTTCTCTGGGCACCCTGTGCCAGCGCCTCAGCACCCTCAGCCCAGGCTGTAGTTCTGCGGCAGGAAGGACTGGTGAGGGTGCGATGCTGGAGTTGAACCCTTTCTGGCCAGGACAGGGGGATAACTGTAAAATGAGAACAATAAAAAAACCCACCACACAAGGATTGTCTGATCTATATTTATTTCATAACATCCAGAATTAATAGGATACAGGAGTTAAAGCAACCATGGCAACTGAATGCAGAAAGGGCTGTCCTAGTAAATAAATGAATTCATAAATAACTCACAAGTGCTGATACAAAAAGTCATGGGAATCTAATGCAATGCTAATGCAATTCCAGCCTTCCCTTTTTTACATGCAGCATTATAATATCAGGTGCGCGTTGCTTTGCTCTGTGCTACAAGTGTCATTCTTAAGATAATAGAACTTGCTAATTGTACCAGGAGCCAGGCTGTGATTGATGAGGGCTTTGGGGTTTTGTCTCCTCCATGTTCTTGCCAGTAAAATGTTGCACCATTGAGTTACAGGCAACAAATCCAGGCAAGTTGGGGAGAAAGGAGTGGGACTGACACCGCAAGCAGGGACCTGTAGGGTACCCACACCTGAAACATGGCCCTTCAGTGGAGTTTAGGGCTGGGTTTTTTGGAAGCGATGTTCTCACTTTCCTGTGCTTCCTGCAGTAACAAAGTGACATTCCTTATTGAAGGAGGTGTAACTTGGCCATGGAGATCCACATTCCCCCGTTCAGAGGTAATTAGGAGAGGGGTAGTGCTCTACCTACAGCAAAATCAGCTTTATCTTATTGCAACCCGGTTTGAAAAGGCACTGCTATTAAATGTTGAAATAGTTGGGGATAGTTTTGTTTTATAAATCCTTTGTTCCTTTCTTCTTGATCATTTTTATTGATGTGGATGTTGCTGGAAAGTCATTTTCTTGGCGCTACACAGCCTAAGCACAAGCAGTGTCAAACACACTTTTGAAATGTATTGAGCACCAGAAGTTTCTGTCAGCAAAGCATTTTTCGAAACTGATGATTCCCCTGCTAAAACAAGGGGAAAATTGGCTTAGTAAAAGAGACCGGGGCAGCTCTGCCCCACAGGAATGAGAGGGTTTGTTTTATTCCCCTGGCACCAGCCATAGAGAGGGTTCAGGGGTCTGCAGACAGCTCTGTGGGGTCCCACTGCGGGTCCTTCCCTTGTGCACATCACTCCCACCTGGCATCTTTAGGGCATCGTGACAGGAGGGCACTCAGTACCTGCCTGCTCCCCTCGTCTCTCCCACAGAGAGCTCTGTAAAGCTTCCGAGAAGAGACTTCGCTCTGAACCCAAAGCTTTGAACTCATTGGAGTCGCTTTCCCCTCCCTCCCCGCATCCTTCTCTGCTGCCTGCGCTCCAGCAGCATCCCTGGGGCAGGAGCACCGCCACGCGGGGCGCGGCCGCACGCACAGTCCGCGATGGCTGCGGGACCCGCGGGTGGCTCAGTGCGGGGCTCGGGGCTGCTCCTCGCGGTGCGGGACCTGCTGCGCTGCGGGGTCGGGTGCCCCGAGGGCTGGAGCAGCTCTGCTCTGGAGCCAGGCTGAGAGAGCTGGGCTGGGGCAGCCTGGAGAAGAGAAGGCTCCTGAAGGGGAGACCTTAGAGCAGCTCCAGTGCCTAAAGGGGCTCCAGGAAACCTGGAGAGGGGCTTTGGGCAAGGGGAATGGCTTTAACCTGCCAGAGGGGAGACTGAGATGAGCTCTTAGGCAGAAGCTCTTCCCTGGGAGGGTGCTGAGGCGCTGGCACAGGGTGCCCAGAGAAGCTGTGGCTGCTCCATCCCTGGCAGTGTTCAAGGCCAGGTTGGACACAGGGGCTTGCAGCATCCTGCTCCAGTGGAAGGTGTCCCTGCCCGTGGCAGGGGGTGGAGCTGGATGAGCTTTAAGGTCCCTTCCAACTTAAACCATTCCATGATTCTATGATTCAGCATGGGAATCACCTGCTCTTCCTGGCTGCTTTAAAAAGAAGAAGGAACTCTTACAGTAATTTACCTTAAAAGATCATGGAGCTATTTTGTGCACCCCAACTCAAAGCACTGGGGATTCTTGGCGCAGTGAACCCCTAGTGCTGATCTGATGCCATCACAGCTAATCCCGGCGAGTGCAGGGCTTGGCCACTGACGGATGCAGGCAAACTGCTCTCCAATGATCCCAGAAAAATGAATGTTGTCTCTAAATTTGACATTTAGCCAATGCCCAGAGTAGATGGCTTCATCGATTCACAGTGGAGGGACAGAGACAGGGACAGGGGGAGCTCAGGAACACACACCTTAGCCGAGAGTAGGTTTGTCTCTGCTCTCTCCTGTCACTCTCCATCTTTCCCAAGCATCTTCCCTTCCCTTGCATGCAGGGGTTGGATAACTGGGACTTATGTGTTGGAAAAGGGATAGAAGGAGTAAAATTCAAGTCTGCCTGGGTATCTTGGTGTTGGTGGTTTTTTCCCCAGGGAATTGTTGGGGATGATGGCGTGAGATGGGGTCTGTGTTTTCTCACTGCAGAGCTCAAGATGAGCCTTCCTGCTTTGCCCAGCACAGGGCTTTGTGGCAGTTATCAGCCTTCAACTGCTGCTGTTTCCCTGCAGAGCCACGGTGTGCTCCTGTCGCATGAGAGGCTGCTCAAACTCCCTGCCCCAAAGTGCTGGTGTGGTGTTGAGCACCCTCATGGGCTGCTAAAGTACCTCTGGAAACAGAGACAGGGGCACTGGAAATGCTGGAGATGAGACATATCCCAGCCCTGCTGCTGCCCAGGGGCAGCAAGACCAGCACAGACCTGGTGGATCTACACAATGAGTTTAAAAGGACCCATCTGCTACTACCATGATAGGTTTGAGACATGTTATTGATGAATGGGAAAACAGGAAACTGAGGTTCCCAGAGAAAAGGTGTTACTGAAATATCACCTTGGCAAAGCCTGAGGAGCTGGGAGGCTTCCCGGGCCTGCCCACCGAACCTCAGCTCCGCAGGGCAGGCTGGGACTGGGGCTGGTTTAACGCCTCGTGCTTACGTTAGAGCATGGATGAACAGAAGGCAATAACGACACTTCTGCATGAGGTTTTTCTGCATAATCAGCAGTTTCTGACATCAGGCAGATCGGGGGTAGCCAACATGATGCAGCAACAAGCGTTGGCAGGAGGCCTGTCCCTGGCAAAGTGTCCAATTCTATTTTCATTTGTTTTAGAGACAGTTTCTCACTCACCATATGTGTGCAGCTGGCTCCTGCACCAGCCCTGCAGGTCAGCAGGAATCTTTCCTTGACTCCAGCATCGCTAAAATAACAACCTTCTGTTCTCCAGAGGCGGGAGGAATGGCTGGGAGTGAGGCTCTGTCCTGTGCTATGGTACCAGTGCAGGTGAGTGTCCCCGCTATAGGATGACACATTTAACCCAACCTGTTGTGGGTTAACTGGGGCTGGTCCTTGTGCCCCATTCCCTGTGGCAGGAGGGAGCAGTTTGCAGGGCAGGGAGGGGCAGGCTTCCCCCAGCTCCCTGGGCACCCCCAGGCTCTTCAGTGAAGCAAATGCTGGCGGCAGCAGAGGGCAGATTATTATGCCAGAGCACACACTGAGGTGTCATGTATATTGAATACATCAAACATTACTGTCTCACCAAGCCTCACACGGACCATTTATTTCTTTAGAAACTGCAGACTGGTCTAGTTTTATATTTCACAAGTCACCTGTAAAATATCTATCTATAAAAGTGTTCCAGGAGCAGGAATTCCTGCAGGGACACGGCAGCCTGCCCTCCTCGTGCTCTGTAGCCTTACCTGCTGAGCTGGGATATCTGGTTGTGCTCAGCACTGCTGCAGTGTGGATTTTAGTTGAGGGTGTGGATGCATATACACCACTCCCTTGGTTTCCAGTGCTACTGAAATCCCAAACAACACCCCAAGCCTCCCCGGGGAGGTGAGAGGACGGGAGGGATAGGGATTCTGAGTGCTGCTCAGGGGATGCCCACGGGTATTGCAGTGCTGCAGAAGTGGGAATTAGTTCCACTTTCTGCTACATAGGTTTTTATTTGATTAGTCTAATCTAGTGTATTATTATTTACCACATGCAAATCTCTCCAAACAGATTAAAGCTGACATTTCAGCTAAGAGGTGAGATCTGGAGAGAAGAAATAAGGAAAAATTATTTCACAAGCTTTTGCACTTCAGATTTGTAGGGAGGATCGATTATGTTTAAAATTTAAAGCCCAGACCTGATCCTAAATCTCCTTTCGGGAAAAGGAAAGAATTAATTCCTTAATTTGTTATATTTCAGCTCCACAGGCTGGTTCAGCAAACCCCAAGGGAGTTTGCCCAGGACACTTTGTTTTGAATGGTGGTTTTGGATACGGCTGGAAGGCAGCAGTGAATGCAAGGCTGAAAAATACCATGTTAACACATTTATTATGTTTAAGACCTTAAGAATTATGGCTCTCTGAATGGCTCTAGCACCACTGAGCAAGGAGTTGTTTCTGGGTCAGTGGAGGAAATTTGTTAGCGAGCTCTCTGGCTGTCCTTTTCAGCACACACAGTTTTATTTACTGATTTCTGCTGGGCACCAAACTGCGCTGAGTGCTCGACGTTTATAAAGCACAACCCCCATTTCAAATGAACGGTGACAAAAATGGCCAGCCAGCCTGTGGGAAGTCTGTTTTGCAGTGAGAGAGAGAAAAAGGGAGAGTTTTGCAGTGCTGACATCAGTCCCACAGCAGCTATAGGGACACGGTTATTTTTTTTGTGAAACAGGTGTGGAAAGGTTAAAGAGCAACTAAGGGTGTGATTTTCAGAGGTGCAGGTATTTGATGGGGTTGAATGCCTTACAGCCTCCTTCACATGGACCTGTAAATGAGAACCTCCCCATAAAACCTTGCTTACGCTTGCAAAATGGAGATGTTTAGCTCTCCACAAGTAATAGTATTGAAAGCTTTTTCCAGATAGGGGTCAGACCCATTTTCTTGTAAGTGCAGATCCATTCAGAGTGCAAAAGGATTGAACGAAAGGACATCTCAATATTACAGGGTTGTTACTCCAGCTCCAGCCTAAATGAGTTGACCCAGGCTAAAGTCTGAGTCGGTGCCAGAAAGCAGGGCTGGAAGTCATAGATCCCTGTGCTCAGAGCAAAAGATCACAGTCACAAAATGAGTTCAAAATGTGGAGAGAATGTCAGTTTGAGTTCCTCGTTCAGCTCAGATGGAAATGAGATTGACTCAAGTCATTCATCCAGAGCAGGTCTAGCAATGACAGGCATTTAAAACCAACACTGGACAAAATTCCCCCCCCAAATGGGAATAAGAAGATGTTTCTATTATAAACCAATGGTAACAACTCAGCTGTTATTTTCTTGCCCTCAGCCTTGAGAGCGTGTCTCACGTCCCCGTCTCAGCACGTGCCTCACCGGCCCCTCATGTGCCGCACCACGGTAATTCATCATTACCCAGGCTCCAAATTATTCTGGTGTTGATTAAATTAGTAAATGCAATCACAATCTGAAGCAAGTTAATTGAGAGAATTTATTTGGCCCTGACAGTTTTATGCATGTTTGATTAAGTATTATAAGGTTTGGTTTTGATTTTGCATAATTTAACTTTAAATCCTGCACTGAGGGGGGGCCATCAACTATTAATGACCAAAACAAACTCTTTCAAGATGCATATATTCATGATTTATTCCTAAACGCAGTATCTTCCCGATTTGTTTTGTTCTGTTGCCAAAGTGACAAATATGTTGAAAGTAATATTTTGAGCTGTTGGCTTCACGCTATAAATCTTCGGAAATGTGTACAATTCATTAAAAGTTTTGTAAGAAGTACAAGTTAGAATTTATAGTGCAACAAGTGACATATAAATGTGTATGTTTGTCTTCGGAGCCTGCCATAAAATACATCAGCTCTAGCTGGGCGCTGTGACTGGGACTAATGGCCGCTCTCTGGGCTGATGATAAGTTTCCCCACAAATCTTCACCGCTGTCACCACAAAACTGTTCAATCAACAGGAATATGAGTTGTGTCTTTAGTAAAATTAGCACAGGGAAGAAATACAGCCCCGAGCGCGGCCGGGTGCTGTGGGCGGGCTCCTTGCATGTGAGCCACCGGCAGGCCTTCAGGACCTTACCTCTGTGAATGTCAAAGCTTTACTTCATGCCTGGCCTGAGGACAGGCTGTTCTTTGTGAAGGTACGTGTGCATTTAAAGGAGGAAAGGGGTCGGAATGTTTCAGGCACCTTGCTTTTTTGTCATGCTGACCTAAGAAACCAAACAGGTCAGTTTTGACATGGATGCTGCTGCATCACACCCTTGCACACGTTTAGGTTGTGGGGCTGCTCACTGGAGCTGCCTGGGTGTTTTTGAAGGACAGGAAAGACCTTTCCTACCCCAAGGGGATCCTGCAGGATGCCAGCACCCCCCCTCTGCGGAATTACAGCATCCCCGTCATTCTCCGACAAAAGCAAAGCTGGAAAGCCAAAATCCTTTCATCATCGTGTTGCTTGGGCTGAAATTCCCAGCCCTGGGCTGTGGCTCCAGTCCCAGGCAATGGCAGAGGGACAAGTGGAACGTGGCTCTCCTGCTTATCTTAGTCACTGAACAGATGTTCCGTTTCAGGCTGTTGAGAAACCACACCAGCTTCGCCTCCCTTCTCCCTCCCAGCAGGCGGTGTGTGGGAGGCACACAACAGCATTTGTTGGCAGCGCAGCAGCACTTGTTACCTTGCCTGTCATCTCCCTTTGATGCACGTCCTGCACCCCAGGCCCTGCATTGTGCGGGCTGGGCAGAACTGCTCTGCAGGCACAGGGACACACCAGCACCGAGCGCGGACAGGGGTGGGCAGCGCCGCGGGTCTCGGCACTGGCAGATGGACCCAGTTATGATTATTTGCTGTTATTCCACACAACAGTGCCTGGACAGCGAGCGGGGCAGGGAGCCAACGAGACACTCCTGTGCTCCTTCCAGGACGGAAGGCCATTCCTAATTCAATTCAACGGAAGGCAGCAGGGAGGACGCTTCTTTTCCTCCTCTTTATTTTGCTTTTCAATATTCCTCCACCTGTCTGTTTCGTAGGAACTTTTTGGCTCCTTCTGCGCCCCCCAGACACCTGGGGCTGTGCGTTTGTCATGTTACCGCCTAAGAGCGTTCGAGCTCCTCCAGCGGGGTGAGCACCACGGGCTCCCCCGGGACGCGGACTCCTCTAACGTGCAGCTGCCCCCGGTGCCGGAGCCGAGCTGGACCCTGCCGGCTCCACACCCCGGCCCGGCCGCCATCAGCCCCGGCGCAGGCCTTGCCCCTCGCACCCAGCCGCGTTACCGGGGCAACGCAGCGCCCTCCCGCTTCCGGCCGGCCTGGGCGGCGCGGCGCGATGACGCCATCGCCGCGCGCCTCCGCGGCCGCTCCCTGACCGTGGCCGCCGCCGCCACCGGCCGGAACCGGCGCGCCGCTGCTGCCCCCCGCACATGCGCATTGCGGCGCTCGCCCGTAGGCCCGGGCCTTCCATCAGCCCGGGCCCGGGGCGCCTGGCCTGGGCGGCCGCCGCACGGCGGGAGGCCATGGGCAGGACGGTGAGTGCGGGGCTGCCAACGGGGAGGACGCGGCGGCGGCGGCGGCCCGGGAATCGCCCTCGCGCTGCCTCAGCCCCCGTCTGCGCTGGGGCCCCCAGCGGGCGGGGCGGGGGGGGCAGCAGCGCGAGGGCGCCTTCCGGGCCTCGCGTGGTCCGCGGGGTGGGGGCGGGCGCGGGGCCTGCGCCCGCCGGTGCCGCTGCGAGGCCCCGGTTTCCGGAGGTGGCTGTCGGCCCGGCCCGGGGGCCGTGGCGGCTGTCGCTGCCCGCCCGCGGGGCTCCGCGTTGTCTGAGCCGAGCTTGCGACCTCGCCGGCCACCGGGAAGTCCGGGCTGCGCTTCCTGCCTCCTGTTCTTCTCCGAAGTCGATGCGGTTTAATTTAGGATCGGGTAGGATGTAGGAGGAGTTGGAATTTCCCCTCCTTCCGGCGCTCCCTGCTTTCTGTTATCAGCACTAACCTTTATTTGTCATTGTCCCCAACCTCCGTGGGCTCCTGGAACACTTGGGTCCCGTGGGACCTGACTGATGGGCCTGTTTGTGACCGTGGAGGCCCTTCCATCATTCCTCCTCCTCCACGAAGTACCCGAGTAACAGCAGACCTGTCTGGAATGTGAGATGGATGAAGGGAAGCGGGGCTGGGTTTCCATAGCTTCCTCCTCATCCACTCCATTTTGAAGGAGAGGAAGTGAAAACTCACCCAAATGAATAATTCTCGGATTTATAACCTCCTGATGAGGCTGTTGTCAATGTGATGCTTTGGGTGACAGCAGCATGGCTGACATGGGTTGCTCGGGCCTTAGAGTTGAAATCCTTTGAGCTGTAGGGTGACATCCAGAAGAGCCTGATGCAGCTTTCCAACCTCACAGCAAGGTGCTTTAAAACAAAAGGGCCCCTAAAAAGATGATCGTGAGGAACTGGGTGTCCAGATCTGTATCTAGGCATTGTGTGCCAAAGTACAGCCTGGGGGGAGCTGCTTTTCCATGTTCTGTTTGGAAGATGCTGGCAGTGGGTGCTCTGCATCGTGTTTCCTACACCCTAGATGGATGTTGATGGCTCTGTGGTAGGAGAAGGGGACTGACAAGAGTATTTTGTGGTTTTCCTGTCTTTATCTGGCATTGAGTACAAGCTGGGTGATTCTCTCTGCCACATCTCAGCAAGCTGTAAGACGTGTTATTGAGTGTGGGATTTCTCTGGGAATCTTTATGGTATTAACAGTTTGTGCTTGGGGAGGGGCCTTGTCATTCTGAGCTTTCTGACACACAAAATGAGCAAATTGAAACTCACTCTCTTGTTTTATCTTTTAGATCAACTCATATGTAGAGTGTTGTGAATCTCTGAAGCACCTTAGCAGTTTGTTTCCCTCTTCCTAGAAGGCCAGGTGTCCCAGGAAAACCTCACTTGTCTTGGCACGAGAATTAAGTGGCCTCAGGACCGGCAGTGGATTCCTGACCTTCTGCTGAGTGGCTGCAGCACCCTTAAAATGTAATATTTCAGAGAGTTTATTGTATTCTGACCATGTCCCTCTGCTCGTGGCTGTCCCAGTGTTGGTACTGGAGCTTGTCTGAAGAGCATGAACCTGCCAAAGGCTTGTTGGTTATTTGGTGGGCAGAGTACATGGGAACAAGCTGCTGCTGTTCCCAACAGTAACTCTCCACAGCTGAGCTGTTCAAGTGCTTCTCTTGGGTTCATCTACTGAAGGTTTTATCAGGATGAAAACTCTTCCAAAGCAGGGCTCAGACATGAAGCCAAGGTATTGAGTTCACCCCCACAAACTGCACCTTAGGGGGGCAGGGTTTGGCTCCTCACACAGGCACAGTGGTGCTGAGTGCTCTGATTTCCCTGTGGCTCTCAGGGACTTGGATTCGGGAGCTGTGTAAGAGTTTGCTGGAAATGTTAACTGCCCTTTGTGGCCTGGAAAAGGGGTTGGAAGGAGGCTGCATCAATAGAAACTGCATGTTCTGAGTCCCGAGTGTGAATTTTAACCTCTCTTGCTAATTTAGTCCTCCAAAAATACCTTTGAAAACAAACACAGAGCAGTATATACAGAGCATGTGAGAAGCATGTTTGGTTGCAGGCTCCAGGCACAAAACTGTGTTGATTTTAAGTAGTGTTGGTTTAGTATCTGACCAAATTACATGTCTTGCAAAATACATTCTTGTAACACACTTCCGAGCTGATGGTATTTCCTTTCTGCAGGCAGGAAATTATGGGCAAGCAGCTCTTAAAATTACAAGGGTGTCTTTGGGAGCTGAGAACAGACCTCAATTTCCTAAATTCCTTAATCATAAGTTAATCCAGGCTCCTTTTTATTCACCCCTGATTCATGCAGAGCCAGCAGGTTGCCTGCTGATTCCTGGCAAAAAGGAGTTGGAACCTGGGGCCACGCAGAGAGCAGAGCTGCAATTTCCATTTGCAGGGAATTTGAGGTAGGAAGCAATGAAGACTTGGGCAGTGGTGCACATTACATCAGAAGAGGGGTTTGCTATCAAAGTGCAGTTTCCTGCCGCCTCATCATTTATTCTGTGATGAGTTTTGTTAGTAGCAAAGTAAAACTTCTTGAAGTCCCTTTCATATTAGTTTTCATTTGAAGTCTAGTAGGATTTCTAGTTCAACAAAGGCAAGATCTGCCCAGCTCTGCAGCCTGGGTGTGCGAGGAGGCCAGGGAAGTCCCTGTTGTTTTCAGCATTATCTGATGAGTGCATTGTCATTGTATAATTCCCGGAATTTGGCACATTGTGAGCCTGGGGTGAAGCAGAGAGCAGCTAAGGGGCTACTGCTCATCACTCACACAACAACAATGGGTGTGTGGAAGGATGTTAAGATTATAAATCCTAAACATTCCAGAAGATCAAGATAATTTCACTTATCTCTGCAGGTCCCAAAGGGAGAAAGAAACTAGTGGATGTCTTTGAAAGGCTGTTTGCCATGGGAGGCAGTGACAGGCAGAGCAAGGGGAGGTACATCCTGCGGAGTGTGAAAAACACGATTGCCTCATTGTTCCTGCAGGACCTGCCATTCTTTTCAGTTTGTTTATTTGGTGAAGCTTTGCCAAGTTTAGAAATGAGCCGAAATCCAAACTCACCGCTGGGGCTGGGCGGTGGAATTCACTTGCAGAAGTACCTGGAAAACTGGTATTCTCCTTTCAAAGAAACATGAATTAATATTACATTATTCCATTAATATTACTACTCGCATGGGTGGACTGCTGCAGCGTGGCTCTTTGGTTAAGAAGGATCTGTGATTTATTCCAGAACAAAGTTGTTCCCTTTCCTGCAGTAACACCGTGGAGCTTCTAACAGGTTACAACTAGTGCTGACATTGCAGGTGACTAGGGAGCTGTGTGCAGTCTGACTTGGTACCTCTGTATGGCTGGTAAACAGTAACCAAAGAAGCAAAGTGAAGTTGCTGAGTTTCACAAAGCAGTTGTAAGTCATGGCTGAGCCTGGAGTATCTGCTGTGCTGCTCTCCTCCTGCTGGGGCTACTTAAATGTGTTTTCCTTCTCTGCCTTCCTGCAGGTCTCTTCCTTCCTGGAAATTCAGCAAAGAGTTAGCGTTCCTGGGCTGTTGGAGCTCTTCCATGTTCATGGATAATATTTGATATGTGCCCTGTAAATCCTGCCCTGGGACTCGGTGACCGGTGGGGTGCCTGATGCCGGTAATCCCCATTCCCCGCCGGGTCCGCTCGTTCCACGGCCCCCACACGACCTGCCTGCACTCGGCCTGTGGCCCGGTGAGGACCACTCACTTGGTGCGTACCAAGTACAACAATTTCGACATCTATCTCAAATCCCGATGGATGTATGGATTCATCCGTTTCCTGCTGTACTTCAGCTGCAGCCTGTTTACCTCCATCCTCTGGGTGGCACTCTCTATCTTGTTTTGCCTTCAGTACCTTGGCATCCGGATCTTTCTGCGTTTCCAGTACAAACTCTCCATCATCCTCCTCTTACTGGGGCGAAGGCGTGTAGACTTCAGCCTCATGAATGAACTGCTCATCTATGGGATTCATGTGACCATGCTGCTAGTGGGGGGGCTGGGATGGTGTTTCATGGTATTTGTGGATATGTAAATAAAACAAGCGCATGTGGGCTCAGAAGGTGACTCTTCTTCTACCCCCAAACCTGTCGATAGCCTCTCTTGTTTTTTATATAGATTAATTTATTTAGCAGTGCTACTTTTTATGGATGAATTAACCCCCTTGTCTCTTCAGTTTATATCTTTTTGAGGACTGAGGTGCCATTTTGGTGATCAAAGTGCAACACTCGATGGGGTGGTTTTTTCTTTGCACAGTGCAAGTTAATATAAGTGTCTCTAGTTCAGAGGAGCCTCGTGCTGCTGTGCCTGTATTCCTGTGGGCATGGAAAAGGCAGGATTTATCTGGAGGACAGAAGCCAGATAATTGTGCACCCCATGCTCTTGATCCAGCTTCCCCCTTTTTCTAAGAATGTTCCTTAATGTCTCAGGCATGTAACATGCATCCTGCTCGACTGTAATCTGCAGTTTGCATATTTCTAGCTAAGAATATGGGGCTAAATTCAACAGTGTAGGGGTTTGGCTTTTTCCTGTTTTGATTTGTGCAAGATGTGTATCTGACCCACTGTGCTGTTCTGTTCACTTTAATGTAATTCTATAGCTTTGGATGGCTTTGTCCTTTTCAGGCAGTTAGTGCTGAGTAATTGAGTCTTACCCTAATAGAACAAATCCACGGGAGTGATGGGAGCAGAGCTTGGCATCATGTGCTCTTGAAATTCCCTGTCATGGCAAATATGTTCTCATTTTAGGTGATAAAGTTGAACCCATTGCACTGGTCCTTAGCATCCAGATCTTGGCATTTGGTTCTGCTTTCCCCTGAATTGATTAGTTCCAGTTTTCTTGCAGAGGTACTTCTGTCCCACGGAGTATGGTGAGATGGGGCTGTCATACCGAGGAGAGGTTGAAAGCAGAGTACAGTCTGAAATGGCAGTATCTGCAGTTACAGAAAGCATTCTCCTGCCTCTGCAGGAGACCTTTGCTAACAGCTCAAGAAGGGAGTTAAGCATTAAGCTCAGTTTTACTGGTCTTGATCAAAGACATCGGACTGTTCCTGTGCAGGCAGTCAAGTGAGTTTGTTTACAGAGGCCAGAAGCTGGCCTAAAGTGTTTTATTCTGATTTTGTTGTTTTGTTTTTCCTTATGATGGAATATTGCTCTTTTCCCTGTGTTCTTTGAAGAACTGTTTAAAAACAAATTGGTAAAAGTGATGGCTACCCTCTTCCCCAAAATCATTGGAGTCAATCATAGTGGAATAAGCAAGACTGGAAATATGTGACTGTTCTTGTATGATCTCTCTGGTCTGAGACATAAATGTGGTTGAGAACAAAGCCAGTTTGCACACAGAGAAGGATGCTTCATATTTCAGCTTGTGAGTACTGCAGTCTTTTGCTTACTTACTTTGATTTGTAGGCTTAATGGATGCAAAGTAAAGGAGCTGCTGTCTGAAGCCCAAAGCTAAAGCAAACCTAGAAACTGTCTCATTATCAAGTGTTACAGATAATGCAGAGCTGGGTAAATGACAGGCCGTGGCAGTGTGAACTTTAGGTTAGCCCCAGGAGAGCCAAAGGCTGTTTCTGCAGGAAAGATGCAGTATATCAGCAGATGTCACAAACTGGTGTCTGGAAGTTTCCTCCCAACTGTGGAGCTCCCCAGAGCTTTGTTCTGGGGTTGGTCTCTGGGCTGCAGGTCCTCATGCGCTGTACGTGTGAGCTACAGCTTGCTCTGTGGGCAGAGAATTCCCAGTAACTCCCAGCCCAGTGCTTCCTTCCCCAGTACAGCTGTCAGGCCGGGGCATTGCAGCTCTGCTCTGCAGACTGTGGGACTCAGCGTGGCTGTGCTCAAGCGGTACTGGAGGAAGCACATTACAGATGGCCAGCAAATAGCCCTGGTGTGAGCTGAGAGGCCAACAGGACCCCAGCGAGGCTCAGCTGAGAGCAGCTTGCCCTTCACAGGAGGCTCAGTCTGAGGCTGGATGGTAGGACCTCCTTTCACCTTGGAGTGGCTGTATTTCAGCACTCATTAGAATCATAGAATCCCAAACTGCTTTGGGTTGGAAGGGACCTTAAGGCTTATCCAGTTCCAACACCTGCCATGGGCAGGGACACCTTCCCCAGGATGCTCCGAGCCCCATCCAGCCTGGCCCATAATGATGAGTGAAAGGGTGCTTCGTGGTACATGTGGGTTCTGCTGTGCTCCCTACCCATGTCAGCTCAGCTGGTGGGTGCCCTGTGATGGGTGCCCCCAACTGCTTGACCAAACCAGTGGTAGTTTGGTTCAGGCTTCTGGAGGAAGTAAAGGTCGAGGCTGTGACCGGGTCGTGAACTTCTCCAGTTCCACCCTGTCCTTTGAAAACCCACACAGGAACAGGGTGACACCGAGAGCTTTGATGTCTGTGAGCCTGGAAACCGGAACACTGATCATGCGATTAACACATGAATAGCAGGTGGTTATTCCAGGGCTGATTTGGTCACGGAACAAAGGAGGCTGTGGGTACAAGGACTCTCATACTTACCTTTTCCATCCCATGTAATTTGACTATGAGCCAACTGCCTTATTGAATAAATGTGACACTGAGCTTTTTCTGAGCGCTCCCTGCTAAGCAGCTGGCTGCGTGGCAGTGATGCCCTCTTGAGTTGGGATGTTTCTCAAGGTTAAGAGACCCCTCACTAACTGCACATCTTTGGTAAGTGACTGATGCTGCTCCTAACCTTGTATTACAGGGCAGTAAAATCCTGCGTTGGCAACTTTGAATCATTATTATGTCCTGAGTGCAGTAAGTAGTAGATTAACCCTTCCCATCAGACTCTGTTAAGCCCCACTTTAACACCTTACTTCAATAAAACCACTTTTGCTGCTACTTTTGGCAGTGGTTCTTTGAGCAGCCCATATCTGCTACATGATGCTCCTGCAATGACCAAACAAGGGCTTCTGTGTTGTGGTTTATTGCTTTACTGCACAGACTTCCCACCAGCCCTCCTCATCCTGATTCAATAGTGTGTATTGAGGAGAAAGTACATGTCCTTATCAAACCACAAAAAAGGAACATTTGCCAAATGCCCAGATGTTCCTCAAGAGAGGACTTGGGGCCAGGTTGTGCAAAAGACAATGGGAAATGATTCCCCAGTTGTCTTTTGCAAAGGCAGCCAAGTACCTACTCTCCCAATGCCCTGAATCTTGAGTCTGTAGTGGCACACCAAGGTAGACAACCCCAAGGTTCAATGACTGAGAAGGAGGCCTCAACTATGAAGTTCAAAATACTCCATGCTTGGTCATTACCAGCACATGGACATCTTGCAGCGCTTGGGTGATGCGATCCTACGAGTGTAATGGGGAATCCGTGTTCCCTTCGCGGCCATGCTGGCAAGGCAGAGGAATTAACTTCCAAATCATTTGGCTTATGATGTAATAATGGGAACACTTTAGATCCACAGGAGTGGAGCAGTGCTTGGCACCTTCCTGGCACTCTTCAGAGTGTTTTCCAGCAGGAGCTCATTAAGCCTCACACATCCCAGGAGGCTGCAGGATAAGCAGGGTCTTGGGAATAGTTCCGAATTTAAATTCAGTGGGTTTAAATTTGAGATTTTAAGGGGGTTTTTGAAAGCTTTGGGGATAACTTTGCCAAAATGTTTTTTTCTCAGGGAGCTGAGATTCTTAAACTTTCTTATAAGCTCAAGGGGAGCCTCAGCTGAGGGAGAGAGAAAGGGGTATGAAGTATATGCCAAGAATAAGCTGGTGGGGTTTTTCCCCATTTAATTGAAAAACCTGGCATGTTTAATAAGGGGGGGAGCAAAACTTCATAGAATACAAATAAGGAAACAGAGGAAGCTGAACTTTCCATTTCCTTTCATGTTTGGGCTTTAAATCTTGCTATGACATTTACTGGGTTAAAAATGACCTCAAGAGTAATTGGGAAAAAAGACCAGAAATACTGATTTGAGAGAGTGTGGCCATCTCAGACCCACACCAACCCCTCAGGAGAGCTTCCTGCTCGCTCCAGAGCATTCCAGATGTTTGGGCAGCAGAGTGGCTGGGGCTGCATTGCAGACTGCAGCCCAGGGGTGAGGATACGTGCGGTGGCAAAACTGCTTTAGCCTGTTATTTAGCCTGGGAATGCACGAACGAGACTGAAGTGCTGGAGTTTCACCTTGTTAAACGCTGCAGAACATGGCACCAGCTGGTGTTTTGGGTGCCTGTTAAATTCTGTATGAAACATGCCACCTACATTAAACTTACTTTTTTTTTTACCATGTTGATGGATTGATTGCTTGGGAAGAAAAAGGAGGAATTTTGTCTTGTGATGCTGGTATCACTCTGATGTGGGGATGTCCAAGAGCCTCTTCCTCTGTTTGAGCTGGTGCAAACAGTCAGAGCAAGTGCATGCTGAGCAGAATCAGGCCCTTTGTGGTCATGTGTCAGAAGCATCACTGAAAGTGTGGTGAAATGCTTCTTTTTACCTCCTCGAAGGGTCATTCAGTGATGGCTTAGCCTCAGATGGCTTTGGCTCTAGCAAGCAGACAGTATGGTCCACTGCGGGCGTTTGAGTGGTTGGAAGGAGCTCTCACTTCACACTGAGGTGCACATCAACTAATGAAGGTGCTCTATTTCATCCTTTTCTTGCATGGAGGTGAGCTTGCAGTGAAGAGCTGCATTGTTTCAGGACACAGTGGTGATGCTTCTTATGGGATTAAAGAGGAATATTTCTACTGTGATGGGCTTTGTAATTCCTATTGTTCTTATGTGGAAAGTACTACAGTGATATGCAGCAGCATAAAACCCTAACAGGTGCTGGATGGAGCTTGTTCTCTGGTGACTGGCAGGGCGAGAGCCAGGGGAGGCACCAGCTTCAGAGAACCAGCATGGGGGGGGAACTGAAGAAATACTCGTGTTGATAGAGCTGCCCACATCCAGGTGTGTATGAGATGCTCCTTGCTGTTATCCCAACATAACGGTGGAAGAGTCACAGTGAAGGACTTGAAAGAAACGAAAGGAGGTTTCCAGAAGAGGTAATGATTTGGGCAAGGGTGGGTGTATTTGCACGTTCAGTATTGCATAGGAAATCGTAAGCGGTGCTCTGAAACGTGGCTGATGTTTTAGCACAATGGCAGGTGGCAAAGTTGGTTGGGTGCTGTGCAATATTGGACTCAATGACAGTAAAAAGCTCAGGAATGTACTATGTAATTGTGCACTTCCTATTGTTAATGTTAGTTTTAAATACATCTCTTGAGCCTTTGCCATCTCCTGGGGAAGAACTTTTTTGCTCAGGTCCTGGAGAGGAGACCAGCCCCTTACCCCAGAGGGCTTTACTTGGCTGGAAGCTCATTGTGATTCTTCCCAGGCTTCTCATAAATCACTGATTCTGTTTCTTTCCCTCTGGAGGAGGTAGGAGACAGCATTTGCTATCAGTTGTGGAAAATAACACAGGACATTGACTTCCAGGAACAGCTTTGGCTCTTCTGGAGCCTCCAGCGCACACAGATAGCATGCTGTTCCAGTGAAGATGCTGCTGGAAAATATGAAGCCTTGTTATCTTTCTGGAGTTTTATTTAGCCAGGCAAGGTTTCCATAGCTTTTGGACAGCTCTGCTGCTGGGGGGGGGGGGGGGGAGAAAAGAAACACCCCTCTCATTTCTTCACCTGCCAACCCTCTGCACTGGTTTTGTCTTCCTACTTCAAAGCAGTCATTGTGCCCAGAAAATGTCAGTTCAAAGGGAGGTTTTGTCCAGTAATGAGCCACTGGAAATTGTTTAGTGTAAGATCTTCTGCAGCCATCAGAACTGTACTGAGGTGAGACAGGGTTGGGTTCTTGGGGTCTGCTCTGAGCTCCATGCTCAGGTGGCTTGAAAGCAAGGCTGTTGTGTTTTCTGTGTGCTCATTTACTATAGGAGTAGCTTTAAGCTAACATAGATGAAAGGAGCATCCCTGCATCTCCTGCATCTTTCTCGAGTGAGAAATTCATAGAATCCCAGACTGGTTTGGGTTAGGAGGGACTTTAAAGCCCATCCAGCTCCAAACCCCTGCCACAGGCAGGGACCCCTTCCACTGGAGCAGCTTGCTCCAAGCCCCTGTGTCCAACCTGGCCTTGAACACTGCCAGGGATGGGGCAGCCACAGCTTCTCTGGGCACCCTGTGCCAGCGCCTCAGCACCCTCCCAGGGAAGAGCTTCTGCCTAAGAGCTCATCTCAGTCTCCCCTCTGGCAGGTTAAAGTCCTACCGGCCCTTGTCCAAAGCCCCTCTCCAGGTTTCCTGCAGCCCCTTTAGGCACTGGAGCTGCTCTAAGGTCTCCAGGAGCCTTCCCCAGGCTGACCCAGCCCACTCTCAGCCTGTCTTTGTGTACTGGAGGGCAGAAGAGCCCACATAACTTGCACAAGGGCTGCATAAACACAACACTTCTGAGCTGCTGCTTGGCAGGATCCGCAGAGCCTCTTCCCCCGCTGACCTCCACCCCACACTGCACTGGCTGCACACAGCGGGCTCCAGAAACGTGTGATGTTCCCCCAAGTGGGTGAGCGTGAGAAAGGGCTGGCGATGGAGCCTGCGGGGCCGCATCCTGACCTCGGATGCACAAGACTCTGGTAGAACAGAGCCTCTAAGACATCCGAAAGCCAACTTTCCCCTGCATGGAAAATGCTGTATGTAACAGTGAGACAAATACCAAAGTCCTTAGCTGGAGCTTTGAACAAAAAAAAAAAAAAGAAGTAAAATATAAATCTCCCATTGGCCCTGGTGAGAGTTTTGCCTGAGTAAGGACATCAGGATTATGCATGCTAATTAAATGAACGACCCATCCCTTCAGAGCCGGCTCTCTGCTGGGAATTCCCCTCTGAGTAACTTGCTCCCAGCGAGGCAAGGAGTTGCATGAAAAATTTCCCAGATGGTGAATCTGTTCGAGAAAATCACAATCTGTTTGTGGCTTTCTCAAACAAAAAAGAGCACAGGAGATGCTGCCGAATAAATTTGCTGTTGCAAACCATTTGCTCAGTAATGGGGAGAATTTAGATGGGCAAAGAGCTGGGGTTTTTTTTTATCCAGAGGAGTCTTATCTGCCTGCCTGGAGAAATGAGCAATGCTTTAAAACATAAATCACAGCGATGGGTGTTTTCAAAGCCCAGTGCGCTTCCTGCAGTGACGCCTCTTCGTTTGTTCTGACATCAAGGGTGTCTGAAGCCACTGGGGGACAGTGGCCTCGGCCATGCAGACCTCCAAAGGAACAATTGCTGCTGTGTGCTGAGCAGAGCCCGGCTCTGTGCCTGCCCGGCACAAAGGAGCTGTTTCACACCGAGCTGCTGTGGCCTGTGAGTCTCCAGCCAGCATCCCTGGGCACGGGGACCCACACAGCCCCAGGACCCCAGTGCTGTCTGTGCTTCAGGGCCTGGGCAGCCAGGCCAGGGGAAGGGGTTTGGGGGTGATGGAGCAGCCCTTGGCCTGGGGCAGGCACTGGCAGAGCCCAGCAGGCAGGAGCACGTCCATGGGATGGATGGTGCTGCAGGCTCAGCAGAAGGGATTGTGTCCCACACTGTATGCAGCCTGGCTTTGCTGCATTACTGATGTTCCCTGAACATATTTCACTTGCAATTGGAATATCGTAAAAAGCTCCAAGCCAAGGAAAATTCTTCCAAGGTTTTTTCCTGTTGCTGTTTGGGTATTTTTCATTTAAACTTCAAATGAACACTGCTTAATAGTTTCTTGGAAAGGCATTTGCTTGCAGTTATGTGCAGTGTAGGCTCTGTTACTTCCTTCTTTTCCATGTGAGGCTGACTGCAAGCTGTGTGATGGTGAACCCGAAGCCCGGTGTTGTGCAATGCGGCGGGGCTGGGGAGCAGCAGGCGCAGCTCAGATGGGCTCAGGCTTAAACTGGGATGTTTCCCACCCAAAAGGGATGGTGAATTCTTCTTGTTGAGTACTTTGATTTAATCAGCCCACATCCTTTTAATAACCCAGCTAAGAATTACATAAACCCGCGTGGCTTGGGCTTGCCAGGTTCAGTTTAGGAGAGATTTATGGCCCTTCAGGGTTTGTGCAAGTCGCTGAGCTTCAAGGGCTGTGGGTTGGGGACGTGCGCGCAGTTCTCTTGTGCTCCGGCCTTTCCTAGCGAACCGAGCTGGCAGTGCTGATTTGCCAACAAACCTCCTATTTACTGCTCACCAGAGCATCAGTTGTGACAAACAAACAGAAGAAGGCAGCATTTCGCTGAAAGCATCTCATGTACTGATTAAGACGCTATGCAAAGAGAGCTCCTCAGGGGAAGGGGAAGGCTGGGTTGCAGAGGAGCTGTTGCTGTGCTCTGGGGGCTGCTGTCAGGGCTTTGCAGTGCTATCCAGGTTTAAAAATCCCAGAAATCCCTGTGTTTCTGATATCTGCTGTCCAAAGCTGCTTCCCTTTGCAATAACAGAGGGGGGGTGGTTTCCACAGAGATTGTTTGTTTAAATGATGCCTTTATTCACACGTTGGGAACGCCTTCGGAAAGGGATGAGTGCGGGGCCTGGGTTGGAGAAAACACAGGATAACAACATGATAGCAATGTGCCACAAGAAGGGCAAGCACATTTCACGCTTCAGGGACTGTAACTGCTTACCAAAGAGGGCAGGAAGGGACTGATGCTGCTTCTCCCGTTCCTTGGGAATGCTGGGCATGCATAAAAGGGCGATGGGGGTTTTGGTCTCTTCCTTTAAAGCATCAAACACCAACAAAGAACTGAAGCAAGAACCAAGACCTGAAACCTGGTTATAGCTCTGGATAAATGTCTAGTTCCGCTGGAGGCAGTGGCAAAGTCTCAGTGCTTCCAGCGAGGTCAGGATTTCACCTTGTGTTCCTTTCAAACAAAACTGCCTGTTCTTGGGGAGATAAATAAAGCATTTGAAAGCGATGCTCGTGGGTCAAGTTGCGACGTGCGTATGTACAGAAGATGTACAGTGCTTTGTGTCCCTGTGCAGCACAAGAAATATGAGGCCAAATCCTGAAGTCCCTTCAGGGCTCTGCTGTGGGGGTTTTTCCCTGCTGACTTTGCTGTTTGTTGTAGCTCCCACGTTGCTGCTGTGCTTCCTGGCCTGCTCAGAACACACTGCTGCCTTCGAGAGCATAGGAGGACCGTAAGAGGAAGATGGGTTTGCTTTTCCCATGTGAATGGTGAGCAGAAGGGGTTGGGTTCAGCCCAGGCTGCAAGCTGCACCTCCGGGGGGGGGTTGGTCCAAAAGCCCTCAGAATAATAAGAAGCAAGGTGGGCCCCTTTGGAGGAGCCACCCACTGCTGTGGGTCCCATGGGGCAGTCGCACCCATCACCCTCAGCTGGTGCTCAGTTGACACAGTGCAGTGAAACCACAGAGATGGGCGAGAGCCGGGTTTGTTCCCAGCCTGTGACCTTGAGCATCTCTTGCATCCTTCCAGCACATGATTCGGGGGAGAAGGCAGTGGCGGGGGCGGCAGCACAGGAGCTGAGCGTTTGTTCAGCAATCGCTGCGGAGAGAAAACTTGCTTCAATCTGCAGAGATGCCAAGTGGATTTTGTTTTGTTTTGGCACGTTGGAGGCAAGCCAGCAGCAGGATGTTGTGAAGTCTTCAGCAGCTCCTGCCTGCTTGTTCCATACCAAGCATAACTCTGTATGTATTTTTATCGGCAAACTCGGTCCCACGCATCTGATGCACAAACAAGAGCCCCGGCTGCAGGGCTGCTCTGCCAGGGTGCTGCAGAACGGAGCCCTTCTCCTTGGCTCTGCTCTCCCATCAGAGGTGCAGGAACTGGCCTGCAAAGCTTTGCTGGGGTTTTCCCACCCCCCTGCCAGCTGCTAAGAGGAAAATCAAGGGGCTCACTTGATGGGAGAGGAAAGCAAACCAAGTTCTGTGCACGCTGGGGTTCCTGCTTCCCGGTCTGGGGATTCAGCGTGCCCTGGCTGCCGTTCTGGAAAGCTTGCAGGGAATTTAGGGTATTCCTTTTTGCATTGCACATGGGGATGAGGCGCGTTTCTGCTTTGTCAGCAGAAGGGCCTGCTCTCTCCCTCGCACAATAGAAAGCCGCTGGGTATAAATAGCCTTTCATGCCTGTCACCTCGGTGACTTTAATGGCGATGCCCTGATTTAAGCCCTGCTTCCAGAAGATGCTTCAGGTGTGTGCTGTCCCCAGGGGACTGAGCACTCATCTGAATGAAACCTGTTTAAGAGGCTCTGAGCAGCGATGCGCTGGGCTCATCTAAGCTCATGTTTTAGTGCGTTGCAGAGCTGGGACTGGCACGGGGGGGGGACGACACTGAGCCCATCGTTGCTATTTAAGCACTACAACTGTTGCCTTCACAAAGGATCAGTGCTCAGAACAGGGAGACATCTTAAGAGTGTCTGACAAATATATGTACATTCAGGGACCGTGAGCTTTGAATGCTTAATACAGTGAAGGGAATTGAACATGACAGAGCTCCACAGAGGGCAGAGCTGATGCTTTACCTGCCTGCCTCCAACAAGCCCTCGAGATCTCCAGGGTGGGATGGCAGCTGCGGGTCGGGGGCAGGATGGGTGCCCAGCACCCATCAGGCACAGAGAAGATGGGTGCTCTCTCCTTTCTCCCTTATTAATCTCCAGGCTGCTCATGGAGGGCTTCACAGCTCACTCTCATCAGTGTTTTCCAGTGCTTTCCAGCCTGCAGCCCCAGTATCACCCGAGGTCAGGGAGCATTAACAATTTAATAGTGATGATGACATGATTTACCTCAGGGCACTTAAGGCTGGGCTGGGTGCAGATTCCCCACTGGAGCAACAGGAGGGATGGGCAGAAGCACCCTGACAGGGTGACCCAGTGCCACTCTTCCCTCATCCCGTTTGCCCTGCCTGCATCCTCCTTGTCCCTTTGTTCCTAAGAAAAGCATCCGAGGTGACTATGGATGCCTTTTTAAATGCTTATCGTCACATTATCCATCAGATACATATTTACAATCATTCATTAAATTAGGATGTACGTTTCATTCTTCTTTCGTAGAATATTAATGCCTACTCCTGGCTGAAATGCCATATGAATATTCATTAAAAAATCAATCAATTCCTGTGCCAGGAATGATGTCATTGGAGCAATAACTGAAGCAGTAATCGAGCATGCTATGGAAAAACGATGAATGCCATCAGATCTAATGTTTATTGAATTCCGGGTGGGTAAATCACAGGAGGTTTTTGCCATCCTTTTGTGTGCATTAACTGGTGCTCCAGTTCCTCCTCCTGCCCGGCACCGGTCAGCCCACCAGGAGCAGGGAGCACCTTGGAGCAGGTATGAGACACCCCCAAGGATGGATGAGGCTGGGGGCCGGGTGGGATGTCACATTGCTGCAGGGCTCTTAATGAAGAGAGGATTAGAAATCTGTCTTACAACAATGGGAAACAAAAGCTCTCCAAACTGTTGTGGGAAAGCTGGGAAATTAATAGGCTGAGGTCCCCTTTCCAGCAGATCTTTGGCTGGCAAAGCTCTTTCTCATCACTTTGAGCATTGTCCTGAGGGACTTCAAGTGATGGCTTTTCTTGGGTTTTCCTCTCGCTTTTTAATGGTGGAGCTACCAGAGCAAATAGAGAATAAAGAGTAACAATACACTTCGGGAGGAATCATTATTATTCTACATTTTCTCACATCAAGACTTTCTCAACAATAGCAAAGGAGCTGTGCCAATGCATGGGCTCTGACTGCAGCTCCTGTGATAAGATCACACTCTGCTTGTGTGGGAAATATTAAGAGTTTTGGCTTGACTTCAGCAGCAAGAGTCGCTTTGCAAGTCTTTTGTGTGCAATGCACCAGCTTTAGATGAGAGATGCTTTTCAGGATCCGCTTTTTGCCGTAATAAAATCCTCCATCGGGTCTGCGGAACAAATGTCACAGAGCATTTGTCCTGGGGAGAAGTGGGTTCGGTTGTAACTGAACACATTGCCAAAGGTGATCCTCAGGACATTCTCACCCTATGTTGGAGCTGAATATTTAGGGAATGTCACAGTCGTAAGACATTAAAATCCTTAGCATGAATTAAGTTATTGCTTAGTCACTCCGATTACCTCCATCACTCAAAATAAAGGCTCAAACCGTCCTATGTGCAGCAGCGATGTTTCAGCTCAGAGCTGCAGGGCTGCTCCATCCCCCTGCCCTCCCCATGGACTCCAGCCATCAGTGGAGAAGACAAGCCCAGGTTGGCTGGTTTAGCTGTCACGTGTGAATGGTGACAGGTAACACCTTCAGTGGATGTCGGTGTCAGTATTGGCCCATTCCCAGTGGTGAAGGAGCCGCTTCCCAGCAGCACCCACCGGTGACACCTGGTCCTGGGCTCCTGGCAGAGGAGCAGCAGGGAGCCAAGGTTACCCGCTTCCACCTCCAGCACTGCAGCATCAACTCGTGCATCGCTGCTCTGACAACAGTGACTTGCTGTGTCAGTCACATCACAGACACTTCAATCCAAAGTGTTCTTCTATGGAAAGGAAGGGGAAACACAGACCGATTATGCCAGGCTCATTTACATGCTTAGCTTAGAGAAACGAGCCGCCTGACTCCGTCTCAGGCGGTGTGACGCTCTCACTGAGGGCGTCATCGTCTCCTGCAGAGAAGATGCGCAGCCTCCTCATCCCCTTCCCACCTGGCCAGGGATATTCGCCTCTCCAAGGTTGCTGCTTGTGTTTCTGTGCACCTAGTTCCCCGAATGGTGAGGGATGTAAGAGGATGGGTAGGGAGAGGCTCAACACCATTTATTTGCTTTGTGGTCAACTTTAGAGTAATGAAAATTGCCATGCAAGAAAGACTTTGGAAAAGGGATAGTTCTGTCAAAGAAATGAGCCATTCTATGTGTCCTGTCCCAAGTTTCACAACTCTTTAAAGCAAAAGGTGACCTCAAATGCAACGCGCTGCAGTGGGAGCAAGCCCTAAAGGGTCTGGTGCTGCAGCCATCCAGGTTGCTTGGCACAATAGGTCCTGTGCTAACAAGATGCATGCTCACAGAGCCAAGAGAAAGATGCTGCATCTGGGAAGCAGAAATCCTGATCAGGCCTTAAAGAGGAAGCAGTGAGCCAGAGAAAGGCTTGTAAAGTCCTGTGAATTGTGCCAGTTGGAGTTAATGCAGTTTCTGAGCAGTAAAGGCAGTTACATACCAAGGTCATTTACAAGAGGATGTTCTATCCACCAACACGTTGGGTCTTTAAGATGAAAGTAGATATTTCTCTGAAAAAAAATTATTTAAATGATGCTCTTGGGAAAAGAGTCTCCATTCTGTGTCTGGGGAGGTCAGGAGCCTTCCAGCACCAGCCTGGCAGCATCAGCTGAGCCAGGGCACTCAGTACCTGCACCTGAATTAACACAGCCAGAGGGAAACCACCTCCTGGAGCTGGGTTTTCTCTTCTCCCACTCATCACCAAACCCTCCTGTAATAAATAGCTTCTGAAACAGGCCAATAATCCCTTAGTCTGTTGTTGTCCTACTCTCACCGCATGGGATCCAGCTGGAAACAAGCAGTGCCTTGTGCTCCTGGAGCAGTTCTCATGCCAGGAGCTGAAGGATGTCTCTGTTTACAAACAAGGAAAGGCTTTGTGCGCACAACCCTGGACCGGTTGAGGTAGGACAATGCGGCCACCTTGGAGACATTCTCATTTCTGTTTGTTTTAACTTATTCCTCATCATTTTAATGTACAACAAAACAACCATCACCTTGTCAGCTGTGTGGCAGAGGGTGATTCCTGAGCCTTGTGCAGCTGCTTGATGTAAAGGACTCAGAACTTCATTTACTTTATTGATAATAAATAACAACTGCAACCTCTGCTTCCATCACATGGGCTCGCTCTGAGCTGTGCCTTATCCTATGAGTGACTTCATGGTGTTCCTGGGGATGCTGATGAGGGAAAACCCTGCCCAGGGGAGTGAGGTGGCAGAGCCTGCTATAGTGGTGTTTCCCACTTCCTGGTCAGCATTACGTGAGCTGGAGCAGGGGCAGGGTTGGGATAACTGAGGCTGTCACATCGCGTTCAAAGCTGGAAAGGAGAATACCCAGCAGAGAAAAAGGAACTGAGCTGAACAGCCACCAAAGACAACAAAGGAAAGGCTTTCTTGGGTCAGAGATTGTCTCCTGGGTCCTGCAGCTTTGGCTGAGCAAAGATTTCAGGGGCTTGTCCCAAACTGCAGTGTGTTAGCAGCCCATCCCTCCTCAAGTGTGGTGGGTAGCGGGAAGGGGGTGTGAATACGCTGTTCATTGTCCCATCCCATTGCCATTACTAATGTTACAAGCAGGCTGTGATGACACTTATCTGCCAGGGTCATGGCCTGGTTCACAGAGCTCAGACACCGTCAAAATGCCAGTTCTGAGCCCTGAGCCTCCCGGGAGATCTCTGTGGGCTGACATGAAAACATCGCCGGGCTGGAATGAGACCCCCAGTGACCCAGGAGAGATTTACTGCAGCAGGGTTAAAGCTTTCCCAGTGAAATATGTGCCAGCAAGGCTCCCTAATGGGAGCAGAGTGTAATTCTGGAGTGGGGAGTGGAATGGAGACAACACAAAGCGGTCAAGGAGCAGAGGAGCAAGAGACTAATGAGGCAGAGCCGGCATGGTCACAGGTTGTCATTTAACCTCCTTATCTCCATTTTCCAAAGGGAAATGCAGGCGTAATGCCCACCTCCAGACCCCTTTGAGTGTTGTAGCTGAGAGGTGTGTACTTAGGGTTGGAAAGGACCTTAAGATCACCCAGTTCCAACCCCCTGCCATGAGCAGGGACAGCTCACACTAAACCATGCCACCCAAGTAAACCATTACTTAGACAGTTACTGTTCTGTATGGCCAGAAGCTGAGTATCCTCCCACACCACTGAGCTCTACTACGCTGACTACAACAACCCCCCTGAGGAGCCAGCTCTTTCCTCCCTTACGGTGATTTAGGTTTGTACAAGGACATTAACGCTTGCCTGTACTCTTGCCGCTGGAGCACAACAAGCAAAACTCCTCACTTGGCTGCTGTGATGGGGAGAGGAAAAGGCAAATCCCTCTGCCATAAATAAATCAAGTACATAAACGAGGGGTTCTGATGCATTTTGGTTTGTCACTTGCTCCTGTTCGAGACGGTATGTTAATGCCAATGAACTTTACATGGCTGCGATACAGCTCTCCTCTCTTCTATGAGTTCCAAGTACACTGAAGTGTAAGCTAAGTGTAGAGGCAAAGTAAAGGTTTCTAGCAGCATGTAATTCCCTCTGCACACCAAACTGCCTTGTAGTTCGCAGCGCAGTGCACACACTGCTTGTGTGTGTTGGATTAGGGTGATAACACTGCTTCTACCTGTAAAGAAAGCTTCTGTTCCAGCTACAAAACTCCATCCCAATATGACAACTGCTCCGCCTTGGGAAGGCCTCTGAAGGTTCCCTTCAGAGGGACCAGTCTCTCAGGCAGACTTCTTAAGTTTTCCATTTCTGCCATCATCCTTTTCCAGCCCGGTGCTGCTCTGGGTGTAGGAGGCACAGCCCAGCGTGCCCTGTGGCACAGCCCGGCCACACTGATGGCCATCCCCATGGCATCATCCCTGTAGGGAGGAAGACTGGAAAGAGCTTGCAGGTCTTGCTCGTAACTGAGCTTGCTGGAAAGTCACATCTCTGCACAAAATGAATGTGTCCTCTGCTCACTGGATCATGGAATCATGGAATGGTTTGGGTTGGAAGGGGAACTCTTCCTGTTCCAACCCCTCCCAGGGGCAGGGACACCTTCCACTAGAGCAGGTTGCTCCAAGCCCTTGTGTCCAGCCTGGGGCTTTGGTTTGTGACCTGTGGCATCTGATACATCAGGGTTTGATGCTGCGGTGCCTTCCTGTGGGCTCCCTGAGAGCTCTGATGCCAGAGCCAGGCTGGCTCCCTCCCGCTGCCACTCACGAATACAACTGGAAACCAAGATGCAAAGTGTATTTTAACCACCTTCAGCAGCCTTAGAGCCTGGAGTTTGGAAAAGGAACAAATTCCCTAAAGCTCTGCCATGGACAGCTGAAGTTTTCACTGAAGCGCTGCAGCCAGGAAGGGTTAAATGGCTGTGAGCTGCTGCAGGGTTGTTTCTTCTGCTTCACTAAGATGAAAAAACCCAGAAGTTAGCTTTTCTCCTGCAAGAATGTAAATGTTGGGTGTTTTGTCGAGTGATTTCTCAGCCCTGCAGCCATCCTTCAATTTGAAATGCTAGATTAAAAAAGAGAGAAAGAAAGAAAACATTTCCGTCAGCCCGAGCACACTTTGCAGACATTATGGGAACTGTCGCCCGTTCTGTTTCCTCTAGTCACTGAACCAATCTTTTGCATTAAAATCAGCATAGTAGTAAATAAACATGTTTTTTTCGAGCCCTGGGGCCATTCTGGGACATGAAATGGTACTTTAGAAATGTTTCTTTCTCCATCACAGAACGTTTTTAAGAAGCTCATGGCTGAAGGGAAGGAAGATGCTCTCCTGGCTGCAGCATTAACAGCCTTTTTGCTCTCTCAGAGCTGAGGGAGGCCCTGGGCAAGTCATGGCACTTGGATTTTCCATCCTACTTAAGCACCTGGGGAAGAACAGGAGCTCTCCGCCTATGCAGGATGTCGCAGCTCCCCATGGATGTGGCCTGGGGATTCCAGAATCCACACCACTGATTCCCATCCCTGTGGGAAAATACAGCCAGTAAATCGTGTCCTGTGTCCTCTGGAACACAGGGATGCTCTGATGTTGGCTGTGGTCCCTCAAGGAGGGACATGGGGCTGGGGCTGGCTGTTCCCACTGGGATATGTATGCTTCAGGAGGTATTTCATGTATTTGGACTGGAATGAAACTCAGAGGCTCTGCTATGTCCAGGAAGTGGCCAAATGGGCCATAACTGCCTAGTTCCCTCCTCTGTGAAATGGCCAATGGGTGTCATGCAGTGTTTGTAGCATCACATTGGGATGCTTCATGGAAGCGGGTGGAGAGGAGCAGGGAATGTCCCATTGTAAGGGCAGCAGGATTGCCCTACCTCGGAATGCACTTTGGGATAGATTTCTCATGCATCATTTCTTAAAGAAACCCCCGATTTTCTCTTGCGCAGCAAAGCAAATGTGGCCGTCCCGACCTGACAGCTTTGCCGCGTGTCGAGCGCTAATGGCATTCCTCAGCCTTGGGCAGCTCTAGGCTGATTTAAAAAACTGGGGATATTTTGGTGCAGATTTTAGGGCATCCTCGAAATGATGAATGCTGAGGGAGAAACTTCCAGATGCAGAGAAGTTCTGCCGCGGTCTCGATGCGGAACAGGCAGAAAGAGGCTCGCGCTTTAAAGAGGGTTTCTGTGATTCCTTTGAAATGTGTTTGGGAGATGTGGGGTGAAGGCTGTGCACTCGAATCACGCAGATCTGCTGCTGATTTGAATATTAGAGAAGCAACAAAGCAAAATGAGTTTTTGTTTTAGGCTACAGGAGTGGGGATTTGCCCAAGAAGATAAAAGAAAGTGAGATAAATAACATGAAATGAATAAAGTAAACGAAAGCAAAAGATAACATGGAATGAAGTAAAACAGACCAAGATAAAATGAAAAGAAACAAAGTGAAATAAAATAATGAAGGAAAGTACAATAAAAAATAAGAGACATAAAGTAAAATAAAAAATAAATAAAATAAAAAAAGAAATAATAGAATAGAATAAACCAAGGTAAATTAAAAAAATAAAAATATAAAATAATAATAAACCATAATAAAGTAAAATAATAATATACCAAACTAAATTAAAAAAAATAATATTAAACCAAGCTAAAATAAAAACATTAAAATAATAAAATAAATAAAATAAGATAAAATAAAAAAGATAAAATAAGTAAGATAAAAAAAGAGAAATAAAATAAGATAAAATGAAATAAAATGAAATGAAATAAAATAAAATAAAATAAGATGAAATAAAATAAAATAAAATAAAATGAAATGAAATGAAATAAGATGAAATAAGATGAAATAGATGGAATCAATAGGATAACCCAGACCCGGACCGAGCCAACCTCGCCCTGGGTCCCGCGCTCCGCAGGGGCGCACCCGGCGCGCGGCCGCCCCGCCCCGTGACCCGCCCGCGCTCGGCCGCGCCCTCCCCGCGGTGCCCGGTGGGGGCTGGGGGTGTCCGCGCCGGGTCCCGCCCCGCGGCCCCTCCTCCCGCGCGGGGCAGCCCGGGGGGGGCCGGTCCCGTCCCACCCCCCCCCCCGAACCGCCGCCCCCCGCCCGCAGCGGGCGGCCCGGCCCGGTCCCGTCGGGGCCGTTTCTCGGCGGCTGCCGGGCGAGGTCAGGCTCGGTCCGCGCGGAGCGGCCGGAATCACTTCCTGCTGCAGGCCCCGGGCAGCCTCCATGGGGCCGGCGCCCCGCAGGTGAGCGGCGCGGCCGGGCCCGGCGGGCGGGGAGCGGGGGGGCGGCCCCGGGAGGCAGCGCGGTGGGAACCCCCCGCCGGCAGCACCCGGGCACCCCCCGGCACCCGCGCTGCGGACGCGCACCGCGCTCATCCCCCGCTGCCCTTCATTGTCACGGCGCGGTTACCGGAGGCAGGGCTGGGCTCAGCCCCGGGGGTGCGAGAGCGGGTTCGGGGGGGCTGGGAGGAGGGAAGGGGGGACCCAGGGGGGCCGGGACCCCGGCCGTGGGCAGCGGGGTTCGGGGGTGGGTTAGTTCCTGCTGTTCCCAAGTCTTGCACCAGTGTGGGAAACCGGGAAATGGGGTGGTTATTATTAGCGATACCTTCCCGAGGAGCCTGCGCTGCCCGATGCGTGGCTTGTTTGCTGCTGGCACCATGCAGGCGCAGGCTCGGACTTTCTCTCACAGGGGCGGAAAACGCAGGGAAAAAGGGAGGCAGTCAAAAAAAGCCGAACCTAAACCCCAGCAGAACGCTTAAATTTGGAGTTCAGGAATGATGCCGGGGGTCATTGGGGTGCCCGGTGCTTGCTTGAGACCAGCGGCCGTGCCCCCATCCCGGCACGGAAACCACCCCAAGGCGTTCCTGTGCGTGTCGGGGGCGAAGTGGGGTCCGTGGCTGGGTGTTGCTGGGTGGGCGCGTTCCCCCGCTGCCGCAGCCTGCAGCCTGCTGTAGTTAAAGTGCCTTTGCTGTGCTCAAGGACTTCTCCAAACATCTTCCCTGCTGTAGGGAAATGAAGCGCCGGCAGCTCCCTGCGTGCTGCGCTCCTCCGGGCTCCGCCGTACCCAAGTGCAGGATCAGTCCCAGCCAAGTCTCCATTACCCGCTGGGTCATTAATTTGAATAGTCCCCTTCCCACCCCTCCCGCTTCCTTGCAGGAGGCATTTGTGGGCATCTTGATGTGCTTCGTGCCTGCCAAATGCTTGCCTCGCGCCCGGTGTAATTGCGGGGCTGGCGCGCTGCTTTACCTCCTCCGGCTGAAATATTAAACAGTGGGAGCAGTTGGGATGGGGAAGCAGACCGGAATGATCGCTGCCCTCCCCGTGGCGGAGGTGCAAAGCCCTTCGGGTCCCCAGTGCCCACTGCGGGTGACCTGGCCCCACTCTAGGACCTGAATCACCTTGTTCATAGCCTGCTATTAAATAAACCCCTTCAACTAAAGGGAACAAAGCTGAGCCTTTCCCTGTTAGCTGAACTGATGTTGTTTACCCAGCCTAGGACAGTCAGTCTGTGACCTCAAGGTGGGGGTAATGGAGGCAATAATAGTTTGATATGAAGTAAGCAGCAAATATAAAATAATTAGGGATCTTGTTTTCCTCCTCCTGGGAATAAATGTCCTTCTGTAGCCATCACTGCTGCGGGTTTGGGGTTTTTCCTCCTATACAGGCCTTAGAATTAAGACTTCATGGGATGAAAATGGTGATATTGAACCCTAAAGGGTGGGGATGGATTTCTGCAACTTAAAATTTGTCAGAGAAAACTTCCAAGGCTCGCTGCATGATGCAGGCAGCTGGGAAAAGGCAACGTTTTAATGCCTTTGGTTCCAGGCTCAGACCCCCTGCCTGGGGTTTCACCCTTTGGACCAGACCATGCTGGCCAAGAAGTGGCCCTGCGGCAGGGGAGCAGATGCTGCTTCCTCTCTGTGGGTGCTAGTGACAGGTCAGTGTCTCTGTGGGGTGGCTGTGTGCTGGTCTGGGGGACATAGAGCATCATTACTGCTCGTGAGCCCAGGAAAGAAAACTCCCTCTCCTTGAACTTGAAGGAGCCTGCCCATAAGGTCTTGGTAAGTCCTTCCTGGACTAGGTTGAGGTTCAGATCCCAAGCTGAGATGTCAGGAGGTGTGTGGCTGCTTTGCGGCATTGCTGGTTGGCCCTTGAGGAAGAAGTACCAAGAAATCTGCTGGCAAAGCCCGTTTGTCTTGGTGAGCTCTGGGTTTGCTTCAGAGAAGCCTCCAGGCTGGCATGGACCTGCCAGACTGGGGACAGAGCTCATGTCAGGATGGAGACACTGGCACAGGGTGCCCAGAGAAGCTGTGGCTGCCCCATCCCTGGCAGTGCTCAAGGCCAGGTTGGACACAGGGGCTTGGAGCAAGCTGCTCCAGTGGAAGGGGTCCCTGCCCGTGGCAGGGGTTGCAGCTGGGTGAGCTTTGAGGTCCCTTCCAACGCAAAGCATTCTGTGATTCTAAGGCTGTCCAGTTTTCCTGCCAGGCCTCGTGGAGGGCCAGTGCTGGGCTGAGTTGCTCTGCAGGGGTGTGATGTATCTAAGAGGCCTTGATGGACAATCCCAGTACTGAAGTTGGTTGGCGGCTCTGGGATGCGTGGTGACGCAGTGCTTGGATTAGGGATAACCATAGCAGAACCACCTGCAGAGGGGTGATGGGATCTGCTCTTGCTTTGCTCTGTGCAATGCCTGTGTTTAAAAATACCCAGGCCTGACAAAATGGGGTTAGAAGGAAGCTTCAGTCATGGGTTTGAATATTCCCAGGTTTTCTGAGCCAGCCAGCTCTCTAAGGTGGGAGATGGGCTGGGATGTGCCAGGCCAAAAGGAACCACTCCTGGAGAGCTGCAGGGATGTTGAGGAGCAGGGGGGCTGCACTTTAATTGCATTTCTTTATTTTACTACTTTCCCTATATTTCTTTGAGCTCACTTGAATGCAGTGAAAGAAATAAAACAGAGGCATTCAGCTGGAGGAAATTAAAGTGAATTCAAGTTCCCTGCCTTACCTAATGGGCAGAGAGGGCATTGTGTCTTGCTGCAATTAGCCTTCAAATCGAGCCTGAGCTCGTGTTGACCCTCCGAAGAGCAGCTGCCCGGCCCTTCTCTGCTTTGCCTGGGGAAGTGGAAGCAGATGCAAGAGGCTCCAGCATGCAGCTGGGGCAGGCACACCTATGGGAGGTGTTGGGGGGGGGTGTGGGGTGTGTTTCTCCATCATTTTGTTGACATCCAGGCTGCAGAGCGGTTGAGAAGTAGGTGAGGCTGTGCCTGTGCTCTACCTGCCTTGATTTGCGAAGTGACAGGGATTTTGACAGGCTTTGTGTCTTTTTTAGCAAATCAAGTGTCATGCCAGGTTTGCCTGTGGATGAGATCATTTGCAAAATATGTTTCCCAGCTTGCTTCAGGCATAATTCATTGTGTCAACTGCAATTGCTCATTTGCGAGGAGCTGTGATTCATTAGCGGTTTATTTTTTTCTGAGTTCAACTTGGTTTTAAGCAAATGTTTGGAGGCAGAACAGAAATTGAGGGAAATTATTAAACCTTGCGCTCTTTGTATCCAAACCCGCTGCTGGGAAGGGAGAACTTGCTAAAATGCCATCAGGAGGAAGAGGCAGTCGCTGGGCTGTGCAGGATTGCGCTCGGGTTTATCGTGTGGTTACTCCTAAATGGGGACGGAGGTAATAACAACCCGACTGCTGGGACGGAGCCTGCCACGTAGAGCCTGGAGAGGTGGAAGGAGCACATGGAGCTTCCTCCTTCTTTTCCGTGGTGGGGGGGTTCAGCCTGCTGAAGGTACCACATCTTCCTCATCCCCACATTCAGCTGGGGCAGAGGCTGCCCTATGGATGATGGATGGGGGGGTGCTGGTGTTTGCAGCCCTTGCGTGACACCAGCTCTTCCCCTGAGCTCCTTCATGGAGGAGGCCTTGGGGCTGGTGGAGATGGGAGCAGTTGCTTGTTACGGTGACCGGCACCCCCCAAAAGCTGATGGCTCAATGGGATAAAATGAAGATAAATAGCCCTTGGCACGTGTTCTGTGCTCTCTGTGTTCCCGGGGCCGTTGCAGACATCGCAGTTTGGCTTCAGTCTTTTTAGAGGTCCTCACGTCAGACTTCTTAAAAAAAAAAACAACCCAAATCTGCATGTCAAGTACATTTTTGTGTTACATTTCCTATGAAGACAAATATTTCAGTGCATTTTTTCCCCTGGGTGGGTGGATGGGGGGGCAGAAATCACTGCTACTGCTTCAGCAGCCACAAACTACCCTCCGATAACAAACCAGTCTGTGTGGGCTGCATAAATTGATAGATTTTTCACAAAAAAGATTGATTTTTTTTTCTATTTTTTTTTTTAAGTTCTAAGTGATTAAGTACATTTGAACAGAAGTCACTTGACAGGTTTTCTTTTCCCCGTGCAGCAATTCCCTGTAAAGTACTCTTAAAATGGGTTTGTTGGTTGGGTTTTTCTTTTTCCCCGAGTATTTGCATATTCTCTCTCTGGTTTTCTCCCAATATAAGGTTTGTCAGATTAAAAGCCAACAAGACCTGGGAACGGGGGGAGCTGATGGTAACGTGGGGAGTCTGCTGACCCGCGGCTCGCCGGCGCCGTGCCCAGGCACTGCTGCTTTGCTGCAGAGGCCAGTGCCAGGAGCGAAGGGCAGCAGAGCGTGAGGGGAGGGAGGTGACTCCATCACAGTGGCCATATATAGTCACTGGGATGGGATTAAACCCTTCATCTCCCGGAGTCATCCCTGCGGCAATAAAGCCAATATCGGGATCTGTTAATCATTCGCAAAACCAAGAGGAGAAGAATCCTCTTCCCTTCGAAGCATCTCATTTGTAGCCATCAGGGCTCTTCTGGATCACTCGATTTGGGGACAGGAGCCAGATGTTTTTCATCCCTGGGTGTCTGGAGACTGGGTTTCGGTGAAGAATAGAGTGTGTGAAGAGTTGCAAGTTAAATATGACCGAGCTTGTGCTTACTCAGGCTCGTGGGCTCGGTGGCAGAGCAGTTGTGTGGAAAGGGTCCTGTGTTCGGGTGCCAGCGCTGGCTCGGCTCCACGCGCGCGTTCTGATCGTGATATCCACTGGGGAAGCATATGGCAGCCTCGGTTATATATATATATTGTGTGGGGGTACATGTTTTACATGCCAGTTCTCTCTGTCATAGGACAAACATTTACGCTCTGATTATATGAAGCATTAGGCAAACAAGGGTTAGGTTTGGAAATAGCATAATTCCTTGCGGAGATGCTGTGGAAGGTGCGGTTAAGTGATGACACGGCAAAGGAGTGATAACGTTTCGGTACCCGGTGCTTTCCAGGGTGCTAAGCTCTGAGTGGATTGTGCTAGATAGAGGTGGAACATGCAGGTGTATAAATAAAGGGTTGGCAGTTCAAGGTGTGCAATGCAGAAGGCAATGGCCAGGTGCCCAAAAGACGCAGGGAGCGAGGTTTTGTACGGCTGAAGGTGGTTAAAATGGCTCGATTGCCAAGGGGAGGCGGATGGGCCTGGCCAGCGCTGGGTGGGAGATCTCCCACAGGACGGGATGTGCCTGGCTGCACCGTGGACCCTCCTGGGGAGGGGCTCTTTGCTTGGGTACCAAGCTCATGGCTGAGATCCTGCTGAAATGAAGCTCTCATAGGTGGGGGTCACCCCCGTTCACGGGTGCCCCTGCACTGGAAACCTGCCTGGCTGCTGCACTGGCTGCAGCCACTTTTGCAGGACTAAAGCTGAGTAGCATAATGTGCAGTTTGGTTTTGTTCTGTTGTGGTTGGAATCGTGCTCTCATTGCATGACTTTATGATTTGCTGATGGTTGTATGGAGGGTTTGTACCCCTCTGACTAGATCTCCTCCCCTCTTACCAGTTCTGATGGGCTATGAAGTAAAACACTGCAGGTTTTGCATGGTTTCTAGAGCTGCAGCCCAGCCTTCACAGGCAGGTGAAAGCATCTGTAGCACTCAGCCATTCATTCCCACAAACTTCATGTGTCTGCTCTGCAGTTAACTTCTCCTTTCTGCCCCCCTCCGTTTATACATGCTGCCACCATCAGTACATGCCCATGCTTAATGAAACATTACTGCTTAGGTTTAATTGTCTCCTAATTGAGTAAACCAAAGCTTTGCATGGTGGTTGTAACTGCATCTTCGTGTGAGTCCTGCTGTGGCCACGAGCCTGCAGAGTGGGGACAGCAACATGAAGGCCCTTCAGGAGAGGGTCATGGACCACAGCAGCAGCCTCCCGTGCGGCTGCTGCTCCAGAATATCACCCTGATTAAATTAGATTAATTGCCAGGTTTAAAGGATGCTTTTCTTTGGAGAAATCTCTGCGTGCTTTGGGAATGCTGCCTGGTTATTGCCTCGGCACGGCCCCACTGAAAGACACGGATCTGGGGTCACGGGGAAGGCAAAGACAGGGCATGCAAGCGCAGTGCTGAATTTTTGACTCTTGTCTGAGTACAATTCCTGGTCTTAATGCATCATTAACACGGTTTTCTGCATTTCATTCCGTTCCCATTAGAGCTCTCAGTTCCGTCGGGTAATTTTGGCATGTTGATATTTTTGTTGTCAGCAGTTTTTTCTCTTTTCTTTTTTTTTTTTTTTTTGACGCATATAAAGCCATTAGTGTGAAAGCAGATTAAAAAGATACATTACAATTAAAATGTTAATGAAATCGGCATCATACAACTTTTGAAACCATTTAGGCATTAATCTTTCTTGGTCTTATGGCCATTAACTCGGGCGATTCTTATTCTACACTGACCCCTGCTGAGAGAGTCGTGCTATAATTGGATTTTAAAAACTGGGGGGAAGCAAAGGAGGGAGAAAAGCCTTTTAGAAACATGGAAGTTGTGGAGGTGGCGTTAGCCTGCTGTGTGGGTGTCCATGGGAATGGAGCCGACGGAAAACAGCCTCCTCTCTCCATCACTGCCCGAATCCCTCCCCACCGGGGCAGGTGTTGCCCCTGCAGCGCTGCTCCGCAGGCTGGGAGTGCCGTGGGGGTGTGGGGCAGAGCCCTGGGAACCCCCAGGCTGGGATCCTCCTGGGCAGTTTGCTGTCAGCGTGACCTTGGGCAGGGCACGAGCACCGTGATCCGCTTCGGTTCATCGGAGTGTAACGTGAGCAGGGCCGTAGCGCGGCGGGGGGAAGGCGTTTTAGGGCTCTCGGAGGAAGGGAATGGGACAACAGCAAATAATCATTCACCCTCAGCTTTCCCCTGTTCCTCCAAGGAGTATTTCTGCAGATAAACTGTTTGGGTTGGGGTTTGTAATTCTTTTTAAATAGGTTTTTTTTGCAGCTTACACAATATTTGGATGGGGGCCAGCCCTCCCCCCTCCTGCCCCTGGGTGAAAGAGGAGGATTGACTAATTCACAGGCTGGGCAGTGAATCCAACAACGGCACTTCTTGACTCATCAGACAGCTCCCAGGATCCGTGCCATGGCTCCACTGGGCCATGGCTCCATTGCCTGCTCCAGCCCCACCAAGCCTCCAGCCCATCCATGCTGGGCTGCTTGGTCTCTGGACACCTCCAGAGCTTTACCCTGTGCTGTCCAAGAGCTTCCACAGCTGTGGGATGCTGGAGAAACTGGGAAGGACAGGTCCTTTAGAGAAGAACCCGGCACTGGGATGGGGCACTGGCTTGCTAACAGGGTGGGTGTGCAGCTAACAGGGCAGTGATGTGCCTCCGGAGGGGATGAGCTGTTAGTTGAGGGATGAGCACATCCCGATGAGGGAGGAGTGGGGAACCAGCCCCGCTTGCTGCCAGTGGGAAATTCAGAATGAAGAAAGGCTAACTAGGAATTTGGACGCTGCAGAGCTGTCGTCTTCCAGCTGCTCCGCTCTCCTGCGAGCTGCTGTGCCATTGCATGATGGAGGGACTGGAATCTGGTGTGTTGGCCGGGAGGCCCGCCGGAGCTGAAGCATCTGCAGGGCTTCGGGTAGCGATGGCAGTGATTGCGGCTGGGTTCGTGGCTGTGAAGCACAGAGCCTCTGGCACCTCATCACAGGGATTTGGGGGCTGGATGGCCAGAGTGATGGAGGCTCTTCCTCAGAGCTCTGGAGTCACTGTTCACACAGAGCAGAGGCTGGGGTTTAATGGGTTTATTCCCTTTTTATGTGGGGAAAAAAAGGTAGTTTATAGCAGTGTTGTTTTGTGTCAAGTGCTCAGGCATCGTGTGAATTTATAACCTGAGAGAACTTGGGATGAGGATCCAAAATTATCTTACTTGAAAGGAATTGCGTGAGATTTCACTGGAGCATGACACATCCGTGTCCCAGCTCTCCTGGCTGGACAACTGGGGATGTATTGCTGGCACAGGGTGCTGTTTCGTGTCCATGGGTAAAACCAATGCATTTATGCCAGTCATGTTAAACTGCCTTAGGGAATGGGAAGGAAAACCACCACCCCAGAGCGAGAGACCTGCAGAATATCCTGCCATATTCAACTTGTGTCTCTGCCCTCCCATCCTATAGTCCTGTGGGGATCCTGCATGTGGAGGGCACTCCCGAGGGCAGGGGAGCTGGGAGGCTCCCAAGGGTTATCTGCAGGTCTGGAAGCCCTCAGAGATGCAGGCAGGTGATGAGCACCACCCGGGGGTGGGATGGGAGCTGCGGCATCACTGTTGCCCACTCCTTTTCCTGTGTGGGCATTCCCATGCTCTTCTGTGTCTCAGCACAGTGGCAGACGTGCAGGCAGGGAACAAAGAAATTCCCATTTGAAATTCCTGGCAGTTGTAGGCCAAAGAAGAGGGAGCAGAACAGCAACCCCGGACAGTCCCAGTGTGGTTCAGCACACAGGTGGGATTTCTAGCAGGGGGAGTCTCTGTGTTGCAGCCCCAGCAAGATGCTCAGCTCACCAGAATCAGTAACTGAGCAGTCCAGTGAGATCTGTGGGAATTTCATTTCAGGCCATCAGTCTGATAACTGGTCTCGCAGATTGGGTGGCTTGGGGTTTGTTGGGTATTTTTTCATGGTGGTTTTCATTGCGTGACTGAAAATGCAGATTGAGCCCAAGGTACCTGGAGTGCTTTGGTGCTGCAGTGTCAGGGTCCTGCCCAAGGGCGGTGAGGGCTGGAGAACCCACCCTGCCAGCTGGGATAACTTGGCTCTGGGTGGTTTTCAGACCCACTGATGCTGGCAACGCTTCTGCTTCCAGAGTGCAGTGCGGCACAAAGCTTTTATATCCTTGCATGGCACTGCTAAGGTTTGAGTCCCATTTCCTTGCAGGTTCATGAATTGGTTTGGGGCAGAGCCCATAATGTGCCATCACTAGCACATCTGGGGAGGAGCACAGGACCCAGGCGAACCTGAACACTTTCTAGTTGGTCTGTGGGCTGAGCACTGACCCTGGTGGTTCTTCTCCTGCCTGTTGCTGGATGTGGTTGGGCAGACCCTGGAAGTCACCAAACCTGGTATGGTTTTGGGAGGACCACGGGTCTCCATGACGATCTCTATACCCCTTGCAGCAGCCGGGCAGACAGGGCAGCCTTGCTGAGCTCACTCTGACACCCAAGAGGCTGTTTTCTCCGTGCCTTGACTGCACAGATCTGGTATTTGAATTTTAGACTTCGTTTTGTAGGTGGGAAAAAAACCACCCACCCTCCAGGCTGAATGATGCCCTGTTGTATATGATAGAGACGTGGGCAGCACGAGCTGGACTATATGTACTTTCCTCTGTGGTCCTGCAGATGCTATGGGTAGAGGCTGGGCACGCTGGCTTTCTGGGGCACGGCAGTGCTCTCAGGAGCACAGCCTACGCCATAGATCCTGCCTCATGCTTTCCTCCAAATCTGAGACTTACATCATTTGTACCATGAGAAATAGATCGGTCTGGAAGCGGTGTCTGGCTTCGCTTCATTGCAGTGCGTGGCTCCTGTATTTTATAGCCTTGTTCAAGGGCCTCCCCAAGAACCTCTCCAAATTCCTTCTGCAGTTTTATTTTAGTTCAGGGAAGCTTAGCTCAGGTTTAAACCACTCAGTTGTGGTTGTTAAGTCTTAGTGACATATTAAGCATTTAATATCTAAGTACATTAGCTTCCCACCCACATCCCCTGTTTGAGATGGGTTGAGGAAAATAGTCGGTGCCTGCATCTAAGAGGATGCTGCTCGGCATGCTTGTATAAATGCCTCCCTCCTGGACCTCTTCTTCTTAGGTTTAGTTCCTGACCTAATTAGGCCTGAGCAGGGATCTCGTGACTGCATCAGACAACACCTAAGCCCTGGGAGGGATGTCAGGACCGTTGCTAGTGCCGGAGGGGACGCTTTCAGTGCCGTGGGGATGTGGCACTGGTGGCCTGGTCCTAATTCCCTGTGCCCTGCACGTGGCTCTGCAGCCTCCCGGGTAAAAGAAGTACCCAGATAGAGCAGTGTCCCCAGTACCTGATGGTGACTGGGGTATGCCCTGGTCCAGCCACTGCCGCTTGGCTTGGTGTGAGTGCAGATGGGAGAATCCGCCTTAATTGCGGTGGCATGTCTTGATTGTGTTGCATCTTAATTTCTAGGCCCTTGCTTAACTTGTGCAGTCCATCAGAAGCTCTTGTGAAATGTAATGTGCCGGAGCATCGGCGCAGGAAAAAGCTCTGCCTTCTGTGAAGCCAGACTGTTGCAGCGTAATTTGTTTTGTAAGATTTTGAAAGGCAGTGTTGCAATCTGTAACAGTAGAATAGTGGGAAGATGGTCAGGTGGTTCTTGGGACTTCAACAGACAGATTTCATGTCTGTGTGTTTTTGCAACACCTTTCTATAAAGGGAAACATAATTTAAAATATGATTACTTAGTGTTGTAACAGTCTTCTCAAACGTTTTTGCATTATGCAGAGATCATTATCAGAGGCTGATATTAACTTGCAAAGAATATTATGCAAATCATTCTCCTGTTCTTCTAAAAAGAAATTTCCTTCATAATGCAAAGCGTGACAAAAAAAATTGTGCAGAGGCTTTTGGCAAAATTACATTCAGAAGATGTAACAGTTTTTCTGCTTACTCGCACAATCCATTTGTGCCTTTCTACTGGATTTTCTCAACTCAAGCTGATAAAGGCTGAATTTTAAACTGAGGGCTGGGGAAGGAGGGGGGAGTATCGTACCTCATGGGTTCAGGAACAGGCAGGGAGGCTTTTCAGATCATTGTTTCAGATCCGAGCTGACAGTCAGTAGAGGTTCGGTTCATTCTCAGCTGTTTGTTGGTCTCTGAAATCACTTGGTGCTGGGTCTCCTCTTTCCACCTTGTAGATACCAGCTGAAATCCATCTCAGTGTGTCGCACTCCCATCATGTCCAACAGTTACAGCACTGTTAAGGCTCAGTATTGCTGACACCAGTAAGACCATCCCAAATGAGGGGCACTGACTGGGTGATGGGAGGCTGGACCACAGACACCCGCGGTTGCATGGATGGTCCTGCCCTGGGGTGGTCCAACCTCAGCGTCTTCTTTGTGTTTCTCTGAGCAGCGTTCCTGGAGGAGATCCTGGTCCTGTGGAGTCACTGTGGATTTTGCCACTGACTTCATCCCTTCTCCATGGTTTTTTTTTGGTTACAAGCTGGTGGAATCAGTTCATAGCTGCTCATTTCTCATACAGAAACGAGACCCAACTGAAATCGAGAGAATCATTCTATAGGTATTGGCTGTTCTGTGCTTATTATAGATGGATTGACAAAAATAGACCCTAATAAATATTGTAACTGGTTTAAATGAGTAAAATATTTACAGCTGTGGATGCAGGCAGGGTTGGGAAGGCTCATCCAGTGTAGGCCCCATTTTCCAGGCACTTCCAATCATTTAGGAAAAGTGTAGCATTTGTCCTGGTTTTGTTTTTTCTTGGGCATTTCTCAATACAAATGTGATTAAGAAAAGTCAGGATTCTTCCGAGGTACAGATTGAATTACAGCACCATAAAATGGCAGAGAGAGTTTTCATTAACAGGGGAGGTTTCTAGAGTTTTGTGTGTGTGTCTGGTTAGATAACTCAATAGTTTAAAATCAACCCAAATTAGATCAATACGCTGGAAGTTGTAGTTAGCATTCATCAAGCAACTTAGGCTGGATGTTCAGGCATTGACAGGCTCCACCTCTAGCTGCAGGGTTTCCCTGTTATGAACGGGTGAATACTAATCCTTGTTCGTTCCCTGCTGCAGGGGAATGGATTCATCCCTGGGCTTCGATCTTGAAGCCCTTGGTGGGAGCGGGGTTGGCTGTATCTGGGCGATGGTGCTCAGTTGGATGCCACCACTTATAGCCCTACCAACACAAAATACCCTGTTCTGGTGGCATGGGGCTGAACTTGAGTACCCCAAAAGTGGCCCCAGGTGCAGGGCCAGGGTGTGGTTGTGATGTGATAATTACAGAGATCACAGGAGCTGGCTCTGACCTGTGCTTCCCATGGCCTGCCCTGCGCACGCTGTCCCTGTAAGGAGCTGCTGGTTGAGCATCGAGGTCCTCCCTTCACCTGAGTCACGTATTCCCCTCTGAGACACTGTCCAGTGACGAGGCCAGACACTCAACAGAGCTTGTCCAGGTTGAAGGAAGCCCTCAGAGCCTTCTAAAATACAGTGACATTTCCCAGACTCTTCACTTGTTCTTTCTGTAGGTAGAAGACTCTTTGGTTCTTCTTTCTGCAGGTGAGCCCAGCCTCTGTGCAGGGCTGTGGCATGAAGGCACAGAATTTATTTGGGTTTTATAGGATGTCTTAGAAGAACATTTGCAGAGGTCATCATCAGCTGCTTCATTCCCCCTCCCTTTCCCCATTAACCTCATATTAGCCTGTGCATATCAACAGTGGCTTTTATCCTCTACTGCTCTTTGCCAGGTTTTATGTTCCTACTTGCCTCACTACAACCACATTCTTCCCGTCACGCATGAATAAAAGCAAAGCCGTGGCCAGTGTGATCTCCTGCTGGAGGGAAACTCTTCCCAGCAGACAGAGTGGAAACTGCAACTGGTTATGTAAATGATGGGCAGAGATAAAAGAACACTCAAACGCGGCTTGAGTTGTGAGTATGTGTCTTGGAAAGGAGTTAGAGCAGTGCGGAGCGCGGGTTGTTCCAGGGTGAGTCATGGGCTCACCGTCCCGCGGGCGCTGCCGGGTGTGGAAGCCCATATTCCAACCTTGAGGAATCTTGGAGGACATAGAAGTTTTTAATTAAAACTGTGCCTTGGTTGAGGTTATTTTGCTTTCCCGTGAACGTCTTCATTTCTTCTGCAAGAATTAAATGAAACCCTGGGTATTTTTTTGTGTTTCTGCATATTTATTCTTGAAGTTGAAGCATTAGAAAATAATTGAGTAAAACAAAATCCACAAGGCTTCAAATTACCTCGCGCTTAATGTTTTATTTAAGGGCTTTGCTAACTGGCATCCTTTCTAATGAAGCGGGTCACGCGCTGTGGAGAGCGCTGGGTTTCTGTTTGCCATTTAAATTGGAGGCTGCTTCCCTCAAACCTCGGGCTGCACTGCTGTGAACGGCCGCGCGGTTGTGACTTCCCGGCTCGGGGAGTCTCACTCTGATTGTTCTCAATCACACTAGTGCAAATGAGTGTATCTGAGTTTGGGGGATCCACGCGGTGTTGTCATGGCAATCTCCATAAGGTCAGGAGGAGCTCATGGGTGCTGTTTGCCGCCTCTCCCGGGAGGCCTCTCCTAGTTTGCAAAAGTATGGATCTGGGGGCTTTGGTAAGAAGTTGAAAGCACAATTTGGTAGTGGTTTGGCTGAAAGGATTCTGTGTTTCCTACACGGTAGCTGAAGGTGCCACGGTTCAGGTGAAGGTGATGATGGGCTCATGTCTCATGTGCTGACGAGTCATCGTCCTCTGGGAGCTGTGTCTCATCAGCTCCCGACCTGGTATGTGGACCAGGAACGCTGGGATCCTTATAAAGGTTGCTCCAGAAGGGATCCGTATAAACCAGAGGGACAGTGGAGGGGCCCCATTTGGTGGGCTCAGTTTGCTGCCCTGAGCTCTGGCTTGGGGTTGGTCGGGATGGGGTTTGGTTTTATGTTATTTAAAAAACCAAGAACCAAACAGTTCCCCCCCACACAAAAAAAAAAGCAACCCCAAAGTCCCCAAACCAGCTCAGCTTTCTGGATAACAGGAGGCTGTGCTATCCGGAGCTATAGCACTGGGCAGCTCAAAGCTGTCCCTGTCTCCCACTGCAGCTGGGGCTGTCACCCTGAGTCTGCCCCTTCCCTCCTTGCCCGCAGCAGGCAGGGAGCAGGGATGGTGCTGAGTGCTGCGGTCACTGCAAAGGAATGTGGGCAATGAAGCACATGCACTGCTGGGCTGTAACGCCGGGATCGTGCTCTGCCGTTCCCGTGCACCGCCTGGGAGGGGATTCCTGTAAAAGCTATGTGAACAGTAAACACGGGAGAAGTGGCAAAGGCAGCAAGGGGATGTTTGCTCAGCACCGCCGGGGCAGAGCTCTCCTCTCCTGGTCGTGGCAAAGCCGCAGGATGGTTTTGGTTGCGGACTGCAGGTAAGGAATTGGTAACAGAGTGCCGCTACGTGGGTGCACAGCGAGAGGCTTTTAGAGATGCCAGTGTGGGTCCGGGTGCTTTTGTGAACTTCTGTTTGTGAAAGGTGCTAAAGCTGAAATTAGAATGGAAGCTAAATTGAAATCAAGTGTAAAACTGACCCAAAAAGTCAGTTCATTCTATCATAGAGCCGCAGCCTGGTTTGGGTTGCAAGGGATCCTAAAGCTCATCCAGTTCCAGCCCCCTGATGCTGTTGTCTGTGTTCACCTGGGGTTTTATGTTGTTTAATAACCTCAGTGCACCTTTGGCATGTTTGGATTGTGGCAGCCACACCGATGACTTTACCAACACCTTGTATAGCAGGACAAATGAATTCCCTAAAGTTGGCATGTAGCAAGTCCTGCGTTAGGTGATCTGTGTAGTTGTGGGTTTATGGTTCGGCATTCCCAAATTCTTTTTGTTTCTTAAGAAAACCCCGAGACCACAAACAAAACAAACCCCCAAAATTAGCCTTATTCATAGAGAGCCATTATAGCGTTTTGATTTACAACTAAACGCATGTTAAATCTGCTGTCTCCTTGCTAGCTCAAAGAAGTTATCCGTACACACCCCCCCCACCCATCTTCATGGGAGCTATTAGACAGGTTTAGCACATTTATGTGGAAGGTGCTTGGTTTGAATGATCTGATGTTACTTAGTGATTGAGACCAATGTTGTACAAAAAGGTATGAGGTCCATGTTTAAAATGAAAGGAAAATCTTCAGTTCTGTTGGCTGTGGAGGACGTGAGTGCGCCTCTCGGATGCACGTATGGCTGTTATACTGTGTGTGTTACCTGCACTTAACTGCTCCTGGGTGTCCTGCCTTTCAGGCTGTTGATCCCCGCCGAGCTTGTCCTCTCACCCCCGACAAGCGCTCGCACATCAGAGCAAGAGGACAGGTTCTCACTGGCCTTGGCACCTTGGAGGTGTGCAGACACGTTCACCCCTCCCGAGCCAGGCCTGGCTTTGCCCCTGCCTGTGCAGGCAGCAGCCGTGCTGAGGGTGCCCTGGCACCGGGTCCCCACACATGGCAGGGGACACCCGGTCTGTTATCTCTGCCCTGTGACTTGTCTGCCCATCATGGGGTTGCTTTGACCTGATTTTCTCTAGGACTCTACGCAGAATGAGATTAAAGGTTTTTAAAGGTCAGTTTAAAGGTTTTTAAATGAAATTTTAGCTACTGCTGTATGTCAAAGAAGTGTTTCTTAGATTCGAGTGTAGATAGGAGTTAGGCTTAAAAGAACCCAACAAAACACTTGGAATTTATCATTAAAAGCCTATTTACATTTAAACAACCATTTTAAATGCTCTTTCTCTGTGCTTTCTGCAGAGATACAAAGCAGAGGCTGGGCTCAAAACAAAGCTGGTTTTCTCAGCTGACCTCCTGGCACATGGGTGTTCTCATTTACTGCAGCCTCGCATCCGCACACATGCACACAGGGCTTAAGCCCTTCATCTGGCACCTGTACTATAGCTGTTAAGAACCTCCAGTCATCCCTCACACTGGCTTTTGTCGGTTGCTTGATGTCTAACATGTTCCCTTCAGCTTTGGTGTCAATAGCATGTGAGTAAGCTGAATACCTGCATTTCTGAACAATGGCTCATGGTGATTTCCTCATTTTCCTCGGTGAGCTCAGGCTGCTTGGGGTCTCCTTCCTGTGCCAGAAAGACTGTTTGCTCATACAAAGTTCTTCATTGTAATAGGGAAAAAAATCAATTTGATTACTTTCATGTCAGCATGCATGTCTAATGGCTTAGAAGTTATTGCAGCCATAAAATATACAGTATCATTTCTCTCTCACTCTGAAATTTGACAGGATTAATATAGTCAGCATGAAATCTTAGTCATAAAGTCGACCATAAGTGATGGTAAAATTAGCTGCTGAAATCGTCTGCTTATGGAAAGCATCTTCTGTTTTTCCTTCTGGGAAAAAATGCCAAGGGGCTGGCGTGCGGATGGAACGGAGCTTGCAGCATCTCAGGCTCTAATAGAAATATGTCCCTTTCATCCCGTGCTCTTCTGACAAGGGAGATGGTGAGTGCTGCTCAGCTCTGTGATGTCCTGCAGCCCGCTCATGGGCTGGCGTTCGCGTCCAGTGCAGCCCTGATGGGGGGAACGCGGCTCTCCTGCATCCCCCCCTCCCCTGTGAGCCATTCCATGTGTGAGCTGAGCAGGGTGACCACCTTCATCAGGGTGGGAGGAATGCCCATGGGAAGCTGCCTGCCTCTGAGCTGAGACGGAGAAACCTGTGCTTGGAGCTGAGTTTCCTCCTGGTCACGCTGGGTGCCAGCAGTGGAGCCCAGCAGATGACCAGCGCAGCCTCCTTCCTGCTTAGCTACCTCCAAAACTGCCTTTGGAAGTGGAGATGGAGTGCCAGGGTTAGGCTGGGGGAGGTTTGCTGACATCTACTCCTTCACCAGCCCAGCCTTTGAATTACTTGTTACTGGTTTTGTTTAATGACAGCTCCTTTCGGCTGCGTTGTGTAAGGTGCCCATAGCTGGTTTTCTGCTATTGAAGCTGGTCCCAGACAGAAGGAAGGAGCTGGCTGTTGGTATCTTTAATATCATCTTTAAATTAGCCCAAGGGAAGGCAGCAGCTTGCATCTGGGCATCATTTACCCACTTCAAGAGGTCCAAGAGTAGGGTTCATTGCGAGCCCTTGACCTGCTTGGCTTTGTGAGAGGAAATTTCTCCCGTCTCTTGATCAAAGACAGGCAGGGTTTTACTTCTGAGGGGGCTCAGGGGTCCCTCGGGTTGTACCCGGACGCTCCCACCTCCGCTGGAGGCTGTTGTCCTGCTGGTTTCACGTGTTCTGCCTCCCTTGGCAGCCTGTTGTGAAAAGTTAATATCTGGTCATTGGTTTTGGCTGCATCTCCAAGGCAACTTCATTCATACGCCAGCTCCCGGTTCATACCGATCCGGACATGCCTAGATGACTAACTCCGGGCTCCTGTTACACTGTCCCAGAAGAGCTGTTAACTCCTTCGGCCCAGGTAGGTGATGGTACAGCAAAGAGGGGGCACACAGGGCGGGTGGATGCCACAAACACCCAGCAAATGCCGACGTGCTCTGTTCCCCCTCCATCCCATCTGCTTCGGTTTGCTCCCAGTGCCCCGTCCAGCCTGGAGAGTAAAGAGCACGTCACTGTTGAAGATCCTTTTCAGTGCAGAAAGGTCCCAAACTAAGTTTGTTTCTCCTGAAATTATTATGCTTCATTATCCTTGGGTTTGGGCAGAGCACTGCCTTTGGGATCTAAACTCACTGAAGAGCTTGGCTGCGTGGTAGCCGTTTGCTCTGGAATGCAGCTAAAATGTCATTTTGCATTTCATGCACAGCCAGAGGGGGGTATTTCCTCCGAGGGGCTGGTGATGCGGTGAGGCCACCACGTTCCTGATGTGTGGTGGAGGGCCATGAGCCCTGCGAGATGAAGCTATAACAGGTTAAACACGGAGATGCCCAGTGTTGCTGCAGCGCCCGGTCCCTCGCTGGTGTGCCTGTTTCTCTTTGGGTTTGTCAGATACAGATTTACAGCCCCCAGAGACTCCGTTTGCTTCTCACCAAAAGACGTAGGAAGGAGGAGAATGAGCCAACCTCTGGGGGCTTTTTGCTGTTTGTTTCTCTCACAGCAGTGCTTAGAGGTGCCGTTGCACTAGATGATGATGGTATGTCCTTAATCCCCACCACTCACTGGGATGGGTCCTGCAGTGCCTGGCGTTCCCTGTTGGGGCAAGTGGCTTGTCTCCAGGGAAGCATCCGACCCCAGGAAGGAGTGGGACTGGGAGAGGGGCAGAGCAGGACCAGCTCACCCCAGTTTGGCTTGAGCTTGCTGAGTGTCACTTGGACGTGATGCTGCACTCTTCCCTTGATGTGTTTGAACACCGACATGATCCACGTATCCAACCTGGATGTTGTGATGCTGCTTTTGTGAGGGTCCTGGAGGTGATAGGGCAAGAGCATAAGCACAAGTAGGCAAAGCACGCTGGGTTTTACTGGTTCCTGTCCTCCTTGCAGCCAAAGTGGGGTATCAGCAGCAGAAATCAAGGCTCAGGGTAGCCCCGAGGATCACTAAGATGTACAAACTTGAAACCCTGTTAATTTTTTACCACCTAATGCACCGTGGGAGATCCATTACGCTGAAACATCAGGTGGAGAACTGAGCACCCTGGGAATACGAAGCTGCTGGGACTCATGACCGTGCTCCTGGCAGCAGAGGGAATACTCTGTGGAAGAGTTAAGTAGGGGAACATCAGGGAGATTCCCCCAAGGACCTGGGTACAGCCCAGGCACCACGTGTGGAACCCACTGTCTCGCCAGCCTCCGTCTTCAGGTGCTGCTTTCCCTTTGCAGAGAAGACAAACTGCTGTAGGACTCTTTGGCTGCTATAGAACTCTTAAATTTTAATAATAGATTACCATTAGTACCAGCCTTATATAATGCACACCTCATTATTGCTTACTCCGAATAATTTTGCAGCCTCTTTATAGAACCTTGGAACTTTATTTGCTGAGTATAAAATATGCAGGAATGCATGAATAGTTTTCAGACTCGGTACCCTAAACTAATACAGTGTGCCTCTCTTTTTCACCGTGCGCCGTGATTGAAGTCACATTAACATATTTACCTTCAGTGCTCCCAGGAGCAGCATTAAAGAATTCAAGAGGTGATTCAGAATAGTCTCCCATTTACTGGAGAATGAAAGCTGGGTTTCAGTTCTCAATAAAACCAGGCAAACACTTGACTCCCTTTCAGCTCTGCAGCCTCCTTCCTCCCCTTGCAGGTCCTCGGACTTATCAACAGATGGTAGCAGTATTATTACCGCCATGTTCCCAAAAGGAAGCTTTTTATTTCATTTTATTGGTTTTTCAGGATGGGGGAGAAAGCAGGGACGGAGGAGAGGGAGGGAAGGAGTTATAACAAATAGCACCGGAGCGGAGCTGCTATTTTAATCTGAAATAAGGGAAGGGATCAGCGTGATTGTTGCCTCGCTGCCTGCGAGCGCTGGTTTGCTCTGTGGTGTTGGTTACGTTATCGTGCTCTGCCTCAGTTTATCTGGATGTGGTAACCGCTTCCTAAGGCAAGTCCTGAAGCATAGTTTTTGCTATGTGTTGACATCTTCCCAGGAAGAAAAGCCATGTAAATGCAGGGTTAGGAAATGGGAATGGTTGCTTTATTGCCCAGAGGGTTCTTTATCCTTACCAGTCATCACCCGGGAGCTGCCTGTGCTGTGATTTATTCCTACAGCTATAGGATGCAATGCCTATAGCTCCAAGGATTTCAGACCCCACAACAGCCGGGTTCAGGGGTGCACGTTCCTGCCTGAAGCCCCAGGCTGCTTCACCATCACCTCTGCTGTGGGCTTCCCTGGGGAAGCACCACCTCTGAAGCGTATCAGTGCTGCAAGGAAAGCTTCAACCCCCTTGGTTTTCCTGACCAGGTAATAAACTATGGGGAGCAGGGCTGTGGAAGGAGCCCTTCGCTCAGCTGGGATCAGCTGGAACCTGCAGAGGGACAATTTTCCTTACCACAGACCAGAGGTACTGCAGTGTCTTTTTTTCCTTGCCTGCTCCAAGATGAGGGAGTTATTGCAGCAGATGTTGGCTCCTGAGAAAATGGGTTAATGCTTGGTGGTTCGAACGGTGTGGCAGAGAAAAAGAGCTTATTTGTGTGAGGTTTTGGCTAATGGCCGTGCGAGTGTTGCGGAGCGTTGCAGCAAGCTTCCTGGGTTTCGCAATCGCCATGGTTCTGGTTTAACTGGCCAGAGAGATTGTCAAAACCACACAAGTAACTGGGAAAACAGAGGCAAATCACTTGCTGCAGGGAGCTGAAGGACCTTGTGTTGGGGGTGGAAAGGCTGCAGGTGTCTGAGCAAGCAATTGAGACTTGAAGCTGCGCTGACCTCGGTTTTATCATCTCTTGGTTGATGAAGGGTGGCTGTTGCTGTGGGGCAGGCCAGGACAAACCCCTCGTAGAAAGCAGAAGTAACTCCCAGGCTCAGGGTTCCCTGGGAGAACAGGGATGTTTGTCATTCCCAGTTCATGGGAAACGGGAAAAGAGTGGTTGTGCAAGGGAGGGAAAGGCTGCTGGTGCACGAACCATCCCTGCTCCAAGGGCAGGGACCTTGGGGGAGGCAGGTCCCAGCTCTGATGTAGAAGCTCTTTCTCCTGCTCTTCATCTGCACTGGCAGGCAATAAGAAAAGGAGAGAGATGTATTGCATGCACATATGAAATGCATCCGTGGAAGGTACTGATGCAGGTGAAAAGAGAGCACGGACTGAGAAACACGGTTGGTTTATGTTCAGTGATATTGGTGCAGTGAGTCATAGAGTCATGGAATGGTTTGTGTTGGAAGGGACCTTAAAGCTCATTCAGTTCCAACCCCTGTCACGGGCAGGGACTGCTTCCACTAGAGCAGCTTGCTCCAAGCCCCTGTGTCCAGCCTGGCCTTGAACACTGCCAGGGATGGGGCAGCCACAGCTTCTCTGGGCGCCCTGTGCCAGCGCCTCAGCACCCTCACAGGGAAGAGCTTCAGCCTCCCCTCTGGCAGATTAAAGCCATTCCCCTTGGCCTGTCCCTACAGGCCTTGTCCAAAGCCCTTCTCCAGGTTTCTTACAGGCCCCCTTAGCTAGTCCATACTGTGATGGTCACATCCTGTCTCACTGACATAATGCCATCTCGTTGGGGAAGGCTGCTGGTCCCTGGTCTTACACCGGTGGCAGGGCTGCTCCCCACCAAGGCCTCAGCCCAGGTCCCATCCAGAACTGATGGAGGTGGAAGCTGCTCTAAGCTGGGAGGGCAGGGAGGAGTTTCAGCCTGCACGGAGTGAAGCCAGTAGAAAGGCCGACGTGCAGGAGAATGCAGGTGCAGTGTTGCTGTTTCTGAGAGCATCCCTGTAGGAACGACTTGTGCTGTGTCAAAGTGTGGTGGTGATGAACTGCGGCTGGTGGGGATGGAGGAAACCTCAGGCCGTCTCCTGGGCACTTCTGCACTGGGGTCTTTGGGGAAGGGTGGCCTCAGCATCACCCTTCAGCCACTGCTGCCACTCTGTCCCCCAGAGGAAACCCATTTCTGGGTAGGGTCCCTGGGGCCACGTGCCCGCACAGCCGAGTCGGGGGCGTGCGGCATCGCCCGGCACTGCATCCCCACGCTGCTGGTTAAATGGCTAATTAGCTTCCATCCGAACAGCAGCATAAACCAGGAATAAATGGAATTGGCTTCGTAAAATTAGCACTTAAATATTTTCCCAGGCAGGAAAAAAAACACATTTGCTTTCCATGCAAAACATATAAATCTTGGAAAAGTTCCCGAAGTTGCGTGTTTAACCGTTAGATCGGGTGTTTGTAGCACTGAAGTGGTTATTCCTCTGCATAATTATTTTTCCTTTTAAAAGGAAGCTGAGATGTTGGCGAGGGAGACATTTTAAGTGAGTGCTGGGGATGAACAAGAGTGAAGGGAGAGTCAGGTTTAATGATGATTGCTTTGCTTTGCTTTCTCACTGTTGGAAAGGAAGCACCTTCTCCTCATCCCCTCCCCGTGAGGACTAACCACAAATGCTGCTTTTACCATTGTGTTTTGGGTCTGTTTCTGCTTATCTTACAGGTTTTATTGGCACATGTGTCTGGTTGCTCGTTTCTCTTTAATCCTCCCAAAATACAGGAGCTGTTACTGGAGTTGATTTAACGTGGTGGAGTCTCTGCATAGTTAAAATTGCGGATGCTGTATAAAACACGGGCTCTCCTTGTCCTTCCCGACAGCTCCAGTGCAGAAGATGCTGCAGTGGGATGCTCCGTTACCTAACCAGTGTGGGCAAGGGGTGGAAGGGAAGGGAGCAGCTTCCTCCAGCAGGGCAGGGCCATCGGAGCCACTCACCCCTTTGCCATGTGCTGTGGTAGCAGGCAAGGGGTTCCTGTGGGAAATGGGGGGCTGGCACCCAATGGGGGGTTTCTCCCTCCAGCCACCGGCACTATTTGCCCAGGATGGAGATTTCCAAATCTTCTTACATTGCCCTTCCCTCATGCTCACCCCATGAGGGACCCCGCTGTATCTCTGTGTATAAATACACAGATAAGGAGCAGAAAATCACCATTTCACATATAATCCGCGTGGTGATGCTGTCGAGACCTGTCACCGTGGCTCGTGTGATGCTCAGCTGGAGTTGGCATCACCCTGTCCCCATCCTGGGGTGCAGGTGGGTGGCAGGGGGGCAGCACCCCCAGCCCGGCCGTGGCACTGGGATGCGGGTGGGAAGGGGGACTGGAGATGATGGAGAAGCAGGTCTGTAGTGAGTGCCCTGCCTGGAGCGGGTCAGGCTTTGGGATGAGGACAATGAAATGGGTTTGGGGGTCTCCTTATTTGATGGAGTGTCAAAACAAAATGATTTCTTGTCATTACTCAGGGTTTCTCGGAGCACTTTCTGCACGCTTTGCTGTCATTAACAGCCACCAGTCCAGAGCTGGAGCTGCTTAATTTATCTGTGTGCTCCTCACACCTTTGTGTTTTATAAAGCAGCCGCCTCTCGGGGTCTGGCCGGGAGGCAGCGGTGCCTGTGCGCTCCCGCTAATCCAGGAGTGAATCAAAGCAACTTTTTACAAAACAAGATTCTCTCGCTGTTGCAAAAGAGCTTTGGGGAAATCTGGGTTTTGTGGTTAAGGATCTTACCCTGATGCACAAGGAAAATGATGTGTAGCTTTTATTTGGCCCAAAGGATTCTTACAACATTATCCGTATTTCCTTTAATTTGTGGGATTTCTAGTAAATGGGCTTAAAAATAGGTCCGGGCAAGATGCCAGGGTACATATGAACAGCAAGAAGGCTCTGCAGGCTGCGAGCAGCTCGCTTTCACTTCTCCCTGGGCGCGGGCTGGGACGGGGCGAGCGCTCACCTTTGGGGTTAAATTTAACGATGCCCCTGGAATTCGTTGGAAGTTGATAGTGCGGAAAAGGCCTTGGAGCTCCTTCCCAGGACTGGTGCAGTGTTGTAGAGCCAGACACAGGTCTGGAAAGGGGCAGGATGAGCTGTGGCGCCAGGTAGGGCTAGAGCATGGCGGGGGGAACACCCTCACGTGAGTCCCTGGACCCGTTTTGCTGATGGGACTGGGGACTTTGGAGACCCGGTGACTTGGCCATGATTTTTATGGTTTAGTTTTTCATTCTCAGGAGTCTCTTAAAGCCCTTTTTAAAGCAGGAAAAACCTCATGAGGGAGAGGCTATGGCTGGAGCCGGAGCGACTGCTTGTGCCCGGCTCCCTTCGGCGATGTCCTCCTGGCCCTTTCTTCAAAGTCAGTCTCGGTTCAAGTGACTTCAAAATGCTTTTTTCCCTGGGGACAGCCACCCACAAAAGCCTTTCATTAAGACGTAGTGGGTTCACGCAGCTGGAGCCCCAGCGGTAAAGGGAAGGTAAGTGGGGAATGATGCCAGCTCGCTCCGCGTTCCTCGGCTGGGCAAGGGCGCCTCAGCTTCCCCAAACGTGCCAGCTTTGTCCTGTTTCTGCACAATTTAGTTCATTTGATTTTAATTAAATCTGTGGGCATAAGCCTGTAAAACTTTAGTGTGAGGACCGCAGATGCTGCGCCTCTCTGCTGTGAGCAGCTTCTCGGGAGACGAAGAGGAGGAGCAGGGAGATGGATGAAGGGCAGGAAGGTTTTGAGCTTCCTGGGAGCAGCAGTGCTGGATCGGTGCTGCGGGCAAGGAGAGGTGTGGGGAAGGGAAATGCAGGGTTGTGGCAGCAAGGCTGCGGTTGGGTTGGGATTGCAGCAGGTCCTGTGGGTCATGACAATGAGGAACCCTCCTTGCACAAGCAGCGTGTGGGTGCAAGCTCACACCGTGCCTCTGCCAGCTCTCTCGAACTCAAAATGTGCATTTTCACGTGTTGGTGGTGAGGGACTTCCGTAAAATCAAGAGGACCCTGGTGCCTGATGCAGAAGCAAGGTTGTTAAAGGGAAATTATTGATGCCATTGGCAGTAATGTTCTAATAACACTTTCATACGAGGGTATCCAGTTGCTTTACCAGTTATTAAGTCTTGTGATGCCTCTGTGAGCTGGGGGAAGTGCAGTGAATTGGGTTGTACAGGTGAGAACCCCAGGCCTCATCCCTGCTCCCCCTCCTGGCACAGCCTGGCTCCTCATCCTCTGCTTTTCCTTAGAAGTCAGTAAGAGCTGTTGTAGGATCCAGCCCTCCAGCGTTGTGGTGGCTGCGGGCTGGAGTCCCACAAGCCATCCATGCCCAGTTCCCAGTCCTCTTTCCGGAGGAGGCAGGTGAATTTGCTGCAGGGATAATATCCGGGATGTGTCTGGAGGGCACTGGGCTCCATGCCACAAAACCTTTCCATTTCCAAGCAGCAGCTGAAGGGGCTCTTGGGCCTTTCCCATGGAACTGATGGTGGGTGCTGCAGTAGATGCAGGAGCACCACAGGGCAGCTCCCAGCTCCGAGGGTTTCTCCATGTTTCAGGAAAGAGCAGAGCAGAGACCGCCCCGTGCTATTTCAGCATGGGTTTGGTACATTGTGAGCTTAGAAAGCATCTGTGTCCCTCCGGACATGGAGGTGCTGAGTGCAGGCACCCCAAGACACCTCTTTAATCATCCAGCTTTAGCATTTAGCAGCTTCCAGCCCCAGGAACTCCTTCCCTCCTGCCCTGGCGATGCTGAAGCACCACCCTCCAACCAGCGCAGTGCTGGAGCAGAAGTTCACATTCAAGCTGATTCTTCAACTTTCCCTCCTTGAGTGGAGATCAGCTTTCCCGGCTGGCCCGGAGGAAGGGGCTCCTGTTGTTTCTTCAGAAACCAAGGTTAAATGAGCAGCTGCAGCACGGCTGGGTGGTAAATGTAAAGGGTTTGGGGAGATGAGCACTGGCCTGGGCAGTGGGTCATGGCCAGGGCTGCTGCTGGGTTCCATCGCCAGGGCTGGGATGTGTGAGGTCCCCTCTTCAAACAGTGTCATCCCTGCTGCAGGCCCCTTTGGTGTTCCTTCTGAAGAACGGCTGGGTTTGTGCGTGTTGCTTGGGTTTAGGGTTTTCTTTGTTGTTGGTTTTTTTTTTTCCTTGAAGATTTTTAACTGAGAGACAGCAAATTTAATATTTTCTGTGTCTTGGATGTGTTGTGATTTACATTTGATTTTAGGCATAATTAGAAATGCAAGTAGAGCGCTTTGTGTTTTACCTCTGCTTCGACTATTTATGGCATGATATGCAAATGAAGCAAGCTATGAATATTAAAGATTAGAGTATGTTACAAAGTATCACTGTCTTTAATGAGTTGGGTAATGGGCACAGGCTTTGCACACACTTTAATATGGAGGTGGTTTATGTTGTGTGCCGGCTCTGCAGCGCTCGATGCCGGGTTCGGTTACATCCCAAGAGAGCGGGGCTGTGATTTAAGCCCCATCGAGCCCCGCGTCAGCTGCAGTAGGTAGGTGCCATTTCCAAGCGTGCCCATGACAAAGGCGGCTGCGGCTGGCGAAGGGTGTTGATGGATTATTTCACAGAGACTGTTTCAGTTCTTGTCTAGGTCAATCCGTTTCATCTGCTGCAGTGTTGTAGATGGAGCTGAGAATATGAAAGCACTCATCGACCTTTCAAGGTGCTTTGCAGCACTGGGAGGGAATCTTAAACACGCTCCTGCCGGAATGGAGCTGCTGCTGTAACATCACACAGACCCCAAGAAATTAATTTTGCCATTCCTTGCCAATTAGATTCATTGTCAGAGAATTATTTGGGGGTTTATTGGCACATCTGAAGGCATTTGAAGGAACATCTTATCTGCTGGATAGCAGAGGGTTGGGAAGTGGGCTCCTTGGATTAACTCTTTCTTGCCGTGGGAGCGTGGGCAACCCGGGTGGGATGGGTTTATCTCTAAACTAGTAAATGGCTTTAAACCAGTATCATAGTTATAAAGGAGGAAGGTTGCGGTGTCCTGGGGCACTGCGCTGCAAGCAGCGGTTTCACCCATGGGTAATCTGAAGAAGCAGCAGTGGGGTCCCTGCAGGATGCTGTGGGGTGATGCTGGGGGGCTGCAGGAGATGGGGCTGGGGGGGAACCAGCCAGGGAAGGGAAGCAGCGGGTTTTGTGCCGAATGGGGCTTGGGGAGGGTGGGCGGCGGGGAGGGAGAAGGCAGCATGCCCCGGGGAGCGTGCTTTTGAGATTGGAGGTATTTAAATTACAAATTTGGATGAGGAAGATTGTCAGCAGTATTCAAAACAGTGCTGAAATTCTTTTGAAACACTGTCGAGCTGTGCTGTGGCAGTTGAAAAGTTTGGCACACAAGAACTTGGCCCAGAAGTTGCTGCTTGGGTTTTTTCCTTTAAAACTCAATTCATCTGTATGCAAGTATCCCACATGCTTAAGGCAAAAAATCCCACCAGGCTCAACAGTGGTTTGAGGCAGACCCGTGTGAAGCTGCAGAAGTGACCGGTCTCTAATGGCAGGGGGTTCTGTATTTATACTTTTTAATTAAAATCATAATTTTACAGTGCTTGTATCTACTCTTAATGTTGCCCGTTCGGCTGTGGCACAGCAGCACACGACTTGTAAGATGTCAGCGTTGGCTCTGAGGGATGTACTTGACCCTATAGAATCATAGAATAGTTAGGGTTGGAAAGGATGTGAAGATCATCAAGTTCCAACCCCCCTGCCATGGGCAGGGTATATATATCTATATCTATCTATCTATCTATATTGACCATATCTAATCTACCTTATAATAGTTATATAATGCAATATTCTGGGCTGCAGCGTTGTCTGGGGGTGGTTTAGGCCATCGCACTTGGAAGCTTTGGGCAAAATTTGTTTCACCCAGTGAATGTTTTTGTTGTAAGAGCAGAGAAATCAAATGGGAAGTCGGTGTTGAGTCTCTGGTACCTTCCAGGCTCAATGCTGGGATCGGGGAGCAGGAGATGGGTCCGGAGGGAGTTTTCCTTTCAGGAAATTGGGAGGGGGACAGAGACTTGTTTGCTGAAGTGCAAGCAATGAATGCAATGTGTGGAAAATGCAGGTCTCCTGATTTGCCCCCGTTCTGCTGGGGAAAGTGGGCGTCAGGCTGGGGTGACCCCCTCACATCACTGATTTCAGGTTTCTCTGGGGGTTTTGGTGCATGATCGGAAACCTCAGTTTTGAGAAGCATTCCATGCAATCTGTTCCTCGCTTCTCTGGACCTAGAAGCACAGAGTTAAATGTCTGCAGTCTCTAACTTGCCTTTTCTGCAGGCTTATACTTCCATTAAGGATCAGGCTCCGATGCAACTGGAGCTTTACTTTATCGAGTATTAAAAGTTTAATGAATAAATCTCTTCCTTCGCCAGGACTTTTGGGCAATATTGTTTCCCAGTGCTGAAATCCCAATGGAAACACGGCGATCCTGGGGCTCGGGAAGGGTTAATTCTGTCATACCTCCTTTTGCCTTAAAGCAGGGAGAATAAGCTGCAGCCAAAAGTAAAAGTCATTAATTTGAAGACAGAGATGTAAGCAAAGTTTCCTTCCCCTCTGCAGGCTGGTCAGGGTAGGCTATGCAGTAATTGAAAAGTAAAGGCAATTGAATTACAGGCTCCTGTCCAAACGGAGCGCGATTTCTTCTTCTTCTTTTTTTTTTTCCACCCTCCATTGCATCAGAACTAGGCAGTATTCCTGATGTTCTCATGTGTGTTAATGCTGACTCACAGACTAACTTGCACAAGAAAAAAACACACAGGCAGCTCCACCATACTAGGTAATGAGCTCTAGCAAGAAGCAGCGTCTGATGTTTTGTAAGCTTTTTTAATTGACCTTTTAAGATATTTACTTTATTTTAAGGCTTTCTCTTCCGTAGTGGTAGAACTGAGTCATGCATGTTATATATATATTGCTAGCTCTGCCGTTGTGTACGGGGAGTGAGGAGAATACCATTCAGCATGGCACTTGTCTTTTTGATGTGTTACGGATGTGGATTAGCGTTTGGATGGGATGCAGGCAGTGCAGGCGTTGCGGAAGGTGATGGGGTGCTCTGTGCTTTCTGGTGGCTGTAACTTACTCGGGGTCTTGAGTTTTTATTACATAGCAAGCAATGAAATCCTGCAGGGTAACTGTATTTTCCCTTCTTTTCTCCATGTCTCTCCCTTCCCTTTTATCCTTACAGCGATGTGGAAAAGAAATGAAAATGTTGCATTTTCTATTTTTGCTTTCCTTGCTTTGAGAGCTCTGAAAACCAGCGATAGAGAAGGGAGGGAAAGAAACCCCAAACTTAATTAAATAATAATGGCAATAACACGCTTCGCCCTGGCTGCCTGACGGCACTGTTCGGAGGCAGCAGCCTGCCGGGGGGGTGACCTCGAGCGGCGCTGGAGTGGCCAGCCGGCCGGTGACTCACCTTGCAGCAGCACGGAGCCTGGGGGACCAGTGCCACCAGTGCCGGGCTCCCTGGGGATGACCCCATCACCGCATCCCGCGGGGCTGCAGCATCACCGTTCATTTCGTTCACTTTTCCATCTCCCCCCCCGCTTCATTCCCTGCCCGTGCCTGCGGGGCTGTACTTTCTGTGCGAACTTTCAGGGTTCGGAAGCAAGCGGAGCCCCGTGCCGCATGTGTGCTGCGTGCGCGGTGCTTGTGGGCTACTCGGTTAATATTTGCAGATCCAGTTCCTGCTCTCTTTAATAGGGCAGAAATCGCCTTCTCTCACCCATTGCCCCTGGCTGCTACACTAAAAATAGGGACGGGTCGCGCTGCTTGCCACTTGCAGCATTTCAGACATGAATACCTGGGAGCTGCAGGGGCAAATGCTGCAGAAGGGGAGAGGAGTCTCGCTGGTGCTGGCATTCGCTTCCCAAACTTAACCTTGTTGGCTTTCCCCTGCCAAAGACGGGCATTCAGCAGTGCCGGCGTTCCCGGCGTTTCGCAGTCATTCCCCAGCCCCTCTCCCATCCCCTCCTGCGTTTTCTTCCCCCCCAAACCCCAGCGGGGGCAAAGGGGAGGCTTGGTTTTGGGGTGGTGGGGGGGGATGTATGGACTTGTCTGCTTTGCTCCTCTGTTGCCTGATACAGTGATCTGCATGGAAGGGGTGGTGATGGTGATGGAATATGCCCAAAGCAGACCTGAAATGTGTTTTATTTGACTTTATTTAACTCTTTCTCTCGCTGACAGCGTTGCAGCAGCTCCATGCTTGGGGAATGGTACTTTGCCTCCGAGTTTTGCAGTTAGCTCGTGCCTAGTTTAATTGGGGCTTATGTAAAAAGTGTGTTTCCTTCTCATTACAAAAAGGGGGGGGGGCACCCCCGAAAAGCTGGGTGCGTGGTGTGGGTCTGGGGACAGCGGGTGGCTCTGGGGAGCCCCTGGGTGGGTGACATCCCCCTGGCAGCCTCAAAGCCAAGGGGGGGGGGGGGGATTTTCTCCCTCTCTCCTCATTTACAGAAGAAAGGGAAGTTTCCTTTGACCCTTTGGGGCCTTCAAGGGCAGGACTTTTCAGCTCTTTTCTTTTGAGGGGTTTGGCTGGGTGGGGGTGAAAGCCCTCGGCCCCTTTTGTCTCCCATCCCTGGAGGGTCCTGCTGCCTTTGTCCCTGCCCAGCGCACCTTCCTGGAGGGACCTTGGGTTTGGGGGTGTTTTCAGGTGTGTGTGTGTGTGTGTGAAGTCTCTTTGTACACTGGCTAAGAGAAAAGCCCATTTAAATCCATTATCTGATTATTTGTGATCACTCCTGGGGGGTGGCTCTGATGCCAGCATCTTACTCTAGGTCGATGCTTTTTCCTCTGTTGTCGCCTTGCCCCCGACCTGGGGGCAGGAAAATAGTTTAGGAAAGAGCAAACCTGCTTTTTTTTTTCCCCTCCCCTTCCCAGAGCGTGTGAATGCAGAAACTGGGAATTCTCCAACTCTCATGGAAGTTGTCTCAAATAACGGCTGCATTTTTGATGAACCTCCTGTGACAGAGGCTATGACTTTACAAAAACCATGCAGACATGTATAGGTTGTCCTGCCCTATCCAAGGGATAGGGAAAGAGGCTGCAATCGGAAAACAATGATGTCTTGCTTGAAGGGTCAGGTACCTTCAATACTAGGGGTGGGAGGGGGGCTTGGCTGGTTTTAATCCTGTTTTGTCCCAATTTTTCCCATTTAATAGGAGGTCCATGGGATGATTGTCACCTGGAGGACATGGCAGCCCAAAAGGGACTTTTTAGGGTTGTGATGGTGCTCCTGCACCCCAGGGCACAGCTCAGCTTGGGAGATGAGACTGTAAAATACAGTTTACATCTGTAATGGCTAAGGTCATTTGCCTGCAGCACAGCTCTCCCCGTGTCAGATGGACTGAAGCCATTCCAAACCATTCAAAAGCCGCTCGGTGCTCTATTAAAAAGAAATAAATCCTATTTAATAGAGGAGATTTTAAATGAGACATTATCAGGCATTATTGCATTCGCTATCTGGTCACAGGAATGTTTTGCTGCTGTTGGGTTCGGGGGGTGGGAGGTCTGGGGGTGAGCAGGTTCTGCTTGGCTTTCAGGTCTGCTTTTATTTCTTGTATTTTTTTGGGGGGGGGCATTGATTTGTTGGGGTTTTAGATTGGGTTTTTTGTATATTCTGGTCCTACAGAGGCAGAGGTAGAGAAGGGAGGAGGAAATAACGCAGAGGTCCTGGCCAACACCATATTGAAGTGGTTTGGGCTTTTCAGCTTGCTGGTATTGGCTTTGCTCACGTTCCTCAGTGCTCTTTCTAGACCAAACACAGCTTTTCACCATTTCCCTTGGGCACATTTCAGGGCCTTTTTTCTCTGGGAAAACTGGAGGTTTAGACCATTGCTTGGCTGCTTTGTGACCAGCAGCTACAAAGCCTGCTGGAATCAGAGCTGAGACCACCAGGAGCTGGAGTGATGGGATTTTGGAGGTGGGATCCCTTCAGGATGGTCAGGCCAGGCTGCAGTGCAGGGGAAGGGGCACCTCAGGAGGACTCAGTTTTGTGGAGCCTCTTGGTTCAAACTCCAGTGTCTCATAGGAGGTTTTACATAAAATCTAGGCAGTGATTTGCTAGGCTGGGGCACTGTGGTGCTTCTCACTGGCTTAAACATACCCTGAAGCAGCATGATTTTGGTGGGTTTAGAGAGACACGGGTTCCTCCTGGCATGCCTGGCTTGTTTACAGAGCAAATTCGAAGCAACATGAATAATTGATATCTATTTTAAGCCGTTTGTCTGTGCTACCAAGCTGTCCTTGGCTAGTCCTGCCCTGCCAGGTTTCTCCGAGGCAGGGGTTATGAGAGGCTCCAGGGGGGTCCAGTCCAGTGCCTCCCTGGTCTCTCTTCCAGCTTTAAGGGAGCTCTTGCTGGAAGAAAAGAGAAGATCCTTCTGCACCCATGATGTGCCATCACCAGGGATGCTCAGGTGCCTGAGTGGTGAAGTTCTGTTTCCTTAAAGTGATTTTCACAGATACAGGGTGGATCCGTGCTGGCCAGGGCAGGCTCCTTTCCTTCTCCAGTGCAGGTGGGCAGTGTCATGGCTGGAACAGGTCTTGGGCTCTCAGGCTTGGCTGTCATTGTGTCACCTCTGACCTCCTTGCAGGATGTCACCTTGGTCCTTCTCCTCCTCCACACGAGACAGAGCTCCCATTGACCTGACCCAGGGTTTGGATGAACCCTTTGGGCGCTCCCGACACGTGAAGGTCCTGAAGATCCTCTTGGGAGGCTGCAGGTGCTGTGGGATGCAGAGCAGATGTTAGTGCCATTTGCTGGAGGAGCAGGGGGAGGCAGCCAGCCCCAAGCGCTCGGCAGCAGCAGCAGTTTGCTGCTGTGGGGTTGAACTTAATGCACCAAACATCTATTTGGGTGGTGGATGCGGAGGCGGCAGCAGGGATCAGCAGGGAAGGGTCGCACCAGAGCATCCCTGCAGTTACCCTCCTCTGAGGATGCTTCACCTCTAATCTCCTGCGTTTTAACCACCTGAGCAGAGCAATTGAAACAAATCTGAGACCAGTAGCAGGAATCAAAAGGCTCTGGGCAAGAGAGAAGTAAGCAAAGGGAGGCCCCACCCTCTTTCCCAGAAAAAAGCACCAAACATGCTCAATAAATGCGAAGGTAATTTAAAATCTGAATCCAGGAGACAATGTGACTGGGATTTCATTACTTAAGCAAATGGATTTGCTTTTAGTGGATTCAGCCACAGACTGAAAGAAGCTTTCCCCAAGGGGTAAACATTTTTCCTGCATTTGAAAGGCTTTCTTGTATTGGGGGGGGTGAGGGACGACTGGAGGGGGGGGGGGGAGGCAGGAATCAGGACTGTGGCTGCCCAAGAAGCACCTTTATTTGGGGCAGATTTGGGCATTCCCAAAGCTGTCCTTTTGGGCAGGGTGGTTTTGGGGAGCCCCTGCTGTGGGATGCAGGGGGATGATGAGGGGATGCGGGGAGGGGATACAGGGGATGCAGGGGGATGCTCACAGCCCCCACCCTGTGCCTTCCTCCGGCCGCAGGAGTTAACCAGCAGCAGTGCCAGCTCTGCAGACTGTTTGGAATAGTTTAAATGCTTTGACACTCTGGATGTACTAGATGGCAGGGGAGGCAGTTTACAGCGTAATTCATATGCAAAACTGCACTATAAATTTAAAACCTGTCTCAGTTGCCGTGGCACCACTAAGCATTTCATCAGCATACAGTACAGTATTTCTGCCATCTTTGTTTGCATTGCAGTGACTCATCAAAAGTCTGTCTTGTACCAACACTGAGAGCATTCCTCTGGCACTGATATTTCTCTGTTTTTAAAGCTTCGGTTTGAAACTGGCATTTACTTCAGGTCCCTAATCAAAGGGCTCTATTCATTGCAGAGAGCAGCCTGAATGTTAATCTGCATCCGGCCTATTCATTTAGATGCTGTGCGCTGCCGGGGAGATTTGACTTGGTAAAAGCTTGAGCTACAGCAGATACAAACCCAGGGTTTGATCCCAGAGTTGGTGGGGTTCGGTGCCTGCCCTGAGCCGCAGCGTGCGGTGGGCGACCCGGAGGGACGCGGACGGGCGCTGCGGAAGGTACGTTCGAGGGCACCGGGAACTTCCTCGCTCGCTCGGGAGGGGTTTTTGACCATGCAGATACAATTAAATTGGCTCCGAGTCCCTTCCCTTTTCTTCCTGTTACCCCGTGGCCTTACAGATAGGACTTTTTTTTTCCTCCCAGCAATGGGAACAGAGCGGCTCTTTGTGGGTTATTATTTTCTTTTCATGGATTTTTTTCTCCTGGGGAATCTTTCTCAGCTAAACTTCTTTTTTTCTTTATATTCTTCTTACGAGCTTTCAGGACTAGTTAACCGTAGTTTTTCTTCACTAGTATTGAAGACAAATGGGGTTTTAAATCTCCTGGACTCTTGCATGGAGCTCGGGGAGGGGGGACGGGGAGGTTCGGGCTCCGGCTCGTGTCAGTGAATCCGCAGTGATTTGCTTTGCTGGAGTTTCGGTGCACGGGCTGCACCCGGTGCTGCCTGCGTGGGGTTTGTGCCCGAAGGCAAGGCTCCATTTGGTCAGTGAAAGGAGGAATTACCCCCACGACCAAAAGGTACCGCCGGCCCCAGGGGTGGCCGCGGTGGGATGCGGAGCCAGAGCCATCGTCCCGAGCCTCTTTCATGGGAGGTTGCTGGGAGGGTCCTCGGTACCGGGGCACTGGGCTGGGGGCCGGGGGGCTCTGGCTGCAGGAGGGGCTGAGCTGGGGCTCCCCCAGCCCCACTTTGGATTTAGGGGAGGAAAATCAGAAGACAGCTCGCCTCGCTGCGGCACGTTGGTTTGTTTTATTGGGGCTCAAATATCTGGCTTAATTTGGAGATAAGCCTCGTTTTGTTGGAGGATAAATCTGTTGAGAAGGGGTTTAACTGTTGAAACGCTTCCTCTTTCTGGTGCAAATGGCAAGATTGCTTTTCAAAGTGCTTTTCCCTGGGAGCTGTCGCTCGGGCAGAATCCTGCATTTATTTCAGGCAGAATGGCACATTGTTTTATAAATATCTTTTCTGTAGTTTCAACATAGCTGCTGGTTGTTGTGTTTCTTATATAACGCTGCCCGAGGTCTGTCTTCACTGTCTTAGGTTTGCTTTACTGCTCGCTCCTCTGCCTTTACTGTTCAGGTTTTCCTGCATAAAGTAACCCCCCCCCGGGGAATAAATCAGTGGTGCTTATTTAAACAGACCACAACTCAAAGAAAATGCTGGTGTTTTTGGGATCTCCTTTGCCATCCACCAATGGCATTTCCAACGCTGTCTGAAAACATTGATCAGTAATTTCTATGAGCGGTTGCTTTTCCGCCCCGGCTTCTGGGGCTTCGCTTTGAGCCTTTGATGTGGGGTGAGATGGGTTCCTCTGCTCCTGCCTGCTTTGGTGAACTGTCTAAAAACGCTCTGCCTCTTTCCCTGCCTTCTCCCTTTTTTCAGATGTGCCCTACTTTGGATATTCCTGCATTGAATGTCTGAGGAGCTCCAGCCGATCCTGAGCCATGTCGCAGATGTTGCACATAGAGATTCCCAACTTTGGGAACACCGTTCTGGGCTGCCTGAACGAGCAGCGGCTGCTGGGGCTGTACTGCGATGTCTCCATCGTGGTGAAGGGCCAAGCCTTCAAGGCTCACCGGGCTGTCCTGGCCGCCAGCAGCCTCTACTTCCGAGACTTGTTCAGTGGGAACAGCAAGAACGCCTTTGAGCTGCCGGGTACCGTGCCCCCCGCTTGCTTCCAGCAGATCCTCTCCTTCTGCTACACCGGGAAGCTGACCATGGCGGCGAGCGAGCAGCTGGTGGTGATGTACACGGCGGGCTTCCTGCAGATCCAGCACATCGTGGAGAAAGGGACGGACTTGATGTTCAAGGTCAGCTCTCCCCACTGTGACTCTCAGACCACCATGATCGAAGACCCCAGCTCGGAGCCGCAGAGCCCCTGCAACCAGCTGCAGTCGGCCTCGGCGCCCTACGTCATGTCCCCTTCCATGCCCATCCCGCTCCTCACGCGTGTCAAGCACGAGAACCTCGAGCTGCAGGCGGCCGCCCTGCCCGGCCTGCCCGGCAAGCGGCCTCTGGAGCCTGCTGCCCGCGATGGGGCTGGCGGTGGCACCAACACGGGCCCCCTGAAGCTCTCCCGCGTCTCCTACTATGGGATGCCCAACCTGGCCACCCTCATCCCCAACGTGCAGCAGGTGCAGTACTCGCAGGGGGAGCGGACGAGCCCCGGCGCCAGCAGCATTCCCACCACTGACAGCCCCACCTCCTACCACAACGAGGAGGATGAGGAGGACGACGAGGCGTACGACACCATGGTGGAGGAGCAGTACGGGCAGATGTACATCAAGTCCTCAGGAGGCTACTCTGGTAATGGACAGTCTCTCTTCTTGGGTTTTCTGCTCGCCTGCAGTGGTTGCTTGGTTCTTCTCCAGCCCTTGTGGGTCGTTTTGGGCTTGTTCATCAGGCTTTTATCTCTGGGGCTTTATTTGTGTAGCACTGTGCAGAAAGTGATGCACGTGGTGGGCTTGGGGCTGGTGTCCAGGTGTGGCATGGGCAGGTTCCCCCGTGCCATCACTCATGGGCTACGTCCCAGGCTCTTTGTATCATCTGCCACAGTGGGTTTAGCCCTTGTTGGCTGAGGCTGCTGACAAGGTGCCTGGTGGCTACATGAGCCATGCAGTGGTGACACCCATCCCATGGTGATGACTGGGTCACCGGCTGTGGGTCATCGAGAGGGGTGGTCATCCATGGGATGGGAAGTGTCAGCCCTTGCCCAGCAGGGGTTAGGAGGTCAGCCTGGGAGTTAGTCTTCAGCAAGGTGAATGTTCCCTCTGCACTGGCTTTTTAGAGCAGATCTTTTGTAAAGTGATGAGCACAGGACATTTGGAGGCAGGGAGAAAACAGCAAATAAATCATCTCCATGCATGTTGTTCATTAGGAATACCTGCAAAAAGAACGAAGGAAGGATTTTTATCCCCACTGTTTGAAGTGACCCCCCCTTTCCTTTGCCAGCCTTGACCCGCACATCACTGTCAAAAAGGGAAAAGCAGTTTGTGGGGGGTCTTGATATTATTTTAGCTCCCCATTAGAAACACCATGCCCAGAACGAAACAAAACCCCTCTCTTGCCCTTCCAGAAGCCATGGTTAAGAGATGGTAGTGAGAGTCCCTGGACGTGCCTTAGAGGAGGTGGCTTCGCTTTGGTAGTGCTCAGCCAGGAGCTACTGGCTCAGCCCCAGGATGGCACAGGGGCAAGAGGCCCCTTCCCTCTCGCTTCCCATGTAGGAGGAGGCTTCCTTGGGCATCTGGCAAGGCTCAGACCCTGCTGAGGAGCAGGGGAAGGCTGGGGTCTGGAACTGGGGGGTCAGGACCACAGATGCCGAGTCAGGTCGCTGGCGTGCCTGCATCCCGCACGGAGGCAGCTCACAGCATCCCATGTGGAGACTCAGCCTCGGCACAGTGGCCTCCCCGTCGGAGCTGCAGGTGTTGTGGCAGCAGCTTTGATCCGGGGGTGATTCCCAGGGAGGGACATCTTCCTGCTGGCGCTGGCCACATGGAGCATCCTCTCACCTGGAGCTGCTTTCCCCATTACAGTTCTGCGCTGGAAGTGCTGGGCTGATTTTGCAGTGATTTCACTCTGTTTCAGAGAGCTGCTGGAGTCTGTTTCCCTAAAGATGCTTCAGTTTATTCCTGAGCAAGGGAGACCATTTGACAAGTATGGCCTTTTCTGTTACCTAAAGCCAGGCTTTCCCTAGGACTGAAAACAGGTTCACCCCACTCACTGTCCCACCCCGTCCCAAAGAGCAGGAGCCCAGCATCCCCTTGGCATGTCACCTGCTGGGGATCAAGCAGATAACCAGTATTTTCCAAGCATTTTTAGCAAGCCACGTGCAAAAGGAGGGAAGCAGACTGTAGCAGTGTTACTATTTTAATATCAGAAATATCTGCTGAGACAAATGGATGAGGCAGTTGTAGAAAAAGAGCCTCAGAAGCCTGTGTGCTCTCTCTGCCGTGCTTCAAGTCCCAGTGGTTGGTACCAGGTGGGTGAGGAGGAGTGGGACCAGGGTTGGGGACAAGGCCCATGGTCTCCCCCCTGACAGGAGCAGGGCCCTGGCTGCTGTTAGAGCCAGCCCCAACAGAAATCGGGCTGGTTTCCCCCACGCTGGTTTTGTTTCTGTTTTGCTGTGCGCGTCCCCTGTGCCGTGGAGCACGCAGTGAAGTAACGCGGCTTTGCCTTCAGCGCCGGGGCTCGCAGCCTTGTTCCTCGCAGCAGTGGGATTATACCCTTGGACACATTTTTTCCCTTCCCTGTCACGGGGCCAGTTCAGGCAGTAACAGAACAAACTGAATTCCGAAGGCGAGGGCAGGACCGGGCCAGCGCAGCAGCAGCTATTGCTGTGCCTAACGCTTGTGGTGCGGGATCATCCCAGCTGGAAAAGTGAACATAGGAGAAGCTTTCCTCGAGTGTTGCTGGAGGTGCCAGCGCCAGGCACTGATTTTTCCTGCTTGGTTTCTGTAGGGAGAAGTCTTGAACCACATCAGGATGCCGAGGTAGGGGTCACACAGGGAGGAGGCAGGTTGGAAGCGTGGCACTGCCCGGCCACACTGTTAAGCTGTGATACACCACATTTGTGCTAAAATACCTCTTCCACCCCAGGATGGTCCAGGGGAGTTTCCTGTTTTAAATAAGTCAGCTATAGTAGCAGGCTTCCTGGAAAAGAGGGCACACAAAAAAAAGAGATTAAAAACAATAAAACCTAGGCTATTCCATGATGGTTTGGACTTGTCGAGCTAACTGTGTTTTAATTGCTCGGGATAAACTGTACCCTCAAAAGGTGCAGAATAATAAAACCATAAGATGGAAGAGAGAAGCCAGCTAATCCTGCTCCTGGCATGTAGATCCTGACAGCCTTACAAAGGCCTGGGGGAGGGGGGAGCCCTTTAAAATAGTGATTGCCAAGGTTTCCAAGAGCCCCGTTTGTAAAAACAAAAACAAAGCCAAAGAAGAGCAGAGCAGATGAAGCCCTGCATTTCAGAGGCTTTTTGTTGGTTTTTTTTCCTCCTTTTTCTCCAGTTTCTCATTCCCAGCTGAAGCGCTGACTGAGCTAATCCTGGTGAGTGTGTGGCTGGGATGCTGGTGCCTGATGCTCTTCGCTTGCCTTGTTCACCCCTTTTTATAGCCAGAGCCGTGCTGAATCTCCAAAGCCAGGATGAGAGAGACGAGAAGCACATCTTCCCCTTAGCCAAGGGTTTGGTGGCAGAAGAGGGAGTGAGGAGGAGGTCTTGTTAAGCAGTGTGCCTCCTGCAGCGCTGGCACTGGTGTGATGGGTCGGGACAAGAGCTGGACCTGTGAAAGGAGAAGCAGAGCAGCAGATAAGAGAATAAACCCAGTGTTAAGCACAGGCCGATAGGAGTGTTAGGTTTAGGTGTTGGTGGACAGGGTGGCAGCTTGCAGGGGGATGTGGGGAAGGTACCTCAGTGCCCACCAGCTTCTGGCCATGTTTGGTGGCCTCAGTGTCACCACTGCCATCCCCTTGCCTGCCTGCTGCTGTGGCAAGCTGGGAGCATTGCGGTAAAATGGCTCCTTATTCTCTAACTAGGTCTGGTTGTGGAGAACATGTGGGCCTTGAGGACACGGGTGAGACTTAATGAGGTTTCTAGCATCTGATTTGAGGAATGCACAACTCCAGAAAACATTAAACAAAGGCAAAGTATTTTTATCCTGGTTAATTACAGCGTTGTGGGCCTGATCTGAAGTGGGTTTCAGCAGGACTTGCAGATGCTCGGCGTTTCTCTGCACTGAACCTCGTTCTTGTCAGTCAGCTCCGCTCAGCAGATGCAGTTAATTCAGTTTTGACAGGCACAAGCGAAGTTGCACCAGGGTCCGTCCTCCTTCCCTGCCCCTCCTGCGCCGGTTTGCAGGGGAGAGGGAAGATCTTTATGCAGCAAATGGCTGGAATGTAAAGGCTGGACTTGAAAGTTATGAAATCCCGAACTGACAGGAGCACGCCTCATTAAAAATTCATCTAAAATAGCCATTATAGAATAGTTGTGGTAATTAGCTGAGAGAATAGTTTTCTCTCCTGGCCTCTTGATTCCTGACAGTAAGGAAAGAGGGCAAGAAACAACCCAGAATCCATAATGAGCAGCTCCGGCACAGCCTGTGCAGCATCCCGGCCCAAGCCTGGGAATGACACGCTGCAGCGCTGTAAATCACAGCTCGTGACGCCGGATAATTACAGCTGAAATAAAGTAGCTGATTCTAACTGCAGGAGCAGTGACCTGCTTGGGTTGGAAAGGACCTTAAAGCTCATCCAACCCCCCGGGCAGGGACACCTTCCACTAGAGCAGCTTGCTCCAAGCCCCTGTGTCCAACCTGGCCTTGAGCACTGCCAGGGATGGGGCAGCCACAGCTTCTCTGGGCACCCTGTGCCAGCGCCTCAGCACCCTCCCAGGGAAGAGCTTCTGCCCAGATTTCTTTAGATCTCAGCCCCTTTAGGTTCTGGAAGGTTACTGTAAGATTTCCCTTTGGCTTTTTGTTGCTTTTCACACAGCCCTGCTGCTGGAGGCACCGCCGTGTGCTGATGGGAGCCCGCCAGCACCAGCATCGCCCATCCCGGCACGGGGACCGGTGATGCTGAGCAGCCGGAGGCAGCCAAGCCCCACACCGGGGACATGCAGCCTCTGGCCTTTTTTGGCATTAAACCTCCAGTCCCAGTTTCCTCCCCGTAAAACACAGATGTTTAATTTTGGGCTGGCAGATGTTTCACTCCTGGCTGAGATTTGAAGCGAAGGCAAGATAGGGGTATTTATAAACCAGTGATATTTTTCCTATACTAATTCCAGATTACCTCCCTGTATAAATAGGTCACAAATCAAATCTCTCCATTCCAGCCCGTTGTTATAAATGTACTAATTGTAAAACGTAAACTATCCCAGTTGGGACTATATCATCTCCCTGTCCCGCAGTGCGTGCGTGTGTCCTCTGTGGTACAGGTTTACATACGCAGGCTGATGCTGGCGATGCCGGCGCCGTAGCTGGGATGCTATTTTTGGGCTAGTCCCACTGCCAGTGGAAAATAGGCTAATGGGATAAAAATGTTTGTAAAGTGTAGCTATGTGAAAAGAAACTTCTTGCCATGTAGAGAGCAGGGAGAATTATCCCTGTGATTGCATATGTAGTGGTTGGCAGTGGAGCAGGTGATGGTTTTGGAGCCATTCTGTTGGACCAGGGCTCATGATTTGTGGTTTCATGCTGAGGCTCTGTAAATGTTAACTTTTGGGTGAGGGTCGATGGCTCTGATCTTTCTGTATCTCAGAATCTCATTCCTAAAACAGAAGTAGCTGTTTGCTACCCACAGGAGTATGTTGTAGTTTATCTGCAGTAAATGGTCAAGAGGAGAACCCAGGCTGGTGGGGCTTGGGGATTCAGGAATAATTTTGAAACCCTGCTGTTTGGGTTGCAAGGAAATAAGTGAATACTGACCCCAAGTGTATGGCCAGCAATTCCCAGCACTGCCAGACCCCAGGCAGTCGCCCAAGCAGCTTGTTGCCCATCACTGATGAGGGTCACCAGGAGCTGTGTGGGCTCAGCATCTCTGATGCAACTGTCCTGGCATCACCAAAACCACTGTGGGCTCAGCAAGAAGGTGTAATGGACCTCTGAGCTGGACAGTATATTTTAGGGACAAGGAAGACATGTGCCCGTAACGTCACGCAAAGCTTGGAGCCATGAAGCACCCGTGACTCCAGCTTTCCTCCAAGCTGCTTCTTCAGCCAGAAACCCCAGGATGTTTCCCATTCTGGACCAGTTGTCGCCAGCTGCAGCATCCATGTAAGTTTGAGATGGATAAAATATAGCAGTGTTTGGCTGGCAGCTCTCATTGCTTCCTCTGTAATGATTTCCGGCCCCTCTCCGCTAGCTGGTAGGCTCCTTTCTTGGTGGAGAACAAAACTGTGTTCAACAATACCTCACATTGTTTGCCCTTTCATTCAAAGGGAAGGAGCCGCTGCCCTCTGAAGATACAAATTAATTAGAAGCAAATACTATCCTGTTCTTCAGAGCATAAAGGCCAAACAGGCTGGCTTTCTTTGAGAACATGGGACCAAAGTGTCTCTTGTATCCTGCTTCTTTACATAACCGATGGCTATCTGCTGAATTGAGGTGGCACTGAAAGGCCTAAATCTTTGGTCGGTTTTGTTTCGTATCGTTGAGTTTGTGCTGGTGTTTTAATGGAAACCAAGTCCAAACCCAATGATTGGTGCCCATGTTTAAAGAGATTTATAGGCAGCGAGCCAGCAGGACAGCTGTAATCAAAACAAAATCATGCATTGAGTTGCACTTGGTTATTTTAGCCCAAATTTTAGTTTATGAAGTATTTGATTTCACAGGAAGGAATGTAAACTTCTCAATGGCTCCGTGTGTAGGAAGTGAAATGCCTTCAAAAGCAGAGAATTCCTTCAAGGCAAGACTGTTACCAACCGGGGCAGCAGCGTTGGCTTCCTGAAAAGCTACTTTTCTTTCAGGTTTGACACCATCCTTCAAAGTTCCTCCAGGGTGGTAGCATGAGCACAGTGCTTGTGGTGATCTTTCCCTTGCCTGCCCCATTCTGGCTACTTTAGGATCTCTTTAGCCCCAGAATTGGTTCTTGTTGGGTGTTTGCCTGTGAAGGTGGTAGAGCAGGTAGGTTTGTCCTTGTCTGCCGTAGCTGTTTTGCCTTGGATGCTGTAGGTGTTTGATTTCTTCAGTGACAGCAGTTTGATGAAGGAGCAGGCAGGAGGAGGAGATGGCTGATGGCTGCTCAAGTCTGAGTTCTCCTCTGTTCCCATTACAGCAGCGTTGGGTCACAAGCTGCGAGGAGCCTTCTCCTGCTCTGACCTCTGTCTCATTTGGGAGATGGATTGCGACTGCTTTCCCTGGAGACCCACAGCCTCTGTACTGCTTAAAAATTAACTGGAGGCCTCTGAGAAACTTTCTGAGAATCCATCTCGGTCTGCACAGCTTCCCCGCAGCAGCTTAACCACTGCTGGGTGTTAGGTGGGGAGGAGTGTCATAAAGCCATTGCCAAGTTCTCTTTTAACCCCCAGTAGCATCACTCACCTGTCTTCTGTTGCTGCTGCTGAGGATCTTGGCACATCCCAGTCTGGTTTGGGGGGTTTACCAGCAAAGCAATCACTCATACATGGGGTATATATATAATTTTACCTTCTATTTCAGCCTGTGTGTAACCTGCTGAGGGCTCTGGGTAGGAGCTGATGGTGGTATCCATTCCTCCTGCTTCCTCTCCCCTTGAGATCTGCATTTTGCAGTGGCCCGCGTGCTGTAGCGTGCTGTGGTGACCATGCATTGCCAGAGCCAAAAAGGCAGTGAAGGACAGCAGAGCAGGCCCTCCCTGAGTGTTGATTCCCTCATACCCTGTGCACCTCTGCTTTTGATTGGTTTAAGCTAGAGCATACTAGTATTTCCTTGGATATATTCTACTTATCACTCTTTAAAAGCATCAGAAATACAGGAGGTGTTTGAGATGCTTCCTCTGTACGCGTAGAAGGTGACTTCCATCTCCAGGGAGAGGGTGTCTGGATGCTTGGAAGTGCTATTGAGCAGGGAAACATGGCACTTGGTGAAAATGCTGTGTGCCAGTGGGACTGCACAGCATAGATAATCAGGCTGTGATGGCAGGAGAAGTTCGTTTAAAAACACCATGGGAGTTGTTCTGCTGCTGTTTGGTCCTTAATCACTGCAGGAAAGGCTGCTCTGCCATGGTGCAGCTCCACGGCCAAGGGGCATCCTCCCGGTATTCCGACTTTTTAGGGAAGCAGGGAGCAATGAGGGTGGCGATGCTCCAGCCCCGTGCCTGCGATAGGATGCCACGGCACAGCACGGCGGCGCGGGGCATGTCCTAGTTAGAACACTGCTCCCATTGTGCCCGAGCCATCGTCCCTCGGTTACTGCAGCAACAAGTCTGCAAAACTTGTTATTTTATCTAGAGAGAGGAAAAGTGGCCCCCAGAACACCAAAATAATTGCAGGAAAAGGCACCTTTTGAACAGGAGACATTTTGAGTTCAGAAACGCGGATTGCTGGCGTTTTTCCTTCTCTCTGTATTCACAGGTACTCAAGCACCGAGCTGAGTTTGAGTTTCTGTGTGGCACTTGTACCATTATCACGTTTTGGGTTACAAAAAGGTGGATTGTTGTAGAGCTGGGCTGCAGGTCAGCGCTGTAACTGCCCCCACCATGTCCCAGTGCAGCTGGCGTTTCTGGACACGTCAGCCCAATTTGGTGTCAGAAATCGGAATTTTAGGCAAGCCTGTGGACTTGCACTGTAAATGTGCTTTAGCAAGGAATCCCCTGTATGCCCGCAAGACCCGGACTTGCACACTGCTGGTAGGACAGTTCAGTACTTCCAGTGGTAATGATTGCAGTGGTGCATTGGTGGGCTACAGGAACTGTGTGTCGGGGCAAGTCACAGCCATGTCCTGGCAAACCCCAGTAGTTTGGTTGTGAAGCCACAGCTCAATAACATATCTTGGCTTGTTGGTTGGGGTGTCTCTTGTTACTGAGAGGAAACAGTCGCCTGCAACAGGCAGAGGAAGAGAAGGAGCTTCAGGGTGTGAGTTGGAGCTTGTAGGTTGTGGCTGGTGGGTGCCATCTTCAGGAGAGGCTGTGGTGACCTGTCTCAGTGCAGAGGGCACCCACAGAGCCTGGCTTTTAACTTCAGCAGGAAAAAAACACCAGGAGAAGCAGTTTTGGTACTGATGCAGATATTTATCAAACTTGGGCAATTCACTGGTGAAGTAACCTGCTGTTCTTCTGGGAGCATTTGGGGAAGCCAGCTTCCTGTGCTGCGCAGGCAGAGCGATGCCAGCTGTGCAGAGCTGCCCATTTTCATAAATGATTAACTTAGGTGAAGTTAAAGCCTAATTAGATTCTAAGAATCCCTCTCGCAGAACCTGAACGCACATACAAGACTGCTGTGGCAGGTGATGGGGGGGACCAGGGGTTCTTCCCATGCTTTCAGGTGGCATCTGCCCCGCAGCCGATAGCCCTGGTAACAGCATCTGGAGAGGAGGAACATTTCCAGCAGCCACATGAAAAATTCAATACCTGACCTTCTGTTAATGCTGTTCCTGCATAATGAGCTGGTTTCATGGTGTTCCCTTTTCGTTTTTAAGTTGCTCAAGAGAAGCCGGAGCAGATCCCACTGGAGAACCGCTCCTGTGTCCTCATCCGACGGGATCTCGTTGCTCTCCCAGCCAGTCTTATCAGTCAAATCGGATACCGTTGCCACCCAAAACTCTACTCGGAGGGAGATCCTGGAGAAAAGCTTGAGCTTGTTGCAGGTAATGAAGGGGGAATGTTTCTTTGGTTGGCAATTCCTGGGAATCATTGATGTTTTCCTTCTTGAAATGTGGTGCTCGTCCTGCACCATTGCTGGAGTCAAGCATCCTGTGTGCCCTTCCTGTGTCTTTCTGGATTATTCATCCCCAATCATCCTTTTGAAAGTTCTAAGTTTCCTTTAATTTGCTGATAGAAAAATGTGTCATTAACAGGATTTATTCCATTGAATTAATTTAGCATTTTAATTGAATTCTCCAGCTTGTGTTCTTCCTGATTGGTGCGGGCTGCATCGCAATTGTGGTTTGATTTAGATGCACAGATCTAAAAAAAAACCTGCTGAAAACCCCAAAACCCTCTCACATTATCAGATTTACAAAGCCGTGGGGAGATAGTCTGTGTCAGTGCAGAGGCTTTGAAAAGCCTGTGAAAGCTCTTATAAAATTGGGGGTGTTATTAAGTGGTCAAACCCTGCAGTAGGCAGGAAGAGAAGGAATTGGGTTTGGTCCTTTCTTCCATCTTTATTTTCATTTTGGGGGGAGTTTACGATATTGGAAGCACTCATTACTTCTCTGTAAAGGATTTATGGGCAACCTGAGGTGGAAGGTGATGCTGTTTAGCTTTAATGGTACTGGTGGTGTAGAGCTGAATGAAAAGTGAAATCCAGTAGCTGTCCAATGTGTCCATGCCAGCCTGCAGCCCAGGTTTCTCGAGTGCTGCACAGGAGATGGATGTTGGACTGGGGTATCCAGGTCAAATTCCAGTTTCAATAATTATGTTCTGCTTTTATCAGTTCCCCCCAGTTTCGCTTTGCTGCAGTGCTCTTCTCAGCCTGTAGCCCATGCTGCTGGGAGGGTTTTTTCCCCCCTGGATGTAGCTGCTTTTAGTTGAAGTGATCTTTGCACAACTGCCCATGCCTGCTGCCACAGTAGGGAGGGTTCATTAATACCTATGAAACCCTTGGTATGAAAATGATAACGTGGCTGTGCAATCAATCCAAATCAGTTGTCCTTTCCTTCTGGACATTTATCTCATGCTGAGTAGCAGGATTTCATTTTCAGGCTGTAGAAGGAATCCTTGTTTCAGGGGATGCCCAGAAAGTTTTCCACCTGATGGAGGATGGGGCTCGGATGGAAGGCAGCAGTAAAACGCGCACGCCGCAGCACAGCGGACAGCCACAAGTATTTATTTGGTATCTGGAATATTCATGTTGTGCCCATTTACATTTGATGTGAGATTTCTTAAAGCCATCAAGTGGTGCAGGTTGTTTTCACAGGGAGAGCTGCAGAGTGGCTGGAGGCAGCTCTGCTTGATTTGCATTTTTCAATCTGGGAAAAGAAGTAGATAAATATCACTAACTGATAGTGGCTGCCTCGGCTGGGTTTTATTTATCAAAGTGAAGTTACCCTCTGATGGATTAGCTCTTAAAATACAGCTGCTAAAGGAAGCCAGGTCCTGTCTCAAACCGGGTGAGAGCTGGGGCAGGGGCTTCTGTCTGCAGCAAAAGTTTTCCTCAGGTCTCCACTTTGGAGCATTTTCCTTTTGTCTCTGATTATTTGTGCCATGATTGATGCTGGGGACTTCAGCAGCTCTGTCCGACAGGGTCTTCAACAAGTCTTGCACTCATTGTGATCTGATGGACGGATTCTGTGTGTGGAAGAGAATACATGCAACCTGGAGAAGGGCCCTGGACAAGGGCCTGTAGGGACAGGCCAAGGGGAATGGCTTTAACCTGCCCAGGGGGAGACTGAGCTGAGCTCTTAGGCAGAAGCTCTTCCCTGTGAGGGTGCTGAGGCACTGGCACAGGGTGCCCAGAGAAGCTGTGGCTGCCCCATCCCTGGCAGTGTTCAAGGCCAGGTTGGACACAGGGCTTGGAGCACCCTGCTCTAGTGGAAGGGGTCCCTGCCCACGGCAGAGGTTGGAGCTGGAGGAGCTTTAAGGTCCCTTCCAACCCAAACCAGTCTGGGGTTAATGATAAGGTAACACATTGAGAAGCAGGATGGCTCGGAGATCCAAGCGGGGATTGCTCTTTTCTGGGGCAGGACCAGGGGCCTGGCTGCCATCCCTGGGCAGAGGGTTGGGCTCAGGGAGCTGCCAGTGCTTGCCCCGATGGCATGGGCTGCTCTGCAGCTCTGTCTCCATCCGGAAGGTCAGGGACAGTCATCTGTAGGGTTTCCTGGAAATCCAGGAGGTAATTTTATTGCTCCAGTACATGTTTTTGTATCTTGAGAACAGAGTGTGTTCTGGGTCCAGATACAACCCATTATTTAATCTTAATTAAAAGCAAATACCAGAACCCTCTCCTATAACAGTGTGCTTGAAAGACAGGATAACCTCCCCCTGTAAGCTGATGCTGAGGCGGGAGCAGTTTGCTCTGTGTGACTATGTGCAAAGTAAAAAGGTTTGATAAGAAACCTGCTGTAAAGCACTGCCAAAGCCCTGGACGTGTGCAGCTGCTTTGGCAGGGGCTCTTTTTTCTGCTGGAGAACGTTCTTAGAGACGGTGTGTTTCAAAGTCAGCAGCTCCTGTGCATTAGAAGGAAAATTCCCTGCACACCACAAGTATCAGGAGGTGATGGGCTGGGGTTTTTGGAAGCAGTTACATCTGTAGTGTAACCCCGTACCTTTTCTGTGCTAGATGGGGATATCTTTTCTTTCTAGCTCTGTGTTCTGCAGTCTTTGACTTGAGAAGAATGAAAGGCCAAACGGACTGGGGTTTTCTTCCTTCAGCAAGAATAAATAATCTGATCTGTACATAAAGTCACTGTATAAAGCCTTGCTCTGGGTGTATTTGCAAGAAAAAGAGAAGGATACTTTCACTTGATTTCCATACAGATAAAATTAGTTATTACTCTTACCAGGGCCTTGCCGTGATGCCAGTGATGACAGTCCCTGCTAGGCTTCTCCAAAGATCCTGCTGCCCTCGGTGGGCTTCCGTAGCAGCGTGTGAAGAACACACTCCCTCCTGCGTTACAGCGGCGGCCGACCAGCGCAGGAGCAGTTTGCTCGTGCTCGGAGGCGATGCTGTCAGTGAGACAAGGGTTTAATTTTGAATTCTCCCTTCCCAACCCTTCCAGGCTCAGGTGTTTATATCACCCGGGGGCAGCTGATGAATTGCCACTTATGTGCCGGTGTCAAACACAAGGTCCTTCTGAGACGTCTTCTGGCCACCTTCTTTGATCGGTATGTCCTCTTGCTCTCCAGACCCCCAGGGATTTGGTTTATTTTCTGCTGTTCTAACCACGTTAATAGAGAATGTGTCAGGAGTGCTTCATCCTTCCTATGTGCTGCACTGATTTCTGTGCTTTTTCTTAGTGATGCATGAACCTGAGCACAAGGGTTTCCAATCCCTTACCTTGAAATCATGTAACATAGCGACCCCTCCATAGGAACCTAAAGGGAAGAGGACAAGGCAGTGGCTGTCACCTGGAGTCCCCAGTGTAAGGATCCTCCTTTGCCTTTCTTGCAGGAACACGCTTGCCAACAGCTGCGGAACTGGAATCCGGTCCTCCACGAGCGATCCCAGCAGGAAGCCCCTGGACAGCAGGGTTCTTAATGCAGTCAAATGTAAGGAGAGAGATTTTCTGCTGCTCTGATGGAACAGCAGGCTAAGAGCAAAGCCAAAACCTGAGCAGGGAAGGCCATCTCTGTTGTGTAACAGTGGGGACTATCCGTGGTGAAGTCGGGTTATAGGAAAATTAATTTTCTTTTTTTTTTTTGCATCATTTTGGGGCCCAAGTTAATTTTTTGGTGGGTTTTGGCAGTATCTTAATATAAAACATTATTGCTGCTTGACTGTTTTCCTGTATTTTAAAGCAGTGGTTTTACAGTTAATTAACTTATTGATAGGTGCTCTAAGGAGGAAACCTAAGTCATGTTTTTGGCAGCATCCAGAGCTTGATACCACTGAAACAGGCCATCTCCATGTGCTGGCTTTTATGCCTCCAGGGCTCCACCCTGGTTTATAGGAGCAGAACCTACAGCTCCAGGCCATGGTCCAGTCCCATCTTCTGCCCATCCCTTGGTGGTGCTGGCCCCACTGTGCCCAGGCTGTGGCTATGTCCTGGGCTTTTGGGACTGTTGGTCTTCAGCAGTAAATGCTGGAGTGGGGTGACCAGCACCTCACTGGCAGCCTGTCTGGTGCTTTTACAGTCTTATTTCCTTGACTGTGTATTGTAAACCCTTTTTGTTTCCCTCAATACCTCCAGTGGGAGCTCTGCTGCAGGTATCTGCCTTTTAAAAGGCTGCAGAAAGCAACAGGAGCTTTTGGTTTTAACATTGGAGCTGCAGACAAAGTTCTGCATCGTGCCACGTGGCTTGGCTGGGGTGGCTCTGTCTTTGTAGAGCCGCTGAGCTCTGTCTCAGAGCTGGGGTTGCAGAGCTGTTTAACCCCTCTTGTGCTGCCCTGCAGGTAAGATCCCCTTGTGTTTGCATGATTACACAGCGCCCTGACTTGAGCCAGGGCTGGGATGTGCAGGGCTCCCTGTGCGTTTGTGCCCAACGTTGGTGTTTATACAAGAAAAGGAGAGTTTGGTTACTTCCATCAACGTAGTTTAGTTATTTATGGCAGGTGCTAGAGACAAATGGTTAAGTATTTGGCTTCTGAAGTCACTCTTGAATACAGGAGCATGCAGTGGGACAAAAGGTGCCTGCTGGTGAGGGAGGACCTGGGTGGTGCAGGAGACCCTGATGGGTTGGTGCAGCAAAGCCTGTTTACCGTGGGCTTGATACACAGTGGAAAGCAGTGTGTTCTCTCACCCACGCTGGATGCTGGGTACTGAATCTTTCTGCAAACTTTATTGTGCTGGAAAATGAAACTCTGATCAGGTTTTTTGTTACTATTTCTTATTTTTAAGTTTGGGAAGATAAATCTTTCCTCTCCCTGATTGTTGCTGTGCTGCTGAACTCCAGGGGCCTTCCAGCCACCCTCTGAGATCTGTAGCACATGGAGAAAAGGGATAAGATGGCAGATGTTCAATACATAGACACAAAATCACTAAGCTGTGCTGGAGGTGCTTGCCCATAGCTTGTGCGTGGTGCTCTCCTAAGACAGGCTCCCTGTTAGCAGCTCACACTGCAGAGCCATGGGTTGGTCTTTGCTGATGTTTGCAAATACCTTCAGAGTCTGGAAAGGCATCGCTGTCCAGTGCCACTGCCATGTGTCAGGGCATAAGATGACTTCTTACTGCCTGAATTTTACCTTGTGCACAAGCTTTAGCTGATAATTATTCACTGTGGCAGTTCCTTGGATGTTGTTCCATAACATCAGGTGCTTGGTCCCCTTGGAGGAGCAGGGCTGCAGCCAAGGTCTTGTTGGGCTTCTGCAGAGTACGTGCTGGTGAAGGGATGTCAGAGCAGCCACGCTGGCAGGGTTGGTGGTCCATGCAGCACTGGTTGGCCCTGCAGCGGCCGGCACGAGGCGTGGGACAGGCAGAGGACAGTCCTTTGGGCAGCTCCTTTGCTCAGCCAAGAGGAGCTCCGGCATTTCCCAGCCCCACAGCTGTGCCTGCACCTCTGTGGCTTTAAGAGCCGTTGATGGATCTACTGTTGAGGAGTTTGCATTGACCTTTTCTGTGTCCATCTCTGCTTCTGGCCATCCCAGTGTTGGTGCTGTACTCCGGCTGGAGGCTGGGTCCTCTGTGGGTCCCTGCATCCCCAAGGGCTGAGTGGTCCTTCGCCAGCGCCCTTCCCCAGGCCAGCTGGGATTTTTATGCCTTCTGGTTTTATCCCTTCCCGATTGTCCCAGTCTCGAGCTGAGGAACCCTTGTCTGTAAGTCTTTCCTTGCGAGAGCTCGGTCCATGGGTGAGCCTCCTCTCCATGGCATCTGCAGGTCTGTAGGACGGGACAGAGGCTGTGTTCACCTCTGGACCACCTTTGTGGTGCTTCCTCTGAATCCTCAGCTCTGTGTATCCCTGTCTTTGCAGTGTATTGTCAGAATTTTGCCCCGAGCTTTAAGGAAAGCGAGATGAATGTTATAGCAGCCGACATGTGCACCAACGCCCGCCGCGTCCGCAAGCGCTGGCTGCCGAAGATTAAGTCCATGCTGCCGGAAGGGATGGAGATGTACCGCACGGTCATGGGCTCCACCACAAACAGTGTCCCCCTGGATCCTGAGTTCCAGCCCAACACTGCTCAGGTCTTTGAGCAGCGAATCTATGCAGAAAGGAGGAGCGATTCAGGAACTATAGTAGCCTTGAGAACTAACACAGTGAATGTAGAGCTAAGCAATGGATCCAACCAGTCCTTCGAACAGAGCGAGGATGCCGAAGGGGCTGGCTCTGTGATACAGGAGGCAGCTGCCACAGATGCTATGGCATCGGATACCCAAAGCACTCCGCAACCTTTTGAACAAGGTTCGGGCTCCTCCAGCCGGCCCGAAACTCCTGTGAGAAGACAAGATGGTACTTTTGGAGGGACTTTATAAAGAGAGCAAACATTTCATGACCTATAAGGGATCTGTAATACTAAAGCTGCTTGCATGCATTACTAATACGAAACAAAACAAATGTGATCAAGCCACTTACCTACTGAACTGCTACTGTTGCCTGAAAAAAATGTGATTTTTATTCTGCTTGTATTTAAAATTTATGAAGGAAATAATCGCATTCGTTATACTGTAAACGACTAGGTCTGTGGCGACCTACTTCAAACTATTGGGCTCCTTTTTTGATATTCCTGAGGTTAGTCGATAAGATTGTAGCTTTTTCCTTATTTTTTTTTCTTTTCTTTTTCTTTTTCTTTCGGTTTTATTTGAAGAAGGGGAGGAGAAAAGCTCGCCACCCCCCACCCCCGCCATCCCCACCCCATCCATCACTCAGCTCAGAAGTAAAGCCATCGTTAACCTTGTCCTCTACAGCAAGTTTTACCGTCACTTAACAGGAAAGCGAGGTGCGTGAGGGTGCAGGTGCTGGGACTGGCGATGGTTGTCTCTAGCAGAAGGGCTTTAGCCAAGTGGGACAGGGGTGGGGGAAATCGTTACAGGCTCCTGCTGTCGGAGGGAGCCCCTTGCAGTGGGTGCTGCAGGGCAGGATGCTGCGGGGCCCGGGCGCTGCTGGAGGCTGGCAGGGACTCGGTGCCGTTGTCTCCGGGAGCGTTATCCAGTTCCTGGGATCAGGGATGGTTCCATGGGAGTTCAGGCTTGCACGTGTCGGGAGGACTGCGCGGGGTGCAGGTGGAGGCCCTGGCCGGTGCTGTGGTTGTTGTCGGGTTTTTTCCCTCAATACGGCTGGCTTTGGGGTTTGGTTTCTCTCTCCCTCCCTCCCAGCAGCTCCTTTTTGTTTGCTGCTCCTTCCTTGCACCTTCGCATCACCCACTTGGGTGAATGGGCTCATGGCACCCTCGGCAGCAGGGTGTGCAGGTCCTGGGGCATGTGCCAGAGCTGGGAACAGCCCCCCTCAGCCACCTCCGAAGGGATTTGGATCGGAATCCACGCATGGAGAACGCGTTGGTCTTGCTCCAAAGGGCACGGAGCCGGGAGCTCTGCACTGGAGGCACAGTGAGGCGTGTGGGGCTCGTCCACTGCCCCTTCCCTCCTCCCCAGACCAACCAGGCTCTCACTTTGTAATAACCTGGAGTGGGTTGGAAGTAAAACCAGAAAAAATCAGCTTCGCTGCCTTCTGTGAAAGGTTTTGGGGAGGAGGAAGCGTTTTGCCTCTTGCTCATCCTCCAGACAGGCCCTGCCGGGGTAAAAGCCCAATGTTGAGTTATTCCTCTATTATTTCTATGTTGAAAGCTGATGTCTCCAGGCTGTATTGGCTTTGGTGGCCCCAGATGGCCTCAGCTCAATGGTGCAGGAGCTGGGATGGGACCTGCAGGTGCCCTGGCTGGGCAGCGGGTCCCATCTTTACCCCCTCGCTGCCTCCTGCCTACATCAGCTCTGCCTGCTCAGCCTCGGGATGCCCCAAGGGCCTGGAATCCCTTCCTCGTGCTCCTGCCAGGCTAGGGAATGCCGGGCATCCATGGTGATGCTGAGGCCGGGGTGCCCCAAGGGCTGGGGGCAGCGATATGGAAGCCAAGTATGGCTTTTTCCTTTCCTTTGTGAATTACTATCTTTACTGTGACTAAACACCTGCTTTAATGATATTTGCAGCTTGTTCTTTAGCGAGTTTGGGACTATGAACAAGTGCAAAGTGCACAAAGAGTCACTTTGAAGGCTACTGTGGCTGTGCTCTTCTCTTCCCTGCTTTGGTTCCTGAATCCAGACAGCGCTTGCTCAGGGTTTTCTTCCTTCTTTGTATTTCCATTGGGAAAGGGGGTGGGAGGAGAGGATAACCCAACTTTTGGCCATTTCTTTTGTTTTCTTTGATACTTGAAGCAGTTTTTTGCATCGTAGTCACAAAGCTGTCCAGAGCTTAGCCTGGTCCAGGGCTCCAGGAAAAGAAATCAGTGATGGGGTGCTTCCTGCCTCATGGCTGGCACAGATTTGGGGTTTTGGCATGGCTTGGCTTGGGTGGACCATGATGCCCTGGACCACTTGAGCTGGTGGTGGTGAGGGCTGGTGAGGGCGGCAGCGTGATGAGCTGCTGAGAGGTGTGTGATGCTTCAGGGGAGCGGGGACAGGCAGGGCCAGGGGCTCTATTTGCACTTTACCCACGTCAGCAGATAAAACTCGTGCTCTTGCTGAAGCCCAGAGCTGGGGCAGCTCGTCCTGAGCCTGGCAGCACCATGGGAGGAGGCTCCTTGTGCACAGTGATGCCCGTTGGTGCTTACCTGTACCGGGGGCATGCAGCCGGAGGACAAACATGAGCAGGGGGTGCACTGGGGACCACAGAGCTGAGCTTGGGGTGCGCTTCTTCCCCTGCCATCCCCGAGGAGATGCAGCGGCCCAGGTCCTTGGCCATGGGGGTGTCCTGTCCCCCAGGAGCTGGGGTCCAGCTCTTGGGCAGCTCAGCCAGGCTGTGGGGCTGGGGGGGGGCCTCATCCACCACCACCTCCCCAACAGGTTTTGGGTTTGCCAAAAGCTTGAGGCAAACTGGGAGCGGAGCCGGGTGTGAGAGAGCAGAAGTCGTCCTGTGTGTGTCTGCGTGCGTATATATACACATATAGAGAGATGTATATTAAAAGAGAGAATGCAAAGGATTCCTCCTCCTTTTTGGCACTTGCTGGGGCTGGGGGGCAGCCCGAGCCCCGCGGCCGGGCGCTGCGCTTGGCTGGAGGGATTCATTCTGGACCAAACCCGAGCCCAGACAGTCGGTCCTTGCCCAGTGGGGCCACCCCGGGGGCAGCAGCAGAAGTACTTGAATGGCTTAGGACAGAGAGTCTGAAGAGAGTCAAGTTGCACAGTGAAAATATCTATTTTTATACCTAGCACAACTTCCTGTATATTTTGGGGGTTTTTCTTTCTTTTTCTTTTCCATTTTCTTTCATTTCTTTCTTTTTTTTTAATTATTATTATTTGGGTTTGTTTTATTAATTATTATTATTAGGAAGGCAAACTTCTCAAATGTGAAGGGCGTTGGGTTTCTCCTTATCTGGTAGATGAGGGCAAAGCATTTTGCACTAATGTTTCCTGTGTGTGGAGGATTCCTGATATGTTTGCAGATGTTACATGGGAATGATTGTATTCTTCCGAGAAAAAAACCCCTCCAAAAGCGTCGAGTAACCCCTCTCAAACACTGAATGTAAGGTGGGAACAGAGCAGTCATCGATTGTATGCGGCTTTCCTGAGTGCCTTAGAATTTTTTGATCCTTTTCTTTTCCAAGGAAAACAGATGAAGATCAGATCAGAACCGACTCCTTCCTCCTCTTTGTTTACGACACTATTTTCAATTCTAGAATTTGGGGCTGCTTTATAATGTGAATAGGAAACTGCATTCATCTAGGTCTGACAGTGTAAAATCAAAGCATCAGTATTTATGGTATGTCTGCACCTTTATTCTTATGCTTGACTATTAGCAATATTACATGTATATTATATATCTAAACTTATACCAAGCACCTTTAAAGAAATCCGAGTGTAAGCATCCAAGTTACCTGCAGCTGCCATATAGTGTAGAAGCCAGCCCCTCTCCTCCTCCTCCTCCTCCTTAGCACCCGTTACCACCACCCTGAGAGCTGCTGCTTTGCAGAAGGGCTGCATGGCCTCTGCTGCACCCCGGTCCCGCTCGGCATCGGCCGAGGCTCACGGTGACCCCCGGTGTCCCCCGGGCTGGCTCGGTGATGGAAGGGGCTCTGGAGGAGGGATGGTGCCGGCACAAGATGGGGAGCGGGTCCTGTTTGCCACCCTGATGGGTTAATTCCTCCAACTGTGGTTTCACCCTCTGATCCCCCCGGGGCTCATGGGGCTGGTGGTGGGAGCCTGTCCACGGGTGCCACCAACCAGGGCTCCCCTGTTCCAGCCCACGCGGCCCCCCCAAACTGGAACAACCCAGGGCTGACGGGGGAGCAGAGCACCCCAGGGAGCTGCCGCCTCCCTCCCCTCCGCCCTTTGCCCACGGGGGGGTCCCTCAGATCTTTGTGTGTCGGAATCTGCTCCCTGAGTGGAGAAGGGCCCGCGGGAAGCCGGGATGAGCCCCGGCACCACATCCCCAGCGCCCCATCGCCAGCCCGGGGCACCCCGGGCTCCAACTGCTGTTCAAAGTGTTCCTGCTCTCTGAATCGTGCTGTGAGCGCTGCCGGGGCCGGGGGGGGCACGTCTGACATCGGAAACCCCTCGGCTCCTCCGATGAGTTTCTTCCACTGTTAAAGCGTTTTGCACACAAAATGATGATTTTTATGTCAAGGTAAAAAAGCCAAAACTTGCAATACTATTTTTAGCAGACAAAAAAAAAGAGAAAAAAAATAATAATAATAAAAAAAATAATAATAAACCAACTGAGTATAAATGTATAAATATTTTTGACTTGAACGTTTGGATGGCACTTGATTCAAATAGAACATTAATCCTTTGGACAGGATGTTTGGGGAAAACCAAGAAAAAAGGACTTAAAGTACAAGGTTGTTTTTAAAGCGTCTTCATAGGGTATTAAGTAGTACTGTAATTCATGACTGTTAAAATACTGTGTGCTGTAGGGAAATCTCACAGTACCACTGAGTTATGTTCCTCGACTGTCGCAGCCACAAACGATGCTTGCTTCTTCTTTATGTTGGTTTTCTCGTGCATTATTCACTGGTATTTATGTGCTCTTACTCTGTATAGTTAAGACTGTTATTTTGTAGCCATGGCTGACACGATGTATCAGTAACTAAAACAAAAAGAGACAAGATTAAGACACCCCCTCTTCCCCCCCCCCCCCGAGCTGGAACTGTGCTCGTAGCTGTTTTCATATGATGAAAAATCCATTTAAACCCCCCCAAAACAACCAACCCGACGTGATCATTAATTGTAAAGCGCTTTGTAAAATTCACATTTACAGAATAATAAAGTAAATTACAATTAAAAGCAGGGTTTTGCCCTGGTTTTTCTTTCCTGATGGGGGCGGATGTTGTTCATCAGGAGTTAATGGGTACCAAAGGGGCTCCACGTCCCTGTGCTGCTCCACTTTAAGGCATGAAACAAACCCCAGTCTTGGCCAGTTGTCTGGGTTTGCCCAACTTCGGGGGGTTTTGGAGTTCCCTGCCCTGGGCTCTCCCCACGCCTCAACTCAGCTCCTTTGGGCATCTCTTGGCTTTTTTTCCTGGACACATCCCATGGTCCCTTCTTCCCTTCCTCCTGCACTCACTTTATTTATTATTATCTCTTTAAATTGAGTTCACAGCCCCCAGATCAGTGCTCGGTTGAGGCCGGAGGATGCTGCATCAGCCAGACCCCACTTGCTGCCTGTTCACCACAGGAAAACCTTCACCAGGCTCCAAAGTAGGGGCAGGTGAATGGCTGCAGCAGGAGAAACTGCATCCCCGCTTCCAAGGTGGGAATCAGGACCCGGATGCATGGGATGAGTTTCCAGGCCTTGAGGAGTAAGTGGCTCAAAGCTGAGCCGGGTGCAGGGTGAGGATGCTCCCGGTGATGCAGTGCTGGTGGCTGCCTGCACCATCCCTGCTGCCAGGGGGTAAGGTACCAGTGTGGATGGGGAAGATGCTCTGGTGGTGAGGCCATGGGAGAGCAGCGGGAGGTCCAAGCCCTGCGCCAGGGCTCCTGGCTCAGGCTGTGTGCAGGGATGGGGCTGTTGGTGGTGTTGACGTTGTCTATGGCGTGGGGAGGGGGAGAAAAGGGTTGCAAAGCCAAAGAGCCTGAGATGCACTTGCAGGGGTTGAGTGGGGTGCGAGGGACCCCTTGGCTGGGAGGGAGGGCAGCGGGTGCCGGGGTGGCAGGAGCAGGATGGGCTGCGAGCACAGCAACGCTGCTCTCCCTCATTTTTGTCTGTCTTTTCTTTCCTCCCAGCCCAATTGGGCATAAAATTGCTGAGAAGCTGCATTTCCTCTGCTTAGCAGGGGGAAAAAAAAGTGCCCAAAACCACTTGCATTTGGGGTTTCATTTAATCTCATCTCACTGAAAGGAAAAACACAGAGACTTGGATGCTCGCGCACGGCTCGCACCGCACGTTACATAAACCATTTCAAACTGATTTATTCTAAATGAGTTGTTATAATCAGAGTTTTCCTTATGAGCAGCTTTCTTGCGAGCGTCAGGGTTTCAGGGAAGGGGGAATAGAAAAAAAAGGCCCAACCCCAAGCATCACGCGACCGCTCCAATATTTCAAACTGATTGCTTATAAACACCATGTCTAAAATTAGGCCTTTGGTGCGCGGCATTGTCAGGGTGGGTGTGTTATGATCTGCAGGGAGCATAAAGAGAGAAATGAGTTATTTAACCAAGTGAACGACGCTGCTGTAGAAATGTGCAGAGGGAAGGAGCGTGGTGGTGGAGGGGGGGGAACGGGACCTCGCACTGCGGCAGCCGAGCGGGGCCGGCGCAGAACGCGGGGTGCATGGAGGAAGGTTTCCTCTTTGCGCTGGTGTGATTGCTGTAAAGGAGCCGGTCTCTGCCCCACACAGGGCTGTGATTTGGGAGAGGGAGGCAGCCATGGGTGCGCTCTTCCCCAGGGCGTTAAAACATCCTATTTGTGGGTGCTGTGTTGGGTCACAGCCGGCTCCTGGAGGCAGCTCTGGGGTTTAAAGGCTCGCTCTGTCTTCGTTGTCTCAGGGTCTGCCCTGGGGAGCACTGCACCCTCCATGTCCCTGAATTTGGCTTTTCCCCTCAACCTGTGCTGTGTTTTGTCCCCCAGGGTGTTCCAGGGCTGCCCTGGGTGCAGGTTGGCCCCAGGGACACAGCTGGGTGGGTCGGGGACCACCAGCCCGGGGGCACTGCACCACCCGCCATGGGGAAAATGCATCCAGGTCTCAGTGCCCAGCGGCTCCCTCGTCCTCCAGGAAAGGAACCCCCAGTTAAGTGAACGCTGCTCACTTGGTGCAGTCCCTGCTGGGCTTCTAGATGGGTTTATGGTTTGTTTCCTGGCACTGCTCTGCTTTGGCTCCGGGTTTTGCTGGGTCCATCCCGGCTCTCCTCCCTTTCCCAAGGTTGCTGCCCTGGAGGGCGGCCCAGGAGGGGTGCAGCAGGGCGGGTTTGCACCCGTGGGTGCTGGGGGTGCTGCCGCTCCCTCTCCCTGACTCCACGCAATGAATGAAGTGAGAGATTTATGCCAGAGAGGCCCCTGAGCAGCTGCCATAAATCACGGCCGCGAGCGCTCCCTGCACCGGCGGCAGAGGAACACTTCCCGCCTGCTCTTTATTTATATGCATCTTTTGCACCGAGCCATTTCATAATAGACTGCGGAGCAGGTCCCGAGCCCCGGCGGGGGCTGATCTATGCTGCGCAGGACACAAAATACAAATGAAGGGTGAGGAGTAGGAAGTGCATCATTCCCGACGCGCGCCGCGTGTCCGCCGCGCTCTGCGGCGCTGACTCGGGCGCACCGGCGCTGAGTTAAGGTCGCTGCTGGCACATCCATCAGCCCCGGCGAGCAGGGCTGCAGGGCGGCTCTGTGTTGTAGGGTGGCTTAAGGGTGGTAATAGGAATAGTAATAATGCCCTTGGGGTGGTGAAGGGGTGGCAGGGATGGGTTGGAGTGCGATGGGCACATCCTTGGGGTGGCACCGCAAAGCCTTGGTGCTGGGTCTGGTCCTTGCTAGGTTTGGGCAGGGTCCCGTTGGGCCGGCAGCCCTCCCTCAGCCCTCTAGGAGAGGAATTAGATGAGTCTAATTCAATGAAAGGACAAAAGGAAAAGAAGAAATGCCAAGCCACGAACCCAGATGACGGCGAAACCCAGGAGGGGGAGGTAACCTCACTCCTCGGGCCCAACCAGAAGTTACAATGCATAAATTATTGCACCTAAAAGCTTCTATAATTTCACTTCTATTTGATTCACCATCAAGTACCACAATGCTCTCTGCATCTCCCCGTTTGATTATACATTTGTACCAAGACACAGCTTATGCTTAAAATAACATTACTGGAATAGAGACGGACAAGAGAATTCATTTGAATGGAAATCAATTTGATTAGAAAAGTAAATTACACCGAGTCTGAGCAGCAGATTCTGGTTCTGAATAATCATCAAATAAATGGGTGGCAGCAAAGGTTCTTAAATGCTTCCATGGAACGGAGCTGCTCGGGCAGGAGCTGTGGTCACTGCCCAGCACGGTGATGGGGCTGGGTCCCTTGGATAGGACACCCCGAGCCGAGCTGCTCCGGGTCCCCAGGAGCACGGGAAGAGGACAAGGTCACCCGTGTCTGTCTGAAGTGATGTGCATGGCTCGATGTGGGTGCAGGGCCGTGGGCAACGGGCATGGCTGTGCTGGCTGAAGGGGATGTGCACGGGTTCATGTGGCTGGAGGTGCCTTCAGGGCTGTGATTTCATCTGCCCGTGGGATGAGCATTGGATGAGCAGTGCCCCCCACGTAGGGAATCACTGCTCCCAGTGGGTGACCCTTGGGATAGAGAGGACACTGAGGCACTGGCCTGGCTGTGGGAAGGACATCAGTGTCCCTTTGTGGCCAAGGTCTAGGAGGCCAACAATGTGCAAGGAACCAGTGCCCACCAGTGTCCCCATTCACTGCCTCCAGGTACGCTCCCCTGTGCCAGCGGCGGAGCAAGGAGCCGCGGAGCAGAGCTGCTCTTTGCTGAGCTGGGCTATTTTATAAATAATCAATTGGTATTTAATCCCCATGTGATAACTGTCTTATTAAATCTAAATTTAATGTGTATTTGGGAAACCCTAATTTAAAGTGTTACTGCATGCACCATCTGCTGCGCTCTCTAAATACAAATGCAATAACATAATTCAGAATTACATCATAAAAGTAAGTTATAAGAGATTAAAATGCACAACTGTGTTCTTCGGTCGAGGCAGCTTTGATGCTTTTTCTCCTGATTCAGGCACAAATCACAGACAAAACGTCCCTGCCCTGATTAAGTGATTTCCTGCAGGGATTTTTGGTTTAGTGGCGAGCGGGAGCGCACGGGAGGGAGGTGAGAGCGGATCAGGAGCTGGCAATGGGCTCCGCTGCTGCTGAAGACACTGGAGCCATGGAAACCTTCCGCTCATCGGTGCCAGGTTGGTTTGGGACACCCAGTGCTGCCCAGGCAGGGGTAGGTGATGGGCACAGGGCACCCCAGGGTGTTGCATCACCCACAACCCAAGAGCAAGCCCCCAGCACGGGAAGGGTCTGCTCACCGGGAGCATCAGGGACCTTAAAGGTAATCATAGAACAGTTTGGAAGGGACCTTAAAGCTCATCCAGCTCCAACCCCTGCCACGGGCAGGGACCCCTTCCACTAGAGCAGCTTGCTCCAAGCCCCTGTGTCCAACCTGGCCTTGAGCACTGCCAGGGATGGGGCATTCATAACTTCCTTGGGAATCCTTTAGTGCCTTAGGTCAGAGCATCCCCTCCCAGCCCCTTCCCACTGGTGAGGGGAGGCTCAGTGACACAAAGCTGCCCTTTGTTGAAGATCTGGTCAAATATAATGCAGAGTTCAGTGCATCAATGATCTTTTATAGTGGCAGTAAATCTGATATCTTTGCAAAACCCCCTATTTTCTCTCTACATTGAATGAAACATGAGATTCCTTAATAGAGAGGGAAATTAAAATCTAGTTTTATTGCAGTTCCTGTAACTGGTATCTAAGCTATTAATAATCAATCCGTTCTTGCTTAAAAGCTAACATTTATCACGCCAGCTAGGATGAGCTGACGGGCACTGGGGGGAAAGTACAATTGACTGCAATTACACTTTGAAAAATGTTATCTGTGCCACTGACCACTGGGGATGAATGATGAGATTTCATTTATTTCCTCAGGCTTCGGTCTCTTTTTACCCAACTTCTTGTTTGCTGGTGGGTTGGGTTGGGTTCTCCTTTTACCTACAGCTTGCCTCCACTTTGGGCTGCTCAGAGCCAGAGCTGAGGGGACTGCAGGGTCCCGAAGTCATGGGGATCTTCCATGCTGTGCCCTAGTGCGTGCAGGTGCCATCCCCTGCTCCCATCCCAGCTGGGTACAGCGCATCTTCCTCATCCCAACATGGGGACATCACAGCCAGGGCCATCGCACCTTCCTCATCCTCACCTGCGGACATCACGCTCAGGTGAGCAGTGATTTATGTCCCTGGGGGCCAGGGCACCCATGGGTGCGTATTGAGGGGGATCACCCAGCCTTGGTCTGCCTTCACCAAACCTCTTTTAACAAAGACCCCAACACAAAAGGTGATTACGTTTATCCCTTCACTTTACAGCGGGGAGGAAGAGGCTGGTGAAGGAATTGATTTGCTTGATTTACCGGTATTAATGAAGCCCTGACCGTGGCTCTCCCATAGCAATATCGTGCTCCCTGGGATGATTCTGCAGCCTCCAAACTTCTCAAATGACTTTCTGCAATTAAAAATCACTAATTGTTCTGTCTAGAGCAAGGGTAATGAGACGCCTGTTCAGCCTCATCATTGTCAGCCCCGTGATTTGTTGTTTGCTCTGTAATAGAATTAACCGCTTTACCTAACGGGTGCCAAAACTTGATAATTAAAGCTGAGCAAATAATTTGCAACAAATGATTTGCCCTCTGGGTTTGCTGGGGTCCGTGGTGGGTGTGGGGCTGATGCGATGCCAGCAGCCGCGGTGATGGGAGCCGGCAGCAGTGCCCAGCCCAGCACAGGGTACCCCCAACAACCTCCTATTGCTTCAAATGGTGATTTCTCACACGAAAATGCTTCTGTTCGTTTCTTCCCAGGAAAAGAGGCTCCATCCCGGGCTCTTCCACACACCTGGAGCACGAGGCAGATCGTTCAGCAGGGCTTTGTTGGCTCATCCATCAGTGAGGAAGCCCCACAAGGAATATCAGGTGCTCCCTGGCAAATCCCGAGGGCTGCGTGGTTAGAAAATGGGGAGAGAAATCCCAATAATGAGCCAACAAAAGGAATTTGGTCAGACACAACCTTCTAGCAAGGATGGCCGTTAAAACGATGGTTCTTAGCCAGGGTTCAGCAGAGGCTTTAGAAGGCATCACAATTAACTTGTAAGTTTCTATTACACATTATAGCACAAAGGGGCCATTAACACAGCGGTGACACGAAGTTTAATGCACTTGGCGAATGGGACAGTTTGTGTCTCCCTCCTCGCTGTATTCCCAGTGGATGGCTGGGATTCAGTGCTGCTGTTTGCCTCGCGGGGGGGATGCTCAAGGGGCTGGCTGGTACCACCGGCACTGGGGATGATGGTGGTGATGCCCCGTGATGCCGGGGCCGGGGGGCACTGGTGGGAAGGGGCGTTCTGGCCCCAGCTCTGCACCACAGCCAACGAGACTCAGATGGATATAAGGAGAATATGAAATGTCTCATACCTATAACTTTGAATTAAAAAAGCAATGCAGTGTTTATTGGTTCTTCCGAGTGTCTCCGGAGCGGCAGGCTCATAAAGATCATATTACAGCACAAGCCATTATGCAAAGAGTTTACTATATATACATTTCTAAATGCTTCAGCAAACAGCAGCCTACTTACGAGCAGAGAAGGATAACTGGTTCGTTTGGGGTAACAAATGATCCTTGATTTGATTTTAAATGCAATGACAGCAGAATTTACTTCTTATTTAATCACTTGCCAGAGCTGTTGAGGACGGGCTGGTATTAAACTGCACAATGCAGCATATGACTACTGAATCAGTTGAAATAGGCATAAGAATATATTATGTTTATAGGATAGAAAAAGATTGTACAGCAATGCATATAGCTAGAATGGGTATTTTTGTCATTTATACAGTAGCTTAGATCATTATTCCTTCCCGCTTCCAATTTTTCAGTAATAAAAATACAGGGGATGTGATTCTCTTTGCATTACAGATAAACCACCTTGATTCGTTATTAAATATTTTTATTAATCTGAAGTACTACAAAGCATTTGAGCAGATAAATCAGGCGCCCAATAGTCATTTCCTCTCTGCTATGGCTCTATAAAGTGGATTCATTTATGAGCGCGCAATACCAGAAAAGAAGGTTTCCATATTCATTAATATGCTCCTTACGGGTCCGGTTTTCACATCCCACTGCACCTCCAGAAGGGTTAGCACTGACTTGGTCCCCAAAAGCAAACAGGTCTCAGTGATCCACCCTTAATCCTGCCTTGTCCCAGGCCCGCCACCGGCCAGCCTTAGGGTGCTCAGGATCTCAGCACTGGGGGCCACCAGCACCTTTGGGGTGATTTGGGGATGGATCCAGCCCCAGCATCATCCCGGCTTTGACAGCACCCGGCAGCTCTCCCCATAGGATGTGAGGATCCCATTGTTCAGCAAAGGGACCGATGGGGATTTGGGGCCCAGCTCTGCTGGAAGCTGCTCAAGCCCCTAAGGTGTCTCTGGCCTCGCGCTGTCCCTGCGCCCCAGCACCCTGCATCCTCCCACCCCACTTTGTGGCCAGCCCCTCAGGGCCCATGGGGCCCCAGGTCATCCCAGGGGATGCTGCCAGGGATGTGGGACCAGCGCAGGGGCAAGTTGAAGCAGCAGCATTCAGCCTTCATTCTGAATGCTGACAAGTCATTTAGTCATCAGAGGAAGCTGCGGAGGGGCACAAAGGAATTAAATCTATTTAAAACACAGCCAGGTGTGCAAACAAGTTTATCCTATTGTAACAGCTAAGGTGTGAATCGGGAGGGCTCTATAAAGGTTACAGCAGCTGCATGGTTATTTAGGGCTTCTTGGGAGATGTGACATTTAGTGCCTGCATTTGCTGGGGCTCTGGGACTCACCGGGACCCCTGGAGCTGCTGCCTTCACCCCGCTGAGCCCAGGGCTGTGATTCCCTGCCCTATGCTGGGGTTGGCCTCATCCTGCCCCTTCACCCCTCCCGGCCCCAGCTGCTGCTGGCACCCCCGGGGGACTTGGCTTTGATTTCACATTCGACTGCAGCAGCTGCCGAGCATTTGTTTGCTGTTTGGAAACAGGAATTATGGCACTCGGCAAAAGGCAGGGTCCCTCCAGGGCTGCAGCAGGCACAGCGCCAGCCTGGCACCCCGCGGCTCCAGAACGTTCCTCCTGCTATGGGTGGCCTTTTGTGGCCAAGCTGTGATTGCACGGTGGGGAGTGGGAGTCCAGATTCGGGGGGATTTAGCTCTGCTTCTGCCCACACTGCTGCTGCTTCCTGCTTTTGAGCATCCCTGCTCCCTCCCGGGCATCCTGGGGCAGGATTGTGCGCGCTCACCCGGTCCAGCACATGGTGGGAGCCCACCAGCACCACAGAAGGATGCAGGTGGTGAAGCTTGTCCCCATGCTGCATAGGGAACTGCAGCGGGGTGGCTGATTTCATGTGTTTCACTGATCAGGTCAGGGGCTGTTTGGAGGCAGAGGAGCGGCCTCTCCGGATGCACTGGGATGCTTTCCTTGCTGGGAGCCATGGGGCTGCACATAAATCCGCCGTCAGCCACAACCGTGTCACACATGTCCCAGGACATGAATTTCTCCTCTAGTTTTAGTGCTGTGTAAAGCTAAGTTATGGTACTTGTCAGCATTAGCGAAACCCATCACCTCCATCCTGCCTGGAGAAAGCACAGTGGTGGGGCCAGGGGGCTGGAAGAGATGGAGGAGAGGTGGCTCAGCTCCTGTTTGCGGGGAATTATAGGGACCAGTTCATTGCTGGTGCTTGTCCATGGCCGAGGTCATCAGCACAGCAGCAAAAGCCACTGCAGGGTGGCTGTGGAGGCACCTCGGCCATGGGAAGCTCTTCTCCATCCCTCCACCTCCCTCTGCAAGGCTGGAGAGGATCAGCAGCACGCTCAGACCCCTCTTGGGAGCCGTGGCTGCAGTGAGGGCGGTGGAAACTGGATTCAAACTAAATCCAACCGGAAACTCTCATGGTGCCAGCCAGGGCTTGGGCACGGACAGCTTGGGAAGCGCTGGAGCTCCGCACCTCTACGGCAGATGAGCGCTGGTGTAGAGCAGTGGCTCCTCATTCCCAGGACACGCGGACGCTCTTCAACACCGGCTTAGGAAAAGCGGGAGCAGACGAGTTTTACATCCTCGCAACACGGTGTTGAGGAAGGAAACGAGCAGCCAGCCCTTGTAATTGAGATGGATGAAAGGGCGTCCAGCTTCCCCTAAGCGTTTCAGGCGACGTACTTGAGGAGAATATGAAGTGCTGCTGCTCTCTAAAGATCGCCACGCTGCGGCTAAATTATTAATGACGAGGAATGATTTCATATTTAATCTAAAGACTATTAATTACACTGCAGACGAGCAACACACCAGCCCGAGAGCCCCTCTCACCAGCTGAATTATTTAGTGATGCCCCACATTTCACCTCAGTGTCGCGGCCGGCTGGGACACACGTGGCTTTGGGGGCAGACATTGGTGTCCCAATGGGGTACATGGTGCTGAGGACTCACCCCAAGCTCTGAGCCCCAGGGAGCTGTGCAGAGGGGGACACGTGTGGCTCGATGGGGCTGGGGGCATGGCTGCCTCCTCACCTTGGCCGGGCTCAGAGCCCAGCGGCAGCCCCAGCTGTGGGAACAGTAAAGACAGATGCTTGTTTGCCCAGGATTATTTGCTGATCACTGTTACAGTGATCCAAGATGATCATTAAAAAGTGAAATGGGCTGTTTAATAATAATGCTCAGAGCACTCAGTGTGCCTCGCATTATGAGGATGTTTAAGCATGAGCCCAATTAAGTCCCTCGCATCCCTACAGAATTACCCCAGTTGTGCAAACTATTAGGCAAACTCCAGGCTCCTCGTACTCGCAGGCAGTGCTGGAGCCTGGCGCTCTGCTAGAGACCCATTTCTATCCTGAGGCTAAATTAAAATCCTATTGTGCCGGTGCTGCTAATATTTCCTGCCCTTGTTTCCAACAATTAAACTGTGTCATTGTGCCAAAACGTACAAGGAAACAACAAAACGCTCTGGATCAGCTGCAAAGGGAAGGCAAATCCTCCCGGCTGCCTCCTGCCACCCAGACACGTGGTGACGGTCACCCCTGATGGATGAGGTGGCAGATGCGGGTATGCATCGTTCTCTGCTGGCATGCACGAGAAGCAGGACTTTGAATATGAAGCCAAAGGGGGTTTCTTCTCTGTTTAGGAAAGAAATGTGTGAACGGGGTCCCTGCAGGACCCCAGGGCAGAACACTGATGTACTGGGGGTGCATGGCAAGGGTTTGGGAGTGAGGGGCTACAGGGGAGGCTTGCGAGAAGCTGTTGGAAGCAACTGTGTCCAACAGAGCCAGTGCCAGCCAAGACGGACCCGCTGCTGGCCAAGAGCGAGTCCATCGGTGATGGTGGTAGCACCTCTGGGGTAATGTATTTAAGAAGGGGGGAAAGGCTGCACATGGCAGCAGGAGACAGGAGTGGGAATATGTGAGAGGAACAGCTCTGCAGACCCCAGGGTCAGTGCAGGAGGAGGGGAGAAGGTCAGCCCACCACAGCTGAGCAAAGGAGGATGATTTCCACCACTGCCACCCCCAGCACCAATGGCCTGATTCGTCTCCCCTTCTCACACAGGTACTGCCACATCCCTTTACATAGCCCATGATTGGGACTGGCACCCAAAGAGCTGCAGGTGCTGCAAAGCTGGTGAGAGCAGGTGAAGTGGTGGGGAGAAAGAGAGGGTAATAGCAGGCTGTTTAAGAAAGCAATGACTGTTTGGTCATGGCTTAGAAGTTGGTACTTAGAAATTCCATGAATTTTAAAATAAAGACACGGTAAGATTTGAACTTTCTTTTGAATACTGGGGAACTGCATTGCCTAATACCTTCCCTGGCCATTAAGGAGCTGTGCTGGAGAGCAGAGAGAGCTAAGTACTACACTGATAGAGCAGTTAAACACGGTAATAGAATTGTGTTTGGAGAGGCTGCAAAGCCAGGTATAGAGCCCATACATAAACAAGGCCATTACCAGCCAGGGTAAGCGGTGATAGAATTTCATGAATATCCCCACAAAAAGCTTTGTATATTTATAACAACCCACAGAGTCGTTTGGAGCACAGTCAGGGGCCTTTCAGAGTGATTCTGGAGTTAAATTGTACAACAAATCTGCGTGTGTCTGCACTGGGGTAGCAGCAGCAGCGCTGATGGCAGAGCTGGATGGGGCAGAGAGGTCCTGGGGTGCTGCACGGGGGGTGAGGCAGCCCTGCGGGGCTGTGGGTCCTGACCCAGCGCTGGAAATGACAGCCCGATGGATATTGCCCACGAGTTTTCCCAGTTTCCAACTTAAAGCACCCATTTTATATGGTTTTTAAGATGATCCTCGGTTTGCAAGGAAGGAGAAGCAGAAGGGGGCTGCTCCCGCAGCTGGGATGGAGAGGGGAGCAGGAGCAGCGATTGCTCCTCCACTGTCTGATAGGGAAGTTGCTCAGGGGCACAAGATGGAAGTTTCCATGTCTCAGGTAAAGAGAAATAAATCTGGAACCCCTCAGCCTCGAAGCATGAGGATGGGGATGCTGTGGGGTCCAGAGCCTGCGTGAGCTGGGGGTCCTCTGTGGTACAGTGTGATGAACACAGCCAGGATCCCACACAGGGGTTGTGGGCACAGATGGATCCTGGTGCTTCTCGTGGCTGCTTTGCTGGTGATCCTGCAGCATTCCCAGGACAGGCTGTCAGACACAAGCAGGATACATGTGTGTGCTGCTGGAGACTGGGCAAGGAGACCCCAGGAAGCCTCTGCAAGAAATCCACACTCTCAACCTGTGCCGCTTGCAAACAACCCCTCTGAGCATATTTATTGCTTTGATTTAAATAAATAGGTACTTTAAACTGAGGAAAACTTCACTTTGCAACCCTTGCAAAACCCAAACCCAAGTGACAGGTCCGCAGCTCGAGCACGAGCCATAATAAAATGCTAATTGCAATTCATAAATTATATGGGGATGCCCGGGACTATTGAAGATCCTGGATGAAGTGTAGCGTTCAATTTATCCTGTGCATGCTGCCGACAGTGCTGCCAGCCTCCTTCTTGTCCCCCTGTGTTGTTTTGTCATCTCCGTACTATCACCAATTCATCACAAAGGCAAGTGAACTCTCCGATGTCCACCCACCGGGTGACTTTGTCTTCGCTACTCTATGACTTCTAAATTAAATTGTCAAAACACATTACCGAGAGAAATATCACAAAGGGAAAGTTCTTTACCCTTTTATCCCGGCTTAAGCGAGAATGGGTTTGATTTGAAGAAAACATGTCTGCTTCATTATCCCTCCCGCTATCATAATTCTTCACTCAGCAGCAGCAGGAAAAGGGAGTCGATACACAAGTCTTGGATGACATGATGTAGCATCCCACTGGAGTCATCTCAATAAATCCCGAGATTGCCCAGGAAAAGGTTGGGGGGGGTGTGTGTGTGTGTGTAATTTTCACCCTCTTTTTATTCCTCCCACTCTCAGACAATTTAAAAGAGATTATGGGTTTGCTGGTGTGGATTTCCCTGGGCTGGACTCCCCTGCTCCACCAGCACTGCTTGGTGTGGGATGAGCTCCTTGGAGCTCCTTGCAAAGAGAAGAAATCAGCCAAGCCAACACCCTTGTGCACTAAGGGGTCCTCAGACCTGTGTCCTCCCTAGAGAGCCACAGACAACTTGCAGGCAGTAGAGCAGTCCCAGAACTGCTCCAGTTTGCACCAAAGGAGACCCTGGGCAGCAGCGCCTCAATGCTAATGTTATGATGCTCCCCAGGTACAACCCCACTCTCCATGGGGTACTCACTGTTCTCCTAGCCAGGGAACTCACCATTCTCCATAGGGGTAGCCCCCAGGCCACCACTGCATCACTCTGAGTACAGCAGGAGGGTCCTGCTGCGAGATGCGATCAGGGAGAATAATACACCTGGAGACATAAACCAAAAAGAGCTGTTTCTCAAAGGAAAAGGGCCGTTGATTTCCCCTTTTCCTCATTCACACATTGGTCTGGGCATAATGAATCAGTCAGAAAAAGCAAGTAACACATGGGGCACTCATTCTTTTGGCTTTGGACAGTATTAACATAATACACACATATTGTTTATTTATTCGGCTGTAGTGCAAGTAAAGGAGGTAGAGCCCAGCGTTTAAATGGGGTATCTTTAAATGCTCGCGTTTCCTTCGCCGTTGTGATGCATTAGCCATCAGTAGTCAAATTGCCTCATATTTGCAATTTTATGGGTACATTTTATCAAGCACACGGGAGCTGCATTCAAAGCATGAAGATAAAGTATTCCACTTGTGTTAGGCAAGCACTGTCTCAACGCCAGATACGGCCAGAAAGCAGAAATCTCCCCTTTTTCCTGCCTCAGCTCCAGATTCATCTCCAAATACCGCTTCTACTTGCAGTTGTGACTGCTACGAGCCCCCTTTATGGCTGGTAGCATTCACACATCCACATCGCCATTGTGTTTAGCTGGGTGTGGAATCACCCAGCCTTTCTTTACTCGTTTAAGGTGTCTCACAGCAAAAACGTTATCGTTGTTCCCCCCCACAGCCAGAGCCGCTACCGCGGTCACTGAGCATCCCCTTCCCGAGGCGGTGTCCAGGCTTCCAGCTCCCTTCCTGAAGCAGGAACAGTTATGGTGAGTGAATAACGGTGGTAATCAGGTGAAAAGAGGGGCTCTCTGTGAGCCAGCACCCATGAAAGTGGCTTTGCCGACCGGGACGTGTGCTGGTGCTTGGGCTCAAGCAGCGGCTGCCTGGGGTCAGAGCTTGGCTCTTCGCAAAGGCAGGGTTTGCGGTCACCGCACGGCCCCAACGGGCACCCCATGGAGCCAGGGCCGCGCTTGGGTTGCGGTGGGGAGCTCGCACAAGCTGCTCCCAAAGGGAGCTGCTGCTGGCAGGGAATTCACCGAGCGGGAATTTGCTCCCTCTCGTGGGCTCCGGGAGCTGGTGCCTGAGCTCTCCAGCGATGGTTGCACAAAGCCATGGGACTGCTGCGCACCTGGGAAACAGGAAAGAAAACCTCGCGTTTGACCCCAGGAGCTGCCACCGGGGGTACGGGACAAGTCAGGGCCCCTCCAGCGGTGCCTACAGCTTCCGACGAGCTAAAACTCAGTCTGCTTTTTGATGGGACTGGATTTTGGCTCCCCGGAGCTCCCAGCCCCTTCTCACAGGACCCATTATTGCCTTTATCGCCTCTGGGTCTGCTGATCCCACCTGGATTTATTCCTTCCAGACAGCTTTAGTTCAGCCGGCTCCAGGCTGTGTGTAACACGAACATTACAGCGCTCACTGAGATGAACAGTGGCACATTCCTTGTATTTCCTAGCCAAGTCCAGCTCCATTTAACACACACCGAGTGCTCCACAGCGGCACTGCCCTTTTGTTTCATGTGCCCTTTAACAGTGATTTTAACACCCCAAAACCCCGCAGGCTGCAGGCAATGACCTGGGAAGGGAGCACAACCCAAAGCACACCGGGTGCGGGCAGCGTGCGGCCGGTGTTCCACTATGGACGAGGGGACCGTGAAGAGGGCTCAGCCTCGCCCGGGTACAGACAGTGAGGCAGGTCCCGGACGGGCCCGCAGGCCCCGCTACAGCGCCCACCGCCGCCTCCGCTGCCACCGGCTGCTGCTCCGAGCAGGAAGACCGCGGTTCCCCTCTAGCGGCGGCCGGGAGAACGCCGCAACCCCCGGCCGCCCCGGCCCGCTCGGGCTGTGGGGGTGCAGGCTCCGGCCGGGCCTCCCCGGTAACCCGGGGACGGTGTCCGCGGGCCGGCTGCTGCCCGGGGCCGCTGCGGGCTGGCCGAGACCGGAGGGGGACACTACAGCGCGGAGGACTACAACTCCCAGCGTGCACCGCGGGGACTACACTTCCCACAGTGCTCCGGGGAGGGGGGGGTTCCACTTGAAAATTTATTATTATTATTATTATTGTTATTATTATTATTATGGTTATGCGTCTCCCTTCGCGGAGCCGTTAATAAATTGTAATCAACGTTAATAACCGGGCCACCGGGGTCCGGCCCGGCCCGGGTCCGCCTCAGCCCCTACTTCCGGCGCAGCGCCCCGCCGTTAAAACTACACCTCCCAGCATACACCGCGCTATGGCGCTCTTCCGGTTCCGGTCGCCGCGGGAGCGCCCCCGTCCCCCCGGAGGGACCGGCGGGCCCAGGCGCAGGCAGCGGCGGCGGCGGGGCCGGGAGCGCGGAGGGGCCGGGGCAACGCCGGCAGCGGCTTCCGAGCTCTCCTTCTCCTCAGCGCGGCCCGGCCGGGCTCGCCGCCCCCCCCCCCCTCGGGCCTGGCGGGGTCACCTTCATGGGAGGGCGGTAGCGCGGGGCCCGGCGGTGCCCGGGGCCTGGTGAGGAGGCGGCGGAGCAGGGGCCGGAGGCGGCGGCGGGTCCCGGGGCGATGTTCGTGCAGGAGGAGAAGATCTTCACGGGCAAGGTGCTGAGGCTCCATGTGTGCACCATGGAGGGCGCGGAGTGGCTGGAGGAGGTCCCCGAGGACACCACGGTGGAGAAGCTGAAGGAGCGGTGCCTCAAGCACGTAAGGAGCCGCGTCCCGGTGCGAGCCCGGGTCGGTGTGAGCCATGGGTAGTGCCGGGCTGGGGCTGGAAATCACGGTCGTGGAGGCCGGGTAAATTCCCATTGTGAAGGAAACAGGCTTTTTCCAACGCCCTGTAAATGTCTTAAAACGAGATAAGACAAAGAACTGGCTCAAGTGAACGAGTGCTTGTGTTGTTCCAATGTTTACCGTGTCTGCCACCCCCCCGAATTGTGTGGAGCCGTTCCACATAGGAAGAAAATGCCTATTTCAAGAGTTTTGTGTATTGGGAAGGAGAACTTAGGGGAGGGAAATACTTTGCAGCCTTTAGGTACAGAATTTGGCGTGTGCTTTGTGTAGTGTTAGAGACTGCCAGCTCCTGCGTGCTTCTTGCGACCTGGTGGCTCTGCACCGCCGGAGTCTGAAGTGCGTCCTTATGATTTCCTTAGTCTGGTTGGTTTCTTGTTTCTATGGAAGAACAGAGAAGGAAAGCGAGTGTAAAGGCGAGCGTCCGTTGTCTGAAAGAGCCTTTGCCCAGTCGTACCCTGTGTTGGCACAGTGGGTTGTTTGGTGGGGAGATAATGGACTCTTGTAAAGCTCTCCCTTGAGCTCTAAGCAGTAAGGTCTTAATGGAGGTGTCCAATGGGTAATTTACCCCTGTCTGGAAGAGAAAACAAGTAAAACTGCACAGGCAAAGCCTGCGGAAGTTGAGCTGGAAAACACAGGCTCTTTGTAGCCATGTGCTCACAACTGGTGTGTTTGTGGGTGTTAAATGTGAAAACCTGTGGTTCCAAAACTATTGGAGTGATTTTTGAAGCTCTGCCGCGACGGTGTTTTACTTTAAATCAAACCCAGGATTTGCAACAACTGGGTGTAAGGTTGTGACCTGTCACCAGGGCTGTCCTAAAGTCTGTCGTTCTGGAACCAGTGCAGCCTGATCTGGGAGCTTGAGAGCATTGCTGAGGGATATGTAACTTTAGAGTGGCAAAAGCAAGAGCCTCCGCTCCGCCTTTGGGAGCGCAGCTTACTGACCTGCATTTAGTAGCGAGGTTCGTTTTGTCTATGAAGTCTTGCAAAGACTTTGTTTCATAAACCACACTTGCAATAGGCAAGCATATGTGTAATATTTAATTCTTTAACCCCCGTTTAAAGGGTAAAAGGTTTTAGTTTCTGGCTGAGCACTCTGTGAAGGAAGGGTGCCAGGAGCCCTCTGCCTTGGGTCAGCTCTTTGCTTCCAGCAAGAACCCCTGGCTACAACAGGTCACAGCACACACTGTTTTTCTTGTCTTTTAAGTGCTTTTTGATTTAGAGATGAGAAGAGCTACATCCTGAGGGAAAAAGGGGGTGCCTTGCTGCAAGTTGTGGAGTTCAGCCCCCCCGCCACTGTTGCAGTCCTGGGATAAGGCTTCTGCTTCCCTCCTGTCCCTCTTCAGCACAGCTGAGTGATTAAGTGGTGCAAAACCTGCCAAAACAGGGTGGGGTAGCAATTACATGCATGTGTGCAGTGCTGAAAGGCCTTTAATTATCAGGAAGCTTAATTGAATAGCTGCTTGCATTGCAGTTCCAGTCAGGGCAGAAGGCAATTGATAACTTGGCATGATGTTTGATTTCATTCTCTCTGCTGCTTTGTGCTAATGGTGTGGATTTGCATAACCATTATGGATAATATATAGTTTTATGGAGGGGGGGGAACAGAAATGGAAAAGTCATCTCTCCTGATCATGGGTATATTGCAATGAATCTTGATAGTGCCCCGAGATAATTTATGCAGCCTTCTCTTGTGAGATGCTGGTTATTATGTTCCCTAAAGTCTTTGAAATCATTCTTTTGGGAAGCAAAGGAAGTTGGTATTTGGAACAGTTTTGAACCATTTAGTGCTGATTATTGTTAAACTCCTGCCTTTAGTAAAGCTGTCTTTATAGCCTAGGAACCTGATAATACATTGTTTCCACTCCTAGGGATTTTTTAACTCATGTTTTACCATCAAAGTGTTCTCTTGGAACAGTCACTACAGCACAAGGTCCCACTGCCTCAGCAGGAGCAGACCCTGAGCTCTCCTGTGGTTTCCTTAAGGAGCAACTGTTCATTTCAGAACCAGACTTCGGAAGGGTCAGTTTAACACAAACTCACACTTAAATACTTTGTATGTCCAAGTATGTCCTAGTTCTGATACTCTAACCACAAGAGACCCTTTCTTCTTGCTGAGGCTAACAGCGTTTCTGAAATCCTGGTGTAAAACTGAGGTCATGCACTTGGGGCACACAAACATGGGCTGTACGTGTGTGCAAGCTCCCCCTGTAACTTTCCAGGCACTGTGGGACAAGCTTTTAATGCTCCGTGCCTCTGTTCCCCTTAAGCAGTCTCAGCGATACTCACCTGGCTTTTAAGGTATGATAAGGAGTATCTGTGGAATAGAGATGCAAGGTGCTAGTTTTCAGAGTACAAAGATAAGGTAGGTTCATGCTGCTGGGCATGGTTTGGGTACTGTGTGAGGGATGCAAATGGTTTAAGCCACCCAAGCTTAGCAGCAGGGAGTGTCAGTGCTGTTTACAAATGTTTCTGTTAATAAAAGCAAACAAAATAAAAGCTTTTTCTTATTTTCAAACCAACCAAACAGCCCTGTGGTTTATCAGCATTCCAGGCTTCACAAATAGCATTTGGCTTCAGCAGGGTTTACAAGTTCAGTAGTTGCTCAGGCACCTGTGAACAAAGGTTTCTCTCACCTGCCTGGCAAAGGAGCCTGAACTCCAGTGTTAAAAAGAAATGCAAATATTTATGCTGAAAGCAAAAGGATGAAACAGCAGATCCTCTCCTTGCAATCCTTTTGTACAAAAAGATGAGAGAGAGCTCATCGTCCCCACGCACTGTGCCTCTGATTGTGGGGAGCAGTGCTCCTTAGCTCTGCCATGTCCTGGGGCAGCAGGGTGCACCCTGCGATTTCCCTTGCTTCCTCTGTGCTCTGCAGGAATTCCTCCTTCTTCCCTGCTCTTCCTGGGGATTACCAGTGCTGTTCTGTCTCTGGGCAGGAAGGTGGCTTCAGGTGCACTTTAAAACATGGCATTTAATACAAAAATCCTGTGTTTTGGCAGAATGGTTCTCATGAAGCAAGATTCCACAGTGAGATCTGATGATTGGTGCTCATAGTTGCTGGTGCTCTGTTAAGAGCTAGTAGAGGCATTGCCTAAGATGGCCTTTCTATTTCCAGGGCATGTTAAAATGTTAAGATAAATATTTCACTAAGCAGTCTCTTTGATATATGTACTTTCCATATTTGCCTTCAATAAAGTGGTTAGAGGATCTGGCAGTTAGAATGAGTGTCCACAGGACTTCTCTTTTAAAACAGCAATTTTCACTGTATCGTATGCATTTTCACCTTGGTGTTATGGTTGCACACACCCCCCTCCCCTTTATCTGTGCCAGGGGAAAAAATGGATAATAGTTCCTAGCCCCAAACATAGACCTCCCAGCTCCCATTTTCAAGTTCTTCCTTTTGGGGTAGAACTCTCAGGATCTGTGACTAATATATTGAGCTTGTTCAGAGAGGAGATGTTCCACCGATGTACTCTTATGCATTTTGGGTAACTTATCAGATCCATTACAGGAGGTGCTCCCAGCTGCTTCTAGGCTTTAATGTGTTCTTTGGCTCTGGTTCAGCAGTTAATATGCTGAAGGATTAGTAAGAAGCTACTGTTATACAGAGCAGGGCTCAGACATTCTCACCTCAATCTTACTGAGGCATCAGAGCTGTATAAAAGCTCATATGAGGAACTGAAGGTCAGTGTTGAGAACAAGTGCATCGTGTTTGAAAAGAGCAGGTAGCTGAGCCTTCCATCAGCTGCAGTCACAACAGGAAAGGTGGTGAAGAGCTAAAAGGATTCCTTTGAAGGAGGCTGGTGATCCATCTTATGATGGACAGGACTACGTCAAAGTGAAGCAGTGATTTCAGTGGGATTTCTGGAAATGGCTCCTACCTGAAGGTTGAGCACATTCTTCTGCAGACATGGTAAAAGCATCTTGCAAGAAGCATCATTAAAAGCTGTTTCTGTGAGCAGAGCAGGTGAGGTCAGTGTTAAGTGTCCTATTGTGGTAAGAGCAGCAGCGTCAGTTCCATGGCTTTGGTAGGTTGTTATTTTTAATTTAGCCTTTCTGGAATCGCAACCACTGTGCTCTTTTTCTGCTCAAACAAATTAGAAGTCTCTAGATGCACTGATGTAATGTTCCTGAGGTCTGTCACTGGGTCTGGAAGTCACTGTGGTGTGGAGTCAGTTCAAGGCCTCTGTGTGTGCACGTGCTCTTTTGTCAGGATTTGAACTGGATTTCCTAGTGAATTAGACATACAGTTTATAATTGTAATAGGGAATTGAGCACAGTGTTCATATATGAAAACAAGTTACTGTGTGCTGATTATTTATGGTTGGGAAGAAAAGTTGTGAATATGACTTTGGTTCAGTGCTTTGAGCAGGAACCCAGGTGAGAGGGCTCCAGCAGCCAAATCTGTTGATTGCACTTTGAGACAAGGTGCAGAAACTGCTGTTTCCTTCCCAGTTTAAGGTCAAGTGTACCAAAATCACTGCTGGCTGTTGCTTGTTTCATCTGACGGTGTGTGTAAATAGTAATTATTAGGTGAAGCAGGGTCTCTCCTCTGTTTTGATGCTGGTTACAAATGAGAAACATGCTGTGTTATTACAGCCCTTCTGTAGAAACACTGAATGCTCTTGCAGATTTGCATTCTTAGTTCATTATACTAATTGCCACCCCCAGACTTTTCACTAAGAGGAGTGAGCTTAGTGATCTGCTGCAGAACTAACACAGCTGTGGGTCCTGGAGCATCGGTGCTTTGCTCCAAATCTCTGCAGGCCTGAATATAGGACCAAGGACTCAGAATTGTGTGATGGAGACATAATGGGAAACTATAAATCCACTCACATAGGCTGGTGCCCCTGAAGAGCTCACTTGTGGTGATTGAGCTGTAATGTTAATGCTTTGAAACTGTCTAAAGAAGTTTTTTAGACTGTCATCAGTTGGAACTTAAATCATAGAACATGTCAAGTTGGAAGGGACCCTTGAGGATCAAGTCCAACTCCCTGAAGTAGCTATTAATTTAACAGCATTGCGGAAGGAAAGCTAAAATCCTTCCTTTTGTTGATAATTCTTCCCAGCCAGGAGCCTGGATATGCAGGTAGAAACCTCAGTTTCTTTAGTAAAACATATTCTGTGCACTGGCCTCTAGCTTAAGCTATTAAGAAGCTAGTAAATGATGGCACAGCTTGTATATGGAGAATCTTATGTGCAAGGTGCAGTGATTCATGCAGGAGGCTTATTTCTGTGCTCTGATCTTTAATATTTATTATCTTCTGCAGTGTGTACCTGGGAGCTTGGAGGATCCAAAAACCGTGACGCATCATAAGTTGATCCATGCTACTTCTGAGAAGGTGCTGACAGACACAAAAACAGTGTTGGAGGAAAACATTCAAGACGGAGGTGAGGTCGTCTGGTTTTTAATGCTATCAGCCAGGAAACATGAGATTGTGTTTAACCGTTTGGCGAGTTCCAGATGGTGACTTTCTAATATCTATTCTGCTTTGACATAGGAAGCTAGTAAGATGGCAAAAAAGGAAGAGGAAAAAAGGCTTTTTTCCCTCAGAGAAAGCACCTTGAGCAGTTTGCTTTTCTTCACTCTTGAGAGTTGAAAAGGAATTAAGTGTGTTCATTAAGTTGCAAAACTAAACAGGTGATTTTTCTCTCCTTCTAAAGGAATTTTTCTAAATCTCCAGGGCAGCATTTATCCTTCAGAATGATTCAAAAATCATTCAATTATGGCTGAGTATTCCAAGCCAGACAATCCAATGCTTTTGGGAAGGGGGTTTTCTTGAAGTCTCCCAGTCAAGTAGAAGGATGGTTGCTGTACCTGGGTGTCTGCAATTCAGGCCTCATTCTGTCCTCTGCGATCACAGGTCAGAATCCTTCATGCTATAGTATCACTGACTGCAGTAGAGTATGTGAGGTGTGTATTTGCTCCTGAACTTTAAAGGTGTAAAGGATTAATGTGAAACAAAAGATCTAAAGATGAGAGCCGGAGTCAGTTTTTACTAGATGGCTCAAGCTAATGACTCCTTCTGGAGATAAAGGGCAGTGATGCAGAGAGAAGCAGGACTGCTGTAGACTGAAATACTGTCTGAGCCAGAAACTCAGCAGGAATAGAGTTCCTGGGTTTTTGCCTGAGTTCATTCAGGCTGCAGAACATGTGCCATGACCACGAGCGTTTTGGTGTCTGTTCCCAGGCAGTGTCACCTATCACCTTTAGAGCTTAGTGTCCTCTTAGGGAGAGGCGACAGGCACCATTTTTGCTGATTCGTGGTGTATTATTTCTAGGCGAGGTGCTGGCTCTTGGAGTTTTGAATTGCATTTGCAGCAGCTATGCAGTGTTAACTGTGTAGTCACAGTGAGCTGGCATGCCTCCTCACTCCTCCCTCTGCAGCCTGTGCCTTGCTTGTCACGGAGACAAGATTGCAGCCAACAGCTGACTGCACAGGGCAGCCAAGAGTCAGCATGTGGACCCTTTCACATTCTGATCAGCTGGGCAAATGAGGGTTAACAGCCTGCACCAGCTGTTGCTCTTGGCTGTTATGTGCTGAGCCAGATCAAGGAAACTTGTTGTGCAAAGCATGCTTTGTTTGCTTTGTACCTGCTTAACGCAATGGGCTAAAAACTGTGGCAGGCGTATCTGGGTGAAGGACTGCAGATGCTGCACAGTTCTGTTTTGGGCTCTGCAGTCTGTCTGCATGTTTCCACCCTCAGAATGTAGGTGGTGGTAACTGAGATGCTAGAAACTTGGAAAGCATCTAGTATTTCTAGAAACCAAGTTTCTGGGTCTCTAGAAAAAGGGCACCTTGTAAGGATGTATTAGTAAGTGCTAGTCTTAAAAGCACAAAGCAAGCCCTTGCCTGGTGATGTGGCATATCCGATACTGACGACTTGTTTGCCCTCGAGACTTGCCCTGGTGGCCTCCCAGGGATACATCCTGCTGTAGACCATGAATGTCTCTACTGCCATTCACATGCAAAGGTGAGCTTCAGCCTAGTGCTGGAAGTTCTTGTTGAAGACTGGTGCTTTCCTTGCTGTAGTTGGATGGTCCCAGCGTAGATCTAAACCCATCTGTGACCTGTCTCTATTGCTTCCTTCTTAGTGGAAGCACTGAAAGACTTGATGCTTTCTAATTATTATGAGCCAATTGCTGTCCTATTAACGTAGAAGACAGCTGGAGCCTCTAATACCTTTTGTGTGAAGAGAAGAAACCAGTAACAGCCAAAGTGTAATTAATAATGGCCCATGTTTTGAATTGACTGCACTCAGGAGCTGTGGACACTGAAGGAGTGTGTAAAGTCATAGAGGCTTTGAAGTATGAAGAAAGGTCTGATGCTACAGGGGAATTAATACAAAATTAATCTCTAGGAAAATGGAGTTTGTGAAGTATCTCACAAGAGCTGTTTTCATATAATTTTCTGATGTATTTTGGTGTCTTTCCCTTTCTAGACGTCTTGCTGTTGATAAAGAAGCGTGCGCCACCACCACTCCCCAAAATGGCAGATGTGTCAGCAGAGGAGAAAGTGAGTTTGAAAGACTTCTCAACTTGTTTAACTGCTTTATTAATGCTATGTGGAGGGATTACAGTGGTGTGCTTTTTAACTTTGATTGGGAGAACATTTGCCTTAGAATAAGACGTGCAGATACACTCTGTGGAAGTGGTATAGATTTGCTCTCTGAACAAATGTCTAATAAACGTGTAAGTTTAGTTCAGCAAGTGTCTTGCTTTGTCTCTGTTTGAAAACCCAATTGCTGTCAGGCTGTCTCCTATCTTTAGCTATATGTGGCTTGTCACCCTCTAACCTGGTCTCTAGAGCTGGAGTGTTGCCCTCTTACTATTTTTTGATTGAAACTTTATTGGAATGTGATTGTTACTGAGGGTCAGTGGTGCCTAGGATGCTGCTTATGCACCAGTGCTACTGCATTTGGTGTTACTGCATAAATACCTTGAGCAATGCTTGTGCTTGATGTTGTGTATTCCTAAGTCTCTTTACTTTGTCCTTGCACAGCTTTGTTTCTTCTTGCTTCCTGTAGGTATTGGTGTATGTCTCTGTAGCCCTTCCTGTAGGTATTGGTGTATGTCTCTCTCTTCAGTATGGTCTTGCTGAGCTGAATGTCACTGTAAGAGCCTCAGTTATAAGACTGGAAGTATTTATAGTTTGTACCCTGCTATGTTTTATCCTGGACTATGAGCATGTACTGAAAATCCAAGGCACCCTATATCTCTGCATGATACTTGCAAGCAGCAAAGCACTTCCACTGTGAAGCAGTTGTAAGTCTGTGCACAGCATTAATCTATCTCTGGGTTTGAAGAGAGCATGCTATGAGCAGACCACATGGAGCAGAATATGGTCCTGGGCACTGAGGCCTCTAAGTTCTCTCTTTTTGATACATCACTTTCCCTCTATGCTGGAATTTCTGTGTGTGATTAGGTAACAGAAATAGGTGTAAGGACTGAAAGTGGGGCAACCCAACAGGTCCAGTTTTGCTCTGTAATTGCAAGATGGTACTGGTGCTGTTAATTCATTTTATTGCTAGACTGCTGTTTCTCTTAGCTGCGAGTTACAGAGCACTGCTTGATGCCTTGGTGAAGAATATGAAACTGCTCTCCTCTGTGCTGTGTTCTCTGTTCTGTGCATAATGGGTTATGAAACCTGATCATGTTTCCTGTCCTTCAGAGGAAACAAGAGCAAAAAGCTCCTGATAAAGATGCTATTCTCAAAGCGACTGCAAATCTGCCTTCTCGCAATGTAGATCGCACTGTGGCCCATCACAACATGAGGGATGTAAGTATTAGACTTGGCCTTAACTCACACACTAACATCCAAATAGGCCTTTATCTTCTATAACCTTTTGTTTTACACATAAATGTGATTCTCTTTTCTCTATAAGAGAAATACAGATGTATATAATGTACATTAAAGTAGATAGCTTAAGATTTGGATACAGGTCATACTATTTGGTGATAATACATAGCTTTGTCTTCAGCTGTGTGGAGACCACTTCTACCCTCCTGTACTAGTAGGACACGAAGCAGAATCTGCCCACATATTGCAGGCTGTCAGCATGCCCTAGTAACCTAAAGGGGACAGATGTCATTTAAGCTGTTTAGTGGCCAAATGACCTGCTGAGCACAGCTTATTTAAAAACAAGTGTCCAGCTGAAAGGAATTTGTGATGCTTCAGTTTAGGAAATAGCTTTGATCTGTGTTGTTCAAATTTAGATTACTGGAAAGCAAAGAGTAGACCAGGAAAGCTCGTTGGTTCAGAGAAGCAAGTACTGCTGCTACAGAGGTACTGTGACTGTCTCTTATAACACATCTGCAGTGTGTTAAAGTGTTTCTGTGAAGCGGTGAGTTTTCTGGACCACCACACATCCTGTGGTGGATCTGGGTGGCTGTGGTAGAAATAAAGAACTTTCTGCCCATCCTATTTACATGTAGCACTTCACAGGAAAGGCCAGTGCCTCTTGAGAGACTAAATAATGCAAAGGAAGCCCTAATAAAGCAGTTATCTGTACAAGGGCCAGACCACTGCTGAGATACTAACAGGTATATTAAGATTCAGTGATGGCTGGTGACTGGTCTAAATGTTCTGACAGTTTCCTTTCTTGCAGTTCCAGACAGAGCTCCGGAAGATCTTGGTGTCTCTCATAGAAGTTGCACAGAAACTGCTAGCACTGAACCCAGATGCAGTTGAACTGTTTAAGAAGGCAAATGGTATGAACATATCTTTATAGTTGCTAGTTCAATCTTGGGAACTTTGCTTCCATAGCAGAGGAGCAGGCTGAGTGAAGTCCAGACCTTGATGTAATAGCAAAGCTACTACAAACTTTGCGGCCAAGATTTTCACCTTGTGGATATAGCTTGTATAAAACTGAGTTTCTGAGGTCCTTTTGGGATGAATGAGAAGTTCCAGTTAAAAATAAAATCTTTAGTAGTGAAAGAATTGGAAAACTTCAAGTTGTGCTTTAGGGACGGTAAAGAATAGTTGAAAATGCACAAGGAGATGGTAAAAGGAGGAGAAAGTGTAGCTGTTGGTTCAGTTTGTGGGAAATGCTTGCCCTTGAGATCTGCTATGACCAGATCCAATTTACTTTCCAGATAAATGCTAGATAGATACTCAGTGGATCTCATACGTATTTACTTATGTGGAAATACCACAGTCATGCGAGTTCTCTTTTATGTGAGATCTTGAATATATCTGGACAAAGTCTTTGTCCTGGAAGAATATCTGAGCCAAACCAAGCTGAGTGCAGCATATTAAATGATGAAATAGCAAATTCAGGACAGAAACAAAAGAAAGGCTGGAAGAGAAGAATGGAGTCTGAACTTAACGCATGCCATTCCATTGAGGAAGGGGTTTATTTCAGCTTGAAGTCAATCTGAACGTTGTTTTGTTTGTGTATGTGTAGCCATGCTGGATGAGGATGAGGAAGACAGAGTGGATGAGATAGCTCTGCGACAGCTTACAGAAATGGGGTTTCCAGAAAGCAGAGCTGTCAAAGCCCTTCGATTAAATCAGTAAGTGTACTCAGCACGCTGCCTGTGAACTACATGATATGGTTAAAACAACAAAATGAATCTTTTCTCTAAAGTCTCCTTATGTGGGTCGCCTAAAACTAGGTTGGAGAAAGCATTAACTCAAAGAAGAGTGCTGCCTCAGGCAGCAGGTGTGGATGGCACAGGGAAGGGAAGCAGTGCTGTGCTTGCTCTGGAAAGAGCTGCTGGTCTGTGGTTCATGGCACTGTTTCCAAGTATTGAACTCACATTTTATTCCACTTTAGAATTCAGATTTTGAAGAGAAAAAAGCAAACCCATTCCATCTGCACTGATCTTTCAGCTGAAGAAAAATACTTTGTGCTGATCTTTTAAAAACATGTGGAGTTCAGAAAGCAACTGTAGGAAAATAGCAGGTACTGTAGTTCTTATCCCCTAAGAAGGATCAGCTGTACTGACTCACTCCTGTGATGGGTTTGTTAGGCCATTCTCAGAAACTTGTAATGATAGAGGATCTACAACACATTCCAGTCACTCTTTTCCACTCCCTTGTGACTCAGAAAGACTTTCTCCCCCAGTGTTCTCCATCATTCATGTTGGAACTGAAAAGTCAAATATGCAGAGGCTTTCCTTTCTGTGAACATGTAATAATTCCCATGTGTCAAATGAAATTACATGTTCGGTTGCCCTCTGTTTCTGTTTCAGTTGACCTTTGTTTCTTCCTCTGTATTCACTGGGAAGAGATGTGTTGGGGCTCTCAAGATCCCTTAGCTTGAGCACTTGCACTGCATAGCAAGTGACTGTGTTCTGATCATGATGTTCTGTTCCCTTGGGCTGGCCCCTCCTTTGAGGGATAACAGATTTCTGCTTGAGTCAGTGGAAGAACAACGAAGTGGTACATGTCTAAGTGCAATTGCCTGTGTTGAATCTTGCTCAAGGCATATTGTGTACATGTAACGTTTTTCACCCTCCTTATTTCTTGTTTTGTTATAATGGCATTCCTTGATGACTGGATAGATGTCTGAGAGAGATCTTTTTAAGCAACAAAGCAGCTTGCATCTGAGATGTGGTTCCATGTGAATTTGGAACATGCTTTGCTTGCAGCTTTGTTAACAGTTGCACATAGTGTTTTCTCTGTTGTGAAGTAAAGCAGCTGATGTGGAGAATAAGGTGACTCCCTCAGAAATGCCTCTTAAAATCTAGGTTGCAGCTGTCCAAGTTGGATTTCATCCCTTTGTCTTCCTGGCTTCAGAGAAGATTGTGGTGCCCTGAAAGCACAGGGAATTGAGGTGCTCTGAGATTTGCTCCGAAACTTTCATTATTTATGACTTTTCAGATACTGGTTAACCTGCAAGTCAGTATACCATGGGTGTAAATGCAAAGGCAAATGTCTGTGGAATGCCACTGTACATCTGGTGTGTTTCTCACCCCTGTGCTTTGATTTGCTTTTCAGTATGTCAGTGACACAGGCCATGGAGTGGTTGATAGAACACGCAGATGACCCTGCGGTGGATGCTCCGCTTCCCGGTCAGACTCCATCAGAAGCCACAGATGAAGCTGGTGCATCTTCTGCTGAAGCAACTGCAGGTCCTAGTTCAGAAGCAGGTGAGGAAGAGGCCAAGGATGAGCTGACGGAGATATTCAAGAAGATCCGGAGGAAAAGAGAGTTCCGTCCAGACCCACGAGTACGTGCTGTTTATCTTGCTATGTAGCTGTTGAGATTGGAAGGGACTCTGCGGCACCATGGGATCCAAATTATCATTTAGTTCATAAATGAAATGGGATAGCTGGCTGGATGTATGTTATGCTGGCTTGACAGTATTTTAGTGGAAGCCTTTAGGGACAGTTTAAATTCAGGCTGCTGAAAGGGATATTACCTAATTAATGCACTGCTGTCTTAGATAGCAGTATCTAAACTACTGACACTTCTGCACCTGAAAACCATCTGATGGGACTAAAATGAGCTGCTGAACTGGCATTGCTTTTTATGACTGCTGTCTAGGAAGGAGGAGGGGTTGCAGGATGGCAATAGGTCCTTTTGCTGTAGAAAAGGATAGAAAAGCATTATTATATTTTAAGGGGGCAATGGAAAGTTTCATCATCAGATTTAAGTCTGCTGATGACTTAAAGAAGTCATCAGTATCAGCTGGAGAAAATGTTGTCATCGCGCTGTAAACTCACCAGGAGGTGCTCTTTAGAATCTAGGACTTGGTTTTTACAACTGTTTCTTGTGATTTCAGTTAAAAGCGGTAAATGTATTTGACCTGGGTACAATTTCTAAATGCTTAAACATTCTTCTAACAATATCTAGGCATGCTTGTCTAAACACATAATGCTGACTAGCAATATAATAAATCTGAGAGGTGAAATTAAATCGAGTGAATAGAACTACAAGTGCATGTGAGGTTTGGTCTACCAGTGAGATGTGAACAAAAGCTTTGTGACAGGAGAAGTCTTAAAATAAGATGTTTCTGTCCTGCTCTTCTCCTTTGCCCCAGGTACACTTGCTCTTTGCCTTGCATTCAGCTTTCAGTGTTGAGGATAGGAACTGCCTTCACTCTTGAGATTTATTTTTCTTCCATAATGAAGACACTTTTGAGATAGGGTATTTGAAAACCTTGTAGATAAGATTACTTAGTGGTCTACAGATGGGAGCAGTGGGCTTTTTACCCCACAGATGCTCCTCACAAATAAAGATGTGAATGTTCTCATTTCTCTTTTCAATGTTACACCTATTAAGCTGTGCAAATCTGATCTAGGCTGTCATTGCCCTGATGGAGATGGGATTTGATGAAAAAGAAGTGGTAGATGCACTCAGAGTAAACAACAACCAGCAGAATGCAGCCGTGAGTACACTGTCACTTCTGTTCTTTATTGCTGTAATAGTCTGTTCAACTGATTCTTTTCATCATGGAATTGGTTGATGTTTTGATCTGTCATAAAGCCCAACTGATACTGGAGATTAAATGAGCACTACATATTCTGTGCCTCTTTCAAATTAGATACACAAGTGGAATACAAAGGTTTTAGACTTCTTAGAGGAACTTCAGCATGTGTGAGGTTGAGGCTGATCTGGCTGGGATAGCATATGTGGGTTTTCAAAGAGCTTTTGAGAAGCTCCCTGAGTGGAGCCTGCCAAAGAGATTATGCTATCATGAGAAAGGAAAAGGTATTCCAAATAATTAATAAACGATTAAAGAACAGGAATAAATGATCAAACAAGAGAATCAAACCATGTAATGTGTAAATTACCATTCTGCAGCAATGCATTCCACAGTTTATGGAGTCAAAAACTGTAAGGCTTTCAAAGATTGGTTAGTCCCCTGCTAGTGGATATGTTAAGGAAAGTTATGTGGGCACAGCTGACAGCCAAGCAGTCTTCTCTTAAGCATCCAGTGCTGGCCACTGTTAGAGGATATTGGCCTGGATGATACTTGAGGCTGCTGAGGTGTAGCCATGCTGATGGGGTTCCTTTGAGGCAGAGTGTGTGTGGGATAACAGACATCGTTCCTGAGCTCTGAGGCATCCAAAGTTGGTACTAACTTTATTACCATACCAAGCACTGCTGCTGTTCCTGTTGAAATAAAAGCTTATTTCTATGGGAGAAACACACAAATGAATAGTAATCTAGTGTGAAAAAGAATGTACAGCTCTGTCTTCACTGTGAGAGGGAAAAATAGGTAACATGCCATGTTGTCAAAACTGAGATGCTTTCATTCTGATGTACCCAGTCATGAAGTCTGTTGTGCCTGCTGATTTCTTTCAGTGTGAATGGCTGCTGGGAGACAGAAAGCCTTCTCCAGAGGACTTAGATAAGGGCATTGACACCAACAGCCCTCTCTTCCAAGCCATCTTAGAAAACCCAGTGGTACAGTTAGGGCTAACCAACCCTAAAACTCTACTAGGTAAGTCCTGTGTGGGTTCATGATGTATAAACGCTGTCTCTGTAGTTGCTGGCAGAGTAGAGGCTGGATGATGACAGCTCACTTTGTGGGATAGGTGCAGCTCTGTACCCTTTTCCTCACTTTCAGCAGCTGTATTGTTTGTTTGCTTCATACTGCAACTCAGCTAAACCCAGAACAGGACTTGGGGCTGTCCCAGAAATGCTGCTCATGCCCCAGGCTACTGCGTTACACTTGCTGAACTCAGATCTTTAATAGCTGCTGGCTGCAATGCTTTTGTGGATTTAGGAGACCTTTTGTGTGCTCCCTTTGGCCAAAAGGGGAAAAACCTGGAATGTCTGACTAGAACTCTGATTATTTAGCATTAAAAACAAGTGTGTTTTCTGCTGTACAGCTTACTGCATGCTGAGGCCTGGTCACTGAGAGGGAAGATAACTTGTGGAAGAGTAAGCAAACAAGTCTGAGCTAAGACCTTGCCTGTCGAAGTTGAGATATGTGACAATGCACTTCCCCTCCCTTGGGTTTTGGCTCCTTGGTAAAGCCTGTGTGCTGGTGGTCAGACTGTGAGCACAGCGAGTACCCAGCTGATGAGCCTGGCAGTAAGACATCAGTCTCTGATGAACTCGTCTCTCCGATGCTGGAGGGCGATACAGAAGAATGACATTGGCTCTGTGATGTGTATAAAAAGTTTTGCATTTAGTCTTTTTTTGGCTTCAAAATGGGTTTGAAGCAGTGCTTTTAAAGAAAGCAGCACTTTCCAGAGAGCTTTTAACAATACTACTCTAAATGTAATTAGGAGAGTTTGCAAGCCTTTAAATAATTCAAGAGCAGAACCTTCCCACTCTGCTTTCCGAACAAATGGTCTCTTCATCTCCAGCGAGGGTTCCACACTGCAGCTCAGAATATAAATAGAAAATGAAATGCCATTATATGTGCTTGTGAAGCTTGGATGAACATCAGAGAAAATATATTCCTAATGATACATCTGCAGATTGCTTATGTCACAGATTTTAATAATGAATTTAACGAGATACTTGCAGAATGTTGATAAATCTTGAGTTTTAAGCTTTTGACTCTGTGTGAAGAATATAGTTGAAGTGGTGAAAGGTGAGATCTGCACTTTTCAGTAGGCATGCTGCATGACCTTGAGCAGGGTATTAATGATGAGCCTTTCAGAGGTGCTGGGTACTTACAGCTCCCACTAATGTCAGCTGGAGCTTTGTACACTAACACCCCTAGGGAATATTAAGAAACTGACCTTGGTGCCAGTCTGCCAGACTCTCACAACGCTGACATTTTGGTGGCTTCTGAATAGGTCAGATGTGCAACTGCTGTTTTGTCCTGATCCGTAGTGACTGCTCCAAATGTCCACTTGACCAGCTCAGTGTCTGTCCCAAAGCTTACAAATTACTGCCTGAACCATTCTTCTGCCAAATTTGCAACTTGACTCTTGCAGTAGCTGCCTGGGTCCTTGCACATAAGTAGGAGAGTGAAAACTGGCATGTTTAAAGAAGCAAAAGAAAACAACAAAGCTTATTGTATAGACAGCTGTGTAAAGAAAGCAAAAACTGCTCTTAAATACCTGGATGGCTGTCATTGTTCAGAAATGGAGGCAATTGTTGTGCACAACCTTTCCCCCACTGCCTATGTGTAGGCAGGTGGAACTGGCTGCCTCCCTGACATCCTTTGCTTTCCAGACACCAGGAAGGAGAAAGCATGAGCTCCTCAGAGGGAAGATGCTGCTTCCCTTCTGGATCCTGGGGCCTCTGAAAACACAGAGCTTGAGATGTGGGGGCTTAAGGCACTATACTTCTGTCTCTGCTGTGTGCAGTGAATTTAGTGCTGGGGAATGGGGGAAGCAGAGTGCGATGCGCAGTGTGTATTCCCCCCATTTTGGGGTGATGTTTGCCCCTGCCTTTGGGTGGTAGCTATTTCTAACTGTCCTCTTGTTGGAGCATCCCAAACATTGAAGCCTTTGCTGACTAAGGGACTAATTGAGTGTTGCAATTTCCATCTCTTGGCAGCCTTCGAGGATATGCTTGAAAACCCCTTGAACAGCACTCAGTGGATGAATGATCCGGAAACTGGGCCTGTTATGCTACAGATCTCTCGAATCTTCCAGACGCTGAATCGCACGTAGAGGGGATGCCAGTCCACTGTGCCACTTCCTACTGCCCCTCACCTCACCTTCACCCCAGCGGGAGGGTGCATGGAGTGCTTGGGAGGAGGTGGATGGAAGGGGAGAGGGGTTGATCCTGAGCAGGGGGGCTCACACGAGAGCTTGCGTAGTTATGGCCAACTGAAGTTAATTGCCTTGTGGATTTAGTGTTAGTGGAAGAGGTTTGAAGACTTGTTTTCAGGTATTAGATTTAAAATGAAATATATCCAAAAATAGGAAAAGGTTTTGTGAAAATAACCAAGAATCTGACTGTTGGAACGAAATCCAATCATTGTTGTTAAAAAGGCCTGTGACAGTAGTTTTCTAGCCAGTTTTGCTAGCATCTGGCTAGTGTTTACAAAAGGTCACTGACCACTAGCATAGGATATTAAAATCATCTCCAGACAGTATTAATTTATGGCTCTATCCAATTCTAAAAAGCTTTTTTAAATTGATTCTTAGGAAATGTTTTTTAGAAGTTCAACTCTCTTAGGAGAGGAAGCCCATTTCTATCCAGACCTGTTAATCATGCGTTTTAATTTAAGTGAGAATAACTCAGAGATGGAATTGTTTTAATAAATAGCATTACTTTTTCCTATTTATTTTCTGCGTTAGTGTTGTTGCAGTACTTGTAGGGGATTCTCTGTCAGCTCTGTTAAAGATGCAGTATCTCTTTCACAGCAGAACTTGCTACACCAAGGCTTGGAATCTCAAGTAGGCTGCTGTTCATAGGTTCATACTCTGCCATATCCTAGTGCAAGGAGGGATATATTCACGTAGTGGGGTGTTTTCCATTTTTATGTGCAGTTTGGGAAGGGGAGACTTGTGGTTTTTGACTTTGTTTCAAAGTGTTTACAAAGATTTGCATGGGTTTTTCATTGGTGAGCTCTAAGGCAGCAGAACAGTTTAGGTTTTTACCTTGTTTAAGGTGTTTAAAAGCAAGCTTGCAATGACCATCTTTGAGATGGAAGTGGCTTTTCTTGACACTTGTTTTTACCTTGGAAATACCAGGAATGTCAGGCTGGGCTTTCCCGTTTGGTCAGAAGCCTGACTGGGATTTCAGACAGGAGCTGAGAGATTTCAAGGACAGAACTCGCTGTGACTCTCCAGCCAGTTTTCAGCTGGGCTCTGCAGGTGTGAGTCCGAACAAAAATAGGTTTTCTTTTCAGATTAATGGAACGTGCTTCACATCTGCCCTGATCCCTGCCCTGTCTTGCACTTCACAGCTGTGTTTGTGGAAAGCCAGGCTAGGCAAGCCCTGCCTCTCCAAAATGCAGAGAAACCAGCTGGGGACCCCATCCTTAGCTAGCACGAAGGTGCCCTGTCAAGTTGAGGCATCCTGAGGAGCAGCGCAAGTCACCTTGTTAAATGTGGGGCTTTTCTTAAGCAAAAATGCAACAAGATGCAACCCGAAACCCTACAACAAGTTTTGGCCTGAACTTGGCATCCAGTCCCTGCTGTTATGCAGTCAAGGCACCAGAGTTGCCAATTTCACATCATTCATATGAAGGGTGGGGAAATCAAAACAGCATGAGATTTTATCTTGACTGACTATCCCAGGACTTTATTTGTAATTCCATATTAAGCTTTGCAGTTCATGACTGCTGAAATATTTACTTCTACATTCAGAAATGCCAAGCTTTATAGAGATGATGCTTCTGTTCAGACTGGACTCTCACCAAGAACAGATTGACAGCATGACATGAAGTTGTAATCTGTTTTGTAACAGCCAGGAGCCAAGTCCTGCAGCCCAGTGAGTACAGCACAATGACTCCGGAGTAGCTGGGACTGAATGTTGTAAAGTTATCAAAGGTTTTGATTGTATTATCCGTTTTTGTTCTTGCTCCTTGAAGCTTTTTGCCTGTAATACTACCAGAAGATGCTGTTACTTGAAGCCCTTAATGTCAGAGGCTTGTGCCCTTCTCTACCAGTTGAGTTTCTTGTAAATATTCCTTTTAATGAGTGTTTTTAGAAGACAGCTGAGGAAAATGACCCTGTAGTTTGGGGGCTTTTTTGGCTTCTGAATGGGTAAGGACAGGTTCCAATGTAACAAACAGATACTTTGGTAGCAGTCTTGGTCTTTGAGGAATGTAAAGCCTTGTTGATGAAATGCTGCTTTTGATTTCAGTACTCCATGACCAGACCCTGGAGTGGCTGTGGAGCTTCCAGGCAGACCAGCAAGGGTCATCTATCAACTTTAGAGTCTTCTGCAAGTTTGGCATCTGGTTTGCAGGCAGAACCTTGGGCATTTGCTACGTGGCAAGTGAGCAACCCCGGCTGCCATGGAGGAGCTGCCCCAGGACTGTCTGTGGCTACTGCCAGGGCAGTGTGGATGATGAACTTGAACCAGCCCCCCAGCTTTTAGGGGTTGAAGCTGGGGCATTCCTGGTACTCAGTGTCTGAGGAGCAGGTGGCTCACTTCTAAGGGTACAGGTTCTGCTGCTTGTGTATCTCTGCATGAACCCCACAGCAGTGAGATCAGAGAGAGGATGATACTGCCAGGACCTGCTGATGAACTGTGCATGTTCTTCAGTGTCAGTTTGATCGGGGAGACAAAGGTTGCCAGAGCTGCTCCCCCTGTGTGCCAGAACAGTCAGTGCTGGTGAGCCTTTACCAGGCATGGGGAAAAAAAGCATTGGTAAAACACATCATGGTTATGAAATAGAGGAGGGTAAGAGTGTACAGGTTCAACAGCATAACCAGGTGTTGCAGCAGCAGTTAGAGACCTTAGGAATACTGTGTCTTTAAGATGCCTGAAGGCTCAGGATTATGTGGTTATTTCTGGAATTCATTACTCTAGAGCTCCACATTTACACAGCCAGGGTGTTGGGGAGTGTGTTCTTCCTGATCTGCCAAATGGTCATCTTGTTTGGTACAGCTTTAACTGCTATAGATAGTCCAGCTTGTCTTCTGAGAACTCCCATTGCCAGTGGCTGAAAGAGGCCAGAATTTAGGAGGTGCTAAGCACAGAAGTCATAGGAGTTGATTTAAAACAAAAAATGCACTTGAGTTTAAACGAACACTTGAATTGCTCAAGACGTGATGGTGGTGTTAGGGTATGAATTAGTAGCAGACAAGGGAGCTGTGGGCCCCGTCACACCGGGGTGTAGTGCTGCCTCATCCCAGTGAACAGAGCCCATGGTGCCTGCAAAGGTGTTGGTTACCCTCGTTGTTACAAACCCTGCAGAAACCCCAGAAAGATCCCTGCTGTTGAGTCAGAACGTGCAGACAGCTCTCCAGGCACAAGGAGCACGTGTGGTAAGAGCTGTGCCTGGTGATGAGCTGCCCTGTCACAGGCTGAAGGGTAGAGGGCTGGTGGATCTGGTCTGTGAGCCAGCGAGAGGTCCCTGAGCACGTGGGGATGGAAGTCTTTGCTTTAAAGAGTGAAACGCTGTCTTTTTGTGCTGAAGAACTCACAGGGATAAGGATTTACAGGCTCAGGTCCCGTGCTCGCATCTCTGGTGATCAAGTTCTAACTAGCAAAGGTATGTTTGTCTCATAGTGTGGTCAAGGGAATATTTGGAAGCCTGTGAAATCGAGCAGTAAGGAAGCAGGGAGGTAGGTGGCTAATCCCATGTGTCTCACAGTTCTAGCTCTTCACCCCATCAGTCAATACAGACAATCTACTTTTGATGTCGTGTGACTCTTGAAAGCTAGCTATTTATTTAAATATATGTAACTTGTAATTTTGTCATCAAAGCACTGATATTTTTAGTAGGTATGTGCTAAATGGAAGTTTGTTCTCAGGGCTTCATATTTATACTCTTTATAGGGTGCATTTAACGGGATGTATCTGGGGAAAAATGCCAGTGGCTGCTTTACAACTTTGATCTTGATTGTCTTTCCCTGTGAGCCTGAGCTAGCATCACCCTTGGAACAAACCTCCAGTGTCTGGTCCAGGCCAAAGCATCCTCCACTCTTTCTCTCCCTGTGAGCAGTGATTTGAGTCTTCTTTGATGGCTGCATCCCTTTGGCAGTGGTCACACAAGATCTCCATGTGCTGGGAAATTAACTTGTGTGGTTTCTAATGTGGTTTTCAGTGCGCTCCTATGGGAGGGTGTGAGGGTCCCTCCTGCCAGAAGCCTGAAACCTCTAGCAAATATCTCTGCTTCCTGGCTGCTCACAGCCTCTGGCACAGATGAGTCCCACAGCCTTGACCCCTGTTCCTTCTCTCACCCTCCTGGAACCAAACTTGTCTTGTGGGAATGGATCTTCACAGCCAAGAAACACTTGAGTGGTTATTGAAACCCTTTTTAGTTAGGCCTGTTAAGGTTATTTTATTGGTGATCCATGGGCTGAGGATCTTTTAATGTGTTTTGAAAGCTGTTTAACCAAATGAATGTATAGTAGAGCTGTTGGCAAACATTGCCTGAGGAATGAGAGATGAGCAGTGACCTCGACTTCAGTGGCAGTTTTCTCCAGGTCCCTTGCACAGGATGGTGAGTGCTTCATCCAGAGCGAATGCCCTGGCTTTCTACTTTTAATACTTAACATGTCTGTTAACTAGCAGGATAGTGGCCCTTGAGGCTGGGTATTTCCATCTGATCATAAGTCCTTGTGCTTTAAGGCATAAGCAAACCACTGATTGTATCTTCCTCTCTGGCTCATTATTCATCTGAAGGGTTTGTGGTGCTGGTGTTGGCTAGGACAGTTGGTGACTGTGGCTAGGGCAGTGATCCCCATGTCCCCACACGTGGTGAACAGTATCGAGGTGATTGTGTGGTCATGGTGGTGGCTGTCACATCTGGGTATAACAAAAGGGGTTTTTAAGGACCTCTCGCCCTATATTTGAAGATCTTCAGGTCCTGTTTGCAGTGTGTGAACTTCAGTCAAATTCGTACTGAATTTGGGTATAGTTTTATATCAGTCTCTGGAAACGGGAGAAATTGGAGCACGGTTTAAACCAAACCCCACAAAACCAAGTGTCTTTGCAGCAGGTAACAGAAGCCTGTAGAGCTTCTTAAATTGCTTGGTTTTCTCTTAATGAACTGCCCAAGATGGTGATTTGCCATCCAGCACCAGGAAGATTTACCTTGCAAGGTACTGGCTCCATGTTTGTCACTTCACCTGTGTAGCACATCCTTAGGTACAGCATCCGAGACTCTTTGTACACACTGGCACTGACGTGTGGCATGCACAGCTCTTTCCAAGATGTAACATTACTTTTAGGAAGCTTCTCTAGGGCGGATGTCGCCGAGCCTGTGGAATTCAGGGTTCATTCTGGATGGGCTCCTGTGGGTCACTGACCTCTCCTCAAGTGGGAAAACCAGCAGGGCTTGCTCCTGGACAGCAGCCCTCAGGCAAGGAGCACCAAATGCTGCTCATCTGCACTGAAATCTATTCCTGGAAGTTACTGGGGTTGTTGTCAAAGCCCAGCCTGCTCCATCCCTTGACCGTGTGGAGAGGTCATACCCACAAACAAGGCCAGAATGAATGCTGAGTCTTTCAACCCGCTCACACATACACACTGAAGACACTGATGTTATGTGTGCTGTAAATTTATAATATATCTTAAAAATAAAGGTTTTTTTGATTTATTACAAGGTGTTCTGAAGCATCATTCTCAGGAGCATGTTCTGAAGCATCACTGTCAGGAGCAGCAGAGGTTTATGAATCCACGTCGTTCAGTGTTCCTTGTACCTGCAGGCTGCTGGAGTTGTTTGTCAGGAAATAAGGTATTTCAATAGCTGGTTGAGAAACCTGTAACAAAACTTGTGCAGAAATTCCTGGTTCAGTGCCTGGTTTTCCACCTGGAAGTTGTTTCTCCATTTTCCAGGAAGTCACCTTGGTGAGATTCATTGCAAGGGCTGTATGAAGCAGGATTTGGTTATCCCCTGGGATGAGCCAGTGCCATTTAAGAGGGATTTATCCTCATGGTGGTTGACTGATAAATTGGAAGCCTTTTCTTCCATAACAAGGGAGCCCTCATGAAGGAAAACAGATCGATAGCAACCAGCATCTGGTGGTGTGGTGGGAGGCAGTAACTCCGGGTGGTGAAACCAAAAGGCTCTTGTGGTGCCAGTGGTGCTGGCTCTGGGGGGATGAGCTGTGTGTGGTTGCCTTGGAGGCAAGTGATGGAGTGTAAATGTGTGAGGTGGTTTCTCTAAGGAAGAGGAGGGGTTATCCTCATTTTCACACCACATTCAGGGCAAGGAGAGCACTGACAGCAGCCTGTTTAGCCAGTGGTGCAGCAGCTGCTAAGGAGTTAATGTTCATTGTGTCCCATGAAAGATGGAGGATTAGGGCATGAGACATTGAACTGCTGCTTGTTCAGCACAGGTTTGCTGCTGCGGTGGTGGTAAATGCAGGTATTGTGGTGCCAGGTGGCCCCTAACTCAGACTTCCTTTGTTGCACTGATGAGCTACAGGACAGTACAAAGGTCCAGCTCTCCTCTCATTTAAACACAAAACCCCTTAAAGCCAGTCATGGTGTATCATTAGATAATGGTGCCTGTGCACCTGAACCGGTACAGCAGGTCTGGGCAGGAACCCACACCTTAAACATGAAGAAGTGCTGCTATCTGAGTGACAGGATGGGTGGTGGCTGAGGTGCGTGCTGGCTCTCGGGGGCAGAAGCACATGGGGACGTGTCGCTGGTGTCCTCCAGCAGGGACAAGGACAGGGACATGCTGCTGCTTCACCCCAGAGCAGCCTCCAGCCAGGTCCGGGCTGCAAAGGGTGGGGAAGGTAAGTACAGGTTGCACCTGACTGTGAAAACACATCCTGGTATTGGCACGGGGAAGCATCGCTAACAGCACAAATGGTGTGGCAAGGGAGTCATTCCCAGCCCTTCCACGGGTGGCTTACGGAGCTGCTCCCAGCACGCTGTGCACTGCTCGGGCTTTCTCCTCTCATGCCTTCACCCATCCCCATGAACCAGTGGTCGCAGTAACCCCTGAAAAGGAGCAGCACATCCAATAGGTTCAATGGGAAATACAGAGAGTGGGCTTTGATAAGGGCCTGTAGGGACAGAACAAGGGACTCCTACACGCCAGCAGCACCCAGAACACAAGGCACTGTCCCTCTGTAACAGCCCAAATCTTTGCTCTGTGCTTAACTGTGCTGTTTGTTTTAATGGAGACTTTCCTATAAGAGAGGAAGTGGCCAAAGGGAGCAGCAGCTCTGGGGATGCTTTGCTACAAGGAAAATGAGTTTGGAGAAGAATTAATGGTGCAAATTCGTTTCTCTTGCTATTCAGAAGCCTTCACTTCCAAGGCAGGAGGGGCAGTTGTGAGCAGGGCTGTTGCTCTGGTGGCTTGGTCCTGGAAGATGGCTTGGAAAGGGGCAGGTCTGCGGGGTCCACGTGTGAGCAGCATTGGTACAACTGCCAGCGAGCGTGACCTGAGCAGGGACAGCAGCGCCCCAGACCTGCATATCCAGTGTCAGCAGGAATCCGGTCCCTGGTGGAGCCGGGGGAGGGACATCAGTAACTCGAGATGTGCTGGACCAGGCCGCGCTGACCAAAATAAACCTGGAGAGGTGACCCAGCTCCAGAAGGGAGGCAGTTGGGTGCCTGGATCGGGGTCAGGGCCCAGATACACAGCCTGAGCTTGGAGCCTGTGAGTGCCGGGGGCTCCTGAGGGGTCACCGGTGGCTCTGGGTGGTGGGGTACCACGGCACCAGCTGGGTGCTGGGATGCAGTTGTATGTGGTTAACACAGTTGTAGGTGGTCACTGCAGCAGCCGATGGGATGCACACCCCCTTCTTGGTGTCCTGCACATCTCCTGCACCCCAGGATGCTGTTCTGCTGCTTCCCTTCCGCTGTGCCAGGGAAGGGTTGAGCTCTCAAACAGGTTTCATGAGCGATGCCATCAGCAGTTGCATAACGAGCTCTCCCACTCCGGGAAGCAGCGTGTGTGCATGGAGCAGGGATCTGGGGCCGAGCCAGGGCTCTGTGTGCATGGAGCAGGCGATGCCTGCGGTGGCTTTGCACTTATATCAGGGCAAGAACTGCCTGAGCACCCCGGTGCTGTGCAGTGTGAGCAGCCACAGGTGCACCCTCAAACCGGTAATTGATGGGAGACTGGTAGCGCTTATGCATGATGTGGTTACTTGGCTTTTATGAGCTGGAGCTTGGGCACAAACCACATCTGTGTTGGAGTAATCCTCTATTTGTCCTCTGTGGAAGGGCTGCTCCGGAGGGAATCTGTGCCTGGGAGCCCTGTACCTGCAGCAGCTCCCACTGCCTGGAGTTGGGTTCAGTTGGTATTTATTGAACATTTATTTAGCCCTTGGAATAGTGCAGGTGCCAAACCTGCTGCCTCCAGCCATGCCCCCCCCCAGCCCCTTCCCATTGTGTGAGGGCTGTGGTGGGATTTGGGATGTATCTCTGGATTTCTTGGCCCACGGGATTAGATCTACTCTGTTCCCTGTGGTCCCTGCAGCCGCAGCACAGCCTCAGTAGGGGTGAGCCAGGCTCTGTGGGCTGCTGGACCCCCACATCCTGCATGGCTCCTATGGGAAGCACGCACTAAAAGGCAGATAGACCCTGGTAAATCCATCCTTAAAAGGACACCAGGGGCTATTCCCGGGCTGTGGCAGCCGCTTCCATCTGTGTGTTCCCCGACACAGGAGCTCGTTGCCAGGCTGCGTGCGATGAATCACGGGGCGCTCTCTGCTTCCCACCCTGTGCCTGCCTTCCCCGCAGACGGGCGCCTTCCTCCCTGCTCCCACACCAGGAGCAAGCACCCAGTTCCCCATGAAAAGAGCGACCCTTCCTCATCCCTCCTCTCCCAGCCTGCGTTCCCCTTGCAGGAGCATGGTGCCCACTGAGGCCCAGCCCATCAGTGGTGCCAGGTTCCCTGTGTTTTCACTCATCCCCGTGTCTGGAAGCACGATGGTGCCTTTCCCACTGGACCCCGGGGTGCAGCCCTGCTTGCTGCAGGGTTCCCCAGTGCTGTCATTGAAGCCACTCAGATTTCCATGGGTTACCGTGGGCTTTATTTATAGTTTGCTGGGCTAAAGATAGGAGCCCCAAGTGTTGGGTTCCCTGATCCCAGCCTCGGTGAGGGGGATGCCCAGGAGCCCCTTAAAGGTGTCTGGTGGGGTTGAATGATGCCCTCAGGGCTGCTCCTAGGGAGGGCTGAGAACAGTTTATGCCTTGGTGCCTGTGGAGCTGCTGCACTGCTGTGACCTGGTGCTGTCCCTGCTCAGGGCAGAGCCTCGAGTGGGACTCATCCTACTAAAAATACTCCCTTCTGTCTCATGGGGCTCAATCTGACGGAGCCTGTGAGTGAGAGGGGAAGGAGCATCAGTGTCTGGCTGTGTGTAAGGAATCCCTGTGTGCCTATGAGCAGACATGCTACTGAAACACTCTGAGAGATGTCTGCATGTGGAGTGTTTGTGGTCATCCCCAACGCCCTGTCCCTGTGCCCAGTGATGCTCCTCCCTGCTCTTGACCAGTTTCCAAGCAAAGCCCCTTTTTGGCTCCTGTTGCATGACCCTGCCAGGCTGCTGGCACTGGGAGCTGTGAGTGCCTCTGAGATACAGCTATGGTCCTGTTGGGATGACGGGCAGAATCCCATTGGGATGATGAGCAAGAGCAGCATGGCTCAAGATGAGGGGCCCCTGAAGGTCACCTTCCCCTGTTCTGGAGCCTGGTGTGAAGATGAAGCCAGACAAGCAGTCTCTACCCATTTTCCTCGATCTGGTTGTGTTTTGTTTAGAATTGAGGCCCAAGTGCAGCTCAGGGGAGCAGGGCCTCTTCCTGGGGTGTCCCCCTTGCTCTGCCTCAGCCCCTTTCATGCCCAGCGGATGCATGGAGGGGCTCCAGCATCTCCTGCCTCCTAACTCCACGGGTCTCCAGGACCCTGTTGAGATGGTGCCCAGGGGGGCTGGATCCGGATGTTTTCCCAGCACAAAACCTTCCGTCTTTAACAGGAAAACCAAACCGGGAATATCTGCTCCCGGCCCCCTCCTCTGCATCTCTGATGTCACTCACAATCAGCGTGAGTCATTCAGCGGTTGCCGCGGCAACGGCGGGGATGCTGTGGAACACAGCGCTGCCCCCAGCCCTTCCTGGGGAGCGGAGGGGACCGAGCCCCCCAGCGCTGAGACCCGGGATGTGCCATGGGCTCCCATGCCACAGGCTGCTGCCCACAGCCCCCCGACACCTGAGGCTGTGAGGATGCCGACGGCTGCCACCGGTAAGTCAGCATTGTCGGGGCTGGGGGGCTTCAGTGGGGGTCCCGTAGCATCTGTGTGTCCTCATGAGCACCCTATGGCCCAGCCCCATGGATAGGGGTGTCCTTTGCAGCATCCCCTTCTCTGTGTGCTCCTGGCAGCCCCAGGGGTCCTGTCACCCCAATTCCTAGCGCCAGCCTGGGGGTATGGGCTCCTTTCAGCCAGCTCTGAACCCTGGGAGCGAGGGGAGCCTGGGGCATCACCCTCAGCATGCCTGGGGACCGGGATGGCACTGGACATATGGGCCAGGTCCATACAGCCCCACACATGGGAGTATTGATGCCTGGTGGCCCAGGTCACCAGCACAGTGCCTGCTTTGATGGGGACAGCAGGGTTCACCCCTGTCACAGCAGGATGGGGCCACCACCATCCACATTGCATTTCAGCTCCGGGCGCTGCTCGCAGTGGCACAGCCTCTCTCTCAGGATGTGCAGGGAGCAAATGGTGTGCCAAGCTCTGCAGCACAAGGGCTATGCCATGCACCCCGGGGCAGGAACAGGCAGGGGTCAGCTGGGTCCCCACACTCCTGGCTGGGATGCTAACGCCCTGGGGTGCACGGCATGACCTCCGCTCTGAGGTCCTCAGCTGCAGTTTGCTCTCAGTGGCTCGGAGCTGCTGGCGGGGTTTGGTTTTTCCTGCTCGGTGTGAGTTTTACAGCCATCAAGTTCTTGCTGTAAATAGGACCCGGAAAAGCAGGATTTCAATTGCTCTGACTAATTTGTGCATTAACACACTTCCCTGGCTGCAGATTTAAGAGCGTTCTAGTGCGGCATGTGCAGGCTGGCCGGGACCCAAGGGGGTGAGGAAGGCTGTGTTTGGTTTGGCACCTCTTTAGAGGCAGGGCGAGAGGGGACGGGGCTGCCAGGTGAAGGGCTTGGCTGTGTCCCGGGGCTGCCACCAAGGTGGACCGGGAGCTGTGTCCCACCGGAATGACAGGAGCTTGAAATACTGAATGGGATGAGTGAAATGCAGTGGGAAGTCAGCACCTGCCCCCCGCCACCAGACCCTCCTGTGGTGAATTGGTGATGCTTTAAGTGGCTTTTGAGGCAGTTTATCTGCCTTTAGAAGCTCTCTGGGCTGAAGCCTTGCACACCAAAATCACCCGGAGCGAGCTGCAGTGCTGTCCTCCAGGGCCACACGGTTTCTATTTGTGGAGGGAGAAGCCTTAAAATCCAGGAATCACAGCCCTTTCCTCAAAATCCCCCTGTATCCCAGACCATAACTGAAACCTGCCCCAGGGAAAGGAAGTGCCTGGCTCAGGTTCATCCCTCCCGTGTCGGAGGTGATATTCCAGGACCTGGCAGGCAGCTTCCATCTTTGTGCATCCCCTGGGGGACCTGGAACAGGGCGGCCCTGGTTTGGTTCCCATGCGAACACCTCCCTCTGAGTAACGAATGTGAAACGTTGCAGTGAAATAATGATGCTGTAACACGTTTTGGGAGAAAGGTTGGCTGGAGCCTGCTGTGAATTCCCAAAGGTAACACTTCCCAGTGGTTCAGGATGTTGGGTTTGGGATCAGTCGCACCCCAGCCTGTGTGGAGAGAGGGCTGCTGTGCCGTTTGGTTGGCAGTCCGGTTATTGGTGCGCCAGAGCTTTGTACTGCCCCGGCCACAAACCCAATGGCATTTATTGGGATGGCAGAGAAGCTGTGGCTGCCCCATCCCTGGCAGTGCTCAAGGCCAGGTTGGACACAGGGGCTTGGAGCAAGCTGCTCTAGTGGAAGGAGTCCCTGCCCGTGGCAGGGGTTGGAGCTGGATGAGCTTTAAGGTGCCTTCCAACACAAAGCATTCCATCATTGTGAAGATGCTGGGTACATCCAAACTTGCTGTCAGCTACCGCACAGCCAGGAGCAGGGGCAGAGCTGGCATTTGGGATTCAGTTAGGGCTTTTTTCTTCTGCCTGTCAATTGTTCTTGCTTTCCAAGAGTGTTTAAATAGTGGTGAAAAAGTTGGAGATGAGTTATTCTGTCTTTGCGTAGTTATATGTTTGTGGTAAATAGAGTTTGACTTTCCAAAGTGCCCTTAGGAAAAAAGTGACTTAAAAAGGAATCATCTGGGTCAAGCAAATCAACAGTTCCCAATGAAAATGATCTCTGCCTGAATGCTGCCCAACTCCAACTGCTGAAAAGGGTTTGATGAATACAAAGATACAGAGAAATTTACTCATTAATTAGATGATGACAACAACCTTTCAGCGCTTACCCATCTAGTCCCTGGTTGGAGATGCTCAAGAAAGAACAAGGCATAGGGAAGGCACGCTGGGATCAAACCTCTTGGTGGGAAAGTCTCTCTGGAAAACCCTGTAAGTGCTATTGATCCGCCATCCTCCTAAACACAGCCCAGGGACTTTAAACATAGATAACCTCAGAGATAAATATATCTTACATCTTAAACCCCCTCCTGTTATTAATGCAGGCACTTAAACCCCACCACCAGTGCGTCCGGAGCTGTAATTGCTGCGGGTAACCACAGGCCCGGTGAGGGAGATCCTGCTCCTCACAGCGGGCAAGGGAAGGTCTGGCTCCCAGGAGCTGCCACCCCGTGCTCTGGTAACACTTGCCCTGGCCATAGGAGTCATTAATTCCTGTTTGTGCGGTGCTCTGGAGAGAAGAGCTCAACAGGAGGAGTATTTGAATACTATTTTAATACTGTTATTTTAATGCCCATCAGAGGGGCAGCCCCTCTGCGAGGAGCAGAGCTGCCAGCACTCCCTGCCTGTTTTCCCCCTGGAGCAGGACAGTCCCTGTGGACAGAGGGATATGAGAACCCCCCCAAGCATCCCCATGGGCTGCCAGGGACACCCAGGCAAGGCCCAAACGTCAGAGGCAGAGGTGTGAGGTGGTTCTTCCCCTGGCACCATTGGATATACATCAGACATGTTAAGCTAAGCAAGGGGAAAAGGAAGAAATCTGAATAACTTGCTGCACCCATCAGCATAAATAGCTGAGCTGCATACGCGTTACCCACAAAATAACGTGAACACATGAATGAACGGAGCCCTGCTATCTCTGCTTAATTTGTTTTCTGTATTTACATGAAAAATACGGCTTGTTGCATGTGGTTCCTGCTGCACAAGGCCATGCCACTGCATATTCCTCCTGAGTTACAGAACTGGATATAAGTAATGACTGACGGCGGCATCCTGCCTTAGAAACTGTTCCCGTGGTGTTGGTAATCGTGCTGGAGTGACTGTTCTATTACTAAGAATAATATTGTGCTCTCTTCTCCTTAAGGCTGGCAACGTGATGAACTGTCAGAGGAAACTCTTTGTACAGGGCAGAAAAAGACATTTTGAGCTGTCAGAGCACAGCTGCATGGGGGGGTCTGCAGCCCATTGTGTTACAGTACCCTGGCTCCACTCATCCAAGTGATTATTTAAATGTCTTTTTGGCCACAACTCTTTTTCCTTAATGGATTTCTAACCAGATATAACTTTTTTTGAGCTTTGTAGTGTGTACTGGGGATACTAAAGCCCATTGGCACAGAGATGGACCTCTCTGCCTCCCAGGTAGCCCACATGGTGGTACCAGTGTTCACCCCATGCAGTGACCTCCGGAAGAGCCCAGGCTCTAAGTCAATCTCAGCTGGGGATATTAAGGGCAAACGAGGCCCTGCAGAACTAAGCAGAGGGAAGCAGATACAGCAGTGCTCAAAATTAGTCCAGGACTGAAAACAGAGCCATGAGGAGAGGGCTGCAGGCAGCCCGGGTGGCAAGTGCACACGAGCTGCTCTGCACTGCTCTGCCGCTGCCGTCCTCACACTGTTGGCTGCTTTGCAAGGATAAGGGGACAAAATCCTGTTGCTTCATTTGACTGTCTCCTCTGGCTGCCCCTAAGAGCACAGGCAGGAGCTGTTGAGCAAGACTAAAGGCAAAGAACCTCTTCCCAGGTAGAGCCATCAGCCTTTGCACACTGATGAAGAGGAGGGATGAATTACCAAGTGCTGCCCCAGCAGTGATAATGAGCAGGCAGCTTGCTCCTGAAGGATGTGAGTTATAAACCATCCAGAGGGAATAAGGAGCACAGCACGAACCACATCAGAGTGGTTTCTTCTTGTTTGCTCTGTGCTGGTGCTGCCTGGTGCAAATTCACCTGCACGGTGCTTGTGCTGTGGACTTGGGTATGGTGAACCTTGCCAGGTAGTGTCTGAGGAGTCGGTGGAAGGAAGGGCTGACTGTCCTGCTGATGACTGCTCTTTGCCTGGGGAAAGGAAGGAAGGAGATGAAGGATGGGAAATCATCACTTTGGAAAGTGGGAAGTCCCACTGAGGACAGTCAGTGAAGCAGAAATCAGGCTGCCCAGCATGCTGAAATTCCCAAGCCCTGCTTTTTTTTTCCACTGGTTTTAGCACTAGGGGCATTATGTGATGGGCATCATATGGAGACCTCGCTCTACATAAATAGCTGCAGGGGACAGTGAAGCATGGGCTTCATGAAGTCTGCAGCAGTCTGCATTTTCCTTCATCTGAAGGTGCTTTTTGTGATGCTGAGGGAGAACCCTGATTCGCTGCTGGCCTTTCTAATTGGAAGGTGCCACTGATGGGTCAGCTCTTGCTTTCTGCACGTACCTGATCAGTATCTCCACCCTACACCATCCCAGCACAGAGCACGCTATATTGCCACAAACTATACACTTTTTTTACAACATAATCTTAGATCTGATGTCTTTGGGATGCCACGGGACTGATATTCTTATTCCACATGTGCTCTTCCATACTGATAAATGAAACACAGTGGAGGAGCTGAAATCCCAGGCAGTCTTCCAGGGGACAAGCACACAGGTTTAGCTTCCTTACCTGCAGTAGGTGTCGTGTTCAAGTATGGTAATTTGTCACAGGTATCGCCTCCTTGTAATTACTCTGAGCTCTGCTGGAAGACAAGTTGTGCAGTGTTTGTCAGCTCGCAGGTACACCCACTCTGAGTGGTTAGTAGGAACATTAGTTCCTATAGAAAAGCAACGTATTAACGTTTTCCAGAAGAAAAGCCGTGAAGCAGGTTTAGTAGTGGAGTACAGGAAAGAAACAAGGAGCAGGCAAATTAAAGATGAATTTGCTGCTACTGAATATGGGAGAGTCATTTTCTTGTGGAAAAGGCAAACATGTTTAGCAATCCACTGAGGACCCTCCCATTTAAATGCAGGCTTTTTATCTCCAGGACAATGCTGAGGACGCTGGTGTGGGATGGTGCCAAGTTCTTGACAAACCACTTCACCATCATCTACAAAGTTTCCCAAAGCATCAATTTCAGCTTCCACTTAGGGACACGCAAATGCCCTAAGCAGCATTTTCAGGGCATTACCATGGAGGAAGAAGTGGCAGCACATTACACATCAGATACCGAAACTTGGATCTGGAGGATAGCACCATCCAAATGACAGGGGGAGAGCGAGAGGTAATGCTAAGGTCAGGATTCCAAGTGCAGCAGAGGGTTGTAAAAGGAGAGCATTCTCCTTACCACTGGACTCCCCCATGCTTTTTCTTCACAATGTCCATTTTCTTGAGCTTGTATTTGGAGAGTTTCAAGGGTCCAGGTAACACTGACTTGGTTTTGCACTGGTAGCCTGGCACCCTCTTAAATGTGTTTTGTTCCTAAGAGCTGCTGATAGGTTTAACAACTGGATCCATTCTTCACCTCCAGGAAAAATACATCAGAGGAAGAAGTAGGTCAGTTTTCTCCCAGTTGCACCTTCTCCCTTGCATACAGGTCACCTGCTCTAAGAGCCAAAGGGCCATCCTGTTTCTGCAGCCCACTTAATGCCTGATCCACCACACAATGAAACCATTCTTCCTGAATTTAAGGGGATTTGGATTGGGCCTTGATGCTTAATTTAAAAACAAGAGCAGCTTGTTCCAATGGCAACATCAGAAACCAGCAACCTGCAAACACTCTAGCGAAAACCTAGCTCTTAGAACAGAGATTATAAAACAACTAGCATGTTGTTTGCAAAGGACATTGACTTCAGTCGTGTACAATCTTGCAGTAGGGAAGAGTGATAGAGGCTGGAATAACCTTTGAACACCAGGTTGTATTTCCTGATGACACGTAGCAGAATGCCCTCTACTCGCACTCTGAGAAGGCATAAGGAAATAAATGTTGAATCTTAAGACGGACCCAAATTAATGACTTGAAACACATTTCATGTAAATGTTACATGCAGAAAATAGAATTTATGAGAATCACAACAAAATCAGGTAGAATAAGGTCAGTCTGCTCTCACTGTTGTGCAGCTAAACTTACAATCGCATTTTCAGCAGGTGGATATTGAGATAATTCATCTCCCCATCACAGGCATTAAAGACTCAAGCCTCTACTCTCTTAATCACACAGCTTCACTTTTCCGATGAGCCCTGAAACTCACTTGCCAAGTGAGTTAATCTGCAGGATCCAGTTTGGATCATGATGCACCTGGGGCTCCCAGATGGGCAGCAGGACACTGGACAGTGGCTGGTAGACAGTGGGGTCTAATGGTACGTGGTGGGCTGGCCCCAAGGTGGTTTTGATAGTGTCACTTCACCCTGCAATGACCAACCGCCAACCTGTCACACGTTTCTTGCTGGTTTCTATTGATGGTACCATAAACCAGGTGCGGAAATTCTCTATTTGCTCAGAAACACGCAAGATGCCGAGGCCAGACTCTCGCCTGAAAACCACCCTTGGCATCCTTTGATCACGACCAGCTGTTAACTCATCAAGTCTTACGGGGAATTAGTTGTGATATTGCTGATTGTCGGCCCATGTCCTGTCAGCGTGGCTGGCAGATGGGCTGTGCGAGGCAGTGGGGAAGCAGCTCGAGCCTATCTCATTGTTCACCCTGCTTTTAGCCAGGAAGGGCCCTTCTCCATCATCATAGAATCAATTGCATTGGGAAAGCCCCTCAAGCTCATCCAGTCCAACCCTTCCCAGCACTGCCAAGGCCACCCCTAACCCATGGCACCGAGGCCTTATCTCCACGGGGTGTGAACCCGTGCAGGGCCGGTGCCTGCAGCCCTGCCCTGGGCAGCCTGTTCCAATGCCTGAGCACCCTCTGGGGCAGGAATTGTTCCTCAGCTCCATCTAAACCTGCCCTGGTGCAGCTTGAGGCCGTTTCCTCTTGTCCCATCCCCTGGGAGCAGAGCGCAGCCCCTCCTGGCTCCACCCTCCTGTCAGGCAGCTGTAGGGAGCCACCAGGTCCCCCTGAGCTTTCTCTTCTCCACACTGCCCCCCCCGCTCCCTCAGCCGTTCATGGCGGACCCCAGTGAACCCGTAGCCAGGCAAGGAAGCCGCAGCACGGAGCCAACACGGGGGAGGCGGCGGGGATCCCCCCTCCGCAGGGGGCGGGCCCGGGGCCGTGAGGGCGGGCGGGCTCCGAGCGCGGGTCCCCGTTGTCCCGGCAACCGTTGCCTAGCGATGGCCGCGGGCGGCCGAGCCCCGCGCCTGCGCAGTGCTGACACACAGGGGCGCGCGCGCGCGCCGGGCTGAGGAGGAGGAGGGAGAGGGAGAAGGGGAGCGCGCGCCAGGCGGGCGCATGCGCGCGCGCGCGCGCGGTCCCGAGCGGCGGTGGCGGCGGCGGCGGCAGCAGCCCCGGCCCGGCGGCTCCGTCCCTCCTCCTCCTCCTCCCTCTCCCTCTCCCTCTCCTTCTCCTTCCCTCCCTCCTGCACCGGCTCCGGTCCCGTCCCCGTCCCGCCGAGCCTCCCCCCCCGCCCCTCGGCGCGCTGCCGGGGCGCCGCGGCGGTACCCCCGCCCCTCCCTGGTGCCCCCCCCCGCCGCGGGGATGAGGCAGCGGTAGCGCGGCAAGGTGAGGCGGCGGGGCCTGTAGGCCGCGGCGGGGGGGGCGGGGGGGGGCTCGGCGGCTCCCGTGCGCGGAGCTGGCTCCCGGCGCCGGGTGGGCTGCGCCCCTCTCCCTCCTCCTTCTCCTCCCTCATCCTCCTCCTCCTCCTCCCGGGTGGGGGCGGGGATGCGGGCTGGGCCGCGGCGGGGAGGGGGAAGCCGCCGGCCCCCTGCCCTCCTCCGGCGGGGCGAGCGGCGCGGGGATGGGGGTGCGGGCGAGGAACCTCTGCTGCTTCGGCCGGCCGAGGCGAGGGAAGGAGCCCCAGGTGCTGCCCCGGGCCTGTCGCGGCCCCGGGGGGCGGGCGGGGGCCGCGGTACCTGCCCGCATTGTTCGGCGGCGGGGGGCGGCGGAGCGGGGCCTGCGGGTGGGGGGGCGGCAGCGCCCCGGCCTGTCTTTATTGCAGCGGTCGGGCAGGTGATGGGGCCGCTCCTTTCTTCTTTCGCTAGGTCGTAGCCTTGGCTGAGGGCTTCGCTGTGCGCAAATCCCTGCCTTCCGCAGGCAAGGATGCTCGCTCCGGGCTCGGATGTCTTTTGATTTCCGAGTGGATTTAAAATCGCTAAATAAGCCCTTTCGGTGCACATCCCTGAAGGATGTCGGGCCTGTGGTGTTTATCCCACCGTATTGTGCCTGCCATAACGTGTGCGATCCCATTCAGCAAGCTCCTCTCCTCTGGGGTTTTGGAAATGCGGTGAGAGAAATGGCTCGTGTAAAAGTCCACTGTCTTTTGTTTTGTTTTAGATGGTGGATGTTGATGTTCGTGTGGGTGGAGATAGTACCAGAAGAAAAATGGATGCCCTGGCAGATAGTGCACTTGAGATTGTCCCTTTGGAGCTCTATGATTCAGCCAGAGCAAAAATAGCTGCTAATCTACAATGGATCTGTGCTAAAGCCTACGGAATAGGTAAGATCGCATCTGTCAGAAAGTCATTCTTGGTTTTGTTCTTGTTTATTCTGTCCCCCCTGCCATTCCAGAAGTAATTAAATTGGGCTTAAATCACCTTTGTTTTAAATAACAATAATACGACGGTTAGTTCTTTGTAACACTGTGTGTTTCCTGTCATCTTCGACAGGAATAATGGCACTATGTGAGATGCCCTGAATCAGCAAACATAATGGTGAATGCTCGCAGATTGCCCTTGTGAAGAGTTCAGACCTCAAATTTAGCCACATCGGCTCTCTTCCACAGGGCTGTATGTTGCTGCTTGCAGGCCCCAAGCCCCTCCAAACTGTGAAAGCTTTAGTGTGCTTCCTTGGCTAGTCATGTTGGCCAGTGGATGCTAGGACCTTGACACCCTTGGTGTGCTCAGTTAGGACTTTTGGTTTTGGTCAGATTGTGGTTTTGGTTTCAAAATGAGCTAAAAATAAATATTTATGATCAGCAATGTTCTTTCATGTAAAAGAAATGTTGGATGAGCAGGTACAGTTTATGTTGTGTGACATTAAACAGCAAGGTGTAGGTGATAGATTTCATCTTTCCCTTCTGTTGTCGTAAGCCTTTACAGTCAAACCTGGAAAAATAAGATTCCTGGAGTTCCATTAGTAAAGTATTTTCCTGGCATCTACCAAAATCTGCGTTTTTGTTTTGCACTATATCTGTCTGCCTATTCTGGATTATTGTTACTAGATGCTTCTTGAGTTTGAGTAGCTTCATTATGAAGAAATAAGATGGAATACTAATGGGTTTTGTTTATCCAGCAGAAAATGTATAATAAAAACGTGCAGAATCTTGTTTTGGAAAATGAGGTAGCCCTGTTAATCTAAGTCTAATTCGCCAAACTCTTAATATGCTTAATGGCTTAGCACTAGCTTACTTTGCAACAAGGCTAAAGCAGCCCATTCTTGCAGTGAAACATTAAGCCTTGGTGGAATATTTTTCTAAATTCTTCTATTTTTTAATATTTCCATCACTGTCAGTGTTCTCTTCATGTTGGTTGTGGAGAAAGCAGAAAATCATGGGGTTATAATGTTTAGTGTTAGCAAAGGTGTTTCATTACAAGCAACAAGAGACCAAAAAAACCACCAAACATTTATGAGATTGCGTTTAAAAAATGTGGGAATTTTGTGAGGGTGCTAGTAAAACACTGATAACTTAAAAAGCTTAGCAGGCATTTCCTCATGTAAATATTTTTTAGCGACTGGAATTGTTTGTAACGTTTCCTGAAGACTTTTTTAGTGATCAGAGATAAAATGGATATTCAAGCCATGGAGACACACTATTTATGTTATGACTTTGTTTTGAAAGAAAGCTAATCCTAAACTAGAATAGACTGGCATGGACCCTGTGCTGCAGAGAAAGCTTCATGGCCTTGTGTTTCTTGGGGCTGTCTTCTGGGGCTCCAGAACTCAAGATTGTGGCCGTACCTATTGGACCAGTTAACAGCAAGTCTGCTTAGGCACTTGAACGTTACTTCTGGAATAGCATTGCAAAATACGTAGACATTTATAAGCCTCTTTAATTCATAAAGAAATGGGTTTAAAAAGGTTTTGTATGTGGTTATAATTTTGACTAATATTTGAACTTAATACTTGTCATCTCTTAGGGTTATGTTTTTGTTTTAACGTACTGGATGTTGCTCAGTGAGTCTTGGGCAGCTACCAAGCAATTCAGTTGGATGGAAAAAGTATGCTTCTTTGTTTATAATCTTAAAACAGTCTCATGTTCTGGAGTAGTTCTTATCTGATAGGGTTTCCATAACTGCTTTCAAATGGCTGAGTAAAGAGTGTTTGTCTGAAATGTTAGATTTGGAATCAGAGTGTATGAATTGACATAATTTTGAGCCCGAATCTTTCAAATGCTGGTGCATATCCTGGATTTCACTTCCATCTGCGTAAGGCTAAACTCATGGTGAAGTGTGGGAATAGTCAAAAACAGGAATTGGATTCTAGTGTAGACTGTTACTAGAAGTCCTTCGTCGCTGCAGGTTTTACCTGAAACTGTTATTTCTGTTTACATGAAAGGATATTTGAATTCTCCACATCTAAGCTGGCACTTAACCAGGAAAATTCTTTATCCTTTCTTTGTTTTCTCAAGGACAAATTACTGAGAGCATGCATGACAAGTAATTCGGAGTTGAAGCCCTAGTTTGGGCTGTACTTCATTTGGTGATGCATTCCTCCTTTTTTCCCCTTCTGGCCATGAAAAGAGAAAATGTTGGTAGCCAAACAACTGAGCACAGCTACCTTCTCTTTTCAACACAAATCATGCTAGTGAGGCAGCCCTTCTTCTTGCATAGGAATTGGGCTGGATGCTTTGTTTCTGGAAGCCCATAGCTCCTTCTGTATGTGATGGATGCCTGGTTGTTACAGATGGACTTCAGAGGGAGGTCTTAACAACTGTTTGTCTGAATTCCAGAGGACAGCAGGGAAGGATGCTGTGAGGAAGGTGTTTCCCCAGTCAGTGTCATCCATCTCCCCAGATAAATCTGGGAGTACATGGATCTGGAAACCTTCTATGCTCTTGAAAGATTATAAAGTTCATTTAGCTGAGACAATAGTTTGAGGGAATAGAGTTTAATTAGAACAGAATGATCTTTTTCATCAGCAAACCTTGATTAGAACCAAACATGCACTTTAAGGAATTCTGCAGCAGTGTGAAAGTACAATTCATTACGTTTAAGTGACCGAGGAGCAAGGGTGCCACTGAGTTTGTGGAACTTCAGTTCACAGGAGGTGAGTGTGGGAGGCTTGGAGAGACTTGGCAAGCTGTCCGTGGGAGAGAGCACTCTTTCACAGTACGTGGAATGAACCAGATTGCCAAGTGGTAACAGGACCATGCGCTGCACAGAGCTGAGCTGGGGGGAACAGACCTGGTCCTTCGGTGCCGCTGTCCCCTTTAGGCTCTGAGTAGCAGCAGTCAGGGTGAACAAAAGCAGTGTGTTTTCATTTGGTACAGCATGGAAAAATAGTTAATGGCAATGAGAAGATTGATCTCTCAGCAGATTTAGTTAGTACAGCATTAATTTGTGCATGGAAATCATTTCCCATCATCATGGTTATAATATTAAAATTTAGATATGGAAGGAGTATATGGGAGTTTTTAAGTGTTGCAGCTTGCTGGGAGCAAGTGGGCTGTTTGCTACCCTTTCAATAACAAATGTTGCTTCTTTAAATGTGTCTAAAATTCGGATTCTTCAAAATGGACTTGGTGGGTTTTACTTACTTATTACACCAAGGAGCTTTACATTGTTTCCAGACTTAATGCTAACATTAGCCCAAGATCTTTAGCAAGACACAGGCAGGAGAGCCAAGGACTAATGTAATACATTATAGGAGAAATGCAAGTTGTGGCTTTTTTTGGTCTTTGAAATACTTAATACTTACCTGTTAAAGAAGGTTTTACAGTACTATAATAGCTACCCACATTTACTGGTTGGTAGAGGGTGAGCATGTTTCCTGGGCTAAATTGCCTAAATTCCTGGGATCCCTGCTTCTTCAGGTCTATGGTAAAAATACATTTAAGCAAGCTGTTACAATTTGCAGATGTTTGACAGTTAAACGTTAGTTTCTTTAATAATGCCGTTTCATGGGCACTGAACATTACTTGTGTGAAGTTTACAGGGGTGAAGAATTCCAGAATTGTTACTCTGTCTCTTCTGCTTCATCCAGGTTTGTGGCTCTATGCTTGATCAAAAGATATGGTAATGAGAGCGCGGTCACTCTCATCAGCGGTGTACAAAGTCTTTAGCATGGTTTTCCTGCCTGCTGTATGTAAATGTTCACGTGTAGTGTTATAGCAGTATAGTACAGTTCTGCAATGAGAGCCAACATAGAATGGTTTTAGTATAATGCAGATGGTCTTAGTTGCTGAGAATATGGAGCTTCTGCTCATGATCTGCAGCTAGAGGACATGCATGCAGTACTAAATAATTCTGTGAACAGATACTGATACTAATGAAATCCTGCTCAGAATTTGAATAAGCTCCGTTCTGTTTACCAGGATGCTTTGGCTCTCTTTCCATGTGAAACCAGTTCTTCGTGCTTCTGGAGGTAGAATAAGATCTGGGGTGTATCCACTTCTCCAATTCAAGGGATAAGTCAAATTTGTTCCGATTGCTGTGTTTTTCTTTATCAAATAATTATCAGGTAGTTGTCTTTGAACAGGTTTGTGTCAGTGAGATTATACCTTAAAGGGAGGAGAGGAGGATTTGGCAATAATTGTGTGTGATGGTTACAAGTGAAGTTGTTTTTGTAATCCTCTAAACTCAGTTGTACACAATGATTTATACTTGAGACTGACCTCATTTGGAGAGACTAGGACTCATCGATACGACAGCAGACCAAAAGAATCGCTTCCTGAGGAATTATGATGCCTTAGTTTTGAGTCCTCATCTCATAAAAATAGCTGGTAGAGATGTCTCTCCAGTGGGGCACGAACACATGGGAGTTTATGCTGCTAAAATCTGGAAAAACTGTGTTATTACTTTGCTTTTCTAAGTGTGGGAAACAGCAAAAATGAGCATTTTGCTCTATAAGAAGCTGACTGGATGCAACTAGGTAATGAAATTTACATAAAGTCCATGTGTGAAAGAGATCCGGTCAGCTCTGACACGGAGCATAGCAGGGTGAATTCTTCAACAGAAACTTAGGCAAACTGAATTAATGACCAGTGCCTTCACAGATCTGATTATCAGCTATAAACCCACTGGTAGTTCTTAAGCTTTATGTCTTTTAAGCCCCTTGGTTTGTCTAAAACTGGCAGCTGTAAAGCTTGTGTTGAAGTTGATGCAAACGTTTTTCCTGGGATAATAACTCGGAAAGCACATAAGGAAAAACAGAAGGTGTTTGCCAGCTTTTTGATAAGATGGAATGGTAACATAAAAGACCTTTTTATATGGTTTCATTGGTTTTGGTTTGCTGTTAAACAGCTTCAGCAGAAATGTGTGTAGCTACAGCTTGGAAGTTAATTGCTCAGAATTTGTTTTTTTGTTGTTGATTCTTTTCAAATTCCAAAGCATAAACGTATATTCCATTAATGAATGGAATTTTTCTCACCTGTAAGTTCAGTTATAGGTCACGAAAGCAAGGTGGTGAAAAAGATGCTTATAGAAACCGGGGCTTGGAAAGACAGGGACATTGTCCTCAAGAAGAGCATTGACACATTCTGTAGTGAGGCAAGCAAAAAGCCCGTGACACGGTTGGAGTTCGGCTGATCCATAAAAACCAGGCAGGAAAGCTCTTCATAATGCTGGTGACCGCTTGTGTGTCCGTAACGGGTTGTTGAAACGAGCAGTGGGTAGTGTGAGTATGTCCAGTAGGAAGTAAATTGGAATATTACTTAAATAAAGTTAATATGTGAATGTGTTTTATATACCTTAAATTTTCTGTGGGCCTTTAGTCAGGGCATCAGATTAGTTATGAAACTGTTCCTTTCTGTCTCACACAGGCAAATTTAGCAGGTGGAAGTGTTGAGTACACTAAGGTAGAATGTAAAACTGGGCAAGTGTTCACAGTGAAATAAGTTGCTATTATGGGAGGATTAATGTTTATGAAGAACTTCTTATGGTAGTATTCAAATTATCCTGGTACTAGAAGTTATCCTCACCCACCTTTAATCCTGGTCAGTCTAAATCCATTCAGTCTTCAAGCCATTATGTGGAGGTCAGAAACATGGAGTTAGAGATTTCTTTAGTATAGAAGATCTCAGGATCTATTGGCTGGACACTCAGACTAAAGAGCAGCAGCCAAGATACAAGATGTATTATTTATTTTTAAAAAAATATATGGATTTCTGTGACATGGAACCTCATCATTAAAACCTAGATCTATTTATTGCTAGAAAAGGCTTTTAAGATCATTAAAATATTGCTAGTTTAAATGCAAATTCATGTTTGAGGTCTTACTGCCCCTGTCACACAGGGAGCTGAGCTTCATCTTCCAATAGCCTCGTCTGTTTCAATAGCGTGTGTAAAGAGCCCGATCCGATAGATTATATCCTCGGGGGTATGTTAGTGTTGGAGAGAAAGCTTTTTGTAGTTACAGTCTATCAAATCATCAGTGTACCTCGTGGAAGAGGGACCCGAAGGAAATGCAGAGTGAGGTGTCTGCTGGTGCAGCGGGCTTTGGGGACAGCGCACGCATTGGTGGAGCTTCAGGGTTCTTTGTCCAGCGTTGCAGTGCAGTTTCAGACAGTCACCTCGCTTACCCTGCTCAGCAGGGGTCTGTGGAGCTGGTGGAGGGCAGATGTTCCCACTAAACCCTCATCCGAGTACTTCAGATTCCAGACATTTTGAGCTTGCGTTTTTCTTTTTGTCTTAAAAAAGCCTTTAAACCTTGGAGTGGTGCTAATGCTCTTGCCAGAAGTGTACTACTTCATGGATATTTCATGAGCTGCTATCCTATTATTCCCTTTCACAAATCATTTCAGTCAAAAGCAATGTATCTTTGACTGTTAAAGGTTCAGCTGCTTGTAAGGAAGCTGAAATGGTGAATTCTGTGAGCTGCTTTATGTTTTGATTTTTGGATCTTTCCTCAGTCTTTAGAAATGGAAGCTCTAGTTCTCCTGGAAATGACAATGACCATTAAATGGAATTAGCTTTCAACAGCCTTTGATTTTAGGTCAGGTTGAGTAATGTTAAGAAGATTAAAAATATTTGAATTTATTCTCTATTTTACTAAAAATGGACACCCACATTCACAAATGCTACTTCTGTGGTGCCACTGGGGTTTTATTGTGGGTCTTCCAACCATCTTTGGCATATGGTGTGTGTATCACAGCAGTCGGTATCACACAAAGTAAAAATAGTGATTTTAGTTTTAAAGAGCTTCAAAGAGCTTACCATTTTGAAAAGCAGTGGTGGTGGCACTGTATGTCTGAGTGGCAGTCAGAGCTGGTTTATTGTGTGTTTCCATCTAAGCTGTATTCTGGCTTGTGTAACTGGTAACGTTCTGTCTCAGTTTCTCTTCTTCATGAGCATTAAGTGCTCTGCACTACACAAATCCTGTGTGGCTCGTTTTGCAGTTCAAAGAGAGGCTATGGGTGGGAGGGTTTTTTTGAATGGGGAGATTTAATTATTCTGCAAATGAGCTGAATGAAAAGTAAACAGGCTGCCAAATTAATAATTCTTTTAACTGGGGATGTACATATTTAAATGAACGGTTGAAGTGACTTCAGGGGAAGATCTTCAGAGTGACTGGATAGCAGAAGATAGAATCTGGTGTTTGGAAATGATGAGATGTTGGGCTGCTGTTAAAACAACACACTTGAGGCTAGAAAGTGTTCTTCCTGGAGTTGAAGACACTCATTATTACTGCCAGGCTATTATAAAGATCAATAGCTTCTAGTCTGATTACTGAGGATGAGTAGAAACATTTATTTTGGGCTATATCTATTTTTAACTTGGTTTATGTCTTTTCAATAATACCAAGAAACTATTGCTCACAACAGCGTTTCTTCTACCTTCAGCTGTTGTGATCAGTTGACATTTGCCATGTGCTGTAGTGTCACAACCTTTAATGTTAGCAGCACATCAGCTAACAATGTATGGATTCAGAATGCCTTGGACGTGTTTAGAGTGATCAGAATATTAGTTGGTGGTGGTGCCTCTCTTTCTTGCCAGCTGTGAAGCTGTGCTGATGAGCAGCCAAAGTGTAAGTCTTTGTGAGGGTTGGAAACTGGTGGAGAAGAAGTTTAGAACCAAGAAATGGGTGACTTAGTTTTCTTTGCCCGTTTGAGAATTGGTGGCCGAGCCTTGCAGTTGTTTAACTGCTGCGCACAGATGCTTTGGGATATTGCTTGAAGTAGCTGTACGTTTCGCTTTGGCAAGGTATAAACGCCTCTCTGATACACAGAGCATTTTAGTCTGTGAGTTAAGTAAATGATTTATAATTCCAAGTAACAATTAAAATACTCTGTGCTCGTCAGCAGAAGTGATAGTGTATCATGCTGAGTAAGCTGGGTCTTATTCTAGGAGACCATTAGAGGTGTGTAGAGGAACTTGTGTCCATGTTGAAGTGCATGCTTGAAAAGGACTCTAGTCTCTTGAGAAAGCAAACGGGCGATGTCTAGGATTTCTACTGAAGATGTGTATGTCAGGAGCCAATTCTATGTGCTTTACTTAATTAACGTTTAAGCACAAAGACCTGTTGAAAACCGTTTGCAATATCAAACTCCAGACTTACCTATGTTTGGGGTTTTTTGTGCTTGTATCTTTTCTGTTCATACACTGCCTTTGAATGAAACTAAAAACATTCACTTCTGTTTATAGCTGGTGCCGCTTGTTGAAACATCTTTGTTGTTCCAGATAACGTCCCAGAGGAGCTGAAGGACCCGTTTTACATTGATCAGTATGAGCAAGAACACATTAAACCACCCGTCATCAAGCTGCTGCTGTCCAGCGAGCTGTACTGCCGCGTCTGCAGCCTCATCCTGAAGGGCGATCAGGTGGCTGCTCTGCAGGGACACCAGTCGGTGATCCAGGCTCTGTCTCGGAAGGGGATTTACGTCATGGAGAGTGATGATACACCTGTGTCTGAATCTGATCTGGGCTGTGCACCAATCAAAATGGTTAGCTTAATTAAATCCACCTAATCATCTTTTTATTTAACACTCTCTAAAATAGTTAATGGAACGAAGAGCTCTTCATTTCTAGGTCACTGACCTCAGGAATCTTTCATTTTAAATACAGTTAGAATATATAATATTTTTAAAGGATTTTCTTTTTAAATGCTCGTTGTTTTCTTCTTTTAGAGTTCTCATATGGCAATGATTGATGCTCTGATGATGGCCTATACTGTCGAAATGATCAGCATTGAAAAGGTGGTCGCTAGTGTCAAGCGTTTCTCTACATTCAGTGCCTCAAAAGAACTGCCCTATGATTTGGAGGACGCAATGGTTTTCTGGATTAACAAGGTAAATTTACTTTGAGAAATGTGTCTCTTTCTTCTTGTTACTTCTGAGATTTCTAGAAAGGTTCTGCTGAATGTCTTCCCTCCATCTGCCTTACCTGGGGAGTTTTATCACCCTTTCCAATTCAGGTGAAGAGGGCTGCCTTAATTACTGCATTGTTACTCATTACCTCAAGTCCAGTGGTAGCTGGGTATAATATTCCACCGATACAGATTATTAGTGGTACTTGATTCCCTTAATGCTGCAACATATTCTGATTTCATCTTCAGGCTTGGCTTGCCAAGGTTTCTGTAAGCACTGAGAATCAGACTAGCGGGGAAAGGCAGTTTCTTTTTCTTAGGGATGCTGTAATAAAGCTGGTAAATTTTTCAAGGCAAATTTTGAAACATAGAAGATAATTAAGAACTGAATTAGGAATATGAAGAAATTGGGTTCTTTATTTTTAGACAAGCTGCTATGAGGTTTGGGATTTTCTTTTTTAGGTGAAGCATTGTTTCATGTTAAATAACAGGGTAGACTTAATTCTGACTAACTTGAATACATTTAACAGAAATACTGAAACTTTGCAAAGGGTAGAGGTTGTTACTGAAACCCTTTTGAGTGACAACAGTATGTCCCCTTTGCCAACCCAGGACTCCCTTGTGATTATAGCTACTGCTAATAAGTGAGTTGTTCTTGAAAACTGTTGTAACACATTATTCTTTGAACTTTTTATGTTTGTAGAATGAATTGACTATTGAGTAAGGGGAAGAAGAAGAAAACTTCTTGAAATGTGTTCAGATGTATTTTAATATTTTTGCTATTCGGTGCCCTTTTAGGTGAACCTTAAAATGAGAGAGATCACGGAGAAAGAGATTAAATTAAAACAGCAGCTAATGGAAAGTCCAGGACACCAAAAGGTAGCCCAAATTTGTCTTCAGTTGTGACTTTTGTTTTTTTTGATGGTTAGTGGATTTAAATATAAACATCTCAATAGTTTTTTTTGTTAGAGAAACAGGAGGTGTCCAGTCCTCAATACTCCTCAGGTTTTGTGCATGCAGTTTGTTCTCTGTCTATCATCAGTGCCCTTCTTACTTCTCAAGCCCACTGGTATCTCCTGACTTTAAGTTTCAGTTGGACAAAACCAACTTGCTTCAACTTAAAATAACTTGTATCAACTTTACATGGGTAATAAATATGACTCAGCTTTCACAGCACAAAATATATATTATATATTTTGAAAGCTCTTGGGACATATTCATTTTGCATGGGTTAATTGTCTAATGTGTATTCAGAGGCTTATTCAAGTTCTATCTTGTAAGCATACTCTTGGCATTCAAATGTTATATGTGTTTGTAGTTTTTTCCACCCTTTTCCCTAGAAATTATATCACAATGCACTAACATTGCAAAGTAAGAACACTTTCATTTCTGGAGAATGTAAACCAGATCTTTCTCAAATATACTGTGCAGTAAATGAGCTCCGTGATTTAATGAAGCCTTAAAAAAGGCTGCCGTGTTCTTCCCTCAAATTGGCATTGCTGTGTAGAGGGGATTAAAGTGTGACACATGAACAAGGCACAAGTGATTTAACTTTTGTGTCAGTGGCAAAGGTTTTTCATGTGCTTTTTTATGTAAAATATTCTTCAACAATAAGGGACTAAAGAGCTGTTTCATTTACAAGTTGATGCACTCTCTGAGGATCCCTTGAACTATTTGATTCTATTGACTTTTGTGTCTCATTTTAATATTTTTAAATCTAAATTTCTAGGCTGCAACCATTCTAAAATATGAAAGTGTTTATTGCTGAAGTGCATTTAAGTATTACTGCTTTTAACTTGCATTGCTGATGTTCCTTTCCTATTCCTACATTCCTTTCCTTGCTTCCTGAGCAGTCTCCTTCCAAATGGTATTGGAAATTAGTACCTGTAAGTGCACTACTTTTACACCAGTTGTCATCCACGAAATCATGGCTTTTTTAACTTTCTTCAGAGTGTTTGCTTCCATTGCAATGCTTCTTAGATGGTCTTTGAAAAAACACCTGTAAGCTTTTGGATCATCAGGCTTAGTTTCCATAACATGATTTTTGCATACTGTACAGCATACAGCATAATCACTTCACTTCAAAATTGTTTGCACAGTGCAGGAGTGAGGGATATGGAGTAGCAACAAAAAGCTAGAAAGTTAACAGCAGTTGAAATGGTTGCATTTACCATTGTTGTTGTAAGTAGGCAGTTGATCATAGCACTAAGGTGATATAAAAGCTGGTCGGTTTAAATGGTTATTTAATCTTTGAATCCATAGTTCAGATACTCAGATCTTTGCAGTAGCTCATTAAATCAGGCTCTTGCACAGGTCTGTAAGGCTGTCGAAACCAGAACACTTGAGGTGGGGGTAGAAGATTTGACAAACCAGTTTGGATCCATTACGATAGTTGCTGGAGTTGTTTGCTAAATAAATGCTGCTAATGGGAGGAGAAGAGGCCGTGTACAGATCAGAAGAAAATACTTATTTTCTTTATGGTGACATGTGAAATGTCACCATAATTCCACCAGATATACAGAAAAAAATCAAATTGTGCTTCTGGTACACAAGCCCGCTTCGTTTTGACTGAGTTTCTTGGTTTTATACCTACTTGTAGAGATTTGTTCCTTTGCTTTCCTTAGCCTCGCTACCCTTTCCCTGCACTTGGAGCTGGTGGTTTCATTTTCTCCCTGGGAAGATGAGAGCTGTTGTCTCTTTGTGAATTCCAAAGAGCAGTGTGCTTGGAAAAGGCAGGTGTGATCGGGCACAGTTTCTGCTCAGTCCCACTCCTCTGCCTTTTACTCCTTTATTTGCTTGAACCAAATGTATGGACTGCAGTAAAAACCTGAAATATCTGAAATAAAGGAATTGCAAGTGGAGATCTGCAGGCTAAGAAAACCTGTCTTCCAGCCTCCTTTAATGACCTGTGTGTAGTGAAGTGTTGACCTAGTGCTTATCACTTATATTCTAGTGTGCTGAAAGGCCACATCTGCATTAGAGGCAGATACTTGATAGCCTTTTGAGGAAGCTGAGCAGGTTTATGTTTTGTTCAGAGACAACTGGGTGAGAGTAGAAGAAGCCACAGGAATGGAAATGACTTGCAAGGGTGTCATTGACCAAGTTGGTGGTAAAGGAAGGAGTAAATAGAGGTTATCTCACTGCTAGTCCACTACCACTGAGGTTATACTGGTTTACTGACAGATTTAGCAGTGTCCATAGTAGCTGTCAGACTGCGTCACTTCCATAGTTTTTCTTTTGTGATCTATGTATTTTTTAAATATAAAGTTGTCTCTATTTCAGCAGCCCCCACTTCTGCCCTTTAATGCATACACATAGCATACATTGTATGTGTGGGTGGAGGGGAGGGGGCAAACCACAGAACTCAGCTTAGAATACAAGAAAGAATTCAGAATTTTCAGTGTGAAGGACTGCATGATTAAGAGACGAATAACTGAGAGAGAAATAGGGAATTAATATAAGTCCATACAAAAACCCTTATGATAAATTCATGCTTTTTTCACCAAAGCTAAAATAAACAAGGAATTCCAGTTCTCAGTATTGACTGTGGTTAGTTTAAATTCCATTTAAGCCTATTGGAAAGGAACTATTTTTATCTACTTTAAACACAGGAGGAATTAAAGTTCTGAAGTTTGTTTTTAATATGCTTCCTTCATCTAAGCGCATAAGTGCTGAACCTTTTAAGCTAACCAGTTCACCTTAGTGTGCATACTTATTTTATCAGCCTTAATGACCACATTTCCAGTGCATAATGGATGTTGCTAATGCAGTTGATTTGTTTCTTGTTTGAATAACCACCGTCGTGTGTCTCACCATTTCTTTTTGTGTAAGCCCGATCTGATGCATGCCCTATCGCACTGCATGCTGGAACCAGTGGAATATGCTCGTGTGGTACAGTATGATTCACATTCCATTACATATTTGTGGAGTGCTTCAGGCTGGGGAAAAAAAAAGTAGCTTGCACCTGGTAAAAGGACAGGAAAATAGTATTAACATATAGAGGTAGCTTTTAGAGTTACTTGCCTTTGCCAGGGAAGCTTAACATAGCATCTTCATAGTTGTGCAAAATAAATTGACTGCTGCTTAATGCTCTGAGTGTGACTTTGCCTTTGAACAGATTTTTTTCTCAGCCTGTGCTATCCTACATTGACACATATGAGTATGTGTGTGTTTGTGTAGAGCTTTCCCAGGTTGTCCTGGGAAGTCTATGATCCCATTGATAAAATCCAGCTTGCCTCTGACAGCTAAATACATTCTGTATATCAGCACATCAGTCAAGATATTTTGTTAAATGCTAAGTGATATTAATGCACTAATGTGTAAAAGGAGTCTTTTCCCAACTCTGTAAGGTATTTCTGCTAGCCTCTGTAGTCTGTAGTTCTTTTGCTTGGCCACCTGCTTTGCTGCTTGAGCTTAGACACAGCCTTCCAGCCTAGCCAGCATGTGGGTGCTTAGTGAACATCAACACTAAAACTTCTCTTGCACAAATTGCAAGAAGCAATGCCAAGATTTGTTCTTTAGTTGACTGGCCTTAGCTGTTCTTCAGCTACGCTCCAAATTCTGTGAGGGCTGGGGGACGGTTTGCGCAAGCGTTTGATTCTGATCTGTAGTGAAATCAAGGAGAGTTTTGCCGTTGATTTAAAGGCTCTACTTGCTCCCCTTGCTCTTTGGAAAAGGCCGTGTTCTTTTCTTTTGCACGATATTCATATTGTGTGCTGGCTTGCCAGACATACCATGTTCTGAATATCTCTGAGAGAACTTTGCTGTCTGTGGACTGACAAGTCTGTGGATGTAGGTAATGTATGAGAAATCACTAGCCCGCCTGAATTATCTTTTGCTGTGTTTTTGTTTTGTTTTTCCTGGGCTTTAAGTGTTTTCATGTAGTTATCGGTGTCTCTTTCTTTGGATCTGCTGCATTCATGCATCTCTGTGGAAGGATTTTGACTTAAATTGCTTGCAATAAGTTACAGTGTGTGAATGAAGCTAGGAATCCAGCAGCATGGATTGCTGCCAGATGCGAGAGAGTGATGAAAAGGGAAGCACCGTATTCTGCAGAATTGGCTTCCATTGAGGGAAAAGTAAGCTTGTAAATTGCCTTTGACTTAAAGCAGAATGCTATAAAGGATCCACCGTAAAGAGTTTTCAATGCCTAATTCCTTTTTTTTTCATGCTGCTTTTCTGTTTGTTGGCATCACATGATCACTTGTTTTCTTTTGGTAGGTGCGTTACCGGAGAGACCATCTTTCAAGCAGGCAACTCCCTTACTTCCCTTTGCTTGAAGATTTGATGAAGGATGGTAGTGATGGTGCTGCTCTTCTGGCTGTCATACACTATTATTGTCCAGAGCAAATGAAACTGGATGGTAAGTAATAAAGGTTTAAATAGATAGATAAATATTCTTTAATCTTTGAAAGGTGAACTAGAAATACATTATGAAGTGAAAATACAGTGCATCTAATAAGTAGTGGAATACAGCAAGTTAAGAGTTGAGTCACACGGAACCTGCCTCAGTGTATTTTAAGATGTAACCTCCAATTTTGTTTTTTTACTTACTGCATTTAGAAGGCTCTGCTCTGTATATTACAAGCTACAAAATAATCCTTTAACATATCTAGGTGATATGCCTTTCTTTGTTCAACTAAGCTTGGTTTCAGTAGACCATAAAAAAGGAGTACCTGTCCACTACTGTGTTAGCTGATCATCCTCATGTTCTTCTGTAGGAGTACATAATTTGACATTATAAAATCTAGATTTTAAAATACTTTCTCCACTCTTCAGCAATTGTCGCTCTTCAGCCTTGCAAACATGAGTTTCTTTGCTAAAAAAACATCGTAGTGTTGTAACTTACTCACCTTTTTCACCTTTCTAGATATTTGTTTGAAGGAGGTAACATCAATTGCAGACAGCCTCTATAATATTCAACTTTTGAGAGAATTCTCAAATGAATATCTAAACAAATGCTTTTACCTCACATTGGAGGACATGTTATATGCTCCTTTGGTCTTAAAGGTAAGAAACATAATGAAGGATACTTTTTAAACTAAAATGTAGGTAAATCACAAGGGGTTTGTTACTGAGGTGTGTTTTTTCTTTGTTTCTGTTTTAGCCTAACGTCATGGTATTCATTGCGGAACTCTTCTGGTGGTTTGAGAATGTCAAGCCAGACTTTGTACAACCAAGAGATATTCAGGAAATAAAAGATGGTGAGTTTTTAACTCCTTATGGATGTTAGCATGTTGCATTACAGTGGAACTGTTGCACAGCGGTGTTTCCTTTGGAGTTTTGTTTCTGCTTGCTGGGGATCTTCAGAAGCAGTAAAAACAGAAGGAAAGTTAGTTCTAGATCCGCTTGAGTTCTGACTCTTTGAATGTGGTAGATGTTTTTCCCTAAGCCCACTATTACTTGTAGCTTTCTTTCCATTAACTTCACCATAAGATACATCAGGTAAAGAGCAGTGCCTGAAGTTTCATTTTAGAATTGTCATAGAATTTTCATTCTCATGTGTAAAGGTTCTATTCTGTTTTGCTCTTTTGATGACCAGTATGAGTTGTGTTAATGTTGTGTATATATATGCACAGTTAAAGCAGTGTTGCAGCAGAAGAGCAGTCGTCCGCCTGTTCCCATTTCCAATGCAACCAAGCGCAGTTTCATGGCCAGCCCTGCTAGTGCGAGTCCAGCAGAGTTGCAGCCTGCAGCTCAGGCAGGCTCTGAAGCTTGCAGCAGATACTACCTGCACCCTGAGGAGCCTGACTATCTGTAAGTCTGGTTTCATGTTCTTTAGACTAATCTTCAACTTATGCTTCCATTTGGATGACCTGTAATTTCTGCTGCTAAATATTCACTACAGACTGAGTGAATCTGAGTTGTGTGCAGTGAGTCTCTAAAATATTCTCAAGTTCAGAGCAGCACTTTGTGCTGTTTTGATCTTTCTTTGGCAAATGCCAATAAGCCCCATCAGTTAATGTCACCATTGCGTGACAGAAGAAGTCAGTCTAACTTCTGCTTTGAAAAAGGCTGTTAAAACATGAAAACTGTTCAAGCAGCTCATCTTTACTAGCCATATAAGTAGTAATGAAAATTTCCTTTTCTTAGTGGCAAAGGAGGAAGCCCTGCTTTTAGCCCTTCCCATCCACTGCTCCCTTTGAGACAAAAGCAGCAAAAATCTTTACAGGGAGAAGACAGCCCTGGTAAGTCTACCTTGAATTTGCATTTCAACCAGCAATGACCATCAGTGCCAATAGAGTAATGAATAAAAATGATGTAAGTTAATATTATTTGAATGAGCTAAAGTGGAAATAAGCTGCAGTCAGCCAGGTGGTAAGGATGTTGAGTTTGAGTAAATCATCTTTGTTTGCATTAAAAGGTATTCTCAAACAAGTGAGCTTATTTCTCAGAATCTCAAGTGCAAGAAATTAACACTAATAATGTAAATTCTGTGAAAAGAAAGGAGAAATCCCCTTTCCAAGTCTTAGGAAACACAGTTGTCATCCAGAATGACAATTCACTCTAGGAATCGATATGTTTTCACTAAACGTTTTGTATTACTGAAAACCTAGGTCCTGTACTTATCCAGGGATGCTCAGCTAAGGTACCAACCAAACACTCCAACTTCTTAAGCTCTAACAACAGGCAGTGAGGACTTTTTAAAGGTCGGGGGCATGACAGAGAAGACAAATTGAACAGTTTGGGCTTTGAAAACCCAGAAGTCAGATGTGTGGATGTCATTACTTTTCCCTAGATTTTTTTCAGGCTTTGTCTTTGGTTATTATTTCAGCAAATCTGTTTGCTGCTGCCATCTCTTGGTGAAAGGGTTTATTATGTTTGCTCTTAAATAAAGTAAAAGTGCTTGTTTAAAGACCATTTCTAAACTGTTAACAATTTAAAATATGTATTTCAGGTCAGCGACATCGTTCTAATTCTTTGACCCGTGTTGATGGGCAGCCACGAGGTTCAATTCTTGCATGGCCAGATAGGAAACCCAGGTAACAGGCGTATTTAAGTGTTCCAGTACTGCCTAATGAAAGGATACTGTGACAGCCACTGTAACAATGTGGTATCACTTCCTTAGAACTGCCCTGAGAGTCACTTTAGTTTTCTATAAATGTACATTTTCAGAGATGGGTGGTCTTAAGCTTGCAATTGCAAAGACTTTAAACATAGATCTTAAGTTGCTATTTAGTATTGCTGGTCGCTTTTGATAAAGGATGCAAAGAAGCAAAAATTGTCACTGTTTTCATCAAACTCCTTAATTGAACAAATTATAACTTTTTGTGCTTAAGCTTCAGTAGAATGTTCTTATCTTTTCTAGGCCTCTGTCTCAGCCAACGCCATTTGCTCTTCATCATTCTGCCAGTACTGATGTGGACCCTGGGTCTGGTGATAGCATTAGTCTGGCTAGATCAATCAGCAAAGACAGCCTTGCTTCAAACATCGTTAACGTAACTCCAAAAAATCAGCCCCATCCTCCGTCCGTGAAGACTAATGGGAAGAGCTTGCTGAACAATGTTGAAATCGAGGATGAGGATGAAGAGCTTATTGCAATAATCAGATCTGAAGAGAAGCCAAACCGTGCTGATGTGGAATTGCAGAATGCATCAGCCAGGGTGCCCAGCATAGTTACATCTGCATGGTCTCCAAAAACAAATAGTGAGACTTCAGAAAGCAAACCAGACAGTTTTTACTTGGAGCCTCTAATGCCTGCTGTTCTAAAACCAGCAAAGGAAAAACAGATCATCAACAAAGAGGATGAATGTGGGGAAGGGAAACAAAGGAGTTTTACAACAAAAAGATTAAATGAAGGACACTTGTCTTTGATCCGCAAGAAAACAAATAGCAGTCATGGTGAGCATGACCTCAACAGGACTTTTACTCCAATTTCTAGTTCTGATTTCACTCCAGTTGCAGACCCTACAACTGCAGATTCAGTGGCACTGGTGGAGGGAGGTTTAGAAGCTTCCAGACCTTTGGCTAGTAGCAGTCTAGATCCTTCTCCTCAGGAACTATCCACTGGAGGATTTTTTCTTCATGCTGCTAAATCTGATGATGACATAGCAAGTAAAGTCAACGTCAGTTATGTGAAAAGTCTCAATTCGCATGTTGCAGATACTACATGGACTATGGTGAGACAGGATTCTGATTCAGATCTCTTAGACATAGAAGATGCTGACCAGGATTTGGTAGTCATAGATGACCATCCTATAGTTGCTAAATACATTGGTGAGGAAGAATCTGCAAAACTGCAAGAAGATATGAAGGTAAAAGAACATGAAGATAAGGATGATGCCAGTGGACGTTCCAGCCCATGCTTGAGTACAATATCTCAAGTTAGCAGTGTGTCCATGACTAGTGGGAGTGTCCGAATGACCAACTTTGCTGAACGGAAGCTTCAGAGACTTAATAGCTATGAAACAAAGTCCAGCACAAGTAGTTCACAGAAGACCACACCAGATGGATCAGAAAGCTGCCCAGCACCACTGACCACATGGAAACAAAAGCGAGAACAAAGCCCCAACAGGCAAAATAAAGATAACGTTAATCTTCTAGCTTCTGAATTGGTGCAGCTTCATATGCAGTTGGAAGAGAAAAGAAGGGCAATAGAAGCTCAGAAGAAGAAGATGGAAGCCTTATCAGCAAGGCAGCGACTAAAATTAGGCAAGGCAGCTTTCCTGCATGTTGTTAAAAAAGGGAAATCTCCTGATGTTCCCCAACCTATTAAACCAGAACATTTTGCAAAGGAATATTCTCGGCACAATGGTGAAGACTTAGATGAAGTTTCTTTGGGTTCCAAATCTGAGGAGTTCCTTGTGAAAGAGGACGAGAGAGAAGAAATGCTCAACGATTCTCCTGAAGTGACAAAAGTAAAAATTCAAGAAAGCCTCGCTTTTGCTGAGCAACATAAAGCAAAAGACTCTGCTGCTATACATGACTTGGAGAAAAGCAATATTATTTCTGTTGCCCTCCTAGAAGACAACGTTACTGAAGTGGATATAAATGAATGTGATCTTTCTATTGAGAAACTGAATGAAACTATCAGTACACTTCAGCAGGCTATATTGAAGATTTCTCAGCAACAGGAACTGCTTATGAAATCTCCAACAGTGCCAACACCGGGAACCAGAAGTAACTCTCAGGACCAAAAAGTAAAACCATCAATTCACTTTGTTGAGCCCCTCTCTCCAACTGGAATGAACAGTCTTCGTAAACCCCCTCGGTTTGGCCAAGGAAGGAGCCCTCGGTCAGGGAGACCATCTGATTTGAAAGTCAGTAAAGACAGACAGCAAAATTCCACACGTGTTAAAACCCCAACACAAAGCCTAGACACCCTACCGCATTTAAGACCGTTTCCATCCAATAGCTTGTTAAAGACACCAACAGAAATCGGTTTGGAAAGTAGCCCTGATCACGGGAGTGGTTCTCAAGAGAAGTGTTTCTTTGATACCTATAGACTTCATGATGAGAGCAATCAAAGGGCACTTGCTCTCTCCACCTCCAAAGATGCAAATATTATTTCTGAAATGAGCAAGGAGGTGAATAACAGCTTCAAGGAAACAGGGTTGAATTCTTCTGATGGCTCAGGAAAAGAAAATGTCCCAGTGGACGAGCCACTGAGGAGCAAGGCTAATCTCATTGAAGTAGACTTGTCCGACTTAAAAGCTCCAGATGAAGGAGAACTTGAAAACCCGGATAGCTCTACAGATATGATTAGTGAAGGTGATCAGAAGTCTGGTGTGGGTTTTTTCTTCAAGGTAAATATGTCACCTTTCTATATTTGCTTATTGTTACACATTTGCCCAGCATTAGAAGTGTTTTAGTCCACTTCAGTCTTTTGATGGAACACAGTACATTTTGGTTGCAATATTTAGGATTTAAAGAGCTGCATTGGGAAGGAACTGCTTGTGGAGAAAAAAGGGTTTGACTTAATGTATGAAATCTGTGTTAAGTTTACTAGGAACAAGGATTAACCTTGCTTTTCTTCTTTCCCATAGATTTTTCTGAGATAGAGTACAAAAGAATCACAGAATGCAAGGGCAGAATTTACTGCTGTGAACCTGTGTCAGCTGAAAGAAAGAGTTCTGACAGAATACAGGGATCTAGGAAAACCTGCTGGAGTCTGAACTGGGTCTTTGGCATTTGCACCCAGATTTTAAGCAGCCTAATATTCAAGGGCTCCAGCAGAGAATTTAATTGTATGGCTGTAGATGCAAGTGAAAAATAAGATGCTTTAGTGCACTGTTGGAAGAAATGATTCTTTTCCATACAGCTTTTGGTTTTGTCTTATAATGGTAGTGTACAGGGCTCACAATGAAAATACATTCAAGTAATTTTTCTCATTTCACACATTAACTGGCTTGGGGAAAGGCTTGTTGTTAAGCTGATGGGTTCTGGGGACAGTGCTATTTCTTCTTGTTGGGTTGGGTATATTTCAGGTAGTGTGCATTCTCCTTCTGTTGAAGTTCAGAACTGCTGACAGAACATTTGATATCTTAATGTATGCTTAGCAGTGATTATTGTAAATACCTTAAATGTGCTGACATGGTGATACTTTTTTAATTTCTCCTTCAAGAAAGTCAAGCTGGGATGCCTCAGTCCTCTTGAATTTAACTTCTTGTTTTATACAGTGTGGTCATATACTGACTGACTCAGAGGTTATCATTATGCTGGGGTGGTTTGTACCGTCCATCCTAGCCCACGTGGTAGTTGCATTGTAATTTGCAGTTCTTGAAGTTTTTGTGGTGATGAAGCATGCTTCAAAGCAAGTCAGAGGAAGGTGACACTCTTCCTTTTGTCCTCACAGACTTAAGGGAACAGTGAAATTGTCTCTTAAATTATTCTTGAGCCACAAACAGTTCAATACAGTTCTGATTTACAGTCAGCAATTACCAGAATGTAAAGGTTTCCCAAAGTAACAGCTTTCCTAAAATCTTCCTGGTATCGTCAGCAATGCTGTGATGTCCAGCTTAGGATATTCTCTTTTGTTCTTTAAAATGCTCTGAATTTTACAGGATGAACAGAAAGCAGAAGATGAGCTCGCGAAGAAACGTGCAGCGTTCCTCTTGAAGCAGCAGCGCAAGGCTGAGGAGGCTCGGATTCGGAAACAGCAGTTGGAGGCTGAAGTTGAACAGAAAAGAGATGAAGCTCGGTAATGACATCTGGAAAGGAGTACTTCTTTTTATCTTTAAGAGGAGGAGAGGTGTTATATGGTGAATGTAACGCTGTGTTTGCTATTTAGTCGCAAAGCTGAGGAGGACCGAATACGGAAGGAAGAGGAGAAAGCCCGAAGAGAACTTATCAAGCAAGAATATCTAAGGAAAAAACAGCAGCAAATTTTGGAGGAGCAAGGGCTTAGCAAGCCCAAATCCAAGCCCAAAAAACCCCGGCCCAAGTCAGTCCATCGTGAAGAATCTTACAGTGATTCAGGGACAAAGTGTTCTTCCACACGTAAGAGTTGTGCTTTGTTTGCTCTCACGGGGTCCGCAAACCCGCGTTAACAAAATGTATTTCACACGTTCTCTTTTATTTTGTAGCTGACAACCTGAGCAGTGCTCAGTCTGGTTCCAGCCTGTCGTTGGCCTCCGCAGCAACAACTGAACCTGAAAGCGTGCACTCCGGTGGGACGCCGTCTCAGAGGTAGAAAACTAAGCTTAACTTTAGTATTTTTTCAATAGCGTTGGGATTCGGTGGTGTTGGCTTCAGCTTGCTGCCATAGAGGCCCAGTAGTAAGTGGTGAATTCAGCTCTGTTTTATGTGGCTGCCAACTCCCATGTTCTGTACAAACTTGCTCTATTGTTTTGTTTTCTCCCAGTGGAAGAATAGAATTTCACTTTGATGTCTGAGCAGGGGGAATCTGGCTCTCTGGGGGAGGAGAAGGATATATAGCCTGTTCCATTCAGAGCCAGCCACTGGTGAATTCTTTTAAGAGGGTTCATTTTTCAAACCAAAATCATGTCCTATAACTTTTTATATTCCATCCCCCAGAGTTGAATCAATGGAGTCCTTACCAATACTGAGCAGAAACCCCAGCAGGAACACAGAAAGAGATTGGGAGAATGCTTCAACTGCATCTTCTATTGCTTCGGTGGCAGAATACACAGGTGACTGCTTCGGTTTGAGCATTTGTGATGAACAGCAGGCCTTAAAAAGCTGGGATGTATTTGATGTGACACATTTATTTTTGAGAAGTTGAGGTGTATTTTGTTCTGTTTACTATCTCTAAGATATTGTGGAGGATTTTCTGTTTTTCACTTTGAATGAAAATCTTAATGCTCATAAATGTAAAGAAAATAATTTTTACTTCTTTATCTTCCTTAGGTCCAAAATTATTTAAGGAACCCAGCAGCAAATCAAACAAACATATTATTCACAATGCAATCTCTCATTGTTGTCTTGCTGGAAAAGTGAATGAACCACATAAGAATTCAATATTAGAGGTACAATACAATGTTATTAATGCACTCAACAAGATGTATCTGTAATGCTTATTTCATAACCCCGCTGAAATGCTGTAGCAAATGCCATTTCCTAAAAGGTACCTGCATTGAGGGTCCTTTATTTCTCTTAACTGTATGGACTTGTGCAAAGCATGATCCTGTATTGAGTTGAACTCATAAGCTTATAAAAGGACTGAAAGTCATAGTTACAACACTTATTCAGCTATATGTGAAAACTTAAAGCTTGACATGTTCACGGTGAGAACTCCTGTACTAATCTATGTATGTGTTTGGTTTTTAATGCAGGAACTAGAAAAATGTGATGCCAACCACTACATCATTTTGTTCCGTGATGCTGGCTGCCAGTTCAGAGCACTTTATTGCTACTATCCTGACACTGAAGAAATCTACAAGCTGACTGGAACAGGGCCAAAGAGCATCACCAAGAAAATGATTGACAAACTTTATAAGTACAGTTCGGACAGAAAACAGTTTAACGTGATTCCAGCCAAAACCATGTCTGTCAGTGTGGATGCTCTTACTATTCATAACCACTTGTGGCAAGCCAAGCGACCTGCAGTGCCAAAGAAGACTCAGACTCGTAAATGACACTGAGTTCTTGGGGGGAGGATTGCTGAATGGGATGGCATCGAAAGAAGACATGTTTACCATTTTCCTCCAGTTTGGTATGAAATGTGCAGAACCATAGACATTTTTTAAGGCGCTTCTAAACAGAAACCATGGATGCAAGTTACGAAGAATGAAGGAACATTGCCAGTGTTTTTTATGAATAATAAATAAATCTGCTGTTACACCCAATGCTAACTACTGTGGCTTTCAACTGATGAGGGACTGTGCATGTAGCAAGATCTTTAACAAGTGGATTTCCTTTTACTTGAAGCTTTCCATCGGTACAAATTGGGAATAATTTAGTTCCGTTTCCTCTCCACCTCATTCCCTCCTTTCTCCTGTCACTCTTAAAGTTGGCGAGCGCTGAACTTCAGTAGGATTGAACAGATCTTGGGTGAAGTGCTTTGGGTTTGGTTTGGTTTTTTAAACAGTCTTTAGGGAAACCTTCCTTTGGGACTTTTTTGAGGAACTGTTTAATACATCAACTTGTTGTACTGTTATCTACTGCCAACGTTAAGTTCAGCTCAGATTTCTGAACAAAGCCCCCAACTTGTGCTGCTCAGAACAGAGTTTACTCGCAGTATCTCTTTAGGATAAGCATTGCAAGGATTGCAAAAGCCAGTCTTTTATAAAAAAACCCAAGTTGTTCACAAATGTAAAGATCTCTGGAATACAATCGTGAAGAGGCATACTACAGGTGCTACTAGCTGGAACATGCCTGACTGAAACTTAAGGCAAGCTGAACAGAGCACAGTCATTACTGATTTCAGTTTCAGGTAGTGTCCTAAAGATTTGTTTGCTTTAATAAAGATGGAATCTGGTAGGTATAGAACATTTCCACTCTGAGCACGCTACTCCTGTACGATGGTGCACTTAATGATCACAGATTTTAATGTTTTTATTACGTCATGAAATGTAATTCTACTTTCTTTGTCCTATCTTTATTCTGAATGAGCAGCATGCTCGAAGATGAAGAGTGTGTTATGTTTTTTATTTTGGGTGAGATATTAATATATATTGATTTGTTTTTCTCATTTAAAAGCAATTTTTAAACAGAGACATTTGCATTTGTTTCAGAAGCCCAGATAAGTCGAATGGCTTTGGATTTCTTTTCATGTTGAAATATTAAACCTTGAGTTATAACCTTAAAAGTCGTTGTGTTTCAGCAGATTAAATTTTTGTCTGTGGTACCAGGGTGTATTTGCAGTTCAGTTCCGTTCTTTTAATACTCCCATTTCTCATTTGTGGCCCCAGCCAGACTTCAGAGTAGGTTTCTGTAGCCATTACCTAAGTTAATCTGCTAACATACGCCTGCGCCATCCGGTTTGACTCGACTACCTGAGGGTCATGTAGGCTTGTGACTTCGGTTTGCACATGTTTACTTTTATTTGAAGTGTTACTTGAATCCGTATCTCTTCAGTGCAAAAGGCACTACACCATCCTAGAGGTGAACTGAGCTCTACAAGACATTATTAAGCTCTGAGAATAATGGAAGATACAGAGAGTTATGTACATAAGGGGAAAATAGGGTACGTAATAAAGTGCTGACTAGATAGAGCAAAGTGAAGGTCTTCCATTGCGGTCTCTCCATTTTACTTTTCCCCTTCCAGTACTCCTTGACTAGGCTGCTGCAACTTTGTAAATTATGTTAGATAGTTTGCTGCTTGTAAATAATTAAAGGCTTTATGGTTTCTAAAGTGCTAAGTATTAAACACAGTCATGAGTGTAGCTTTTGTTACCATGCTTTCCATGCTTGTGCTTTATTTCTCACTGTTTGATATTATATACCATATTTATTTTATGAAACACTGAAATTTAATAAAAACCATTAACTGATTTCCTTTTTATTTCATGTGTACTTTTGTTGTTGTGACACCTCATCCCCTCAAAGAACTAATGCGCTTTAAAGATGTGCTGGTCTGTGTTCGGTTGTGCTTCACCTGTAAGCAGCTGTAATAACTTCATGACAAGAGCTTCATTCTCCTGAGCCTGATTGCAGCGTGCAACAACTTGGCCAAAAGGCTTTCAGACAACTGGAAAGTGATTTGACAGTCTCAGTGAGGATTTATGTCATCAGTTCAGACTCTCAGATCTGGCTGGTGGGTTTTCTTTGATCTGTGGAGTCAGTGACAGAGGTTTGGAAGCATTAAGAGAATTTCTTTTGTTGGGCGCTTCAGTATTAGCTTGCTTGTGATTTGTAAAGACAAGTTGCCTCTAGAATCTGGAAGTGAGCCGGTTGTTGAAGCTTCATAATGCATCCGAGTTGCATAGAAGTGAAATTTATATTCTCGAGGCTATAGACTTTTTTAGGTCAGGAATAATTTTCTGGGACTGTACAATAATCTTTTGCAGTCAGCTAATCCCTGTGTGTAGATTGAAAAAAGAATGAATCAGTGATCCCAGTGCTTTTTACTGTATTTCATTCAGGCTGAGATCTCGCTGCCTGTAGAAAGGACTGGAAGAGAAGGCGTCCTCCTGGATGTCGTTGTGCTGGATCAGGTCCTGATTTTTCCTGCTGCAGTGTGGCTTTGTTTAATACTGGAAGCACTAGGATGTGACATCCATTTGGACAGGGAGAGGAGCTCATCGGTAGGCAGGGTATAGTCCCAGGTGCCAAGCTGAGGATCGTAGAGGAAGTAAAGGAGGAAGTCACCTTCTAAGAGATAAAATTCTCTGGAAAATGAATAATCTTAAATTTTAATTATCAAAAACCCATTAATCTCAAATACCTTGGCAAGGAATATGGTCTGTTAATTTAGCCTGGAAACAGGAAGAGACAGCTGCTTGTAAGAAGATAACGTAGAATTTGTGGGTGAGTGTGCAGGGGAATGTGGGGAAACCTGTAGATGTGTGTGGGCAAAGGCAGTGTTTTGGAGCAGGGAGAACTCATTTTCTCACGTAGGTTTTGTATAATCTAAATGTCAACCTCAGTGTGTTCACTGCCTGCTGTCAGCCCAGGGTAAAATGTGGTTGTAGGACAGTGGCACTGTCAATGACTGAAGATCATCCCATGCAAGAACAGGTGGGAATCCGTGCACTGGCAGCTGCCATGGAAGAATGGTGCCAGCATCCTACTTGCTGACGACTCATCTTCTAGAAATCCCTGCTTAGAAAATGACATTTTGCCTTTCCACAGCGCTCGAGCTTTGCACAAATACCCTCCCAGGTGAAAGGCCTGGGCAGTTACTGGTGCTAGGCTGGTGCTCCAGAGCAAGAGAAGTAACTTGTCAAGCTATAGCTTAAGCTGTCTGGTTTGTGATACACTAGGATTAATTGAACCCTCTTAGCTGTGTAAAACAACTGGCTTTCGCTAAAAACCCTCTTCCAGCTTCACAAAGGTTCTTGTGTTTCCTGGGAGTTTGGGTAGGAAAAAGTGGGAGCTTGAGGTACAGCCACAGCATCAGCTTTTCCTATGGCCGCAGAAGAGGGTGTCTGAAAGCAAGTGGTGGTGTTTTACTCCACTAAAGAAGTGCCTAAGCCATGTGTAGGCCTTCCACAGAGCTCGCTGCAAGTGGACCACAGTGCTCTCACTGTGTCTGCTCTGAGCTGGAGAATTACTCCCTATATAGAGTAATAGCTCTCTTGATTTCTTACACATAATGAACACAAAAATGTACATCTTTAAAGTGCTCTTCAATGCGATTTCTTTTTCCCAAGCTCTTCATGCATCATCTGTACATGTCGTGTATTTGCACATGCTGTTTGCATCTGTAGTCAGTGTCTGTCACGTTTCCATCATGCTCTGAGGCAGGGTTCAAGAATAATCTGAGCTGAAAGCACTTACCCTGAAAACCCCCATACAGTTCAACACGGGGCTGCCGGAACATTGAGTGTGCAGACAAAAGCAGCTCGATTTCTCCCTGCTACACTGGAGAGTTAACAGCAGAGAAACTGGTGATCTCTTTGGAGTTTCCACTTGCTACAATCAGGGGTTTGGGGCCGCAGTGTAAAGTAAGAGAATCATAGAACTGGGTAGGAAGGGACCTTAAAGCTCACGCAGTTCCTAGCCCTGCCACGGGCAGGGACACCTTCCACTGGAGCAGCTTGCTCCAAGCCCCATCTGACCTGGCCTTGAGCATTGCCAGGGATGAGGTGCCCAATTCAACAGCTCTCAGTTAATCAATCAGGGGTCTACATTTAACTCCATCAGCTCAGGGAGATGCAGGCTCTGGGGTGGCAGGGCTGGGACCAGTCACAGGATGATGCCTGCAGTGGGTTTTGTGGTTCGGATGTTGTGCTGTTACTGTACCACAGCAGGAAGCAAATCTGACGTGTCTTTTGGGCATGAATGGAGCAAGAGAGTAGAAAGCTGAGGTTGAAAAGGTCCGGAAGAGATGACCCCAAGCACGGGCTCATATGTGTCAGGCCTTTGGCACTCTAGAGCCACATCTTGCCATGGGCTTTAAGATGAAGTTCACTTCGAGACCAAAACGAGACGCAGGCTCTATGGGTGCTGCATGCAGCTCTTTTATTTTCATTGTCTTTACAGAAACGTGAAGCATCTTCACAGTCATTGTACAAAACCCTCTCCTGCAGTGCCTCCAGCAGAACGTGTCACAGGACCAGGGCTCAGAAGGAGCTATACTGGCTGTTGCTGATAAATATCCCTGCGTGAGCTGACCCGGAGAGATGAGAGGTCTCCCAGGGCCCATAAAGATGCCATGTTCTGTACAGATTGAGGTAAAAAGGGGTGTAACAGGAAATAAATATACTCTAACATTTGGTTTAATATTCAATTTTAATGCAGGATATATGGATTTAGTCCATATTTAGTGTAGGAAACCGTTAGTGGACACGTAACATGCGATGGAGCCGTTTGCTGCTACACTTGAAACTACTGCGGCCAGCCTCATTCCTGCCTCCCCCCAGGGCCTGTCACATCTCCACGGTGGAACACAACCATTCCCTTCAGCAAATCCTACTCTTCCAAGCTCAGTGTCCCTGTGGGAAGGGCAGGGCAGGGGCTGGCCCCCTCCAAGCCAGCAGAAACGGCTCCTTTTGATGCATCAGCATTCCCAGGCCCGTTACAAAAATAAAATACTTCTGTTTTTTACATTAGTATTGGAGCTGATCTAAAGAATTAGAAAAATTAAACGTTTGCTCTGACTCGCATTGACCCCAGGCAAGTATCTACAGTATGGAGCTCAACATCCCAGGGAATGCCTGCTAGAAATGTACACCATAGAAAGAACGTCTGCAAACCGCCCAGGGTTTACACACGTAGCTTTCTGTTTAAATACAGCTATTTATACCTTGGACAAAACAGAAGCATTGTCAAAATATGGTCAGATTGAGGGCTGTTATTGAAGAGTATCCCAAACCAGAGGGAGTTCAGACTGCTTTTGGTACGCGGGTTTCCTCTTAGGTTGATGGTTTCCTTGTATTCAGGGTCTGTAAGAATTCAGAGTGCCCATGGAGAAGGAGGTGCCTAAAGCTGAGCTCCTGTGTGGCACCCATGTCTGTGCAGCTGGGGGGGCTCTGGAATGGGGACCACTTACCCAGCAGTGTGTGTGGCTGACCTGGATGCTCGGGGCTGGCTCGTTTCAGGGCTGGGTTTAGCTGCAGAACACAGCACTTACAGAGCCTGTCTCACCAGCAGCCAGTCAAATGCAGAGAGAAAGATCATGGAATCAGCCTGCTTTGGGTTGGGAGAGATGTAAAGCTCATCCAGCTCCAACCCCTTCCACTACAGCAGGATGCTCCAAGCCCCATCCAGCGTGGCCTTGAGCACTGCCAGGGATGGGGCATACTAAAACCTGTGATGTTGTGAGCAGTCCAGCACGTGCAGGTAATCACAGCACCCACTCTGCCTGGGGGTTTGGTGCTTGGTTGGTTGGGGTTTTCTAAACCCTTAATATTTGTTCCACCCTCCCTTGAGAGCAAAGTGGGGACTGGAAAATCACCGGCTGTAATCTGGATGATTAAACACAGCAATAAGTGATGAGGCCTTTAACACAGCCCCCAGGTGTGCTTTTGTCCTTCGCTCTCTTCTTCAGCCTACAAGAACATCTTTATTTCAAAGGATACATGTGGCATGCTGCATTGCAAATGGAAATAAGTCAAACAGCATCTAGATTAAAACCCTCAATAACTGAAAAAAGAACCCAAAACAACCCCCAAAACCCCCATCAGAAGCAGTGTGATTTGTGCCCACACCAAAATGAAGCAGAAGGGTCAGGCTGGGCTCATTGCTTTCACCTGCAGTGCCTCTCCAAGCCCATGATGTATCATCAGCTGATGGTCCCCAGTGCAGGTCACACAGGGCCTCATGACCAACACATCAGGACCAAATAACAAAGAACTAAATAGGATCCCCTCAAGATCATCTCACAACTGCTTGAAACTGCAACTTCAAACAGGTATCTGTGGTTTGCTTTTGGTTTGCTTTTGTAAACAGCTTTTATTGGGAGTGTCAAGGGGGAACAGGAGTCAAACGTTCATGGCACCAAACCATTCAGCTGGCAGCAGGTCCGGGATGGCTGATGGGCGTTTATGGCAACGTTGTGCTTTACAGGCTTCTCATTAAAATAAAGAAAGCACATTGGAGTTTTAACCTATGCAAGTAACGGTCTGGAAAGGTAACGAGTCAGTTATCCACTTGGCAGCCAAAGAGAACCTTTACAAGTGTGCCAAAACAGATGGAAAACGCATCTGGTGTCTCTGCTCTGGGGAGGTCTCCGCGGGTGCAGTCGGAAGCGGGGGGCCAGCACAGGCAGTGCTCTGGGGCTCGGGTTGGTGGTGATCTGTACATTCATGCACCTCTGCTGCAGACACGTGCTGTTGCTGGGTTGCAAAGTCGAGCGAGGATGGACGGAGCTGCAGCGGGCAGGGGGGCGCAGGCAGAACCCGCTGCCTTGATGGTGGCCCTGGTCATGCCCCATGGGAAGGGAAGGGGGGACATTCAGACCCAGGCTGTGCAGCCGAGCGGGTGTCAGGCCCCAAACTACCCCTGGAAGGAGGGGAAGGGGCTGAGCTGAGACACTGACCCCATCAGTGCCTGCTCCCGGCCAGCCTGTCCCATCCCACCCCAGCACAGGGACCCCTGGGCATCAGTGCCCAGCTCCAACAGCAGCAGCAATGGGGGATGAGCTCAATGGGGGACACAAACCCAGGGGCACGGTGCCCACAGCCGGGGCTTGGGCTTAGAGCTGGGCACGTATGGCAAGAGGCATTGCCATAGGGATGGCAACTGGCGTTCAGTCACCTGGTTTGGTTTGCGAGAGGCTAAGGTGCACCGGAGGCAGTGCAGCCCTGCCATGGCACCAGAAGGAGCTGCATGGCCGTGTTCCATCCTATTCCAGCCATCCCACAGCTGCCAGCACATCCTCCCCTGCCTCTGGCACAGCTCCGAGTGCTCCTCACATCGATGCCGTAACAGAAAACCAACAGAGGGTGAAGAACATGAGTTGGGTGAAAGAGAAGTTCGGGTACCCCGAGGGGATCCCCGGTGAGGGAGGAAGGGTTTTGGCGCAGTTTTGCTCTTGTATTGACAAACCCCATCAAATGCAAACAACCTGCACCATCGGGGCGGGTAATGTTAAGCACAGTCCTCCTGCTCTCACAGGCTCGTTTGTCGTCGGGTCTCAGCCACGTCCCACCAGCACCAGCGAAGACTTTCTCACTAGTTGCGGTATTGGTATAAAAAGTTAAAAGCCACGGGGTGCCTGCGGGTGCCCGTCCGTCCGTGCCGTCCCTCCGGGGGCCTGGGCACCCCTTGCACAGCACACGGCCAGGCTGGGCATCACCGTCCCCAGGGGCACCCATGGGCAGCAGCAGCAGCAGCAGCCGCCTTCCCCTCGGCCGCCGTCCTCATCCTCATCCTCACCCTGTCCCGGGCAGGGGCCGCTCAGAGCTGGGTCTCGTCGCGCGTTTCGGGGTTGCAGGGCCCCACTTTGTTGCTGTAGCTGCTCTTGCGGCTGTGGCCGTCGTTGGCCACGTGGGCCAGGGGGTCAGAGCGGATCAGGTACCTGTGGGGCACAGCTTGGTTACATCAATGGAACCCCCCACACACTTCCCCATCAGCACCAGGGAGCTGTGCAACCACTAAACTGGGGTCTGGCCCATCCTCAAGGCTGGGAAATGTGGGGATGCGCCATGGGGCTGTGCTCAACAATAAAGAGTGATTTGTTCTGCTGCACAGCAGCAAAAGCCAAGGGAAAACCTTCACACCGAGAGTCAGAACCGTGATGAGTAAAGCTGGGGCAGTTTGGGCACTGCTTGGGACCATACGGAACGGGGACAGCCTGGAAGGGAGGCAAAACGCCACTGGTCTTTATGAGAAAGGATGAAAACAATGCAATGGGGCAGGCCATGGTGCTGGGGCAGGTCTGGGGGCACAGGGGGAGGCTAAGAGGGATGGAAGCAACACCTACACGATGTCGTTGAGCTCGAGCCGCGTGTCTGGAGGGGGATTGATGAGGACGTAGGACAGCGTGTTCTGGTGGTCGTTCATCTCATCTGCGAGACAAGGGGACAGGGCTGGTGAGGGGTGCCCTGACGGACACCCCATGGCCTCGGTCCCACAGCCCCACTGCAGCATCCCCGAGCACCCGGCTCTGAGGGATCGCAGCTCATTCCCAACACACGGCATTGCCACAGGAAGAGCACCAAGAACACTGCTGCCACCTCCCTCCATGCCTCCCCAACCACTGCCCCCCAGCCGCATGGCTGGCAGATGTAACTCTCCAAAGTCCCTATTTTCCCCCATAAAAAAGTAAGTTTTCTTACCTTGGTTTAGTGCAAGAAAGGGAACAGGTTAGTCTTGCCACGTTAGGTCTAGCACAAGTCCAACCACTGGCTCAGGGCCGCCAACCCCCCCCCAGGCCGCTCTGCCCGCTTCTCCCCTTCTTGCACTACTTAATTTAGCATCATCCAGCAACAGGCTTTAGTTCAATCACTGCTTCTTTCTCCTGCCCAAAGGAAACCACCTCCATGGAGTTCCAGAGCCATCGATGCCACTCGGGGATGGCTCTAAACTACAGTGACCACCCGGGGAAGGGCTCAGGGCCACCCATGGGTGCTGCAGGGCCAAAGGGGTGGCCCCAGGGCCGGGGGTGGGGTGGGGGGGTGCTTTCCAAAATAGCTGAGAACAAGATCATAGGTGAAATGAATGGGGGTGCAAGGCTGCGGGCGGCCGGGGAGGGGGGAGCTGCGACAAAGACCACCATTTACAGATGGATGTGGATGGAGAGGGGATGGACAGACGGACACCAGGGGAGCATGAGCAGCACGGTGGGACACCAGCTCGCTGCAAGGCTGTCACTGGGACACCTCTTGGGCTGTCAGAAGGGTCCCTCTTGAGCAGCATCGGTGCGCAGCCGATGGTTGCTGGTCTCAGACAACTGGGGCTCAGTTTGGTGGCAGCAGGACCAGGAAGTGGCCACTGGGAGAGGAGCTGCTCCCACCACCCCATCCCTGCTCTCCCCCTGCCCACCACACAGCAGGACACAGGATGAGTCTCCAGCCACAACAGCACCCATGGGTGCGTGATCACCCCAGGCACAAGGTAGAGGCCAAGCCAGGTGCTCTTCAGCCTCAGGACTGGGGTGGAACCTCTGAAATAGGGCTTGTCTATAGCTGTGCAATGAGCTCAAGCCACTGCAGCCACGAGGCCCGGCACCCTGCACAGGGATGCAAACAGGCCCCCACATGTATTTGGCCAGTGCATGTCCAGATGGGTCCCAGGGCATCCCTGCAGCTGGACTGCACCCGGCAGAGTTTGCAGGGGGACATGAGACCCTTGTTTTGCTGCTCAGACACCTCCCAGCATCTCCGAGCCCACAGAAGCTGCCTGATGGTGGATGGGACCACCGCAGGGAGATGCTGCACCAGGGTGCTGGTCCAGCCCTGGGTACCAGCCGGTCCCTCGAGTCTTGTCCATCCCAGTGCTCATCCTTACAGCGAGGCGGGGACAGGGGGTGGCAATGCTGGGGTGCGGGTGGCACACACAGACCCTGGGACCCGGCGGGACACAGGGGGCTTGACATGAGGAGGGAGGTGGGACGGGCCCTGGCTCGCGGCAGGTTTCCCTGCTCCATGGAAGCACCTTTTCCTGACCCCCATGCAGCCAAGCCAGGCACTGCTGAACCCACCAAGTATATTGCCATGGGGTCCCCTGCGGCACAGCGGCGGGGCTCAGCCCAGCAATCACTGGGTTTATTTGGGGGGGGGGGGGGAGCCAGCGCTGAGCTCCAGCTCCTGCACCGGGAGTGATGCCACAACGTCTGGTGTTCACCCATGGGGGCTCCTGGTTTGGGGTGAATGGACGGTGCTGGACCCTCTGTGGTGCTCACTCAGCCCCAGCTCTTCTGCAGGATGGGGAGATGCCAGCGGGGTCCGAGCTCTGCCCAGCACCCACCACCCTGCTGGCAATATACTGTGCTGGCGTGGGGCTTCCATGAGCCCCGGCTGGGGCTGCTGCTCTGATGAAGGACAGCTCATAGGAAAATGCCAACTTTTCACCTTAAGCACGGGTTAGTGAAGCCTAAAATAGAGCAAGAATGGGCTATTGCTAACCTCTAATTGCTGCAGTCAAATGGGGCCTTTCCAGGGCACTTTACACCGCTTTAAGTGCCTTTACACTGTGTAAATGATGCAACAACGCTGCAGACACCACCAAGGTGCTTGGGGTGGCTGCAGCATGGGCAGTGCCTGTGAGAGCTGCTGCCTGGGTTAGAAAACAGGGTTTGCTAATGCTAAAGAACACAAGGCAAGGATTGTGAAGGGCTTTCCGAATGCTGCCTGGCCCCTGAGCTGTGCCTGACCCATGTGGGGTCAAGAGGAGAAGGGGCTGATACAGCATCTCATCAGAGCCCACAGCAGCAGCTCCGCTGTGCTCAGCCCCCCACAAACCCCCTCCTCAAGGTGCCCCTGGCTTTACAGACCAAAACCAACTTGCAGAGCGATGGAGGGAGGGTTTCTTTTAATGACAGCCTCGGGCTGTGATTTCCCTGTAAGAACTCAGCTAGAAAAGGGTCCCTGAGGCTTTTATCTCCACGGCTTTGTGGAGCCCAGTTTGCGCCTCCGTTCGGGCTTTTGTTTTCCGAAACAAACAAATCAGTGCTTGAAAGGCTCGGGGATCTAAGGTGAAAACCGGCAGGGGTGTGTGGTTTGGGCTTAGCTGGCATGATCTTGTTGTACGCTGCACGCCGTGAGTCACGCGGGACTCCCAGGGAAAGGGAATTACCTTGCAAATATCCCAGGTTTACCCGATTCATCACATCACTGGCTGTTAAATTTGCTACATCCTCTACAGAACATACAGGGAAAGGCACAGACATAAACAGAGAGAGAGAGAGAGGTCAGCAAGCCATGGTTCGGCAAATATCAGAGACGAGCTCCTGCACTGCAGCAATCAAATGAGCAAAAGAAAACGGAAAGGAGCAGAAGGCAGAGCAACGGGTTCGTCCATAAACGCCATGGGTGTCCAGACACTGACGGTGACACACGGTGACAACGCACATCCCAGCACAGCCGGCCGCAGACGAGCTGTGCCGCAGGGGTTATGGAGATGCTGGTCCCCCCGCTGTGCCCAGCGCCCCGATCCCGGCCAGGCACTGCCCTCCCATCCCGACGGGAGACGGGTCCTGCATCTCCCCCCGCCCCTCCGCTGCCTCCTCGATTGCTGGAGCTTCCCTGGGTTGCTCCAACCAAAATAGGCCGGGAGAAGGACGCAGTTTCGAACACCGACCCAGCCGGAGCATCCCTGCCGGGCTGGCTGCAGGCGGCCCCTCGGGATCCTCACTTGAAGTCATTCAGGCAGAGAAGCTGCCTCTGCCTTCCCCTCTGCCTGTGTTTGGGGCACAGCGGCTCTTGCTTCAGGCGCATGGGCTGTGCTTCAAGCGCTCCCTGTCCCCCAGCTTCCCACACTGTGTGAAACAGCTCTCTTAAGGCGGTGAATGGTGTCAGCCATGCTCCAGACTCTGCAACAGAGCTGCAGGGAGCTGGAAGTTCCCTAGGAAAAGCAGCAGAAGCTTCTGGGACTCATAATGTAGGAACAAAAGAGAGGAGGGGGATAAACCACTGCCAGCCCTTGCCTGGAGTGCCCTGAGCCCCTCTGCCCTGCCGCAAGCCAGCTTTCCAGCCTTGCTCCCTATGGGGCTGGCCAATGCCTGCGGCCGTATGCCCTCCACTCCAAACCCCCCTTGTGCTGTGTTTCTTTACATTTTCTCCCCTCTTTCATGTACCTCAGGGGCTGTAAGGGAGAAGCCAGAATGGGGAGAGGAGGAACAACCCCCCCCCACCTCCCGAAATCGGCTCCCATCCCGGCTAGGGCACGGTGCCAGCCTGCGAGTGAGCAGGGACAGACGGACAGTCCTCGAGAATGGAGCAAACAGGCGGCAGCACAGGATGGCTTAAAAGAAAGAAAGGAAAAACCAAAGCAAAACCAAACCAAGGAAGCTGCAGGCTACAGTGTTGTAACCAAGGTGGGGGGGGAATCATCTGTGGGGGGACACAGACACCAGCACTGAGCGGGTGAGAAGCTTCACGAGAAATGCAGCTGCACGGAGGGACCCTGAGGGCTGCAGATGCCCCGGGGCCATGCAGGCTCGTCGCAGCCAGACATCGGTTTCGCTCGCACACAATGAAGCAAACCACTCATCCCTGCAGCTACCGAAAGGTTTTCCATGGAAGTTTTAGGAAGGATTCAAGTCTACAACAAAAGGGGTCTGCGCCAGCTGATGGGGCTTCACTTCTCCCTGCTGCATTTAGGGGTTTCTCGGGCAGGAGGGGTTAGCTGACCTGCAGGCAGCGTGTCCTGAGCCGCCAGAAAGCGGGGGGCAAGCGGGGCATCGCGCCCCAAGGCTGCGCGGTGACACCTGGTCCCGCTGCAGGCACAGGGGCCAGAGTCACTCTTGCCGCTGCGAACTGCTGCCTGGACCCATCCCAGAGCCCCCCATGGGGGTGGCAGGCGAGGGGGGCTCTGCGCTGCAGGGACCCCAGCCTTGAGCAGAAGCACAAGCAAGCTGGGGAATGAGGCATTGCTTGAGCCAAGCCCGGCAGCGCCTGCGGGGTTAGGCGTGGGGATTAGGCTTGGCACGGGGTTAGGCTTGGTATGGGGCTGGGTTCAGCTCGGGGTTAGGCTCGGCTCGGGGTTACCTGAGGAGCCCACGAGAGGGACGCAGCCCCGCAGAGAAGCGCGCCCGCACGGCACTTACCGTACCCGGTTGTGGGCAAGCCCAGGTGCTTCATGCGGTTTTTGACGAGCTCGGAGAGCTCCTGGCGCTCGGAGCGCCGGTACAGGCTGAGGCGCTGCTGGCTGATCCACTCGGCCGTCTTGCTGGAGTGCTTGTTGCCCTTCCTGCTCAGCCGCCGGGCCCACTGCATGCTCTTGCGCCGCAGCAGCGGGTGCTCCGACTGGTCGCTGGAGCACGAGTTCCGGTGGTGCCCGGTCTTGATGCCCCAGTGCTCCTTGACGTCCTTCGTGTCCTCGCAGTCCTCCACATTGATTGAGATCTGTGACTGGAAGCCCAGCAGGTCACGGAGGGCAAGGGGGGAGCTGGAAGAGCCCGTCCTGTCTCTGATGGGGTGGGTGTCTCCCTTGGGACGGGATCCTCCCTCTGACACACGCGCACTCTCCCAGCACATCATCTCTGTGCCACTAGAACTGCCCGGGCATCAGACAGGGGAGAAGTGGAGTCTAACAGGCACATGGTATCATTTACACCATGCCTTTGTCTTCCTCTCCTTCACCTTACAGTACACATGCTGCTGCACCTCCAATGCAGAAATCCCACCGGAGAGCAGGAATTTATTAATAAAGTGGTTTAAAGCATCTCTAAAGAAGAGGTGGATGGCATTTAATTAAATGTCAACTTTTGGCTCCCTGTAGCTACTTGCCACAAAGCTGAAAACTGGAAGGATTTACAACAGAGCCTGGCTCACTCCCCTGCTCCTTATCCCAGTTAATTACACTTCAGGGAATCAAGACTTTGGCATTCCCGGACTGCTGACGCTCAGGTGGCATCACCCTTCCATGGGGACAGGCAGTGTGGTGGCTCTCAGTGGCCAGAGGAGCTGCTGGCACAAGCCAGACCATTGCTGGCCCACAGGCCAGCCTCCAGGTCGGGGGGGACAAGGAGGCAGCGCTGGCAGCCAGGATAATGCCCAGCACCAGCCAAGCACCCGGACACAGACGGCACTCACCTGCGTCCTGATGTCGTGGGGCTGCAGCAGGGGAAAGGAAGGAAAACCAAAGTGAGCCCAGCAAAGGGGCACCCCCACTGTGCCACATCCCCCCTGCTCCCCACGGACTCAGCGCCTTGCAGCATGGCAGAGCTGTGCCCATAAAATCCCCCTGTCCACCCGCAGCCAGGCTGCTGCCTGCAGACCTGGCACTCCCATAGACCAGCATATCTGGTTGGGAATCAGGACACCACCACCACAATGCAGACACAGAGCCACTCATGAAACAAAGGCAGAGCTTCCCCTCCCCTCGCTCCTCCCCACTGATGCTGCACCCAGGTCCAAGGGCCCCATGGACGTGGCCAGCCCCATGGACCACATCTCTGCTGTGTGGTGATGCTCAGCTGGGACCACCAGCAGCCGCTTCCAGGCACACACCACCACCATGCCCCTACCTCAGAGGTTGCAAACATGTGTGACTCCGTCCTGTAAATCCCAATTGGAATCTCAGCGCTGGAGGAGCAGAGCTTCTGGAAGAGGCGGCCGTAGGTCCGGATCCACAGGTCATCTTCAGTGATCTTCATCTGAGCAACAGAGGACAAACGTCAACCATCCTGCGCCATGCAAAGCCACCTGAGGAGCACCTGAGCTTTACCCCACCTCATCCCTGCCAGTCCCAAAAGTGAAGGTCCACGGAAAGACCAGGGGCAATTTCCAACCTTCAAAACAAGGACTTTGGTCCTTGGCAGCTCTTGGGCTTTTGTACTTTTGGTAGCACTGAGGTTCCCCACACACAATGGAAGGGGAGCAATGACCTGGCAATGTTGCCTACCCCCCATCTTCCAGGGTGGAAGATGGGAACCCTCCATCCCCACGCACAGGCTGACAGATCCCACCAGATCTGTGATGACCTGATGGTTTCAACCCTGAGGACTTGGCACCTACCGCACACAGGTAGCCGGAGCCCGGCGTGGTGTCGAGGCCCAGCAGCAGCCGAGTGATGGTGATCATGTAGTCCTTCACGAACGACTGCGGGGAGACGTTGGGCAGGAACCCAGAGAAAAGGCTTGCTCAGTTATGCACTGGGGGATGCAAAGGGGTGGCCACAGCTGCAGGGTGCACACAGAGCCCGCTGGGCTCTTACCTGGTAGAGCAGCGTGTCCAGCATGCTGATGCTGAAGACCCTCCCGGCTGCAAAGGGCAGCCGGAACATGAAGGCCAGGTTGGAGCCATTCTCTCGCTCTTTCTGGAGGAGGAATGGGAGATGTGAACACCCACCGGGGCTTGTTCACATCCTCCAGGGCATTTAGCAATGGGTTGGGGCTTTCTGACGCTGGCTGAATGCCCCAGTGTGTGGTTCAGGGGTGTTTTCTCCCTTGTTGGAAGATCTGTCTCAGCAAAGTGACTTCGCTGCCTCCCCTTACTGCAGTCACAGCAGTAAACCTGATGCAGAGGCCCAGCACAGCAGTAGTACAAACCCCCACCACTGAATTAACACACAAATAGAAGGAGGCAATGAGCCCAAAGATCAACTGCTCACTCATTCTCTGCAGGTTATCTCAGGTAGATGCCCACTGCCTATGGTAGCTGCAGCATGCAGAAGAGTACAGGACTTTGAGGAACAAAACCGTAGTCACTCCCAGCACTGACTTCCCAGGCCCCATGTGCAGGGGAAGACTTTCTCTTACCTTCTCTAGCTTGGAAAGGGCAAGAGAGTAACTGTCCTTTGCTCTGAACTGCATGAACCTCATGTTGGAGGGGTGGGTCAGCTCCGTGATAATGCTGAGGCTGGGGAAGAGCCTGCAATGGAAAGAGACCTGTTTTCCTGTTTCCCTGCAGCTTACTCAGAAGCGAGAGTGTTCCATGTATTCAAAGCCTGCGGAAGACCAAAACCATCCCTGTACCTGTCTGAGGTCAGAAAGAGCTGATGAGATGCTGTTTCCCAGAGCAAGTCCAACCACAGGTGAGTCCCACTGCCCATAGCCACCACCCTGGCCACCAGCAGCCTTCCCAGCCTTGCCTGCAGCACAGGTCAGTGGCTATGCAGGAGCCAGGGCAGTGCTCACCCCTCACCTGAACATGGTCTGGACATTGACAATGGTCTTCGCATCTGCCATGTAGTCCTCCTCGGCGCTCATCGTGCTCTCCTTGTCCACAACAACCAGGTTGTCGGCGTAGATGATGCCGCACTGCAGCAAGCTGTCCAGGCTGGGCAGTTCCCAAAGAGAAGAGCGCAGGGTCAGCCCTTGGAAAGGACACAGGGAAGCAGCACGCTGCGACGTGCAGCGCTACAGCAAGCCCAGGCTGCTCCCAACCGCTGCCTCTGCGCTTGCTCCCATCTACCAAGGGGGTTCGATAGCCCACGAAGCCAAGGGTGGGCTCAGCTCTACGGTAGCAGCCCTGGGGCTTCTCATGGGATGACCCGAAAGTCTGGCTTGGGGTAAACTCAACACATTTAGGCAGTGCCATAAGCTACAAGGGACGTAAGTGGAAACGCTTACTTGTCGATCGTGCCCTCCATGTAGTAAACCATGGGGAAACAACAGATGGCTTCCAGAAAGTGGTGCTCAGGCCTGGAGGAAGAGCAACAGAGATCAAGGTGCTTCATCAAGTCCATGGGGTAAAGATAGACACAAAAACCCACACAGGAGTTCCCAGGGCCAACATAAGCCACGATACCCAACAGTGGCACTGCCATTCCCCCACGCATCCATCCCCACAGTGTGAGATGCTCGTGAAGTCACAGGGGAGGGCTCAGTGCGATGGAAAACATCCACGGAAAAGTACTTGCTTGTTGTCCAGCAGCAACACAATTGGGTTCAGCTCTTTGCGGGACCGATAGTACGCACGAAGGGGGACAATGAAGTTATAGAGCCCATTCCCAGCCGTCTCTGCCGAAACGATAATCAGTTTGTTCTTAAACCCGTAGGCTTTGGCATCTTCAAAGCTGTTGTGCTTGCAGCCCTGTGCGGTGGAAGGCAGCGCAGGGGCTCAGCGTGAGGCTCTCACCCACCCACCACGCACGGAGCCGTCCGTCCCGTCCCGGGGGGCTGCAGCCCCGTTGTACCTTGTCCAGCCTCAGGCAGCAGAATGGGGCCTTCTCCGGTAAAAGGTGGCACAGAGTCGGGGAGCTCCCGATGTAGGGGGAGTTCGGGGGGTAGCCTTTCACGTACCTGCAGCAGAGACCAAAACCAGCAGCGTGAGGACATGGGGGGAGCTTTCCAGAGGCACAGCGCTCAGGTGCTGGCAATAACGTTTAGGAACAGCAGCCCAGGATTCAGCACTGGTTGATGCTCCAACCCCCCCGCCCTGCAGCAGCTGGAGGTCTCCCAAAACGCACATATTTAGGAATGACTTTTGCCATACAAAGGGTTACGAGATTGTAAGTAAGCAGTGCTCCCAGCAGAGGGGAGACGCAGCAGATTAAGCACCATTAAGCATCGTTTAAGGGAGGCAGAGCGGTGAGCTCCAGGAGAGGAGGGTAATGCTGAGCCACATAAAGAAACAAAACCACCTCATGGCCCATTTTAGAGCTCGTTTAAAAAAATCACCATTTGCATTTCTAATGGAACCAGAAGCCGAAATTTTCCTTTAAAGAACAGCTAAAAGCGGACCTGAATTAAAAGCCCATTTGTGAGAGTTTGCAGCAAACTCCCCACACGGCTGTGACAGCATCCAACAGGTAACCAGTAAAGCGAGTGCTTATCTGGCTGCCATAAACTAACAGCTTGAAATGTTTATTTTGTGAGGTTTTATTTATATGCCATGGAGAACAGAATCCCTTTCATGTCAGTGAGTGAGGGGAGGAGAGAGGACTGATGGAACAACCTGCCCACCCCCAGCAGCGTCTGCCTTGGTGCAACTTCACTGGTACCCAGAGGAGGTGTTTCCAAAGCACCCCAAAAGCAGTGATTGCCCGTGTTGCACATGTTCATGTGCTCATGCAAAAGCTGAGAGGGAATGAGCCCCAGCACCCCTAAAGCACTATCAAACACCCATCATTTACAATGGGTGTTTGAATGAATGAATAATAGAGTCTTAGAATGGTTTGGGTTGGAAGGGACCTTAAAGCTCCTCCAGCTCCAACCCCTGCCACGGGCAGGGACCCCTTCCACTAGAGCAGCTTGCTCCAAGCCCCTGTGTCCAACCTGGCCTTGAACACTGCCAGGGATGGGGCAGCCCCAGCTTCTCTGGGCACCCTGTGCCAGCGCCTCAGCACCCTCACAGGGATGGAGCGAGGAACAGCTCAACCGGGTGACTCACTCCACGACCGCCGAGCCCTCCTCGTCCGACTGCGTCATCTCATCCTCCGACTGGTCGCTGAGCAGGTCGCAGGGCAGCAGGGAGGAGGTGTCGGCCAGCTCGAGGACGGGCGCGATGCTGGGCCGCCGGTTGCCGGAGCCGTTCTCCGCCGGCAGCGCCAGCTTGCTGCTGTTAGCGGGGCGGCACTCGGTGTTCTGCAGGTCCATGGCTACTGTACCTGGACACGGCGGGGAGGGAGGCACAGCAAACGCGCTATAAGGCGGTGAAGAGCGCTGAGTCAGCAAAGCATCGTGCCCTTGAGCCTGGTAAACGCAGCTCAGAGGAAGCTAAACCATCCGTGGGCACAGGGAGTGCAGGCAAAGCACCCACCAGTGAGCTCTGCTTGGGCACTGCTGTGTGGAGCATCTCCCTGGGGCACAACTCCTGTAGTGGGTGCAGGCTGCTGGCCCTGGAGACTATCACCTTCTCTGTCACCCCACTGTGGCTGGCTGCACTACTTGCCCACCTATTGCAAAACCTGGCTTTATAGCAGTTCATTATTCAGCTGTAGCTCAGGGAGGACAACCACCCAGCCTCACCCCGCTTTGCAGGCGCTGGGAGACACCAGCCACGTTAGGAACAAGCTGATGCCACTGTGTCTGCCCTTGCTGGGAAGCTGCCCTCCCCATGGACACCCCTTTGCCCCCATCATCCTCAAGCTCCCTAGGAGGGGCAGGCAGGCAGCCTCCAACACAGCACAACACCCTCCTCCACTTCCTGCGTCCCTGCTGATGAGCTCTACCTCTTCACCCAGGGCAGGGGAGGCCTCCCCAGCCTGCCCTCCTTCCAAAACTCAAACCTATTTATGGAGCTTTAGCTCACACTGAGCCCTCCAGGCACCCATGCGATTTCCCTCCCTCTCAAAGGTCCCTCTGCAAATGACCCGTGTAAGGAGAACACTGGCAAACACTGCTGAGCAAAGCGCCCTGCGCCTTGCCGGAGATAATCAATGCAAATTGCTGCTCATGAGTACAAACGCATCACTTATTTGCCTGAAATATAATCTGCTGGTGCAGCTCAGCCTCCCCAAAACCCGCTCTGCCCAGATACAAGCTGGAAGTAGTGACTCATGGCGTTTTTTATGGGAGGAAATGCACCACTCGCTGCAGAGCGAACTGCGCTCCTCGTCGGGCTGTGAATCACAGATGTGATTTAGGATGTGGCCATCGGCGTTCATTCTTCCAGCCAGGGCTTGGGGGGTTTATGCAAATGCTGTTAATAAGCATGGGCATCAATCTTTAATAACGATATCTGAGCTTGCTGAGAGCAGCCAGGGAGCAAGGAGCAGGGTGTATTTTAGAGGGGAGGTGACTGTGGAAGGAGATGGAGTGTGCAGGCTCCTGCCCCATTCTGGGGACCCTCACTACCCCCCTGCCCCACCAACTCACCCATGCTGGCGATGATGCTGTGCACAGGCAGGCGGGATGGACCATCATAGGTACCTCTCCCAGCAAAGCCCTTCTTCTTCTGCTTCTCCTCCTGCTTGAAGATGAAGGCAGAGTTCTCCTCCTTGGTGATGTTGATGTAGAAGCAGGTGTCGGATGCTGCCATGATGTGCCGCGGGCCGGGGTTCAGCAGGATGCTCTTGTTCTCCTCCCTCCGGATGCCGATCAGGCAGACCCCGTACCTGCTCCGGGAGCACAACGCGGGCATTCACAGCTGGAGAATGCTGCACAAGAGACCTCACAGCACCCTCCAGCCCCAGCCCTGACCCCCAGAGATGCAGAGTGCCAGATACTCCGCATCCACCCCTGGCTCTCACTTCTTGTGTGCGTGGAAGGCGGCGTAGGTGAAACTCTTCCCTTCGTACTCCATGAAGAACTTGCTGTCGCCCATCCGGATGTGGTAGACCTCATTGCCCGAGCAGCGCCCGTACATCCGCTGCCACTGCTCCGGGGACTCCTGGCCCTCCCTGCAATGACAGCAGCAGCAGCGTGCGGGGATGGACCCCCCGATGGTGCCAGGATGGGACCCGCTGGCGCTGGCACAGGCCCCATTACACCATCCATCCCCGACAGCGGGAGTGCTGATGAGCACTGAAGCGTATTTAGCCCAGCAGCAGTGCGATCGCAGGGACGTGCCACCGTGAGCTGTGGTGTTTGCAGCTCATTTTCATTGCTGATTTTAAGTGCCTTTTTATTCAATGAGGGCTCCCGGGGGGTGCAGAGGCAGGGTTCAGAGCCCTTGTTGGCAAACAGCTCGGAGCACAGGGAAGGAGCCGTCTGGCAATGAGGTTTCATAACTCCTTTGGTGGCACTTCACCCAAAACGCAGACACTTGTGACTGGCCAAGGAGCTCAGGACCCACAACCCCGCTGTGTACGGACCCTCCAAACAGCCTGCAGGGCCTGCGCTTGTACGAGCTGCGAATTAACCCTCCCACCAGCAGGTACCATGCCGGTATAAAGACAACATCTCAGTTCCCAGCCCCTGGAAAGCTGCTGCTGGCAGCCCACCTGCACTGCTGCGCTCTCCCTGCAATACGGGCTTCTGTTCCCGACCTGGAGCAGGGTCCCGGGTCCCTGCTGGGTCCCTCTAGACCCATGGCAGACCCTCACCCTCTCCCCCTGGGCCCAGAGCATGGGCAGGCAGGGCAGGCAGGGGCAGGCAGCACTCACTGGCCGCGGGAGGTGTGCACCAGGAGGGTGATGAGGGTGGAGGTGGCGGGGCAGACGCAGTTCAGCGCCAGCATGGCGTATTTGCACTCCTCTTCACAGACGACGTGATCTGAAAGGCAGAGGGGGCTGTCACTGCCGCAGCAGGGAGGGGGACGGAGGGGTTCCTTGCTGACAGTGCTGGGGGTGCTGGTGTGGTGCTTGGGGATGGGTGCTCCCTCCTCCTGCTGCTCCTGGGGGGGGGCTTTCAGCCGATCGACAGCCCCTGAGCAACACCATGAATGGGGTTGATGCAGGCAGGGAAACAGGGACAGGCAGACACCATAGGAAAGGGTGACACCAGCCCACTGAGGCCACGCTGCTGCAATGTGTGGGGTTCACACGTTGCTGCAGGCTTTAGTGCGCATCGTAACAGGGCTGACAGCCCCTTGCAGCAGACAGAAGCCCGTCCTGAGCTAATTCTCTTCCCGCACAGCCCCTTCAACTCACCAGCAAACTTGACGTGGAATTTGTTTTCAGGCTTTAGAATCTGAACATAGAGGGGACAGTTCGGAGCAAAATCCTTCACAGCCCAGGCCCTCAGGATGGTCTGGTGATCCTACCGAGGAAAAGAGCAAAAGCTGCTTGTCTGATGGCTTATTTCCCCCAGTGCTTCCAACCAAGGATGAAACGCAAAGCACCCGGCCACCATGGAGACCTATGGCAAAGGGTCCTCCAGCACCCCAACGGGGGAGAGCTGCTCCTCCTGCTCCCCAAAACCCAGCACCGATGGGAAACTGGGACAGCAGAAGGAAGATGAACCCGCAGGGGCTCAGCTCTCAAGCCCACGCTGTCACTCCAGCTGCCTCCTGATGCCCTCCTGTGCTGGGCAGAGGCGAGACGCAGCCATCACCCCGGTCCCTTATGGCTGAGGAATGAACGATCTCTGACCATGCCACCCCTAGGCCTGGCTCACCGCCGCCGTGCGGTCCACCTCGTTCCGGCTGCTGAGGATGAAACAGGCTTCTCCATTGTCCATCCTGCAAACAGAGAGCAGCGATTCCATGAACTGCAACAGCCAATTGCATCTGCCCATACCAGCCAGGGCACTGCCAGCTCCCTCTGAGACCCCAGGGAAGGCATGCAGGGACGCCCATCACCATGCATCTGGGCTGACATTACTGGGGACCCTCTCTGTGGCTCCAAGGTCTGCACGGCAGAGCCGGCCTCGCCGTGGCTGTGCAGCGTGTCCCTCAGCTTACTTGGCTCTCATGAGGTCCTGGTCCTTCAGCGCAGAGCCCTGGAGGTAGATCACTCGCTGTGACCACAGGGGGATCTGCAGGACCCGCCGCACCTGGATGTCCATCTCTGTTGGGCAAAGTATCACCACGTAGTAGTCCTGAAAGAGAGAGGCTCCCGTGGGTCGGCAGGACGGAGGTCCTGCACATGGGGCTTTGCTGCTCTGGGGCTTCTGGTATTGCCCCTGGTGTGTGACACCCTCTGCTCCAGGGTCCTACAATTGTCTTGGGAAACACATCAGCATCATCTCCATCCCGTTCTGCGTAATAAAGCCAATGCAGGCACATCTGACTATGGAACTAGCAGCGAGCTGCGTGCTCACAGCAAAGTGACTGCAAGGAGCAGGGGTTTACAGCTTGAACGTCAAGCTGGAGTCAAGGCTGAGGGGTGGTAATGAAATGTATGTGAATGAAATGCAAATCTTTGACACATCTGTGATCCTTTCATCCTGGGAAGCAGGAAAAGCACACCCATTTGCAAGAAGATCACTCATTATATGGGGATACTCCAGTAAAAGCTGGCTAAATCCCACAGAGGTTTAGCAATTACATGTTCTGTTTCCGTCTGAGGTTGTTCATTCAGCAAATACATCTTCTACATTTAGAAAAGTCCCTGTGGTCCCACTCCATGTGCTTACACAGAGCTGCAAGAGGCCTGGCCAGAACACAGGGGGGAACAGGCAGAGAGAGCCCTACCATGAAGACAGCAAAGCGAGGCGGCCCTAGGGTACCACTTGTCACCTCTCCTTGGCCAGTAGAGCACACGCTGCCACATCCACTGCAGCTGGGCAGAGCACCCACCGCCACGCCTGGTCCTCACCTGCAGACGTGGGTGCGCATAAAACTCATTGAGGAAGTCCATGAGGAGATCGATCTTGAGGGAGCTGACACAGAGGACGACGTGCTTCTCCGTCTGGGCGCGGTGACGGCTGTAGTTGCCTCCCGACTTCTGCCGCTCCATCCACAGGTAGACGAGCTCCTCGAACTGCAAGCGAAGGCAGAGAGCTGCTGTCCCCATCGGCAGGGCTGCCCGGGCGCAGGCTCTGCATCCCTCTCCATCCTTGGGCAGGGCTAACCTGGAGCGGCAGCACGACGAGGGCGACGCAGATCATGATGACGACGAGGAGCTGGGAAGGCCAGATCTTTGGTGTCACGTCTCCGTAGCCCACAGTGGAAAAGGTGACGATGCAGAAATAGAAGGACTTGAAGAGGGAGAGCTTCTCACCTGCTCTTTCTAAATGCTGGATGCCACAGGTCCTGAAGGGAGAAAGGGCACATCACAGCGAGTGCTGCCCTGCCCAGCAGACAGGCAGCGCCTGTAGCGCCTGTTGAAGTCAGTAGGGGACCCCAGAACGCAACTTAAACCCATGTCCATGGAGGAAATCTGTCTGTAACAGCTGTCAGCATCAGCAGTAGATTTATGTCACCAGCAGAAGTGATTCCACTACTGACGCTTACAGATGAAGGATTTCTTTTGATGTGGCTGCTCACCAGAGCGACACTGGGAAGTCTAGGACATGGCTGATGGGTCACAGCAAGTCTGTGCCATGGAAAACATGTTGAACATCACCTGGGAGCTGCCATTGCATTGCAAAAAACCCCAAATCATGGAAGGAGGCAGCTTTCCCAGTAAGGCTCTGGAGAGACTCATCCCACGGGAAGGGCTCCCATATGAGGGATGTGCTCCAGCAGGCAGGAGGCAGATCCTATTCCTATGCCACTGCTCTTGGAAAGCTGTATCACAGAGCCACTTCGCTACCAGCAGTTTCTAAGTGATCTTGCTAAACACAAGCACGACCTAAGTCATCCCGTACCCAAAATGTAGCCCTGTCACATCCACCAAGACACACAACCACGGCCATAGCAGGCCGGAGGTGCCATGGGCAGGGAGCACTGATGAGCTCTGCAGTCACATTAGTCACTCACAAGAGAAGATTGTCTTTATTGCCAAAGACTCATGAGCCTAAAAGCTTCATTTCCTGACCACTCAGCAGCTCAGTGGTATTAGATGGTTCAAATCCAGACCGAGGGAGCCAGAGGAAGCTTCAAAAAGCCTAATTTAAAGCTAAGTACCCAGCAGTGAGAACTGACTCCTCTATAAAGAGCTGCCCTTGTCGCTGGCAATGCGCAGGGTAAAAGGGCCAGTTAATTAGCAGGAGCCCCAGTGGCCTATTACACAAATGAGCTCTTTGTGTAATAGGTATCTCAAGTGGTATCGTGGTGGGGAGAAGAGCGTGGTCAGGACCAAGGAGTGCAATGGGTCCTGGTGAAAGAGACATCACACATGTCTGAGCCTGTCCCCGCAGGAAACTGCTGGCCCTTCCCTTACCCCTGCAGCACTCACAGCCCTGCTCTGCATGCAGCACCCGTCTCCCTCCAACACCCTCATGCACGCCATTAACAGGTTTCTGTTCAAACCATATAATTAGGGAAGATGATCAGTTTCTACATTACACCTTCCACTAGAGCAGGTTGCTCCAAGCCCCGTCCAACCTGGCCTTAATGCCAGGGATGGGGCAGCCACAGCTTCTCTGGGCACCCTGTTGTGCTTTCCCCAGTGCTCACAAACCTCTTGGACTGAAAAATCAGGCTAGAAGACTAAAAGCAGAACCTCCTCCGACTTCCCACATCACCACTTTATGTCCTGGCAAGGCCACCCCACCCCAGACAAGAAGACCTCACCCCACCTCCCTCTCCTGTAAGCCCTGTAAGAGCCTGGCTCCATCAGTCCCCCCTAGGACACGCGAAGCTGGTTTCCCTGGGTGAAAAGGGTGGTTTAGTGAAAGGAAGAGCAACGCTTACCCCGTGAAAACAAGACACAGGAGGGTGCAGATCAGAATGAGCACTTGGTTAAACATCGCAGACTGGGTCCTTTGTATGGCTCGGTGTAGGTCGTTCTGCAAAGAGAGGAGAGGGCTCTCACCAGCTCAGAGAGGCTGAGGGGAAAGTACCCCTCCAGGTACCGACCGCTGCCTCACTGCCATCAGCACTGCCCACCCAGATGAAGAACAGGCCAGACTCTGGCCCTTGAAAAGGGATGTGCACTTCTATGAGCAGCTCTGGGCTCTGCTGCCAGGAGGAACAACCCAAATGGGCCCCTGGGAACGGCTGGAGCATCTCATCCTGATGTAATACCGTGTCCTGGGGACAGCCAGAGGCCATCCCTCTCAGTGCGCAACCAACAGAATCAGTGTGGCTCTGACACCAAAGGGCTCCTGTTCCCCAGCGGGTCACTGCACAGCACCACCAGCTGGCAAAGCCTCACCTCCCACCAACCCCAGGGCAGGTGAAAGGGGTGGGATGCATCCGGTCACTCACAATCATGTTCTCCAGGGCGTATTTGGCAAGCCAGCAGTTCAGAAACACAGGAATAAACAAATTTCGCAAAGGAGGCCAGAATATCTACAAAAGCAAGGGTTAATCACAGAAAAAAAACCATGTTTTTACAAAAATAACCCCTATAAACAGCCAATTTGAGCCCTGTTGGAAGGATCCATCTCCAAACTCAGCACTGGCCTTTCCAGAGGCTGCCATTGAAAGCAGCCCCGGCTGCAGCGGAGCAGCTGAGAAGGGAAGATGGTTTTTGGGGTAACACTCCAGAGAAAGTCATTATATTGAAGAGAAAATATCCTGCCAGCTTTAAATACTCCTTGGCCACACCCCCATTTTTCTTTATTTCCCCACCAAAACTACAGCACTTGTTAAACTTAACTTAAAGCTGCTTTCAAATGTCACCGGGAAACACTCACCGTGATAATAAATGGCACCGTGTTGATCATCTCCAGGATGAATGAAATGCGGAAAATCTGTTCCCAGATGTTCCCCTGAGGAATTAGAAGCAAATAATGATTAAGGAAGCTTAAAGATCTGCCAAAGGACAATTAAAAAGCTCCCACTCTGCCACAGACCCTGCTAGATGGGGGAAGGATGCCAGAGGAGCCACAAAGATGCTCCAGTTTGCCTGCAGGAGGGGGATGCAGTGCTGGCAGCAGGTACACAGGCGATAAAACCTCCCCAAACTGCTCAGTCCTTTCTGCAGCCACAACATCCCTCTGTCCATCACTGCTGCTCCCGAAGCTGGGGATGCTGCATGCAGTGCAGTGCATAATACAATGCTGCACGCAGGACAGAGAATGAGGGTGATACAGATCACTGGTGATGCAGGGTCTGAGTCTCTGCTGCCAACCGTCCCAGTTGAATGTGAGAAGATGCCATTTGTTAAGGTCACTTTTCTTGGCCATTTTAAGGGGCTTTGGTCCAAAGGAGTCAGCTTGCGCCTCTCCCTGTCTGGCTTGGAGCAGTGCCGGCTACCTCCGGCGGCAGCAGAGCTCAGCACAAGCAGGAGTCGTGCTGCCAGGCTCAGCTCCAGGTCCTCAGCCTTAGGAAGCTCAACATGCGTCAATCTGTCCCCCATAAAAACAGCGAGCTTTGGTAAACGGGGCTGAATTTAAAGGAAAGAGATCCCCCCCGCTCTGCTCTGCACAACACTTATCCAGCAGCCTGGGGGGGAATGAGGGAGGAAAACAGCCACAGCCGGCTGAGCCATCACTGACACTAACGTCCTCTCGGGATGCCTCAGGCTCCAGACAGCTCAAAGGAGGCGAAATGAATTCACACAGGGGGATGTGACCCAGGCAGCGCATCACTGCCCACTGCCCCCGCAGGGCACGTACCTTGTAGCTGAGATAGATGAGCAGCATGGTCTCCAGAAAGCTGATTAAAGCTATGCTGACCTGCAGAGACAGACAGCAAAGGCTGCTGAGGGCTCCTGTAGTGCAGCATCAGTCATCAGAGCCCCCTGAGCCCGCCCTGCCCTGTGTGATGAGGAGCCCATGGGTATCGCAGATGAGGACCTGCTTGCTCAGGTTGGATGTGTGAGCTCCAGGCAGCCCCGAGCAGGAGCTGACGGGTGCTCAACCCTCTCACAAGCCATTCCCCAGGCAGTGCACAGCCTGGAAACAGCCCATTATGGGTACAGCTGCGTCCAGGTGGGGAGGAGCTGAGCCAGCCTCATGGTTTCATCTTCCTACAGCGTTTCCTCTCCTATCCATCCCGGTGACTTTCACCCAGGGCCACGTTGTTCTCCCAGCAGAAGCCCCAGCTCATTTTGTGCTCACTGACCACAACCCATTGCCCCTTGTTTCAGCACAGGATGCACAGAGACAGCCGTGCCCGAGGGGTGGGCGCTCACCTGCACAGCCCACAGCGGCGTTTTCCTGTCCACCCAGAAGATGTGTGACCTGCATGGAAAAATCAACCCAGATCTAATCTGTAGCCCAAACAGCAACGCTTTCACCCCCCACCAAACACTAATATGAGGCTGTCATCGAAGCAGGATCCAGCAAAGGACTGGCACTGGTTGTTTGTTCCTTACTGCGGTTTGTTCAAGCAGTAAGGAACATTTTGTGTTAATGCGTAAGTGCAGCGTTAATGGCTGCACAGGGAATAAATCATTCCCAGGGGTACAGCCACAAGCACTGTCAATTGCTTCAATCCTGGGATGCTGCTGTGCATGCCTCGAGCACCCCTGAGACCAAGAAATGGCCCCGGGCAGCTGCCAGCAGCAGCCACATCCATCACTGCATTCCCGCACCCTGGCAGAGCCGGACCCCAGCACCGGCACAGCTCTCCACTCACCAGTTTATCTTCGTGGACTGGTTGAACGCGGTGTAATTCTGTTTTTCACATTCCCAGCTATAAGAGAAAGGCAAAGGAAGGGAAAGCAGTCAGTGAAGGGGAGGAAGGAGCAAGCGTGCTGGTGTTGAATCCCCAAGGCTCATGGGGTGCCCTGGCTGCTGTGTCCTGATGCAGGGGGAGACCCCAAAGAACACTCCCATGGATTCAAACACACACTGGTCCCTACAGCAGAGGCTGTAGCATTCCCTCTGGCCAGCCCCTATTTTGCCATGCACCCTTAAGAAAGGGAACTTTCCCAAACAACAGCTGTGCTCAACTGTTCAGGGATGTGCATCTCTGTCATGCTTAAACCTCACAGGTTTGAAGCCACGTTTGGAGCACGAGGATGTACTTGGTAGCTCTGCAACCATTGCAAAGAGAAGGTTAACTTGCTAATTCTCCTCACTCTTAGAAAAACCCCACTTTGTATGTGGGCTAAACAAAGCAAGGACACATTAAAAATAGGCTTACGCCGAAACCCAGAGCAAAGCTGCTGTATGTAATCATTTGTCACCTCAGGGATTTAAATGGCACAACGTATTCCTTTCCCAAACACTTAAATGGGATTTAGCAGAAGTGTCTTCAAGGGCATCAGCATTCAGAAAACACTTGCATGGAGATGCACTGAAGTCATGAGCCATTGCCTGTGTCTGAAGGCCACGGTGCAGCCCTGAGCATCAGAACCAAACAGCTTTGGAAACGAACATCACCCTGAATTTTCCCCCCAGCTCTTTGCTGTGCAGGGCCAGCAGACACCCACATTTGAGCAGGGAGCAAAGCCTCCAGACCAGCAAGTTTGCTAAAGTACCAATTGAAACAGAGTGAGGAAAGCCCCCCCTTGTGCATCTTCACACCCGCTGTAAGCACCGCATCCACTCTCACCGCTGCATGCACTGGGGAGCCCAGTGGCATCACTGGCACTCACCAGCCTATGCCCTCCTCCGGGTTGTCGAGCAGGACACGGACGATGTACAGGAGGCAGGTGAGCAGCTTCAGGGAGAAGTTGAAGAGCCGGATCCTCAGACCTGCGGCAGGCAGAGCACAGCATGGGCCAGGCAGCACAGCCCAGGCACCCCACAGCACAGCCCCACACACCACAGGACCCCACTGAGCCCAGGGTAGCACGCAAACCTTGCTCGTGCTTTGCATCATACCCAGTGTCAGACAGGAGACCAACATAGCCATAAATAACCACGAGTCAGCTCCTTGCTGACCCCAATAGATGTGAGACACAAATGAGGAGCTGCTGGACTGTATCCCCCTCATTAGCAAGCATCCATTAAAAAGCATCAGACAGCAGGGCCAGGGCCCCACTCTGCTCCCGGCTTGCATGAGGGATGGTGAGCAAAAGCTGCTGCTTTATCCACGATCCATCTGCAGCCGGTTCATCGGGTTGTTACTCAAATTACAAGTGAGAAATTCATCACATTTTCATTAAAAACTTCCCCGTGGGCACCCCGTTGCGCTGCGCTCCAGCTCTCTACGAAGGCGGCGGGATGCAGGGCGGAAAGGAGAATGTGAATTTATAAACTGAGGAGCAGACTCCCTCCAGACAGCTAATGACAGCTCGGAGGAAGGCAATAACAACACCATTAGTCAAGTGGAGGCTAATCTGCAGCGAGTGGGTAACTCACAGCCTGCCTCGGCTGCCCCATAGCCACTGACCTCCCTGCAGGTGCCAGGACGTCATTGGCATCACGATGGGGACGCGTGCTCCCTGACCCCCTCCCAGGCAGCTCTCAACACCCATCCTGCTCCTGGCAAGTTGTCCCAGCTGGATTCCATGCTGTGGTTGTCTCCAGTGCACAAAGGTGGCAATCAGCATCCCTGGGCAACCGCATCCCCCCAAACCAACACCCAACAGAGAGGCCAACAGGCGCTCAGGACACCGGGGTTAACAGCCACCAGCAGATGGCAATGGCTTCTCATCCCGCAGGGACAGAGCCGGGCTCTCCCAGCTGGGGCAGGGTTTGGTTTCTCCCGGCAGAGGCTCACTGCACACACGGAGCACTCACTGGATCGCTGGTTTTTGATGAAGAAGAGCTTCAGCCGCTCCTTGAAGGTGTTTTCATTCACATAGAACTCGACCTGCACCCTGTGGGGAAAGCACCAGAGCAGGATGTCAGTGGGGTGGGCAGGTTGGACCCGGTGCCCCCCAGGAGCCCCATCTCCCCATCCCAGCTGAGTGACCCCTACCCCCAGAGAAGCCCACAGCAGATCCCAGGCTCCACAGTACCAAATCACTGCTACCACCAGCCATGAACACCAAGACGTGGTGCATCAATGACTACTAGGGATGCAGATGTGACTCATGGGGCCAGGTCTTCTTTGGGTTGAGGGCTTGGCTTTCATTCACATGCAACCAGCTGACATCAGACTTGCAGACTTCTCCTTTCCCACGTGCTTTACGGCATTCAAAGCCTCTCAGAAAAGTGGAGCAGTCTCCCCAGCAATGTTCAATCTGCTCCAAGCCCCTGTGGCTGCATCAGACCAGGAACCAGTGAGGGCGATGTCCCTGGTACACCCGTGCCCTGGCTCTGCCCAGGTGGGAGCAGCGTTCAGCACTGAAGCTGTTAAACAACAAATCTGATCTAAAAGGAGAAAAAAAACCCCACTCTTTGTTGCTAAGAAACCACATTTGGCCATTCCAGAAAAACCCAGGAGCTGACAACCAACTCCAAACGTCACTTGGCATTGGGAGCTGCTGGTGACTTGTGGCACAGGGACAAGGCACCACGCTGAGAACCAGACACTGGGGCACTGGACAGAAACCAGCAGAGAGGAGCCACAGGACATGGCTCATCCACCACTGTGACCTTCTTCATCCTCAGCTGCTCCAGTCTCCATCACTGACACCCATCCGCTTCCCTCGTGCTGGTCCCCACATGCCGGGTGGATGCTCACGGATGGGGAAGGCCTCACCAAGTCTGTGGGTTCCTCCCAATGGATCACAGCAGGGTCTGGGATCAAGCATACCCAGATTAATGGTGTGCAGGCCAACCTCGTCCTGCTCAGCTCACCTGCCACCTCCTCTCCTATTACTTTACAAATGCCCTAGGCAAACTCACTTGTTCATCCTAGTCAGGGTTATAAATTACACTCCTGCCTGCTAAGTGCAGGCAGAAAGGGAATGTTTCCTGATGTCTCAGCTTCAGACTCTGAGCAAGACAAAGTCTGCTCATTACTGTTACAGCTGATAATGGAGTTAAGTGCAATATAAATTAGCCACTATTTCCCCTATTTCACTGTATTCAACAACTCTCTTAAGTAAGTGCTACTATTATTACTATGTTTTTAACTGCTTGGAAGAGGTCATCAAGATCTCATTAATCAGGCCTATTACCAAGCCAAGGCATAGACCAGTGTGAGCAAATTCACAGTGACAGTCATTAAACCTAGCACCCCCTTTCATTTCTCCTGTGCAACCCCCCTGCACACACGGTGCTGGCTCCAGCCAAGCGTGCTGCCTGGCACACGCCACCGGATGGGGATGTGTTGGGGAGCAGCTGCTACTCGCTCTGACAGCAGAGGGATAAGCAGGTATTTACTGTGTATGCATGAGGAGCTGCAGACTGGGAAGGGGTTTTAGGACACCCTCATCGCTCCAGGGACCCAGGTCCTGGTACCCACCGGTGCCCGCTGGCATGTCACAGCCAAGCTGACAGCTCGTGGGGACACCGACTGGGGTGTGAAAAGCGCGGCACATGCTTGAGAGCTCCTCAGAGCTTCTTGTGGAGTCCCTTATCTGGTGGTAAAGTCAGACTTGATCTGAAGAGCCTGGACTTCAGCATCTGCCTAATGCTGCTGGGGCAGCACAGCCTGGAGCAGGTACAGCCTGGGGGGGGGGGTGATGCAGACCCATCTCTGGCTCTGGAGCTGCTGCAGGCAGAGCCCAGGGGCTCTACCTTGTCTCCATCGACAATGATGGAGAGGAAAGAAAGCAGGAGCCTTACCAGGGAAGCAAACACTGCATGTCCTCCACAGACCCTGTGCCCTGCCTGGGACCCTTGGCAGGATGTCACCCACCGAGCAGCTCCGTACCACAGGTGACAATAACCAATGGGGCACTCACCAACCTCTCTTAAGACATTTGGCATCTGTGCTGGTCACGATGCCAAGGGGAAGGATGCCCAGGTAAAGCTGGCAGCCCTCAGCAAACCCCCAGCAGGACATTGCACAGCATCCAGTGAAGAAAATGCTTCACACAAATGCACCTGTGGCAGCAGCAGCAGCAGCTGTGGGGCTTCCCCAAGAACACGCCTCACCTCAAACATCCCTGGCAGCCCCACAAACGGGAGCTGAGCCTGCATCTCCCCTGGAGCCCTGATGCTCGCGAGGAGCAGACAGCACAAGGGGTCTTTGCACGGAACCCAGCGCCCGCTCACCAGCCAGCCTTGCTGGCACAAGAAGGGAGCAGGGAGGAGGTGAGCAACCACAGGCCCTGCCACAGGGACCACAGGCACTGAGGAGTGAAGCAGGAGGATTTATGAGCGCGGGCTCAGCCAGCACGATGCCTGAGGAGCAAGCAGCCATAACTGCAGAGCGTCATAAGCACAGCTTTAACACACAGTAAAACTAGTAATTTCCAAAGCCGGGTTTGGTAAATGATTTATCTGAGCCAGGGCAGAAATCAGCTGCCCCAGCTTCTCCCAGCACTGCGCACACAAGCTCATTGCTCCTTCTCCTTATTAAAAATGCCCAGAAATGCTGAGAACTGGCCGTCAGCTCCGCCATGAGCTCTGGGCACCCCATTCATCAGAGTCCCTGAGGATTAAATGCATTGAGGAGAGGGAGACTTGAGGGAGCATGCTTCCCCTCCCAGACATTCGCCTCCGTATCAAAGGAACAAACAGCAATATAAATCTCTGTCGCCAGACAGATGGTTTGCTGATCTGGAGCGCCGCAGCCCACCTCGAGACTATGAATATAAACACTGATGGATAAAAGAACTGAATGATTAGAAGAGATCTAACTTTTTATGACAAAGCAGCCCACGTATTCATCCATCTTAATGGCTGCAGGAAGAAGAAACATTTGGAAGGCAACTGAAGCAGGTCATGGGGAGGGGGAAGGGGGTGTTTATCAGTGCAAAGAGATGAAGGAACAACGGAAAGTAGGAAGAACATGTTCCTGTGCAGACAACCTGCCCTTGCTGCTAAGCGGGCTGAGCCCCTGGACCTGAATGGGTGTCCACAGCCATGGCCCCACCACTGCCCTGCTGTGGGCGACCATCCCATAGGGCTTCTGTGTACAGGAGGAGGGAGCACAGAGCAAAGGCACAGCATGATGGGAACCAGGGAGCTGCCGTGGTCCTGCACTGGCACCTGCTCTGCAGGCACCAGGTTAAGCCAACACCCCAGAGCTGAATGAGTGATGGCTTTTACCAGGCAGCAGCAACCACCCAAAAGTATCAAAGCTGCTCTATTTCCAGCTGAGGGAAGGAGATGATATCATCTAAAACATACCCTTTAATTTCGTTGTCAAGAAACTAACTTCAAAAGAAAATCAAAACCAAGCTAAACTCCGACTGTGTTATCACCCTAAAGCACACACCCCGACAGGCTCTGCCTTCAGAGCAGCTCAGACAAGCTGGTCCATTCAAGCTGTCCCCTCCCTGCTGCCAGGGCTGAGCATCCCTCCTGAGAGCAGAGCATCCCTTCTGAGAGCAGAGCATCCCTCCTGAGAGCAGAGCATCCCTCCTGAGAGCAGAGCATCCCTCCCAGTGGCTGAGCATCCCTCCTGACAACCGGGCAGTGTGGAGTCAGCCCAGCCCAGGCAGCACCAAGGGGCACAGGCAGCAGCAGGCTCTGCAGGAAGGCAGCAGTTATCACCCCACTTCCCCTGCTTCACGTTGGCTGACCCCCCCCAGGCCATGCAGATAATCATCACAGTACAAGTCTGGTTACAAGCCCTCTGCTTGGAAGTGTAATTACCGCTATTATGCGCTTCATAACGCCCGAGCAATTTCATCTTTGCTCTGTTATTTATTGTACTTTTTAAATCTAGGATTAGGGGCAATTTGTTGTAAGATGATGAGATCCAAAAAAAGGACAGAATAGTTTGCTCAGAAAAGTGCAGGATGCAGGACCAGGATGAGCACAAGACAAGAAAAATCTTGGCATCTCTCTGCAGCTCCAGTCCTTGTTCTCACACTCTGGCTGGGTGGGAAATGCTGTTCTTGTCCCAGGAAATTTCTCAAGAAACTTCATCATGTAGTGAGATGTAAAAAAAACTCTGCTGAGATATTTTTTTTGGGGGAAAAAAACCACCAAAAAAACCACCCCAAGAAACCAAAAATAACCCCAGAAATCTCTGCAATCTGGTGGGTGCCATCACCCACCCCTGCCAAGGCAGCGCAGCCTCAAGTGAGATCCCACTTCATCCCACCGCTCCAGCTCAGCCCAGAGGACAGCTCTGCATGCTCCATGCAAAACCACACGGATCACATACATAAGGAATGTGGCTGTGCCCAAGTCTGGGATTAAAGAGATGGCCTGGGGGGGTTCATCAGGGATGGGCTGTGGGTACCAGACGCAGCTTGAGGCTCAGACACCTGCTGGTGACAAGCACACAAGCTACCCATGCAGATCTCCAGCAGCTGCCAACCCTCCTGACCTCCTTCAGAGATGCTCTTTGCTTTTTTCCACCTTTTCTTAACGGCAATTTTCTACCTTTTCTAATGGCAACAAGCAAGAGGGATGGCACCGAGCGAGCTTTGTGTACTGAACACCACCTCCGGGATCTATGCGTTTACCATCCTCAACCTACGCAGAGGATGGGGGGCAGCTACAGCTCTTCCCACCGGAGCTCCCAGCTCACCGGTGCGATGAGCTGCTCCCGGTGCCTGTTTGGAGATGGAAAGTGGGAACAGCTGTACAGCTGTGAGCGTACAGCAAGCCCAGGTGCCTGCCAAAGTGAAAACAGGGAACAGGCTGCCCCCACGCTCAATAAGCGGTAATTGAACAATTACTCAAAGGAGGAGGGTTGTGGGTTTCAGCAAGGCTCTACCGGCTCGGCGCTGGTGAGCGTGCAAGAAAGGGCTTCAGAACTGCACAGGGCTGCACAGCTCCAGCGGGACGTGTCCTGCGCATCCCCACTGTCCCTGCATCCCCCCGGTGCACCGTGCGGGACCAGCCACAACAGGGGCTCTGATAATCCCCATACAGCGTGGAAGCATCGAGCCCCAAGGTGCTCAGCAGGTCCCACATCAGCCTCTCACGGGCACCACTGCAGCCCTGCAGGATCCAGCCTCCTGGTCAGGCTGCCCTGGTGACCCATCCAGACTGATGGAGCACTCAAGCCACAGCCCACACAGAGGCAGGGATGAGTTTGCTGGGCTGCTCGGGCTCTGGGCAGAGCACATGCTGAGGCACAAACGATTAGCAACTTGAGACCCACACCGATGGATACCCTGCACTGGGAACCAGGCTGCTGTGGCACGTGTTGCCCCAGGGCCCGCTCAGAAACTTGTTTCTTTTACTGTGGGAATACATGGAGGGAAAAAAGCCTCTCCTGCTTTATCATGGAGTGATTCTTGCCCGAAGAAAGGAGCGATAACCACTCTGCAGCAAATTAAACACAGTGGGATGCAGGTAATGTAATCCTGGCTCCAGCACTAACACTGCAGTTTGATGTTTTGGGGATGAAAAGCAAGCTCCAAGCAGCCACTTCTGGAAAACCTCTGCCCAAGACCACGCTTGGCTTCACACAAGGGCTCTGCTGAGATGGGACCCAGACCCAGACTGCAGGAAAGGCTTCATGAATCTGTACTGATAGAAAAGAAATCTGCCGCTGGACTTCTTTTTCCCATCTTATTAGGGAGGATATTGCACTGGAAATGGGATTTTTATCAATTCCTTATTCCCTGGAGGCAGCAATAATCCCTCTCCAACCGCATGCAGCGGGTACAGAGCTCATTTTCAGGCACCAAACAAAGCACTGGAGGTACCACGGGCTGAACATCTCTCCATGCAAATGCCCTCAATAGCTAAGAGCAAGTGGTGGAGATGCACAGCAGGGCCAGCAGCACAGCAATGACCCTCCCGAAAACACAGGTTTGGCTCTGGGATGAAGCAGGACACGCTGCTCCATCCCAGGCTGGGAGCCCTGGCTCAGGGCTTCAGTAAAGAAGATTCCAACCCAGGAAGAGAAGAAGCAATGGTTTAAATACACTGCTTTGTTTGGTTTAGCTGTTTCGCAACATTGGAGATTGAAACTCATGAGTCTGCTCCTGTAATTGCTTCTACTGATGAATGTCCATTGTTTAATTAGGGTCTGTGCACGGAGCTCATCGTTAATGGGTAATCACCAATTTGCTGCCAAGGATATCACTTCTTCCCCAAGAAACCCGCGTGTCTGAGCGCACAGCCCTCCCCAGGGTGGGAACCATTGCTCTTTCAGAAGGGTTTGCTGGTGCCATGCACAGCTCCTTGGTGCCAAGAGCAGTGAAGGAGGAATCTCATGCTCATCAGCTCCCTGAAAAGCAGAACAATCTATGACCAATTTAAAGTGAAGGCCGACCACAAGTCTTGGCAGCAGATACTGCCCACAGTACAATCACAGAATTGTCTGGGTTGGAAGGGACCTCAAAGGTCATCTAGTCCAACCCCGATGGGGACACCTTCAACTGCACCAGGCTGCTCCGAACCACGTCCATGTCTCATCTACCAATACCTGGCTCACCGGACACCATGCACGCATGCACCACACAAACACCCCAGGCTGGAAGAGGTTTTCACTCTCTGGAGAACACAGTTGGCTTTTCCCTGACGGAAGAGTGCCGGCGGTGCCACAGCAGCCCTCATCCCCTCCCCACAACCCCGGTGCAGGGCAATGCATGCGGTGCACTTACTGTGAGAAGGAGGAATCCATGCTGAAGTCCTCGGCGTGAGGCCTACGGAGCGAGAGCATCACAGGAGGTGAGGGAACGTACAGCTGCCAGGCAGGAACACAGGGAATGCCAGCGCCGAAGGGACAAGCGACCGCCCGAGTGCTCGGCCAGGGGTCGATCCGTGCCTGGGATGTGTCCCCACTGAGGTCCCAGTGATGCTTTGCCTCTTTACGGCCTCAGCTCCGTGGATAAAAACACTTTTTATGCCTTTTTTCCTTTCTGTGTTTCTTTTAACGGGCCTCACACTCTGCATCGCTGCTCTGTCTCAAATCAGTGTCACACTTTGTACAGAGAAATCAGATCTGGAAAGATGCTGGCTGGGGAGTTTTTAGGGACCTAACATTGTGTGTCTCCTACGCACACCTTCACAGAGCTGGTTCTACAGACACAGGTGATCACCAGAGAAGGGATAATGAAATAAGAGAATAGAAAGGGATGATGAGGGTAACACGGGGGGTCACAGCAGGGGGAGGAAGAAGAACAGAGAGATGTACAAGAGCAGTGGGAGGGGAAGGGGCTGTGCTCGTGTACTGTACATCCCACAGACACACAGACACACAGCAGCACAGTGCTATGGAACAAAGCAATTGCAGCTGCGAAGGAAAAACATCTGTTTGCACAAATGATGTTCTCTTCAAGACGATCCATCGCCATCGATGACCATGGTCCCCATCACTGCTGGTGTCAGCTGGGACTGCCCGAGTCCTGAGCCCATCCCTGCCTCCCAGTGCCCAGCAGTGCCACGCTCTCTCCTGTCCTTATTTAACTTGAGCCAGGGTAAATGAGACATATAATCAAAGCACAGGGGTCAGCTGCAGCACAGGAAGGCTTTCTCTTTTATTTTCCTTTGTGCTTTACGAGTCCACAGCACTCCAGCATAGCTCAAGCTAAATAAAGGCAATAAATTCACATTTCAATTAAACCACGAGTCCAAAGGAAAGCTAATTCATCCCTCAGCTGCCAGGCACACACACCAGCCTCCCCGTGACATGATTTACTTTGCAACTACTCTTCTTTTATTATCTGAGAAAGCTGCAGGGAGGAGCTCATCGCCCCGGAGCTGAAATGCCTGCAGAGAGCACAGGCTGTGCCTGTGGAGCCGCCATCCCAGGGGACACCATCAGCAGGTTCCCCCTAGCATCAGACCCAGGAGACCTGTGGGAGATGATGCTCAATTTGGGAGAGATGCTGGGGCCTTGAGGGAGGGAGCTGGTGCGGGATGAGGAGGTGCTTCTGTCCAGACAAGAGGCTCCAATGCAGCCCAAGAGGCTTCTCTGCCACCAAGGAGCCAAAGTGCTCCTTCAAGCAGCCCAGCACCCCTGGTGCTGCTCACCCAGCCTTGCCCACAAATAATCCACTTGCAAAAAGAAAGCCATTGACCTCCCATCTTCACAGAATCATGGTATCAGCTAGTTCAACCCTGTGCCATGGGCAGGGACACCTTCCACTAGAGCAGGTTGCTCCAAGCCCCATCCAACCTGGCCTTAATGTATGGGAAAAAAGCTCAAACTAGGTTTATTAACAAAACCTAGCTTTTCTGAAGGAGGTTGAGTCCTCCAATCACTTCCCCCCCTGCCCTGCTGGTTGTTACCTTGCTTGTGCACCCACCACGGAGCAGTAAGGCAGGTCATACCCCAGTGGTCTCTGTGCCAACATCCCGCTGACAGCAAGCCCCGGGTGGGTCCATCACCCTCAGAGCAGCCCTGGCATTTATTGATGACAAAGAACCCAGGCTTCCTCCAGCTGCAAACCAGAGGCAAGCGCAGCGCTGGGAAGGAGCTGGCCAGCCCAGCCTCCCTCCTGCCAAATTGGATTATCCCACATTAGCAGCAGGGGCCGCGCAAGCCCCTCCACTCGTGTTTCATTCTGCACAGGAGCTTCTAGTGCCTTGCAGAGGTGTTTATGGGAAAGAAACAGCAAATTATTTGATTCTCTCCTAATACACTGCCAGCTGGCAGCCAGGAGCACTGCACAAACAAGGGCTTATTTTGGCTGCAGCTCCCCAAGGTGGAAGAACGCTCTGAAAACCAACCAGCAACGGCACATTTAATCACACCCTCGCTCACAAAAAGGCACCATGAGTAAAAGGGACTTCAAAGTGGTGGGCAGACCATAAACCTCACCAACAGCGGCTTTGGCCACTCTGTGCTATGGTTGAAGTACATGTGATAAAAAGGTGCTCCTGGCTTCCGAATGAATGAACTGATCGGAGGGGGAAGAAGCAACCCTGAGATGCTGCACTGAAGCCTCTCCTTCTCCCCACCAGGCACCCAAATTCTCATAAACACTCTGATTGCTGAGAAAATGAGACATTTCTTTGAAGCAAGCTAAAAATCACCCCAAATCTCACCTAAAAACAGCTGCTTTCCTGGCAACAAAAACTTTGCAGAAGTGCAAGCCTGAGCAGCACTGCCAACCCCAGCTCCAGAGGGGCTGCACAAGCATCCTCCCTTCAGTGCTCCTCATCAGCTCCACCCCAGCCTTTGTGCACTTGTCTGCAGTGTCACTTACCTGGCAGTTACTCCAGCTTTCCTGCTAGAGAGGATTAGCACAATGGCACGAACCCTTTTGTGCACAGTCTCCCTTGGAAGGAAAGAGCAGAGTTACAATACACAGAATTAAAGCTATTTAACCGAGCCACAGAGGTTACGCTGGCTTTTAATACCTTTGAGATAATCTACTTAAAATTCACTTTCTTATTTCATCCAGATCTGCTTCCCTGAGCATCCCTGTGCAGATGAACCTCAACTCATCTCATTCCTCCCATGGGAGATAACGACATCACAGGCACTGAGCCCAACCTTAGCTCCTGTCCAGAGTCCATGGTCTGGGAGAGAAGGGCTGCACCTGGACCTCTAACCATTAAACCAAGACACTGAGCTCCTGGCTGGCACCCCAGATGTACCAGGGTGCTGTGGGATCTGGGTGGCATTTATCTCATCTGCCTCAGATAGATAATTTGAGGTTAAATACCGTCCCTGTGGTTCACAGACTGGTTTGGGTTGGAAGGGTCCTTAAAGCTCATCCAGCTCCAACCCCTGCCACGGGCAGGGACCCCTTCCACTGGAGCAGCTTGCTCCAAGCCCTGTGTCCAACCTGGCCTTGAGCACTGCCAGGGATGGGGCAGCCACAGCTTCTCTGAGCATTTCAAGTGCTCCAAGATGCTCAGATGGAGAAGGGAGCAGCAAAGCACAGCAGCAGCTCAAGCTGAGCTCGCAGAGATCTGCTCCCTCCCAGTGAACTCCCTGCCAGCTCCGCGCCCTCACTGCTGCCTTTTCTGGGAGGTATTTTGGCAAATGAAAGGTATTAAAAATTCACATCTGGTCCTGCAGTTCCCATTCAATTTACAGCCATCGTTTCCAAGACAAGAAAAGAAATAACCCTTCACTAAAAGCCCCTGGGAGTTACAAAGGCACAAGTAATGACCTGCCCAACACCACACTTGGCTTCAGGCTGCTTAAGGACCACTTGCAAGTCTCAGAGGCATTTTGAGACCCGGGGCTAAAGGGCACTAGACCTGATGGCTCTCTCCTGCATCCCAGAGGATAGAGCCCTCAAATTCAGTACCCTTTAGCCTCCAGTCTCGAAACACCTCCAAGAGAGGGGCAAGGCAGGGGGTTAAAGAGAACTGAGCAATGTAATTGCTTGGGAAGGGTACCCAAAGCAGCATTCATCCCCTAAGACAGGAGACGCACCACGGTTCCTACCATATTGACAGTGAGAAACTCATCCCCCCAAAATAGCCTGATGTGAGAAGGACAGATGGGAGGAGATGAAAAAAGAAAGCAAAGAGGGGGAGAGGAGGAACGAGCAAGAGGAAGGGGAAAGGGAGACGAAGATGCACGCGTCCTGCTTGCAAACACGAGGCTGCCCATCTCCCAGCACGGAGCAGGGATGACCCCAGGGATGGGGCTCCAGTTCCAAGCAGCCCCAGTCTGGAGGAAGCCCATAAAAGCCCCCGACTGCTCCAGCACACACTGAAGCTGAAGAAGAGCCACACGAACAAACCCTCCCAGCAGTGGCACCGGAGATGCCGCGCAGGCAGGCAGCGTGCAGGCAGGCGAGCGCGGCTGCCTCCTCCCCAGCAGGCAGCACATCAAGGTGATGTGAATCACAGAGGCGGTTTTCCTTGGCATTCCTCTGCAAAATCTACATCACAACGGATATAAAGTTTAGAAACAAACAAGGCACGGTGCCAAACCCCAGCACTTCCCGCTGCAGCACACGCACAGCCCAGTGCCCGGCAGCTCCTGACGCTGCCTGCCATTGCCTTCCAGCAAGTTTGGGCTCTCCCAGAGGAGTAGGTGCTGCCAAGGCTGGGCACAGGGCTCCTGGGCAGGAAGGCCCTGCAGATGCTGAGGCTGCTCTAAGGCATCTCCCTGCCTTTCCTAATGAGCTCAATGAGTCCCTGCGGTCCTGAGCCTTGCAGAGGAAGCATGAGCTTGGAGATAGGGCTGCAAGACCCCCCTGTGCCACAGCCCCACATCACCCAGTGCCTGGTGGCAGCATCCTGCTCTTAGAGCAACAGGAAAGCCTTCACCAGGGGAGGAGGAAGGGGCTAATCCCCATGGCCTGATGGGACTGGATGGAAATGAGCGACCTAAAATAGAGCAAAAGCCCAAATCTGTGTTTTGAGTGCAGGAATCCTTAGCTTAGGTGCTTCGTCTGCATATCAGCACCTATATAGGGCACTGAGACTTTCAGCAGCGCTGGCATCTCACCAGCAGCCGTGGGAGGAGCCTTCAGGCTTCCAAAACTCAGCCTGTTCCCCTCAGGAGGCTGCTACGGTGCTGCCAGCTTGGGGATGCAAACACGTTCTGCCAAAGGGTGCCTGGGGACAGGGATTTGAGGGATGGGGACCACACATACAGGACCAGCCACTGAAATGCATCCAAAACCTGCAGGAGGGAGCTCAGAGCTGAGCCCGGGCTGGGACATGGTGATGTGGGTCTTGTCCCCGTGCAGAGGAGTGGGCACAAAACGGGGAGGATGAGCAGAGCTCAGGGGTCCAGCACAGATCCCGGACAAGCACAGAGAGACAGCCAGGCTCAAACCCCCATGCTGCAGCCTGGGATGGAATCGTTGGCTGTGTTTATGAAGGGCTCTGTTTAGTGCAAAGGACTCCTGCTGTCAGCTTGCTGTGCTGGCAGCCGGCAGCTGGGATCATTTCCTGTTCATCAGGATCAAGCAGGGCGCTTGCATATTGCCCTTATAACGGATGCAGCAGTTGAGCACCCTGCCTGGTTTTTGCAGTGGTCCTACACTGGAAACACGGCCAGCCTCACACAGCAGCACTCACTGCTACTTGGGAAAGAAACACCCACGTTAAAAGGTGTGTGAGCACTAACACCTCCCTCTCTTCGAGCTGTACAACGGTGACTGGAAGAACAACCTAAGGAAATTACACCCAAGACTGCAAGAACAGGCGATGCTCAATGAGCCCCTTCCAATGGGGATGCTGGGCACGGACCTGCAGCAGGCTGGGTGGCCGGATCCCAGCTCTAAGGGCAGCCCACAGTTCAGTTACTGCAGGTGAAAGGCGCAGAGATGCCATGCTCCAGCCTGGGCAACCACCACAGAGCATCAACACCCTGTCAGCAAACCTGATGTGGATTCAACGCTCTCCATACAGAGATTCCCATCACCAGAAACACATCCCTGTGAGGGGCTCGCAGCCCAGCCTGATGGAAAGTGGATCAAGGCCAAAGCACTTTGTAAGTGAAACCCTCTGCACCATGTGGGCTCTCTTTCAAGTCTTCTCCATGAAGGCTTAGGCAGGGACCCTGCCTGCAGTGATGCTCGTTCCTGCCTGCACCAGGGGCACACGGCAGCCCTGCCTTAACTCTGACACAGACGGTCCCAGCACAGAGAGGTGCAGAGACCCTCCCATAACCAAACCAATACCCCCAGGTGTCAGCACCTCTGCTGTAAACCCTCCGCAGGCAGCCAACAGCAGCAGCAGAAGAACGGAGGCTGGACCGTGCGCGTTGGCAGGCGCAGGGGAAGTCCCTGCCACAGCGTTCCTCCTGCACGAAAGCCGAAGTGGCAAAGCAGCTTATGCTGCTCACTGCAAAGAGAGGCATCTCCTAGAGCTCTTTGCTGGACAAAACCTCTGCTAAAGAAATGATAAGAAGAAAAAAGAAGTTAGCTCCTGATTGTCCCCCCCCCGGGGGAGGATTCAGCAGCACAGCTTAGCAGTGGTTCAGCAGCAAGGGGAGCTGCACCCAGGCACTTGTCGCTGTGGAGAGACCATCACTGGGAAAGCTGGCTGCAAGGCCAGACTGGTTATAATGGTTTCAATGGCCACACTGGACCTTTCCGCTGCTTGTGTGCAGGTGTCGGGTGATGAGAGCATATTTAGCAGAACAATCATCACCAGAAACTGCATTTTTGGACACATTCGGGTGATTCCTCACTCCCTTGAGTGTTTTACTTCCAAGAAACATTGCATTAGGCTCGCCCCAGCAGAGTGCTATTTGTCACCGAGAGGCTCCAGGCACCTTGTTTGGCTATAACACGGCTGAAGCAAAGTCCCATTTATTCCTGCCAAAAATACCTCAACCTAAGAGACGAGGCAAGGCTGCGGGAGGTGGGAATGCGCAGCCTGAAGGAGAGAAAGGAAGGGATTAATTGCTGCCCTTGGCTACCTGACGGGTGAGGTGTAGTCAGCCTCCTCTCGGATGCATGCAGGAAAAGGACAAGAGGGAACAGTAAAAGGAAAACAGGTACGAGATGAAGGGAACCATCATTCATCCTGAGAGTGATCAAGCCCTGAAGCAGAGAAGCTGTGACATCTCCAGCCTGGGAGATGCTCAAACCTCAGAAGGGCTGGTCCCAAGCCAGCGGAGCCAGCTTTAAAGTTAGTCCAGCTTTGGGGTCAGATCAGAGCCCTCCCGAGGTCCTCTCCAACCCCAGCTCTTCTGCAATGCTCATTTCCTGCCCCAAACCTCACAGTTCAGGTTTCGGCCGTCGGAACTCAGCAAACGCGACTCAAAGAGACAAGGGTGAAACATGGGGCAGAGGGGGGACACACAGCACTGCCAGCCCCTCGCCCTCCCAGGGTCTAGGGCAGTGCTTCAACATACATTACAGCATACACTGTTTGTAATCCCTTCAGAGTATCAGTGTGCCCCGGCACAGGCAGTGGACACGGTTTCCTCCACTTCCAGCAGAGCTGCATCAACAGGACACGATTATCTTGTAAAAATGTTTGTGTTTTTAAACCCGCATCTCCTGCATTACAGAGAGATCATCACCCCCCGTGAAACGGGATCCAAACACATATTTACATGTGCTTGTGCCTGCCAGCAGCTTCCTCCCAAACTCAGGGCCACCCGATGCTCTGTGAGTCTGGTCCCTATCGAATTCCAGCGCCCCAGCACAAGCCCTACAGGACCAACCTGCTTCAGGAAGAGCCCATTCGGGAAGGACTCAACCTTTCATGGCTTGCACCAGCCCCATGATTGCTGTGTGCCAGGGCAGTTTCGGTACCCAGGCAGGAGGTCTGATGGTAGAGCCTGCCCTCCCCGGGATGCTGCCCTGGTTGCATCCCCTTCTCAGAGCAGCCCCTGATGTACAGAAGTAGCTCCAAGCACCTTCAATGGGAGCCAGTTCTACGTGGGTCCCACCCTGCCCACAGCTCTCTACCCACAGGAAAATGCCCCCAGGGCCAGCCCTGAACTCCCCTTTTTTGCCTCCAAAAGTGGAATAATACATGGCTGTGAAGTGGTTTCTCTTCAGAGAACTCAAATCCTTTCCTTCTGTTTTGACTGAGAACCCCTAAAAACTTTGAGATGCTGCAATGACTAAGAGGCAGAGTAGGGAGATAAATAAAGTAAGTGAGAATAAACTTCACTGGCTTCAGTCATCGAGAGAATTCATTTGCATCCCTGAGAACATCCTGTATCTCAGCATCTTCTTCCACCATCACCTGGCAATTTCACTCCCAACTCCCAGTGACAATTGTTGCTGCTAACTTGATAACGTCACTTCTGTCTGGCTTTGGAGGAGACGAAGCATCTCAAGCACTATTCATCATTTCCTAAGCAATCTTCCTGCCTTTGTTGCTTGCATATGCAGTGAAAGAGAAGTGCACAGATCTTAGTCTTAATTGCCAAGTCAATTGTTGGGAAGCGGCACACGGAGCACGAGGAAAGCCTGGCAGTCGGGAATTCAGACACTGCCAGTGCCTCTGCCCACTGCCAGAGCAGTGTAAAAGTGCTTCATCAACCCCTCTACCTCTCAGACTGCAGCACAACACTTGAGATCCCAATGAAACCCAGGGAATTGGGTTATTTTATGAAGCCCGGAGGCATCCTGGAGTGCTCTGCACACTTGGCATGCTGACAAGAGTCCACTAAACCACTGCAGCTATGTGACTCCTGGAATTGCTGTCCCCTGCCCTCCCCAGTCCAATGATGCCTTGCAGCATCCCTCCTTTGTGCCATGCTCTCCACCAAGGGGTAAGGAGGGTCAGCCCTGGGATGAAGGTTTGGCTCCCTGGGCAGGAACCCACTCAGCCCCTCTTACAAGTTTAATCACAGCTGGTTAGCGGTGGTTGGGATGAGTTTGGAAGAGTCTCCCAGCTGCAAGTATGAGTCCTTTTCTAGCCCCGGTGCATCTGTATTTGAACACTGGCACTGTTATGAGGGGTACAACAGTACCTGAAAGGGCACAGAGGGGAAGCAAAGGCTGTGCCAACAGTAGTATTTAGGACATGCCTTCAGAGATAGAGGTACCCCCAGGAAAAGTCCATCTTTGATGTCTTTTTGAAGCAATGCAAGCAAGACACAAACCCAGCGCACAAGCAGCCTCATCAACACCGGGAGAAGACTCAGATCCCCTGTCAAAACGTGCTAAGACCACACAAGCTTCAGGGATTTAGTTCCAACGCACCCACACGATGCCCATTTGCAGCTTTCCACACGTGTTAAGCCTTTGCCTCACGAAGTCAGAAGACAATGACACACAGGATCCAAGCATCTGCTCACCAGAGAACCGGCATCAGTGCCATCTGCAGAGCTGACACCCCGCACACCAGAGCAAGACATCATGCACTCCTGTTCTGCAAGTACACCAGGACTCTGCCTCCCAGACCTGGAGGCTAAAGCATGTACCTGGCACAGGGGTGGTCACCACACCAATGCTCCTGCCACGCTCCTGTGACACACAGCTCCCTCCCTGGCTTCCCCAGTGGGGACCACACCACTAATCCTTGTTGCCATCTTCCCCCCATCCCACTGGTGAGATGATGCCAAGAGAGTGAAGCTGGGGCGTCAATTCCTTCCAATCTGAAGCCAAATGAGTAGAATTCACCGTGAGCAGAAGCTTTCCTACAGTGCTCATTTGCACTGGAAACCAGAGCTAGAAACAGCTCCAAATTACATCCTAGAAGATATACAGTACACAATCACAGGGGAGGCAGTTTTTGCCAAGAAGGAAGACAGCACAGGAGGGTGGAAAGGCAGAATAGATGGGGGGAGAGAGAAAACAGAAAATGGAATGAAGAGAACAAGAACTGAATTACTGACATATATACATCCTCATCACAACTAGGGGATTTGTCATCTTCTGAAGCACTGCAATCCAAGTGCAATGTACAGCATTTTCATCCTCCTGAGAACCAGCTCGTTGCTTCCCGTACACATCAGCTGTGTGCCTGCAGGAAGAGGCTGCACCATTCTGTGTGGCAGCGTCTATTTTTTGTGCAGTTACAAATAAATAATCCCTCAGATGGGGGACCAGGCATCCCCTCTGCCATGCAAACATGGTGCTTCTGTACAGTGCATGCTGTGGCTTTAGCAGTGTAAATAAGGCTTCAGTCATCCTGCACAGATAAGGTGCAATGCAAGTTAACAGTGTGGTGTGGCAGCCCCACAGTCTCAGGGCTGCCATTCAGACATGCTTTGGGCATATAAAAAGCCAAGAAGCACTTATAAACAATTTAAAGGAACTGGCTTTCTCCTGCTCCAGCCACCTATTTCATAATGCAACTTTGGAGCTGCTGTGGCTCTTTAACACTGCTACCAGGAGGATCTGATCCACCACCCCTCCAGCCCATGGTGGCACTAATCCTTTCCCTCTCATTTAAAAGATAAAAGGTGCTGCCTCCCCCCCCTCCAAGCCCCACGCACCACTGCAGTCCTGCAATACCTTTGTCCGACATCACTCCCCATGGATCCCATCCTTCGAGCCGGCAACAAGGGGCTCACCCCATGGACATCTTCTGTCGTCGCTGGTGGGACAGTTTTTACATGGGAATTGCTCTCAGAGGGGGAATTCTTCAGCTTGGCTCTTGCCATCCTGCGAGCTCTGGCTGCCTCTGTGACTTCCTCCTCTTTCCCCCCTGAACTCTCTCATACATAGCAATCCTCACCGCAACCAGTTCAGAGCTGTCGGCACGTACCATCTCCTTTCTTCTCTCTCCCCAGTCACGGCTGCTCAGTGGAACAATCCTGCCCTGTGCATTTATTTTGGTGGTGAGGGGAGTCGAGGCAAACTCTCTGGCCTTGCTGCTGCAGCGGATTTGGTGCAAAAGGACCGAGAAGGCATCCACGATGCAGAGAGCCCTGAAATGGCTGTTCATTAAATAACGTAATTGCCTTGGCTGCCTCCTTTAAGAAGAGGATTGCATTGCACTTATCACCACGAGCAGGGCAGGGGCTGAGGGATTATTTTTTCCCCATCCCTGGTTTTAAGTAGCAACGTGAGGGGGAGGAAGCTATTTTATCTTATTCCTCTGTGTGAAGAGCGGTGCGTGGACTGCATGCCAGGGAACAGACTCAGCACGCTTGGCTCGCAGACACAAAGCAGCAGAGCAAGGTCCCCTCCTAAACGCGCCCGCTGCGAACTGAGCAAAGAACAACTTGCTGCTGCTTCCCTCTGAGCGGCCCCAGGGGCTCAATCACTGCTCCCCTGGCCAGGCTAAACAGTGCCCAGAGAGGGGCACGCACCATGTCCCAGAACAACCTGGTGTTCCCTTCTTCAGGTGAGAACAAAGCCTGCCGCTCCTTGAGTGCGCTTGGCACTGAGTCCTTAAGATGTCAGGCAGAAAAGAGGATCCACAGTGGCCAGGGGAGTCCTGCACAAGGGATAGACCTGTGAGGGTCCCAGCGTGCAGGTGGGACTGCAAAGGGGTGGTCGTGCATCCTGCCCTCTTTTGGGGATGCCACTAGTCTATACCTGCTCCTGCTTATGCTCGATGGCAGCCTTCAACAACGAGCATCTTCAAGGGGATCACGAGCGTGCACAGCATCCCATGACATGCCAATACCACCCCATGACATGCCAATACCACTCCATGACATGCCAATACCACCCCATAACATGCCAATACCACCCCATGACAGTAAGGGTACTAAGATCAGTACCTAACCATGACTTGCCCCTTGGCACGAAGGCAATCAATCCCTGGCTGCTCCTGGAAGAGAAACCAAGTCCCTGTTTCCTGTTAACAAAATCCTTCTTTCCCTACTCGGAGCATTATTTCTTACTGGGATTTCACCGTAAGATATACTTTATTTCAGCATTTTGAAATATAAAATCGATAAAAACCCACAGCCCATTTACTAATGTGCCAGCTTTCAGCATACATTTAATTTCTCCTTTTGCCTTAAAATGATTCATTAGCTCAATGCCTTCATTTACTAAGAGAGTCATTCCTTTCTGCTTCATGGTTTGTTTCAGCTTCATCTTCAACCTATTGCTCTACATCTGTTCACTTCAGGGTGTTGTTCTCAAGCCCCAAATGTGATTACTGCTGTTATTAACCCTCTGGCTGGGACTGTGCCCGGCTCAGGGTCTGACAAATCCTCCTGCAAAACAGGAGCCACTGAGACTGGGGCAATCAGGTCTCTCTTTTAGGGATCTATATACAAATTCTACCCTGCATTGTATTCCTCGTTCCAGAAGAATTTCTATTTCAGGATTGACATTAGCTAGGAAAAGATCAGATACAAAAATGATACTCTCAGCATTAAGGCCATCAAGCAGCAGCACTTTTAGGGAAATACCCGGGGAATCTTAACACAAAATGAATACTCCTCTGTCACACTTTTGCTGCATAGAAGGTGACAAAAGCCATATCAAAGAACCCCTTGAGACACACGGTTCCCACCTGCGGGAACCTTCTGTTCAGCATTTAAACACAAACCAAGACAGGAAAACCAGGAGAGGGGAGCAATCCAATGCAGGGTCACCCAAAGACCCACAGCCCCAGCAGCGTCTCTCCTCCCAAGCCACCTCCCAGGCAGTGACCAAGAGCTGCTGTGCCGCTCAAAGCAGGTGAAGGAGAAGGAGTAAAGCAGGAACTTGAAGCAAAGGCAGCTTGGAGCTGCCTGGGTCACTGAGCCATCAGCAATGCGGGAGGAGCCCACTGGTCCTCTTGTCTGGGAGGTGGGAAGCCAGGGCACTGATGACAAAAGGTAAAGGTCACACTGAATGGATGAAGATGCCTTCCTGCAACTCAGAAAGCAAAGGGCTGTTCCATAAGAAGAGATCTATGACTAATGCAGGTCCCCATGTGCTGGTGATGCCTGTTTGTGGCTGCTCTATGCTTACCCTAAATTCAAACAACACACCAGGCACGATGCATCGCTCAGTACATCCAGAACGTTCATTGCTGGGAAACAGAATGTTCCTAGAAAGAGCCATGGCTGTAAAGGTAACCTGAAGCAGAGCTCAGTGAGCCTGCTCTGCAGGGACACACTTCCCATGCCACCCCATGGTACAGGAGGGTCAGCTCCACAGCAAACACCTTGTTCGCACAGCGTGTTCTCCAAGGGAATCCAGAGTGAAAAAGACCCAAACACAATCAATGTCACACCAAAGACCAAAGAAGGACTTCTCTGGTCCAGAAGCATTCACCCAGCCCACTGAATGCCAACCGGAAGCTGGGAAATCACTGCTTAATTTTAGTTGGAGAGCCCATTACAAAGTGCTGATGTCTCATTTCAGCGTCTGCATTATGCAGAGACCACTGCTGTGCCGGGGGCTGGAGGAGACTGGGAATTGCTGAGCTGCAATTGCAGTGGTAATCATTTCCCTGAAAATAAGAGTTAGGAACAGGCGGATTTTTCATTAGTCTTAATTGAACCCACTGCAACTGCATTGTTCAATAGTCTGCTTTTATCCAGGTACCTTTCAGACCAACGCTCCTTTTAAGCACCTATTCAACTTACTATTAATAAAGCACGACCTAGACCAGTATAACTAGCTGATGAAACAAGAAGGGATTGGGATTTTCCACATTATTCTGGCAAACCAATCTGTTCTGTTGAGATACAACCTGAAAGTGTTAGCGTGCAAAGCCTTCTGCAAGAACAGACAGTTAAATAGATGTCAAAATCTTCAAAAGTCACCCTGAAAGGCATCAACTACATAGATAAAGATAATTCCATCACCACAAAAGGTAACTCAAATAGGAGAGCACGTTTTGCTAGCAAACATCTGCACTCAACCACATCAGCATCTCACAAGACAATTCACCAGCCACAGCAGAGCTGTTGCTCTACAGGAGGGGCTGCAGTCATACAAATACAGTGATAATTTAAGGGACTCAGAGCTCCAAAGTCATTAAGGCTCATTATTCCCTCCCTAATGAGCCCCCAGGTTCTATGGACCCATTGAGCAGCTCTGGGAAAATGGCCTTTCCATCCAGCCTGACACCAAGCTCCAGGGATCAGCACCCTCCACTGCTCCTCATCAGGCTGGTTTGTGCTTGCACTGCCTTTACAGGGCAATCCTGACCTCCCTTCATTTAACAACCACAAGGACGAGCGAGGTCCCACGCAATTTTATTACAACCACAGTCACTTCCTATATGTCAAGACCCCAACAGCTGTAATAGCACGACATTAATGGCTTAATGAACCCTCGAGCACTGCTAATACCATAACAAATGCTACAAACCTCTTCGGCCCAGCCATTTGCTGAAGCGTTTTTCACTAAGTTTGCCCTTTGCTGGCTGGGGAATGCCCTACATTGTCACCATGCATTCTGCTAAGGAGCTTTTCAGAAGCTGCCAAGGCTTTTGAGGTTGCCAAGGCTCACGCACAGCCCTGCAAAAACAACTCCACGCTCCTCCGCACGGCTTCTGCAACCAGGCTAGCACCAAGCTGCGTAAAGCAGCGCTGTTCAAGCACCATTACAAGCACCCTCTTCAACAGAGCTGGCTGGGAACAGCAGTGTTTTGGGGGAAATGTAATCATTTCATTCAATTTCTGTTTAATAATTGTTCTCTTTTCCAATGCGACACTAACATCGCAGAAGGCAGAGCTCCTGCTTCCTCAATAGAATATTTTTTCCCTCTGACATTTGTTTCAGTTAAAATAACAGATTTGCAAGAAGAAAAAAAAATGCAAAAAGAAAATAACATTGATGATCCACCCTCCGTTTCCATGTAGGACTTGGCCCTTCCATCCCTGTGGGGTGCCAGTGCTGCTCCTCCGCATAGGGATGTGGTGGGAGCACAGACCCCTCGCCCGCTCCCTGTGCACAAGAGCAGCCCAAATTACTCTTTTCCTGACAAGACAGGTCCTTCTGCCCATGTTTTTGACTACTGATCAGCAGGTGGAGTTGCAGTTAATGAGAGGGTTGAATCCAAAGAGGTTCAGCTCCTTCTACAGTCAAAAATCCTATACCAACACATTGATTACTTCGGATTGCAGAGGTTATTAGAATATACAGGAGATGCTTGGGAATCCTCTCTGGGCAGCAAGGATGTGTGTACTTATTAATAAAAGTGCCTAGAAAATACTGTTTGTATTGATCCAGAGTCAATTTAAAAACCTGATCTCCGTTTTCCTTCCATTAGCCTGGAGGGGAAGGTCTTCTCTGGCCCATGGCCACCAGCACGGCAGCAGGACCTCAGCACTCAGCTGCTGCGGAGACCCAACAGCTCTTTCTCAGAGCTGAGTTGTGCCATGAAAAGCAGGGTTTAAAAGACACGGATGATCAGACCCTTCCTGAAGAGGCTGTGGGAAACGGGATGGATGGTGACTCCTACCTGCTGTCCACGGAGACGGGCATCCAAGTGACCTGGGGCTTCCCAGAGGCTGCTCCCCATAAGAGAGACGTGGAGCCCTCCGAGCAGCCGGCGCGGTGCTGCCTGCACACTGCTCCACACCACATGAGGGCCAGGCAAATCCACAGCAGCACTTTGCAATGCCAAGTGCTTGCAAATGTGGCCGGCATCTAAGCTCTTGTAGTGCTCTGGATCTGATGGATCCTGGCTCCTGCCGTCCCCTCCCCTGCAGCGCCTGCGAGCAGGGGCCCTCAGCAACAGCTGCCAAAGACAACGGGAGGATTTCCCAGGGCTTCAGTTTTCTTCCAGGTGAACCCATGTCTTGGCAGCTCCACAAACAGAACCCACGAGGGGCTGTAAGCAGCAGGGCAGCAACACAAGGAAGCATCTCAGTGATTCTCCCACCTGCAGTCACAGCGCAGAGAGGCATTATTCTTCACCATGTGCATTACCATCAAGCCTCTGTTTCCCTGGGCTCAGCACCAGAACATAGCCCTTTTTCCCCTGCAAGCCTGCAGTCTGAAGAGGGCCAAGAAGCAACAGGGGATGTAGAGCAGGACAGAGAAGGAGGGGGAAAAAGCCCAACTCACAGTGATTTTGCCAGAGCTCCTAAGAAGATACGGCCTCTTTCAGTCCCCCAGATAAGGAACTACAATTATTGCAGTGGAAATGATAATTATTTTACTGGAATTTCTCCATTTCTCCATGGAACACACCAAGACCCAGAGGACATTTAGGAACAGGGATAACCTTCCTAAGCAACAGGGTTTTGAGCAGCTGGAGAGGCAAATGCAAAGGCAGCAACACACATTGAGCTCTGGGAAGCAGCAGCTCCCTGCAGTGCCTGCTCACCACAATCTAGGGCACCAGTAAGTCAATACTGCACTGTCTTGCATTTACTTTCAGTGCTTTCTCTTCCCTCTGCACGCTGCCTTGGCAGGGTTAATGCCTTTGCACCACAGGCACTGACGAGTTCCCCGAGAAGCCATCAGATGGATCTACACCACTGTGAGTTCGCCTTTGTATCGAGGACTCTCTCCTGACGTTTGTCTTTAAAAAGCAACACTATTCATACGAAAAGTTGATTAATTCCACTCGTTATAATTATTTTCACAAATAAAATGCAGCTATTCCCCCCCCCCCCCGGTGAACACAGGGAATAATGGTCATTACCCTTTGCAGTAAAGCGTTTCAGTTCCAGGGGTGCGAAGCTCTGTACCAAGCGCTAAGTGTTGTTATTAAACTGTCATTAAAAGCACTTCAGGCAAAGTTCACACACGGCAGGGATTTCTGTCGTCACAGCAGCTGGCTGGAGTGGGAACTGGGCTCAGAGGTTACTGCCAAAACCCCAACCCTACCAAAGCCCTTCTCTCTATCTGGGAGTCTCCACTGGAGCACGTTTGCTGCAGGCAATGCCCCCATTGCAGCCACATCCACCTTTAGGGAGTCACCTCCAAAGACCTCCCTGCTGCATCTCCCACCAGGGTGGGCTTGGGGAGCTGCTCCAGCCCCACGGCGCTTCTGGAGGGTGCTCAGCACCATGGCAAATGGAAGAAACCCACAGGAGAGAGTCCGGAGCAGGGGAACACCGATATTCCCTGACATCACCACGCAGCCACCGGTGCCGCAGCAGACACCAGGCACTCGAAGGCACCAAAATGACTTGCATGGCACAGGCAGGGATTAACTGGCTGCGTTTTATCCCTTTGCTTCCCCTATTTACTCTTGGCAGTGCCACTGAACAGCACCTGGCAGCAGCTCCCTGCCTCCTCGCCCAGCATCTCCTCAGCGGTTTGGGAGACTCCTCTGATAAACTGGAGCACTGGTGCTTCAGGGAAGAGCAGCAGAGAGGAGGGCATATTTAGCAGCAGCAAGAGAGCTGGAAACAGAAGGAAGCCTTTGAAGAGCTGGGCTGATGGAGAGAGATGGAAAAATTATGTAAAGTAAGAAAATACATACGGAGCTTGCAGGCAGGCTGCAAGCCCAGAGGGAAATGGTGTGTCTGGTACCAGAAGAACCTTTGGTTTCTGCCTCCTCCCCGAGTTCTCTGTATTAACATTTCAAATTTTAACGATTTCATAGCATTTAGAGCAGAGGATTCAGCATTTAGAACTCAGGAATCAAGAAATCACCCAGCAATAGACATCCATGCTTTGCAGCTTCCCTCCTGCCCGGTGCAATGAGCAGCACCCACACCAACCCCGGCACCCACTGCTCTGACTGCCTGGGACTCAGCCAGTCTCCCCATGGGTATGCCCTGGATGGATGCAGGGGATTCGCAGGCAGTTCTCCTCTTGGCTAGCCAAGGAACTCCCCAATTCCCTGGAGCGTTGGCAAGAGCCATTATATAAAGGCAATGCAAAAGCCTCGCACGCCGAATCCCAGAACTGTCATCGCAGCCTTTGCAAACCCATTTTTACCTCTCTAAGTGTGGCTCATCGGCGACGAACACGAAAGCTGCAAACCCAGCGTGTTAACTTGGGACTGCTTAGCGGGGAGAAGAAGAAGTAGAGCAGACCCGAGCAGATGCTGAGCAGATATCCCTATGAAACCACGGTACCTCCGACACATTTCCTATTCCTGTGGTGCATTTCACATGCTTACAAGCACAGCAATGAGCCCCTGAAGCTTTGCAGCGACTCGTAATCTCTTCCCATATCTTAACAAAGCTGACGACAGGTTAAAATAGCTGGAGGGCAAAGGGAAGGTATTTGTATACCTGTCACGGCTGCTCAAGCCAGTGAGGAGATTAAAAGCCCTTGGGTAAAATCTAACTATATATCTGCAAGGGAAGCATGAAAAGTCTCGGGCAGAGCACAGTACCCAGGCACGGCCCCGCCGCATTTCCAGGTGGGTGCGTAATGGGGTCACTATCTGCTTCCCAAGACTTAACGAGAGCAGCACCCGAGCCCTCAGCCAGGCAGAGCTGGCCGCCGGTGCCGGCAGGGACGGGCAGCGCTTCCCAGAGCATGAGTCAGCCTTGGCCGTGCACAGGGAGGAGAGCGATGGAAGGAGCAGGGAGGAAGGCAGCGAAGCTCACAGGAGGTGCCAGGGCAGGACCCAAACCCAGCCAGGGGGAGCAGGGGGGTCCTGAGCACGGGTTGGCAAAGCAATGCGATTGCCCTCCACTGCCAGCAGCTGCTGTTTGTTGCCTCCCAGCTGCAGTCATCTTTGCACTGTAGAACGCTTATTATTTTCAGCGCTTGTGCAGTATTCTTTCCATGGGAATCAGAAAACACCTTGTGAGCATCCCTGGGTATTGCTCACAGGAGCAGCAGCACAGGAGCCGTCCTGTGCTCAGGCTGTTGGGCAGTAGGAGGCAGTAATTCCATGTCCTGTGGTGTAAGTACCATGGCAGTTCTTCCTTCCACCCTTCCCGAGGGCCTGACTCCCACAGCTCCCCTCCGAGGCCAAGCCCTTTCCCTTGCTGCCCTCCTTCTGCAGGTGGCTGAGCCAAGACCCAGAGGAAGCAGAGGGATGCTCTGAGCATCCTCACCCGGTGGCTGAGGTCAGGACAGACATGAGCAGCGCGCTCCTGTGCACACCATCCAACAGCACTCTGCTCTGGGGAACACCCTGCTGGGCCGGGATGAGCCTCAGCTTTTCCCAAGGGATTGACAGGCAGGAAAAGCTGGAAAGGCGCCTTGTGCCTCCCCACGCAGCCTGTCCTGAGCCCTTCCAGCACACGCTGTGTCCAGCCCAGCAGCAAAGTGCCTTCAGGAGGGGGTGACAATCCGGCTGGAGACAAACTACGGCGTTTAATGAGCCGTGGAGGTACAGGCAGCTCCCTCGCTGCTGCAAAACACCTCCCCGGGTTCCCTGGCAGAGCTCTCCAGGAAGCAATATCACAGAGACTTTCAAAATGCCAAAGTGATTCCTACTGTGCAGTTTTAAAGGACTCGGAGCCTTTTCTGTGTGACATTTCTGCAGCAGCTCTGTCACTGAAGTACTAACATCCTAATGAAATGATCAGTCACACTGCAAAACACTGCTTACTTATTCAGTGGCTCCGTTTCTGCTTAAAATGTGGAGACTTTCAGCATTTAGCCAGGCTGGATGGGGCTTGGAGCAAGCTGCCCTAGTGGAAGGTGTCCCTGCACATGGCAGTGTTGGGACTGGATGAGCTGTAAGGTCCCTTCCAACCCAAACTATTCTATGATTCTATGAGCTAAAAACCTTCTTAAAACTTTGTTAATATATATATTTCTTTTGATTGCTTTTAGAAAAGATGAAATTTCAAACCAGAAACTTTGGGCTTTGGGGCTGTCCATCAGTTCTGCTGGTTATGTCTCACAGCAACAACATTTTCTTCCCTCCCCAGGGTCACGGGATCATGCGAGGTACCATTTGCCATCCGTTCTCCGTTTCTGTCTGTCTTCATTTTGTAATACATTATATAAGACAGAGAAAATGGCAAGTCCGTATAAAAGGAAATTCACAATGCGCTGCAGAAATCAGGCATGAACTCCATGGAGTCTGTGACAGCCTCATCATGGTGTGTGGGAAGGACGAGAACAAGGGGTTGTACCAGACCATTGATCTTCAAGTACGTTTCTTATTTTAACTTCAATGAGAAAAACTTGCTTACCCATCAACAGCGCGCTGCAGCTGGAAGCTCTGCCAGGAAACACGAGTCCCTGGGGCCCAGGTGATGTGCGGTGCCCACATCAAGGCTCGCGCTGTGCCCAGACGCTGTCATGGACGTGACGATCAGGGTCTCCCTGTTCACACATTCAGCCAAAAGCACCAAGGCATTAAAAGGAACAGGAAGGTGAGGTGCTTGGATCATCCAAAGCACCACCATGAACAGGCAGAGCGTGCCTAAGAGCCTTAAACACAGCAAGGGTCTTTTACAATGTCAGGTACCTACCCACTTTGTGTACGCTGAAATACAGGAGTAAGGTGTGCAGATGACCGCATTAAACACTGTCCTCCTGATGAAAGAGGCTGCAGGGGCCTCTTCTACCTAAATACCCCTAAAATTCCCCCCTGAAGGATTCCTACATTGCCATACACATGAAAGAGCACAGCCGGTCAGGAGCAGAAAGTTGAACTAAAGCCACAGAGAAGCATTTTAAGTCAGCTTATTACACACCGTTGGTCTTATCTGCTCATCAGCTTCTGGTTCAGCTCCCATGACCAAATCATCTGTTGGGAAGGAAACAGCTGCTCCAGGAGCCGGTCTGAGAGCAGATGCTATTTCATGGACATCAGGGCTCGACCGCCTCATACATCTACACTAAAAAGCACACCCTAAACAACCTGTCGTGGCCCGTTCTCATCTCCTATATAAAGAAACACAAAACCAAAAAGGAATAGGCTCCAGTGTTTTACTCGGTATTTCCTTAAAGACTGAGCTGCAAGCACCATCCCCTCCATTTATATTCATTCTGGCCTGGCAGAAGCTTTTAGGAAGAAAGATTGTTTAATAAACAGACATTTATAACAAGTGTCTGATCTTGCAGCCCCGTCATCTGGAAAAGTGTCCATTAAACTAAGTGAAGGACTCTCTGATCATTAAGTGTGTTTAATGGGATCAAGATTAAATTATAACATGACTGTATTAATATCTGCACTAGCAGGTTCAGCTGCACTCCTTTCTCTCCCTAAGATCTGCTATTAGGAAACAGGGCAGCTCAGAGGAGAAAAAGGGCCTTAAAAGGTGGAATAATTGTTTCAGATCTTAGAAATTGCTCAAGAAAAGCAGCCACCAGGCCCCAAAGCAAACCTCAGTGCCCTCTGTGCTCACCAGTACACACCGGTTCAGCAGCATCCACTGCGCCTCTTGGAAATCACCCTCCTTCAAAAGGAGGATCCACTTCAGAAGGGAATGGGGGACCACGCCAACACAAAGAAAGGCACCCGCAGTGTGGGTGAAGGGCAGGGGACTCATCTAGACCTGCATTTCACCTCCGTCTTTCCTAATTCCCTGCCACAGAGATGAACATTCCTCCTCTGCCTTCTCCCTCCCACTAAAAGCCCAATCCAGGCTCTCCAAACTTGCCATGTACTCCCTTGGGAGCTCTCTTGGCAAAGCCATTGCTGGGGGGCGAATGCCAGCTTCATTCAGCAGGGCACAGCCATGCCTGGCATAGTGCCCTCTGCTTCAGCATGCTGACAGGCTGAACAAAGCTTACTTCCAAAGCTGGATGCGCTTCCAAAGAGCATCACCAGCTGTTCCTGGAGAACCTGCAGGGCACGGACACAGCAGAAAACACTCTCCCTCCTCTATGTACCAGCACAGGGCTTCCTTCAGCCAGCAATGGCTTTGGATTTACTTAACTAACCTTTTGGGCTTAACCTGGTCATGCTGCACAGCTCTGGAGCCAGGAATCCTGCACAAGGATGTACAGGGCATGCTCCCAGGCATCAGAGAGCAGGGTTTGAGGCTCAATGGCTTTGCTCTTTTTCATAGTTGTTTGTTTTGGGGGGTTTAACCCACACCATTGGGAAAACATCCGTCCTTCATACATGTGCGCATGTCTGTAAGCAGAAATATTTATGCTGCTGAACCCTGGAAGGACGAATATTTCCTAGCCACAGAGCACTGCATCTGGCACTAAAAAGCACTTACAAGTTCTTAGCAAGAAAGAAATATCTCCCATCAGAGACAGTAACAAGAGCTGACTAGAAATTGGGTTTCCTCACAATTTGAGCACAATAGCTGCTGGCCATAAACCTCTCCATCAGCGCTGGGCAGTTCTAAGTGTGGGAAGAAGCCAAACAAGATGACAATATTGAGCTTTAAAAGCATTTCGGATGAAGATGAAAAGGAACAATCGTTGAATGTCAGCTCTGGAAAAGGATGATGAGATTTAACGGCTCGTCGTGTCACCAGCCTGTCACCATGTAACACTGTCAGTGACCCAACAGATTAGCAGCTCCTGCAGCAGAGCCATCCAGCTCGTGGCAACCCCTGTCAACAGCTCTGAGATTCCAACTGGAGAGACCTCCACTCTGGAAGGAGACTACAAAGCTTTACTCCACGTGGGAAAGCCTCACGGTGCCGATTTACCGAGCCGGAACCGTTGCCATGAGCACAGGTCTTGAGGAACTTGAGATGAGCAGGGATGAACGGGTGTACAGGAAAGATGAACGTCCCCTTTCTTGCTTGTGTGCCAGCACGTGGGTGAGCACACTCATGCACATATGTGTGTGAGCTCCCCAGCAAGGGTATGTCCCTGTGCCAGAGAGGTGGAGCTGCTCCCCATGACTGGAAAGACCACTCAAGTCGTCTGAAGTGAGAACTGAAGTGTCAGAGGAGGCCTTCACTCTCAGCAGTGTGGGTGTAATTGCATCAAACTATAATGAAGCAAATCCATCTTCAAAATCCGAGTTCAGGAACAGTGACTAAATAGCTTGCTCTAATAAATGTCTTTCCAGAGACCAGCTGTAACTTCATGCTGAGAAACATGAGCACCACCTAATCCCCATTTCTCTGTCCTTGAACAAACACTGTGACTGTGCATCACAAACACCAAATTAAATTAGTGCACTAGTGGCCATGCCAATTATTTCAATTCAAGTCTTTTCTAATAACCAATTACTACCCATTTTATTAAATTAGATTTTTTCCCAAACAATACTCCCATACGGGCTTACCAGCTCAGATGTAATTACGTGCTTCACATCTTGACACTTGGACACTGGGCAAATGAGTTTCTTTGGGCCTCCACAGCTCTCCCCACTCCCAGTCATGCAATCACCTCCCTAGCTGGTCAGAAAGGAAAAGCCTGAGTGTTTTAGCTTTGAAAAACTGCACTGAGTACCCATCTGCAGGAAACCTTTCTGTTTAAGCTTTTTTGCTCACATACAGAATAGCACACTGTGTGCAGTAAGAAGGCCACTTTCAAATTAACTAGCTCTGGGGGATCGATTAAAGCATTCAGATATAATACAGCATGGCTTGGCCAGATGCTTATGTCCTAATGGTAATAGTTACAAGACGAACTCAGCTGAACCAGCAGAAGACTTGAGACAATCTATAAACTGAGCGCATTTGCTTCCTCTCTGCCTGCAGCGGGGCAGAAGCTGCCTGGTCCCTGGTTAAAATAGACATCTCACGTCAGGAGCAGCGATGAACGGCAGTGCTGGCAGAGCCCCAGCTACCCCAGCTCTGTCAAAACCCAAATTACACGAGGTGCAAGGCCAAGCCTTACTCATCAGATGGAGGTATCAGCATCGCGCCAGAGCTGCTCGGCTGGCATCACCCCTGCCTGGTCCCTGCTCCATGTGAAGGAGGTGAGATCCTCCCACCGCCCCTGCAGAGCGAGGCTCCGGGCTCCTGAGCACAGCAAAGGGGAAGCTCAGAGGCTGCTTCTTCCTAAAACCCAGAGAGGAGCCAAGGGAGCAAAAGAAACCCAGAAGAGAAGGCAGGAGCCGTGGTGTGGAGTCAGCAGAACTGGCAGCCTCTGCCCAGGGGGGATGGCGATGCCCTGCCCGGTGCCAACAGCTCCTGCCTTCAGGCTTCGCATGTGCTGGAGCAGGATTCCCACTGCTCCGAGGAGCTCTCATTCCACGAGTCTCAGGGGTGGAAAACCACCCACTTTTGGCAAAGGCCTGCCTTGCTCGTAAACACAGAGCCTGTGGATTTTTCTTGCTGCTTTCTTGAGAGGATTACACATTTCTCAGCAGTGTCACTTCAGCCCACCGGATGGCAAGGTCTCAAGCTGACATTTGCTAAACATCTTCGCCACCTGCTCCCCAGGAACGTTCCTCACTCCCAGACAGAGGAGACGTTTCTCTTGACAGCTCCTGCCATCAAGGAGCAAGCATGTATTCTGCCACTGAGCCACGGCATTTGCGCTTCACACTCCAGCTACCGCCTGGCACCCCAGTGATGGTGCTGGGTGCTGACCCACAGCCCAAGCTCACAGAGGGCTGGCCAGGCCAAGGCAGCAGCACGGCATTTGGAAAGCCCAATTCCAAACTAAATCTGCTCGTCTCGACCTGAAGGCAGAAAACGACTGCAGCAAAACTGAACCAGAGCAACGGCTGCGCCAACAGCCAGCACCGGCGCAGACCCCAGGCGCACGGCGAGGCTCCGTGACTCTCCCCGCAGCCCAAAAAGCAATTGCTCCCGCCTCAAGGTAGCTGCTAAATTTGCAAGGCAACGCTGCTGCTCCTGCGGGAGCCCGCGTGGGCTGCAGGAAGCACGGCACCGTCACTAATCCAAACACAGCCGCTGGAGCACCGGCGCCGGCTCCGCAGCCTCCCTGCCGCACTCCCCCACGGTTCCCCCCCGAAGGCGCCGTGTGATCTGCAGTGATGGAGGATGGAGGCTGCGTGAGCCCGCGGGATGGAGCCCGGGTCCGAGAGGCTCCGAGCCGGGACAAGGAGCAAATGCCTCCTAGGAGCTGCAGCTGGCAAAGCGGAGACCGTGAGTGTTCACCGTGAGGCAGCTGCCACCCAAACGTGACAAAATCCAGCAGAGCTCCATCACAGAAGATGTGGTGGGTTTCACACCACCTGAAAGTGAAAGCTAAACCCTGCTGTCGCAGCAGAGAGCAGAGCAGACAGCATCCGTGTTCGTTCCCGGTGTTACAGGAGAGGAACAAGCGCCAGCACGAGGTGAGGAACTTGCCACAGCCCTCTGCAAATCAGGACCAAGAAAGAGGCAGTGTGAAGAAGAGCAAGGACCATGTGAGGAAGGGGGGATACAACGCGCACATCCACACTGAACTCCAAGAGCTTCAGGACAGGAGGATGACAGCGCCTTCCTCAGAACCCTCACCCCTCCCAAGGCAGGATCAGGCTGGGTGGAGGACCTCAGCCTCCAGCCTCGGCTAAGCTGCTGTTGCATGGGGAACACAATGATTGATGACACAGACATACCCCATCCACAACCCCTGCACCCCACAGACAGCGTATGCAGCATCTTACATTACACACCACACCAGTCAGCCTTATGCAAAGCTACATAGAAAACATACATACAAAACCCCCCAAAAACTACAGGACTGCAGGTGACTGCAAATTGTCCTGGTGAGAACAATAAAATCACCATTTTGCCCTGGGTTTGGGGAGTTGCGTTGGATGTTGTCATGGATGTTGGATGGAGTCATGTCTGCGTTGTCCTCAAGAGGGCTCTGCCACAGTATTATTAAGGAGCAGCAGCAAAAATCATCTCTGACAAAGAAACTATTGACAACAGTAGACATGAAATGTGGCTCAGCAAACTGGCGATGGCGGAGCACAGAGCGAGGGTCAGACACTGGGAAGCTCTGCATCTTTGCTACAGATCCAAGCAAGCGCCAGTGGAGCAGAGGCAAATGCAGCATGGCAAGGAAATCTGCACTAGCTGAAGGGCTTCAGCAGGCAATGTGCTCACATCGCTTCTGATAAGAGCTGAAAATAGTAGACAATGGAGAATTAATCCTCTCTATTGGTGGAACTTCCTAGGAACAGAGATGTTTTGATTCGAATTTCAGACTTTTTATTCCTCTTTAAACCCCTCTGCTGCACAGTCTACCACAAAATGAAGTTTCTGAGATGCTGTGCCGTACAGGAGAATGCATGGCGCAGATTTACTAAGCAATGTATTTAGGGTCTGCTGGTGATCACTTTTACCATGACCACAGGGGTCTACAAGAGAGCAGCTCACACCCAAGCAGAGCTGCATGAGGCCCGGGCAGGCTGCAGAAGGCTGTGATGGTGCAGCAGGAGTTGAGCCCCCATCTCCCCCAAAGGCTGCAAGCGGGGGATGCCTGAGCTCCAACGCTCCCTACACGCAGTCAGCCATGAACAGGTTGTGCAGAGGAAAAGGAATGAGCACCACCTTCAGAATGGCAAGAAATGATTTCCCTTGAGAACAAAGATGCAACTGTGATGAGATAAAGCGGTGGGAAAACATAGCAGGGAAATGTAATGCGTTCTCTGCAATTACAGCTACAGCTGCCGGGTTGTTCCTCACACTGCCACGACAGCAGCGGTGACAGCTTCAGTCTCCAGCCTGACCTCCCGCCCTCACCCAAGCCGACAGCAGCACTCCTATTGATTTCTGCAGATGCAGGGGCTTGCTGTGATGACATGTATTATTTCTTCACCCTATCTATGGACTGACTCACATCCATGATGCTTCCCTGCTGCAAAAGTCCCATGTCCCTTACAAAGCGTAGATCTGTGGCAAGATCTTCAATGCAACCGAGCTGCTGCCGCCTGCTCGCATGGGATTTCTGTTCTCTGCTCTGTACTGGCAAGTTTAAGCAGCCACCCATGGGAGCGCAGGAGCTCCAGGCAGAAAAGTGCCCCAAGGCGTGTGCACAGCTGGACCAACCGGCAATGTCCCCACCGGGCTTCGGTCTCAAGAACACACGGAAGGAGATTTGCCCTAGTTAACCACGGAAGGAAATTTTTCATGCCACTCTGCACTCCAGTCCTTCAGTCTGGACATTCTGCATGTCTTGTACAACTGGTGCAGGGCAGTAAAAATGCCAGTGGGATGGATTCTCTCCCCAGTGTCAGCCACACAAGGTGCTCTGTGACAGTGTGCCCACCTGGACCGAGCCCTCATTCCTGGGTTGCAAGAGCTGCCCCTCCTTCCCTTCCCCTTTGCTCTTTCACACAATACAAGCCAAAATCAGCTCCTTGGCTGCTGCAAGCCTCTCTTAGGACTATCCCCACTGCTCTCAGCAGGGACATGCCCCCCTTGCTCACGTTTTCCCCTTCACTCGGACAGGCGCTCTCAGGTAACTTAAACCGCTACATTCTCACGTTCAAGTCCATCCTCCCCATAGATTGAATAGAAACTAAAGTAAACAAACTGAGAAAATACACCAGGGAGGGATGGAAATTTGAGCCCATAGTGTTAAATTGCGCTAAATAACTGAAAATCAATGTTGTTCTTCCTTTTCATCAGGGCGCAGCTGTACACACTGCAGCACTCCAGGGACACCTCCACTCATTCCACCAGACTGCTATGTGCACTCACTTTTATCGCTAGCCAAGGGCTGTTCCTGACACTAAGAGCAATATCCCTGAAAAGAATAATGACTCTTTTCTAATAAAATAATATATAGAATTATAAGAGAAATGCACTTCTTCTCTTATTCTATCACTTTCATAACCTTCCTAATATTCCTGCTGATGTCCAGGGGTTCCTGCCTCAAGATGAATACTTAAAGGCACACCAGTAGCTACAAGGAAACATCCATTTACAAAGCTCCAAGCGGCACTTCAGTGAAGGCACCACGTTAGTCATCATCACTGCAGCCTTTCAGAGCGACTGAAAAGCAAACTGCAATTAGGAATGCCAGCTGAGATTAAAAGAAAAAGCCTACAAACAGAAGAAAATGCAAACGCCTCTTAAGGGAGAGAACCTGCTGCAGCCCTCCTCACTGGGGAGGACCTGGCCACCCCATAAGCTCTGGCACTCCTGGATGGTAGCTTCTCCAACAACTTAGATAGCACCTAATAGGGAGTGGGGTCAGTGCCGCAGGCTTCCTGAGCAGAGCAAGCACTTGCTTCTGTACTGTCAGATAGAAACGTTCTGGCTAAGGGTTGACTCAGGAAAAGAGCCTAATCCAATTAATAAATGTCCTAGTTTTGCTTTGCCAGGTGGCAAAAGCTGAAGAGAAGCAATTCAATTCAAGTGATCACACATAACTTTCAGATCCCACCGTCTTCACCAGTGTTATTTATTACTTGGTTTGGAGCTGGCCTCAGGCATCACAACTGAGTTGGCCCTCGAGAGATTCTGCACACAGGGCTGGTGGGAGACTGGGTCTTAACGCTCGTATTGAGGGAATGGCTGTGAGACAATAAATACCTCTATCCTGCTTCCACAAGCAAGGGATCAGACTGCTGGGACATGAAGAGCCTTCATCAAGGGACTTTGTGGCACACAGGCATCAGAGCTGGATCTCCTAAATCCAGGTACAAACCATCACCAGCACAGATGGTACAGCCTGAAGAGACACTGCAGTCCAGAGCCTAAAATATTGGCCACTACCTCACCATTACAGAAATAAATGGCTCTAACTTCAGGACACAAACTGGAATTTCCAAATCAGCATCTGCATCTTCCAAATCAAATGAGAAATATTGCCCATGAAATCAAATGGCAACGAAGCAGGGATTCAGCCACAGATGTATTCACAGAACCTAACACAAGGACACAAAACTGCCCAGATCCATTAATGTAAGGATGCATTTGATGAGGAAGTCACTTGGGGCATGTTAGCATGAAAACTGCAAGGGTAAGCTCCTACAAGCCTGATACTTCAGCACTCTGGTTCGTTTGTGCCAACTATAATCCAAGCTATGATTCAGAGCCATGCTGAGTGACAAGTTCAAGAGACCAAGACCAGATGCCAGTTAACAGACAAAGGAGCTTCCAAAACCTGCCTGACCTGGAAGCAGAACTTGCCCCACTTGTTAAAGGCCTCTTTTCTGGGTTATGCAACATCTGAAAAATCTTTGATTTGAAATAGATGTTAAATCTTTTATGGAGCCGGTGCTGAAGTCTTCTGCTCAAGCAGCTTTTCCAAACATCCTTACCCATCAAAATGATTCTTTTCTGATAATTAGCCTCAGAAAAAAAACCACACTTAATCAAAGTGACATCCATTACTTCTGTAAATAGGACTGTGGCTTCTGACAATGATTTTCTGGAAAGCATTCAGACTATTTAAATGAGGCAACGAATAAGCTCTTAATGGCACGTCTCTGAGAATATGGTTTAATTTCATTTGTGGGCTTTTTTTATACATGCCCCAACCCAGTTGTCAGCACCGTCCAAGAAAAGAGAATGCAGGAGACCAAAAACTGCCGTAGTCAGGACAGCAAAGATCAAAGGGATGCCACAGCTTGTGGTATAAAACAATATTTATCAATTCAGCAGATGTGCTTTCTCAGCTGCCTTTCATCAGCAAATACCAGTATCACTTTAGAACAGAAGCCTTCCATAGAGCCCAGACTTGCAGGCCCGATGGGATGCAGCATTGAGCTCCTTCTCCCTTCCGCCAGCAGCCCTTGGCATTGCTCTTACACACATAGGCACCATCACACAGAGGATTCCTGTCACCAGAGTCATCATGTCCCAAGTATGTGGCATGGCAGCCAGGCACCAGCAGTATTCATGTCCCTGGTTCCTCACCTTCTTTTAATTACAGGCTCAACATCTTAAACTCTGCCTTTACTGTTATATTCCAGCGGCTATGAATACTTCCACGGCAACAGAACATCAGTGAGATAAGAAACGCAATACTGCCATAAGAAAGCAGAACAGATCGCTTTTTATCCCAGTATTGATGTTGACAGAACCTTCCAAAAAGAAGGAAAGAAACTTCTAGAACCAGACAGGACTTCTGCCAAAGCACTGAGGCAACTGCAAGGTTCCCAGAGAACCTTTCCTTCCCAAAGGCGAAACCACCCTCTCAGTCCCTGTCAGTCAGAGCTATGCCCTGACACAGTAGTTTGTACCCTCTGGAGATGTAGATCTGAATGACAGTTAATCCTGTTCCTAAAACCTAAAGAACTGCCTGGCAAAAACGTCAAGCATCGTATTTAAGTACAGTTGTATGGCACTGAAACAGAGCTGAGCCCAAAGCCCCCCAGGTGCCTCGTGGTAGTGAGTTCCAAAGCCGAATAAGACCTTGGAAGGAGCACTTCCATTCGACAACTCTCGGTTCTCTTGTCATTAGGCTTTTCTCTCTGCTGCACAAATCCATCCACCTCCCCCATTCCTCTTCTAGGCGGTCTTTTCCTATTTGCTTCCTGGCTGGTTTATTACCACCCTCCACACAACATTCAAAGTATTATTGTAATTCTCATGTCAGCCTACCTGCCAGAGACTAAGCCCTACTCAGTTAAACTGACCGTCTTCACCTTTCACATTCTACAAGTACATAAGAAGCTGCCTATTTCACTGTTCCACCTCATATTCACTGATTAATTCTTCCAGTTCTGTGGGTTATCTGGACGTTTTCTCTCCTGCTGTACCACAGCTCTCTAAATATCTCCTTGTTCCACCAAGCCCTTGTCTCCTCAGGCTCCAGCACTACCTCAGACCAGTGCTGGTGTCTCCTCAACATCCTCTGTGATGAGGATGGATCAATACATCTCTAACAGAAGTGGTTCTAAATCCCCAGAAGCAGCGAAACTTGGATTCCCCCACAGCCTCCCATTCTTTTAGTCTCCTCTGACCCCAGAAACCTCCTCGCTTTCATCAGCACACTATCATTCAGGGGAGTTTTTCAGAAGCAGATATTTGAGACGCTAATGTATTTAGCATTGCTTTTACAAATAAACGAGATATTTAGTGCTCTGGGTGTTTCCCTCCGGTGTTACATCTGCAAGTCCAACGAGCTCTATTTTACCATCCACAGTTCCCCATACTGTTTACAGGAGGGAATTTTCCTCCATGCATTCCTGTCAGTGCTGTAACTTCAAAGCACATCTCTCAGCTGCTCAGTATTTATAAGCACAGCAAAGGCAAAAGGCTTCCTGCTTTCTTTCTGCTAGCCTGAATCAGCTCCTTATTCAATTGGTTTGGAACAGACTAACCTACTAGTCTTAATTACACCATTAATTACATCGCTTTATCTATAAGGTCCCAGTATCATTAATGACTTGGACTGACACTGAAGGCCTAAGAGCAACATCTCCAAAAGCCTGCTGTGATGGCTTACCCCAATTCCCAGGGAAGTCAAGAGGACTTTGTGTGAGCAGCAAATGTATGCTCATAGATTTGCATTCCCAAATACACTGCAAAGTTTTTAGTATTTTCTAGGTGAAGGGGAAAGTCAAGCAACTAAAGATAGCAGCACACAGAGCCGGTGGAACACAGATATCTTGGGAAACAAGGCTAATGAATTTAACGGAATAATCCGGAGTATCTCCACACTAAAACCAGGGAGAGCTTCTGAATCAGAAACAAATCAAGACGAAAATGAAGGTTAAGGGGTAGACCAGTGAAATGCAGGCAAACCACAATCTGCAATTGCCATCTTCTGTATTCCAGATCCATTAAAATACTTAAATATGAAAACTATTAAAACTCTAAACTTCAAACTTATCCAATGAAACCATATCATAACCATTCTGAAGCCCAGGCATTTTCTGCAGCAGGAGTTTCCTATTAACCTCTCACATTATGCCATAAAACAATATTAACGCTTAAGTGCCTGGTAAGGAAATCTGGGATTTAAAATCCTGAGGGTCACAGACTTTTTCTGGACAGACCAATTCTTACACAGCTATAAAAGTTAGGAACACTTCTTTAGAACGTGCAATCCCACAATATCAAGTCCACATCTTTTTGCATTTGGTTTTGCAGGACAAGTGCACACATGAAAAAATTCAATTGCCTTTTATCACAGATGCACAAAAGCCTTGATGCGGGTGTACCAAATACACAGCAGGCAACCAAAGGCTAACTCACCAGCAACGGAAGGGTTTTTTCAACACGAGTTACATCTCTCTGCTTACATCATGCAGTTAATTGGTAGGAAGAGATGACAATCTTACTGATTCCCCATCAGCACTGTGGCTCCTTGATTTTTATGATATGAACAGAATTGAAGGGTGGGTTGTTCTTGTTCCTCTTCATTTAACTGCTCCGCTCATGGAATTCACTTGCCACTCATGGCATTTCTCCTTTTGCTTTAGCTCACTCAACCTGGTAATAAATCCCTGCCAGTCAGCCAGGAATAGCAACCCATAAAGGCCATTTCTTTAGGCATCCCAAGGAAGGAAGAGTTGTGCCGTATTCACAGAAGCTCTTTAGAGTTACTCTGCTCCCATCAGCATCCTCTGCTGCAAAGACAGCCTCTGAGAACAGCCTGGATGAGCCTAGCCTCCTAAATAAATGTATGCGCTCAGCCCAAACTCTGCATATGGCTTAACAGGGAGTTCCACCAGCTTCTCACCTCTCCAATTATATCCCATGCATCTCCTAGACAATGAGCCCTTTCCCTCCTTGTCAGCCCCTGACAGGACTCACAGACACAACAAACTGCCCAGAATATGCACATGTCTCAACGTCTGCTGGCCCATTTAGACCCACAGCTCCCAATGTCCAACAGCTTCAGCACGTCCACCAGCCCCGGAACACCCACATATTCCTGGTGCCTACTGTCCAAGGCATCATCCCTGTGACCTCCATCCCCAGCCCACCCACCCCGTGCCGCTTCTCCCGGGCAAGCCCACTGCTTCCTGCCAACACCCCCCAACGCCCGCAGCCTCCGGACACTCCCGCATCCACGGCGCCCGCCACGACGGGAACCGGCCGGCAGCACCGCGGAGAGCTCCGCTCCGCTCCGGCCGAGGCACAGCACCGCGGAGAGCTCCGCGAGCGCGCCGGGTCCCGGCAATGCATCCCCGTCCCCGTCCCCGTCCCCAGGTATGTGCGTGTCTGCCCCCTTCCCTCCTCCCGCCCGGCGGGTGTGTGCCCCCCGCCCCGCTGCCCCCCCCCCCCCCCCGGTACACCCCGAACCTGTCGTCGCTCTGGAAGGACTGGTCCCCCAGCAGCAGATCGCGGAAGCGGTACCGGGGCGGCAGAGGCAGCACCTCGGACTCCAGCTCCGTCATCTTCAGGGCGGCGATGTCCAGAATGACCCCGCTCTTGCGGCTCCCGCCGCCGTCCCCGCCGCCGCAGCCGCCGGGCGACGAGAGCCTGCGGGAGAGAAGGGGGTAGCGGCAATGGGGGGGGGGGGGCACCCTGCCCTGCCCGAGCCCTCCGCCCGCTCCGGCACCTCCTCCGGGGCCGGCCCCGCGCAGCCCGCGCCCCGCGCCGGGAGGAGCTGCCCGCCCGCCGGCTGCAGTTACATTGCGGGGCAGGCGGCGGTGCCCCCTCTGCAGATCGCTTCCCCCGGGGGCATGGGTGACGAGGGGTTCTGCCGGCCTCAGGCGAGGGGCCGGCGCCGCGCAGGGCAGCGCCGAGCACAGGACATTCGCTCCTCGGCAGGCGAACGACAGAGAGCGAGCAAGAGGAGCCAACGGAAAAGCCCAATCGGCAGGAGGAAATAAAACTGCTCGCAAGAGAGATGTAGAGCTGGCAGCCAAGCCCAGATCCACCCCCAGCCTCCCCCCGCAACGAAAAGTATGGATGGGAGGCAGCCAAGGTGATGGCTCCACAACTGTGCTGGGAGAAGCAGCACAAGCTCCCCTCTGGACTGCCGGTGCTTAAATCATCCACACAGCCCCAGTATTAAATGAGAAACCGCTAACGCTGATGAGTCAGGCATGTCCAGCTGCCAAGTGTCGCGGCCAGGAGGGTATGTCACCCGTCCCTTGGTGTGCCGCTGTGTCTGATCAAGGGATGAGGGGATCGCAGTGCCTGGGAGAGACGTGAGGCAATTGCTCAGACATGGAAAACTGCATATGGCCAGCTACATGCAACCTGCCCTGCCACACAGGAAAGAGATGAAACTCAATCAGCTCGCAAACTATCATTTCAGAGGGTTAACAGCTTGTCTTTGGTCTCCTTTTCCAACCACATTTACCAACCGGAACATGGCTATGACACTGCTCCCCATGTTAGCTAGAGCTACTAATTATAGCAGATCAGGATTAAGCTGAAACTTCCCAAGGCAAAGCAGCCATTCACTGCTGGAAAGCCAGAGTGCACACACACAAGGCAAGATCACAGGTCCTGATCCTTCACCAGCGACATTCATCCATGCCATGCCAGGAACTCCAATTTCAGAAGTGGGAAGGACAGGGAGAACTTGGAAGAGGAGACATGGCACCTCTGCAGTGAGCTGATTCCTAGTCCCTTAGATATAACTTTGGAGTGTGAGGCAGGCAAATAGATGAAAGGCTCCAACTCCTGTCAGCTGCACTTCCAAGGGTCTCACCCAAAGTCGCTCCAACCCACTCATACCACCTTCCCACAGCTTTGCCTCCAGTACATACTGCATAAGCTATATACAGGCAAAAGAACTTCAAACAGCTGAATGCTAAATTGGCAATAAGCAGACATCTAGGGGGTTTGCTGCTGGCTGCAGAGATGGGATCTGAAGCTCCACAGACTGTCTTCTCCCTTCGACAACTCAAACCTCTGTAAGTTCCCAGCTGACCAGGTTCCAAAGACCTGATCAGCTGTCGTTCCCAAGTTTCTGGAAGAGCAACCAGCGTGTTGCTGAACACAGCCCCAGAAGACAAGACAGCTCACTCCCTGCACTTGAGATGATTTTCACTGATGTTATTTGCCACTTAATTCTACACCCCCAGAGCTTTTCAATCCCTTTCAGCTGCCATATGCACACTGCAGCCACTGCAGCTCTGCACTGAGTAACGCATCTGTGCGGGGCCTTGGCTATCAGCGAAGTTATTCTATGACATCCATTGATCCCAAACTTGGCCTTTAGGGGAAATCAAGCCAAACTCCTGTCAACTCAAGGACTCCCTCTGGATTAAATGATAGAAGCACGGAAGTTAGCTGAGCATCTCTAGCTCACGTTGCAAAGGAGGATCTAACACTGATCTAATCCCCCCTATAAAACCCACAATTAACTTAGAGCTTAACTACGATCAATTACGCCCAAAATGTACTTTCTCCAGGCCACCTCCAGCAAAGTTCTAGCCCAGCTGAGACATCTCAATGCTGTGAGAACAGGAGAGCACCCCAAAACTGGACTTCCAGAGAGAGGAAAGATAAAATGCAGAAACCATCCACTCTCTTATTCTAATGCACACTTTAAAGTGGGGAGCCAGGTGCCTCACTCCGAGTGTGGGTGATTATAATTGCATTTGAAGGAGACTGTCACACACAGCAATCTCCATTGATTATTAAGTGCCTGTTGAAAGGAGCGTTTTGTTTCCTTTCCCAGAGGAAAGCTACGGCTGCACAGCCACGGCCACGCCGACTGCCATGTGGAAAGGGCACCTTTACACACAGCTATCACCCTGGCTTGCACTCCCCTCTGCTCCCATGGCTGAGGTCCAGGCAGGTCCATCATTATCCTGCACTTACCAAAAGCTAAAGAGGCTCGTATCTACCCATCCTCTTGTCAAACACTTGTCTCTTGGGCTTTGGGTATGGTTCTTTTCAAACCCAATTAATCCACCTCAGCTCATGTGTCAGATTCACTAAAGGAAGCACATTTTTACCACTGGCCTTTATTAGCATTAACAAATTGTAGTAAAAGCCAATTCTATCACTAACTCTGGAAACACAATTTCTGCTGTGTATTTGCCTCCGAGTTTCTTCTGCTATCCGCAGTAGCAGCTACATCTTGAATACATTCTCTCTTACCCTCACATAAGAAACCATTCAGAATGAAGGTTCAGTAAGACAAATACTGCACGCACCTCTTATCAATTACACAGGGGCTTTAAGATGTGTTTCAAATCAGTGTCTTAGAAACTAAGTGCTCCTGCCTTGCACAGCGATCTCCCGACACAGAGTTTGCAACCCTCCTCTCTGCCCAAACACAGGGATTCTGAGCTATAGAACTGCCACAGCAACCCGGCTACTTCTTCAAAACAGTAGTGGTATAAAATAAAACATTCACGAACAAGTTTGGTTATTGCAGAGTCTTCAAATACTACTGGGAAAAAAAAATATCCCAAAGTGATTTATAGCTAAATACGGGACTGCAGCTTTATTTTTATCTCCTCTTTCCTTCCTTCCTCCAGAGCCATGTACCATTAAAGCTGCACGGTGTAATCAGCATATGGAAACCTCAACACTATTCCACTTTCTCACTACGACACCGTCTCTCCCCCAGCTTGGCCAGCTCCCCAGCAGCGATCGGCATGCCAGGAGGGGGACACCCTAGTGCTCAGCCTCTTGGGAGCACTGGGATCAAGGCGAGCGTGACCCAAACCAGCTCTCCCCTTCGATGTCTCCTACCGTTAAACTGCAGCGAAGACAGTCCCCGGAGCAGGTCAGCCCCGTGGAGCGCGCTCCAGCAGGAGCCTCGGAGCTGCACCAACGTTGGGTTCCTTCAACGCGCTTTCTCATGCGTGGGTTGGTCGCAAGTGCATTCTTCCCTTGCTGCATTCCCACCCAGGGCATGCGGGAAAGCTACGCTGCTGATGGCACCATCCCCTGAGACTGGAGAGGCAGGCAGGAGACCAGCGGCAGCCCACACGTGTGCCTGCGCCGGGCCACGGCGGCTCCGCAGCGCGCAGGCCCTGTGGAGCCCATGAGCGCTCAAGAGGCAGCTTTGCTCAGAGGAAACTCCATGGCTGGAGGCTCGTTGCAATGAGTGCCAGGGGGTTGATGGTGTTTATTGACTAATACATATCAAAGAAGAGGAAGGACAGAACCCAAGTTCCTCTTCTGCTTCCTTGCATGCGATGCACCACAGAAACCACAGAGCATCCTCCTGCTTCCCACCGCAAACCAGTCCCAAACCACCTGGGGGCATCGACAGATCCATAATCCTACATTATGGTACCTTGTGATGTAACTGCCCAAACCTGCCAGGCACCATCAGGAGCTCCAAAGCTCTCAGTGACGCTCTCTGCTCTGTTGGCACCAAAAAGACCCTCCCAAAATGCTCTTCCTCTTGTTCTTCTAGGGGCTGGGGTGAGCAAATAGAAAAACCAATTGAACCTGCAAACTCTTGCCCCAGATTTTAGGGATTTACAGCCTAAATCCCTCCTCTCCCACTGTTCCGTGCTGTAAAAGGAGCCAAAAGTACAAGGTCCTGCTGGCAGCTGTCTGTCCCAACTCCATCCTTTCCCCAGGAGGATGCCCAGGGAGTCCAGATGTGTAGGAAGGAAAACAAGTACCTGGCGTCCAATCTCAGCATCCCCATCCCAAGCACAGCCACTATTCCTCAAGCTTTGGTACCCAGCAGAGTCTGGCCCTGCATCCCTGGTCCATCAGTGAAAGCGAGCTCTGCCAGGCTCTCAGAGCCTCTCAGGTGAGCAAAGTCATAGAGCAAATTCTGCCTTTTCTTGTTCTATATTTATTTAAATACACACAATCATCTCCTGTTTGTTTCTCCTCCCGCAGCTCTTCTGGTTACCGGGTTACAGGAGTTCCCCCCTCTCGTTTTGCTTTTTCTCTTCTGAGTGACATCCCCGTGGGGTCCCTTAATGGCCCGAGCACATGGGGAGACGCATGCTCAGTCTCCAGAGCTGGGCTGGAAGGCAGAAACCTCTCCTGTGCCTGCAACACGTAACTGCTGCAGGCATTGGCATCGCTTTTGGCACAGCAGCACAACACAGCCCAGCCAGAGGAGAGGGCAAAGACCATGGAGGAAAGGAAAGCAGCTAACCTAGACCTCAGCTTGTCAAAGGGAGAGCCCCAGATTCTTATCCCACCATCCCCTTTCCATCCCCAGAGGTCATACGGTGACCCTGATGCCATTCATAGAGATCACAGCCCTGGCACCCAGGTGATGTGTCCAGAGCCACAAGAGGGTCTCATACACCACGGTGTGGCTCCTTGGGGAGGAGCATACACACAGGCCAAGTGGTAGGGCTCTTTACCCCCAAAATACAACATTAAAACTTCCTATTTCCCGAGCATAAGTCCCATAACCAAGTGAGAAATCATTGCAACCAGAACAGGGGAGAGATGGAGGGAGTCTATTTCCGTTAATAAAATCATTGTATCTACTTCATAGACACCTCTGTGTCCACAAGCAATCACTTCCATTCCACTTAATTGCTTTATCACCTCCTTATTACCTGTATGATGGCTGTGGATTTATTACTTTTTGATTCAAAGAGCTTAAAGTGCTCCAAGGGATGCGACCAGACCCATCACAACATCCAAGCCGTGATTTCCAGATCCTCTGAGCAGCTTCAGCCCAAGTTCTGTGGGTACCACAGCCTCAGAACACACACACACATATAGGCAGTATACGAAGCGCTCAGTCCCCCACATTAAACTCCTGCATCCAGATCCGGATCCGTCCACATGAAGAGTGTCCGCATCACGGGCTGCCGTTGCTCAAAGCTTGCACGGAGCTGCAGAGCCCCGTGACAAATCCACCCATGGCTTCGCTGTCAACAAGTGCAGGCAATTGAGCACCACAGGCCTCATGGCTAAATTAGCATTTTGTGTATCTCACATTGCAAACGAACAGGAAGCGTGAGTCAGTGCAGAGCTCCACGAGCCCTCCCCCCGCTGGCAGTGCTATTTGCTACAAGATTAAAGTAGAAATTGTTCCTTCCAGGTCCAGAGCCCGTTTGTCTTATTAGACAACCCCACATTAGCAATTCAACCCCACATCTCCCCATTTCCTTCTGGCTTGATGCACACATTCACTTTGTACAACAGGGTAAAGCTCGGGCAAGGCAGAGCCCTGCCCAGGAGCCTTTGCACTCTTCTTTCATCCCACAGCAGCACATGGAGCACAGGAGCAGGCAGCTCGGCTCCTCCAGCCCCAGTGGGACCAAAAGAAGCTGAAGAAAGCGTCTGAGGGTGAACAGCGCAGGAGCCAGCCTGGGCTCCAGCTCCCTGGTGATGCTGAATCCTCAGGGGTTTGGTTTCATGAGCACTGTGTCTGCACACACAGGACCCTGCGGTGCCAAGCACCAGGGCTATGAGCACAGCATCTGCTGGGGAGCGGCAGCAACAAGACCAGAAAGATTAATTCAAGGAGCACAGGAGCAGAGTGGGCCCTTGGTTGGTGGCTGGCGCAGGGCAGGACCCACTGGACCAGACACATCCTAACCTGGCTCACAGCAGAGCCACATCCCCACAGCGAGGGGAAGGACAGGCAGGCTCCCTACGCCCCATCAAAGCCAGACCAGAGCACAGCCATCCATCTGCAGTGGGTTTAGTCTATTGAGTACGTGTGCAATCAGAGTGCAAATCAGCTCACAGGATCCCTTGCAGCACAACATACCAACCCCATCTCTCCTCAGGCCACAGCTCTGCTCCCCATCCCCACGTCCTTGGTCAAGGGTCTCCCAGGTCACTCCATTCCCTTCCTCCAAAGGTGGATTCAGCTCCCCACTGGAAGCAAACCACTTACACCAGTGACCTGCACCAAAGCACGGGCTGGGCACAACACTCTGCTTGCAGCCCCATCCAGCCTGACCCTTCCCAGCAGGGACAGGCTCAGGAGCACCCAGTGCTCTTCCCAGCCTCTCAGCCATGAACAGCCTCAGAAAGAGGGGTGAAGCCAAACCAGAGCCTGCAGAGCCAAGGTCTCCAACCCTGCCGGGAAATTCCTGACCCAGCTATCTCCAGGGCTATTTATGGATTACAACATTAAACTCTATCTTCCTTGAAGGAGCTATATGCTGAGGAGGAGCAGGTTTCCCAGAGCACGCAGCCCTTCCCCAGCAAGGACATGACCCTTCTCTTCCTTATCACGGTGCTGGGTTTGTGAGCAGCTGGGGAGCACACGCAGATCATTTAGAAGCAGAATCATCCCTGGTGCTCAAGAAATCAAGCCACTGGGACTGCCTCTGTTGGAAGGGAGAAGCGATCCCTCACCGGGAGGTCTCATCAGTCCCGCTGGGGCTTTCGGAGGCTGTGCACACCGGGGTACCCTGGGAATCACACAGCTTTTAATGGCAGGGTGCTGCTGCACACAGGGATAGCACCAGGCTCGTGGTGCCTGCCAGCCAACAGCGAAAAAGCTTAAACCTAAACAGATCATTAAAGCAAAAAGAGAGCAATTCACTTGTCACAGCCTCAGGCTCTGCTCACGGAGCCAATAGCCAACCTTCTGCTATCACCTGCCTAAGAAGGGGAATGGAACTCCTTCTGACACCAGCGCAGGTCTCCACACCTTAGCTACTCCTCTATTCACAGCCATTAGGTACCGCTTATCCCTGCAGCCACGCTCAATGACCAGACTTACCCCTCAGCTGTCCCTTGGGTCCCAGTTTCAGCAACCGGCATCACGAGGGAGGCCAGAAAGCCAAGTGGGTCTTGGCCAGCTCTAATTCTACCACGAGGACTCTTCTTAGTCCCTATGAATCCCAGTGCTCCATCACAGCCTCGGTCCTGCCAGTGCACCCTCCTGCAGGCAGCAGCAGCCCTCCTTCCTCCAGCCCAGGGGACAGAAAAGCCCATCTCCAGCTAAAGCAGGGCTTAAAAGTCCTTTGTCCTCTTCTTGTTGCCCAATGTGTTTTTTTTTCCTGGGGCTCCTCCTCCCACATGGGACCAAAGTCACCCTCGAACCCCTGGGAACAGGCCCAAACCCTCCCCTTGGTAGCTGTAAGCAGGACAAGGCTACCTGCGCCCAGCTCCTGTCAGGATGAGCAGGGAGATGCTCTCAAGGCAGAGCTCGTTACACTCCAGAATCCTTCACAGACAGGAGCATGCCTGGCAGCCCACAGCACGCGATCCTGGCTGTACCCCAGTCCCTCACCCCAGGCTGTTATAACCCTCCACCACCTGTGTCAGCGCCCACTATTTCTCAGGCTCATGTCAAAAAGGCTCCTAGCTCTGACAAAGATCTGCTGGCAAAATCCTCCCTCGGCACGGCCCCGGCTGCTGAGAGCAGCTTGGAGAAGAAACTTCCGTGTGCTCCAGGCCCCTGCAGAACACTCCCCTCTGCTGCAAGCAGAGCACAACAGGGAGACACGGGAGGGGGAAGTCTTCCCACTGCTCCAGAACACAAAGGCTCACAGAAATCATCCCCAAGAGGCTGCTGAGCCCGACTGCCAGACCAGGACAAAGAGCAGGATGTCTCCTGCATTAAAAGACAGGAGGTGAACAGAAGGGGAACAAACATCTTCTGTGGGCTCCCACCGGGCTCTCTGCTCCTCCGTGGACTCAGAAGTGATGGCGACGACTGCAAATGAGCCAGGAAGGGCAGCCCTGGACCTGCCTGTAAACAGGGGCAGGAGGACCCTGCAGCACCCTGCAGACCCAGTGACAACATGTCAGGTGGAAATTAGCATCAGTAAATGCCAACTAATCCAAAAGGGAGAGAAATCACCTTCCTGCAGAGGCTGTGCACTCAGAAAAGAGCCAAAGTCACAGCAGACAATACTACAGAGCCAGCAGCTGACTGTCAGTGGTGGCCAAAGCCCAAAGCGTTAGAAGAGGCTGTGAGAGCACAGATAAACCCACCGCAGAGCCACACACGCTCTGGTTCCCCTCTTCAGAGATGATGAGGCACAGAGAAGGGTAATGGAGACAACGGTGGGGTTATAAAGTGTTTTGTACAAGGAGAGACCAAATAGATGAGGAGGAGTCTTTAGCCTGGAAAGAGACACGATGAAAAGCAGGCGAAATCAGAGCAGACGACCAGGGAGCAAGTGCATCGCAAGAGCTGTGGGAGCCCAGGGAAATCACAGGGCAGCGGGCTCAAAGGAAAAGCAGCACGTTTTCTCATGGAGCAGCTGCATCAGAGAGCTCACATCCCCTTGCGGAGGCAGAAAGTACCAACACCTTCAAGAGGGAGCGGGCAAATCCCAGGGGAAGCATCCATCCACACCTTGGAAGCACACTGCCAGGATCCTGATCCGACGGGCTGCAGAGCTACAGCCCCGGGACGGCTTGCTCTGCACTCTCTGTCCCTGTCACCAGGGACACCAGAGGAGCCTGTGCTGGGCCCTAGTGTGGCTCTTGGCCTGCGTTCATTCCCAAGAATGAATGAGATGTTCCACCCTCCGGCCCAGCTTGGCATGGGTGCAAAAGAAACGCTAACGGGCTCCAAAACAAATGGCACGCAGCACTTGGGAACCAGGCACTGGGGTCAGGGCGAGGGCTCCGATGGAGGACTGGGAGCATTCAAATAGATGCTGTAAATATTCTTGCAGGGCAGAAGGAGCCCTGAGCACAGGCACTGAGCCCACTCTGCTGTTCTGCAGCCAAGGCTGACACAGCCAGAGCCCAGAGGCAGTTTGCACGGAGGACATTGGGCCTGTCACGGTCCTTCATTAAAGAGAACAGAAGAGGGGGGGTCCCAAAACCTGTCCCCGCTGCCCCAGGTGTGCTGGGGGTGCTTTCCTGGGGCAGTTCTAGCAGCACAACCTGATGACAGCCCCGTCGAGCCCTGGGTCACAGCCGCAGGCTTCCCTCTCCTCATCAACCGAGGAAAACCAGAGCACAATTCCCTATCTCTGCTGTGCTCTGAAGATGCAGGGTGCTTGTCCCTGAAGTTTTATGGTTCCCTATTGTGGCTTCTCCTGGAACAGTGAGGCCAGGATCCCCACGGGCAGCCAGAGCAACAGCTGCAATGCACTAGGCTGACTTTTGGGAAGCCCATAAATGTCTGTAGTGTTGCCTGGATGAAGTGGTTATTAATCAGCTGCACGGCCGAGTTCAGTGCAAGCTCTGCCAGAGAAGCATCTTCCCACTCATTTCCAGAGAATGGAAAACTTAAGAGACAACAACAGGTTCTGAGCTGCAGGGACTGGCCCTGTGCTGAACTGAGACGGTCCATCTGGTGCATCTAATGAGTGGCAGGAGAAGCGATGGGAGATCCCATCCTGGCCCTGAGGTGCTCACGCTGAGCAAGAATCCAGGTTAACCAATGCTTTTTTCTTATCTTTCATTTTTAACCCTGCTGCCACTGCTTCACCTCTGGCTGTGATTGCTACACCAGAAAGCACAACCTGTCCTGGCTCCCACACTGAGACATCCCCTATCAAACCTACCCGGACATGGATAACCACGGTCAGAGCTTCCCTGCCTGCAGCACTCACAGCTCCCTCTGGTTGCTGCTCTAAGACCCCATCCTCGGCTTCCCAAACACTGGAGCAGATGCTCCAGCTGGGACCCACCTCCCCTCCACATCCCACTCCCGAATCCATGGCAAGGCGCCCAAACCCACCCTGCTCAGCACAGGACATCTACTGCTTGCTCCAAGTACGAACAGCAGCGCTGAAGCCAAGCAGAGAGGTGCAGCCTAACAGACAGGGGACAGACCTCCCATAATAGCATCAAAAGCAGACGTGAGGAAAGTCACATACGTCTAATACAAAGATGGGATCTTCCCAAGCAGCGCCTCCAGGTATCCTCGTGCATGCCACCTTCTTTCATCTTCCTCTTCTTAAATAAGCCATAGTAGCAGGAGGTAGCGGATGGAAAATCCAGGTCTCCTCTCGCACGTCCCTGCTTCTCCCGCAGGCCCCTTCCTTGTGCAGGGTATTTTTGCATGAGCACTTCCATATGGCCCCTCATCCATCACTGCTTCTTCCCAGAGTGCCCTTACATGGGCAAGGCAGGGGAAGAGGAGCTGCTGGCCGGAGGAAATCCTGTATTCCCTAAGTGACGGGCCAGCGCCTTGTACAAACAGTGACCGATTTCCCACGAGGTAGGAAAGTAAAATTGAGGTTATTTGTACCCTCTGGGTGCCAGAAACGTGTATTTGCTCTCCAAACAGACTTTCAATTGCTTCTACTGTTAACTCCTTCCTTTCCGACTGGAAGGGACTTTCGGGACCATTGTCCCCTTACAAGGACAGAAGAAAGCACGCAGACATCCGCACCTCCCCTCCACACTCAGGCAACTGATAGGATGTAATTTGCCTTCAACAGCTTTTGAGCCATCTCTAGATTTGTTAAGCATGAGGATAACTGAGGCGTCCACTTCTTTTAACGGGGCCAACCCAGCTGAAGTCCTCTTGAGCACACAGCAAAACGTACACGGGATGTGCTACACATCTTTGCTGCTCAGATTCACCCTGGCTCCCATACCCTTCGCACACGCCTCAGGTGACAGGCAGCTATGGGCAAAGCTGCAGAGTCCTGGTGGCTCCAGCCAGCTTGTTGAACATCTCTGGAAGGGCAGCAAAGGGGCTGAACACAGAGGAAGGCAAGGCAAGCCACAGGAAACAACGGCATTTCAACCTCTCTGGAGCCAGAGGGGGTTAGAAACACATTGAGCTGTATAATAACAACTAGAAAACAAAGCTCTTCCCTCCAGATCGAAAGGGACAGGCGGGAAGACCTTTGGACAAGGATTTTGTTGTTGTGCTGAGATGAGGTTAAATGACCCTGAGCAGTTCTGCAGTATAAGGAGCAATAGCTGCTGCCTGAGCTCAGCGACTCAGCCTTGTCCCATAACGCTAGAGGCTGAGCCCTCCACAACTGCCATCTCCAGCCTGTCTCTGACCCCCCAGAGATGTTCGGTGATGTTCAAGGACATCGTTTCTGCAAACACACCAAGTACAGCTGCAAAATGGGGTTTGCTGAAGGCACTGGGGCTCTGCAGCCACCTTGGCATGACCAAGGCAACCAAGTGGTGTTCTCAGGAGTGAGGTGGGCCTGGCTCCTGAGGCACTGTTCCGTGGCACAGGACTGCAGGGAAACAATGAGGGATTTAATCCCAAGAACCAATATTCAAGGATTTTATCAATTACCCAGTCAGTGGCAATGTACTGGAAGTTATGGAGTGCACTGAATACACCGTTCCTTCTTTTTCCATCTGGTCTTTTAGGAATAAAAGATGGTGTCCCTAAAGCACAGCAAGATGCCAACGTGGAGAACGCCAGTTGACCAGCACAGGGCACAAACCCAAGCAAGGTCCTTATCTGCCAAGAAGAAACTGATATATGCACTTCATTGCCTTGTTTAAGCTGATGTTTGATGAGTGTGACAGACAGAAGAGCCACACTAGCCAATATAACCAGATCAATCCTAATACAAAGGGGTTATCGGGAAAAGCTGGGATACTTCAGCAACTTCACTTCTAGAGCTCTCCCTTGCCCAGGACACTGTAAGCCTGACACAAAACAAGGCCAAAGCTGCCGTGTGCCTGTGCAAAGGCGGCTTTCTCACCTCTGCACGTTTGAGTCCTCTGGCTTTGGGGTGGCTTCAGGGCTCCTCCACAACCCTGCCTCACCCGTGGGCCCCAGCCCGGGCAGGCACCACAGCGGCGCTGCGCCTGGGAACAGCTCGGGATCTCCGAGCATCCCCTGTGCCCAGGCACCAACCGCTCCGTTCCCAGGGCCGCGGTGTCCGCAGGGGCGTTCGCGGGGACCCCTGCGAGCGGTGCGGAAACTTTCTACTGGCCTCGGGCACGGTTACAGCAGGGGGGACCGGGGCAGGGTCTTGCCGGCGGGTCCCGGCCCCCCCCGAGAGGGGACGGCGGGGGAAAGGGGCTCCCCTCGGCCCTGCCGGGGGGCTCCGCGATCCCGCAGCTCCCCAGGACGGCGGCACATGGAGCCCCCCCTCACACCCCACCGCGAACCCCACGGTCCGCGCCCCGCCGGCGGGTACCTGTGAGCGCTGCCATCGTCGTAGAGGAAGGAACGGTTGGTGTAGCACTCGGTACAGACGGCAGCCCCGCCGGCCGCCCTGCCCTCCGCCGGCCCCGCCGGCTTGTAGATCCCCTGCAGGCTCCGCTCTTCGCCCGAGAACGGCATCAGCGAAGCGGCGCCGGTGCGCGGGGAGCCGAGGCGGAGCAGAGCGCCCCGCGCTGCCGAGGGCGCCGGCCGGGGGCTGCCGCCTGCGGGCAGAGCCGCCACCACCACCGCCGCCGTCCGGGTCCCGCTCCCGGCCGCCCATCACGGCGCGCCCCGCCGCAGCCCGCGGCCCCGCATGCCGGGGACGAGGCGGGCGTGCGGCAGCAGCAGGTGCCGGGCCGGTGCCGTCCCTACGCGGCCCCGCTGCCCTCCTCCGCCCCCCGCCCGCCGCGCTGCCCGACGGGGCTGCCCATGGCGCCGAGCCGCGGACCCGCACCCTCCGCTCCCGCACCCCCCGCGCCGCCGCTGCCCCACGGCGCCCCCTGGCGACCGTGCCGGCACCTCCCGCCGCCGCCCCCCGGCACCGGCTCCGCGTCCCCCGGGCAACAGCCAATGAAGCGGTCCCAGGGGAGCATCCCGCACCGCCGGCCCCTGCCCACCCCGCGGGGGGGACCTCGTGTCCTTCTATTTGCTTCTATTTGCTTCTATTTACTTCTATTTGCTTCTATTTACTTCTATGTATTCTCTCCCATTACTGTTATCATTTCCTTTTCTACCCGCCGTACAAATATTTGCGCTGAGCTCCGCTGCGCCCCGGGGCTGTCTCAACCCAAAGCAAACAGACCCGCCAAGCCCCGGCCTGCTGGGGCATGCCTGTGCCGTGCTGCGCGGCCGGGGCCGGGAAGCATTGATCTTCCCGGGGGGACGCTGCTGCAATAACACAGCCCCACCCCGGGGACAGCAGGGACAGGCTGGAAATGAGCCGGCTGCCTCTGGGAAAGGGTTAAGGAGATGGAGCCTAAGGTGGTGCCTCCAGGTTCAGGCCCATGGGTACTAGGGGGTGCCATCCATAACGGTGTGGCCAAGTCCAAAGTGCTCCAGAGCTGTGTCCCACCACATGAGGAGCCCAATGCAAACACAGCAGCTTCCACTCACCCCAGCTCTGGCCCTCTCCTCACCTCTTTTGCTTCTTTCTTTATTCCTCTTCCAGAGCCCACGCTGCTGCACAGGCGCTGGGGAGCTCATGGTGCAGATTCCTGGGACCCCAGGCTTGGAGAAAGCAGAAATGCCCAGTGAGAACCACTTAGTAGGAAGGAAACGCTCTCACACAGACACAGCCAGCCCTGTGCCTTGTGCAACGCTCCCCGGCCACCTCAGCCACCCAAAGCACCAAAGCCGCTTCAGTCAGACCCCTGCGGAGGGTGACAACATCCAGGCCAGCAGCTCCCTGCTGCCTGAGGGGTGCTTTCATAGAGTCTTAAATGGTTTTGGTTAGAAGGGACCTTAAAGCTCCTCCAGCTCCAACCCCTGCCATGGGCAGGGACACCTTCCACTAGAGCAGCTTGCTCCAAGCCCCTGTGTCCAACCTGGCCTTGAGCACTGCCAGGGATGGGGCAGCCACAGCTTCTCTGGGCACCCTGTGCCAGCGCCTCAGCACCCTCACAGGGAAGAGCTTCTGCCTAAGAGCTCATCTCAGCCTCCCCTCTGGCAGGTTAAAGCCATTCCCTTTGTCCTGTCCCTACAGGTCCTTGTCCCAAGCCCCTCTCCAGGTTTCCTGGAGCCCCTTCAGGCACTGGAGCTGCTCTCAGTTCTCCCCTTCAGGAGCCTTCTCTTCCCCAGGCTGACCCAGCCCAGCTCTCTCAGCCTGGCTCCCTGCTTCTCTCCAGCAGCTCCTGCCCCCCTCCTCTCCCCGTGCTACCCCTCCTTGCTCTCCTGTGAGCCCCAGCCCTCGTGTGATGCATCCACACATGGTACCCGTTGGCTGCCGCAGGCTCCAGCTCCAGCGGGAAGCTCCCACTCAGCTGCGCTGGGCTTTACGCTTCTCACTAGGACCAGAGACTTTGTTTCTCCCGCAGCACCCCTTCCTCCTCCTCTCTCTCCATATGGACTCTCCTACACTAGGAGTCATTTGAGAGAAAAGCAATTAATCCTCCCCGTGCAATCCACCCGTGTGATGCTTCCCGACCCATCATGCTTCTAAGTAGGCACGTTATTCTTCATTCACTAATTGCCTCACATTATCGGGTGTGAAACGTTACCGTGCAGCTCAGTGAGGAGAAGGGTGGGTGGCACAGCGGCGTATTGACATGCGAGGTGATAACACAGGCGTGGGGGAGGAATGATTTAGAATGGCTACGGGAGGGGGGTGGTGATGCTGGGAAACGAGAAATGAGAAATGAGAGAGCCAGAAGAAGAGAGCATCCACATGGCAGCACTGCACGCTGAGAGCCTGGAGGGGGGAGACGGGGGGGTGCTGAGGCCGCTTGGGCACAGGGACAAGCTGCCCCAGCGGGATCCCACCTGAGGAAGGAGAGCCCATGTCCCGGCTCCTGCACGGAGCAGTTCTGGAGCCCCTGCTCCCTCTCCCGCTGTCCAGGTACAGCGCATCGCTTCCCAACCTGCGCTGAAGCGGAAAGCAGAACATTTTCCTTCCTGTCTTCCCCACTGGTTGTTGTTTTCTTGGCCAGGTATTAAACTCCAGAAGGTGTTGCAGGGCACAGTGTGCGTCGCGAACCGGAGAGCAGGCAGGGGACGGGAGTTATTTACAGTTCGGTGTTGACTGTCCCGGAGCAGGGTCAGCTCCCCGCTGAGGCTGCTTGTTCTGCCCCTGCACAGTCTGATTTTGCCCTCAGCTCGAGGCGGGGCAGCGCTCTCAGCAAAGGCACCATTCAGCATCTGGGGGCCCAGGTCTGGCTGAGCCCTCCCCACCTCCAGCTGCAGCACTCCCCAGCGTGCCATCGATGCTGCAAGTCTTCATTTCCCAACAGTCCTCCTATCAACGAAACACAAAATTAACCAGGGCTTCACTGCGACACCAAACCTCAACCTCCTCCTGACATCCTGAGCCCCACGGCTCTGCTGGGGAGCCCCTTCAGCATCCAGCATTCCCCACTGCACCCCAGAGCAAGAGCACACGCGTCCCATGGGGCACACCAGGGAAGGGGCGCATCCAGGGATGCCGGGTGCTGTTTGCATGGCTGTGTACTGCGTGCTGTGTGTGCACACACGAGTTCTCCATAGCAGAGCCAGGCTGGGGAAGCAATGAGGGGCTCCTGGGAAAGGCAAACCCCAGCCAGAGGCCCCCCCCCAAAGGCTGAGCACAGCAGAAGGCACAGCCACCACCACCATGGCCCCGGGTGCCAGGAGGGGCCTGGCACGGGGCAGCAGGGCTGAGCACTGCAGGTTCTGTCTGGAGCACAATAAATAAACCTGAGGGAGGCAGCGGGGGATGAGTCAGAGGCAAGAGGCAGAGAAAGGCATCCCTGGGGGAGCGCCTTACCCCGGTCCAGCACCGTGCTCCGGAGTCATCAGGATTCCTGCTGGAGCGCGTCCTCATCCTGCTCCAGCTCCCCCATAACCCCCGACAGGAGGGCAATGGGGAATGGCTGGGGGGCTGTGGCGCCCTCCCCACCCCTTTGGCACACCCAGCTCCATGCAACGGGAGTGGAGCTGGATCCATCCAGCACCGTGTGTCCCAAAGAGCATGGGCTGGGGCACTGCATGGACCCCAGGACCTGTTTCCCTCCACAGCCTTGGGCAAGCTTTGCCTTTTGGGGTGCATCTCCCATACACCCCCCTCAGCTGCAGAAGAAACACCCCGGCTTTCTGCTCAGTGCCCATGGAGCCAGGCACAGAACCTGCTCCCGACTGCAAACATTGCCAGAGCACGGACTGAATGAATCACAGCAGGGCTTGATTCAGGGCTCAGATGCTCTGGGGGTTGTCTGTGTCAAACGAGTCTCATGCGCAATCTGGGTTTGCCAAGCACAAACAGAGCCTGTCTCTAACAGCAGGGAACAAAAGGGCAAGGCAAAGGAACCTGCACGGCACGCTCTGAAATGAGTAACAAAGGGAAAGCTTCTGGTTCACTGCAAACTAGGGGTGGGTTGGCATCTCAGCGGGGAGATCACTGCTCAGGAACCAGCTCAGCCCAAGGCCTGGATTCGCATCACCTTGACCCAGCACAAGCTCATGTATTCCCCATTCAGCTTACAGAATCATAGAGCAGTTAGGGTTGGAAAGGACCTTAAGATCATCCAGTTCCAACCCCCCTGCCATGGGCAGGGACACCTCACACTAAACCAGGTCACCCAAGGCTCTGTCCAACCTGGCCTTGAACACTGCCAGGGATGGAGCATTCACAACCTCCCTGGGCAACCCATTCCAGTGCCTCACCACCCTAACAGGAAAGAATTTCCTCCTTATATCCAATCTAAACTTCCCCTGTTTGAGTTTTAACCCGTTACCCCTTGTCCTATCACTACAGTCCCTAATGAAGAGTCCCTCCTCAGCATCCCTATAGCCCCCCTTCAGACACTGGAAGGCTGCTATGAGGTCTCCACTTCTATTTAGTTTGGTATTTCTGAGGCTGAACGCAGCACTTCCAGAATGCACGGAGGGTTTAAGCTGTCTTTGTCAGGGAATACAGCGGTAGTTAGTTGTCAAAGCTGCCATTAAACTCAAGGAGTAATAATCAAACAGACCCATACAGAAAGATAGATCTCTGCAGCTCCGAGACTGGTGTATGCAAAGCACAAATGAATTCTAGGAACTTGGCTATAAAAACACGGGTTTAACCCAGTCAATGGAGCCATTAAATAGGAAGAAAAGACACCCTCATTTGTGCACCAGGAGCAGCTAATCTGTTCGGTGTGTCAGCATGCCACCTTGGTGGCTTGTTTTTAAGGTTTCTCCTCCTGTTTAACACCCAAAGGGATGTTTAATATCGAAAGATAAATGAAGCACACACTGTGTAACGCCTATAAAGCTTTATCTTCCATCACCTCCCAAGCCTGGTGGGGAATGTAAGGTGACGAATCGCCTGCAAGAGCTGAATCATCTTCCTCAGCACAAACATTGCTCTTAGGTGACTAAGACCAAGCACAATTGTCTCCATTTATTTATCACAGCCCCTGCTCTTATTGAAAACCAGACAAATCCTTCCCAGCCCTCGCACCATCAGCCTGTAGGTGCAGGTGAAGCCCTGCAAAAGGCAGGGTGCAAACAGGGGGGACCCTTTGGGCAGGGTCTGAAACACTGTGGGTACCTGTGAATGCTCTGTGGTCCCAGGAGCATCCCAGTGGCTTTCCATCCAAAGGGATGCTTTGTGACAAGGGATACCTCCAACCCTTAAAGTAAGAGAAGTGGCTACATGAGGGCACTGGGAAAGTCTTCTGGGAAGAGTCCGTGGTGCAGACACCTGCCAATGGGCGAGCTACACAGGCAGGATGTGGCATGGCCCTGGAGCAGGAGTGAAGAGCTGAAAGCCTGGCTGTGGGAACCAACTGGCTTTAGGGAAGAGCCTGTGAGCAGGGGACAGAGAGGGGTATCCACCCTGCAGGGAGGGACAGAGGGAGAGATGGAGCAACCACATGGACACGTGGGGCAGGCAGAGTTCCTGCTTCCATAATGGAGTAAATTTATGTTAGAAAAGTCAATTTTCACTGGTTTTCCCAATAAATCCAGCTGCTCACCCTCGCCGTCATCCGGGAACACTGCGGCATCCAAAGACTTCGCCTCTTCATGAAGTGGAGCAGAGCAGAATCAAGACAAGCCAGGCTCTGCTTCCCTCTTCCCAGCACTGGCAGGGAAGCCAGGAGACTTTAAGAACCTGTCCTCTCCAAAACATCCACCCCAAGCATCCTCCAGTCTAAACACACACTGCTCGTATGGTAGGTCAGGTTGGCTGCAGCTTTATGGGTACATCCCTGCTTCCATAATGGGGTTTGCTTGGACATAAATTTAAGGAAAAGAGGAAAATGTCTCAGATAAAGCAAACAATAGCCCTAGGGCTCAGGAAAAGCTGCTTTCCCAGTTGTTTCCCTAATTTACACCCACAAGATCTGTTGGGGTTTAAGTGAGCTGTAGGAACATCACTCCTTTCCCCAGACTGACCTGGCTTCAGCCACTCCAGGGTCCTGAATGCATTCCTCTTCTGGAAACCCTTTAATCTCACTGGGAATGGGGTTTTCCCTGAAGGGTTTGACTGTACCCACCTAAAAAGCGGGATAAGGTCAGACAGAAGCTGCTGTCCATTACATTGGACTGAAGCCAGGGTTTTAGAGGGGATGGAGGGATCATCCCCAGGCAACTCCCTGCAGCCGAGGGGTTTGTGGCATTCCCACATGAGCTATTTGACCTTCCAGCAGTGTTTCCATTTCTCATCCTCAGCTTTCTCCCAGTGGAACTCAGCCAGGCTCCTCATCCATGAGCTGATGGTGCCCTGCCTGCAGTGGGATATTGCTCATCCCATGCACACGGTATCAGCAATGTCTGAAGTTCCTGCTGCCACCACAAAGCCGTGCTAAAGAAATGACTTCACCAGTACTGCAAGCACCACGCTGGGCACAACTGCGACAGGGACGATGCACATGTGGCTTTCATTACCCTATTGGCACTCTAAACACAGAGGTTTTAACGTAGGGCCTTTCAAATGCTTGTATTTATTTGCTTATTTAATGGTTTAGCTGGAGATGGAGCATCTTCAAAGGGGGGTTTTTGCCCAGAATGAGTGTCTAGGGCTGTAGAGCTGTGTTGTACGTGACAAATACTGCCCTATTAGCTCTTCCTTTCAGAGAACACATTTGACTGACACTTCCCGTGCTGACAGCTTGCCCAGCTTCAAAGCACAACTTCCAGTGACTGTGGGGCTGGTCCAGCTGAAGCTGCAGCCCAGCTGACACACGGGCCCTAGGAAAGGGCTTTGGCCCCGGTTTTGGGGAGTCTAAAGCAGAGCCCCACGTTGGCACTTGCCCACGGCCCATGTTTAGGCTGGCTTTGCAAGCTGTAACCACACTGTGGGGACCTGGTTTCTGCTGTGATCAATGAGATTTCCCATCAGGTCCCACACTGCCACAGACCCAGGGGCAGGCACTGGAAGAGCTGAGGGGCTCAGGGCTGGGGACTTAACCCCCTTGGTCACACCAGAAATCAAAGCTCTGCTCCACCTGCCCTAAGGATGCTTCAGGGAGGGTTGCAATGGTCAGAGCATCGCACCCTTGCAAGGCACACAGCTAAAGCAAACCGCAGCGATGCCGCATTCCCCTCACACTCTTTCACCTAAGGGTGCAGTAACAGAACTGCTACGAGAAACCTTTCCAACCCTGATAAACACACCATGACCTCTGTGCTCCTGCATGGAGGCTGAAGGTCCTGTCCTTGTGCTGGTGCAGGCTGACACCTCCTGCCCCAATTTGCCCATCAAACAGCATCGTTCCCATCCTCTGTCCCCTCCAGGGACCCACAAGCCCCGTTCCCCCCCTCCCCTGCTCACAGAGCTGCTGCCAAACCCAGCCCTCACCCCTGCTGACACCTCCATCCTGTTCGTGGTGTCTTTGGCACTTCCCCCTCCAGCACTTCCAGCCCCCTGCGGCTCCCCAGCCCAGTCAGCTCCAGCCCAGCCGTGGCTGTGCCAACATTAACACAGGGATGCTCTGGAGCAGCCGAGGCCACCACTGAAGGCAGGAGTGCCCCAGGACACGCAGCCACCACAAAAGCACAAATACACAGGGTCATTTAAAACCGTTATTACAGAGAGAAAGCAAAGGAACACCCAATGCAGCTTGTTACAGCCTGGCTGGAAGGGGCAAGAGGTGGTGGGACACATCAGAATATCCCCAGCCTCGTGGCCATACACCATCAGCTCCCACTGCACAGCCCCTTGTCCCTGCCTTGCTCCCAGGGGCTCATTGAAAGCACACCTCTGCTTCCATCAGAGACAGCCTGGCCCAGCAGTGCCCATGGGCTTAGGGTGTTCTGCAATTGGGAACCCCCACAAGAGAAGCCCACAGGTTCACACCCCAAACCTCCACCCTGGGAGACACAGAGTGCTCACTCAGCGAAGGGGTCAACCGCCGTGGACCAGGGAGCCAAGCCCACTGGCACAGCTGTAAGAAACAGCAACGACCTGGCAGACCTAGCACAGATTCACAAGGGTACCAAAGGACCCCTTTCACCAGTGAGCCTGAGCAGCTGCTGCGCTTCTGTGCTTCTGAGACACCCAGCCCCAGGTGCTAGAAATTAATAGAGGGAAAGGCTCAGGTTTTGTTTGCTTTGTGTTTTATGCAGCTGCAACACGATCATCCCCTTGGATCAGCTTTCCTCCCACACGCAGCTAAAGGGGAAGCCACGGTCTCTGGGCACTGGGCAGTAACTGGATCCTGCAGATCCAGATACAAGACACTGCCCCAAAAGCCTCTGCCAGGGAGAAATTGCCTCTGGTGTTGACACAGACCCTGCTGCAGGGAGAACTCCCACCACCATGCAGGTAAGTGATTTGGATCGTTACTCAGGGGGCTAGCATGAGGCTTCTATGATTCAAACTGTGCCAAGAACTCAGGCCAGGTACCAAAGGCTCACCTTTGAGGACACATTTTAACATTACAGATCTGCGTTAGCATCTCAAGCCATCAGTAGCAGGTTAAAAACAGTCAGAAAACGTTAATAGTGAGATATTCCTCAGTATTTCTACACATGGATGCACAAAAAGCCTCCTAAACTAGAGTGATGTCCTTCTCGGCTTGGGATCCTGCTGCACCACAAGAAGCAGGGCTGCTGTGGTTTCTAGGAAGAGAGCCTTGCACTAATGATACAGAGACCACGGTCTAAAAGTTGTGATTGTTTTGCATGGATATGTTCTAAATGAAGGGAAGCTTCTGTATTGTAGGAGCAAGAGAATCCAGTGTGTGTGTCTTCTCCTCCCCAGCTGACCCTCTGCAGGCTGCGGACTCACCAGTGGTGCTTCATTCTCTTTAATGTCTTGCTTTTCCACGTGCTGCTTTTTGGAGCAGATTTACTGGAGGAATACTTCCTGCGGTCATTGCCTCTTTCGTACACGGATGCGAAGGCTCTGGAAATCAGGGAGCGGGCCAGGCAGCTCGATACAGAGCCTCTGAAAGCCAATCTCTCTTACACCATCAACAGCGCAGCAACGTGCTCCGATCAAGAGGTATTCCTGCTCGTTCTGGTCTTCAGCAGCCCAGAAAACAGGACAAGACGCAACGTGATCAGGCAGACATGGGGCAACGTGACAGACACCAGAGATCACACTGTCCTCACTCTGTTTGCTTTAGGAAAGGCAGCTTCAGTAACCACCCAGCTGGAGATCAATGAGGAGTCTCAAGAGCACAGAGACATTATTGAAGGCAGTTTCATCGATTCTCCTGGCACACAGACACAGAAGATGTTGATGAGTGTGGAGTGGACAGTGACTTTCTGCTCCCATGCACAGTATATCCTTAAAGCAGATGAAGACATGTTCGTTGGTGTTCCCAGTCTGGCTGAATACTTGCTTAGCCTAACACAACTCGAGGACATCTACATTGGAAAGGTCATTCATCAAGGAGTGCCCGACAGAGACCCTCAGAGCCCTGGCTTTGTTCCCATCCATCAATACCCAGAGGAGCTTTACCCAGATTACTGTGAAGGGAGCGCCTTCATCATGTCACAGGATGCTGCTCGCAAGGTGTTTGTGGCCTCCAAGGAGGTGGCAGGGTCAGTGCCCCCCGATGTCTTTGTTGGGATCTGTGCTAAAAGAGCTGGCATCACTCCCATTCACAGCTCCCGGTTTTCTGGGGAGAAGCACATCAGCTACAATCGATGCTGCTATAAATTCATTTTCACCTCTTCCAACATGGAAGAGGACGAGTTATTTAAAGACTGGAAGGAAACAAGCGATGGGAAAGATTGCTCTTTACTGGAAACTTACTACAGTCTGGTGTCCTGCAAGGTTTTGACCTATATTGATAAGTTCAAACAGTTTAACTTGGATGGAATAAAAAATGAGGTGCTTCATTTTGTCAACTAAGACTTAATGTTTGTGTAGAAAGACTGAATTTCCTTTTACCAGCTGTTTTTATCCTTTAACATCAGGAATAACAATGTCCTCTCAAGGTTAGGTCTCTTTCCTTCCACAGCAGATGAACTCCCAATGCTATAGTGTGTTAGAGCAGCAGAGCTGGATGTACCCTTAACTACTCAAGTACCTACAAGTGCATGAATACAAGTAAAACAGAATATTCCAAGAAACTTTGTGTCCAGTGTTTTCAGGCTTTTGAAGTTCTCTACTTTATGCCAACGCTCCTTTTGCACCTGAGGCATCATCTACCCCAAAGTCTTTTGTACCAAAGGGGAATCTTCCTGCCCACAAAAGGGAGCTACTTCTGAGCAGCCCATTTTACAGCACCGGTGGAACTAGTTTACAGTGGGAATAGACATCAAACCATCACGGGAATTGCTCAGGTGAGCAGCCCAGGGAGATCATAGGCAAGAAATCTAACTCACCTGCTAGAGAATCCTGTATTTCTGTCAGTGATGGCATCAGAGGAACACTGACACAAGTAGCTCAGTGCCACAGTTACGCTGGAGAAGAGTATAGGCAGTGAAGTCAGAACACATTCCCCAACACAGTGGTAACAACACTATCCGAGTGCAAAAATTCCCCATTAGGAACAGAACACAAAGCCCACCCGTGCCTACATCCTCCAGGTTAACTCTTCTGCATCAGCAATTTCAGCAGCAGAAAGACCAGCTGGGCAGATTTGCTCTACAGCTGTGACAGACACATGTGGGATGAGACAAACACGTACCTCTGAGGGCCTCACCTGCTCTGAAGGAAGTGGAGGTGTGCTCCAAAGGATCCGCAGTTCTTAAGTACCAAGTTATGCTGCTTGTTAACCAGGGTCAGATGAGGTGGTCTGGGCTGTGGGTTTGGCATTTTTAAACCAAGTTCATGCAGGTTCAGCGTGTTACCTCAGTTCTCATTCTCTAACATTCCATTTCTGGTTTTATCTCAATTCTCTCCACTTGTTACTTTACAGAGGGGAAGACGGGACAACGCACTTAAATGTTTCCATTACATACAAGATACAGCAACCCATAAGCCATCTGGCAGTACACAGGATGAGGGGGGAACTACATGTAGTAAGGGGTGAGCACCTGACCAATTAATTGGAATGTTGAGCTCAAAGCTCAGCAAAAGAAAGCATATGTGCACATACAAAAATCCCCTTGTTTGGCATCTCTGTGTATTCTAAAACATTGTATTTGGCAAACGTACCATGCAAAGCAGATGCTAAAGACTTAGCACACAGAGTAGCCTTCAAAGGCAACAGCTGAAAACACACATGGAAGAGACTCATGAATTGCAGAAAAGGTTTCTACATCAGTTTCCTTTACTGAGATTTGAGCACACAGCTCATACAGAGCTACCAGCACACAAAGCCACCTAAACCAACAAAGCTAAGTTGTCCAATACAAGCACAAACTCGGGACTTCTGTACTCTGTTTCATATCCTTTTTAGTGCTTTCATATTTTGCTGGATGCAGGAAGGTTCTGAGCTCTCTCTGTTCACAAATGAGACACGATGTACCACATTTCTCACTAGCAGATGTTTATTATGCACATCTAGGATGAAAGCGTCAGCAGCAGGATAACGTTGGATGACAACTTTTATACATCTTAGATCAGAAGCAACAAAGCAGATCACTTCCATTCCAACAGCTTATTTAATCTTAAGGGAACTTCCTCACCTACCTACCTTGGCCTTCCGAGCCCACTTTGACTCCTTGCCAGCAAATTTTGGCAGGCAATACCATCACCTCTGCTGCAGGTCAAAGTTACTACAAGCAGGAAGAGAGTTACTGCACGAGTAGCTCATCCTGCTTCACTTGGCAGAGCAGGGACACAGGGCAAGTCATTTCCATAGACATACACCTGACCAGACACACTACTAAAATAAGCAAAAAAGTAGTAATTTCATGTTTTATTATGCTCCCCCCCCAAACTATTCCTTAGATTTCTTATGTCCTCAACAAAAAATAATATAAACCTTCTGTATAAAGTATATCATGGTCTCTGTTTATGGATAAAGATACATCATGTCACTAGTGTCCAGCTTGCATCTCAGCAGCAGCTAGCTGACCATCTTCAAAAGACGATGACAACATGGTAACGTACTACATTTTGTACTCCTAATTCAGTTCATGCCCTTAAACATGAAAACTTTATGTTCTTAACCCTTTTAGTCTAACTCAGGCAACTAAAATAGTACTTTTCTTAAAAATAACCCTTAAAATTAAAAAAAAAAAGTTAAAAAATAGTGTAAACAATTTCAGATTTGGTTCTGAAGCAGACTTGCAGTGCTAGAGCTCACGCTCCTTTCAAGCGAGTAAACTGAGCTGCCATACACAGCCGCAGTCAGCCAGGGAGCCAAAGCTCCCAATTTGGTTGTTACACACTAGAGTGTGTATTCCTTTATTTTTAAAGGGTTAATAGCTTTTTCCTACCCCACATCCTCAGCATAAAGAGTGTAAACAATATCTAGGATTATTTATTCAAGCACAACTCACACCCAGCAAGTTGAAAATAGGAGAGAATCCAGTTCGTACTCCCTCCTGTGGACAGAAGGCTACTAGCTCATTCTTACCAGCTGGGCTTTGACAGAATATGCCTGGCTGGAAGAGTGTGCTCCATGCAAGTGCCAACTTTGGCAGATATAAGAACAAATACAGAAATTGTGGCAGCAGCTGAGGCTACAAACCTTGAGGTGTTTTGGTGTTGGTTTGGTTTTAATTGAACTGTGATCGACTGAGAAGACACAACAGGAACTCCAAACCCAACAAGAGTTTAACCAAACACCAATCGTTTCTGCCAAGTAAACCAGCCAGCAGTTGACAGTGCTCACCTTGGTTACCTGGCTCACAGCAGTACACAGAGAACTTCTGCCATGACATTCTATGGGAAAATACACGGTGCCCTATAGGTTTTGATTTGCTCTCATGACTTTCATTTCAGAGTTGAAGTGCTTCATGTTCCTTTAAAGAGACAATTTAAAGAGACTCCGGCATGGGGAGTCTTTACACCTATTTCAGTAACACGGTTTGCAAGGGGAACCAAGACACCAGTGACATTACTCTGCTCCTTCCACAGCTGTAGTAGCAACTGCCTTAACATAGTAAGGGCCTTCATGCAAATAAGCTCTAAGCCTCAAGTAATACTGATTCCCAAAGATTTCTGCAATTGTTTTAGAGTTTACAAGGGCCTTGACCAGTTCGTATTTGGCATCCTTTGAGGCTTTGTCAGGCTCCACAGATCTGTCTACAATGTACTCCACGAAGCCCGGACTGTCAAGCATCAGCTTCTGGGCCCATGGTTGGTTGGCAATAGCCTAAACATGAAAAGAGAAGGCGAGGGGGAAAGAGGGAAACATTTTAAAACTCCAAAACACAGTTATAGAGTACACTTATGCAATAGCCAAAGAACAGGAAAACTTAAATGGCCTATTCATTCTAAACAGCAGTTACACAACCACCACTCAAATCAAGCAGCAGGGTTTAACTGTACTGGAAAATAAGTACAGCTCAGTGCTTATCTTTCAAGTTAAGTGAATTATCACAGCAGTGCCTCTGATATCGAAGCAGCACCCTAGAGCATGGCTGATGCTTCCCCACACTTCAATTCATAAGGCAATAAGCATTACAGACATGACATGTCTGATGCATTATTTAAATGGTGAACACAAGTAAGGCATAATGAAAAAGGACTTCTTTCTGACCCCCTGTGGGCTTCAAGAAGGGGTCTATGGCATTCACTTAGAAAACCTCAAACATCCAAAGGATTACAACTCACTACCTGATCTTTAAAACCAAAAAGCACTTACAGTAAACACCCGTAAAGCTCCACAGTGGAGATCAGGGAATGGCTGAGTACTGATGCTCCTGAAGAGTTCCAGTGGCTGGCTAGACAAGGATGTGAACCAGGATTCAGTCATTCTTAAAAGGTCTTCTGTCTGCTGCTCTGGCTACATGCATCACGTACAGAAAGAGTTTCATTAGGATTCTGAAAAGCTTTCATGTCTTGAGTGTACATTCAATAGTTAAGGAAATTATTTACAGTAAGCCACTAGCAGATTAAACTCAAATAGTTTAAATTCTCAACATATTTCCATGACTGAAGAAATGGCTTTCTCTATTTCATTTGGCTTGGAGGAGACATTTAAATAAATTGATCTTGATACACAAGAGAAGTGCTGTGCTGGAGAGCAGCCCTGCCAGACAAATGGAAATGGCTTATTCACTCATTTAGAGCTATCCTATTAAAACCATATCATATTAAACTGTTGACTCTCATTCCCTTGCCAAGGATGTTTTGACTTCATGTTTTATAAACATGAGTTCAGAACACCTGGCTTCTTATAAACAAACTCCAGACTTGAAGCAAACAAACAGGAGAAATTCAAACCAGTAAAGTTAATGACTTGGAACATTAGAAAGCTCCCACTTCTACCTAAGCTTGATGCTGCAAAAGGTCTTCACACAGTCAGATACACAATAATTTCATTCTTGTAGATTTAAAAGATAGCAAACCAAACCACAAACTTACAGGCAAGTAAAGAAGAGAGGAAATCGCATCCAAGCATCGAAGGCGTAACTCCGTGGGGGCATTCTTTGCCTGGTGCCCTATTTTGCTCAACAGACTCTGAAATCTACTTCCTTGGAACATAAAAACAAAGTGATTTTAGTTAATTCAGACAGACCTCTACAGGGGTAGGGAGTTACCTGTCAGTTATACTACATCAACTGGTAGAGTGCTGTACATTACACCTGAGAATGGCAACTTCTTGATCTACTACCACAAAAGCAGTGTAAGGGTCTCTTTGCTTCATAAGGATCTAAGGTAGACAGATCCAAAGCTTTTACATTAATTCTTCAGACTATCCAAACATTTCCAGAAAGGAAGTTGTGTGTCACAACCGAGCCATCTCAGGAAGTACAGACCCTAGCACACTTGTAATCAGAAGTCTTCAGTCCCATTTACAATACTCCAATAGCTATCTGCTAATACTGATTTCCACTTAAAAAATCAAGGACTGGATTTGAAGCAAGTAGTCCAGCATCTCCTTTCAATCTTCCTATTAAAGAAAACAACGCAGCCTTTACAGAAAGCATCATTATGTGAGCAGGCATGGTTTTCTAGTCATGGCAAGAGGCTGATGACACCAGTAGAAAGAGAAGTATCCAATCCAAACCAACACAACGACTGACAACTTTCAGATACTAACTGGTTTTCTGTAAAACCTGTTTGCCTTCCACATTTGATCCCAGGATGCCTAGTGTGTCCACAGCCACTCCAATCATGGTCGGATCATGACTTTCTGCCATTTCAAAGACTTTCTCTATGAAGACCGGGTATCGTTCACAGATCTGCTGTGGACTGTCTACAACAGCCAGATTCCCAAAAAACTTAACAAATCCTGAGGGAACAAGAGAAAAAAGAAGCATTCAGGGCGAGGGCACAATAACTTTAGCAATGGCAAAATTAAACATACATTAAGATCTTTTTGCAGCTAAACTAGTGCTAGCTATTGAAACTGAATCCTTGTGAAATGCATCAGAATAAGGACAGCTAAGGAACAGGAGAGTATTTTGGAAGTTACTCAATGAATTCCAGACAGCTGCTACATCATGGATAAAAAAAGGCTACAATAACACAGACTTCAAAGCTTTAGCACAGTCTCTTCAGGTCTTGCCTGTACTACCCCTGTTAATGAGTAATATTATTCATGTGTTAGAATGTCCTTCAGCATTTTTCATATCTATCCAGCATATATATTTATATTCAAGTGTTCACATGAGCTTTCAGAGGCTTGACAGTCCTCCCAGTTTAACTCATGACTAAAGCAAGCAGTAAACACTGGAAGCAAGAAACGAATGATGTTACCTGGTAAATAGAAGCTTGAGAACGGATCAGACTCTGCTCCAACAATGATGTTGGAAATTTTATCGATAACTCCTTGTTGAGCAAGATACTGACGCCCGTGTGGGGTATGGGCCAGCGAGGTCACCATCTCTATGCATGTAGCCCTGTAACAGACACGTATTTTGGCCTATTTCAGATGGCGTTTTGAAGCCCTCTTTGACTAAGAACAAACTGGTTTTCTTCCCTTAAGGCAAAATCCAAACATAAATGGGGGAAATCTCATTGACAAACTCACTTCCAACATACCTGACCAGCATGTCATCTCCAGTCAGCTCGCCAATTAACTCCGATATTAATCCACTGTTTGCACAGTAATTTAGGGACTCTGCTGACACTGAAGAAATCTCAACAATTAACTAAGAGCAGAGGGAAACAAAAAAAGGGATGGATTCTAAAAACATTCTAGAGATAACAATTCACAGTAACAGCCAAACAAGTCTTATAATGCTGACTATCTGTATTAAACACAGAATTTCATGACGTTTTCATAGTTAACTTAGATATTTGCTTTAAACAAGTTCATAAGGAGCTCCAAATTTATAACACATATATTTGATTTCTGCTCAAAGTTATTTCTTATTCAGATGTTATCCTCATTAAGCTGGCTAAACTCTATTACTTCTCCTTTGCAATACATATTTAGACTGACACATTTGGCATCTTTCTTCTCAGTCTCTTCCTCCCTCCAGAAGTTTCAAAGCTTCACACCCAAAGCTTAAGAGACTATAGCAGCTACTTTGCTTTCAGAGAAGCAAACATTTTGCTGTGTCTTTATTAACTCTGTGTAGGCCTCCAACGCCCTGGGCAACACAAGTTGCAGAATAGAAGATGGAAACAGTATGCTACGGAAGTGTGAAGTAAACAGAGCTATGTCATTATTGGAGGGCAAACACTGCTGAACTCTTCCTACTCCTTTCTTGTCTTGACAAAACGCAGACATGAAGGGAAGTTTGTAAACCAGTGATGCATGCTAATATAAAAGCCATAAAACACAGCAATGCAGAGCTAGTGCAAGAGGACCACAGTATCACGCCAGTCAAAGGCTGACCTTGATCACATCCCTACCTCATACACTCGGTATCGAACAACGTCACTTGTTGCCATGACATTTTTCAAGTCACTCAACAAACTGCTCACAAACAAAGCCTCTAAACCATCTTGCGTCTGTGCTATTCTGGAGAGGGATTTGATGGCCTGGAAGCAAAAACAAGAGCTTAGTATTAAAAGCAAAGCCACAAGACAGTCAGACTTAGTTTCAATGTTCTTAACTTACTAAAGCAAGTTCTACACCTAAAATTTTAATTGTGATTGACTTTCCATTAAGGGGAGCTGCTTATGGTTACTGTGACCCGAGTCTCTGGCACCAAAATCAGCTCCGAGTTCACTTTGGCATAAACAGCTACTGAGACATAACAGTTCTATGTAAATTTTCTATCACATCTAAGTAATTTCCAGGCTCAGAGCACCTGCCTGTTTGTAGAATCTTTAAGGCAACATAAGCTATTTTTTATTAAAACAATAGCAGAGGTCATGATCTCAGACACAGTAGAAAAGGTGTTCTGTGTGGTGTCTACATCAGTTTGTAGAGGAAGAAAGCAAGCAGCACTTACCTCTTTAGCCACTGCTATTCTCTCCCCACCAATGCAATTTATTATTTGCCTTAACAGTTCAGGACTGTTGAGAATTTCTGTAACTGCATCTGAATTTTCAACAATCCTCCCGACCTAAACGTGATTAAATACAGGAAAAAAGGAAGACGAAATACATTAAACCAGCTTTTTCTCCTGTAAGGCCATTCAAGCACTAGAACAGCTACCAACAGACAGAATCATGTCAAAAGCCCCTCTGAACTCCACTGGACAAACACTTTGAGCAGCCTGCTGCAAGCTGGGCCTGCTTTCAGAGGGGCTGAATGTGAAACCTCTTGAAGCCTATTCTAAACCACAGTGTTCCCTGATTCTGTTCTTTTAAATTAACGCAACAAGTGTCAAGTTACTACATCCCAGTCTTCATTACTTCCACAAGACCGTTCAAAGCATCCTGACTATCGCAATGCTGCTGCACTTAATTCTTACAGCACCTGCTACCAGTGCTGGCTTAGAGAGCTTTATCCAGCACATGTGGAAGGAGATTCATTTACAAGTTACTGCTGTCACGACATAGTTTTAGATGTCACATTGAACAGATACATCCCAAAGCGTTATATACCAACACACTGCACAGCATTTATCCAAAGCTCCATGACTGTGTAAGTGCACAACTCCTGCATATACCACCTGCTGCAGTGCTTTTGCCACTCATGAGGACATGGAACAACAGTAACAGGTTAGGACTAACCCAGCCTGGCTGAAAACGGAGCTCTGTCCCCTCCTTCCGGAGGAAACCCCTGTACCTGAGCTATGGAGAGGATTTTCACGGAGTCATCGGGGTGGAACAGCCCTTTCTGAAGCTCCTCCCTCAGGTTCTGGATCACATAGACCGGGTCCAGGGCCGGCAGGAGCCTCTCCAGGATGGAAACACACGCAGCCACCTGCTCCCTGGGCGGCACAGAGACAGAAAAGAGCCCTTTCAGGAGCGGGACGCCGCCGGGTGCTCCGGAGCCGCCGCGCTGAAGCAGGGCGGGGAAGCAGACGGGGCAGCCCCGGGAGCCACCGGGTGGACAGGGCGCTGCGGGGCCGGGGCAGGCCCGCGGGGCCGGTGCGGCGCTCACCGGTCACTGACGCCGAGCAGGTCGAAGAGCGCTGTGAGGTGGTCGGCGCTGAGGCGGGCGCGCAGGGCGGCGGGGGGCACGGCCTGCAGGGCGAGGCGCAGGGCCCGTAGCTCCTCCAGCCGCGCCGCCCGCCGCGCCGCCCGCTCCAGCAGCTCCCACACCGCCTCCGCCATCTTGGCGCGCCCTCCAAGCCTCGCGAGATCGCCCCGCCCCTAGCAACCGCCGCGCCGTCGCTAAGGGCTTCTTTCGCGTCCGCACCGCCGTAAACAAAATGGCGGGCGCGCCCCGCCTCGCAAGCTGATTGGGCAGGAGTGGGAGGGGCGGGGCCAAGGCTGAGGGGCGGTGATGGCAGCTGAGGGGCGGTGATGGCGGCTGAGGGGCGGTGATGGCGGCTGAGGGGCGGTGATGGCGGCTAGGGGCAACCGGGGTCCGTTCCGGAGCGAGCCTGGGCAGCGGCACTGGACTGGGACCCTCCAGGGCCACACTCGCGGCCAGCACGGAGGGGCAGAGCGGTGTCATGCTGTGCAGTGGGTGCCGCGGGCTGGGAAGGGGCTGCAGTGCTGGGACCCCCTCTCGCAGTGATGGGGACAGCTCAGCCTCCTCATGGTGGGACGCGCTGCAGGAAAACATAGGGTTTGCTTCACAGCAGAAGAGGACAAACGTCACTTTCAGCCCGTGGACAAGAGGAGAGACAACTGAGGGTAGCAAATACGTGGCTATTGCCATACTGCGAAGCTCGGGGGTCTTTGATGCCTCCCCAAGGCTTCTTCAGTGCCCTATCTGAGCCCAGGCTCAGGCTGCTGATGCAAGGGCTGTGCAATACATGGGCTTCCCTAATAGCTTGTGAGGACTGAGGTAACTCAGTAAAGTCACAGGGTGACAGAATGGAGCCTCTGTGCTGGGCTGCTCACGGGAGCGTTCTGGGCCCAAACAGCACGACAACGATCGGCAGCTTCTTCACAGTTTGTATTCAAAGAGAACAGAGCCCCAGTGGTATGAAATCTGAGAAAATAACTTTTTTTTATAGGCAGGAAAATGAAGCAAAAGTGGCATCAACAAGATGGCGTTGGGGGATCCCAGTGCTGAGGGATTCCTCCAGCAGATGCTGGTGCAGTTGTGGTAACAGCACCCATGTTCGGGTGTCCGTTTACCCCTGCTGCGGTTGGACCCCATTTCTGGGGGACCGCAGCTCTGCGGGTGAGGAATAGCAAGGGGCAGGCAGGGAGCCTGGGTGCCAGGGCTGGGGCTGGCAGGGAAGAGCCCATGGGGATGCAGGAGGACCATGGGGACCCCGTGCTGGCGCCTGGGCCATGGCTCAGCCCCACGCTGGGGCAGGCAGGCGGGTGCCAGCCTGCAGGGGAGGAAGAGGAGGAGGAGCCAGCGCTGGCTGCGGGCAGCGCTCCCAGCTCGGGGCAGCGCAGGTGGAGCGATGGGAGCCTCGGCAGCCGCGGAGATGGAGGGGCTGAGCCAGCGCTGCCCGCTGCTGCCCGCTGCCCAGGGCTGCCCCCGCGCGGGCCGCGCCGCCCTGCTGCTGGTAAGGGGGGTCCCTCCATCGGGGGGGAGCGGGGGATGCGATGGGAGCGCCCTGAACGCCGGCCCGAGGGACCACGGCAACCTCACAGGGAGAGGATGGTGCAGGCGGAACGCACTCAGTCTGCAGAGAGCGCAGGGAGGTCCCGAGGAGTAATTCCCACTCGCGCCAGGAACCTCACAGCACACTCGGGAGTGCCACAGGTTGCGTTTGGGGTTTGTATTCTTTTTGACAGAACCTCACCAAAACCGGGCAAAAAGCCCCAGCGCGGTGATTTTAAACGCCGAGGCTGGTTTTAGTGCAGCGAAGCCAAAAGAAATCCTGCAGAAGTTTCAGTCTCTCTAAACTCGGCTGGAATTCTGCTGCTCGGTGCTGTTCGATGGAATGCTTACATCTGACAGCAGGATTCTCAGTGTTGGTCAACATTTTGGCAGTGGGTTTGTTGGGTTTATCAGGTCGTTTCACTCCATTTTTGCACCATCCTTTGGAAATACAATCATCTGGGGGCAAAAGAGCAGCTTTTATCTTTCTTCACAGAAAAAAAAAAAAAGGGGAAAACCACCCAAAATGCCCACAAGAGAGTGGTCGCTCTTCAATGCAAATGGTCATGGGGATTTCCCCATCCCACGCACTTACATTTTCCAAGGAGATTAATGATTGCCGTGCTGAACAGGTCAGATTATGTTTTCTTTGCTAAGCAGGGAGCATGATTACATTCTAATCTGGAAAAATACATAGACCAGCATATTTCTGTTTGTTTTAACTCTCTTGAGTAGCTCCTGGGATTTGTTGCATCATATTTGCTAAATGGCTTAGTGGGGGAAAAAACACAAAAGCAGCTCTAAAAATTCTTATGAGAACCCTTGTGATAACAAAGAACATTTCCTCAAATGGGTTGGAAAAGAGGAGACAACCGATACAGCTCATCCGTCATGTTCCAAATGCGAATGAGCTCTTGTGGTGACAAGAGATTTCCTTAATTCATTCTTAATAGAACCCAAGTTATGACATGGGCCCAAGGAATTTTCAGAGGACAAAGGAGGGAGGAAATAAGGAATATATTCTTAGTGTTATAAGCACCTTTTTCATCGCTGTGGCTGAATAAGGGCCAGATGCTGTTTATTCCAAAACAAGACAAAAGACAAAGAGAGAGCAGCTGTGCGGAGAGGGTGAGTGCTGCAGCCCCGGGTATGGCACCATCCTGCAGCCATTACTCAGCACACCAAATTAACCTTGCCCTTGCTGCTCCTGCAGCGTCCTGCTGAGCTGATTGTCTATTTTCATGTGGCTGTTTATGGCATGTGGGTACAAAGAGCAGCGAAGGGGCTTGGCAGCAATAATGGACACAAAACCAACCTGTTGCCACTGCGCTGCCAGCCTATGGAGAAGGTGTTACTGTTTTCTGCAGCCCATTGGACAGAGACCTGGGCTGTGTCCATTAGGGGTTTTGTGCCCCAAAGGATGCAATTTCACTGTCCTATTAGTATGAGAGAATTAGGAAGAAATGAACTTAAATCCCGTGCTTAAGTCTTCTCTCCCTTGCCTGCTAGTGAGAGTCTGTCATAGCCTGGGTGGGCTGTACAACATCCACCAGCAGGAGAGAGTAATTGTCCCTGCACAGACTGTCTTATCCCAGGGCTCTGCTCCCACACCAGGCTCCAGCCCACCTCTGTTTTCTATGGGCAGATCCCTACCCTACTTGACCTACTGTTCTCCTTTATACATCTGTGGGGAGGCAGAGGGTCCCATCCCCACGGATTCCCAGAGGGGTGGACATGCCTCACCCTGCAGCTAAAGCAGGAAAGATGTGTTTTAACAGAGACAACAGGCGACTTACCTCCTTATTCTCCTTTGGAAAACCAGTTGTGGCTGCAGAGACTGTGTGGTAGGGTCTGTAACCCAGAGGTCTGGGCACTTCTGGGCTGATGCAGCCTCCAAACCTCACCCTTTCCTGCCCCATGGAAGGAGAATGGATCTCCCTATGAGGATGTTTTCACTGAAGTTACGAGTAGCATTACTGTAATGTTGAAAGAAGGCCAGAGACTTCCCTTGAGCCACAGGTAAGTCCCTGCTTTTACAAAAGGCAGTACCTTCCCCTGGCATCATCACTCACACGGCTTGCATTTTAGGTGGTGACTCTGTCGTTGCTGATGTACCCGGTGCTGAGGAGTCTCACTCTTCAGCTGCACTCTGCCATCACCGGCAGCTACATCTCTGGGACTCACTCCATTGCCTTCATCAACTGCCTCAACGAGCAGATTGCCAAGGATATCGCAAGGTACAGAGACACTTCCCCTGATGGCTGCTGGAATTGTTTGAAGTGGAAAAGCAAGCTTTATTCTTGTGGAACAAAGCTTTTCCGTGTCTCTTGAGAGCCTCTGTACTTCCCTGCGCTTTGTACTTCTACCCAAACGGTGTTCCTTTTCTCCTGCGCTCTCCTTGTCTCCCTGCACCATGTATCCACTCACCAAGAGCTGTGCTTTCTAAAAGAAAGCTGGCAATTGTCTCTGAAGTCAGCGCTGCAGTAACATCAAGCCAATTCTCAGTTTATTCCAGTGCCTTTCATTTTAAAGCCATGGCCCTAAATCTTCAGGTCCTCAGGTGGATTAAGCCCCAATTCCATGTTCTCTGATCTAACAGAGTCTTTCTTCTTCTCTAGAGCAATACAGATAACAAATTGCAGGAGAGGTGTTTATGGAGGGGGATAAAGCACAGCACACTGCCGTGAGAATAAGCATGAGACAGAAGTGGTCCACAGCAAAGAGAACAGGCACTTCAGGCACCACCTGAAGCCTGCACTCTGCTGACCAAACTTCAGGGAATAAGGAGTTTGCCTTGATTTTTCCCCCTCTTTTAACATATGGGATACTTTGCATGCTGCTTTGCATGCAGGTTGTTTTTCACACATCTGTCAGGCCCTGCTTCAATAGATGGTTTGTTCAAAGCACTGTGACTGTGTTGACTGGGGCAATGTTTATGATGGACCATGAAGTTTCCTGCAACACCTCCTGTGCTGTTTTCCTGCTACCTTGCTGCTTGCCAAAACCTCTCTGTCTTCCCAAAAAGTCATTCAGGAACTGACAGGCTTTCTGAAAGGGATTTTGTGTCACCTTAAATACTGCAACTGTAGGAGGAAATTCAAATAGGATAATGTCTGCACTGCTCGGTGTCTTCTGCAAAAAGGAGTAACTGTACGTGGCTGGTGAAAGAGCCTCAGTTCCTCAAAACGCTTCATCTCAACACCTTTGCAAATGTTTTCCACTCTTTGTTCCTTATCTTGCAGGGAAGGGAGGGGAAAGAAATCCCTCCCCATTGCTGAGTTATGTGTACTGTGGTTGTGTTTTTACTGGTGGAGTAATTATTCCTTTGTTCTGGGGTTTGGGTGAATGAGGCGTGGTGGTAGAGGATGGCATGGAGCTTCTACACTCATTTTCCTACACACCTTTTTCCTGTGCTGTTGCTTATTCTTCCTTTGCATTGCTCAGAGGAGCACTCTGACAGATCAGTCTGCAAGGAAATTTCCACTGGAAAAATTTTTTTTTTAAGGAAAAAGGGTTCAATGTTTGGGAAAGCGGATTAACTGCAGGTAGAATTCAGTATCCAGCTTGTTTGTTGTGTCGGTTCTGACCCAGTTTATCAGGATTGCTGTTAACTTTAAAGCCTCAGAAGAACCCCCCCAGTCCACACAGATCTGCCCTCTCCCCTGTGCCTGCTGTGAGAAGCGGACCCCTTTGGGCTGGATGATGTGGCCACTGCACCTCACATAAGAGCTGAGCAGCCTTGGGTTCTGCCTTAGACTCGTGCAGATCATTTTCCCTGCTTCTCTGCTTATTAATATTTCATCTGTCTCAGTTCAGTGCCTGCTGTGAGGCAGGGACACACATCAAGTGCCCAGCCCAAAGATATCATGTATTATGCAGACGTTTTCCACTGATCACATTCAGCTTTTTATGATGCTTCCCGTTCCCATGGCGGCCGCTTGTTTCCTCTGAATTTGCTAGAACAAAGTTCAGGATCTCAGTCGGGATCACAGCGTATTGGAACAGAGCAGAAGCAATTAGAAGCTACCCACTCAAATCAAAAGGTTCCTGCACTAAAGTGACTTGGGGGATGCAGGCAGCAGAAACAAAAGGATTTGTGCCATGTGTTCGACATGACAAACGCAGTGGGAGATATCTCCGCTCCTGCTGCTGCAGTCTGTTGGTCTACAGATTAACTCAAGATGCTCTACAAGCATTAAATGCCTACCACTGGCTGCACATGGTGAGAGCAAACAACCCAGAGCCTCCTCAATGGCTGTCCTCTCCAAGCCATGGGCAGGGAGAAGCCCATCTCCATCACCTTGTTGTGCTTAGACATTAAACCCAATTCCTCCAGTTAGCTGGGTGCAAGCACTGGTTCTCCAGTGCAGTGCTGGGATGGAAAGATGTTATGGGATCAGTCGGGAAGGGCTGCTTTCCTCCCCGTGCTCTGGCAGCTCCCAGATCCTCCCTGACCTGCAGCAGAGCCTGAGCAGCCCCATGAGGGCACTTTCGCCTTGTGCTCATAGTTGCAAGGTACAAAGCTCTATGGGGAAAGCAGGGCTGATAATGCAGACAAATGCAAAGGAGCTGATGCACATTCAAACGAGAGCCCAGCGTTCCCTGATTGCAAGGTGAGGTACAGCAGGGAGGCTCCTTCTGCTCCTCTTCAAGGGTTAAGTTTTGCAGGTTGTTGAATCAAGCCTTCCCATATCTCATCATTCCGGTCTTCTCTGCAGTTCAAAGTCAACTAGAAGTTAAATGTTTGCATTGTCATAGCACCTGGTGCAAAGTAGTGCCTGGTGAGGCCAGCGTTAAGGAAAACCAAAGGGGAAGGCACTAGTGTCGTGCCTTACCAGAGCTGCTTGCATGAGGGACGGGGCTGCCATCGCTGTGAGAAGGGCACAGACATTGCTGTGGTCAGAAAACACATCTGACCTAGTTCTTCTCAAAATCCACCCTGAGATTGCTTCAGGGCTCTTTAATCACCCAAATATCACTTCTGCTGGTAGACCCAAGCAGCTCTGCAGTAACACATCAGCCCACAGCTAAAAGAAGCAGCCAGAGGGAAGGAATTTAATTTGGGCTTCAGATTTCTAGGACATTTTGGGTAGAAAAATCTTGATGTTGTTAGTTTAACAAGCTCCACATTTAATCTGTTACACGAGGAAGGGGCACACTTTGACAGCATAAATACATGGCCAGGAGACAAACCCCTTTTTATCCACCCCAGACCCAGCTCTTGTGGCTGTGCCCTGGTGTCCCCATGGGGAGATGTGCACTGGGCTGCTGGCAGGCAGGGTCCTTGCAGTGTATGAGGCACAGGTCCTGTGTGCTGCTCCAGGCCAGGAGCAACACCCAACCCTCCTGCTCAGCAGGGAGTGCCCCCCAGAACCACGCCACAAGGACCTGAGCTGAAGTAGCTCCAGCTATAGGGCACCTCTGCATCTGCTTCCTCAGGGTAATAACCCCAGATCCCAGGTCTCCAGCATCAAAGCTGCTGCTGGCTGTCAGGGGCAGCACAAGGGGATGTCCCTGTGCCTGGGAGTGGGTGCTGAGCCACAGCAAGCTGGGACAGGCACTAACTCCTCCTCCTGTCTCACCCAGGGCCATCATGGATAAGAAGCTGGCTGCCTACGTGAACATCCTGCCCAAGAGCTCAGCCTTGTAAGTTGGGCTCAATATTCTCCAATGGAGGAGGCAAACCCAGGCTCCCCACGGGGAGGAGATGGACACCCCGAGCCCTGGGGAGAGGAGGCAGTTTCCAGAAGGCTGCTGGCTCTGTTGGTTGTTGCAGATGGTAAAGACGATCCTCACCCGTGCAAAGTGCTCCCAGCTTATTCAGGAGTGCAGATGCTCCAGCTGCCCATGGGGACCACTTATTTATTGGTTACTCGGCTACATAGAGATCTAGCAAAGAGGGAGGTGATTTATGGGCCTGAGGATGTGGCGCCTATTTTTAGAGGACCTAAAGAGCAGCTAAGACAGGGAGCAGAAAATTGGCCTTTACAGAATTAAGCAGCACTTTCAGGAAGGAAAAACCAGCATCTTTGACCTTGAAATACAACCAGCCATGTTCTGCAGGTATCCTCAGCCATCCATGCAAAGGGACTGCACTTGTTAAAGGGGTTAAAGAAAAAAAGCCCTAAAACAGGGTGCTCTTAGAAGCACCCCAGCCTACCCCTGCACCCCCAAGACTCTCCCATAGCCCAGCTGAGGCTGCTGAAAGGGGGCAAACCCAGTAAGATCATTCCTCCCACAATGGCCAGAGCCGAGTTGCTCTCGCGCAGCCTTGCCTGCTTCAGCTGGTTCCTCCTGCTCGAGAGACACCGCGACGCCTCTGATTGCCTCCTCGCACAGAACCCAGCACACAGATGAAATCCCCACGGCCTTTTGTCAACATAAATGTTCTGAGAGGTCAGTTCTGACTCAGGAGAAGTGCATCTCCTCTCCTGCAGGGAAAGAGAGGAGAAAACCAAGATGCTGCTGTACTCAGCTTCTCAGCCGCAGCCGTGATACAGTCCCTGTGGGCACTGTTCCCAAGCTTGGAGCAGGGCCACCACCACACAGCCCTGCCACATGGCCACCCCAGTCCCAGCTCCTGTGCCCTGCTGTCCCCTGGGGCAGCTCTCTCTAGACTGGCACAGCCAAGAAGGCTCTAGTCTGTGAATCCAGGGTGCTCAGTCACATGCACTGCAGCATTTTGGACCAGCGATGCTTCTTGAGCATCACTTTGTAAAGGTGTAGAAAGCACCAGGCAGGGAAGTGAACCTCCTCCCTGGGGTATCAGCAGGGCTGCAGCCAGAGCTGCATTTGCTGATGCTTCTTTTCTTTTAAATCTAGGTATTTCTGGGAAGGGGAACTGGAGGAATCCACTGAAATACTGCTGGTAAGTGACCATTCCCACATCACAAAATCCCCATCCCAGCCCAAGATTTGGGACCTGAGCACCCACCTGAGGGCATGGCAGTGGTGACCGGGGCTGGCATGCTGGATGGGTGCAGTGGGACTGTGCAGGCAGGATTGCTCCATCCCCTTTATTCTCCCTCGGGGTTTGTTTCAGTTTGGGTTTTTTTACTCTCCACAGTTGGTGAAAACAAGGACATCAAAAATAGGCGAATTGTCCAACTACGTCAGGTGAGGCTCTGGCTCTACAGGAGCACTGGGTTTCCAGTCCAAGGTAGGCTGCCATCTCCTGCTCAGACTTTGGGAGTCAGGTCCCTTGAGCCCCTTCCCACCCAGTAAGGGTGAGGTTAAGTGGTCCTGATGTACCTTGTGGCTAGAAAAACCCAGAGATGGCATCAGCAGAAAAGGGTGGCACAAATATCAGCTCTTGTACCCTCTGTACTGGGTACAGGGAGGGATTGTCCTCCAAACACAGGTCATTCCCTGGCTGCCTCCTGGCAGGATTTCCTGTGTTTCCCAAGCACTGGGTGGTGAGCAGAGCCAGCTTTGGGCCAGGGCCCCTGGCAGTCAGCTGCTGGCTGCGGTAAACCCCACGCTCAAAGCGACATTCTCACATGGCAAAAAGAAGATGCGGGTGCTTTGAAGCCAGCGCACGGCTGGGAGCAGAGACCTCTGCTTCCTGCGCCTGGAAGCGGGGCTGCTGGTGACACTGTTCCTCTGCGTCTGTTTCCACTTTAGATCCATCCATCCCTTTGAAATTCCCGAAACCATCAGCCTGCCTATTGACCAAGGAAACCCTCTCTACCTCAAATGGCTGGAGGAAAGCGTCCCACAGGATTAACTGAAGTACAGAAAGCACCAGGGAAAACATTCTGAGCCCCGCTGGTCTCCCAGTGCAGGCTGACACAAGGAAGCAGTTTATATCTTCACCGGTTTGCTTATAACACAGAAACTTGGGATTGGGAATATCATTTGCACTCGAAACCTCCCCTCCTTGGCCTGACCCTGTGCTCCAGGATACACCGAGCAGCCCGGAGGCAGCAGGATGTGGCCGGGTGCCCCGCGATGCGCTGGCTCACACCCTCTGCTGCTGCCATGCAACGTGCTGGTTCAAGTCCTACAGAATCCAAGGGAACAGCAGACTTAAGCAGATGCCACAAGGATTTACCAGGAGCTGCAAGCAGCACACACACTGACCCTACCCACCGAGCTGGGCTGAGCAACATCCATGGCCAGTTCAGGGAAAGCAAGTGCAGCAGGACCAGGACATCACCAGCCCTGCATCCCCTACCACCTCTCAACAGTGGCTTTCTACCCAGGCCATGTTTAACCTTGCAAAAAGATGCTCACATTAATAGTTTAATGGGAAATAGCTTACGGAACGGGATCAAGTTATTTGTGTGACTGGGAAGGAAATAAACAGCAGTGTTTCTTACCTGGGCAGGCTCAGTGTTGATGCAGTCTGCTGCTACAGCGAGCTGGGCAAGACGAAGGGCTCATTGTGGGTTTGCATTGACTCTCCTTGGCCTGATGTTGACTGATGCTCCACTGGCTCCCATCTGCCCATTTTGGGCTCATAATCAAGTGGTACAGGGCATTCAGGCAGGCTTGTGTATGGCCCCATCAGCTCTCAGAGGAGGTGCAGGGAAGAAAAGACAAGAAGGAAAATGGTCTGAGCTCTGAGAGCAGGAAACAGCAGTGCTAAACCCAAAGAAACTGCCCCCAGTCTCCCCTTTGCATCCTTCTGCTGTTCTTGTGCTTCACAGCAGCATCTCTCCAGCTGAGGGCACATCTCACCCTGGCACAGAGCATGGCTCAGCAATGGACACATGCCTGGGAGCACACACTGACCCCCAGTGCCCAAACTCAGTAATCCTGACACTCCAAAGAACCAGGGATGTTAGAAAAATCCTCGACTTTTTAATTGTACATCAGACATATTAATTACAACTTGGGTATAACAAGGGCTGGTTATTGCAAGCAGCAACCTGAACTCATAAATCTTTAGAAGGTGCACAGAGTCATTTTAATTATCTATTACAGCTAATACAAAATATACTCTGCAACAGAGATAGTTTTTAAGGCTCCACATTCAATTCTCTGCAAGAGGCCAGCAAGAGAAGAAAGGGAACAGAGGGAGAGGTGAGGAACCAAGGCCACATGGTGGGTGCTCCCACCCATGCAATGTCCATTGGCCATCCCATGGGAATAATCCCCCTCCATGGCCCTGGCACAGCTCTTGGCAGCCCCTGGACTCGCAGGCAGCAACGTGGACAATAACAAGGGCTTCACAGGCACTCGTGAAAGGGGAATACTTTAAGTGACCCTTTGGTGATGAAGCCAAGGCAGGATGGGGAGTGACCAGGCTGGCTGCAGGAGCTGCACCTCTCCTGTAGGGATGGGGGGTCCCATCTCCCAAAAGGATGACACCTTCCAGCCTCATGGGACAGCCCCAGTGGTGACAGGGAAGAGACAAGGAGGACAACGTTAAAAATCTCTTTCTCTCTTAGAACAAAATAAATCTAACAAATACATCTGATGCTATTAGAATTCCTTTAAAAAAAGACAACTGCTTTGCTCCTGAACACCCTGGCTCTATTGCTTTAGTTTGAGAAGGGGCTGCTCCTCCTCTTCTGCAGACAAATCAACCTCACATGCTCACAAACATCCACACCATGCTGGTAGCAGAAAGCACAGCAAGGCACAGCCACGAGGCCACCAGGATGGCTGTGGGGACCTGGTACAACCCCTCCCCATGCCCCTGCTGTTCTCTTCAGTCTTTTTGGTTTGTCTGCTTGTTTGGCACATTCAGGACAAGAATTCCCATGGGAACAAAGGCCTCAGGCTCCAGTCTGTGCAATGCCCGTGGTGGTTTTAAGGCAAGGGTGTATCTTTTGGCTGATCTCTTCCAAGACCATGATTGTCAGAAGAACAGGGAAACGAAGCTGGTGCATCACCACACACAGTCCAGGCAACCACGTACATCTGCCCCGCAGCCACGAAAGCTGGCTACACGAGGGCTGTTGACAGGGCATTTCCCCCTCATTTAAAACAAACCACATTCCTTTAATGAATGGATTTATGAGGAGGAGGAAAACCCCACACACTCTGGAGGGAGTCACCCACAGTCTCCTATAGGCACAGGGACGGGCAGTGAAAGCCCAGGTGAGGGAGGTGCTTTCTGCTTTACCAGCAGAAACCCCTCAAGTCTGCACTGTAAGGCTTGGACGTGACATCTGTCTGTGTGAGCAGGTTGTGGGGTACCCCCCAAGAGGCTTCCCCAGGGGCACCCAGCCATGCTGGGGGACCCTTCTGGAAAGGCCAGACCCACTCACTGCTCTTACCACCACCGTTGTGGTGCCTTGGGCTCGGACAAAGGCTCCATCAGGAAAGCGGAGCTGGGCCACACTCTTTGCATACACATGGCCATTGAAGTAACAGTTACTAAAACAGCAAGGCTGCGGGTTTCACCAAGGATAGCACCACTGAAGGCACCGGCTCCAGCGCTGCCTCCATCCATGGTGGCTCCCAAGGATCCGGCCCCAGCCAGGACCACCAGCACAGATTGGTCCCAGCCCTGCCGCAGACGAGCTCCTCTGATTCATAGCGAGGGGTTCCCATCATCCCCATCTCCTCTGGTTTGGCTCTGCGAGAGGTTGTGGGGCTGGCTGGGCTCAGTACGGGGTCGTGCCTTCCCACTCCACCAGGTACTGCACCTTCCCCTCCAGCGTCACCCTTCGCGCCAGCACCTGGTACTTCTCCCCGCACACCAGCCTGCCTGCTGCCCCGAAGTAGCTGCTGATGGAGGACTTGAGGTGGGAGAGGGAGGAGTCATCCTCGCTGATGCTCTCGAAGGTGTGGCTGTCGATGCCGTCATCGGCGCGGTCCGGGCCGCAGGCTGCCTCGCTGCCTTCAGGGGTGCCCGTGGCCGGGCGCCCGCCCATCTCCCCACTTCTCCTCTTGGCCCCTGCCAAGGTGTACGCTGGTGATGACAACTTGCGCTTGCGGCTGCCCACGGTCCTCCGGCTGCGAGAGGGGACAGAGGAGAGGTGAGGGCAGCACCCAAAAGGTCCCCCTTGCACCGTACTTGCTGTACCCACACTGTGACCATGGGGGGATCAGGCTGGGAATTGGGGTGAGCCCAGGAAGGACCAACAGCTCTGACCCTGCACACCCAGCGAGGCTTTGGGACCAGAGAGGAAAGGCTCCCTGATGTGGGACATCCCCCTGCCAGGACATGAGGGTGCTGTGGTGGGAAAGGGGCACCCCTTACCTCCCCGGCCATGCCACTGGCTCCCCCGTGGAAGGGCCAAGAGGCACAGCCCTCACCTGGACTCATAGGAGAGGCTTGTGGTGGCTGAGCCCGAGGTGCTGGCAGCATCCGTGGAGTCCACATCTGATAGGAAAGTCTGTCCCGAGCTGGCACTGGAGACAAGATGCAGCATCAGCCCCAGCCTGGTGCGAGGGTCACTGCAGCCCATCTCATCCCCAGCCCTGGCTTCACACTTGGGTGTTTTAACCACCCCCTGGCCACCCACAGCCCTGCCCCGGCCGCACAGACCTTTTCAGGCTCTGAATTTCATCCAGTGTGAAGTCAAAGATGCTGGCCAGGTGGTGGTTGGTGCTCCAGGCCGAGGTGAAGTCACTCTGCGCCGCGAAAACAAGCTCAGTCGTCACTGCCGAGCGGAGCGGTGCTGCCCGCGGCCCCGGCATCGTCCCCCTCTGCCCGGGAGCCACCGCGCTCCTTCCCCTGGGAAGCGGGCTTGGCACAGAACGTTTGCAAACCCCAGGGCTAGGGACGGGGGCTCTCCCTGCCCGCAGGAGCGGGGGAACCTTGTGGGGAGCCCCAGGGATGGGAATGGGGGTCCCACTCGGCTGCTAAGCCCCGGGTGGTTGTGCAGAGGAGGGGACAATGGACTCACACTGGGAATGGCATCCTCCAGCAGAAACTTGGCCCTCTTGCGCCGTGCTGCTCGCCGCTTCTGCTGCTGGAGCTGCCGTGGCAGCAGGCTGCAGAGCAAGCGGAGGTGAGGGGGGGTGAGACCACCCCAGGGGTGCAGAAGCAAGGGGTGCCTGGGTCACTTTGGTCTCTCACCTCTCTTTATGGACATATTTGCTTTTTCCCCTCTTCTTCAGCTCGCAGGAGCCGCTCTCTCCCATGCCAGGGGCCTTCTCTGGCAGCACCTTGCTGGGGGGGTTTGGTGGGACACGGATCCGCAGACGGAAGATGCATTTCTTCTTTTTGATTTCCTTCCCACACAGAAACCTGAGAGGTGAAGGGGAGGAAGCAGCCCTCAGGTGGGGGGAACACGGGAGCATCCTGCATCCCATCGCATCCCCATCATCAGGTCTCACCTGCTTTTGTAGCTGTTGAGGGCATTGAGGAGGTGGGGGCCGCGCTCGGAGATGGGGGTACCTGTCAGCTGTGGGAGACGGCAGTGGTCAGGCAGGGCTGTGATGCAAAGGCTGCTCTCCAGCCTCATCCCAAGCTGCACAATTTTACCTTCCCGAGCTGCAGCGGGTCCCAGTGGTGGTTCACAAAGGCCAAGATCTCCTCAAAGTCAAAGTATTTCTTCTTGCTCTGTACACCCAGGTTGTAGAGGGCGAGATGGACGACATCCACCCTGCAGGAGCGACAGGGTTGGGAAGGTCAGCAGCCCACCCTCTCCCCAGCAGGATGGCTCCAGCCCAGTTTTCCAGCTTTTTAACAAGCCTCAGCCGTGTGCTCTTGCTGCAGTTAGGCACAGTACATCTTATTCATGTGAATTGTAGCTAGATAGCAAGCTCTGAAAGCTGTGGCTGCCCCATTCCTGGCAGTGTTCAAGGCCAGGTTGGACACAGGGGCTTGGAGCAAGCTGCTCTAGTGGAAGGTGTCCCTGCCCGTGGCAGGGGTTGGAACTGGTTGAGCTTTAAGGTCCCTTCAACTCAAAACATTCCCAGCAGCCCATCAGCACCAGTAACACGGCCAAGCACAAGAGGAGCAGCAGGAAGAAGCTGGGCTGCCAGCACTGTTAATACACTTTACAAAGTGCTTTCAGGCCACCAAGGTACACTTGAAGGTACAAAGGACCTAGGGCTGTTTCTTACCATCTCAGGGGCAGGCGCTTGATATATTCAGGTCCCTGGTTGCACACGGAGCAGAAAAACACATAGAACCTGGAAAACAGCAGGGAGGGAGAGTGCTGGGGTGGGGGTCACCCCACAGCCATGCAGGGCTTAGGGAAGGATGGGGTGAGGAAAAGTGCTCCAGTTGCTAACAGTGACAGCATGGCCAGGAGGAGCTGAGCTCTGCAGGACAGGGCCACCTGCTTGCACCAGGGCAGCTGGATCAGAGAGATACGGACTGGGGATGTGTCCACGCATGAGCCCTCGTGGGAAGCCAGTTCTGACACCCAGCACCAGCCCAGCAGAGTCTGGAAGGGACGTACCGGTCCCCAAACATCATGGGATCGTTGAGGCACTGGGTGCAGGCTTCATGGAACCACTGCCGGCAGCGGTAGCACTGCAGCATCTTCAGGTACCACCTGGGGAGGGAGAGGAGGTGGGTGACAGTGAGGGCAGCGTGTGGCAACCACTGCCCTGGCCCCCTCCCATGCACAGAGACCCCAAACAGGTAAAGAAGGTCTGCCCCCAACTTGTATTTAATGCAGCCACAGACGTGGGTACAAACAGAGCCTCCAGGAATGAGCGGAGATCCAGATGGCAAAGCCAGGACAATGCCCTGCAAGCTGGGGACTTGTCTCCTGGAAGGGATAAAATCCCGACCCTGATCCCACCTTCATTTGTGCATGCTCTTCCCCACCAAACCAGACACAACCACCCTCCTGGCAGGCAGGGGCTTACTCGCCAGGGCCGCCGCAGTAGCAGTAGCACTGCTGCTGGTTGGTCCGGTGTGGGGAGTCCCACTCGAGCAGGTCGGGGTTGTAGGACAGCACCATCTTGACAGCTTGCAGCGTCTTGGCAATGGCCCCCTTCTTCAGGGCACCCCCCTTCTGCAGAGGTGAGCAGGGTAAGGGTCAGTACAGCCACTTGAGGGCCGCATCCTGCACCAAGGGTGGGCAGCACAAGGAGCCCCAAGGGAACCCCGGGCAGCCCCACTCACCCTCACAGCCAGGGCAAATATGCAGCGGCGGCAGAACCACGGCGTCCCCAGAGGGCTCTCACCGCCACTCGCCACAGGGACATGGCACTGCTGGTGATAACCTGTGGGAAGGCTCAGCATGAGCACTGCTGGGCTGGCTGGCCCCTTACCCCGTGGTGGGACACAGCAGATCATGAGGTACAGGTCCACACTCACCCAGCCCGCACTTCCCGCAGATGAGGATTTCATTCATGGGCCCCGACGTCTGTCCCAGGCAGATGTTGCACTTGGGCTCCTCTCCGGGGACACCGGCTGCAGGACGGAGATGGCAGAGCTGGAGATGTGCAAGGCACAGCCCCATCTCTGTGGTGCTGGGAATGACTCACTGACAAGACAGTGGGAAGGGAAGACAGGGAAGCACTCACCATGCTGGATGTCCTTCCAGAGGACCCAGTACTTGGAGTTGTCCTCAAACGTGACAAGGCAGCTTTGCTTGGAGCCACTCACCTGCAGGAAGAGTGCAAAGAACTGTCAAGCATCAGCTGCCATTCCCAGTGCTTCCCTGTCTTCCCTGGTGATTGGCCCTGCCTCCGGAGCTGTGGGAAGTTGGGTTTTGGGTACGACACCCAATGGCAGGACATCAAAATGCCCCAGTGACGACAGGACATGCTGCAGCCCATGCCAGCAACCCTCTGAGCCACAAGGCGACCCCGCAGTGGTGCTACCTACACTTGGAGTGCCCACGTTACCCTTTTTGGGTGCCCATGTTACCCTTTTGATCTTCCCAAGGTAATAGAGCCCATCGGTCCAGCGGCACAGCACGTACTGCCCCTCCATCAGCTTCACCATGAGCTCTCTGCAGCCACTGGCCCTCCGTGCCACAGCCGGTGCTTGCTGGACACGGCCAGCAGCAGCGTAGACATCCCGGATGATGGGGTTGAGCTTGGCGGTCTCCATCAGCAGAGCCTGGAGAGAATGCACATGGTCATCACCCAGCCCTTGCACTGTGACACCAGGCACCCATCGCCAAGTATGGTGGGATGGAGAGTTTTACCAGGAGCATTGAGCTGGGGCTGGCTCAGCCCCACCAGTGGGGTTCAGGACCCACAAAATACGTGCTGATGAGACAGGTTAATTCATGTGAAATCAAAGGGAGCAGCTAAAATCTCTTCCCATATTGAACAAGAATGAGTTAACCCCGAGTGCCTTAGCTCATGCAGCACAGAGCCACTCTGTGTGACACAGGGACATGCCACAGGCCTGCACCAGCTCAGCCTCGGGCAGGGGCACATGAGGAATAATGGCTTTAAATGTAATGTGATTTTTAAGTCACACTTTCCCAGCAGTTCCACAGGCTCAAAGGTGCTAGGCACACTGCACGCGCAGGGAAGCGGCAGCACCACACACAGCGAGTGCAAGCGAGCAGCCGAGTTTCACTACGGAAAAGTTTGAAGTGTGGAAGGCACAGAAGCCGTCTCCAGCCGGCAGCACCGACCCCGCAGCTGCGATCCCCGACAGACACCACCAAATCCCCGACAGCCACCAGCAAAGCCCTAACAGACATCCCTAAATCCCCACCAGACACCAGTAAATCCCCGATAGACATCAGTAAAACGGCTTAAAAGTTACTTTGCTCCTCTCTGCGCTCCCGTCGCACGCGTGGCCCCGCGCCGCGGATCACAGCACGGAGCCTGACCACGCCGTGCGCGACGCGAACTCCCTCCCGCCCGGACCCTGCGGGTCACGGCGCTCCCGTTGCCCGAGCACGGGTCGGGCAGGAGCGATGGAGCTCACGGTAAAGCGGCGGGCGCGGGGCTGGCGGGAGCGGCGGCGGCAGCGAGCTGCGACATGTCACCGGCAGCGCCGCTCCTCGCGGTTACGAAACCGGCGGCAGCTCCGCGGCCCCCCGGACCCGGGGGAGCGCGCCCGGTGGCGGGGGCTGAGCTCCCGCCGCTCCCCCCCCCAAATCCCGGCCCCGTGCACACGGGTGGGGGCTCCCCCCCCCCCCCGCCGCGGGACCCACCGGGAAGAGGCAGCGGAGAGGGCGGGGGGGTGGGTCCGGGCACGGCCCCTTGTCCCCACCGCCAGCCCCGCGGATGCGCGGGAGAGCGGCGGGTCCGGCGGCACCTGCCGGGCGGCAGCGCCGGGGGTAGCCCCGGGAGCAGCCCCGGGAGCGGCGGCCGCGGGCCCCGCCGCCATTGGCTCATTCAAAGGCGCTGCGGCGCCGTCCATCCGTCCGTCCATCCATCCGTCCCTCCGTCCGTCCCCGCCGCGCTGCGCCCACGCCGCCCCCGCGCTGCCGGGCCCGTGCCCCCGCAGCGCTGCCCTTACCAGTGCCCTCAGCGCTGCCCGCTCCGCCGCCCGCTCCGCCGCCGTTACCGCCGCCCGCTCCGGGTCAGCGCCCGCCCGCCCGGGGCCCGCGGCGGGGAGCGGCGGCGCGCAGCGGGGCCGCCATCTTCCCGCGCTTCCCCCATTGACGTCCCGCTTATGCAATTAGCGCGGGGCCGCCCCCGCCGCCTCCCGCCGCCCCGAGTGCATCGGACGGGCACGGCGCGGAGCCGGGCCCGGGGTGCGAGCGCGGAGCCCCCGGTGCGAGAGCGGGGAACGCGCAAGGACTGGGGTACCTGCATCCGCCCCCATTGGGGTACCTGCATCCGCCCCCATTGGGGTACCTGCTGCTGCTGCCTCCATTGGGGTACCTGCATCCGCCCCCATTGGGGTACCTGCATCCGCCCCCATTGGGGTACCTGCTGCTGCACCCCCAGGATAACTGCACCACCCATTGGGATACCTGCTGCTGCCCCCCTGGGGTACCTGCATCCACCCCCATTGGGGTACCTGCTCTTCCCATCCGTGAGGTACCTGCCACTGCCCCACGTTGGTACCATCACACCCAGAGCCCCACCGAGGCACCCCACATCCCCACATGCACCATCAGCCCCGCATGCCCTCTGCACCGACAAACTGGGGATCCCTGGGGCATCTGGGGGTCTCTGAGGGCACCTAGGGCCAGCCATGCACGGAGAGTCCTTGAAGAGGGCACCATCATCACCCTGTGACACACACAAGGGACCTCCCTGACTGTGTGTGTGTGTGTGTGTGTGTGTGTGTGTGTCCTTTCTTGGATTAGGAGCTGCAGCCAGGGTGGGCACCGCTGGGGCCCCCTGGATGGGGTGTGGGCAGGGGTGCACTGCCTGCGGAGCATTGTCCTGCGTGAGGGAACAACCTGTGCTCGCCGGGATTCCTAGAAACGGGGGGAGCCTTTCTCTGAATAGCAAAAGAGAAAATCAATCACTGAAAAAATGCTCCAGTCGGTGCCAAGAAGAAATCTTACGGATTTGCTGTTTGTTGGAAAGGGCTGCCGAAAAAGAAACACTTCCAGGCCTGCTCAGGCAGCAGAGAAGCTGATTCCTGGTGCAGGGTCTGTGCCAAGCCCAAGGAGAGTCGACACAGATTTTATTGCCTGTAAGGGATGAGTTCTGCGCGGCAGCGTGGGGTGGGCTCCCTGCACCGGGGCCAGAGCACCTGCAAAAAAGCCTGTCCTGCAAGTGAGCAGCTCTGCGAGTGAAGGCTGAAACACCTTGAAACACCTTAGGAATTATTTCTTTTTATCAAACTGCCCCATAAAACATCAGTGTCTGAGCGCTCCTCACACCGTGACTGGCTCTTGGCAGCGCGCAGGCGATGCTGCACCCATGATGCTTTGGGTTCCCCCAGTGATGGGTGCCCTAAGGCTGTTCTCTTGGCTTTGCAGTCCTGTGTGAGTGAGGCAAAGCCCAGTGAAACATGAGGGTGGGGGCTTGACATGCTGGTCCGTGCTGTGCTAAGCCATGCCATGCTGTGCCAAGCAATGCCATGCTATGGCTACACCCTATGGCTGAGCCCATGTTTAGGCAGCTGAAAGAAATGGCAGTTCATTCCCCGGTGTTCAACACCGTCCTTCTCCTGCACAGGGAACCTGACACATCTCCAAACCAGCCAAACCACCAAACTCTGCGGTGAGTCACGATGTGCTCGCCGTGAGTCACCGCAGATTAAAATAGCACTTGCACCATCGCTCTCCCCTTGGACAAACACCGCCACTCACTTGCCTGCAGCCGGTGGTGCTGGCTTGCCCCATCCCATCCCCACGTGGTGCCGGTGGAGCCACACACGGGGATGTTCCTACACTCTCCTCCCCACCACCATGGGTTGTGTTTGCAGCATCTTGGTGGTTTGCCATGGGAATGCGGATGATGTGATATGTAAATCAAACACTGGATTGAGTTCACCACGTGTAAGCAGGGTTATAACCTCACCAACATCCCTCTGGCAGGGAGAGGGCACCCCAAACGTGGCACCTGCCAATGGAAAGAGCCCAGTGACATTGCCCTGGAACTGAAGTCCCAAACAGAAAGAAAAAAACACCAGGAATTTGAGATGCATCCTCTCTTTCCTAACACAAATGAAGCTACACACTCCGGTTTCTTTGTGGGTGTTCCTGCCATGCCATCCCCATTGAGCCTAGCCTCGGCTCCCACTGCCATCAGCTAATGGATGCTGCCCTCCTCCTCATCCTTTTTCTCCTCCTCTTTCTTTGCACACCCAGCTTTCCACACACACCTTTGTGGAGTCAGGGAAGCTGCTGGAGACCCCTTTTCTTTGGCACCATGTGAAGGCTCATGGCCTCTGACAGACACTGGTGCGGTAGCAGTGGCAGGACACAGCTGAGTGACTGGCTTTGCACCAGTGGGCTCCAGGGACCTCGGTGGGAAGATGCCTGACACGCAGTGCTGGGGACGGAGCACCCACCTGGGCCCATGCTGACCTGAACATCTCCATGCTGCTCTCACATCTCCAGCTGAAGAGACCTCGGTGCCCATCGTGCAGAGCTGTCAGAAGATGTTGACCTGCTCTCCATGCCACAGAAGCCGGGAAGCCCCTGGTTAAATCCCGTTGTTGGAAGCTGAATATCCTGTAAGCAAATGAGCAGAAATGATGAGACCCCAAGCGACGGTGCAAAGCTAGGTGCTGGTGATCCTCCAGCACAAGCTCCCTGACTCCTTCCCTGCTATTATTATATTTCCAACCAAAACCAGCATTTGCAAAAAGATTTGAATGAAGCCCCAGAGGTTTTTAACTACTCCAACACCTCCGTTTTATCCTTAGAAGCTTTTCATTGCTTCTTCACACTTGTGAAAGTGGGGAAGATGCTTTCCAGCTGGCACAAGGATTGAGCACCCGGAGAACTGTGGCTGAGGCCAGCCGGGAGCCATCAGGAGGCCTGGCCGGAGCAGAGCCTTTCCTTCTGCTTTGAAAACTGCCCAGAAATTGGGTAGCTCCTTTTCACAGTGTTTTTCTTTCTTTGAAAACAGGAGTGGGAGGAGGGGTTGGATGTTGGCTTGTAGTCTTGGAGACCGAAGCCGAGGAATATTGAATGGAAACCCAAACATGAAGCTGCCTCTGAACTACAGGGCTGGTGTGGAGATAGATCTGCAGGGATGGCTGGCACTGGCTCCAGAGCCTCCTGCAGCAAAGCGTTGCAGGAGAGACCCAGCACAGCTCTCATACGCTGCTCAAAACTGCTCACAAGTGCCGTTCCCATCTGGAGATGCAGCTGGCAAAATAGGACACATCCATGATGATAAAAGTAGCTGCAACTGAAGTAGCTTGGGATTATTGACAGATTTATCTCTCTCCTGGCCAGTGCTTCCGTCTGCTCCAAAGTCTCAACCACCTTTTCGCTGAAACCACCTGATTTACCAACACAACCAAGTCAAGCTCAAAGCAACTGTGAGCAAGGTTATGAGTTCCTTTCCTGTCCTGAAGGAGGGCTTATAAGCCTAAAAGTTTGCCAGGACATTTTTCAGCTTTATTAGTCAATTAAAAAATACATTATCTTTCCCTACAAACCTTGTCCTTGACTATTGGAGACCACGGTAGCTACAGAAGCACAATGACTCTTTGCCAACCTGGCCATTAGAAGCGGAGCAACCGGTCCTGATTCCACTCACTAAAACTGTCTTTGATTTTTCTGCATTATTTGATCTGGTCCAGACCAAGAGAAAAATCATTTTGGCTGCTTATTTCCACCACAGAAGCACTTTGCTGGGTTGAGGAACTCCTGATACCACTCCGATTCCAGCTTCATTCCCAGTTAAATGTCATCTGTTTCCTTATCAAGACGTTTTTGTGGCTGAAGGTCTTGGAGATGAAAATCAGGAGCTTGTTCCAGGAACACCAGAGCCTGGAGCAGAGCCCTGTGTTTGGAAAGCGCCGTGGCTCGATGCATTCCACATGGACACGGTAATGCTCCAGCGGTGCCTCGTGCACGGGGGAGTTCGCTGTTGTTCGAGTTCTTTCAGAGAAAAGTGATATTCCAAAGGGCATATTGGAACAAAGGTATGGTTGTAATTAGAATCAGAGCAGTTAAATCTGACATTCAGCTGGCTTATGCCAACCCTGCCTTTAAAAGGAAGAGCATTCAGGCATTGGGTTTCATGTCTTTTCATTGTTTATTTAGCATGAATTTAATCCATATCCCTTTTTTCCTTAAACTTAACCTTCTTTGCGTGCTTCTATGCAATTGCATAAGATGTGAGGAGCGTGTAAGCGTTCTTACAGCTGTGCAAGCTTTATATTAATGGAGCCTTTACATAATTTTGACATAGACACATTATGTACACGTCTGCGGTCCCTGAGCATGGCTTAGAAAAGACATCCCCCAGAAAAGAAAGAAATAAAGAATCAGAAAAGATACCCACCCTAAGAAGAGAGAAAGAAGAGCCCATTTTGTTCCTGAGGAAGAGTGAAAAATGGGGAAGGAAGATCTGAATTTCCAGGGGATATTTGTGTTGCTTCCCTAACTACAAAAACTGCAGTAGGCAAATGCCCATTAGTGCAACTGGAATTACTGCTCCAGAAGAACATGGGTGGTGTCTGTGGGGGTCAGTGCTGTGCAGATGGGGATCTCTTGATGCCACCCCTGGGTCCAGGGCATGGCCCCACGCCTGGCTCTGGTAGCCACTCACTTGCCTGGGGGATTTTGCTCTCCCTTTCCTCTTGCACCCACCCTGCAGCATGGAAACAACAGACTCCAACTCTTTGCTTTTGCCTTTCAGGAGCTGCGGTGAGCCCTGGCGTCAGTCCTACTCCTCCAGCCCATGATGCTCCTTCATGAGCTCCATCCCAGGCTCAAGCCTGTGGCTCCAGGTGCCCACACTGCTTTTCAGGCCTTGAGTCACCTCAAGAACTTGCCGTTGGTTGCACAGAGCCCACATGAACGTGCCACTTTCACAGGCTGGGCAGCAGCTCCATTTGCTTCTGCTTCAGCTGGCTCTTACCTGCTGCAAATGAACAAGGCTCCAGCCACCTCCCGCCCCTCAGATGGTTTCACACCAATGGGCTGTCCCACCCCACATGTGCAGCCGGTAACGAATTTCCTCCCTTTGCAGACTCAGGCCATCCAGGCCTGAGTCATCCCAAAACCTGGCTCTGGGTGATGCTCACAGTGATGCTGTACTGAAGCAGAGGCACCTCTGCTACAGGATGCTGAGCACAAGGTCCTGCAAACTGCAGCCTTGCAGCTTTTCACCCATTTAACTTCATGGATTGCCCCACTGGGAATGTCTGGCTAGAAAGAAAACTGGAACTACAGGGCTTCCAATAAACATTTAAAATTGATTTTACCAGGCAGGGCAGGCACAGTTGTGTCCTTTCTCCAGGGTATTTATTCATCCAGTGTCGATGCTTCTGCCTCTCTGAAGCTTGTGGTGCTCCTGTGTGATGTGATCTCCCATCTGCAGCCACACTGGGCTCCTGCCATCAGTGAAATCCTGTCTGTGCACAGGAAGAATCAAATCAGTGTAATTGTTCCTGGTAGGGGCAGGAGATGAGCATGGAGGCATGAGGTCAGTCACTCTCTGCTGGATGCATCCCTCAACCTACACATGCACACACAGAGGTTTTTGCTTCCCTCGATGCAGACAGATACACATCAATATTCTCTTGCACATGCACATTCACATCTTCTCTCCCACACACTTTCTCTCTTTCCCCGGCTCTCACCCACACACAGTTTTACTCATTTCCCCCACCACCTTCTCTCACTGTGTCTCACACACAAGGAAAATCCTCCTGATTCTTTTTAAGAAACAACAGCTCTACAGGGAAAAGGATTTTGCACAAGAAAGTAACAGTGGAGCAGAGAGGCAGCCCCAGGAAGTCAATGCCTGCTGTGATAAACACAGCTAATAAAAAACCCTTGTGGAAAAGCAGCTCAGGGCAGTGAGGACCACAGAAGCTTAGACATGTATGGAGCAGCTCCGATGCCCAGGCAACCAGGCTGAGCTGACCACTATCTTGATCTGCAGTAATTCCTGGGAGATCAGCTGCTGCCTCCCTCCCGCTTGGCTCCAGCTTCAGGAGCCACAAGAGGCTCTGGAATAAGCTGCCGTGGCAGATCCTGCTGCCCTCACCTACACTCACCTCCCTCATAGAGGAGCAGGTCCCTCTATGTGCTCAGCCTGGCTTGTGAGTGGGTACTGCTGTGGGAGTCGGTGTTGTCCAAGCCTTAAGTCAATTTTTCAGGTCAAAATCCCATGGGACTGGTTGTTTCTCAGACCCACGCACTGCATAACCCTGCTCCTGCGGGAGAAACAAGTGAGTGTTGCAGCTCTGTGCCGCTCTTCTGACAGCAAATCACTGTTGTCCTATTTCCAAGTTGCTAAATTCCCTGTTTTACAGTGAAAATAACACAAAAAACTTATTTTTTAACTTAATAAGCTTTATTTAGGAAATAAATAAAATTGTAAGAAAATTGGAATGGTTGTAATAAATACAGCACTTGTCAAAATCACACAGCCATGAAAAGCAGCATATTTTTAGGCATGTTACTCCAGTGTGGTTATGGGGATTGGCACATTACTGGAAAAATAACTTTCTGTCCCTGAAAGAACAGTTTAAACATGGAAGAGAGAAAGAAACAGAGAGACCTGGGGTCTCAAATCATGGAATGGTTTGGGTTGGAAGGGACCTTAAAGCTCATCCAGCTCTAGCCCCTGCCACAGACAGGGACACTTTCCACTAGAGCAGCTTGCTCCAAGCCCTGTGTCCAACCTGGCCTTGAACACTGCCAGGGATGGGGCAGCCACAGCTTCTCTGGGCACCCTGTGCCAGCGCCTCAGCACCCTCCCAGGGAAGAGCTTCTGCCTAAGAGCTCATCTCAGTCTCCCCTCGGGCAGGTTAAAGCCATTCCCTTTGTCCTGTCCCTACAGGCCCTTGTCCAAAGCCCCTCTCCAGGTTTCCTGGAGCCCCTTCAGGGACTGGAGCTGCTCTCAGTTCTCCCCTTCAGGAGCCTTCTCTTCTCCAGGCTGACCCAGCCCAGCTCTCTCAGCCTGGTTCCAGAACTGGATGCAGGACTGCAGGAGGGTCTTACCAGAGTGGAGAGAATCCCCTCTCTTGACCAGTCAGACACACTCTTTTTGATGCAGTCCAAGCATGATTTCCAAGTTTAATTCACTCATTAAAAAACAAGTGAAATTATTCATTCCTTACTTCTATTTTAAGATAACAATAAAAGACAAAACCATGTCTAAGAGTTAGTTCTATTTTAGCGTGTGATAAGAATTAGACATAAAAATAATAAAGCAGTAAAAAATAAAATCAGTATTTTCTATTAAGTCACTTGCCTTGAAGGTTCGGGAAGTGACTGAACACTTGAAAATGGAGCTACTGAGGGGTCCTTACACTGCCTGGACTGGCTCTCAACTTCCCTGGGGTTACCAGCCCTCAGAGCTCAAAATCTGAAATGGGAAAGTCAAACAACTCCTTTGGAAATATAAGAGGTGATTTCCCCAAGGCACAGTGCAATGTGGTCACCGATTGCTGATGTAATAGGACATCTCTTTACAGAGCACATAAATATAGATCTAAAATAAATAGCAAGACATAAATCATCTGGTATCAACTCCAGTTACAAATGCTAACCACAAGTCACTGCTTTCAAGGTCACCAATAAGCACAGAGACACCCAATCAGTGCCTCAGGGGAAGGAATCTGCCCATGTCCCTGGTGGAGGAACAGGCAGAAGCCCACACCAGGGCTGCCAGCCAGCACCATGCCTCCTGGGAATGTTGCTGCGCAGCCAGGGGAGGATGGGGAAAGCTCAGCTTCCGAAACCTCCTAACCCCACGGTGCCAGAAGGGAGCTCTGGCTGCTCTCCCTGCCCACTACCAGCAGAATGACACCCACATCTGGGCCAGGTGTGAGAAAGAATAGTGCTTCTTTCCACAAGTGCATGTGCAGGGGTGTGTGTGACTAACTGACATCTACACCAGGAGTATTGGCTGTTCTGATGAAATAATCACAGTTCTCATTTCCAATATCCATGGGCAAAGTGCTGGGCATGCTCAGCTGTAGCTAACTCTAGCAGGCAGATGTTCAGCTGACATGAATGGATTCAGGGATTCAGGCTTGGGCTCTCTGGATTTTGTGTGCACACAACAACTAATACAAGGTCTCAAGCTGATGTTTTGGTTTCCTTGTAAACTAATGAAATTCAGTGGGTGTTTTATTACCAGCCACCCATTTTTCAAGATTTAATAATTTGTTTCTACAATGCATTTAAGGAAAAGTGTGTCTTCCTTCACATAGGCGTATTTAGGTGACTGTAATTTGAACAAAGGGAGAAACATGGGACAGCCACTTGCAATATTCATATCATTCACCGGTCTCTGAAATGAAGCAGAAGTCAAGTCTGGGCGAAATGCATCAATAACATGTTCCCTGTTGTTTTGGTCAAGCAACATAAATGTAACCTGAAAAACAGAATGTGGAAATGATGAGTTATTGAACTGAAAAATAAACTGGAAAACAGCAGAGGCAGAAGTGCAAACATGCTGCAAAAGCAGCTGGATGCTCTATCGATAATTAAATACAAATGGTAATGAACGGTTCACAACCTGCAAGGTCAGTTACTCTCAACAGGGGAAACTGTAACAGTTCCCAGGTGAAGGATATAAAACTCTGCCACCTATTAAATTAAATTAAATTAAATTAAATTAAGGAATTATTTCTTGGTAGAGAACTGCACAGTCCAGAGACCTTTTTCATCTCTCTCCTGACAACTTCAACAAACCCCAGCTTTAGTTACAGTCATTACATTCAGTTAGTGTGATATAAAAGGTTGCCCCTCTTACCTTGTTCCTGAAAGGCCATGGGAGCAAAGCATCGTAGTCTCCTTTCATGACAACAAAGAACAGGGACATGTGGGTTCCTTTTCCTGTCCCGTCCCCATTCAGATACACCCTCAGACAGACCTTGTAGCCATATTTTGCAGTGTAGAAAGCTGAAAATCAGAACCCTTCATTAGTAAAGTGTCCTTTGGGGAAAGAAAAGGACATAACGACTGTTCTGGCATATGGGAAAAGATGGTCTATGATGTGTTTTGCTATCACAGAGATGAGAACAGACAAATCAGTACACCCTGGAGATTATAAGCAATGAAAATCCAGTGGCTGGAGTGCTTTTAGTGACTCAGTGAAAATTACCTGTTATTAGCCACTACAAGCATATTTTATCTAATCAAATTACTTCTCACATGGGAGAGAACTGCAGCAGAAAGCCACTGGGTACCATGAGGCACCAGGCTGTGGGTTACACGAGAGGGATCCAGCAGATGTCACTGCAAGAGGCTGCAGGGTGGGCAAATTGCAGTGTGAAAGCCCAGAACAGAACCCAACACTCTGGAAGAGCACATTGCAACTGCCCTGAACTACAGGCACGAAAGCATGAGGTCTTTGCATAGACAGCATCTTAGTTGAAGGACTTAAAGAACTTCCTGTCCACAGGAGCGGAAAGAAGCACCATTCTAGAGAAAGAAGTAGGTTTTCTAAAGGACTGGTTTTTGCTAACACACATACACACCATGTGTTTTACCTGGTGAATACAAACTGACTGTTCTTCCAGTCACAGAGTCTTGTAACTTCCTGCCAACATCTGTTATTTTCCACAGAAAGACCCCATCATAGGAAGCTTGCTCAGAGAACAGAAGACTCTTATGAAGGCTGCTCAGGCCTACGTCCTTCTGCGTCAGGCACCGGTGCAACTCTGCAATCTAGAAGAAACAAATCAGTCTGCAGTCAATTCTCCTCTCTAGGTTGCTGTGCTGCAGAAGTAGCAGAATCTTTCTGGAGCCCTCATGTCCTGAAGCGTCTCCTCTGATTTCTTTTTAAGCAACAGTTACGTGTCAAAATGAAAGCAAACTGGACAGATGGTTGGTTGGTCCCCCCCCCAGCCTTAAGAGCATCAAGCAACTGTCTTGCTTGATCACAATCTGATCACAGCAAACTCTGAATGTTCAAAACTCTCAGGAGTATCTAGGTACCTAAACATAGGTCTGGATAACAAATATTAGAGATCTCCATTTGAAAACATATCCAAAGCTCCAAGAGGATCCTGTAGATGTGTTCAGAACTTAACACTTCACAGCTCAAATTCCTGTGTTTATCCCTGTCCTGATCTCTACACCACCTCTCACTGATACGTGTAAATACTTGTTATCTATAGAACAAGCACACAAACAACGCTTATCATAACTGTTTACCTTCAGTTCAAGGCTTCGTATTATATTTTGATCAAGTTCACTCTGTCTCCGAAAGGCCACGATTTCCAAGCTAGAGATCTCCACCTCTTTATTGAGCACTGCCACAATATTCTCAAACACTTGTAGCTTATTTTCTAGCTCAGAAATCACTTTCTCCTTCACAAGTTGCTGCAGAGCAGATTCCTCTTCAGAAATGGAAGATTCAGGAAAACAATCTTCTTCCAGATCCCCACGGATTTCCATCCCTGCTAGGATCTGCAGATCAGGGATGCTTTTTCCTGCACTGTTCACACTAAGCTCTGTCTGTGGGATGAAACCATTTGCAGCTTTGGCAGCAGTGCACAAGCTTGCCTTCAGTTGCTTTATATGCTGCAGCAGAAGCAGCATGTGGGCTCCAACTGCAGTTCTCTCATGATTCTTTACCTTCTCTTTGCTTCCCTGTGAGAAGACGACACTGTCAGTACACTCTGTACAACCACCATAACTGGCCTACAGCCAAACCAAGCAATGTCCACTTCAGTTTCTTGGGAGAGACAGAGATGGAAGAACTGCAAGGTACAGGTCCAGCTACATTTCAGTCAATTCTCAGAGGAGATGTGGTGAGAGGAGCCCTCTCATTTAGGCTACGTGTTCACATGTGTACACAAGCTACATAAAAAGAAAACTATTACCTACAATTTCTGGATTAAAGAGGATTCCAGGCAGAGTCCCAGCAAGATTCTTAAATAAACCAGTATTTAATACATATACTGACCACAAAAGATGGGACAAGGCAACAGATGCCAACAAAAATGCAAATTCTTCACTGTTTTGAGAGATGTTACCCTGGAAGAAATATCCAAAACGTATATGATAAACCAGCAGAATTGTAATAAACATCTATCTTTAGCTGAATTGAATGCACAGTGTCACTGGCTGAACCATGTAAACATGGCAGTTCCAGTCTCTCCTCTGCTGTTCTACTAAAAGTGGGTAGACTTTCCCTCTTTTCTTAAAGATCTATTTAAATCAATTTATATATCTACTACCCAGAACACAAAAGCTGGTCAGACCAAAGGCACAGTGCTGTTGTGCACCACTGGAGACCTTTCTGAAGGCAGCCGTGTCACTCACCCTAAATGAACAGCCGACCTCAGAAAAGCGACAGCCATCCTTGTTGACTGAAGGTGTAGAGCAGTTCTGTTGAAAGAAACAAGAGAAGCAAAGCAAACAATCAAATACCAGTTTAAAGGGATTCTTTTATTTACTTACAAACAACTAGGCCGCAATCCCAGCAGCTATAAATCAAGTTAAATCAAGTCAAGGCATTACCGCAGCTTACAGCACCCAACCAGCTTTGAAAATTCACTCATCTTTTACCTACCTTTTCTCTTGATGGTGTTTCTGTTTGCACATGGTTTTGTTCCTTACATAAACTGCCTTCACATGAATGTTCCTGTCATGAAAACAAGAAGAAAAGAATTCAGTGTATTATTAAAATCACTGAGCATCTTTATTTAGGAGTCTCTGAAACAAAGCTTGTGCTTTGGAATGCTATTCCTGTTTTACAGAAACTTGGGGATTTGGGAGGTTTTTCTACAGGAACTCTGTGTTATGGAAGAAAAAGCTTACAGTAAGTTTCTTGCTTTCTTCCTGGAAGATGTGGGCTTAAGGAAGAGGAAAGAAAGGAAGGATAACTTCCCCAGGAGCACTGTGAGCTCCACACCACAAGGTGCAAAATCCCTGTCCAGAGAGTGCCTGCCTGGGGCCTCACTGTGCCATAGTTGCAGAGTTCTCTGGCTTCTTTTTAGAGGAAGCAACGTTCAGAAATCTGGGACTAAAGCACATCTTAGAGCGGGTGCTGCTGTCCCCTGCATAACGAAGTGCAGGCTCAGAGGTTTCTCAAGCTAAGCCTCTAAGCTGATTAATTTTCTTCTCAGCCCCACAGGCGTGCTCAGTGACAGGTCTCCAGATGCAATACCTGTTAAATGGAAGTACACAGTGTGATCTTTTGCTTATGGGGCCCAGAGCTCTTGGAAACTACTTACAGATGCTTTGCAAGGTCACTCTGGGGAATTTGATACAAGACTGGCAATGTACAAGTCCTGCCCAGTAGTTATATGCACACACACACACGTACATATATATGCGATGACATGTACGTGGATTACAGAACAAAAAGCAAATATACAGGAAGCCCAAACATAAACTCTTACTGCATTGACTTCCAGTTTGTTTAATGTGCAGACCCTTCCTGCATCCTGCTTTTTACCATCTTGAAGGCTGGAATCCAAATTTTCCATCACGATGTGCTAATGCAAAATGCATTACCTCTAATATGAGACTTCCTGCCATTTCTGGCTCCAAGAAGGGTAAAATAATCCTCCTGCCATCGGTTCACACAAGTGTAATATGTGTATTGAACACAGCAGCTGTCAGCTTTCAATTCATAGTGTTCAGGTGGGGCTGTCTTTAATCTTTATAAATGCCTTTGCACACCAGTACATTTCCTATAGCAGTTCACACGTTTTTGATAAAGCCATTCCAACAGCCTTCAAGTCTCGCCTGCAAAGAGCGCTGAGGTTTCTCTTTCGATCTTCAGAAATGCAGTCACAGGTTTTTTGTCACTCTCTAACTCATTTTTAATACTCTTAGTGTTGCACAAAGTAAGCCTTTATTTTCTTCCTTTCTACTATTTGATTCCTTCAGATCACTGATTCCTTGAGGGGGAAAGGGGCTGGTGAGACATTCCTTTAGAATATGGAAATACAGAAATCACAAGATCAATAACTGATTGGTGAAGATGGAGAGAGGGAGAGCAGTGCCCAAAACTTACTGTGTGCTCCCAGAAGATTGTGAATACAGAGAATACACACAAATAATCAACATTCTTATGTCACGTAACTACAAATTCAATAAAGCAGATCATGTAACCAGCAAAATTCCAGCTTCACAAATACTAAGGGAGGCAGAGAAAAATCAACATCTCGAGGCCAATCCTTGGTTGCCAAGGTTTCCCAGCCAAAAACTTAATTAGATGTTAGCTAACTGAATGAGTGGGAGGAAAACAGCTCTTCATAGCAGGAAAATGAAGCCCTCTGAGGTGGATCTGCGGCATCACAGACCTCTGAAAAGACAGGGTGCTCAGGGAATATCAGGCAGCTCAGGTTTCCTTCTCCAGCCTGCTACAGCACTCACAGAAGTAAGGGATTATGGGTTGCCACCTTCTGGTATTTACTGTCTCTCTGAAACATACACTGGATTTAGCGCTGGTAAAATGTGCTGGGATCCCCATATTCTTCTTTCTGTAAGGGTTAATAAACTATGAAGAAGACATGCAAAAGCTTCCCAAGAAGCATGTTTTAGCAAGAGTGCTTTATTCCTATCCCAGAAGGACTGTTACCTCCATGTTGAGTAAATCTCACAGCTCAGTATTTGAAAAGGCATAAATTGGTGACAGTGATGACATGCAAAGCTACCCACTACTATTAACTTCAGGCTGCATACATACAGGATATATGCAAATTCATTTTGCAGGTCCCTGTGACAACAGTGGAAAACACAACTTAAACATGAAAAATAGAAGCTAAATATGTTCAAACAGTCACTGAGCAATTTGCAGCAGATCCAGAGTGTGCTCTTCCTGATCTGTAATGGACACTGCTGCTCATACTGTGAGTTACACTTCACCATATCTCATAGAAATACTGACAAAAGCCTGCCTTACAAATCTGTGGGCAGTTTTAGTTCAAATAAAACTCCAGCCACTTTCAAGATTGCTTCCCATCACTTGTGTTCTTCTGATTCTTACCTACCTTGTAGCGGAACACATGCTTCAAGACAGGAGTTAAAACATGGGCTGCCAAGCTCCGGATGAGCACACAGATATTTCCATCTCTCTTGTAACGTCACAAGCAGACTACCAAATACAGCTCATTTTTCCCTCCAACACATGCATGGAAAAATTAGCAAACTCAGGAAAACTAAATATTCTCCAAGTGCAGTAGCACAGGATGAAAAATGTCATGATAGATTATTTAAGTCATTAATACAAAGCCCTCATTTGAAACGGAGAAATGGTCTTACTTGGTATTCGCTACTGGATAAGCTCTTCTTACACCTCTGACACGTTGTCACGTTATTAACACATCCGTTTTCCAAATGATCTGCAAGTTTCTTTCTCATCACCATGTGTCCACAACCAGTGTGACAAGGGATTAAAGCATATTCACATAAGCTCTGATGCTCCTGGAAATAAAAAGTCATAAACCAAAATGTAAACTGCAGATATGCATTCACCTTTAAATAGTCTCCATTCTGCCAGCCTAGATCTTTGCTTTGTGTTTCTTCTAAACTTGGGTAAAGTCCCACTCCATGATGTTACTGAGATTGCTGGTGAAAAAATCACCTATTTTACTGGGGCTTTCTTGTTAATTCTTAAGTTAAAAAAACCCCAAACCAACTAACAACCAACAACTTTTGCTGATCTCAAATATGAGGTTTCCCCTGAACTTTCTCCAATGATTGTGTTTGAAAATAACACGACCGTGGTCCCAGATTTTTAATTGTAATAGAAGATCCCTAACTTTTAGCCTGGGTTTTTTCTAAGGTGGTTTTGGAGGGGTTTTGAGAGGTGTTTTTGACCACTGAGACCATCATGCTCTAGCTGACAGAATGGGTGTAGTCTGCTGACATCTCTGCATAGCATCTGACACCTTCTATACAACAATTGTTATTGTTGTATATAACTACACTCAAAATAACTCTTAAAACATTTCCTTTACACTATTTGCATTATCTTGTCCCAACAAGGAAAAATATCAACGTTACTTCTTTCATAACTATATCCAATAGATCTACACAGTCTTTCAATAAGAACTATTTACTCTGACCTCTGTTACTGGACCTTCTGAAGGCACTGTGTCACAACTGATTTTGTCTTTACAGGGAGATGGCTGTCCCCTACAGACCTGGCTCAGAAGTGCCAATTTCAATCACACACCCAACTCTCAAATCAATTTTGCCATGTATTCATGCTGAGAGGGGCTCCAGTTCTCAGAACTATGAAGCTAAGCAAAGTGGGTAGATTTTTCTTTAACGATGAATATACTCACGTAGAAAATTTGTGCATAATTAGCAAAGAAAAGGCAGCAGCATCTCAGATGCTTCTCAGATACAGAGTTATGTGAGGTACATAGCAGACTACCTGTTACAAATGCAGAAAGACCCTCTGTTCCCATACCCATATTACGTGGGGCATTTCACATCAGCCTGCTCTCAATTTGATCTAAGCCCTACTAAAGTTAATGGCACATTTTTAGGTACTCTGTTGGTATAAATCCTGGTGCTTGGTTGATTCTACTGATGTTGCATTGATATGTGTTTGCTAAGAACCTGGTTTCATTGTCTCCCTGTCCCCATTCAAGTCAGAGTGCATTTAAATATACTGCCTTTAAACGTACTTCGAAGTTTTTCATGATACCAGACCAGCTGCATCCCAGGGTCACACAGTGTACTCTCAGTTCAGAAATCTCTTTATTAATAGCAGCATCACCAAATGCCTGGAAAGGAAACACAGTACGGAAAAAAGCATTGGTCAGAAGGTGCTCCAGAATGCATTTCTGACATAGGAATGAGGTGACTGTGTCAAAATCTTGGATCTTGATCAATCCCTTATTTCTTTTACATTTGCTATACTGCCATAAGGCTCTCTAACCCAGCAAGTCCACCTTAGTGCAGCAGAAGCCCAAATAATTGTTAAATAATTTCTTTCTTACAGTTCAAAATTAAACTGTTTGATGTAATATAAATTAACCGAAAATATCCCTAGCCAACTACAGGCATTATTTTAAGTTCCTTTTCATAGAAGCCTGACATATATCACATGCAATGAATGTGCTGACAGGACCCTAACTGTAGGGTGCTGCCATGTGCCACTCTTAATGAATGCATTTCATTATCGGGGTCATTAACACCTCCTAAACGTGCTGCACAGAAGACTTGAGACTGTTCTGCAGTGAGAATACACTGCTCAGGCCATGGCTGTTTCTATTTACTATGGCATTATGCACTAAAGAAATGTAAACCATATGTGAGTGGGGTTTTTTTGCACTACATAGATTGTTTTTGCTATGTTAACCATGAAAAAATGTACAATTCTTATGTAAATTATGAAACACGACACACTTCAAACAGTACAAATTGCACAGCCAAAATAGGCACACTGACACAAGAACAAGCACTGCTAAAGTGAATGGCATGGTTTTAGATGCTCTCTTGGTAAGTACACAACAGGGGACCGCAGATTTCCCAACACAGAGAAGGCAAGAACTGGGCAGAGGGAACCTTTGCAAACAGAGGGAGGAAAGGATTTACAAATGATGCCCCGTTTCAGTCAAGTGATTGAAATTCCACCAAGTGAGCTAAAACAAATAAAATCATCAGCTTCAACATTCCTGGCTGGCCGGAGTTTGTTTTCACCTAGATACAACACCTTTGTACACATGTAACATGATGTTTCCTACATCTATTATTAAATCACAAAAAAGAAGCGTAGCCAATGCTACGAGTGGTGAGAAGATACATTTCTATAGGCAGGGTCTCACAGAAACTCATTTCCTAATCTCAACCTGCAAATGAAGTCCAGAACTTTGCACAAAAACTACAAACAAGGAGTTACAAAATAATCATGTAGGTTGTACACAGCCATGTATGGCTCCACCTGCATACATGGAAGAGTAGCTGTAGTAAGCTAATAATCCATGTACAATTAGTGAAAGCAGGCCAGCCCCAGCCTCTGAAATAGTCTAGTCTAAGTGATGAGCAAAATCAAAGTAAAGCGATTCAAGTTACCAGGCACATGGTGGCTTTTCCCCTTGTGTCATAAGAGAAAAACTCCAGGAATTTCCTGACATTACAAAATAGATAATTTAAAATACATTTAACTACGGGGACAGTCCCAGCAGCGCACATGTCTCTTACTGCTACGTGCATTCCCTGTGCTTCTTGGTTCACACTTGTGGTTGTTAAATCATTATGGACGCTACTCAGGTGGAAACCAAGGAAGGAAATCCTCATCTCTTCTTTCATCTGCACAGGTGACTGCTCTGAAATATTCACCCAAACCTCTGGGAACCCAACTCTGCACAGAACTCCTTTAGAGACCTGAGTCAGACCTTCATACAGTAACTGAGATGACTCTTGGGGACATAAAAGTGCTCTGGGTCAAACAGAAGGAAACAGAAACATATCTGATTTGATGTATTGTAGTTGCACATCTCCCCTTTTTCAATTTCTCTGTTTCAAAGGAAGATGTTGGTGCAGGTGCTGCTGATGTTGACCATGGGTGGCTGTCACAGCACACATACCTGCCCAGACCTGCCTGTCACATAAGTGGAGGTCCCCTGCCATGTCCCATCCAAAATCCACTACCATATGCATTTCTCCTTAGCACTCTGACCTGCACAGTGTGGGTCTTATGGCTTCTAGCTAAGGCAAGACTCTGGCCTACTGCTCATGTGGTCAGGACCATCAGGTAGGAACAAGTTAACAAACAGATCAAGCTGACCAAAAGCTTTCCAGGATAAATCCAGTGTTTTTTTTCTCTCCAGCTAAAGCCGGCCCTCTGCAGCTGAACCAGGATCTACAGCTGCTCTAACCACAGACAGAGAAGGGAGAGCCACAAAGTGATTCATGTCCAGTTCAAACCAGGGCACTGGCCTCTAAGCCAGCCCCATGAATGTCAGCAGCCAGGGTGTGATGCCCTACTCCTCTAACTGATTGCACTGACAAATGTAGGCGCTCAATAGGTGATACTGGGGAACAGCACCATGATAAGACTTGAAGCAATGTTGAAGGGATTATAAATCATAGAAATATATATTAAGGGATTATAAATCAAAAGTGTAAGATGAAGGGATGGAAGAGACTACAGAAATAGATCGTCAGATAAACTCAGGCAAATACACATCCTGATAAAGCCTTTCTTTTCCTTGTGTAGGTATCATATTTTAAACATAAACACGTAAACAGCATGGGAAATAAGCATTAAAAAAACCCACAGCAAAGGTAAAGCAGAGATTGTCAGGAATAAAGAATAAAGCTGCTATTATTCATGTTGTTTACAAACTCAGACAACTTGATGTAAGTTGATCTACACAGGCAGATCCTCATGCCTTTGTGGTGATTGACTTTGTCTGGACACTCAGGCGGGCATAAGAATCTGATCAGGCAGATCAGCTTGCAAGAGTGGGGCCCTATTTACAACCACCCACCCACAGATTGTGCAGAAAGTCCCAGCAGACCCTGTGAGAATCCCACAGCAGAGAAATCCTAGAGTTATAACAGAACTGAGAGTCAACATAGAACAAGAAGTTCATAAGGGTTTAAATGTACCCGTTTTTGGTTACATGATACCTTAATTTTGTCACTGGGAAATTTATTGCAGAATTGAGGATTTTTTCTGAGCTATTCACTATTATCTCCAGCTTCATTGTTTCCTGCAGCCCCTTCCTAAACTTCACCTTTCATCTCACTGCCTGTTTGCTTCCATTTTTCCCTAAAACATTTAGACAGAATGCGTGCTTCTTCATATTCCTGCACATAATCAGAAAGGAGATCAGCTGAGACTGAGTATTATGGCCCAATTTGTGTTCAGGATATGGAATAGTGCAGCAGTCTGTCTGGAAAATCACACAATAGCAGAAGAGATCTGCACAGTGAAATCACAGGTGAAACATTTGCCTGTGCCCAGTTTTGACCAATCATTATGTTCAGCTCAGTGTTTCCCACTATTTCCTCCAGATACTCTGGCTGTCAAATACTTTTTAGGTAATTCAGCCAGCTATCTGATACTCTTCTCTCCTTAGGGATGCTCCACGAGTACAGTAACATGTTTGAAGCGTACAGAGAATCATGAGATTGGAAAATCCACTAAGGATAGTAAGTAACAGCTAAGACGTATTATTTCAAGTAGGAAAGCACTGGTTACTTTGAGACAATAAAAAATTAATCCTATGGAAGTGTGTGGGATTTTATGTTGCAGAACCTGGCAGGCTTTGGAAGTCCTAAGGCTGCCATTATACTTTCTTAAATCAAAACCTGGGAAATCCAAAAGACTAAAGCATAAAATAAAATGTGTAACTATCAGTTGCTATCACATTTTCTGTTATTCCCTCCTGAACTGTGGGCCAACGATGACTACGGAGTAGACCAGAGAATGTTTAATGATAAATTAGTGAACTACAACTTACCCTTTCTTCTGCCAACAGGCTTCCCTCACTGAAAGTGCTGGGATCTTCCTCTTTGCATTTCTGGCAAATTGCATTTTTATTGTTTCTGGCAAAAAGAAAGAAGAATGCAGTAACAATCGGTGTGCTGTGGTTTAGGAGGTCTTTGTATAGACACTGACACAAAGAAAGCCATGGAAATTGTAACCTCCACTCAAAATCCATAGCCCTTGTTCAATATTGTGATGTCAAAACCACCCTGCTTTTCTGTTCCTCATGACTAGGCCCACAAATCTTATCTGTATTTCAGCAAAATAAGAGCAGCCTGGATCAGAAAAAATAAATAAAGATGCAAACCTATTTATCTCATGAATTACACAAAAACACCTTGTGGAAAAGGTAACATGAAAACTAGAGTCTTTTAAAACACAGAAAACACATTTTCCCCAGATAGATGTATAGACTTCACATTACAAAGGGATGATAAAACCAGTGCAGATTCGAGTTCTAGACAGTTAACATCCCGCTGCAGCTAAAAAGGTTTCTATCTCCTCTCAAAATATTTACCACAGAGTTTCATAAAGGAAAGGCAAAAATACAACTTTACTAGAGATGTATTGCACTGCCAGTGCTGTTTAGCATCCAGCTAATAATGAACTAACACAGACCAAGAAGCTCATAAGAAAAGCATCCATCTGAACAGAGCACAACTGCCTTCAAACTGCACTAATCAGATCCTCTGAGGCAGTATCCCATTTGTGCTGTAAGACTAGTGGGAAGATAGAACAATTCTAGCTCTGTTCTGCTGACAGTTTTTGGAATTTATGGGTTATGCTACTTCATTAAGGATCTTTGTTCTAGATTTACAGTAATGGATTTACAAAAGTTGGTCAAATACATTAATTTCAACACATTTTTACATTACTACACATTGATCTTTAAATCACAACATGGCCAGTGCATTGACTCAGCTCTTCATGTGCCCCACACTGTGACCAGAGCTAAGACTGCATGTATAGGAAAACACAAACAGCTTACTAACAAATCCCTGAGGAAGCACAGTAACAGGCCTTACACGTACATAGCCAGTCACTGAATCTTGACAGCTGCTGTTTTCCAATGCATCAAAGCTGAAGTCAGCTCAAATTCATGGAATTGTACTACAGTTTCAGGCAGACATACCCTTTTCCACAGCATTTGGATCAAAATGTAATTGTGCAAGAAAAGGCAGGATAGAAGCAACTGATCAAACAAAGCAAATCCCCGCCCAGCTCCCGGTTTTTTAGGTTGTTCTGAACATTGGCTGTCATCCTTCGTCACTAATGGCAGCAGCATCTTAACATGTACTGACCCAGCTGAGTTACTACAAATAAAACTCCAAGATAATGTTTATGAAAGTCCTATAACAGCACTTATCAAAGGACTGTAAAGTCCCATGGAAGTAGTAACTCGGCCTTGTATGAGTTCTTCAAGGTTAAATCAGAATCATTCTCTCACACCTTCAGACATCTGCAAGCCCAGAAATCCAGCCTTCCCCACACTTCCATACTGGAAAGAATGAGGTAGAGAGTATCCTTCAGGTAGTACTTGCAGACAGTGAAATGACTGTGGGCCAGGTAGCCACAGTCATCTGCCCAGCACAATGCAGCTCTCAGGAGTGCTTTCAGCCATGGCAGTGCCCCAAGGACCTACCGTGCAATCCAGGCGAGGCAGGCTGAGCAGTACCTGTGCCCACAGAGCGTCTGCAGGGCCTTCTTCAGAACGTTATTGCAGTTGCTGCACAGGTACTTCTGATCAGGCACATCCTCACAAATGTTAGTGGGGTATCCAAAAGGAAATTCATTTTCATCAGGAGACGAGCCAGGGCCATCCTGCGGGCCTCTGCTTGTTTTCTCAGCCATCTGAAGTAAACTACTGTCAAAGGGAAGGAAAAAAAATTGGTGTTCAAACAAGCAGACACAAGCCCACTTTGATGTGAGAGAATATAACAACAGCTCCAAACCTGTGCTGCAATCTAGTGACCTGTTTTATTGAGAGCCTGCAGCTGACATGCGTGACTAAATGTCACAGGAGGGTTTGAATAGGTACCAGCAGGAAATTACTGTACAGACTTAAAATTTCCCTCAAACACTACATGAAAATTGACAGTGTATTAAAATGAAGGCTTGGGGGTTTCTTTCCAGGGTTTTTTAGTGCACAGAAAGATGAAGTAAGTATAGCCATCATCTCAGAGCTACAATCCCATCAGTCCAAGTCACACACAAGTGTTTCCTATAGAGTAAATCCCCAACCACCTTCAATTCCCAGCAGCCCAAATCTGTGATCACACTTCACAGATGCAGGAACCGAGCAAATGAGTTCACAGTGACTTTTCTGAAGTCATATAACTAGCAGTGAAATGAAAGAACTAAGTCCACAAAAAGCTTAACACTTGTGCTCTTAGCAGATATACCTTGAAGCACATGTCACATGTGTTCAGTATTGTTTTTGGTTACAAGAGCTGTGTGGTTGAATATTTTTGGAAATGGACCTAAAACTGATCCTGGTGTCTTCACAGCTGCTTGGAAATCCAGGAAAGGTTTTCACCCAGGAACCTGGTGCAGTTTGATCATAATAATGCCTTCATAAATCTGCTTTTTTTCCTACAACGGTACTGACACACAATAACCTGTCTCAGTAGTATCAAAAGTAATATAGGGATCCTGGGGATGGACTCTTCATTAGGGACTGTAGTGATAGGACAAGGGGTAATGGGTTCAAATTTAAACAGGGGAAGGTTAGATTGGATATAAGGAAGAAATTCTTTCCTGTTAGGGTGGTGAGGCACTGGAATGGTCTGCCAGGGAGGTTGTGAATGCTCCATCCCTGGTGGTGTTCAAGACCAGGTTGGACAGAGCCTTGGGTGCCATGGTTTAGTGTGAGATGTCCCTGCCCATGGCAGGGAGGTTGGAACTTGATGATCTTAAGGTCCTTTCCAACCCTAACTATTCTCTGATTCTATGATCGACTGACAGATGTCTACAAAAAGAAGCCAGCCTGCCTGCACTGGGCCAGGCAGAGCTGCAGCGGTGGGTAGGATGTACCCTGCATTTAAAGCACTCTTTTTTGAGCAAACAGCACTTTCTGCAGCCTAGCTTATGCAATTCCCTTGGGCTCTCCAGGCATTTGACAGGGAGCTTCCCAGTCTGCCAAGAACCATAAAACCAGCAGCACCAAACGTGCACCTGCGGGTTAAGGAAGTTGTCACGGGTTGGTACCCAGGTGAGGAGGGGGCAGACGGGCCGCCCCTGGAGCACACGCACGGGTGGATCATACCGATACCGCCCGGGAGAACGGCAGCGGAGGGCAGGGAGCGGATCCGGCAGCCCCGGCTCGGCGGGCACCCTCTCTCCCCATCGCCGGCTCCGCAGGGCGGATGGAGCCGGGCAGTCCCCGCCAGCCCTGCAGCTGCTCTCCGAAGCGTGCTACAGGGATCAGGCTCCTGCGCCCCGGGAGGCCCCTCGGCGGGGGGCCCTTCCTCGCTCCCACCCGCTCCGCTTACCTGAGCCCGGCGCCCCGGCGGCAGCCCAGGCCACGGCTGGGGCGGGTGGCCGGGGAAGGGGCCGGCCGGCGGGGCGGTGCCGGGCCCGGAGGCCGGTGCTCGGCCCGGTGGGGGAGCCCGTGCCGCGGGCAGACGAAGCGCAGCCGGGCGGCTCCTGCGACTGCTGCCTCGCCGAGGCCGGGAGGAGCGGGGAGCCCCCAGCGCGCCTCGGGGACCGGCGAGAAGCCGGCCTTGCCCCCGGCTCCGGGGATGGGGAACGGAGCGAAGAAAGCGCCAAGGGAGCAGATTCCCCCGGGCTGGCTGAATGTGCGTATCTAGTTCCTGAAACTGGGGTGGTTGTGGCCATGGGACAGGGGAACCCGGGCTGTGACAGATTCCTGCCTCCCACGGCGAAGTTACAGTGCAAAACGCCCTCTCCACACCTCTGCTGGGGGAAACCCGCTGCCCCCAGTAAAAGAGTGGGAGGCTTGACTTGAATTGTGAACCCTGCTGGGAAGCCTCAAGCAAGCTGTGCTGTGCCTCACCTCCAGCTGCACTCAGATACAGATAGCGTTCCCAACACCAGCCTAACGAGAGGCATTAAACAACGGATGCAAATCCTTTGAAGATGCTCACAGTGCAGTAACGATTTCTACAAAGAAATCATCACTGTCAGGGGAGAAGATCCTCGTTTCCCCTGACAAAGTTCACTATGAAATTACCGACCTGGTAGGATTCAGTCAGAAGAGAGAAAGTTGCAGATGCAAATCTGTTGGCTCTTCCTTGAGCAGGAAACTTGGGGAATACCACAGGGGGTGGGTCCTAGCTGAAAATTAAAAATCAAAAGCAAAGGTGGTTCTCGAGATGCTTCACTTGGCTTGTGAAGCTGCGTTTACAACACTGTTCACATCCAGGTACCTTGAGATGAGGTTATTACCCATCAGTGGACACCCTCCTGTGTTGTGTGTGCACACAGAGTAGTTCCACATCTGGAACAGCTGTTCTGGGTGACTGCCCCTTACGTATTACAGGTTATCAAATACAATACCAAACAGCTATGTTGAATAACAGAAGGAAAGGAGAGCAGCTTCTGGGATCACAACATACCCTTTCTTCAAATAAGTATAAGCAGTAGTGCTTTCCTGCACTGCTACAAGAAATACCAGAACTAATTCCAGAACTTTTTTCTCCTGTAGTTGTTATGAACAGCTGTGTTCCTATTTTCATGCAGAAGCTAAGAACATCCCAAATCCTGCTCACACAACTCTGTGTGACTCAGCTCTGTATGATATAACATCATTCTTTTTCATGCATTCCTTTGCTACACACATACTGTGTTTATGGAAGATTTCCTGGGAAAAAATGCCATTAAACTTCTACCTTTTTGTCTCAGAAGGACGATGTCAAACAAAGCGAGAATAAAGAAAACATTTTTCTAGACTTCAAAAGGGCAGTTTAGCTTAAAACCAAATATACCTAAGGAAAGAACCTCTCAAAAGGTAGCCAGGTCCATGGGTAGGATAAGCATTTATCCTTTATAGAGCAAATAGACTGGAAGTCTGTGTACACACAGGGAAAATTAATTTTGCAAGCATACAGTATTGTGAGGATACTATAAGCACCAAGCCTAGCACTGTTTGCAGAATAGAGGCCAAAGAAACCCATAATGGTACCAAAAACCAGGATGAAAAATATTTGTATAAAATAATTGAGATTGAAATTTTCAATCATCTTCTTCATGGTAAACTGAAGATAACTGAAGTATGAAAAACGTCTGCAGAACACGGTAAGAACGTACCTGTCTATCTGAGGCAGGTTGCTGCTCGGTTCTCTCTGCCCTTCCAAGCTCTGCTGCCTGTAGAACGTAACTTGGCTTCTCTGCTGCATGGGCAGTGTCATTTCACAGCTGTGGACTGGTTCATTCACGGGCCCTAGAGACAGAGAAGGACCATCTCCTGATGGGTTTTTAATAGCAAAAGTCCCATTTTTGCCAGCAATTTATCTGAAAAGTTTCCTCCATTTATATTCACAATGTGTTTTATTAAAAATACACCTGTGGAACAAATACTCCTTTCAGTTCCACCCTGTAGTCCCTTTCCAAAAGGGACTAGCATACAAGACTTTCCAAAAGGATTTGAGCCTTACATTGTCAGAAAAATCTGAGTCTAGTAGATGCTTCCACCTTCCTCTGTAAAGAGGCAATCCCATTTGCTTCCTTTTGGAAAAACCTTAGATCTCACCAGATGAAAAGCATCATGTGCAGTTCAATAATAGTGTCACAGCACAAGAAAACACTAATTTAGCGATGTGGGTGTGCAATTATCTGACCAACTGTAGCCATGGCTCCTGCTTGCGTGACCTTTACCAAGAGCCAGGATGTTAATAAGATTTGGCAATGAAATTGTCATAGAGGAAAAGGATGTCTGTTTTATTAAGGCTTCCAATTTAAATGTCAACATCCACCTCCATAACGGAGAAGACTTTCCCTACTGAATACTTGCAGAATCACATGTAACGTCTCTTCATTTCCACTTCCTTCTCTCTACTTCTTCGTGTGTAAATGTGTGTGCAGATGCTCCAAGTGCAGAGTCACCAGGGCCATGCATTAAACTGAAGTTCAGTGTCTGTGGGGAAGGTGTGATACAATCTTAGCAGTCCTTGGCCTGAAACGTTTGCTTGCTTTCTTTTGTGATTAGGGCTGTTACAACTTGTGGCAAGTTAACCTGGCACAGGCAGGTTCTGCCCAGATGTGAGCTAGCTTCTGAAAAAGTTCTTAAAACATTTCTGGATGTGGCTTTTGAAGCTTTCAGAACATCAAGAGCTGCAAGTTGCTGATTTCAGAAAGATCAGTGTTACACCAGCAGGTCAGTTTTTGTTTCAGGATGAAGGGGCAGCTACCCCCCTCCTTTCCGTGCTGGGAGCTTGCTCCTTTGCTTTTGCTTTGAGGCTTTTCAAAAGTATGACACCTCTGTCTTAAGAGGTGCTGAATTACACAAAGAAACTAAAGATAAGTTTTTGGTACTTTCCAAGCTAGAGATATTTCCTCTGGTAAATTTCCCCCCTCTGAGATCAGTTAACTGAAAACAGGATGTGGCTCAGAGAGAGATTAAAATGTGAAGCTTGACTTTATTGTAGAGCCATTCCACCAACGCTTGGCATTGCAGGGCACTGTGCTACTATTTAAGGTGAATGATCATTCTTACACCCAAGAAAAAAGCTTGTAAGGGAATGTATTTGAGTATTGTCTTTTTAAAATAATCCAAAGGCTTGACATGCTTAATAAAATCAATTTCTCAGTACATTTTAAAGTGGTGTTCAGGCTCAGATGCTAAGTGTTTTAAAGATAGTAGCTGAAGTGCAAACAGTATTTCCAGGGCTGAGAATCTCATTTTGGAGAGATGCTTGAGATAGGGATGTCTCGTTCTATGAAAACATAATTTTCAGTGAGTATAAATTATCTGGAAATGAGCACATGTTCTAGGAAACCCTGAGAAATTGGTAAAACACAGCAAGGAAAACTTGGTAGTAAAAGATCCAGTCCCTGTGAGACACGGAACTTCTAGGAACTGAAGCTGAGTGCTCCAAGCCAGGATTCCTGCCTGCTCATAGCTCTGATATTAAGTAGTTCTTTAATGACTATGCTATTACTTCGTTCCTGACTTAAGCTACCCATAAAACAGGAGTACAACAGAGTAGCTGTGAGATTCCATCAATGCATCTTCAAGATTAAAAACCAAACAGCATGAAGATCATGACATTGGATATATTGTTATCCTCAGCAAAGGTGACAGCTTTGCCACAATTCAATCTCTTGTCTACAGTAAATTCCTTTAAATTGTTTTTGTTCTATCTGCCTGTGCCTACTACCAGTTGCAGCCCTGCTTTGGTAAAGCTATATCCTGAGGATCTGGCCCAACTCCTATTAGAGGAGATGGAAAGTTTCCCACTAACTTCCACAAGATTTGGACTGTAATCCTCAAAGAGAAATCAGGAATCAATTCTTTTTCCTTCATCCCCACTCTGCCTCAAGGTTTTTTTCCAGCTCATGCTCTCTGTAACACAGTATTATCCTCAGATTCCTGGTATTGGTGTGTCTGGAGCACTTCTCCAGCATTTGTCAGAAAAAAAACACCCGTAAAATAGATGCTGTGTACCATTTATCTTATTTTTGTCACTCATTAAAGCAATTTTCACGACGCAAACCAAGGAATCACCCTGAAGAGAAGAGAGCAAAGAAAAGTATTAAGTGTTTGTCACAGTGGCCTTTATAGTTTCCTATAAGCAATCCTATTTCAGAGTAAAACATCATTAAGAGATCACTAAGCCTGCCTCTGATTTTAGGCAACCTAGCTAGGCAGATCTTTACATTAAAAAGCTTCTTGGTGGTATACCCATGTAGTCACTACATCTCCATATCAAGACAAACACGGGGTGCAAATACATGAAGCCAATACTGACCAGTTTATGAGAGTTTCACCAGGTTAAGCTCTGCTTTCTGCTGCAGCCTGTCTACATTAAAGGCTTTATGGTGGTACTTGCGGTTATGCTTCTGTTTCTCTTAACGTACACAGAGCCTGATCTAAACTGGAAAATTCTTAGCTGTTATTTCCATTCTTAATGCTTTGGAGAGAACTCTGGGAACGGGAGCTGTGCCCATCAGGAAGCCTGCCAAAACACTCTCCCAAAGCTCTGGATGTAACATGAAAAAACAAGTTCAGATTCAACCTCTTTGGACTATAAAACAGCTGTCAAAATGTGGATATTCTATCGATTGCTCAGGTCACTTGTACCCTGTGCACCAGAAACCAAGGCAATTGTCATTGGGTATATTTGACTAGAACTAATTAGTGGAAACAGAGAAAGGAAACAACAGGTTTCTTTAATAATATCTTCATTAATTCACATGAATGACAAGAACTGAGGGGAAAGTGAAGGCTCTGGTAAGTCACCACTAACCCTTTCAGAAGTTACTCATTTTGCTGCTAAGGGAAAAAAGATATGTTTAGAAAATGTTCTTTTACATGTGATAGAAGCACAAAGAGACTGACTACACACTAACCCGCATCTCTCTACCACTGAGCTCGTAATTCACTTTGCTACTGTAGAGTGACTAATAGCACTGGGCTTATCTTTCCAATAGTATTTTTCAGCATGGCTCACAAACCTGCATGATTTCCACACCACCACTGACAGCATCTATTTGTACCTCCTTCTTATTGGCAACTCAGGGAGCACAGAAGTTCCAAGCATTATCCAAGGTTTCACAGGAAGAAAATGGCATTGTAAGGAAAACTAAAGCCCCCATCAAAACATCACTACAGCAAACAAACTCCTGAGTGTTCACCAACCAAGATGCAGGAACCTGAAGGAGAAAGGAAAATATACTTTTATCATAGGAGAAGCCTGAATGAAAAAGTTGGAAGTGGAAGAGAACAGGCATATAGAAAGACAGGTCTATATTCTGAACAGAGGCAAGCAGGCTTAGTGCTCAAAATCCTGAACAGAAAGAGTCCTCTCATGAGGCCAAGTATCTTGGCAGCTTTGGCAGTGATAGGACTCCAAAAGCACATCATCACATACAAATTCCCAGCAGTGTCCTTGCAATTCAGCCAAGAAAACAAAATTTGTATCTCCCATGTTGAACATCTGCATCATAAATTGGATGTTGAAGCCCCAAAACAAATGAATAGGGCACAAAGTGCTCAGAAAATGAATGCTCCCATCTGTCCAGGTTCAGTAACAGTGGGTCACTCTGGAAGAAATCAAAATACAGATTGGCTTCCTAGTGCAGCAGTGCAGAATTGTGGCAAATTTTCACAAGCTAAGGTTGTATTCTCTTTGTGGCAAGAGATGTGCAGGAAGGAAATTCAGCAGTTTTTAATCTGGTTATTGAAACATCACATCTAACACTTTTTCTTATCATGAATATTCTGCTTCAAAGCTCAGGGACTGGCAGGCAGGGCCTTAGGAGGTGTTTCTGGGCTGGGCTACTCTCTGGTAGTACTCACCTCGGAGCTGTTCAGAACTGGGAAGCAGTTAGAAGAGATCAGCAGAACCAGTGGACACAGACCTATACACAGGAGCATGGCTTTCTAAGAATCTGGTTTGAATGCATGTGGGTTTAGACACATTCCCCCAGTTTCTGCTAATAAATCCATGGAATTCTATTAGATTATGTTGCAGATTAATTTGCCCCCTCCTGTTTCCATGGGAAGTTTTTGATCCTAGCTTGTTTGGAGATTCCTGACCAAAACAGAAGCTTAGCTGATTGTGCCAAGCTTCTTCAGTGTCATTTGGAAACTCTGAAATGGTGAAGTTATTCAGCTTTGATAGGAAGCCACAAGTGACACCAGGGACACAAAGAAGATTCCCCTGTCAGCTTGGGTTGAGTAACTGTGCATAACCACAAGCTGGGCAAGTTTCATGGAGTTTGAAGTTCTAGCATGAAAAGACATCTCTTGATTACTTCGTGCAGAAAACCCCTCATATACTGCCTTTTCATTCACTATGTAAAAAAAGATTCATTCCAGGAATCAAAATCTCTGCCACAAATTATCTCCAGACTTCTTTTGTCAATGGGAGTGCGAGTCCTTGCACCCTCCTCTAAATTTCACCAAGCTAATATTTTTTATTGGCTGCTTTGAAAGCTCTTATCTGACAGCCAACATTGAGCTCTGGCGATCAGTGCTGTGGTTATCACCCAGAATGGTTCCCCTCAAACCATTGTTGAACATGGCATGAAAGGTGTGAGGGAAGTTCAGTGAAAACTGGGACCAAAACAGCCTTCTAGTTCTGTTTATAACTGTATCTCTGCATCACCCTTCACACACACCAAAAGCAACTGCAAACTTCACTTGAAACAATTATTCAATACATGCTATACTAATATGTCCTAATCAATCTGTGCTAGAAACAAACCAGCTTTTAATATTGCATAGACTCGTAACTTCAAACCTGTGGAATTACACAGATGGTGGAAACTAATACCTATTTCTACCCAGCTGTAAGAGCTTGGGGTGAACACCTCTAGGACCCGACAGCAGTAGGCTTTTATGGAAAATTTAATGATTTGGGCAGTGAAAGGATGTTTTTATGGTATATTTCTTTTCCTAAATAATGAAGGAAAAGTGGCTAATCAGGGTCTGGCAGGGACAGACAGTGCAGCCACGCAGCAAGCGTGAGTCTTCAGTTATGGCTGCAGTTTATGCCCAGTCTGTCACCAACACTAGCATTTACATCTATGTATTGTAAATCCCATTTCAGCAGGTATAAACTGGCACAATGAAACATGAATCTCCTTGTGTGTGGACATGTGAGGTGGTGATAAAGTATTTTCTCTTTGAAAACGAATTTTCACATTTGTGTTTTGTGATTCAGTGAAAGAAATACTGTACCTCCAGATCTAGGTACATAAAAAGTATAGCTCCTCCAAAAACAATTGTACCACCAGTGGTTTGCAGGAGCTTAGGATGTGCTCCATGTCCTCACAGTACAAACTGCAGAGAACATCTAATCACTGGTGGAAAGAATGCAGAGTTGAGGTTACTCTTGTAAAGCCAAATTAGACAATGCGAGTCCATGACAGGGCTCCTTGAAACCAGCTTACAGTGTTCTAATCCCAGACTCTGAACTTCTTGCTGTTTAGTTTGGAGTACATTTAACCAGCACCAGAGGGGCTGCTGTCATTAAGAGACAATTGGTTTTCCATTGTGAACCCTAGTTTTTGTGGCTTACTATCTCAGCTGATTCAAAGTGCACCAAACAGAACTGTTTGCTTGACTTGCAAAAGAAATTGCCATTTTAGTCATAAAGTAGCAAATAAATAAAGGAAATACAGTTCGAACCACAGCACCTTAGGAATAATCTGTATTTCATGACTTCTAGCTAGGAATATGGTTAAATATAATGATTTTATAAATAACCACCTGTGTGAAATAAATAATTCCTGGGATAGAAACAAAGGGTTGAATATAGTGACCTTTACTCAAGATTTCTCTGCTATTGTTTTCTAAACTTAAATGTTCTGTTTATGACAGTTGTAGTATCTAATTTAGTTTAGGATTTTCCAGGAAATCAGTTGCTGCTTCAACATGTATCCAAATTCTGAGTTCATTCAGAACTTGAAAAGCAAAATTTAACATGAGGACTGGAATTTTGTAATGACCCTGAAACTGGCAAAACCATACTTTTAGTTCCCACGAGACTGGAAGAGCCAAACCCAGATATTCCTCCTAATTAGAGGTGAAAACATTATTAAATATCTTAAGAATTGAAAGCATATGGAACTCCTATAAGGTAGGTTTTTTTACTGGAAAATCACTGGTGGCCATGCCAAATTTCAGTTTGTTCTGATGTAAGAATTCAGCAGGAGATTAAGAACACATTTTGCTTGGAGACATGCATAAACATTAACATTTACATAGACTGAAAATAAGCCTCTGTACATAGGGTCAAGTGAGACAACTCCTGATGGATGAACACCAAACTGGCAGCTCTCAGTGATTTTGTTTTAAATTCAAAATGATATTCCCTCAAAAGAAAAGATGGATTTCCTCAGTGTGTTTTCACTCATCCCTTCCACACCCCAACTATAAATGAATCTCCTGACCTCTGTCAGTGCATTCCACAACTCTCTGTTTGTGGAGTGGGAGTTTGAGATTATTTATAAAAGCCCAAGTTTTTTGAACTTGAAAGAAATCTTACTAAGGATTCAATGCTGGGATTTGGGATAGCTCTACCCAACTCAGGATCCCTCCTGCTGACTCAGAAGGGAGGCTGTGCCTATCCTGAACATTTTCATTGCTACACAATGATAGAAAATAATTCTGGTGTGATATTCTGGCATTACATTGCCCAAATCGACTGAACAAAGAACTCAGTATTCCTCTTCTTCCAGATGATTTCAGATTCTGAGTGAACCATCATAACAAAAATCATGTGGTAACTTGAACTTGCATCTACTAGCTCGCAGAAGCAATTTTCTCTTTCACCTAGTATTTAATATATATTTTCAGGTCAGCTGAGGAAGAATTATTACAGTCACTTCAAGTTACTACAAAGTTAGAGTATTAACCTGTTCCAGGGATTTAGCATTCCTGTTCTAAATCTGGAGGGTATTGCTAATTCAATAACACCTTTCACAGACCACTTCTCTGGCTAAGGCTACTTAGAGCTTGTGGCATATACTGAAAGATTAACTACACAAAATCAGTTTTGCACTGCTAGTAAAGCAATGGCTGGAGAATGGCACCATTTGGCTCTCTTCCTAAATTAGTCACAGTAGTTAGATGCAGCCCAGCAGCTCTCATGGTCAGACCAAAAGAGCGCAAGTTTCATGTGTCACTGTGCATAATAGGGTGGAATTTCTATTCAAGCCACTTACTAGCTTGCATCAATTAGGTTAATTTTTTTATTGCAATGAAGTGAAGAGAGAAATCAGTTCATTTTGTGACACTTAACTATCTAAAAATCAGTAAAATACAAATAGAAATGGACAGAAACATGTATTTTTAAAAATAACTAAAAGACTTGAATAGTATTAACCCTTAGAGTTGTTCTCTCAGGAATTCAACTGATTCAGGTCTCACATATCTGCCAAGAGTATTCAGGGAGAGGCACATCAGAATGGCATCTGGTGAATTTTCTTATTCAATGGCTGATGAGGGAAATACATCAAAAAGGAATGAAAGTGTAATGACCAAACTCATTTAGTGGGTCCTGCTTTCTGAGATTGCCTGTGTGTATCACTAGGAGCAACTGTGAAGTTCCCTTTGGAGGCTAGGTTGCCTGTGATGTACTCTTATATCAATAAATGACAATAAAAATCCTGTTTAGACATGGCCCTTGGCATCCTGCCACAACTGACAGACTACATCAATCATCTCTATTCTAGGAGATGTGAGAATGAATTTGGACTAAAGCACAGAGCTTTCTGGGCATGTGCCTGACTGTGTAGGCAGAGCAGCAATCCCACATACATGGGCTGGCTGGCCTTTGAGGAGGCTGCAGAAGTGTAGCAGTTGAAGGCATGTTTTTCTGGAGCCACTAAAGCTATTAGCTGGTGATTCAAAGGCTGGAACATTTAGAGACTTGCACACCACGTATATAAACAACCAAGGAATAGAAAAACATTGTGTACAATTCAGATATAAAAGGATATTTCTGATGTCCAGAATCCCCAGTAAGCATGGAAATACAGAATGTGTTTTGAAATAATTTCCATTTCATAATGCAGATGAGTCATCTAAGCAGTGATTATTCCAAGAATTTCTATTTTGGCTGGGATTAACCCTGTGAGTTACTTAGTACCTTGGACCTCTCCAGCTACAAGTCACTAAGGTTAGCATCGTAACAGATTCTAAAATCAATCCCATGTCATTTGATCAGCTCTTGTCTTACTAACTAGATGCAGTAGATATTTGCCAACTTAATTTGCAAGTGTGAAACAGACGAAAGTACAGATAAACCTTCCCCCCCCATGGTTTTCATATGGAAGTCACGCCATGCCACGTGAGGAAGGTAAATCTTCCTACACTGGTATTTATACACACCTCCACGTCGTTGTGATTTCATCTATTTTAAGACCACTTGATAAAGTCAACATTCTGTCAGATGTCTTTGTTTTGCTGTTAGCAGTCAATAGGAAAATGTATTTTGGTGCCTGATCTTAAGATGTTGCTTGACACTCATTTGAGCCTCTTGACACAGAGAGGAAACAGCAGAACATGTTTGTTTGGTTTATGTTGCACTTTCTTTTTTCTCTGGAGTTGCTGCAGTTTGATAAACTCACATTGAATGCCAGGATACTTCAGTGAGTGTTACAGTTCTTCAACTGGCCTTGTCTGTGGCCTTGATAAAGTCATTTGACTGCTCTTGGTAATACAGTTTTGTCATCCATAACTCACTGCAAGTTCTTTTTATTACTATTTTTTGTTCTAGTTTTGTATTTCTAAGTACTACCTGCAACATACTGCTGACAATTCGTTTTTAGCTGTGTAACGGGAGATTTACAGATGCTCACCAGACATTCCTACACCAGAATATTTTAACAAACAACAAAAATCCAACCCTTCTGTGTAAAAGATGGAGACAAAACACTTCACTTTATGCATTTTATACTGTGTACCAGTTTGATATTTAGCATATATGATATACAGGTACATAGATAATATTCCAGATATTCCAGCGTCAGCTGGAGAAGGCAAAGAAACCTTGAACCCTTTAAAGTTGCAACAGAAACCATCAACAGCCTTGTGGGACAATTTAGTCCCATTGGTCTCAGGAAATTCTGCACTGCAGAATGGGCCCTGCTATACTTACATATTGACTGAGGTTAAAGGATACAGATATAACTGAGTTATTTCCCTTAAAATTACTTACTTATGAAAGCTATACACATTAAACATTATTTCAGCCATTGTCCTAGATGTTAACTATGACTTACCTTACATGGATCTGATTGACTTGAATGAAGAAAATTCTTGTTCATGCCGTTGGCTGTAATTCTTTCAATCTCTTTGCTCCTGCTTTCATCTGATTTTATCCAGCACACAGTGAATACTGTGTGAACTGGAATACAGTGAATACAGTGAAAACTGGAAAACAGCAGAGCAAAGTTATATTAATGATGTAGGTAGAGTTTAAATTAAAGGCCATCTTAGCTACTCTCTGCAATAAGTATGGGAATTATTTTAACTGGTATCTAAGTAGTGTGAGCCATGACACATCTGAATATCATTTGATCTTTTTGATACAACAGAACTGTGCTTTAAAGAAATCTTCAGTTTCACCTTAGCAGGGACAGGTGAGTCAGTATCTCTGTACTTAGAAATAAGAAACAGGAGTTTATGAGATGAATCATTCCTGAGACACAATTAGGTCTCCTAATACACATTACTCTCTCAACAGTATTGTCCAGTTCGAAAGTAGAAGTGCTTACAGGTGGGCTGCCTGGACAACCTCACTGAGCACGTAAGTTTACTTTCCTCTGCAATGTGAGTTCATATCCAGTCATTATTGGAATCAGTAGTATCTTCCTATGCTTCTTAGAAGAGTTTGAAGAATTAATAAAAAATACTCACAGAGCCAAGATTAAAAATTGCATCAGGCGTGACTATCTTCTTTCCACATATTCAACCCTCTGGATCAAGGATATTCCTAAGAGAGAGGGAAAACAGTAATTTTAAAGTTCTTGGACATGCTGCTTTTGGGCAGCTATTCAATAAAAATAAAGATGCATGCAACTGGACTTTGTATCAGACTCTGTCTCAGTTCTGCTGAACCAAGCTGAACTGTGCCTGGAGCTGTGAGAAGGAAACTTGTCCCTTCATCTGCCAGTTCCCTGGAGTCAAGGCAAGCTTTTAACTGTCATACTCAGTCATCAAGTGCCAAAATGACATTTGTTGTAAATCTCCTTAAGTTACAATAGATGTTGACTCAGTCTATTGTGTCTGAAAATACAAATAATGAATGGCACGTGTATTATTTAGGAACTTTTTTTTTCCCTAAAACAAGAAAGCAAAGAACAAAAATAGCAGCAGCTAGTGCCAGAAATGGAGACACAGGAATTCACAAAAAGAGTACAAAAGGAAAACATAGGGGATAGTTTCTTTCACAGACGGCATATGAAGTGCTGCATGTATTCACAAAGCTGTAGAAACACAATGTTATACCAGCAGGCAGCGATTATCAGACTAGCAGAAAAGCAAGACTTCGGTAACACTTCATTAACCTTCAGTTTCTTTACCAGGACTGAGCATGAGGTGGCAACTGCGCAGCAGAGTTGCCACAAGCCCTAGGGTTTGAGCCCCTTCAACAATGTGGTTTACTATATATGAAAATGGACCTGTATGAAAATGATGTTCTTGTGCTCCCTCTGCTGTTCCTGTCACAGTGAAGAACTGGGAGTGTTTCAGGAGCTGCGTCTATTCCTTCACATACAAGAAATACTCATGCCTTAATAACAAGGGGAACAATTTCTCCTGGCAAAAGAATTTTCAGAAAAATAAAGCAGCATGGTGTACAAATGAAGGCGAAAAAGCATTATCTATCTGGAAAGCAAGCTTTTAGGCATGATGCAATGCTGTGGACATACCCCAGCTTTCTTTAACACTGAAGTCTGTTCCATTAAGAATACTAACAAAATGTGATTCCACATGTACTGAATACTATTGTAATTTAAGGTATGCTATTGTTATTTACTGTCACAAATGCTGTAGGTTATTATCCAAACTATGGTCTTTCTGAAATACAAGCAGTGGGAAAGAAACCACTGGTTTTAAAATAGTCTATTTTCTCTACCCAGATGGATGACATAGCAACACTACCAGAAGAAACAGTCATGCAAGAACATCAGCAGTATTTAAAATTAGTTGAAATGTCTCATAAAACAAGTAATTAACAATAGAGAACTTACCAAGCTGGTTAACAACTGAAATTCTTAGTGCACCATCAGCCAGGGAACACACTGGATTTCCACTGCAGGTGCACCCCACTCTGCACTCTGAGTGGGGTGCACCTGTATCTCATGCTTGTTTTCTCATTGCAGTGATTATTTTCTTTTTAATATTTGGTTTAACACTGCTTTCTTTTGACCTTAGACTTCCAACACATTTCAATTCCACTGCAGGTGCTGAAGGATGGGTGTTTGAGACACATTGCAGTGTTTCAGGACACTGACAAAGGGAAGTTCTGTATTTCAGACATGGGCTAGAAGAAACTAATTTATTAAAACTTAATTTAAAAATCCATTACTCCCACCACGTGTTGCATGAAAAATGCCACTCAGCATGTTAAGATAAAGGCCTGGATGTGAGCTTGGGTAAAGAGAGCAAGACTGTGTCATCTGTGGGTCTAAGGGAACTAAAGAGCCACAATGGCATCACAAGTACCTGGATTCAGCACAGCTCTTCACATAATCTAACACAGCATTAGGAGTTGCCATCCATCACTCTTGCACTACAGTACTTTGATGGAGTTGGGAGGTGAACATTTAAAATAGTCACTATAAAGTAACTGGGGCTGCAGGAAGATTTTTGTCCTTAACATGTGGATCCTATTGTAGAAGCTTAGAAAGATTTTTTAATTTGCTTGGAAATTAAAGCTGTAACAAAATTATTTGATTAAAAAAAAAGGCAAAAAATAAAATTGTTTAAAGAATGAAGTGTTATGTTTTAATAAGACATCAAATTTCAACTCTTCTGAGTGTTACTCTGGCACAGGACAGTACTTTTGTGTTTGTCTTTACAGTTGAGCCACTTCAACTGACCTCAAGTGTCTTTGCATTATTCTGTGTTATCTTCCCATCCAAGCCTAAAAATCCTACTTTAAACATTATAAGAACATGACTATGAAATACAAGCAAAGACCATTTTTCAAGATGAAGTACTAATGAATGTTAAGTTCGGGACAGAATTACTGAACAGATGAGGATTTATTTATATATATATATATATATATATATATATATATATACGATCTTTTAATACAAAATTCCACCAGTAAATCAGCAGCCAGTGATCATGAGATCTTCAGCAAAATCTTCCATTGTATTCAAAAACTCCTGACAAAATGTACATGCTGTAGTTGAAGGCCACCACTCAATCCAAGTGCTGGAGTCCAAAGGGTACTGGAATCTAAGAAGAGAGCAGGAAATGATCATTTGCTGCTAAGATTTGGGGAGAAAAACATCAAAAAGGAATAATTACAATATGAAATTACTTGCTTTGTGTTCATAATCCTGTTTTCAATGTACACATCTGAAAATACATTGTGTAACTATTGTTTGAACTAACATGTAAAAAATTAAATCAATTCTATATTACGTAAGAATTATTACATACAAACACTTGCCACTTCACAGCACACTTAAAGATTAAATCTCTGTGTATTCTGGTGGTAAATTACTTACTTGAAATTGTAACCAACACTTATCTTCAAGGCTTCTTTTCCCATGATCAAATACTGCTCCCCTGGGCTCAACTCAACATCTGTACAGGTCTTCTTTTTAACAAAGGTTATTTCATTATTTTTCTGAGCAAAAGCCTGCCCTGGAGTAGAATGTCAAGAATTGAAAAATATCACAGAGAGAATTTTCACTAACTTGTAAACTAGCCAGAAAACATCAAAATGTTCTACAGTACAGAACAGCCGAGGAATCTATTTGCCACTAGCTGTATAACAGCAAAATCTGATGTTATAAAACATGCTTCTTGTAAAAGCTTTGAAAAATTAAATCTGAATGGTAAATAAGCCTCATGCACATTAAATGGTTTTATATTAATTATAAGCACAGGTTGGGTGCTTAGAGGAAAACTGAGTGAATATCAGCTTTAGTTCCACAGGACCTGAGCAGCCACCTTTCCCAAGGGTGAGACAGTGAGTGCCCAACAACACTCTGAAGTCCGTTCTCCCAGAAACACAAACATGCCCAACCTAAAAAACCTGAGATAAATTCAGGTATGGCATACCCTTTCACACTACCCCACTTTGATCATTGTATATATAGAAAGGGAGGGCATTCTGTGAAATAAATGAGATTTACACAACCGCTCACAACCTTATTAATTAATTATGGGATATGTTCACCTTGTTTTGTCACGTAAAAGACATTTCACTGATTACAGTTTGGGACTGTTAACAACAGCTCTAATATAGAAAAGCTGTTTAAAACCATCAAAGAGTTGACTTCTCAGGGCTCAAGAGAATTCTCAAAGGCTGTATTTAAGACTGCAATTTTCTCCTCTCATGAAACAAGCAGGTTTGACTGCTGATTTTTGTCAGCTGCTTCAGTGGTCTCAACCAAACAGCTTTTACTCTAAATAAATTGTTAAATGGATTAAAAACAGCACACTCACCTCTTTTATAGAGATCCAGCAGAGTTGCAGAATACTTTACAAAATAACCCTCTTCACTGCGAGATAAAATGTTCACTTTATAAACTGCAGAACAACACAAAATAAACTGTTATTTCTTGTTCTTGCAACACACACTAAATGTCTTACGCATGCTCAGATGGAGAATATAATGTCCCTTTACAATACTGATTTCTGGGAAAACAGTGGCTATAGCTATACATTGTAGGCTAAGAAACATTAATAAGTTCTACCCATGTTTTAATCTGATGGAAGCTCTACTCAGGCTCTCATCTGATGCCTGGCAAGCTTCCTCTGACCCCAAAGCCAGATGCTCACCTTAGAACAGCACCAAGAAAGAGAAACGTGGTGCTTATTAGCAGAAATCATCAGATCAGGATCACTGTTATGCTAACCCTGGTTTATGTGACTTTTATTCAGCAGAGGGCATGGGCAACACTTCCTCTTCTCTGCTCCTATGTCACCTTCATACACTCTACACCACAGTCTAACCTACTGAATTTTAATCACTAAAGATCTAACTGAAACAAAATCTTCTGCAGCAGTAGTAAACAAGTAAACATTTCAGTCAGAGCACGTGAAATAAGTAATGACAATTCAAGTATTACCATATGCAATATCCTTCTGGCATGCAGCTTCTCTCCTGGTATCAGCGGTTATTGACCGATCTAGTCTGTCTTGTACTTTACTACACTCAGCTACATTGAGAAAGAAAAAAGCCAACATTAAGACAATGTCACCACATGTCCTCACATAAAACACCACAGATCTCTCTACCTGTTTGGGATAATCTACTGTAACAGAAACATCAAAATTACGGGATTGCATGCTGGAAAATTAGTATTTAAAATCCAAATATCCCGCTCAATCACCTGAGCTTAATCCAGTCAGACATCCATGATCACACTGCACACTTCTTAGGTTTTTTGCTAATGTAAGATTTGTAAAGGACAACAGCTTATAGAATCATAGAATCGTTAGGGTTGGAAAGGACCTTAAGATCATCTAGTTCCAACCCCCCTGCCGTGGGCAGGGATACCTTATGCTAAATCATATCACCCAAGGCCTCATCCAACCTGGTCTTGAACACTGCCAGGGATTGAGCATTCACAACCTCTCTGGGCAACCTATTCCAGTGCCTCACCACCCTAACAGGAAAGAATTTCCTTCTTATATCCAGCCTAAACTTCCCCTGTTTAACCCGTTACCCCTTGTCCTGTCACTACAGTCTCTAATGAAGAGTCCCTCTCCAGCATCCCTATAGGCCCCCTTCAGATACTGGAAGGCTGCTATGAGGTCTCCACGCAGCCTTCTCTTCTCCAGGCTGAACAGCCCCAACTTCCTCAGCCTGTCTTCATACAGGAGGTTCTCCAGTCCCCTGATCATCCTCGTGGCCCTTCTCTGGACTTGTTCCAACAGTTCCATGTCCTTTTTATGTTGAGGACACCAGAACTGCACACAACACTCCAGGTGAGGTCTCACATGAGCAGAGTAGAGGGGCAGGATCACCTCCTTCGCCCTGCTGGTCACGCTCCTTTTGATGCAGCCCAGGATACGGTTGGCTTTCTGGGCTGCAAGCGCACACTGCCGGCCCATGTTCATTTTCTCATCAACCAACACCCCCAAGTCCTTCTCTGCAGGGCTGCTCTGAATCTCTTTGCCCAACCTGTAGCTGTGCCTGGGATTGCTCCCACCCAGGTGTAGGACCTTATGTTCTTGTTAGGGCTTTTTCCCTTGTGTTTAGTGTGGTTTTGTCCAAAGCACTACACTGCATTTTCTCACCGAGTGAAATGGGAAAACACCTTAAAAAAGTTTACCTTCCATGCACTTGCATTCATCTCCTTCACAGAGTCTCACGAGTTTTTCATTTCCATAGGGGTTATAAAATATAGTGCACCTTTTATCTAGAAGATCCAAAAAGAAATAATAAATACCTACAGAAAATCAAAGTCCAAGAATCAGAACTGAAGCTTTGTGAGCCAAAAGTTACCCAAGCTTAAACTAACAAAGATTAAAAAGCTGTTGAAGGAGGAAAAATGAGTCTTTAAGGAGGAATAAAGAGTTAAAAGACAAACATGAATTTGAAGGCATGGAACACATACCTGGTGCATGATATTCATACACAGTGAATGTGGCAGGATTTAGCATTCCAACCTGGAAAAGCTCACTTATTCGGAACCCAACACAGAGAAAATTATTAGCTGGTACCTATTTGAAAGACACAAACTAAAGAGTTCTAAAAGAAACAAAATTATTCCAAAGAGTTCAGGTTGTGCTTACAGTTATAAAAAGGGTAACATACAGAGTCTATCTGAAGAATAACATGGCCATCTTTTATCTCATAATCTGCTATCAACTGATCAACGCCACTTGCAAGCTGTAGAGGAGAAAGACAGAGAAAAGTATTTTATAACAAGTTTAACTTTTTTATATGCTCTCAAAGGTTGTGCAGTCAGTAGCTTTAACATAATTCTGAGGTGTAAAAACCCCTTATTTTAGAGTTATCTCTTTATAATGCTCATACTCTCACTTGTTTTTTTCATTTTCTTTTAAGGAAATTATCCTTTCACTCATTACATGAAGGTAATAGAGGATTAAAGAGCTAACTGTCCTTAGAAGAATACCTGAGTACATGTATAGCATCCTATTTAAATCCTGTAAGTGTAACTCTAATTGCCTTTAACCAAAACTTCCATGCTTGTCAATAGGAGCTGGACAAACACCAGCATTACAGTGAAGATTCAGTTAAAGTTTAGCCAGCTTACACCTAGGTGTGTATACCAACAGCGTTCCCTTTACAATTAGCAGGTGCAGCACCTCCAGGGGTTGCCACACTGCCCTAACAGAGGCAATGACCATTCTCTATCATCTGCTCTTGTCTTTCTAACAACAGAGGGAGCCCAGATGTCAAACTTTAACCAGAGGCCTAGCTTCTGACTCAATCAAAAATCCATCACCTAGACTTAAGCAGATTATTCTCATTAGCACTGGAAGTGTTTAGAAGCAATGGGGATATAATGACATCCATCTGCACTGCTACTCTAACAGAAAAAAGATGAACAGCAAATATATTACTTCTGTCAAAAGAAGTCAGTAAAAGAAAAATGTTCTCTAATACTTACAGTATTTAAGTCATCTGTATTTGCTTCCAATCCAGTAACCAAACCTATGTCCATCACAGCATGAGCAGACCCTGACTGCGGCTCTCTCACACCAGGCCTGTACCTAAAATAGATTAAAACTGATATGAAACAAAACTGAAATTAAAAAGAAAACCTCAAATGTGATCTCAGGAAAGCCTAAGGAAAATTCTATCAATATTTAGACCACAGCATTGGCTCAATCACCGGGGAAATGAAAAAACCCCCACCACCCACCCATCCCATCAACTGTACTTACTTTGCACAAGCCTCTAAGCGCCCCAGTGGCTCACCTTCTTCTCTTCTGTAACCTTTTCATAGCAAGTAGAGTTAAATAAGTAATTTTATAAGTCTTCAGAAGCAGCAATCCAAAATTCTCATAAAGCATTTTCATAATTGAAGGATAATGATTTAAATTGTTTTGTTGGCTGTTCTTATAGGAACTCATTGCCTAGCCACAAACAAGTAACATTACACTTCTTTTATAATTGAGGTGAAATGACAGCTTTAAGGTTTTATGTAATTTAATGTGTGCTTACCTTATTAAACTACTTCATGGCAAAAGCTCAGAATGTGATTATACACTCTGTTGCAACTGGACTAGAACTCTCAGTGCCTTGTAGAATTCACTGTAAGCTCCCCCATCCCCCATCGTATTTCTTTCCTCTGCTAAAAGTTTGTATTCCTCACTCCCCCAACTGCAAGAACTCTTCCATAAATGAGTAAAAATGTACCTAACAAATATATTAGAAATAGATTCTATCTACAGAAAGGCAATATTTTTAAGAAGGGCTAAAAAGGCTCCTGGCAATTTCTTTTCCGGTTTTGCATTTAGAAAGTGGCACAATTTATTAGTTTCGTTCTTAATTACAAACACTTTGTTCAAGAAAGTGAGAGGCTTTTTCCTCCCTCCCTTGCACTGACCTGAGCAGTAATATTTAAAACCATATTAATCCTTTACCATCATCTCTCTTTGGAACAATCTTCAATTCAAAGTTACATGACTCTTCAGAAGTCCCGATTGTGTTGTATACTGTCCTCACCTACAGACATACAAATAAATTAGACAAAACAGAAGCAGTAAACAGTCCTCAAAACTGGCATAAAACTGTGAACACTTACAATATGGAGAACATAACACCAGTAAAAACAAGTCTGTGTGGCATGAGGAGCTTTGATGGATGCAAAGCCCAGTAAACAAATTACCAGCACAGAAAGAAATGAGGAATTCTTGAGCAAAACCACACCACTCATGTGGTCTTATTTACAGGACTAAAAATATTATGCAAATGACTCCTGGCATTTATGAATATAAACACTAGTTCACAGGAACACGTTCTGTTCAGATGTAAGTTTGATGTTAGAAGAGGTTATGAAAGATACGAAGAAAATAGATCATGACAACAGCTTAATATTTAGGCACACAAAAAGTATTCCTTTAAATATTGCAGGAAAACAGTTTTTCAGTGACATTGCTCAATGAACTAAGAGTAAACACCAGAATAACAGAGAATTGAGCAATTTCTCAAAGCTGATCACTAATTTAGGTCTTCCCTGTTTGGCTGTCCAAGCAGGACAGTACAACTGATGAGCATTAAAACTAAGTTGATCATCTGTTAAGATTTATGAAACAGAAACCTTACGATGAAAAGGAAGAAACTTCACAACTTCTCTCTCATTAGGCATAAGTCATAAATGGCTCATAATTAATCTAAAATATAGCTATAATCACATCCATCACTTCAGTTTAAGCGTAAGGACAACCCATGGAAGAGTTTAGGAGAAAGCTCAGTTTCTTATTCAGTGCTGATATTACAAAGCAGAGATTCCATTTAAGAAGTTTGGTTGCATGCTCACATTCACTGTAGCTACACCAGTACTGCTGCCAGTGCTTATATATATGTCATCATCCAGAGGTACCTAAAGGATGGACGTTAAACACAAAGCTGTAAGTTAAGAATAAAGATAGCAATATTAGCAACAATTCAGGTCAGATAATCTGCTTGTCTTTGCTACATTTTAAATACATACTAGGGTTTTATGCTACAAAGAGATTCTACAAAAACAATACAAAGGAATAAGCAGAAATAATGTAAATGGATAGTCAAATGCATTGAACTCAACAGGTGAGTCCCTAAACATTTGTTATACCAAATTACTACAAGTTTATTAAAAGAAAAAGCTAATTTAGTAGCAATTTCAACATTCAAATAATTATTTAAGCAGTTGTTAAGAATTCTGCTTTCATTTTTCAAGCGATACCATTTACTCACTGTCATAGTTCTTCCCACAAAGTTATCTTCTGTCAGTTTGAACACATTGAGTTCTCCGTGGTTTTTATATGCTACCTTAACATTCATGTCCAAATTAAGCCGTTTGATAAGAAGTGAATATTCAGTCAAGGCCTCAAGGGCATTAATTGTGTCCTGCCGGAAATCAGTTATAAAGAATTAATTCCAGAAATTAAAAATAAGTAAAAATGTATTAAAGCAATTTATTTTCTGGCATGTAAATGATGCCAAATAATGGTGACCAACAGCTTAGCAGTGTCTCAGCAGTATCCTTAATACAGTGGTAACATGTTTAACACCATACTTACAGACATATTTGTGCAATTTAAAGTAATGCAAACAATTACTAAAAAGGCAGCAAGCAAAGAGCAATAGAACACAGCACTCATCAGTGTCTTCCTAGATTTTTGATAGTTTTAAGAAAGGGAGGTTGCATGACTTGAATATTCTAGAAAATAGCACTAGTTGATAGGGCATTGGAGATCAGGCAACTCTCACTTGAACTTTAGTCTATTTGTGCACACTAGCACAGTTTTTACAATGAAAAAAATCAAACTTTCTTAGACTGTGTTGAATTTTTGTGAAACACAAGAACAATCATGTCATGAAATGAAATATTCTGTTTTATAAAAACCTTGAGAAAAGTTTTCCTCCTGTGATTCTTTTCATTCAGCAGATCTGAAGTCAGTGGAATTGGCTTGCAATTTACTATTTACAACAGACTTCATGAGAAGAAGTCATATTTCAAAAAGACTATCAATGTAACAGCGTCAGTGTCCCATACAGAGGAGACTTAGGTTATGAACATGGTCATTCAATATTACCCTCTTAAGACATGTTGGATTTTGGGACTTGACGAACAAGAACAAAATATTTAAAAGCTCACCTGAGTCGAATAGAATCCTCCACCATACCTTTGTTCTTCAGACAACCATTTGATGATTGGATCAGCATAGTTTTTGTCCCCTCTTAGCAAAGTAGTGAGCAAGGCATATGCTGTGGTTTCAACCATTTGTGCAGTAACAGAGCTGGGAGTGTGCTGGTCTACTGATTTGAGAGTATCCTTCCAAAACCGGTAAATAGGAGGGTCACCTACAACAGTGTAACAGGAAGGTTTCAGACTGAAACACAGCTACAGCTCTCTCCACACTACACAAGCTGAAGTTCTGCTTACTTGGGTCAAGGAGAAAAGGAGGAACTCACTCTGCCTTTAACAGGAGATGAAGATATACTTCTCCTACACTAGTAAGTCTGATGTTTACACTAGAAACCAATGATAAGCAGACGTGATGCAAAACATCCAAATATTGCCCATCCTGACCAGTGATAGAGTGGCCAAACAAATGGAACAGATTGTCTTTTTTTTTTAGCCACTTCCAGCTTTCAAAGCCTTTCTATTCCAGTAGGAAACACTGCTTGGCAGAGAACAGTTCAAGTCCCATTCACAAGAGACTACAAATTCCACTCTCAACCAAGGAAAAGAGGGGACTCAGAAGGCTGAGGAGGCACACAGATGCAATCCACTACAGACACCTGCATAGAAGGAAAGGCTATAGATAAAACAAGTGCGATACGAAAGGGGATAAAATAACAGTGTTGAAAAGCTGAAAGCAGGACTGAATCTGGCAAAAAAAACTAGGCCACAAAAGACTGAAATGTCACTTATGCCAAAGGAAGTGTCACTGAAATTCATTCTCCAAGTACTGCCATCACATTAGAGCATTTAACAATACTAAAAGAACAGCTTGAGAGCCAAATACAGTACAGCTTGAAAGAATTTCATTGTACCTATGACAGATGCTTCCTTCTTCAGTGCAGAGAACGCCGCTCGTGCAGCTTGGTGGTTCAAATCCACAAGAGCTAAAGCATACGAGGTTATTGCCATAGTGAAAGGGCTCTGAGCAGACTGCACATTCTTCAGCAAATAATCTCCTCCTTTATTTTTAGCATCATGGATTTTCTGAAAAGATGAAGAGGCCATAGCTTACAGCTATCACACTTTGAACAAGTGTTAAATAAAAAATAAAGAAACTGGAATCCCAGAGTATAACCACTGGCAGAAATAAAAGTCTTACTTACCTGAGTAGGACATATTTGAATTGACTTCTCAATTCCAATAACAGAAAATGCTGTGAGATACAAAGATTTTTCTTTAGCTTCTCTAGGTAAGGTACCCTACAAAATCAAATATAGAAATATAATTAAACAGAAACAACAGTTACCTTCAATAAACAGAACTATCCAGTTTAGGTAAGGAGACAAACAGAAATGCCTGTAAGAAATATCAACTTGGTTTAGCCTGAAAATCCATTGACTTTTCTGGTGGTAATAGTTTATTTTTAAAAAGATAAAGAAACCAACATATATAAAGTTACTGCAAGCCGGGACTGTTATACTGTAAAATCAACAATTTATTGTTTTTTAATATTAAGAAGTGGCAAGCATCAACTTATAATGGGAAAACAAAGGTTTGTAAAATTGTCTGGAATTGTTGTTCTGGTGAAGTGCAGCCTAAAACATCTTGCATTGTTAAAACACACATTAATTAACTCCTCGGGACTTCAGCTTTTACTGCATACACACAAAAAACGTTTGGGTTTCATACCTGGAGTTTCACTGGCTGGTAATTTGAAAATTCACTGAATGACCCATCTGGCATTTGACAGTTATCAATCAACCACAGGAGGGAATTACAAACAGAAATCTGATCAAGATTTACATATTGATTAACTTGCCCGAGAATCCTTAGAGCAAAAGCTGTCAACCTGCCAAGGAAATCAAACAGATATTTGTTTTGATTAGCAGATCCTACCACACTGCTAGAGGTTAGACACACGTTTGCACTGGTTACGATTTAGCTACGTTACACACTGCCACAGTTCAAAGAAATATTGCAGATGAACCTTAAATTCAACTTAACAAATGAGCAATAATCACTAATAATCGATTTTAAAGTAGGATCGATGTCTATGTTTCAGGATCTGAACTTATGACATCACCAAAAGATTACTTCTTCCCTACACACAGAACTTCAGGAAGATGCCTTTGAAGAGTCTTCCTTTTTATAAGCCAACTGCATTTGCCATTCTGAAAGGCAAGACAGTGACCATGTATTTTGCCTAATTTTCAATGGCAGATTCTGTTTTCCCTGAACAGTAGTTCCCCTTTCTTTGATAGCCTTTAAAGATCCTATTTGTGTGAACAAGAGGTATGTTTATCTTGCCTTTCCTCACATCCCTGTACTTTGCTTTCCTTCTGCAAACATGGGGTACAAACTTTGCCTGAGCTTGACTTCTGCAGGGAACTAAGGTGTTTTGTAGAATTCCAAGCCCAAAGAAGAGGTTTTAGAACTGAGCAAAATCCTACAAATTATCTAGGGTACGTCTGCTTCTAACTATTGTCCCAGCTTGGTCGCAATCGTGTGAATTATGGACATAAAAGAGATTTAGCAAGTTCAGGATAGAATACACAGATACTATTCAAGCACCATTTAGATCAAGCTCACCTCTCATGCTTACTAGAAATATCAGTCTTTAAAAAATAGTGATAGTATGAAAGCAAAGCAGTGAAACAAGCCTTTTCTAATCAAGCCTTTTTAACTCACCATGTGCTAGCTTGCCCATTCTTCCACATGCTATATGAGAAGTCAGAATTCCTGAATGACAATACGCTCACAATTCCTAAAGGATATATTAGGCAGAAAGTAAGTTATGAGACGAGGTTTACATCAAAATCATATTTGCTCACTCAGACATGTTACCTTTCTCACTCAGCAAACTTTATGCACCTCTACAACTCTGAAGCAAGAGAAGCAGCTATATTTTTCTACCTTCTTTCATTTTCCTCCTCATTTGAGTTCTTGAAGTTAAGGTTTCAGGACCCAGTAAATGCCAGTTATTTGACTCTTCCAAGTAGTGAAACACATAAAATACTGGGGCAATACTCATCAAATCTGCTTCTGCACTGCCCTTTGGCAGATTAGCCAGAACACTGAGACCACTAGGACTGAGGACTGTGGCAATTGCTTCACCCATGAAATGCCCTGTGGAAAGAAAAAAAAACAAGGTTTATTTAAAATCATGAAAGTGAATTGAAGGACAGCATCTGACTTATAAGCAATCTTTATATAGGAAGTATTCAAAATTCTGCACAAAAGGTGCTTTGTCAAGCATGTTCTCAAAAGAAGAACCTAGGAATAAATTCAGATAAATTTAAACAAAGGAATATAAATAAGAGAAAAAGAACCTACACACATGAAGTACATATGCAGCAGGATACAAGTTTCAATTCCATTTACCTTTTACACTGACACTTCTATCAATTTTTGTTTTAGGGACCAGGTTGAGTGGGATTTTGTATCGAAATTCTTGTCGTCTCTTGATTGAGCCTAGAATTGAAAATGTAGGTATGTCAAACTGCACAGTCTAAGCCAATAGATGATGCAGCCATAATGGCCAGATTAAGGTTCCGACTGAGTGCAAACACTTCAATCTTTCTTTTGCCTTTTTTGTTAATTAAAAAAAAACAACAACAAACCAAACCAAAAACCAACTGATCTGGACCTAAACTTTGTGGTTTCAGATTCATCTCTGGTTAATGAGGACATATTCTGTTTCCCTTAAGAAAGCACCTGCTAACTGGTTTTTCAAGCACACTGAGAAAAGCTTAATGGTCTATCACAGTAAAAGACACATATAAAGGTTCCTTTAAGAAATGAATCAAGTATGGTTTTGAAAGACTGGCTGCTTTGAGATGGATTTGTTAGTCGCTGAAAGGACAGGAAATCCTTAGAAGGGACATATGTAGAAGATTTCAGGATGGAGAAATGCCAATTTTTTCACATTACAGAAAACTTGATCATCGTGAATCGAAAACCATGAAAAGATACACAAAGTAAAGACATATGTGATCAGTTCTCTTACCATAAACACCCTGTGGGTCCAAAGTGAAACCTGAATGAAGTTCTTTCTTAACGCCTTCTGGCTGAAATCATTAAAGGGAAAGAAGTAGAAAGTGAAAACACTTTTGTTTAATTAAATATGTTAGCTGAAACAACTGTTTAAAACTCCTCTGTAGTTGAGTTTTATGTTACTGTTCTGTGTCAATTCTATGTACATTTAAGCTCATGTTCCATCTCCCAGAATTATTGAGAAAATTCAGAAAAAGATATAAATAAAAGCTTAGGAAGGTGGAACATTACAAAAATGTGTCTTTCAATGAAGCATGCCTAAGCACTCGAAAACCCAAACCAAATCATTTAGAACACAGTATTTTCCCTGCTTACTCAGTTATAATCTATTTATATATATAATCTGACAATTCTTATAATCAAGGTTTAAAAATGTGTATACTCAAATACTGTCATGCATTTTTCCACTGCATACATCTCAGCAAATTCAATATGATATTTTTGATTCTGATAGTATGAAAATAAATCAATAGTTACATACTGATTTAAAACATTTTTATTTCTTGTGACTAAATCAATATGAAATTCAAAACCACTACAAACATTGCTTTTTCCTTACCATTACACGTAAAGTTTTAACCACAGTTTCACTGTTCCTGGCTGTCAGCAATGTAAAGTTGATAGTGTGAAGACCTAATTCCAAAGGAAGTATTCTGAATGTAACTGGGGATGAAGAACCACCATCTAGATTCTTAAGGTTACAACCGTGCATTCTCGATCTAGTAGATGCAGAATCTCCAAAGGAGCAGATTCCATTTCCAGCTGATATTTTAACACAGAACTGAAATGTTTAAAGATTTTAAATGTTTCACCTCCGTGACAGGTACACCACCAGAGAAATATTAAAGCCACTAAATACTATAATGAGCATTCTATCAGTACTTTTCTGTTTACAGTGAGCAAGTGCTGCTACCTTTACAATTACTATTACTTGCACTAGAGACACACTAACAAATGTTCATTACAACACCAGGGAACCCATACACAAGGCCTCAGGCACACACCTGCTTCATGCAGACACCCTTTGCATACCTTCCTCAATTTTTCTTTTCAGTATTAATTTTGCACTTCTGTTTCATGTATTTCCTTTAAAATAGTCCTTTTTACATTAAATCCCCAGCCAATGTAATCTGCAAGCTCTGGAGCAGGTTATTCAAAAAACCCATCACTCTTTGACACTGACCAAACAATTGGAATAGAAAAAAAAAAGTATTTTAATTTTCCTGAGGCAAAGCTGCAAGGCCAGAGCATGACAACATTGTAGTTAGTGAAGTAGCTGGAAATAAAAATACTAATGATTAGGTTTCACTGTTATACAGTTACATAAAGCACACATAACACTAACTGAAGGAGTAGAGAAATCCAATCCAAGGATCTGTTTATACTGGATACTCCCAGGGGAAATGAGGTTTCAGTTTATTATGTTACTCTTTCTTGTAGAGCTCATTAAGACCACAAATTACCTTAATTGCAGAAGCTCTGTGGTTATAAACTGATCCTTTTAACTCAATTTGTTCTCCTCGTACCACAGAATAAGGAACATAAACGCTCAGGAAGATATCTTTTACCACTTGCACTTCCAGGGGTGCAGCAACACATATACCTAAGAATATTAAAAACATAAATGCAAGTTACGTTACCCATCCTTGTGATAAATAAGTTTGAAAAGGTCTTCACATACTTGTCACCTTTACTGGTGACTTACTTTTCAATATGTACTAAGAAGTGACCAGGCTCTTGCTTCCTGCTCTAAGTTGCTGTCTCCCACTTCTCACACTTACTGGCTGACATTCCAGTTCTTTGGGCTTCTTCTCCTTTTTTTCTCAAAGTGAAAAATTTACTGTTTGTACTACCACATATGCTGGAAAATTTGTTTCTTCTTCCCCTCAAGTCCCTGAGCTATTGAGAGCAGCACACTGTAAAGTTGTGCCAGTCACTCACTATTTGTTCTCATATTCCTTAGTCATTTATTATGGGTGACTGTTGATCACAACGACAGTTTTTTTTTCCAAGCCACTTACATGCATGACAAGAAATTAAGTCATTTCCTTTCTCTAAAATACATATTTTGATTCTTTCCTTGCCTGTTTATCAACCAGAAAACGAACATTTTAGAATATATATGTCAACTACAGAGAGATGTTCTGCAAACTCCAAATGGAAAAGCTCCCTAATTTCTTAGCTACAGTCTAATTTGGTGCAGTACTTACCTTTATCAGAAATTCCAACACCTTGTACTTCCCAGGTAGTTAGTGAATCAGGCAAGGTGACAGACAGAGTCTTTGACCTGTGTTCAGAAGCATTAGCACACTTTTACTATATCAATAGCCACGTGTTAAAACCTAACTAATGCATACAGTACACCCAGAGCAACTCCTGCATCTAGGAAACACTTAGGCCAGACAAGATTTCAGAGCATACATTGAAAACAGGACTTGCGGATTTTTCTTTGAATAAACTTGGTTTTAGCTGACTTGACAGAAGCTGGTGTTTAGCAAGGTCGAAAGTGAAAGGAAAAGGGACTCAACAGTCTGGGCACCAGACAACACATCCTGCATGGAGGGAAACTGGCAGGAAGAGTTTGTGTAAAACTGCATTTTAGTATACATCTTAGGTAAAACTAAGGTTCCTCAGCTTACCTCAAGTTTAGCATTTATTTCCTATAAAAATGATTACTAAGTCAAGTGTTGATAATAGATTTGAGAAGAGTAGTACCTTGGGGAAACTTGGTGGACTTCCCATAACCAGCTTTCAGGGAAGTAGCTACGAACTTCTGCCTCATCCAGTTCCAAGAAAGTCTCAAAATCTGAAGAACATAAATAAAGCAAGTAAAAAAACCTAAGCAAACCACCTGCAATGACCAAAAGCTTCAAAATAATTGTATTTTTCTCCTGTGACAAGAAGAAATAACTTACTGTGTAACTTATTTGCCTTAGGTTACTCCTGATACAAGAAAAAAAAAATGTATCTGAATACCCTAAAAGTGTGTGTTAATTGCACCTCATCTATTTACCCATACAGATACCTGTCCAGGCAGATTAACTTGTTATCAAGCAATTACAGGGAGACAATGGGAGACAAGAAATTTCACACTGCCACTGATCTTTCCTGAGGTGTTACCCATTGGCTGGTGTGGGCATGGGTAAAAATTTAGTATGAAAGTTGCCTTCACAGGCAAGGATGCTTTCTTACAGCACTTCCACTTGTTCTAAAGGAGGATGAATAGAATATAGCTCTTAACAGAATAAAGAACTGCTCTCCAGTCCTCTTCAGAAGTGTATATGCAAGTTCTTTGGAGACTGGTAATATTCTTTCTGGAATAACTCTGACAGGTAATAGTGAGTGGTTGTCAACTCTGTATTTACCCATTTCTGCTCAAAGTGTTTCACTACATGTCCACAGGACAGCTAAAGCTCTTGTACTTACGCATTCTGGCCAATATCAGAAGCTTATTAGGCTCTTCGTCCCGCAGCCTGTTTGCAAATTCACAGCAATCTTTGAATGCAGAGATGCACTTCTGGTTACTCCGAATTCGCTGAGCTCTGTCACTGCAGGTCTCAGTGACTGGATAGGCTCTGACTCCAGCCATGCAGCACTTCCGGATTTCTGGATGTCCATATTTGGATACTGAAATAAGAATAAAATAAGTCTCCTCTGTGAGATGAAGTTTTTATTTCCAAATACATCTTAACTCATTATACTAGAGGTATTTTTAAAAACTGTGGAATTTCAGCGAAGGCCAGATTTGAGGATGAGGTTACACTTGCCATTTTTTAAAAACCAGTGACATACATTTAATCACTACTATTCTGAATTTAAAATATAAAGTAGATAAGAAGAGTTGTATTACATTTTAAGATTTAACAGTCACAGGTTCTTCTGGTAAGAGTTGGTCCCTGGCAGGTGGTCACTGGGAAAGGTTGCTACAAGTTGTACTATGAGCTCTCAGGCTATGTCTCTCCAGAAAAAAAAGACCTTAAATATTTGCTGTGTTTTCAATGTGTACTTAAATCTGCTTACTTCAAATTCAGCATATGGGTAAGAGGCGTTACAAACAGGGTCCTCTCTAAAGTCATCTTCCATATTTGTCAGTCCCTCTCAACTACATTACATTAATAACAAACAATAATTACAAGTCATAAGCAAACACTCAAATTCTTGATTTCTAATGGACATGATTTTTTATTCATAATTATATACTTTAAAATGTTTTTTCCAACACCTTCTTTGAGTATCTTCTCCTTGAAGTCAGACCGTTTGGTTCTTAAAACTTCATTGCAAGTGTCATCTGTTCAAAAAATAAGCAAACATGTACAAGACATGACCTTTTTGTAATAGCAGAGTCCGGTTCAAAATAATTTCATAAAATCACATACCAAATTTGGGAGACTTTCTTTTTACTATTTTAATTAAATAAAAGTCCTTTCATTCCAATTAAAGTAACTGATTCACAAGTCATAATATTTTCTTCCGTCAAGAATCATTAGTATATGCATTCCCTATTAATTTAATTAAGTTTCAACATGAAAACTGAGAGTCACAATAGAGTATTTCAGAACAGGACTCCAAAATTTAATGCTTAAAACAAAGCTATATACCTGCATCATTTGAATCTTCAGCATTTGTATTAGTCAAAAATGTAAGTCCAGCCATTCGGAAGACATCAACATTGTTCTGTCCTCCTCCAGCACCACACCCAAGGTCACTCTTTTCCAACTGTAGCATTATCTGAGGAGAAAAACACATCAGCAGCTAACTAAAACATGGAATAAATTGTATGATGAATGAGTTAGATTTGCAGAAAGGCCAATTCAGTCTGGCAGACCTGCTCTCAAAACAGTGGAGTATACTACTTAGCAGAATTTGAGCTAATGCAAGCACTGAAAAACTCATTAACCCACTGAATATAATATCATTTTCCTTACCATTCTACCAGTATGCCTTTAAAATATAACCTGAAGAGATTATAGGAAGAACTAGGCAGAAGGTAGTCTCCAGGCCTCCTTGATCAAGGAGTTCTCTAACACTGCAACCTGTTTTTGGCCAAGTATGCAGGGTTCCAATGAGACAGGTCAGATCTGTCTTTAAAACTATATTTTTACTAGGAATCAAAATATTGTAAATTAATTCTGTTTATAACTTTGAACTGTTTAAACCAACAACTTTTATTCTGTAGTGAATTGCTCTTCCACCTATTTTCACGCTTACAGAATGCATAACATAATAGCTATCAGAATACCAGCATGAAACAAAGCGCAACTTTTCTTTTTCAGCTACTACTTAACTTTTTCCATTGCTCTCTTTCCTCTTCCTGTGACTCCATATATTGCCTTGTCAATAGATGACAAAGCAACAAAGGAACTGAATTGTGTTTTCATAGTAAGCGATACAACTTCTGCTGGATTCAGGATCTCTTTGCTTGACTGCAGCTTAATCTAGAAATTTAAAACAAATGTTGGTAATTTAAAAGCACATTGCTCCAAAACAGATCCATCTGAAGGCAGACACTTCAATAAATCAAGGAATAGTTACAGAACTTTTGTAAATCCAAGTTCAAATCTAACCATAAAATGAATGCACACCCACAAGTTTTAGTGCCTATTTTGCTACTCACATCAAGACTATTCCCACATTTCTGTTCCACATTCAGCCAAACTGAATCAGCTACTAACTCAGCAGTTTGTTCTCCCATGACTATGTAGTAAACAATAAGACGTGCTGAAGGAACCATTTCTTGGGTTATCTGAAAAGTCAGATGCTCATATTCCAAATCTTTAATTCTCGTCTGAGTTCCAAAGGTTACTATCTTCCCTTTTGATGTGATCTGTAATAGAAAAATTATGGAGAATAAAAAAGTCCATTTTATATTTAAAATGGTTCTTCCATGTAACAACAATTTGCATTTAGATATAATACAACACATATAAAAATGCACTTGGGACCAGTGGGCCTCGTTCAAGGGAAGGTAGCTCTCCCTCATCCCCTTTCTCTTCCCCTGTATTTCAGCTCCTGAATCAGCTCTTGAGGTTGGCGCTACTTGTTCTCAATCCCACTATATGTCAGATGAGAATTCAAAGCAATGGAGACTTCATGGAAATTTAAACACGAGACTTAATTTTTTTCTCTAAGAGTGGCAGACTGTATAGGGAAGGAGCAGTTGTCTGAGCTGCATATATTCTATGGTGAGGATACTTCCTGACTGCTGAGGTTCTTCATCCACCACCACATACTAAATCACAATTCAACATTTTGTGTGGAAACATATGTTACTTACCAAATAGCTGTAGTGTTGTATTCTATGACTATACCGACTATGTGGATATACATTAATATTTATTACATCCCCTACTTCTAGGGTTCTGTGGTTGGAAGCCCAGTCAATATACAGGTAACTCCGACTTAATGATGAATAAGCTTTTGCTTCATAGGTTTTACTTGCTTGGTTTTCATCTGAAAGACGTGGATCTGCAGTTTTTACCTGAAAAAATAATAAGATGTCTGAGAATGTTCTCAGTATAAAACCCCCCGTGTTGTGACTTCTGAATAGCTGAAGTACAGAATTACACTTAACAGTTACAATACTAAAAGCATTCTGCAACATATTTTTAAAGCAGTTAATAAAAACCAACTCAAGAGTCGTATTTTCATTAATAAAATAATCCATAAATATCGTCAGACATAAAATGTTAGCTTAGAAGCACATACACACATAAAAAAAGGTTAATGATATGTCTCCCTACATAGTGAGGGAAGCACTCTCAGAGATTTTGCACAACAAATCTAAATTGAAATATTAAATAATCACTTAATAATTACAAAATAGACATGTGACAGATTAGGGTATTTTGTTTCAGAATAATTTAATAAATACTTCAATAGGTAAGTAGTGTTGCATTATAGCACTTGCATTTCATAACTGATTATTCATAATAGTCTCTAAGTTTATAAATTCTTGTTAGTATAAAATCTCCCCATTTGTATTGCACATTCACAAAAGTACAGAATTAAACCCTCAAATAAATGAATTAATGATTTAACTCACTTGAAACTCCAATACTTTGCTATCAGATGGGATATTAACAACAAACAAAGCAGTTCCATCATTCAAGCTTGTTCTCCTTCTCCCAGATTCTGAGCCCTCTGGTATCAACTCGGTCTCACCCATTTGCTCACTAAAGGATTTTGCAGTGACAGTTACAGGCACTTTCCCAGCAAAGTTATCTACTGTATCTTTCACCTGCACCTGTTCACCAGAAAACAGAACATTGCTTATATCAGTGGTGGCATTTTGCAAGGAGAAAACTTTCAAGTTGCTAAGCTTCTTCTACAATAGCAAGTTAAAAAGATGTAAAAGGTTAATGGAAATTAATGTTAAGAACTATAGAAACATTTAAAAAAATATGAATAAGGCTTCTGCATTATGGGGTTTACAGTGTAATGTGCAACAATTCTGCTTATGTTAACTAACCTTAATGAAGAATGGAAGTCCAGGCTTCACAAAGAGAGGAGTAGCCACCAAACTCAGTTTGTAAGGAGATACAGCAAATCTGACTCCAGAAAATTCTGCTTCACCGCTGAGGCCACCTAACAAAATATTATGCCCTTTTCAGTAACCACAGCCTGTGTTTTTTCCACTTGCCTTCAAAAGTCAGCACAACCTGTTACAGTGAAGTCCGTTCAACTAAAGGGTGAGCCCCTTGCATTGCTATGAAACTAACAGCAGAAAAACAGTACCATTTAATCCCTAACATTGTTACAGTGACAGACGGGCTGTTCTTCCGGGTAAGTTTTTGGAAGAAGGAATTCTGAACACTAAAGAAAGTCTGACCCTGGGAAAGTTATCCACATTGTTTACTTTTCTAGCTCTTTTTACATTTGCAGAGATGTTAGCAAGAAAAAAATCAGTTATAAAGCAGCTTACCTGCAGACTCCAACACTGATGCCACAATATATAAATATGACCCATCCAATTCTTCTAGACTGTGAATCCCTATAAAACTCACTGCTTTCTTACAGTCAAAATTGATCTCAGCAACACCATTTTCAATCTGGAAATTAAATAATTCATTACTTTATAGTCAATAATTTAGAAATAACATATAGATACAGAATATACAGATCCTAACTTCAACATGTTTCTGTTCATTGACTATTTTCAGAGAAAATCAAAGGTGGAAATGTTTTAATGAAGAAGAATTCTTAATTCCCTAAAATGATTGATAATTATTCAACCATTTGGCAGGTATTGCAAAGTCTGCATGCAGACCCAACAAGAGGCTGGAGTAACACAGAGAAAGCTTCACTACGTGAGGAACAATAATGCGTTTTGTCATTCTTCAATGCCTAAATCAAAAAGGCCAGACTGAATGATGGAGGGATAACTGGTGGTGAAGTCTCCATAATATATCAATATAATTTCGATCTGTTTGGCTCATTTATTCTGAAATAATACAGATTTATTCCTACAAAATACTCTCAGAGCATAAAAGTGATTTCATAGACATTTCAACCACACAGCTTGCCCAAGTGAGTAATTAAACCAGACTGAAATTACATTGTCTCAGATGCTGCCTCTGAGGTTCATTCTGAAGTGCATTTCTGTGACCCCGACAACATCATTACATAGTTAAAGTTCACACAGAATAGTTGTTGATGCAAACCAGGAGCTTGGAGCCATTCTCATAAAATTTAACGGGAAAACCGCGGTGGAATTAGATCAGTCCTGAACTAAGCACATGAAATCTACGCAAACCAGACTTTCTTCTTCTTACCCTAGTAACATGCATGGCACGAGGCATCATTCTTTTTCCAGTTTCTTCAATTATTCCAAAACGAAGAAAAACATCAGCACTTGTAAGCTTTTTATTATAAAAATAGCTGAGAACAAAACAACAGAAATGCTTTTAGATTACTTTAATGGCTGCAACAAAGCATTTGTTTTTGAAGAAGAGTAATTCTCTAGGCAAGAGACAGAAAAATCAAATGTCTGCTTAGCTTTAAAAGTATCTGTTGAAAAATAATCACTCTAAGAATTTTAGAAGGGGCCCCTTAGCTCTTTTACAGAGCAAAGCCCCTTAGCTCTTGCCCAGAAGAAAGGCAAGGAGAATCACTCTTGGGTGATTCTCCTTGGGCACAGGAGAATCACTCTTCAGGTAAAAGAAAGAGACATACACACACATTTAGAAATCAAAGCCCAATTTCCTTACCTGGCTTTCACAAGAATCCTAAAGTTTTCAAATTTATCAGAACTAATGAAGTTACTTTCTGGCTCTATGACGATGGAAAAGCTTGGCATTGCTGAAAATTGAGCAGAAAAGAAAGCCACTTAGCTGTGGTTTTATACATAAAGCCAGAAGCACTCAGAAAGACATTTTTGTACAGCCATCAAACAATCATGTCAGTTTAAAGTGATCTGAATTATAAATACAGCTGTGAGCTTATCCACAGAGAAGCACAAGATCTAAAGGCCTAAGTTATCTGCAGTTGCCCTGGTCTACATCCTACATCAGTGCAAATACATTGAGATGATACAGCACACTAAAGAATATCTCTCTTTAGAGACAGGTTGTATTAAGACAGCCTTACACCAATATGACTGCTTAGCTTGAACTGACGCTGTCACTTGATGTGGGCACACCTTACCATATTCCTTAACTTCAAATTTTGCAACGGCAGACGTTTCAAAATCCTTCTTATACTTGGCTTCAATCTTCCAAATTCCATACCTACAAAATGAAAATAAACATTTTTTGAGATTAAAATTAATGTCTAAGACAAAAATAATACTACTTAACAATATTTCATGTTAACAGTTACTTAGCGATTAAAATTCTGCACCAAGTTTTTGCCTATGTTCAGTGCCTACTTTAAGAAAATTCTGCCCTGCTATTTTCATAATTCTTTGAAATTTATTTTAAAGCATTGAAAGAAATTGGAAAAGAATATGCCGTTATTTATGACTATTGGCAGAACTTTTTGATTACAAGCAGAGACACATTTTGAAGACTACAAATACAACCAGGGTCATTGAGACATTATTTGCTAGCTTCTTTAACTTGCCAGTTACCACTCCTGAGGCCAAACAAATGCCTACTTGTAGCTACAAGTCTGTTTTGATGTAGTGAGCAGGATTAGTACGTATCACGTACCTGATGTATCATAATTTGGATGATTATTCTTTGCTTCTAGAAGCACTCAAGAAGCATTTGCTTCATTTCAAATTGCTTTACTTAAACCCACAGAACTTCTGTGTGCAGAGCATATCTGAATGTGTTTATCTTCCTAACTTATCATTCAAAGAAACCTGATTCTGTTTAATTTACATACTACATCCATTTAATCTCTGCCAGTTTTGTACCATAGCTAAGCTTGCTCAACGTAAGTGAAAAATGCTTTTTCCCTGATAATAAAATCAAGGTTAGAGAGTGTGACCAATTATCAGTTCTTTGGTTTTATATATATATATATATATATATTTGAAAAGGCAGAGAGTAAGCTTCCCACTTGGCTTTGGAAATCAACTGGAAAGGAGAATGCTTGGTCATATTTGGTTCTTTATTTATACCATGGTCACACACTATGTGAAATGTTAGAAATATCTAAGTTTCAAGTCATGCACACTCTGTATCAAGCAAAAGACACTGACAGTCTTTAAGAAAAGGCTGTTAATAATTCTCCAAAAGCAGTAAGTAAATGTACTTAGGATTAGGAGGAATCTTGAAGTCAGGAAAAGAAACTATTCCAGTAAAATCTTCCTCTTCTATAATATCCACTTTTACTCCTTCAGGGTCCTTTAAAGAGTAACAAGAAAGAATCAGCAATTACAGACCATCCTTATCAAAGGGAAAAAACTTCATTTTGTGATTTCAGGGAGAGCCTGAAAAGGTTGTAATTTTTCAAAGAGTTCTGCCCACTTCACAGCATGAAAACACAAATGTTTTTAGAAAGAACTCAGATTGAAATTCTGCTAAAACATTTTACTGTGGTTCCAACAATTAAAAGCTGTTACTAAAAAAATGCTTAAAATTGCTAGAAAGTTATTGTAATAACAAGCCTATTGTCAAAGGCTAAAAAAATAAGGTATACTGATTAGTTTTATATCTTAAATGAAATAAAGCACACTATGAAAACCATATATCATTAGAATTCCCTCAAAAATCTTTTCCCCAGAAAATTCATATTTTTTCTTCTTTTTTTTTTTTTTCCCATTCTGTATCAACCTCAGATCTGGGACTTGAAAACTTCTATCCAACTGTGCAAAGTCAGTTTTAACTCTTTTAAAATAAAACTGGCTACCTGCAAAACCACCTAATAGTTATATTAAGTATTGACTGCAATACTGGTTTGCCATCTAACTACATCTTCAGAATATTGATATTAAATTCAATTACAACTTACCACAAAAGTTAGGACAGTTTCTCGCCGAGCTGGCTGCAGTTCTTCATTCAGAGAGTAAACCCTGACTTTCACTGTAAGAATTATTACAATAAATCTCAAAGTCATACTATTACAGAGATGAAAAAAAGAAACAAAAACCTCAAACCTCAATCTTTTATCCATACTAATTAAGTTTATAATATTTATAGAATGCTTTTACCTTTTGTCAATATAGTGTCCAAACAGTCTCTGTTCATGCTAGCAACAACAGACCCTGCACCACTCCTCTTTCACATTGAACCACTGCAGTGCAATATAATCTTTTACCATCACAATCTTAGCACATCACTTTGGTAAGAAAAGAGCTCAATCTCCATGAAACAAATGATTCTGTCATCATTTTTTTATAAATATTTTTAACATATTCCCAGGAAAATCTTTCAAACTTTGTGCCACTGATTAGCCATTTATGGTGCAGAGGGCAAGGGCTGAGAGGATACTGGGAGAGGTGGGCCATTTCTGCAGTATGATCAAATGGTTTAAAATATTACTCTGCTGATTAAAAACTTAAATAGCAGCTGATGGCAACACAACATAACCAAGAGCCTAAAGGACAACTAAATCCTAATTCCTTGGCAAAGTCAACAGACTTTAAGAAATGAAATAACAGCCAAGAGAAATAAGTGTTATTTACCTGACTGATCAGGAGTATAAACTGGTTTGTCCGTATGAATAAAAAGAAATCCATTCTCATAGGAAACAGGAATTTTTTTTGATCTTGTAAAATGTGGAGAAACAGCTTCCAAATACATATAATTGACTGAATTCTCTGTTCTTGGCAAATCTGTTGGCTGAAGCTGGGGGAGATGAAATAAAGATTTTAAAAGAGTATTCAAATATTTTTCAAGTATTTTTTCCTGCAGTATTTCTTGTTGAGAAGAGTATCTGAATAGCAATTACTATTTTGCTGTTGATTATCATTAAATAAAACCATCAACATTCATAGGGGTTTATTCTTGGTTGTATCACAGATGATGATGTGAAGTACTGAAGTACAAACAGGTATTTTGAAATTTACCATTTCATTTATGTCCAGAACTAAAACTGCAAAGTGCAGAGCCCAGTTATGAAGTTATGAGAAGATAAATTATCAGACTTGCACATACGATGAATCTCAGCCACAATACGGTTATGGTTGGCAATTTGGTGAAATACCTATTTTGGCTGAAAATTGGGCGAGAAGCACCTCCTGGGAGGCATCACCCCAAGTAAAACCTTCTTGATCATCAGCTTTCAAGCCTTCTGCACTCTTGGCTTCAAATAAATCTGTTAAATAAAGCTTTCTGCTAAAATCTGGGCCTGTTTGGAGCTTTTTACTCACAGACAAGTCTTGAACCTGGGTTTAGTCACCATTGTGGCTTACTCTGAACATTCAGTTGACATATCTTGTAAACATTCAACACTTCTCCATTCTCACCCTTTTTACTTTTATGTAACTATGATAACAATTCTAAAATAGTTTCATTATATGTTTAACTTTGGTGACATTCCTTTACACTAGTTTTATCCAACGTAATTTCAATTTCAGACAAACTAAAACGAAATTATCTACATACGGCTAACTGAGATATCGGGGCGCTGGGCTTCCCTTTGCAGATTAATCAACTGAAAACTTACCAGAATAATTTTTAACACTTATAACTGTGATAATAAAAACACTGCAAGAAAAGTCTGAATTCCTTACTGTTAAAGTTACAGCGGCTTGGAATTCGTTGGCTGGAGTTAAAGAAACATGGCCAGAAGAATAAACGGCAAGTTTATCTGGAAAGCTTTTTATGGCAATATTGACCGGAAATTCTTTTTCATAACCAAAAGCTTGGACTACAACTTTCTCAGATGCCCCAGCTCGGAAAATCTTTGGTGCTGTAAGGACATACCTGCATATGGAATAGAGACCAATTAAAAAAGACTCATGGATTTCTCACTTCTGTTTGTAATTCACTTATGTACACATTGCTAAAGCAAACAATCAGGTTAAGTTATTCTGAGACATTACTTAAAACAGTAGAGCGCCAGCCAAAATAATGGTTATGAAAACTGCAATGTAACATTACCAAATAACAGCTTAGCTAGAATAATATTTATGGATTTGATTCTGCAAATGCACAAAAGCATGTCTGCTAAAAGCTATTTTCATGGGAATAATTATTCCTTTTGCCAAATTAAACCCTGAAGCACTAATCTTCCAAACAGTACATTTGTGTAGTTTTCCCATTAGTAAAGTTCTTACTGAAATGAATGGGGAACTTACAGTAAAGATAGATGTGACTAAATATTTTCAGGATTGCTTTGATTTCCTCAGTGCTTTATAAACTGAATTGTGCATTGTTCCACAAAAGTACAAGCCAGGCTTTAGTACCTGAACACATAACGCCATCTAAAATAACATGAAGTGCTGCTGAAGAAAGCATTTATATGTGCTGCTTCTTTTTCTGAAATGCCAAAAGCACTAGGGTTGGCTGCTTTCTATACACCACTGTTAGCAGGTAAGAATCAAGCACTGCTAAGTTCAGTTGTAAATTACACATTCAGGTGAGAGCTTTCACCAAACCTGTAGCAAAGTGCCTTCAGGCACTACAGAAAAGCTAAAGAGCACCAGCTTTACTGCTTAACTTTTTTGCATGTTTATCTCGTGGCATGTAATGACTCTACATCTTTCCTTGGCAGCAAATACAGTAATTCCAGAAGCATCAGTCCTTTTTCTACCATGCACACTAGTGAGAAGTTTGCTTGTGAAAATGCATCAATTTGGAAAGTGCCTTTTGTATTGGCTGTACTAAAAATTCTGTATTTACCTAAAATAGCAGGCAACAACCAAGTACTATTTCCCAGTAAGTTCTGCATTTGCTTTACTTACGTTTTCTCTTGGCTTAAAGATGTTCCAGAAAACAGCAAAACAAAAAAATATATTAAGACCATCATAGTGTCTATGACAGCAAACCATAGATGTTAATGATTCTGGACTGAGCTGTGTTTGGCTTCTGCTGTGGATGAACAGAAATGCCACCAATGCATTTCACTCACAGTTAATAATTAATCGCAGATCATGGTTTACTGAATCTCATTGCCTTCTCCAAGGAAGTCAGGACAGCTAAACCTAGGATTTCAGCTTTTGAATCTGTTCAGAGCAATCCTATGTCAACCCTATCTCTCTCAGTTTGATACATAAGTTACAAGAAATAATTTTGAGAAGTATCAAAAAAAAACCAAAACGCAACAAACAAAAAATTAGATTTTGTTAGTCCTTTAGGAAACAATTTTATTTAAAACAAAGTGATTTAGAATTTGCATCTGAAGGGAAAAAAGGGCACTTTAATGGTATCAAACACAATGTGCTGTTACATTTAGACCACAAGATTCAATTTTTTTATTGTGAAATAACTCTTTGCTTGCCAGTTTCTTTTAGCCACTTGTAGTCCTCATTACTCCAACTTCCTGAGGACTTCCATAAGCAGATAAACCCCAATATGAAAACACGAGGGCGCAATACACCTACATGTACTAATTCCAACAACATTTGCAAAAAGAACCCACTGGTAACAAAACCTTTGCATGGCCGGTACCTAACCGTAGGCCTCTACAAGTAAGTTCAGGTAAAGTTAAACTAAAGTTGTGCAAGACTTCTGAGGCTTAAACAAATACTGCAGCAAACTTTACGGGAAGGCCGTTTACAAAACTGTTTCTGATCAATATTCATTCCAGAAAGGCCAATTTGGGCTTCTCAATAGACAGAATAAACTAGAAAGTAACAACAGACAGAATAAACTCTTGTATGGTGCTTTAGATGATTAAAAATAGTGCAAATAGCTATTCCTATATGAGAATTCAAACAGCAGATGGTATGTGAGCAATAGTAAGCAAACAGGAACATCAGAAAACACTTAAAAAGCCTAACAATATTCTGAAGTAATATTTTTAAATCACAATTATGCTCCTTCCCTATGTTTTAGACATGGGATACTGAATGTCAAGCCTGCATTTCAGCTAGTTGCATAGATTCCTAACTAACACAGCCCAAAACCATTAGAAGAGATATATTTAAGGACCTCTGTGGAAATGGTCGCAATTTAGCTCTACTGCATTATCACGGTCACAGTATGCATTTCTACCGCAGTATGCAACGTTCCTCAGTGAAACCAGCCTGCATACAACCTTACGCTGATACGTGTGATGCATACATACAAATAAAACACAAACACGTAACTACCACCAGAGCAGATGTTGTTATTTATGCAGGATTAGGGCTTTAATTAGTACAAACCCCCCTCCCAGCCCGCCCTCAGGCAGAGGGGCAACGCTCATCGCCGCCTCTCAGCGCTGAGGTAAAGTGCACGCGCCATAGCGGCCGCCATTGGCGGGAAAGCGGCTGTGGGAGGGGCTTAGCTTGGCCCCGCCTTGCCCTCCCCGGTCCGGTCCCCCGTCGCCAGCCAACAACCAGACAAAATGGCGTCGGCTCGTTTCCTCACGCCGGGCTCTTAAAGGAGCTGCAGCACCCCGGCTCTGGCGAACGGTGGAGACAACGATCGCTCGGTGTTGGAAGAGAGGTGCGTCGAGAGCCGCTGTTTTCACCCGGAGTTGCCCGAAGGCTGCCCTGCCCGCCGCTGCCCCGAGCGGGAAGCGGCGGGACGGCGTTACCATGTCAACGCAGGTAATCATAAGCGGTGGCCTGAAGGGAACCGCCGTCAGCGAGAACCGGGATCCCCCTCAGCGAGCATCGCCGCTCGCCTCACTGCGGTCGCTGAGCCCGGCAGCCCGGCCCCTCGGAGGAGAGCTCCGGCCGGCAGCACCGGGCTCGGCCGGCAGCACCGGGCTGGGGGCTCGCCGCCCTGTCAGGTGCGGGCCGCGGCGGGAGGGCGGGGAAGGGCCGGGGCTCGGCTGAGGCACCGGCGGAGGGAGCGGCTGTTAACCGCAGCGGGGAGGCACCGAGGGCCCATCTGCTCTCCATGGGGCACGGAGACACTCAAGGCACGCATCCGCGGCCAGGTCTGCTCAGCGCTTCCCCTTCCCTGCCTGCTCTAACGTGAAGGTGCCGGAGTGGTTTCCATTGCAAAGCCACCATCTGTTATCGAGAAATCGCGCTAAAATGTCTGTTGTCCTTAAAACATGAAACATCCCAAAGTAGCTTTTCACTAGCTCACCATCATCTGTCTCCCTGTCTTGCCGTGTCCAGTCTCGCTTGCCTGTCCCTGCATGAGTTGTGCCTCCAAGCATTGGATAGAATAGAGTGGCTTGTTTGTTCTTTCTGAAGGCTCAAGAAAAAAAATAATTTTAACAAAGAAAATCTCGAAACAAAATATAATCATTTGTATAGCTCATAAGTAACAATAATAATAAACCCCCCATACATTTCTATCTTAAATAATGTCGTAAAATGAGCTTTTCATTTACTGGGTCTAGGTTTAGTAAAAATCTGACCCTTGAAGATGGTTGCGACAAGGGCTTTGATGCGTGACATGTACATGGCTGTTCCTATGCCTACCCTGAGGGAAATATATTCATCACGGGGGGGAAATTTATGTTAACATTCACTGGAATTTGCCAGGCAGTCACGGAATAAGTTGTTTGCAGAAAAGGGAACACTGAAGGAAGGCCAGTGCTAGTCTGATTTTAGGAGTTTTTTCATCTCTGTTGCGTTTCTTCGCTTGTTCTTACTGTTCTACCTGTGAAATGGGTAACTTCTAGCTGTGGTAAAAACAACTGGTGCCCTAGTCAGCTCTTTCTGTCCTCTGTCAACCATGTTAGTCTGAGTTGAGAGCGTTGCTGAACCTGACAGGCTTTGTGTAGTCCACACATTGCAGGACACACATTGCAGTTACTGCGTTCAGTCGGTTCCAGGTGTTGTGCTGTAAGTAAAAAGCTACACCAATCTGTGTATTTGACTGTGAAAACTGGAAGCTGTCATCCACTAGAGAATTGGCTTAGATTCTGGGGGGGTGGGGGGGTGGCACCAAATCACTGCTAGAAATACTTTCTCACGCTAAAAAGACAACTTTTCTCAAATACCACCTGTGTGGTATCCCAGACTGTATTATCTGAAGTGATAAATTGTGTTAAGAACATAGACACTGAGACAAGCAGCACCTAATATCCTTAAAAAGCATACTTCTGTAGCACCTTTGTTGGCATGTAAACCAGTAAGATTTAGACATACAGGCTGATGGTTTTTTTCTGTTCTTCCAGATGTTGATCATATGATATTCTGTATTTTTGGCAATGAAGAAAGGCTCAGAAAGAAAAGCATTTGGTAGAAAACCACAGACATCAGCTTCTCGGACACCTAGTCCAATGTCTCCTGTCAGTCCTAGTACCAGATCACCATCTCCTCTTAGCCAACAGGCATCTCCATCTGCTTGCAAAAGCATGGAGCAGAGGCACCAACAACTTGATATTACAGAAGAAAATGTAGATGCTGCTTTTAACTGTAAGTTTCATAAAGGTATTGTACAAATAACTGCTTGTAGAAAAGTACATACTAAAAGCATAAAAAGCCAATGTTCTGTGAACTATATGATTAAAGATGTATGATCTTTGGGAAAGAACCCTGTTAATTTTGCCTTTATCTTTTGGAATTCAAATGTGGAAATAATAGTAGTGAAAGCTGTGTAAAATAATCAGACTTTTACCCCTTACATTCTGTGCCTGGGGGAGGCCTGGAAGAGAGATGCACACTGCCTTTTTCAAAGAGCTAGAGCCGCTTACTCTTGACGTGTCATTTCCTGTGAATGCTTCTGGTGTGCTCTTTCTTCTCATGCCCTGGGGGAGGGAGGGAATAATTTTAAATGTTTTCCCAGGATCCAGAGAGAAGTAAAAGACTAATACTAAAGTCACTAATTTTTTCACTACTAAAGGTAGTTTCTCTGTTTAATTTCAGCCAAAAATGGTCTTAGTCCAGGAGTTAAGTACATTACAGAACCCCTCATAAAAAGTCTGTCAAAACAGGAAAATTTGGCCTATATAAGCTCACTGAATCTTTCTTCCCCAAAGGATGGGGACAAGAGATTTAAGGTAAGCTATTGAAAATTAACTGCTAATTAAACAAAGTTAAAAATTCATTTTGGTTTATTTTTTAGCAAAGGTCTATTTTTAAGTGCATGTAAACAGCTATATTTTAGTTATGTTAGCCTAGGTCTAAAGTGGCTTCTGTTGAAAAAAACGTTATAGGAGACTACCTAAAGCAGGGGTTTAGAATGCAACAGTAAAACTGCAATTAATAAACTTTTAGAATACTCTGTATTTTTTAATGAATAGGTGGTTGTTAAAAAATAGAAATCTGCCTTTTTCTTACCAAAAAAAAAAAAAAATTAAAAAAAATAGAAAGCTTTAATGCCAAGGGATTAATTTTCTGTTCTTTAGTACATAGAAAATTTGGAAAAGTGCTCTAGACTGGAGACACTAAACCTTAGTAACAACCAGATAGAGAAGATTGAGAAGTTGGATAAACTGATGAAGTTGCGTGAACTCAATCTGTCTTGGAACAAAATCCGGTAAGCAGAAACACTCATAGTTTTGATAAGCCATATAAATAAAACTTACTGATCAAGTGGGTTCTTTCACAGGTGGGAACAGTTAAGGTGAACTTCCCACCAGTCATACATTAAGACTAACAGGCTTTGGTGACATTGTCTTAAAAAGCAGAAGCTCTTAGATATTTAGAAGGATTAGTAGTTCTGGGAAGTGATGTTAGAGTACGTTGCTGCAGCCAGACTGTTATCCTAGGAAGCCAAGCCAGAAATACAAGTTTCCAGCTACCATAATGAAGAATGTGCAATAACCCAATTAAATGCATTAAAAATTTAACTCAGCTTTTTACTGAACGTTAATACAGGCAATACAAGAAGTTTTCTTTCAGAAGAGGAAACTGAATGGGCTTGATCAGGCAGGCTATGAACTCAGTTGCTTTTTTACTCTTACTGTTTTGAGAGTCTGCTATCTTGTCTTTCTGGTATAAAAACATTTAAGGGTAATGGTTCAGATGATAACAAAATTTTTGGTTTCCTTTTTCTGTTAGTGAATTATGATCTTTACGTCAGACTGCACTAGAGAAGCTGCAATTTCAGTAGAGAGGTTAACAATAGGAAGTAAGCAAGATGCTAGCATTTCTACACATTGCATTCACACAACTTCCTCTCTCAACAGGAACTGAAAAAAACAGAGTAGCTCTTAGCTGCAGCTGTATGTTTTCAGACTTTAGTTATGTATTTTTGTATATATAGTTACAGACATATTTGTTGTAATATTTGTATGCTTAGTAACACTAAAAAATGTAGTTCTGCGTGCTGTCAGTTTACAGTTGATCCTTCGTGTGGAAAAAAAAAAACACCAAACCATCTTTTTTTTTGGTTCAAAAAGAACACATTTTGCATCTTAAAATGGAATTACCACATACTAATATAATTTCAATATTGACATAAAGATGAGGAAAAATTAAACACAGAGCAAGAAAGTCTTGCTGTAAAGTACTTATTTTTCTTGTCTGGGAAGTAAGATGGTGTAATTTAATTTGAATTATGAGTCCATGGCAGAAAACAACTGCTTTTGCTGATCTCTTTGATAATTGAGTCAGATTTTGTTGTCAATTATCCATAGTGCCTCAGTTACATTGTAAATTTGCTGTGGTTCTTGAAAATGTTATTTTTTTTCTTAATTTTCAGAAAAATTGAAGGTATAGAACATATGCAGAATCTACAAAAGCTGAACCTTGCAGGGAATGAGATTGAGCATATTCCTGTGTGGGTAGGGAAGAAACTGAGATCCCTGCGCATCCTTAATTTGAAACAGAATAAAGTATCATCAGTAAGTGCTCGTAGTTAGGAACAATAATTGTTCAGATGTGTTTCATGAAGTGAACTGGTATATAATTGCTGAGTGTCTTTCCATAAAGTCTATAGTGAAATACAGCTGTTGTGAGCCTAGCAAAATTGCTTATCAGAAACACTCCTTTTGTGCCAGATATTCAAGGCATAAGCCTGTATAACATTGTTCAGGAAAATATTTGAAAACTTGGGGAAAATTTGAAGGCTTTTCCGTATTATTGGTGGTGTCTCTTATGGTAAATTAATTATATGGAGACCTGGAAATAATATATTTGCTTATATTCTGTATTTAGGACATGACTAGATTTAGTTCTGTCACCTAGGTTAACTTCTGTGTTTGTAGCTACAAAAGGATGTCTATGAAGGGAAGTCACTTAATACAGTTCCTGAAGGAATCATGCTACTGAGGAGGAGGAGGAGAGATGAACCAGCTTTGAGTACTTCTCGTGATAAAATAACCCTTTTCTTGTGAATAAGTCTGGGGGAGTGGCAAGTTATATATATCCACAGGCCTTGTCAGTTTACAATTTCCAAGGTCAAGCTTGAGGAAATTTGCCCTTTTTCTAGTGGTATTTGACTTTAGGAAGTTACCTTACTCATGGTGCTACGTATTTTGGTAGGTTTTAAGAGATTATGCTTTAGCATTAAGTGTGATCTTTGGCATGGACCTAACATCAAACACTCTATCATCAGAAATTCACTAATGGGGGTTTAATTGTTCTTGGCAGGATGTCTAATCATTGTTTCATTTGTCTTTGATTTAGCTCCATGATATAGCTAAACTAAAGCCTCTGCAAGATCTCACCTCTCTATTTCTTGCTGATAATCCAGTTGTAAGTCTGCCTCACTACTGCTTGTACACCATATTCCATTTGCGAGCACTGGAAAACTTGGATGGACAGCCAGTGACAAATCATGACAGGCAGGAAGCTCTAGACAGGTTTAATTTAGGTAATATGTTAGAACTTAAGTGAATGACACAAAATTTAAGTTTAGAAGGAAAAGATTTTCTATTTAAATGTTTCTGTTATTTATATTTTTTTCAGAAGAGATAGAAAAATTAGAAGGAGAGTTGGAAAACGCAGTGAAGGAGATGGAGACCCTTAAACGTAACCAGTCCAAAATTCTTGAGCAGCTCCACCACCAAGATGAAGTCAACAAATCATTAAAAGAAAAGACTTTGCAACAGAAACAAAGCTATGAAGACCTACAAAGGGACCTGGGCACCAAAAATGAATTGGTAAAATGACTTGTACTAACTAAATATTTGGAACAGTTTTGTTGTCAGAAACCAAGTTCTCAATGTGAGAATTCAAATGCTGGAGATTTGTATTTAAAATTAAGAGACAAAACAAGGTGTGCAAACCCGCTGTATGTCAGCAATACCCCTTGATTATTACATTATGTCCATTAGATTACTTGTACTTTATTCACATCATCCTAAAAACTTGTGTCTGAGAACTGTCTTTCACTGGTAGCTATAAAATGCAAGAGAAGTCCTTTTACCTTGAGAGTGTCCGGTTGTGAATAATCTGATGGGAATTTAATATATGGCTTTTCTCTTGTCCTCAAAAATTTAGTCCTTCAGAATCCCTATAGCTAATACTTCTATAGATCTTTCTTCTGTGAACACTCACGCTAACCAAAAGCCTATTTCTATAACATAGTTTTCAGTATAGTTAGATTTAGCAGCAAATATTTCACAGCTTAACCCCTCTTATCCTTTTGAATGACAAACTTTGCCTACTTCTTTCTTCCTTTAGCTGGTGTATTGGTTTGTCACAGTTCCCTTTCCACAGAGCCTTTATTCCTCACGAAGGTAGCCCCACTGTGCTCCTGGGTTGCATGGTTATGTTATTTCTAGGATTTATTTGCATGTTTACTGAAGTAGGAACATTTGCATTAAGTGTTCCAGTGAGACTTTATATTCACTGTGGTTTTTGGATGCACAGATCATTTTTGCACGATATATATCGTCTTTTAAAATTTTTCTTTAATCCTGTCCTTTATTCCATTCTACTTCTTATCCTCCATTAGTCCTGCTTTCCCCTGTCTGTTGGAGTTTTGCTGCATGTTCTTCCTCAGGTATTCAGAATGAAAAATTAATTTAAAAAGAAATCACATGATGGACCTTTCATTTAAAAAAAGAAACTCAAAACCTAAGCAGCAAAGCCTCTGTACACTTAAGGAGTGTTAATAGTTCTTGCTGCTCATTAGTAGCAGTAAATACATTAATTATTTGTCATAGATCTTGCAAAGGGATTGTACTCAAATTATTTTTTATCCTAAGTTAATGACAAATTTGTCTTCAAACCTTTCATGCATGTAAACTTAAAAGGCCTTTCATGTGATCACTTGTGTTACGTTAATTGTGGGGTTCTTGTGTACTCTTAGTCATCAAATTGTGATTTGTAATAAAGTTGCACTTTGTGATATTCTTGATCCAAAATACATCATTTTAACCTTTTTTTGATGTGAGCTTTGATTCAAAGTTCATGTTTTTGCTGTTCTCTACTGAATTGAATGTATGTGATGATGACACTTGAATGCAACTTACCTTGTTTGCTGGTTTATAGTTAAAGCAGAAGACAGTGGAGCTCACCCGAGCTTGCCAGAAGCAGTATGAGCTGGAGCAGGAGCTGGCGTTTTATAAGATTGATGCAAAATTTGAGCCGTTAAATTATTTTCCACCAGAGGTAACAATTTAAAAGTGATGGATCTTTTTCATGGCTGTTTCTCTTGATTTTTAGCTGGGAAAACAGAAAACTTAATAGTTTTGTAATTCTAACAGGCTGCTTTATTAAGAGTTATGCCATAAAATAATTTTAAAAGTGTACGTTATAAGATTTGAACTAAACTGAATCTGAGTCACATTCAATGTATTGAATATTGGTATACATATGCATGTGTTTTAGCCAAGCAGAGTCAGTGAACAATCATTTCATTCTTATTATTAACCAAACAAATTATAGTCCTTTCTTCTGACTTAATTGCAGAGACCCTTTCACTTGGAGAAATTCCACAAGCCAGAATGTTTTTGAGCTGGATGGTATTAGACTTCCTGTCCTTTCTCTGTTGGCTTTTTCTCCTAGTAGAGCTAACCTCTGTCAACTTGCAAAAAAATGTAGGGATCTTGGGAGTCTGCACGAGGAATGTAAAGATCAGTAATCATTAACTGAATGAGTTTTTAAAGTTCTGTTCAAATAAAGTTTAAGTGCAACAACATAATGGACTAAGCATAATCTATCTTACTGTTAAGCATAAAATATTAAGGGAAAGTTCCTCCAGTTAAGTGTCCATTTGCGTTACCCATGTGCAACAATCTGGTCATACACCAACTGGGGTTGAGTGTTTTTAATTCTATTATAAAATGACAAGAATATTAAAGGCCAAACAAGTCAGTTGCCATCTGTTTTCTTCTAATTATTCTAATTTAAAATTGGTTTTCCTTTCAATGATTAAGAGACTTAAATGATATTGCAAGTTGACTGCAGCCATACCTGTGAGATAAAAGATGTACTGCTTCATACATTGCAGGATGTTGAACTTGATAATGTACCTGGTGAAAGCCCATACATTGGTAAGGCCAGGTATAAAAGAAATATGTTTATAAGAGAAGGCTACATTGCTCACAAAGCTCAGCAGCTGGAGACCGGAAAAATACAGCCAGATGAAGAGGACTTCTGTGGGAAACCCCAGCTTCAAACTCTAGATGAACTACTAGAGGGTAAAGAAAAAAAGATCGATTCAGGTAAAATCTCAATTGAAATATGTTATTCAGTGTAGCTTATTCCACTGATTAAATGCTTGACATGTTTGACAGAAGAACAGCAATAAGGCATCAAAGGCCACAGGTGCTGTAATTTCTAAACATCTGATTAATGTTTTAACAGAGAACATGTATCAATACTATACAGAATATTATAATGTATTTTGGAGGTTGTGGATTTTGGTTTAATTTTTGTCTGCAGCACAAAGAAGATTAGAAGAACTGCAAAGTGCAATAGGAAATGCAGAGCAACAAGTTTTGAAAGTAACAGGGGAGCTGCAACAACTGGAGGATGCTCTGGCTCAGAAAAAGGTATGTAAAGAAATTGCTATGTGAATAGCAAGGGAAAACAGTATTGACGGAGAAAATAGAACTGGTTTTCTCCCATTCCTTTTTATAAGGGCCATTATATATATATATATATATGTAAATGCATTTGTCATGCCTCAGGAAAATCTTAAGGGTTTTTGGTAGCTTGTTTATAAATAAGCTATCAGAGTTGTAGTGCAGTTAACTGCATCCAAAGAAGCTGTGGCTGCCCCATCCCTGGCAGTGTTCAAGGCCAGGCTGGACAAGGCTTGGAGCAACCTGCCCTAGTGGAAGGTGTCCCTGCCTGTGGCAGGGGGTTGGAACTGCATGAGCTTTAAGGCCCCATCCTATGATTCTACAGAAGAAGATTCAAAACAATTAATAAATCATTTTTAGGCAACCTGTTGGGCTAAACCATCAGTCTGATTTAACTCTTAAAAATGTTCCTGATCAGCTGTGTATATCCAATTAAACTCTTATCCAACCTCCTCATGCTACCTCCAGATATTACAGGCCAACAAGGAAAGTCTTGAACAGCAACTGAGTGAAAAGATACGAATCCTGTATCAGCTAAGCAAGGAAGCTTTAGAACTGGAAAAACAACTGGAGAAACAAAAGAGAGAAATAGGGAAAAAAGAGAAAGAGCTTGAAGACTTACAGAGTTCTCTTGCTTCTCTAAATTCTGAAGATCCAAGACATGTAAGTAAAACAGGTATCTTATTTTTCTATGTACTGCATACGTTCATGTACCAAGAAAGGTGGTAAAGACTGCTTTAACAGATTAACATTCATTTGTTGTGTTTATTTAATTATATATTATTTTGCAATATACCATTCTTTTTTTTAGCTGTTACTGTCTGAAAAACAACAACTCCCATTTAAAAAGAAAAATAAAAAACAAAAAACCAACTTCAGTGAAACACTTGGGCAGCTCATTTTAAGTGCAGTTGCTTACAGCACATTAAGAACTAGATCTTTATGCTCTTAAAAACATGTTCTGCTGATCCGTGGAGACAGTTTCTGTGTAAGAAATCCTAATGCATCTTGTTGTAGAATCTGGCCTTAAAGACTGGTAAAGTTCAGTGTAACTGCTGCAGGGTTATAGCTGACATCCTGCTTTGTCAGAGAGCTCTTGGAGTGCCCCACAAGTCTGTTTGCAGGAGCTCAGCCTAGAAAAAACATCTGGAGTAGCTGATGCAGCTGACCTGAAGCGGGGAGAGCTGATACTAATATTTCAGCCAGTGAGATGCAGACAGCTGAAGGTGGCAGCAGCAGTTTTGGCTTTACACTATAGTCCAGCATCCTGAAAGTAGAATCAATTTTCAATAAATAGTTCTGATTCTGGAAAGCCTTATATTGCCTTTTTGATGCTGTCACAGTCCTGTCAGTACTGATCAACTCAGCAAGGGCTCAGGAAACATGTTAGAGGTTTGGGGCAAAGCTGCATGATGCACTAAGAACATTACTTTGATAATCTCATGTTTTGTATATGCAGGGAAGTAAGACTTCAGATTTAACTGTGTTTGGGTACAGCAAACACTTAGAGAAACTTTAAATTGAATGAAATGGGATTACTTTTGGAATAGTGCTTTAAAAAGCTGTTTTTTTTAAATGACAGCGTTTCAGGCCATCTTGATGCATTGAAGTATGCAAAGAAAGAATTTTGATGCCGTTTTCAGCAGAGCAAACACTTTACAAAATGCATACACATATATTTAATGCACTTTCCCCGGGCTGCTCGTTTTGGAGGCTGCGGGAGGGATCCCGCAGGAACCGGCCCGGCCCTTCCCGCAGGCCGCCCCTCGCTTCAAATCACAACACAGGAAGCGCTGACCGGGGCCAACCGCCCGCGGAGCGGGGAGCGGAGCCGCGGCCCCTCCGCACCCGCGGGGAACCTCGCCACGGGCGGGCTGCCGCGGGAGCCTTCGGAGTGCATGGGAGACCCCGCTTAATCGCTTTCCGCGCTGAAGATACCGCTTTTCCATTCAAATGACTTCGAGATCAGGGGTGGGGCGTTTTGCAAATGGTCTCGAAAGAAGAAAAGACAAAGGCAAAACTGTAAGTGATTGGGGTTTTCTAACCAGCGTTCTTGTGACATGCGGCAGCGGCAGCAAAATGACTCAGCAGCAGCGCTGTGCTTGGGTTTTCCTTGTGGAATTTCACTTTTGAAAGCGGAACTGTAGTTTGTCTTTAACAGGGCGGCAAGTTGAATTGTACCGATGTGCATGTTTGAAGTAACTTCCGGTTTAATACACTCAAAGCGCAGAAAGTGATGTTTTAGCCATTACTTCTCTTTGAGAAGCAAGTTTATAAGTGATTTTATTCTGACAATTTGTATTTAACGTTTCTACTGCTAGCTCAATTTATATTTTGAGGTGTAAGAAAAGGGGCTGTTTGTCATTGTGGTTTGAGCCTAGGACAGTCATGACGGCTTAATTCTGTATTTTCCAAGTTTTCTGGCGTTTGAGTCGTTTGTGAGTGATTTCATAGCAGTGACAAACAGCACTCACTGTGTTGTGTGCATAACCAGCTTTTGTATACAGCTAAAACAATTGCCTGAATTCACACTAAATGTGCTAAGTCCTGAGCAAAGCTTGTGTGAGCTGTGGCTGTGGTGTATTTCCCCGAAATATTAAAACACAACAAACACACACCCGCAAAACAAGACCAAAACAAATGACCAAAACAAAACCCACAACCCCACCTCCCCCCCCCCACTTTAAGTACATCTTAGTTGTAAACTTGGCCTGACTTGGCTGGTGGTTCAGTGTATTTTCCTTCGGGTGGTGACCTGACATGTTCTGAAGCATCATCTGCTGTGAAGGCAATGCGGGATGACGGGATTAAAGCTTCTGGAGGAAATCATGTTTGCTCTTGACTGAAAGAGGAAATGGTTATAACAAAAAGTAAAGGCAGGAAGAAAGATAGTAGCCATGAGTAATAGTTTATAAATGCAGCCTTTATTCTTCATGCCTGGGCAAGGGAGACTCTGGTAACAATGCTGTTATTCAGAGATAGCCTATCTGGGATTCTGTGTGAGGCAGTAACAAGGAAAAACAACAAAACCAAAAAACCCAACCCCAAACACCACAACATAAGATGCACTTGTGACTTACTAGTAGTAATAAGACATTGCAGAACTGAGATTAAATACTGATTTAACACTTTAAATCTGTATTGGTATTGTCCTGCTTTACCTTTCCAACTGTTAATTTTCAGGCTCACCTGAAAGCTCAAAAAGCAAGTAAAGAACAGCAGTTTGATGTAATGAACAAACATTATCAACAGCTTGAGAATCGCCTGGATGAAATGCTCTCTAGGATTGCAAAAGAAACTGAGGAAATCAAGGACTTGGAGCAGCAGCTCACTGAGGGTTGGTTTTTCTTTTTGTCTGGCAGTATTTCTGGTAGGTAGGATAACATGAGGGTTGAACTGACGATTCTGTTTTGTTTATCTTCCTTTAAATGAAATACAGAATGTGTAGGAAAGTTGAAAAACTATTCTTAACTGATCTAAAAGGAGACCTTATGGGAGTGTTTACTTTTTAATATGTTCATTTGTACATGTTTGGGGAAGGCAGTTTGCAGTTTAAAGCTTTAAATACAGGCATTTTGTGGTTGAGTTCCAGTTACTTACTTGCCTACTGCAATATGTAATAATAACATCTTAAGAGGAATAAAGGGGGTTTTGTTTGTTTTGTAAATAAGTGTGGTTTCTTAAGTGTCTCAAATTTGTTTTGCATTTCTGCAGGTCAAATTGCAACAAATGAAGCGCTGAAAAGGGATTTAGAAAGTATTATCATTGGATTACAGGAGTACCTGGAAAGTGTTAAGTCTCAGGCAAAACAGGCCAATGATGAATGTAAGGAGTTGCAGAAGGATAAAGAATCTTTGCTAGAAAGATTGGCAGATCTAGAGGAGGAAAGAAACAACCTGGAAATAGTTGCCATGGATACAGAAAATATGAGAAAAGTAAGGCTTAATGTGTATTTCTTCTCAAATTCAGTTACCTGGGAATAAACCTGAAAGAAAGAAGCAAATTACCAAATTGCAAATAGGAAAGCATAGTTCTTGGACACAATAAGTTTTTGATAATGGAAACTTAAAGAGCTGTCTTAGCATCCTGATGAGTTTTATGTAAACCTTAATACAGGGACAAGTGTGTATTGCTTTAAGCTATGCTTTTTAACTTGAGCACAGATGTTAGTACAGTCTTGTCACAGCCATGTCATTGGCCTGACCTTTCTATGTTGTGGTGCCACCTAGCTTTAAGTTTTAATGTTAAGAGATGAGGGTTAGTGTGTCTATTTTCATCTATCTGCTGTCACAGTGATGATGAGTTCATGAGGCAATGTACTCTTCAAGAAATCCTGCCTCTCCTGTGTCTGTACTTCTAAAATGAATGTAACATTCCAGGAAATTGCAGTGCTAGAGAGTGCACTCAGAGAGCAGCAGGAAATAAATGAGTCGCTTAGAGAGGCACAAGGGGACATCAGTGCCTATGAGGCTGAATTGGAAGCGCAGCTAAGAGATAGAGATGCTGAAGCCAATCAGCAAAAAGAAGAATATGAAAGACTAAAACAACGTAGCCAGGTAAGAACAAAACTCTTGTGCTGCCAAAGGGATCCTGCTTCAGGATAAGAGACAACCAAACCTTCCTCTATATCACATCTCTAGTGTGGTCTTGCAAGGAATTGTTGGTTTAGGAATGCCCCCAAATGGAAAGTAATATCAGTTTGCTAGGATTTATAGCTTTGCATTGAAGTAAGATACAGGTCATTTGGGTGTAGAGAATATTCACTGTAGTTAAAAGGAAAATAATAGTCATTGCTTTGGAAAGAGATAACTGCCTACATCAGAGAAGGGACACTAAAGTAATCCTGTGAAAGGAGCAGGTGAAAGACAGTTTGCCTTTGCTCTTTGTAGTAGAAATTGAGTTTTACAGCCAACTTTTTATTTTGTAAGGTATTATAAAGTAACAGCTTTCTGCTGGGAAAGAACCACATATGCTTTGATTTATATAGTCACATTTATCTTACTGTTGAAGATCTTAATTTGGTTTCGTGTATGATGATGTACAATAACTACTACCCTGCTTCAGTTTCCATTTGTCAGAAATCAATGACATAGTTTTCTTGCAAGATGTATTCCAATTGCACATTCTAGACTGCAGCCAGAAATGAAAATGAAAAACAATGAAGTGTGGTGTTTTGTCCCCAGGTTTCAGAAAAAACTTGGCAGGTTTCTATAGAACACTAATAAATCTGTCAGTTACCTGGTGGATGGGATGTGCTCATGCTTAGGTATGGATTAAGATTTGCAGTACCAGCCATGATGATGATTTTTAGGAAACACATCTATAATGTATATATGGTGACAGGCTAATCTGGGATGGTTGGGGTTTGTTAATTTCTTTTTTTTTTTTAGGGCTGTTGTTCATATTGTTTTAAGAAACAGAGCTGTTTACTTGGGTGACAGGTTGGATTGGGAGTGGGGATATTAATCTGCAGGTTTCCTGTGTTTGTAGATGGAACTGTCAGCCCTGCAAGCTGAACTTGAAAAAGAAAGGCAAATGTTGGACAACGCACTGACCAAAGCACAACTAGCAGAGGAAAAGGAACAGCAAAATTATGAGCTCCTTTCTCAGTTCAAACAATTGCAGGTGAAGTATTTGTTGCCTTTAAAAGGTTACCTGATACACAGTATGATTCCCTACTCCCCCAAGGGGAAAGTGATAAGGATTTTAAAGGATTCCATGTGAATTTTGTTTATCATCCTGAGTAGGATTTATAACTCTCCTGATTTTAATTTTCTTGTCCAAAGACCCCACACCATAGTCTTTTATCTGTTTTGGATATTTAGATTGACCTTTGAAATCATTTCAGAGCTGCTTCAGTCACATTGCAGAGGGACTAATTGTTATATGTATCTTAATTTCCCACAAGCTTCATCCAGTCCATGTCAGTAAGAAAAATACTTGAAGAGCTAAAAAACTGAACCAATACCTAAGGCAGAATTTATTGCCTCTGTTTGCGTTCTTGTTTGTCGTTTGTATTGGTTCAGGTCACACTGAAACCAATATTTTGTCTGTTTTTTCTTTTCAGGGAGACAATAATCTCCTGAAACAACAGCTTGAAGATGTTCAGAATCAGCTCAACCATGAGGTTGCAAACTTAATTCATCCTGAGGAGGTCTTAGCTCGTATAAATGAACTCAAGCAAAAACTTCAGACAGGAGATGGAGAGATTAAGTGAGTAAAATAAAAGAACAGTGTTAGATTTGTGCATGTGAAAGTGGAGCACAAGCCTGATGAGCAGTGGTGCTGCACCTGAGTTAATGTATGTTGGATGTCTTAAACTTGTGCTATTGTAGTAGGCTTTGTTATTTCAGTATCTGGTATCATAGTTTAAAATTGCTATTTTTTGTCTTGGAACTTGGTTTCTCTTTCAGATGTCAGAATTCATCTGATGTTTTAGGGAAAAGCCTTGCAAATCTGCAGAACAAATTTAATGACATCCTTGCTGATGCTCAGAGGGAAAAAGAGAAAGCATGGGCTAGACAGAGAGAACTGCAGGAGGAGACGGCATCCCAGCAGGAAAAACTGGAAGATGTACAGCAGAAATACAGACAGGCACGTGTCAAAACAACAAAGCAGAATAAGACAGTTTCAGCTTTGTCTAAAAAAATGTAACTTGCAGCTGAAGGATCAAGTTTGGCACAGATGAAGCTTTGCTACCCTCCTTCTTTCAGAGAAGTATAATTTTACTTGTCAGAAACAAACTGACAACTCACATCAGAGCAGGATGCTGCTGATGATGATTGGAAATGAAACTAACCATTAATAGAGTTTTGATTTTCCTGTTGTTCACAACTGTATATCACATAGAAATTTTCATTATAAAGAAAATGTATAAGCAGACAAAAGCTTCTGAAGAGGGAGAACAAATAATTGACCACTTCCATGCTGTATGTACTGTGAAATTCTGATTAGTGAAATGCACTGGCTGTTCCTGCTTGCTTTTTATAAGCATCACCACAGTCTTCAAATTCTTTTAAAACAAAAAAACCCTAACATGTTTGCTTATACTCAGGACTGTTTTAAATCAGGTTATTTGACAGGACACATGCTCCTTTGCACCCTCTGGGTGACTTTTATTACATAAAGCTTGCCAAAATGTTGTGTGGAGGTGAAGGGTTTAATGTACACTAAAATTTGCATGAGCAATCTCTAGCTGTAGCTGTATGATACAAGGAGAGACCCCCTTTTTGGTGTTGATGTAACAGCTGAGTCTGATTTTATGTTTTATTAATAGTCTTTATGATTTTTGCCTAATTATTTGATTAATTAGAATTTAGACTCAGTGATACATTTCAGAGGCAGCAGGGAGTTTAATTATAGGTAGAAAGATACAGCCATTAACCTTCTTGAAACATCTCTGTATCTACCACTACCAGAATAACTTGGGCACTTTTAAAATGTAATAGTTACAGTGGCAAAGCACTTCTTTATCCTTTCTCTTTTGGTACAGAGTATGCTGGTAGCTGCATTTCCTAAAGTTGTTCTTTAAATCATTAAAATAGGGAGTGGCTTTTGATAGGAGGGGGGAAAGAAATCTTCCTGGCTACCCATTCTAACTTATTTCATTTGTAGGTTAAAGCTGAAAACAGGCAGAATAAGAACAAGATCCATCAGTTAGAGAATGAAATTCAACATTTGCAGGAAAAAATAAAGAGCATGGAAGAAATTCAGGGCCTTGCTGATCAACAGCTCCAAGAGGCAGATGAAGAGAAAGAGACTATTCTTGCTCAACTGGAAGATCTGGAGAAAAGGGTAAGAATGAATAAGGACAAATCCGTGCACCGTGTCTGACTGCTCAGGATAAAAAAAGATTCAAACCCTTCAGAATTATTTTGCTTTCTAAGATCAAATATAGGAAGGAACACAGAGGTTCAATATAAGAGCTTTCTTTTCTTTAAATGTTATTGGCTGTCCATGCTTTAGGTTTTTTTTTCTGTTACTTATACACATATAGTACAAAATGGGATACGTGGTGGTGGTGAAATGTCATCCCAATAGAAAGCTTTTCTTCCATGCTGCTTTTTACTTAAAACTTACAAATCCTTTTGTGTTCCTGGTTTCAGAAAAAGCTAGAAGATGCCAGGGCACAAATGCAGTTTGTCAGTCTGGACAAGGAACTGAAGGAACTGAAGAGAGCAATAGTCACTTCAGATAAACTGGCAGCCACAGAGCTCTCCAGTGCTAAAAATCAGCTAAAGGCTCTTCATGGGACTGTGCTCAGAATTAATCAGGAGCGAGCTGAGGTAAATTGACACTGATTATTAATTGCTTGTATGTGAGAAGTGCTTTCTAATGCCATCATAATGGGAGCAGTCCTGGTGGTGTCTTCCAAACTGAGTTTCAAGACTTTGGTCTGAATTGTCTTGCTGCACAGGCACTCTCGCTTTCAACAGTCTCATCTTGAAACATAGTAGATGAACACCTGCATAAATCTGTATACGGACAGGCATTCTTACTGTGTGTAAGAAGCTGAAGAAGAGGCAAGATCAATCTTATTAACTGAAAGACAATAGATAAATGCATTGTTAGATAAGGTAGAAGAGCAAAAGAAAGGACTACACAAGTTCCACTTCTGTAGGACTACTTCAGGTTCTTAAACTGGGAACCATTTTTGGCTACATACAAACATCTCCTCTGTAGAAATACTGTAAAGTTAAAGAAGAAACATTATTTTACATACACTTTGCCAGTTTCTGGCATTCCAGAACACACAGGTGCTAATGCTTCATATTAGTCAGCTTCTCCCAAAGCTGCATGAGACACCTGCAAGCTTGTGAAGGGTTCTTGCAAACTAAAGCTCAAACTAACATTTCAATTCCAGGAGATTGAGGAAGCTGAAGAGTTCTGTGCCCAGGCAGCTCGTGCAGCCCAGGACCTTGCCAGGGCAGAAGCTGAAATAGAACTGTTACAGCAGCTCCTCAAAGAGAAGGAAGAACAAGTAGGTTGCAGTGATGTTTGCTCTGTATTATATCACAAGGATAAAATGCATGCATTTTACTGAATGAGCATTTTTTGTAGGGATGGATGGGCATGTTTAAAAAAGCTTTAGCGCCGTCTGATTCAAACTTGAAGTGCTTTGCTTTGAGTTAAACTTACACTTTAAATAGTTTCAGTGTGAAATGGAGAAAGCTGGTGAGAACACTGTCACATCAAGGACTCGGAAGTTTGAGATTGATAAATTAAATGAAGCTATGGAGCAACAAAGAGCAGAAATTGACCGTTTAAGATGGATGTTGGATAGTATTGGCACAGGTAATCTCTCTTTTCTCTCCACTTCTTGTGGATAAGCATGAATGGAGAAGCTTTCACTTTCTTCTCCATATTTCTCACTGAATGAGCAGATGCTGAGAGCACTGGAAGTTTATTCTAGAACAAACTATTCAGAATGCCTTCCTGCGTACAGGATACGTGCAGTCATTAAATCACTGTGATTCGGTGGATTCTCTGTATATGAAGCAAACAGCAAAGTGCAGTTACATGAAGTGTGTGGGTCTTTGCTTCTTCAGATAAGAAGAATGGAGGAAAGGGATGGTTGAGGATGAGCAGTGGCACAAGCACTCCCAGGTTTCTAGGTTTGCCACTTGACCTGCCATGTCGCCTTTGGAAATAAAGCGAAGTTTTTCCTCAGTTTGAAAATTGGAATGACAGTGTGTTAGTGTTCATTAGTTTGTATTAACGATGCTTTTTACAGCTATTTAGAAAACACTAACTGAACTCTGCATTCAGTTTATACTGCTCTAGAACGTTGTCAGAGATCTGTATGTAAGAAAAAGATGCTCATCAGTTACCTGTCTATGAACTTGTATTTCTACAGTGTTAAAATGACAAACTTGCAAGGGGCAGTGTGTAGCTATATCACTTCATAACAGTGTTTGTTTTTTTTCCCCTGGCAATTCAGTTTTTAAATATTGCTTCAGATATTGACAGGGTAACAAAGAGAGAAAAGCTGAATGCAGTATTTCTGACTCGATTTTTGCTTTAGATGCCTATAAAACTGTGATTAATTTACAGGTAACAAAGAAGAAATTGACAATTTACAAGATGAAATTGCAGCACTCAAAAATGTGCTTTCATACCAGAATGATTACATCACCAGCATGGCAGATCCACTGAAAAGAAGGGGATATTGGTATTACATGCCATCATCACAGGTCAGAAAAATCCTATGATGTGGAAAGCTATTTGATATAAGAAAGTCCATTATAAACTTGATAGATAAAGGAGAAAGTTCAGAAAAAAACACTGTCTGGCATATAAGAGAAATACTGAACAACACAGCACAAGGTTCCCTGATAAAGCCTATTACTGTGTAGTGGTAGGGATCGAGAGCACATCAAACTATTCAAAATGCAGTACTGTAAATTCACTTAGGTTAAAGTTGAAAGGGGACATTACAGACGAATAATTTCTTGCAAAACAGTATTTGTCTGAATTTAAGAGAAATATTGTTAAACTATTTAGTGCTTTCTTTTAAAGTAGCATCATGCTTGGAAGTGAAAGAAAGCAGAGTGTGTTTAGCCTGTTCCTGAAAAATCAGCTTTAAATATGTACAACAGTTAATTTCACATGATTTGTCATTTCGAGATTAACACATCCTGGTTTCTTCTTTAGGCTTCAACTCCCGCTTCCCACAGCACAAAAGACTCTGGAGTTTGTTTACTGTGTTGTGGCACATCCCCACCCGGGAGAGGGTGTGGTGCGGACAGGCACTGCAGGAAGGAAGACTTGCCCAACCAAGGAGGATGTTGGGTTTATTCACCACTCAGAAGCAGGTTGCACAAAACGAATTCAGGTCAAGGTAAGTCAAGCCTCATGGCTCAGAATCTTTAGGAGCAAACTAAAGGTGGGTCAATTCTTTTATGTGCATGTGTGAATTATAGATGTTTATTACCTTTGAACTGATTATGCAGTTCAGGCATATTTATTGCTTTTTTGTACATTACATAGAATTTTAAATGTGCATTTGAAGAATATACTGGAAAATTGATTTTTTTTTCTTTTTTAAAAGATAAAAGAGCAAAAGAAGAAAGTGAAGGAAAGGAAGAAACTCGTGTTCCCAAAGCCCCCCCTTTTGTACCACCCCCTGGTACAGTTATTTACACAGTCCTTCCAGATGGTGCCCCTGTACCTCAGGGAACTGTGGTCTACAGCCCTCCTCCTGCAGCAGCAAGTGGAGGCTCAGTTGCTCCTGGATCTGTTATCTATGGCCCACCTCCTGTGGGAGCTCAGGTTGTTTATGGCCCTCTTCCTCCAAACTTCACTGTCCCACTCATTCCCGTTGGAGTGCTTCACTGCAATGTGCCTGAACACCACAATTTGGTAAGATACAGAGCTGTGAGCTGCAGGATTAACTGCAGGCAACAGACTTATAAATGGATGAGGAACATCTTTTAACATACACTTTCTCAAAAGAACAGAAATGCAACACCCAAACCCCCCATTTTCACAGTTACATTAGTCCAGTTTATAACAAAAAAAGTCCCTGCTGGGAAGGTTCTGGATCTGAGTGAATTTGCTGATGAGAATTCTCTACCTTCCATGCTGATAGGCTGTGTTTTTCTCTCTGTAGCTCATGTGTCTGAGGACTGAATTAGAAAATAGGTCTTAATTTTGTTGTTCTGTCTCCTGTATGTAGGAGAGTGAAGTCTCAAGGCTAGAAGACACTGTATGTTACTTAAAGTCTCGGAAATACAAAGACAAATGGTCAGAAGCAGCAGAGCATAAATACAATAAAGAGATGGAAAGATTGCTTCAAAATGTTGAGAAACTTCTGCATGAAAGGGAAGAGTTGGAATGTGAAGTAGCAGAGCTACAACGAGCAGCTCAGAAACATAATAAACGCAAGTAAGAACATTGTCTTGGAATGCATTTCAAGTAGCCACATGGAAATACCTTTTTTCCCAATAAAAGTCAATTTTGATTCATTTACAGTTAATGTAAATGGACTGTCACTTCCAGGAGGCACCGTGCCTGTGGTATTTTGTATTTTAATTCCATGCCTTTCTTCCTGACCTTGTAGGGACTTTATTGAAGGGTACACGGACAACCTTATTGCAGAACTGCAGTTAGAAAAGACTCTTAAACATCATGAAGATATTGCAGATGAAATTGAATGTATAGAGAAGACCCTTCTGAAGCGACGTGCAGAGCTTAGAGAAGCAGACAGGCTACTTTCAGAAGCTGAAGTGGAACTTGAGAGCACACGAGGGAAAGTAAGTAAAACTGTAACTCTAAAGTGCAGAAGAGTTTGCAAGTTGGGTTAAGATTGTTTTAAATAGAGGAGTTTTGTTTGTTTAACCAGTTTATTTTCACTTGGATAATCTGAAGTCTTTTAAAATGCTTCTGTATGAAAATAAATTGTTGGATAACCTGTGCTAAAAGAAAAGGTTTCAAAAGAGGAGGAAGCTTTTCTGCTCTGGACAAGAGAGGAGAAAAGATCCTACTTTGTTATGGAGAGGGACAAAGCTCAGATAGAATGTCCAGGCCAGGATGGGGTCATCTTTAGATGGCTAACCTGCAAGTTATGGATGTGGAAAGCATAAGATGGAAGTGTATTGCCTCAGTAATCTTCAATTTTTGCTCTAGACTAAAGACACTATGGAGAAGTACAATCATGCCAAACAGCATTTGTCCTATACTGAAGCTGAGGCAAAGGAGCTGGAGAGAAGGGCTCGGGAAATGGCCACTAAACTTGTGAAAGCAGATCAGCAATTAAGGTACACTTAAACTGCTCTTGTGAATTGGTGTCAAATGGGGAGGAAAAGAACAAGATTCTTTCAAATATCAAGATGGTGCTTTTGCATAGGGAGAGCTGTTAAAATGTTAATACAAAAAGGCATAAATGCTTCTTTAGGTTATTACAGGCAGATACAAGAGATTTAGAACAGCATAAGAGGGAACAAGAAAGTATTTTGAAGGAAATCAACAAAACAGTGGCTGCAAGAGACTCCGAGTTCCAGTCATTAAACCAGAAGATAGAAATGCTAACTGAGAGGTGAGCATTCTTCATTTACCTTAAACTGTATTAGATAAAATAAAGATGTCCTCCTTCAGTAAATTACTGCCCAAGGTATTTTTGTTTCTTCTGAGTCATGTTTTTATTCTCACTGTCAGTCTTCAGAAGCTTCAAGGAGATATTCAAGTCGCAGAAGGTAACGAAGGACATCACCTCCAAATCCTTACAGAAGTAGAAAGCCTTCTTCAGGGCAAGAAAAGTGAACTGGAAAGAGTGAAAGATCAGGTAAGGCTCATCTTTACCAACTCTGGCCTTTCAGTTTTGTTTGTGGTAACAGAAAGCTGAGAAGAGTCTCAAGTTCTGAACTGCCTTGTCTGAAGAGTTTAATTATTTATTTTAATGTTGATAATTTGAATTATCCTTGTTTTGTCTCAAATATGCTGCTGATCTCACTGGCATTTCTGCATAATAGACATTACTGCAGAGTTAGTTCTCTGGGACAATCCTTACTGCATTTCAGAATGAGAAAATTAACTCTTCTGAGGTACAGGACTGTGCTGCCCAGCTCAGAACTCAGTCTTTAGTATTGGCTTTATTATACAGGTTTAGCAAATGAAGCTCATTGATGGGATCCTTACACATTATGCAATTCAAGTAAATCTCTGGCAGGGAACAGTGCACCACAGTTGTTCTTGTGATGTGTGCAGCTACAGAAATAAAAGCCTCCAGATGCTTCTTCTGTTCAACTCCTACTTTGTAGATCACTGCTCAGCAACAAGAGCTCTTGTTTCTGGAGGAACAGTTAAAGCAAAGAAGAGAAGAGCTCCATGTCCTTCAGGACTCTATTTCTCAAAAGAAATGTGACCTCAAAGAAGCTCTTCGAGATGGAGAGACTGAAGCAAATGAAAAACTACGCCAGATACGGGTAACTTTTCTAAAGGAGTTTTCAGTTCATTGTATCTCTCTGGAGCAGCAAAAGAAGTATCAGAAACATCCCATAAAGTTTCCACCAAATGATGGTGTTATGGTCAGACTTGTAAATCAAAACCTTTGGAACACTACTGTAAATTGTCAATGAGCAGGACTTCAACCTAAATATTATGTATCTTTCATTTTCTTACACATTAACTGTAACTATAAACTCTGGATTAAATTGACCAGAATATTGCTGACAGACTGTTTTAATTTTATAAACCTCTTTTTAAAGGAAAACTATTTAAAATGGCAAATAATGGCATTCCTTGTGACACTGATCTGTTTCCACAGGAAATAAAACTACTTCTGGAGAAGCTTCATGTTGAGAGGGAAGAACTGGATGTGCAGATTAATGAGAAAAGAGCACAGCTTTCCTTCATAAGAAAGGATATTGGAAACGAGGAAGAAAATCTTCAAGGAGTACTTGGGCAAGTTACCAAGCATAAGATGGGTACGTCCCTGGCCCTACTAGACAGTATTTTGTGCAGACTGGAAAGAAATACTGTGAGCTTTTGGTTGTACATCACTGCAGTGTTCTGTTCCTCGCTCCTTCTAAACCACTGTGATTCTCATAGTTCACACAGTGCTGGCAGATGCCCTTTGCTCAAGCCTCATCTTGCTTTGTGCTTGGGGTGGGAGTTTTTCATGTCAGAGAAGCGTGAACAAATCTGTTGTCAGGACTGATCAGTGAAGTTCACACTTGAGCCCTGTGTGGTCAGGAGACATCAACTGATAGTGCTGCATTCATGGAAGAAGAATTAGACACTGGGATGTGTGGGGAAGTGGAGACATCTCCTTCCAAGCAGTTACATCCTGTTGTATTGTGGGAAGTATGAGCAGCAGCAGTTTGCAACTTGTGTATTTTTTCTGGAATACTTTCTCACTGTTAAACAACCACATACTCTGTCCCAGACAAACTCCTTAAGGAATAGGAAAAGCAGGAGACCTACCAGCAACTCACTGGTAGGACAGCATCAGATGTAATACCTGGTGTGTCTAGCACAGCAATTGAAAACATGCAGAGTTGTGAGAGGGATGACAGCAGTGTAGTGTCCCTTGATGGTTCCTTGGTGCCTGTTTTGCAGATAGAATACATCTGATGTGCTTGTAATAATCTTTTATTTCTTTCACCTTTACTAGAATTGAAACATGTTCTGGAAATGCTGGAGCTTGAAAACAATGAACTTCAAGGCTTGAAACTACAACATGACCAAAAGGTCAATGAGCTAGAAAAGACTCAGGTTGCAGTTCTAGAAGTAAGTATTTCTTGTGTAGCTCAACTAGTCAGTGGAAGAAGAGTTCTGCATATTCTGTGGTTCTGTTCTGGATAACAGAGTCCTTACACTTCTAAATCAGACAGTTTCTAATCTGACTTCAGCTTATCACAGGAAAGTCTTAAGTCTGCTTAGGCCCTTTAAAATACTGGCATCTTTTTAGTGCATATGAGGGAGACAGAACAAAAAGGCAGAAGGCTCTTTTGTGGCTGTGGAATGATGAATACTGTTTGCTTAGCATTAGCTTCCAGAATCTTTTCATCTGGATTCTGTCTGTGTCCTCACTTGTACTCTGCAAGGAGTAAGTATGGAAGACTGTTTATTAACTCAGCTGGATGATATTCTTAACCATTAAAAGGTATTTTAGCTCAGCTAGTCTCTTCTCTTTTTGATGATTAAAAGACTGACATTGAGCTTTGCTACCAGTGGGTGGAGAGAGCCCTCAGTAGCTACAGGATTGTTAGCTCAGAGTCAGGGATAGCCCTTCTTTACTCAGTTGTGCAGCTCCAGAAAGACTAATGTGCTTGTTCAGAGAGTGTTTATAAGCTTATATAAGCAAATAGTACCTGCTGCTTTTACTTCTAAATGAGTTCATCTCTTCCCTTTGTGCTCTCCCTGTGAAGAACAGGCAAGAGAAGGGAATATTACTCCACTTTACAGTGGTCACCTTACTACATTGCCTGAGCATCTTGCAGCCATTCTTTCAAAACCCCTGCTATGAAGGGATAAGCTTACGGGTGGGGGAAAATGAGGTTTAAATGAGGATTGAACAAAGAATTGGACCCCTTTCTCCCAGTCCTAGTGCTCATATTCACCATAACCTTCATTATAAATACACTGAAATTAATCTGGCACTTTAAGCGGTTACAACACAGTAGTTCCAGAGGGTACTCAAGCTTATGTGTGGTCTCTGTGAATGAAAGGTTTTAAACCGCTGCAGCTACAGATGTTGTTAACTTGTTCTAGTTCTTGACTTTATGTGTTGTTCTCCGTGCCTTCTTTTGTAGGAGAAGTTAAAACTGGAGAATATGCAGAGATTATTCCAGTGTCAGCAAGGGGAAGTAGCTTGGCAGGAACAACTGCTCGAGAAAGACCGGCAGGAAAACGAACATCTGGTTTCTCAAATGCGTACTCTGCAAAACAGCATTGAGGCTCTGAACAAAGAAAAGGAAAAGCTCGAGGAATATTGTCACGGTTTGGAAAAGAAGCTGTCACAAACCAGAAGGTGTGTGTGTGGGGGGAATATTTTTTCCTGCAAAGATCAGAAGTGATGGGAAGTGCCTGTCATAATGTCTATCATAATTAAAGCTATAACTTTGAGGTGCCCAGTTGCACAGAATGTGCAGTTTCTTGTAGGCTGTGGAGGTTTTATTTTAAGCATGTCTACAGCAGACTTACAGCAGATACTGAGCCATGGAGCTGATGAATGCAACAGCATTCGTTATGCCATGGCAGTGCAGTGAGAAGTGTTATAAAAAGCAGGATGCTGAGACTTGGAACAGGACAGCTGTCTCACTGTGACTACCAGATAGCGTCTGCTTGAGCTGAGAGAACTACTGAAACGCAGCTGGTTTCTAGAGTGCTCACCAAGTGCTTCCAACAAACCAAGAGCATGTGTTCATATTTTACAGAGACTTGGCTGCTACTGAAGAGAGCAGCAGGACTGCATTGTCCAGTGTAGAACAAATGGAGTCGGATGTTAAGAACCTGCAGCAGGAGGTGGATCTGCTGAACAAACAGAAAAAATCACTGACTGCAGACATTACTGTTGCACAGAAGGATCTTCAAGGTAAAGATCAACTTCTGGTTTTAAGCTGTAATACATTTTAAGAGAAACTGTGTTAAAAGACACTTTGACTATACCGTATGATATTAAATCTGTCTTACATGCTCAGATATCTACAGGCAGAACATGCTGAAAAGACAGAGTTTTTAGAAACTGTTTCTCTATTTTTTATTCCTCCTTTCTGAGATGAGCTGATCTCCCTGGCTGGGTATTTACTGCACTTTGCTGATTGAAATCTCTGTCACCAAATATTTTTCTAGATAAAGCAGAACAACTAGAATCACTGAAAGGAGAATTAACTGACTGCAGGCAACAGCTTCAACAAGTAGAAGAGGTTAGTTTTAGTGAATATGTACTTCTTTTCATGTAGTGGTGTGCAGGAAGGAGGGAGAAGATACTTAAACCCCAGATAAGCAGCATCTTCTGTGTGGGTCCTGTTGTGCTAATTCTCTCAGTGTCTGTTTTAAATGGACAGTAATCTTCACTGGGATTTAGGGGTGATCTGTTGTATTCTGTCAATGCAAACCTTTTAGCCAGAGCTGTTACTCTTCCCAGCCAGTTTTGTCACCTAATTTTATGTCTTTATATTGCAGGATTTGAAAACTAACACAAGGCATCAGGATGAGTTGCTTAGAGAGCAGGCAACCCTGAAAGAAGATATCCTGCAGTATGTAAGGAAACGTAAGGATTGCCAAGAGAGACAGAAAAAGAGGGAAACCCAACTGCAGCAGCTCCAGAAGGAGATTGAAGAGAAGGAAACAGAACTAGCCAAACAAGAAGCGGTACTGGCCCTGGTCTTTTTCTCCTGACCTCTAAAAACAGGCAGTTTACAAATAATAGAGCAGTGCTTTAAGAAACACAAAGCCTCATTTTCAGAGGAACAGCAGCAAACAAAAAGCTTCAACATTCAGTTATGTTTTAGTGAAAACTAGGGTGTCCCAAGGAAGGACAGGGTCTTCCTTCTGGGCAGGGTGACACTGATACCAAGACTGCTGCGCAGTCAGCAGTGGCCAGGGAGTGCAGGAAGGGCAGGGTGAAGGCCCTGCAGTGTTGTGTCTTGGCTGCTGGTGAGGAGACGGATTCTTTATAACTCTCTTCTGTCAGTAGCCAGGATAGAGCAGCTGGATGTAGTTCAGAGAGCTTGTCATGCTGTTGATTTCTCTTGGGAGATGAGCAGACTGTGGACAGTACCTGCAATAATACAATGGATTGCAAGTGAAAGTAATCCCAGTTCAACTTCAGCTGTGTTCCCTTAATGCCAAATCTAAACAGAAAGAAGTCCAGGGCTGCTCTATCCTTGTTTTCTTTTGGTTTCAAGTGGATCACTATTGGCTACAAGCTTTTATTTTCTCTCCTATGGTGTTTCTGTGCAAAGCCCATCAGCTGTTGATGAAAAGTTGGGCTTAATCATACATTCCTGTAGTAAAATTAACTGAAGCTGGCAGAGCAGTTTCAACAAAGCATCAACCAAAAGAACTGAGGGAGCTATATAAATAAGAAAGGCAAGAAAAACATAGAACTTGTCAGGAGGGAATGTTCAACTCCAGTGCTTCCCAATCTAAGCTGCTTCTACTTCTGTAACATCTTTTGGTGATGGTATCGGTTTTCATGGAGTTGGTACTAGTGAGGTGCTGTTTTTCTTGGCAGATTCTTCATCGCCTCAAGCAAAACTCGGAGCGCGAAGGGAAAAAGCTGGAAGAATGTACTGCTAAAGTGAAGGATCAGAAAATCCTGCTGGAAAAGGAGCTGACAGAGCAACAGGTGAAACTGGAGCAGGCAATAGCAAAAGTCCGGCTGGCAGAGGAGAACCTCGGGCTGTTGGAGAAGGAGGAGTCCCGATGTGCAGCACTTGAAGAAACTGTCAGGAAAAGCAGTAAGAGTCATTGCACACGTAAACTGTTACCATCTGGGTGCTCCAGTAATGTAATGAAACCAACAGATAATTGTGTAATCTCACTTGGTTTCTAATGGAGCACATGGGTTGACTCCTGATCCTTGACTTGCTCAGAGAACTAAAGCCAGCCGTGTTGTGTCCCCTCTCCCCTTGTATCAGCGTTTGTGTGTTTCAGACATGTCTGATGTGATGCCAAGACCCTGAACATCTCTGCTAATGAGGATTGTTTTTAACAATGTTCATTACAGAACATCAGCTCGCAGAAAAAGAATTTCAATTACAACAAAAAAATAGAGAAATACAGTCTCTGCAGAAAGAACTGGAAGTCTCCCAGTCTGACCTGAACCATCTCCAAGAGCAGGTAGCATCAGAGAGGAGAAAGGCAGGGAAGAAAATCTTGAGCCTGAAAGAAGCAATGCAGATGCAAAGGATGCAGTTTGAAAGAAGACTGCAGGTAAGTCCTGGCTGAGGGAGAACATCTGGGGATTCGGGTTGTTTTTAAACAGCAAAATGATAGAACACCTGTTGTTATCATAGGAGGAACAAAGTGATGCATTAACTTCATGACTAGATAAAACCTGGGGCAGCCGCACTCTAGTGTTTCTAGATTGTGCTGCAGAACGTCTCTGGTTGCTCCTATTTAATGCTGTTTCTATCCTCTAACTTCAGGTTGTGTTCTGTGGGTTCTCCTGCCTCAGTGTGCTCTGGTGGATGCTCACAGTAAAAAGATCAGGTTGGACGAGGCCTTGGGTGATATGGTTTAGTGTGAGGTATCCCTGCCCATGGCAGGGGGGTTGGAGCTAGATGATCTTAAGGTCCTTTCCAACCCAAACTATTCTATGATTCTACCTTTCTGCATTTTCCTAGGAACAAAAGCATGAAAACAGCTGTTTGCAGAGTGATGCAGCAACTGCTGAACACATAGCACATGGTAACTGGGAGAGAGCCAAGCGCCTTACTACGGACCTTGACCAGATCCAATGGGACTACAGGGATCTCCAGTCCCAGGTATAACTGAGTAGCCGAGTACCGGTGGGTTTGAGGGAAAGCCTGCTTGTCACACAAGTTTATACTGTACTGGTTTTGTATCTCGTCCTTCTCTGCTGTATCACAGTTGGCTTCAGCCAGGAATTAGGACTCCTGCTCCTGTTCATATTAAGGTTTGGTTATAGGAACTTGGCATAACTGGAGTAATAACTTATGCAAATCACTAAACGTTACCAATGGTCAGAGCTACTCAGTGGCACTTAACAACTTGTTAGTGCCAGCCTGAGCCAGCAGCTGCTTCGATACTTACTTTAGTATAAAAAGGTGACTGCATGTTATCTGACCCCCTGTACTTTAATAAAACCTTTATAAATTGTTTCTAAGCCCTTTAAAAATGTGTTTGTAAAACACAGTGGTGGTGCTGTTCTGTGGTATAGGTGAAGACTCATGAAGACCTGGAAGACAGACAAAGAGAAATGGAGAATGCAGCAGCATTACTTAAACTGGAGGTTGAAGATGAAATCAGGACAGGGTTTAAATCTTCAAGCCCGTCCTCTCTAGAACCATTGGACAATTCAGAAGCATCTTCTGAAGCAGAGGGAAGTCTGCAGCGTGAATCCGACCCCTCAGAGGTTCTGTTTGCTGCTGCTGACAAGAGACTTTTCTCACTGGAGGAGAAGTTGAGCCTGTCTAAAGTCTTCTTAATGGTAAAACGCTCTCAGGAAGTACCTGCTGCCCGTGTCCAGCTCTTGCTGCTCTGTGGTACCTGGAGCTGTCGTGCTCATTCCTGAATGTGCTTCTGTTTCCAGCAGGATGAACAGTGGCGCGGGGAGGCTCTCCGAGAACAGCTGCAGCAGCATGAGGATCGGCTCAAGGTGCCTCATCCCATTTTCTCCCTGTCCCACTAACTCCTCCCTTGGGTCCCCCCATAACCCACATGAAGATCCTTCTCCCACACCAGCAGAGCAGCTCTGGGCCCCTGATGAGCTACCAAGTGCCTCTGGGTGGGAGCAGTAAGCGAGAGCCTGGCACCTGCATGATGTAGCAAGAGGAATAATTTTAATTAACAGTTAATTGGATTTTTGAGTATTCCAACAAGATTCCCTCATTTACATCACGCTGTGGTCTCTTGCCAGTGGGGCTAATAATGACAGTTCAGGAGCACCCACAATCAATACAAGTACAGGGGGTGGCCCAGTTCAGCTGGAATGTACTTGTTGCTCTCTCTTTGGGCAGTTAATGACAAAAGGCTCTGGAAAGGGAGCTGCTTTCTCACTTGGGAGAAGGTGAACTATTTAATTTGCAACCCCCTGCCATCTGTGTATGGGTTGGGACTCTCAGTGCCACCTTCCTGAGGGCTTGGCTTGAAGGTCATCAGCCTTCTTAAATACAGCCTTGAAAATGGCACTGCCTGGGAATAAAGAGAAGTAATGATTGCTTTAGGCTCGGCTCCGGCAGTGCATGTCCAAGCAAGTGGAAGTGTTAATCAGAGGGAAGCAGCAAACCGAGGGCAGCCTTCACAGCTTGAAGCGGCAGGTTGATGCGCTGGACGACCTCGTCAGCAGCACTGCTTCAGATTCACTGTTCCCAGCCCAGAGCTCAAGCCTGGGACCTCTGCAGGATGCTCTGAAAGCAACAAAACCTCAGGTAATGCTCTGCTCTGTGCGGGACTTGTGGCTTTGGGTCTATCCCAGCCGTATGTTCATGACTCTTAGAGGCACAGTGGGGGGGTTCTGAAGGTGGGGGTGATTGTATTGTACCTTTATTAACTCTGGCAGTAGCCAGCTTGTTTGAGAAGGGTAAGTGCTATACAGAATCATAAATGTTTGGGTTGAAGGGGCCTTAAAGCTCATCCAGCTCCAACCCCTGCCATGGGCAGGGACCCCTTCCACTAGAGCAGCTTGCTCCAAAAGCCCCTGTGTCCAGCCAGGCCTTGAACACTGCCAGGGATGGGACAGCCACAGCTTCTCTGGGCACCCTGTGCCAGCGCCTCAGCACCCTCACAGGGAAGAGCTTCTGCCTGAGAGCTCATCTCAGTCTCCCCTCTGGCAGGTTAAAGCCATTTTCTTGTTGTTTTGTTTTTTAAAACATTGTCTCTGTGCTCACTGAAGGCATTGGTTTATTCCTCTTGCCCTGCTGCTTTCTCCAGGCTGCTCTGACAAGACTCACCCAGGGCCCCAGGAGGGCTGCTGACTCCCCGCAGTGGCACAGACAACACATTCCTGCTCTCCAGGAGCATCCCAGTGAAGCCCAGAGGTGAGGTGGGAACTTCACCCAGTCACGAGTGTCCTGAAGGTTGACGCTAAGTAAGCGGTGGCAGCCCCAGGGCAGATGTGGGCTCTCACACAGTGCTGGCCCTTACCTGAGGGCATTCCTGCAGTAGGGATGGGATCCTCACGGTTGGTGCTGGTTGGGCTCTTGGAGGTGTATGTTCACCAGCTGTGGGTGAGAGCTGCTAAGAGGTGAGTTCTGACAGGACATGGAGAAACAGTTGTGCTGCTGACCAGCTTCAGTGGAAGGCTGCTACCACCCTTGGTCTTCCAGCAGTGCTTCCTGGTGTACAGCCCAGCACCCAAACCTGTTACAGTGAGTTATGCCACCAGCCTGGTACCTAGGGTTCCTGTGTAATGGTTTAAGTTAAAAACCCCTTTCTTCAGGAGCTGCCCCACAGCAGAAGAGCAGGAGCTGGGTCTGTGGTGCAGCTGACACCTTCTTCACACTTCTACCTCGCTGCTAGCAAAGCCTGGTATGAAAAGGCAGTTGCCAGTGCTGGCTGCAGGGCCCTCTCTCCACTGTGAAGTTTTTGTACGAGTCAGTAACAGCTTTATGTATATAAATTGGGGTTTTAAACTGTTTTAAATATCTGTTTTGGTGCAGGTACCTTTCAAAAGCTTGTAACAGGGACAGAGTTGTCACCTGTTGTCCAACACATGGATGTTTCAAATGAGTGCTTCCTTAAAATAAACTTCACTGACTGACACTTGCTGTTACCTGGGGGTGTGGTGGTGGTTTGGTGTTGTTTCCATGGGTTGAAGCTGCAGCACAGGCTCTCAGAACAGCAGTAACATGCTCCCAGCCCTGCAGAAGAGTGAAACTTGTCCAGAATTGGTGTTTCTGACACTGTAACTGTGCTCCTGGCTCCCATTGGTAAGCACTCGGTTACAGTTCATTCTCTGGAGGCTTTGCAGCATTGCTTCTGAAGCATATGCCCATGGTGAGTGGTTTTACAGGCTTCCAAGCAGCTTGCTCCGTTAGTAGTGAGAGAACCACATGTAAAGCCTTGCAGCAGCAGCATGAGGAGCTGAGAAACAGGGCTCTGCTCTTCCAGGCAATTCTTTGCCTCTCCCTGAGCCTTCATCCCTCCATTCCATCCAGACAGGGCTGGACCTCATCCTCAGCGCTGCCTTCTCATCCACATGGTCCCTGTGGATCTTTGCTATGCAGCCAGAAGGGATCACACTGTACTGGGGACTAAACAGCACAACACTGCTCTGGGTGTTTGTGCTGGGCTCAGCCCTGGCCTGTCCCACCATGAACAACACCCTGGGCTCCAGCACTCCTCTTGTGAAAAGCCTGTGGCGCTCTTCCCACTTGGAACACACACCATTGCCACAAGGAATTCTCACATTCCTCATCCCCAGCTGAAGGAATCGCATTATAGAATCCTGGAAGGGCCTTAAACTCACCCAGTTCCAACCCCTGCCACAGGCAAGGACACCTTCCACGAGAGCAGCTTGCTCCAAGCCCCTGTGTCCAACCTGGCCTCAAGCCCCAGCTGGCTGTGCCCTGCATGGGCCATCACCTCAGGCTGATACCCCAAACCAAGGAACCCCCTTCAAGTCCCAGCCCAAGCAGAGGGGGCCAGAGCAAATAACACAGCCAAGAGCAGTTTATCTAGATACAGGTACTTTATTTACAAATATTTAGATTAATAGCATCGTTACATCAAATGAGGAGTACAGCAGTCCAACAGCTCCTTTCTGTGACAGAAACAATGAGACCTACTGTAACTGGGAGGACAGGTATTGCACCTCAGCAAGCTGGAGTCATTACAACATTTACTTCACAGCAGCAGCAGGTCATGGTCCCTGGGCAAACCCTTTGCGGTGCAGCCTCGGCTGAAGCAGGATGTGAGCTGCAGATCCTGAACATACCCATCTACTTAAGAATATTAGTTAAAAAAAGGACTAACCAGACAAAACAAAGGGACAGTGCACAAGTTACCCAAATCCTATTGTCTGCACATTCCAGTTTTGGCTTTGATTTAACATTGACTGTACAATACTCTGGTACCACGGTTTACTTACAAGTCTGAACATTGTAGTTTTAGTGTCTAGGGAGGGATTTTAAGACTACTTCGTATTTTAAACCCTGCAGCAAGACTAAACCTGGACGTGTGACCATGGTTAAGCACAGGCCCCTGCCATTTTCAAACCACAGGCTGCACATACAGCCACAGTGAACCCACGGGTAGCTCAGCAACAGCCTCAGGTTCATGGTCACCGCCTGCATCTCCCTTTGATCCAGCATTACAGGTTGTGGCACCCCATGAAGGATGGACTCAAAGGCTCGAGAAGCCCAAGCCTTGAAGAAACCCTCACATGGGCCTGGTAAAAATACAACAGTAGCTCCAAATCCCTAGAGAGCACCGGCGCTGGTGCCGGTCCGCTCCAGGCTCTGACCACTGGAGGAGTTACAGGTAGAGAAGCGCAGGATGTGCGAGAGAAGCCGCCCCAGCACAGGGCACGAGGCAGGCGACAGCCCAGCGATGCAAAACGCTTATCCCAAGAGCGAAGCGGGTTTTAGCGCGCTGCTGATTGCACACGACGGGGTTTAACCAACACCACAGTGCAAAGATGAGAGAGACATGGATCCCACTAGTGTTAATGGCTGCGTGGGGACTCGAGCTGCCCCGGGTGACACCAGGGATGAGGCCTGTGTTAGTGAGCGGCACTCGGCGCTAACGTGGTCACACACAGCTCGTACTGTACAAACAGGGGTTTCTTACATACTGTTCTAATGCCAGTAATCATTTTTTCTTCATTAAAATCATATACACAGGATGTATTTCACTGTTAGCTCAGTTCCTTCAAATTTTATACATATTTACGTCCTGTTAACAAATGGAAAGGAGAAAAGTGGCAGAAAACCGACGTCAAGCTCCGAGCACGTGTCCCTGTGCACGCTGCCGCTGCGGCGCCAGCCCGCCCCTACCCCACACACACCTCAGGGACATCCTCCAACAGAAGCACATTGTTACCCAGCCCCTTGCTACCATCGGAAGTCATTTCACAGCAAAAAACTCATCCTTTACTACAGACAGCTCTAAACGGTTAGAGGTGGGGGAGAAAGGCCAAAGAACCATCAAATTAAACCGTACAAGCCAAAGCCCTGCGAGAGTGTGAAATCATGAGTCCAGCATCAGTGCTCGGTTTAAAGTAGGTATCGGTGACACTATCACAAGGACAATCAAGGAAAAAAAAAAAAAACTTCTAGATTTACCATGCAGGAGAGGTTTTATTACTCTACTTGCCTTTGATAACCTGATTACATCTAACGTTGTTTAGCAGTTTAGTACTGTGTTAAACTTGCCTCGAGAGTTTTAATTAAACCCAGTAAGATGTACAGAAGACAGGGCAGCAGTCAAAAGCACTGCTCCCGACAGACAGAGGTGAAGGGTCAGAAATGGAGCCAGGAAACGGAGGTCACTAGCAGCCGCAGCCTTCTCTCTGGGGCTGGGGTTCACTGGTTAGCCGCCCGCCCTGCGGAGCCGATGGCTTGTGCTGTACACCCGATTCTGCAGCGTTCAGATCCAGGCTTCCGTCTTGGATGTTCTGGTAGATTTTCTTGGCAGCCTCCAGGAAGGCATCCTCGACGTTCTCTCCGCTACGAAGAGAGCAGCAGGGGTTACTCAGGCAGGGCAGGATGTGGAGGCAGTCGGCTACAAGCGCCCTGCTGGGATACGCCTGTCCCTTGGCATGCAAGAACAGCTTTTGGTACCTAAAGCAGATGCACCACTGAGTCTGACAACCCATCCTGGGACAGCCTCCAGTAGGCTGTCCAGGCTCCCTAGCCATTAAACCTATTGGGACTAGCCAGGAGGAAGAAACACATTCCCACACACCAAGAAGCAAAAATCAGCGTGAAGTCACACATGCAGCTGCGTGGCTGCAAGCTCAGGAGCCGCTGTAAATCACACCCTTTTTAAGGGTTCCATTCCAAGGGTGCCAGCTGGAGCCACATTTACTGGTGTCACTGGAGACCCGATCCCTGTACTCCAGCAGCTCCCCAGCCAATGTAGCCTGGCTCAGGTCCGGTGCAGTGACTCCTGTCAGCAACCAAAGGGGCTGGGACCACTCTAAGAGAGCTCGGAGCCAGTGGTCTGTTGGGTTTGCACTTGTAAATCCCTGCTATACCTGAACTATAACTGTATTTAGTCATAACCAATATAATCCTCTTAAACTGATCACACCTCAATCACAGTTGTAGACAAAGGTAACTTACGTTTTTGCACTTGCTTCAAGGAACAATAAACCTGTTCAGAGACAGAGGTTCAACAATCAATGCATAATACACTCCAAACAGCCCTAAATCAGCCACGCTGCAACCTCCAGATAACATGCAAGATGCTGTTTTAGCAGTAAACAGTCTTTCATGACTAAGTTAAGGCATCAACACACAAGCTGATTCCTAGGAACTAAGCACAGTTACAGTTAAGCCAGACTGAGGCACAGCAGAAGTCTGCACATACAACTGCATTACTTTGGAAGCATAAGCTTGCAGCTACCGATGCTGAGGAGTCACTTTAACATCACTGTCCTGTAGGAAATGTAACAGCTCAAGAGAAAACACACACCATTTTCTTCAGCAAATTGTTTGGCTTCTTCATACGTGACATCCCTCTGTGCTTCCAGATCTGCTTTGTTTCCTATGAGGATTATCACCTGGTTCAGAAGAGAGAGAATTAGTCTGGGCAGTAACTGACGAGCTTTTCACTACCGTGCTCATGATTCAGGCAAAACCCCAAAAGGAAACACACAGAAGTGTTTCACAGCAGAAGCCATGCACCTTCAGAACACTGCTCCAGCACCGCCCCCTCCATAAAGCCTGGAACAGCAGCTCCTGCCATTGCTTTCAGCTGCTTTAGGCTGCTCTCACGAGATGAGGTCCTAAAAAGCAGCAGCCCTACAGTCCTGCTGTGCCCTGGTGAGAGCTGTGCTCTGAGCCACTTCCTGTACTTGTTTAAGCATCTCTTAATCCAGCCAGAACCTTCCCAAGTTCTCTTTCATCACAGCAGAGTCTTCCCACGAGCTTGCTGCTGAAGTGTTTTAGGAGCACTTGGAAGAAGACTTCAGTGAACAAGTTACAACTGTCTGGGCAACAGCTCTGTGGTATGGTCAGAGACAGAGAAGCCTTTTCCCCCCAAGGTTCTCCAGGAGTCCTGGCCAGCTTCTGCCAAAGATCCCATTTCTATTCCAACCTAAGGACACAGCATTCACCTCAGTAGTACCACAAAGCAGGAAGTGGTAACAAAAGTTAAGGTTTGTCCCCATTCAATGACAGTTTTGCCTCCAACTGCTGAGAACAGGCCCCTGGAAGGTGAGAAGCACGAGACATCTAGAAGAAACCAGGGTTTTCCTGCACAGTGACCTGGCCTTTTGCTCTGGGTACAGTAAGGGGAGAATCCCTGGTACAGTGCAAAATGGGACATGGGAGTGACTGGAGCTAAAGTAGCCGAGCGACCACAGGCAGCTTATTTCAGAGAACTGCTACCACTGCAGATGCTTTGGCCCAAGCCCTCCACCTCTTGCTCCGAGAGAAGCAATACTGTTTGAGTCATATATAGCCCAACTTACAGTATTTGGATTGGTGAGGTTCCTTGCATCTGTCAGCCAGCTGCTTAAGTGATTATACGTACTTCTTCTGCAAGGAGTCAAGGAGAATAGTTTTAGCCACAGCATCTTTTAACACACCTACGTCCAACAGCTCAGTCAGCACCCACTGAACACACTGATGTTTGTCATCCCCATACTTCCCCCCAGCCTCATGACAAACAAAGCAGCAGCATCTTGTTTGGACCTGGATCATGATCTGAACATGCTGACTTCAAATCCCCTGAGCAACTCTGACAGCACAGCTGAGACACCAACCCATGTTCCTGCCCTCACAAGGTCAGGGTTTATATTGTCTAGTACAGAACACATTAAAGGATTTCCTGTCAAATACTCTCACAGAGCAGTGTACGGTGAGCAGCCCTTCAGTAACAAACAGTGCATAAACTCATGTTTTACTCAAGATTTCAGCAAACAGGAAATACACCTAGACAAAGAATACCAAGAGCAGCCCTAGGGGAAGACTGGACACGGATGCAAGTAGAAGGATTTCATGTGGCACATCTAATTAATTATTCTTTTAGCAGGATCTTTAATTTTCACCTATAAAAAGAAGGGAGGATGGCTTCTGTACCAACTCATTTTGTTGGAGGAATACACCGTGAAGAGGCCAAGAAGTTGGGCTGCTGCAATGCTCTCATCTCTACACAACCTCTTAAGCAGCCCACTGCAACAGAGGTAATATTCTGTCCTGTGCCCACTCTAACAATATTCCTGCCAGGTAAGCAGCAATGCCCACTGCCTCCCAGGAAGGCAAAAATCCATGTGCTGAAGAGCAAGTCTTAAGGACAAAGCCAGTTCTTCAAACAACTTCAACCCAAGCAGTGAAGGCCCCAGATCCTCAGGCCTGTCAGCGGTGACGCTTTCCAGGAAAAGCAGCTCACATAATTCCTTATGTTTCTTTTTCAGCTCTTTAAATACTTCAAGTATTTAGAAGCGTCTCCTTCACACGACAGGACACAAACCCATCCCGACTGAGTCCTTTAAGTGAAGGGGACAGACACGGTGTCTAAAGAGCTCCTCAGGCACATGCAGAGCTGCGGTACGAGACACGCCAGTCCAAGCGCCTCACCTGGTGATGTCGTAGACCATGAGAGCTCCCGCGGCTCCTCTGTAGTAGCTCCGTGTGACAGCCCGGAATCTCTCTTGTCCTGCTGTATCCCAAATCTGTAGTTTAATTTTTTGGCCACTAACTTCAATTATCCTTGTGCCAAATTCAACACCAATTGTGTGGGGACAGTCTGCCATAACTGCCGTGAAAAATAAAGAGCAAAGATCAGATCTTTCTAGCACAAGGTCTCCTTGACCATCACCAGTTCTCAGTTACCTTGACTAGAGCTTCAGTCTCTAGGAAAGCATTTTTACAGCTGCAGTACCCAAACTGTATCATTCCAGAAATAAAATGAAGTATTCCCTGAGCTTCTTAGTTGTAATGGTTATGGAATTCCTTGCCTTCTCTTCTGCATCTATACTGATGCTGTCTGGTCGTATCCATCATAAGGTATCGAGTCAGCTGATTCTCACCCTACCCTTGCAGGAAAAGTTCATTATTTCAATGCAGTAAGAAAAGATAACTCTTCAGGAATGACCAAGAGGCAGTTGAAAGTCTGTAGGACAGCTTCAAAACCCAATAGCTAAGTTGTTCCAGACAGGGCAGTAGCATGACTTTATCCACAGATAAAGGCCAGTCCCATAAGTAGTTATCACCACAGCAAATCAAACCTTTAAAGGCATCTTTCTAACTAATAAGCTCATCTTTAAGAAAGATGAAGAAATGCAGGATGAGTAACTATCCAGGCTATCTACAGTTAGTGACAGCGTTGTAGTAGAGGTGTTTGGCATGTCAGTTTGTACTGCTTCAGCTTAATGCTGACCGACTAAGAACAAGACAAACAGCCATCAAGAATTTGGCCATAAGCAAACCAGTATTTAAATAATTGACTGATTGGGAATTTGAATTCAAAGCAACTGTTAAAAAATTCTAGTTGTACTAGAAAGCAGAAACAGTGTGAACTGAAGCTCCTACCCACTTACTGTGACATCCAGTAGCACAGGGTAGAGACTGACTTTGTATTAATAACCACCTACAGGCTCAGCCCCCGAGTGTGAGCTACATGGGATGCCAGAGAGGTAACAGCCACTGCAAGCTCCAGTGCAAGAGGCATGAGAAACTGAAGCTAGTTCTTAATTAGTGATGATAGCATAGATGAAAACACTGCAGTTGAGTCAGACTGGAGTAAGTCCTCAACACCAGCACACAGGTCATGAGCCACAGCAGCTACAGAGAATGACAGGGCTGCCTAAGCCTGCAACAAGGAGTGAGAGGAAAGGGAATCTTTTTCTTTTTGAAGCCATTACTAACAACCTCCATTGCGTGTGTGGAAGCTACACCAATACTGAAAACATGCATGTTTCAGACAGGAAACTTCACTTGGGTCAGAATTCCCCAGAAAACCCACAAAACCAGACACAGCCTTTCCCCTCATCACAAGCAGGACTGACCGAAGCAGCAGTTTTGCCTCTAGTACATCAACATTTTGTTTCTACATCTACATGAGTCAAAACAAATCTAAGCAAGTACAAAGCAAAGCCACACAGGTGAAGCCAGACACCACATCAAGCTCATGCACAATGGAAGCAAAGAGGCAGGAAAGAGGGATGAAGCATGAGAATAAAGTGAGAATAAATCTGGTGAATTGAAATACTCACACTTCTTTTCTGTAAATTGATGAAGCAAACAGGACTTTCCTACACCCATGTCCCCTGTTACAGAAAGAATAGTTAAGGCTGACACCACATCATTGTTGCAAAAACCACATTTCCTCCATCCTACACAAGGAATGGTACAGAGACAGGCAGACCCTTCCTTGGGTCTAAACTGTGATGTTTGTACCTGGTCTCAGACCTCAAATTCATCAACTTTTGCACTGGTTTTGGTAACAGGGTTGCAAGCAAGGGTGGAGCGGACAGCTCAAGGACAATTCAATCCAAATCACTGATTTTACAACTGTATTTCACAAGGTTACGAGAAGCAAACCTGTACAAAACTGAAATGTAAAATACACCTTTTGAGTGATTACCATGCTCCCATCTCACTTGCAATTGCTAGTCAAGACATCAAAAACACTGACAACCAACTAGAACACACCAAGAAATTACTTCACTTCCACTTATCCACTTGCACAATGCCAACAGGGAGGAAGAGCAAGATCTGTTAAGAACCAAGGCTTCCGCAGGCTGAGGCTGTCACAGCAGCCCGAGTTACAAACTATTACAAGACTGCAGATCACTTACACCTACACAAGGGCATTAAGAATTAAACAGTGAACAGCAAGACCAGTTCTTCCAAGAGAATAACAAATGCAATCAAGTCCCTGGCTGTAAACAGACAAGGAAGGTGCAGCTAAAAGCTACATTTAAACACAAACACGCAGCCTGACAGAGGCTTGAAGCCTGTCTGAAGCAATGGATTCCAATTAGCACTTGCGATGGTTTCCAATTAGCACCTGTGTCTTCAGCATAGATTCTCAAACCTTTGAGGCTAATGATGCAGAGGGAAGGTGCTATACAGCAAACCTGAATCAACAATACCTGGCTGTGTTAACTCCCATTCAAGCTTTTCCCCCCTTTCAAACCAAGTTAGTAATTTTTTTTCCAAATATAAACTGTATTTTGATAGAGAGCACATACACATGTTTTTAGGATGCTTTTTTTGTAGTGCTATGGAGAGGGCCAAGTGTTATGGCCCTAACAGTGAAGATGCACGAGAGTACTGAAGTACATTATGTCAAGAACAGTTACTGTGAACAGTAACTCAACACAGGCACTGGTACTTGCCCTCCTCCCAGGTCACTTCCACCAACCACACAGCTCTCACTCTGTGGCATACAAAGGTATTTGCTGTTATACTGTCACCCGCTCGAGCTTTATAGCAAGCAAGGTGATACCTGTGAGGGTCTGAGGATGGACAATTAACTGAAAGAACTACTGCTATACAGCAAGTAGCAACAGAAGTCATGAAGAGCACAGCCCCAGGGCTGGGAGGAAGGCTGTCATGCATGTACACATCAACATAAAGAGGTATGAGAGCCCAGCAGTACTTACCAATAATGATGTACTTAAAGATGTAGGAATAGTTGTAAGGTGCAGTTGCCATTGTGGCACTAGAATAGAAAATAGAACACATCAGAACTGCTACTTGTTCACCAAACTCAACCCAATCCATAGACTGTAGTTCACAGAGGCAAACCAACCCTCCCTTCCTCTCCCCACAACTACACTTTCACTCACAGTTCAGGTTTTGGTACTTCCCCACAGTCACCAAATTAGCATCATTCAGCAGGACTCCCACATCACTAGCTCTGAACCCCTGCCAGTTCGGCCTCTAAGTAGAAACATGCTCACCAAACACCCAACATATTCACTGAAAATAAAATCCGACTCCAAAAGTAAAATCTGAAGGGGTTTAACAAAACCAGCAATTTGGAACTATTACTTCACTGATGAGGCTTGCCAAAGGAGCAAAGGAAAGAGTGCAGCTTGCATCAAAAAGCTAAGAACTTCTGGAAAGAACGCTGTAGCAGCCTTAGCTGGGCTCTGACTGCTACATGCCCGTGTCAGAGAAGCTCTACAAGCCACAAATCAGATGTTCAGGAAGTTAGTTAACATCTCTGTGGCTTTGTCAGCACCGCAGCTTACAGTAAGGCTTCGCAGGTTCTCTTTTTTAAGAGAGAGTCAAAATTAGACTGGGGTAAGCACTTCCAATATGCCAGAGTTTCCTATGCTTTCCTACATGTAGGAGGAATTAGAACTTCAGTCTTTAGCTGCGTAAACCTGTGAGGAGCAATAGCTGACTTACCAACTGATACGTCAGTTAACCAGGATTACAAGTCTGCACAGGCCACATCTTGCCAGTTAACATAAAGGATGCAAAACGCCTCCTTTTGTCCCAGGTTTTAAGTTAAAGTAGGCACAGTGGGATCAGTTAAGCAAGTGGAAAATTTCTAGTGGGAATTCACCATTTCCTCCCCTGCTCCTGCGTGGCAGCTAGCCAGCCCTGAGAAAGCTATGGAAGTTCTTACGAAGAACACTGCTTCAGCCTAGAAAGATTTTCAGTCAGTCATGTGGCCTTCACATGACAAACGCAACCAGTGCTGCAAGGGAACAAAGAGCCAGGAAAGCTCACAAGCCTCCAACTTTTGGAAAAGCAAATTATTGTTTCCACAGCCACAATTAACCCATAACAGTGAAGCACAGCCATCAGAAAGGTGACCAGCAACAAACCTCATGGCAGCACACATCCACCACTGCACAGCAGAGCTTTAAAGCAAAGGCTCTTATCTAGCCCTTGAAGGGGAACCACACCAGCAGGAGGTTGGGACGGGTTTGCTGGGTGCCAGGCACCTCCGACACGGTTGGCTCAGGACGTGGAAACTCAACTCCTTCTATCCCAAGCAGCATACAAAGCATCTATGCTCAGTCCTATATATACACACAGTTTTATAAACCCAAGTTTAAGACAGCAAACAAAAGACAGCTTTGGACCATAATTCTTGTATATGCTGGCAAGACAATTCCACACCAAGTGCTGCACAAGTAAGTTGCAAGAAGAGTCGCCTCAATCAAGCCAATTTTAGAACAACCCTCTACCATAGCAGAGGGAAATCTCCCACAGCCACCCCTCACCACCTTTGTCCTCCTCAGCCCCTGGCAAATCATCACAGAGTGAACAGACCATCTCTTATCACTGTACTAGGTAAGAATTAACATCCACGGCTGGAAACACGCTGCTCTTTACCAAGCAAGCCAGCAACCTGCCTGCAAGATTCCAGAGTTACAGTATCAGCTTCAATATATGCAGTGATTATTTTCAACACCAGCAAACAAAGACAAGTAACTGCTCCACAGAGAGCTCAAAATTAACATGTCACTGTGGAAACACCCAATACTTCACATTTTCTGAAGCTATCTTCACACATTATGCTCTTCCTCTTCTCAGCATGTCCCAATAGCAGCAACATTCAAACCCAGCATCTTGTGATCCAATGCATTTGTTCTTCACTTGCCATTTACTTTCTAAGTAAAGCTGGAGGATTGTGTTCACAGCTCCATTCAGTCTGGTACCAAGGTAGAGAACCACTCACGGGGCTACGAACGTGTCCTACAGAGGCCAGGTGACCCTCCCTAGCTTCACAAAGTCCCTAAGGTGGAAATACTCAGTTTCCTGTTCCCAAGCACATGACTTTACAAGACTGCTGTATGTAACAAGTGAAGGGAATGTGCCCCACCTCCAAGCTTGCAAGTACCATCGCTGGAAGGGGAAGACTCTTTGTCTTTTAAGTATAGACAAACTGGGAACTCTGTTCAGGCTACATCACAAATGGAATTTGAAGTCTCTCAGCTAGAATCTTCACTGCTAAATACACGTTTGACTGGTTTTGCTTGCTAAGGCATGTCAATTCTCACTCTAACTATGCTCTTTCAGTGTAAAAGAAACTGTCACTGCTTTGCAACATATGCATCAAAATCAGTTCCTGCTTCAGAGTGAGTTAGAAAACCAAATCCTGTGCTTGGCAACAGAAATGGGTGGGAAGGGAGGACTCACTTCAAGCCACATCTCATTGCTACAACTTCACTCTTATTCCTGCAGTGACATTAGGCCCCTAAAGGAGGTGAGAGATACCACACAGCCCACTGTGTGCAGCCAAACCTAACATAACACTGGCCACAGCTTAGAGAAACAGTTTACTGACAGCAGCACTGACAGAGAAATTAACCTGTATGTGAGCCTAGACCTTCTCTGAAGTCCCAGAGAGCTCCCAGGTTAGTCACTGGGTCTGAGACACAAGCTTGTGGCAGCACAGATACTCAGTTTAAACACAATTTCTGGAGTTAAACTGTAAAAATCAAGCAACACTTTGGGATTACATTTACTCCAAGGGTCACATTACAGGAAACATTTTGAAACACTTTGTAAATTATTACTAAAGGTCAGGAATCTTTTCTGGAGAGCAGATGACTTTAACCCCCCCCCAACCACAAACCAACAAGCTTTTAAACACTAAAATTCCAATGAGGATTAGCAGGAATCCCAACTGTACTCAGATTTTGGAATAAAACTGATACTCCGGAAGGACTCTGTGTTGAAGGGGAAATGCAAGCTAAACACAGAAGCCATGTGGAGAATTCAGTCTCAGAAACCTGACAACCTCAGCATTTACTGCAGAAGGAAGTCAGACAAGAACAGTGCGCAAGAGGATTCAGTCAACACAAAAATATTAGCTACATGTTAATGCAAGGAGCTAATATACATTGACAGCATCACCATCCACACTATCGGCGGCTTTACACCCACAGCGCTCTGTTCCAGATGTGTGAATCTGAATATTCCCAATATGGGAGGCTGGGGTTTCCCTCTTGGGAGGGCCAAGAACTGCAGGACTGACTTGCACATAAATACACATAACTTACCTTTGGCCACTGCTGACATTATACAACACAACAAAGTTAAAGTTAATCAACCATGAATTTACTGTTAACAGCAAGCAGGAGTCTGGAAGCTTGGTCTACCTGCCATCTTCCAGGAAAGTCCGCCAACTTGGAACAAGTTTTGGCTCCCTTCTCAGACAGAGGTAATGTCTCCCCAGAGCTTAGAGCAGTATTTCAGGGTGGCAACTAGCCAGAGGATCGTGCCTCACCATACACAGATTTCTGCCAGTTTCAAAGCATGTACAGTTAATTTCTGCATTACAGTTTGGACTGGAAATGTTACAGTGAACAGTGCCACCATAATCTATCTGCCACGTATTGACTCCTTCCTTGGAGGCTTTTCTAATTTATAAGAAATTAAAGATGACCTCAATGAGATCTCAGTACACCTACTACTCCCCTAGTACACCTTAGCACTCCTCTAATCAACAAGCACTACACAGGTATGTTGACATCTCGCTGCAGCCTTATTTCCAGTATCAGCATACATCCGTACAAGCTGAGATAAGGTCGCTCTCAGCACACTGCTGTAATGTTCTTTATCAGAACCCTGTAACTGTAAATACCACATCCACACCAGTTCTCATGAGACAGTTTCGTGGGCAGTTCTTTCCAGCTCAACTCAAGGACACAGTCGATTTTAAGTCTTCACTGGTATCATTTGCATAGAGAAATGTCCCAGCTTTATGCTCAGCAAGAAGCAGGACTATTACTAGAGGAGACCAGAACCTGTACGCACAGGTTTTGTTAGACACTGTGTAGTTAATACCATCAACTGGGCAGGCCACAGAGATACCACCTCAGGAAACAGCTACTGGCTTCAGACTGCCTGACAGTTACAGGTTCCCCTTAAAAACATCTCACTCAGCAGGCAGAGGACCAGCTTAGTCAGGCTGAGGCACTTTGTGTTTCATCAGGCAGGTGTTCTTCCAGTCACTCCTCAAGGACATGCAACAGGAAGGGATCCCACAGCTGAAGCCCGAGTCCTTTCTATTAAAGATAATGCCATCACATCATTCCTTTCATAAATTGAAACAACTTTTAAAGAGCTGTTAGTTTCTGCATTTGGAATAACGTATTAGTTATGTATAGGCGGCAGAGTATGCAACCAAGAACTATTATTTAGAACAGCTCCTGAATTTCAACACACAATTAATAGGTGGCTCTCCCCCTTCCCAGGGCATGATCCTCCTCTTCCCTCCATGTTTATTTAGATGTTAATGAACAGCAAGCACTGAGAAGAGATCAGTAAGGGGCGAAGAAGCAGGCAGAGGCAGAATTGTTTCAATTCATAACTGCACTATTCCCTGATGAAGACCTTTGTCAAACACACACAACAATGTGGTCTGACTGGTACCTAACTAGAGGAGGTGGCTAGAAACACAGTCTAATTGCTTCAGCTGTGGTCTTCCATAAAGATCACACCAACTGGAAGGTAATAAAGGTTTGTTATCAATGGATACACCAGAGCAGTGGATTCCCTCAAGTCTGGTGTCCACAGCAAGCTATGAGGTCCACTACAATTAAGTTTCATTGTGGTCCTGTGATTCTATACACCATTTAGGTCTTCCAGAAGATACAAACATCTCAGACCTCTCTAAGAGGATGGCCCCAGAACCTCCTCATATGTTTTTTATGTGTTTTTGCAGGGTTGTATTTATAAAGCCCTCCTTTGAGACCAATCCTTGAGGATTCACATCAGCAGCCTGCTAGCAGCCCAATACTCTCACATCTGCCAACATTACTTGTTGCTGGCCAGTGCCTTACTCATTCTTCTGTTCTAGAGTCATCATCTTTAGCTTTCCCCATTTGGATTTCATTAGAGCATACAATTAGCCCAAGACAGTAAATGCTGCTGAACTGATCTTTGATCAGGCAGCGACCCAGCAAGCTTCTTGTGATCTGCTGCTGAACATCACTTTGCATTTCCTCATTATTCCCATGCCCAGCTACTCTTTCTGTGAAAGCAGATGAGGTCTGCAGGCCACCAGGCTCTCCCTAACCAGCCTCAGCTGCGCAGAGCCCTGTTCAAGCTGTTCTTGAAGAAATGTATTTGCTATGTTCTTTAATCATGTAAAACATCTTAACTCAGCCTGAGGCCTACTAAGTATTTCTAAAGACTTCACAGGCCTTCAATTCCTTTCGTATATGAGAACTTTGACTCTGTGTATTTTTAGATCAAGGCTATGTATCATACTATCATCGCTTTTTGATCTCCCTCAACAGCTATCCAGCCATACACATGCTGTGTTGGTGAGCCTTTAATAGTTTCACATCCTGCTCCATTCAGTTCCTCCATTTTGTTTCCTAAACTTCCTGCATTTGGATGTGCATTTCTCCCTCACCACACCCCAGCTCATTAAGTGTTGCACACCTGTCCCCATCAGCAAGAACACTTTCTCCCATGTCCATTCTCTCAGGCATAGTTCTTTATTCTTTTGTATGTCTTCATTTATCCTACTCTTCCTCTTCCTATAACACGGTCTAACCTGTAGCACATCTGCACTTGTGGCAAGACAATCAAATTCCAGAGATACCAGGTAAGTTTAGGGACAGTATATACAGAACCAGGAAGCTTTGTTGTCAGTCTAACAAATCAGAACAAGATATAACTATCTGGAGTCCTCACCCTGGAGAGCACAAGCCACAAACACACTGCAGAACAACACTAAATAAGGTTTATGTCCTTTGTCTCAGAAAGACACAGCAAGATGCGACCCAAGCATGAGCAGGTTCCATTGGATGCACAGGATTAAACAAGTCATTTTAAAACACCTATTTACATTTTACATCCTAGTACCTCCAGTAGAACAGGTCTGCTTTCAAACTGCTGTCCTTCACATTAGCTTTTTGTTATTTATAACATGGAAAACAGGAGCTTCTTCCTTCCATTCAGATTTGTAGCATTTTCAAATCCCTACAAGAAGCTAGCAAACGCCTTTTTAATCCATATTAGACTATATGATATTTAGGTATTAAGTCCTTCAGGGTTAGGGTTAAGCAAGGATAATTCAGCACCATTTCCACTCAAGACAAAGCTATCCATGGACGTTACTGAAACCTTAACAGCCTACTGCAAACAGGCAACACACAACTGGGTTAAATAACAGAACTTGTCTTCTGTTTAGCCTGAATTAGCACTGACCAAAGAAAACAAACCACACATCCAGAATACTTCAGCTGCTTTCCCGAATAACAAGTGGCACTGCCCTCGGACCTCATGGAAGTTATTTTTCTGTCCAAGTTCACGACAGCGCTGGTCAGCACAAGTACAGATGACACACAGTGTAGTATGTACATACAGTAAACACCTTACGGGCAATTACAATTAGCAAGGAGCACGCATACATAACACATATATACACCCCGCATGAGTACTCGGCGCTGGCGTGTCACAGGGAGTGTGCAGCGCAGAGAAGGCGGTGGCGACAAGCAGTGCAGCAGCGGCCTAGCTCCTGCCCCGCCAGCTTCGTCCCCCTTAGCCCCAGCGGCCCCTTCTCCTTCCTGCCCGCCGCCGGGAGCGGACCGAGGGCGGTCAGACCCGCCAAAGCCGGCGACCGGCCCGCACCGCCCTCCGCGCCGGGCAGCGGCACACCTACGGGGAGGGCGGCCCCGACTAGGCCCCGGCTCCGGGCAGCAGCAGGAGGAAGCGTCGCTCCCCGGGCCGGGAGGCGACCGGGAGCTTACCCCCTCCCGCCGCTATGGGCGGCGCGCCTGCCCGACCGGGGCCCGCCGCTGACCGGACAGCGACGCGGGGCCTAGTGCTCCAGGCCCGGCCGGGCGGAGAGGTGCCCCTCCCCGGCTCCCCCGTACCTGTGCTCGGGCAGCGGGTGGCTGTGCAGCGTGGCTCTGTCGGCGGCAGCGCGGTTCGGCCCGCGGGCACTGCGGCGCTCAGTGCTTCGTGCTGGGCAGCGGCCGGGCCGGGTCTCCGGGGCTCCCTCAGGCGCTGCTCCACTGCGCCCCCATCACCCCCCTTACCCAAGATGGCGGCGCCCCTCGCACGGGGTTTCCCCTCCCACTCTCGACGGGCGCCGGGGCTGCACAAAGGTGGGCGCGAGAGGCCGCGGCGGAGCCAATCACAGAGACACCCCGCCCTCTACGCGACGAGGGGCGCGGCCGACGTGAGGGGCGTGGCCGGGCGTGAGGGGCGGGGCGGGGCGCGCGCGCCCTGAGGCGGTGCCGCCCCGTGCCCGCGGGTGCTCTGAGGGAGTTCGCGCCGTTCCCGGCTGCTCCTGAGGGAAAAGCGACCCGGATCCGCAAGGATCGGCAGCAAATCGCATCGGACCTCGGTGTCCCGCTTCGGAAACCACCCCTGCAGCTGCCTCCGAGCTGTTAGAATTGTCCTCCAGCTTCTGGGTTTAGGTAATCTCTAGGTTATCCATGTTTCCTGTCCTGCCTCAGAATCCCTGCAAAGACAGTATCTTCTGAACAGCAAGATCTCGCCATGTCTGAGGAAAACACAAGCGGGAATATCCCGCCAAAGTTCAGGTATGCAGGGCATCCATGCTCCAACATAGTTTGATATCCAAAGTCTGTAACGAGCTGTAGAGAACTCTTCCTATCCCCAGTTCCCGGTAAAATTTGTGTTATATCTGATGTCTTTTACAATGCCCTGTGAAATTCTTTAACCAGTTTGTTAATTTTGGCTTTAATTTGTTTTTAAGTAGGCTTTTTAAACCACTTACGATTTTGAAATAGTATAAACACGAAAGACCTAAAAGTGGAGGATGCTGCACAAATCTCACAGCTCATGGGAGAAAAAAGGATAAATCGGTGGTTCAGGAGATGAAAAAAGAGTGTAAACAGTGTAAGATGTGTAAAAATACCGTTATGGAGGATTCTATATATTTCCAACTCAATAAATTTACCCAGCTTCTCAGCTCAACAGCAAAACTTTCCTGACATGAACACAGTATAGAAACAATGAGTCCAGATGCTCAAAATCCACATGCTTGGTATTGCAGATTCATGTTCGTATTTTCAATTTTACATTGTGTTTAATTGAAACTCCTTTGAGATTCTCTTTTTGGAAAGCTTTAGGGCCTACAAACCTGTTAAAGGTAATTACATCTCTGTAAAGAGGAATTACCACAGGAGCTGCTAGAGGGCAGCCACACAGCGCGTTTCCAACGATGATTTATGCTTTTGGGGAGGAACAGGATGCTTTAGTCAGCTTTAGTGCCTCCCAAGCCAAGAGCTTCAATTAAAGCAAGTGGAAGGATTCTACTTGTTGGAGAATTGAGAGTTGATTAGGGCTTAAGAGTGACTGAAAAGAGCTAATGGCTCTTCCTGACCAAATACATTGAGTCTAAAAAATGTGACTTCCTCTCCTAACAGGCTAATGGAGGACAATAAGGATTTTATTTCAGCCCCACACATTGTGCAAAACATCAAATTCTGTGTGTATCAATGTCCAAGATTGACAGCACCTTCCCATAAGGCAGCACACCAAAGATTATTAACATCCCTATGGGAATATCTTTCCATCTCCAGTACTATGACATTACTAATTCCATTCTCTTAGTGTAGCCCTGCACATGGAATCCTCTGCTTTCTGCAGGGAGTGCCTTGAGAATCACTCACCCCCTAAATATTGCTCAGCCCCTACCAGGGAGGTGCTGGATGCTGAGCTCCACCTCATCTGGGCAGAAGCCGCTGACACAGGGTGAAAAGCACAGATTAAAAACAATTTGATTTTTTCTCCCATCGACATAATAAATAAATCTCTGAGGAATAAATAGCAAGGAGTCTGTAGAAAGTTACAAAATACGGTTGTACAACTGCTGTCAGTCACTGTCAGGGTCCTAACTTTAGAGTAGATGACAGAACCATTTTCAAGTTTTGCAAGACCTTATACCAGTGACTTTTACTAGAAAAATAGGTCAAAACGAGCCACTGAGAATGGTTGCCACAAGAGGGAGTCTTTAAACGGAAAATGATCTGTTTTGATGCAGTTACAGTCGGGTTCACTATCTTTAAATGCAGTTCCTTTAAGCACTTGCTATTTCCATTTCCTTAAATACTATTCTTGTAACACAAATACTGCAACATTTAAATAAAATAAAAATAATTTAAAAAAACCAAATTGTTAAAATATCACACAAAAATCCATTGGCTACTTCTCTCTCTGTGACCCGGCCTTGGCAGAGTTGGTCAGATGGTGTGACCTCCCCTGGTTTTAGCTGAGATGGACCAGAGGACAGGTAATCATCACCGCGACCTGTGGCACCCGATAGGACAACAGCCTGCAAAGGGTATGAGCACCTCATTTGGGAAATTTCTTCTTTTCCAGGGAGAATTCCAAGCAGTCCTGGCCCTTTCACTCTGCAGACACACACTGTGGCTGGCTCTCCGATGGGGTTTAGTCACCCTGCTCAGAACCGCTTCCCCAACGGAAGCACAACATGGTGTCTCCTCAGTGACACTAATGGGGCAGCGCTTCCCACCTCCAGTGGCCCCAGATCCATCTTCAGATGGATCCATCTTCTTTTTTACTCAACAATTCTGAAAATCACTTTAATCTGACATTTGGGTTGTGAAGAACATTTGAATCCTGAACAGAAATGAAAAGCAGTTTTGAAATATAATTACTGCTATTTCTTATCTGCAACAAAGAAACCCAGAAGCCATTACCCAACTATGAGTAAGAGTGGTGTCTTTAACCTGAAAATCTCAAACATATAAAACTGCATTAATTTGTATGGTAAAAGGCAAACAGCTTCACTTTAAAGGCCTTGCTTTTGAATTGATTTGTATGCTTTTATCAAATATCCCTATAAAGTCCACAGAAGATGTGAGCAAGACAGAAGACCAAGTAATAGCATCTGTATTTCTTCTCTGATTCTTTTATTCTTGTGAGTGCTTGAAAGCCTTCGGGAGTTTTGCAACAACAGTTATTGAGAAAAGGCTGAGTTCAGCCTATTCATTCTAAACATCTGGACAGAACCTAACAACAGTAATTAAAGCCCACTAAATTGGTAACAATACCAAATTACTAGAGATGGGATACTGTCTATCGTCCCACCCTTCCTTGTGGATTTCTGCTAGGTCAAATCAGCCTGCTCTTGAAAAGCCTTTTCTACGTGTCTCTTTCTGAAGTCTCTGGCAAGAACAGCAGCCAAATTTTCTGGTCACATGAGCTTTGCTCTTGGATTTACTTTTTTACCACAAACCCCAGGAAAAGTAAAGACTTGGAGTTAATACAGTTGATAGAAGGTTTGAGGAGTCTGTTCTTTTGGCATAAATTACATACAGTGATCTATAATATCTGCTTCCCTGTTTTAGAATGCATCCTTGTAAAATACTTTTTAAATAATGATAAAATTACATGTCAGCATTTGTGAAGAAAGTGGGATTGAAAGGTACAGAAAGTTACAGTCACTTCTTATTCAAAACACTTTCTTTTTACTGAGGACAACAGTAGAATGCTGGCTTTAACCTCCCAACTTGGGCAAGACACCTCCTTTAGCATCACTAAGCCCAAACGCCAAGGGACAATGAAGAATGAAGAAAGCACATTACAAGCTTTAGAAGCAGAATGCAACTAATATCTGCTTTATAGCTGTGCTAAGAGACACACTCAGTGAGTCCTTTGCAACAAGCGGCTTTGAAACACGCTAAACAACTAGGGTTTTTTTGCAAGACTTTTGCACTTCATATTCCTACTGGAAATCACAGCAGTAGTTGGCCTTCCACTGTTCTGTATGCATGAAAAACTGGGGAATGCTCTGTGTGGCTGACAAGGAAATGTCAAATAATGTGTCACTAGTTCCTTATCTGCAGCCACAACAGCTCCTGTGAAGTCACAGTGCAGGTTCTCAGTATCACCATTACTAACACAACTTTGCATATCCTACAGGAAATAGAACAGTGCAGCAGAAGCCTTATCACAACAGAAATGACCCCTGAAGTGCAGCTACAGAAAACAACCACTTACAGGAGGAAAATCTGTCACCCAGCAGCACCAGTGACCACGCTGTCAGAACCTGAACTTCCACATCAGAAGCACAGTCAGTAAAAAGGCAGCTAAAGAAGGTATGTTTGCTCAGGGTTGGTTTGTCCTCTTCCCCTGAACCCCAACTTCTTCTTATGGCCTTGTTCCAGTTCAGGCAGGCAAACACAGAAAGCAGAAGCATGGTATTTTTCAGGAACTGTTTTGAAATACACTCCTGTGAGAGCTGATCACGTAACACTGGATTGGTCTGAAGTGACTAATTGGTCTTTATTTCTGTTTTGAGTTGCTAAGTTCTTCTTTCATATCTCATCATTTCAGTTTGTGGTGTCTGTAGAAATGTCACTGTGGTCAATTGTGTTGGGTTTTTTTAGTTCCTTTATCTTTTTTTACTATCGTTTCTTTTAAGTCTTCGTCTCTGTCAAATAGGTCATCCCAAATGATGTTTTCACTGGCACATGTCAAAGCTTCAAATTAAAGTGATTAATAAGAAAATTTGTGCCAACTGTATTTGGGGTGTAAGAAGATGCAGATCACCCCGATTCTCTCTGTTAATTTTGCATTTCACTGATGGCAGGGAATGGGAGCACAAAATGGAAATGTGTGACACCAGGTGCTGGGGTCAGTGCTCAGCATGATTCCTCTTATCCTGACTGGAGATAAAGCTGAGCTGTATTGGCTTTATCTGGCTTATTTTGGAAATCATGTTTCAACTCTTACGTCTGGTTCAGTTCTTTATGTTAATCCTCAATGCTGTGTTCAAGCTTGTATGTGTCATTTAGTGAGCAGCTTATATCTTAGCACCAAGCAAAATACTGTTACAGCAGTAGAAGTGTCTGCGAAATAGTATTATCAGCCTTTTGAAGGCTGTTGTGGGGTTTTCCTGCGTGATATGACAACATGACCATACCTCTGATCTTGTCAGTGAGTCCTTCCCTGTGAGGGTGCTGAGGTGCTGACACCGGGTGCCCAGAGAAGCTGTGGCTGCCCCATCCCTGGCAGTGCTCAAGGCCAGGTTGGATGGGGCTTGGAGCAACCTGCTCTAGTGGAAGGTGTCCTTGTCCATGGCAGGGGGTTGGAACTGGAGGAGTTTTCAGGGCCCTTCCAACACAAACCATTCTGGTGGTCTATGAACTGGATTTCAGAGACAAGCCGCCATCATCCTACACCAGCCCTGCAAACAGGCATTGGCCTTGTGGGTGCTCACAGCCAAAATCACTCAGCCAGGGCTTTGGGTGGCCCTGTGGGGGCCGCTCATGAGGTGACAGCCATGGCCTCACAGCGCTTACTGTGCCTCCACCTCCCGCTTTGTCTCCCAGTTTTGAGAACCAGCACCACTGCCCCACTGGAGCGGGGGCAGCCACTGAGCCTCCCAGGGCACGGCAATGAAGGGATGCTTTGTCCGGCCGGCTCAACGCGCTCCTTGTTCCTCTGGGAACAGAGGGAGGCACGGGGCAGCCAGCCTGGAAGGAGATGAGGGGTACAGGAACCCCAGATTTGCCTGGCGGGATGTTTCCCCATCCGGGCAGCAGGATGGCGCCTTGTCACCTCCCGGCACTGTCTGAGCTGCCCACTGTGTGTGAGAAAGGGAAGGAAGGAACAACTCTCCCTCCATCCGCCCCGGCGCAGCGGGGAGGCCGCAGGAGCCGGGGGAGGCCGGGGTGACACGCGTACAACACAATGGTGGCCGGGGGCCTGGGCAGCTCACGGCCGGTACCGGGGCCGCTCCTCGCTTCGACCCGGGGCCGCTCCGGGCCGGTACCGGCAGTCGCGCCCCCTGGCGGCCCGCAGCAGGGCGGGGACGCGCCGTGGTCCGCCCCCGAGGCTGCCCGGCCCTGCCCTGACCCGCCCGGCCCCGCCCGGCCCGCCCCCGCTCCCGGCAGCTGCTTCTATCCCGCGAGCGCCGGCATCAGGTAGGGCCGGGTTGGAGAGAGGATCCCTTCGAGATCCTCCGGCTGCCGCGGTTGGGCTGAGGGAAGGCGGCGGGGGGAGGCGGGCGCGGTGCCCCGAGGCTGTCAGCCCGGCGCAGGAGCGGAGCGGGCGGCTGGGTCCCGGCTCGGCGCGTTTCCTGCCGCGGGATCAGCGGGGACGGCGGCTGGGCTCCGGGACTTCCAGCAGCGCGACGCCTCGAAGTTGGCGGTGCCTCAGTGTAACAGTTCCCGTGCTTCGGAGAGCTTGGCTCGGTGCGTTAGCCCGCCCGGTGGAGGCGGAGAGCGTGTCGGTGGCAGACCCAGGGGAAGGAGGGGCCGAGGTACCGCGGAGCGGCCGGGCTGGGACCTGGGAGCGTTCCGAGGAGCTGGGCTGGGCGGTTCCGCGCTCCTTCTGAGGGTGCCTGTGAGAGGGGCAAGGCCCTTAGTAGTGGGAGAAACAGGGGTTTGTTTGGGTTGTTCATTGCCGGGGGGGGGAGAATGTTTGAAAACTCTGAGTAGAAATTCAAAAAACGTAGGCACTTAAAACATATTTAAAATGTTTCCTAGGAAGAGTGTTTAAAAAAAAAAGTTATGGGGATGACTTGTTTCAAGGAGGCTTCATTAGTAAGTAGATCCTCTTTGAATAAAACTGCTTTGAATGTAATGCTTTTGGATGTAAAAAAAAACCCGACTTTGCTAACAAGGATGATACTGGCATTGTTTCCCCTCAAGTCTCTTATTTTTCTTACTGATCATTACAATTTCCATTTTCCACTAGCAACTTCCTGCATGATGCAAATTTATCAGCAAAAGTTTTCCTTTCCTGCGGTCTGGCATGGCTCAGTTTAGGGTGTCCTACTCTGGAGCCGAGTGGGGTTGGGGGTTCCTTACACATCCTTTGGGTTTCTCAAACTGTTTTACAGAATTCAGTATATAACATCCATTTGGGCAAAGGAAGTGAAACCTGAGTACTGAGGAATAGGTCTCGCACAACCTTGGCTATTGCAACTGGCTTCTCTCCTCTTGTCTGTGAGATAGTTTGTTCCATAGTCCCTACTACGAGGTGAGAGATCCAAGTTTAACCCATACCAGTCGCAGAGAGGAGCAGCACTCAGCCCTGTTTCACAGCTGCTGCTCACCCCGATCCGTGTGTGCTGGGTGTGGTTTCAGGCTCCAGGTTGAACTCCAGGGTGGATAATGAGGAAGCCAACCTCTGCACATACACACCAACCCGGGGTGCCAGTGTTAGCTTATCTGTACCATCGACAGGCCCTGCCACAGGCCTGACTTGCTGGAGAAGTGAGAAGTCCAGCTCCATGGATTTCACTGGGATTCAGCGTGAAGATAGGGCAGGAATTGTAGATGCTGCATCGGTGACGGAGGTGGATGGTGAACTTCTTAAATGTTACATGTTTAAATAAGGGACGGGATTTTCTAGTGGTTGTCTGAGTGTTTAGGTAACAACTTGTTTTAGTGAGAGCTGAGTACCTGCAGTGTCCCCAGGAGAGCATCTCCTGCTCTCAGAAGAGTGGAGGCTTTCTCCAGCTGGATGAAATTCCAGTGAAAACACTGGGGAAATTGAACCAGCCATCAATCTTTGGCTGCTTCTGAATGTCTAAAGGGTGACAAAGCAAAAACACTACTGCTAGTTTCAGCTTTGATTTTACAGGCACAAATCCAACCGTCTGTGAATTTGTTCCTTTCATCGCCAGAGCAGGGATGTGAGATAGCGATCCACAACCGGGTCTCATGGTTTGATAATGTTACCAAGGGGGATTGGTGCCAGCTCCAGCAGAAAGCCTGGCTGCTGACGTGTTCCAGTACAAAGCTGGGTTTGTAGATACTTTCTATGCTCTCTGAGTGCTTCAGCCACTTGCTGAGTCTGTAGCGTGGTCAGTAGTGTCACTAAGTGCTTCTCTGAAGAGGAGAGGTAAGAGCTTTCTGACAGGGCAAGAAGCAGCAGCGAGCTGTTTTCCAGGATATGGACTGAGCCAGTGCTTCCCTGCAACCCATGTTCAGATAATGTAAGTTTTTATTGTAGGTTGGGTGCTTTAGAGAGTCTCAGTAGGAACTAAACCATTCTTAGAATAGCACTGTGATGCATTTTATTACCCAGATTTATACCTACTTTCAACTCACTTTACAAATACAAGCTTCCCATTTTAATTCCAGTCTCAGACATTAGTGTTGCTACTGAGTAGCACATGTGTGAAAGAGGGTGTTGCACAGGAATACGCAGCTTCACAAACTAGCCATTTCCCAGTGTTGCTTTGGCACCCCGACACCAAAGGAAACAGGGTGAGGGTTTTTCTTTTCTTGTTTTTTCAATATGAGCTGAAGCGATCAAGTTGCAGATCAGTTGCAGTAAAGCAGAACGTGCTTACGCACAATTACCAAGTAGCTTAGGCACAATAACCAACCACTGTCTAGGAAGAAGCAGCTGCTCTTGGTTTTTGTTTGCTCTTACAGCACTTGGGAATTGCTGTGTGAATAATCGAGTTCTGAATATGTCTCTGCCTGGTTGCTTCAAATGCTTTCCATGAAAAGGCAGAAGATCCTGAGACAGGCAGTTTGTCAGTAACAAGTTGGGTATTATTTCTGTTGACAGAAGGTTGGCTGAGTCTCCAAACCAGGTCCATGATATCCCTTTTCAAATCTTAAACTGAAAATTGTATATATTGTTGCTTGATATGTCCACTTGTAATCTCTTTTGAATCCTCTTAAACTCAAGACTCAAAAGATGTCTTGTGAAAGCCACTCTTTAAAAGGTCACTGAGGCTTTACATTAAGAAGGAAACCTCAAGTTCTTTTCTGTGCAGCTTATCTTTTTGTGTATTTCTGTCATGTCGTTTGTTCTGCTTCTCGCAGCATCAGCTCAAGTCCTTGTCTTTTCAGTCTCTTAATCATTAATCACTTCAGACCTTAAGAAGGACTAAGGGAATGCAAAAGAAATGCTCTGGATTATTAATTCTTTCCCCATAAAAGCAATACTTCTTGCTGGAATTCTCAGCTGCAAACCATGCTGGAACTGCTTTTCCCTACCAGACAGAAACTCCCTAGGTGGGGATAGTGCACAGCTATTGAGCCTAAAACTGCATTTTGTCAGTTTGTGAAGTATGTTTCTGCAGGAGGCTCCACAAAACAATGGCATTGTGAAAGGCAACACAGCCACATGCAGTTCTTGGGGCACAGGAAAGGAGAGGCTGTCATGCTGGTTCATCTGTGTCTGTCTCTGAGGGCAGCTCACAGCAGATGTTTAGACAAAGGCAGAGAATGGAAAAACGCTTAGGCAGATTTCCTCAGGTTCATCCCTGTGATTTTTAGAAGTTGAGGACTGATGTGATGAGGGATTTCTTGAGTTGAAGATATTTATTTCCTTAAAAAGTGAGGAGAATTAGAGTAAATGAACTGGTGCTAGGAGGATCTGAATAGACTTTATTGCACCTGGATTTCAGAGGATGTGCCTCTGCCTCATCTCTGCTTCAAGAAGTGACAGACATTGGCAGATTTCCCATATTTACACTACATCCTCCAGTCTTCAGCTTCCTGATAGCGACAGTACACCAATTGCACAGAAGATTCATCAGGCTGCTTACACCTAGCTGGAAATACGCCAACCTAGCAGGTATAAGAGGTGACTTTTTTGTACACACTCTGATGTGTTTGTACCTTCCAGATACAGCTACGCTGCTTCTCTTGCCTGATCATGGCAGGGAATGCTTCTCTTGCAGTACCACAAATCCTGTTACATCCATCATGATACAGAGTACGTTGTCTGCTGATCTGGGTGTGTGTCCAAGGCACTGGAAGAGAGCTGCCTGATAATATGCCACTGTTAAATCCCATCATGGGTGAAATCAGATCAGACAGTGTTCATAAGATGTCAACTTTCAGCACTTCCCACCTGCTCAGTGAAGAAAGTATGGTCAGAAAAGTTAGGAAAGGAAGTAGTAGCCTTTAACAGTAAGAGTTGGACTCTTGGCAGAATTGCCAGGTATTTATCCCTGATTATCCACTGATGATGCATTTATAAGGTTAAATAGAGCTCTAACATTAGTGGAGTTAAATAGAGCTCTACCAGCTCTTTCCCGGGGTGCTTTGCAGTGCTTGGCAACCTGAAAATGCCAGAGTGGAATAGCCATGTGGAATCACTGACACTGTGCTGAGGGAGCTCGTGGTGCTGCTGCTGGTGGAGCGGTTGGTTTGGTTGGTTTTGGGGGGATTTCTGCCTGCTCACACTCCCCTCTGAGAACAGCCTTTGTTTTAGATTGTATTTTGTTTTTCTCCACCTTGTATTGGACAGGGACTTAGTGAGTAACAGCATCCTCAGTCAGGATATTCCAACCAGGTTGTCAGGATTTTTTTATCAGAATTTGGGATCATATGGACTCTGAAGATTATTTTTCTTCTTTTACCCATTTCAGAGTGTTCTTTTCTGACTACAGGCTGTGTTTTTAGTCTTTCCCTTCCTCTCCTCTTTTGTCCTTCATTCACCTCCCACTGAGAACCTGAAGAGCTGGAACTGATATCTGCTGATGTCCCAACACAATCGGGAGAGACAACTGTTTGTATTAGGAGCTAGTCAGTCAGTGGGATGCAGTCCAAACCCAAAGTTTAAACATATGTTATTTACTGAATGTTTCCACACACACTAAAATTACAGCTACAGTTCAAAACAGCATTTTTAAAACACTGGAGGAAATGAATCATACCAGGATCTTTCAGGGTGGATGGAGGCTGCTGCAATGAGAGCTATTGCCATGAGGACTTTCTCTTTTTTCAGGCTGAGAATGCTTGTGGTTCCTCAACACTGAAGCCTGAATCCTGCTAAAAATAAGTAAAATAAACCCTCCTCTATTAATGCCGTTGCTATGAGGAAGAAGACATGTCTGTTTATAGCATTGCCCTCCCGTGGTGTGTGCATGGGAGATGGGAGCCGGGCGCTCCTCCTGCCAAGGCTGTGATGCTGGCACAGGGATTGTGGCTGCTGTGTTTGGAGCTGAAAACAGTCTTTGTGAGAAGTTCTGTCTCTTCAAGCCAGAGTCATCAATGCAGTGGCCACATCTGCATATGTCAGGAGAACTGAGAGCAAGATGGAAAGAGGAACTCTAAGAACTCTGCGTGTCCCCAGGTTGATTTACTCGGAAGTGGGTGTTTGTGAACAAAACCACTACTTGTGAAATGGGGGAGTCCTGTCTCCTCTGAGTGCTCCTGAGGAGGAGGATGCTGGAGACGTGCAGAAGGTGTCTGCACTTGTGTGTGCTGGGTGCAGGACTGGCGCAAGCTTTGATCGTAGCAACAGTCTGTCTCTTTTGCCTGTCAGCAGGTAAATGCAGGTACCAAGCCTCTGCAGCGGCTGCAACTCTCATCCATGCCTCGTGTTCTGATCTTTGTCCCTGACCTAGAAGCAGGACTTTGATTATTGAATGTATATTAAGTGAACTCATTTCTATTAATTCTGACTTGCTTCATGTCTCTCAGAGGTTTTTGAGATGGGAAGGCAAGTTCTGTGTGGAGCTGATTTGGAAGGCAGGAGCTCACTGTGGCAGGGTTTCTGTGCAGTCACCCTGGGCTCCTGGGCCCACGGAGGGCTGCTGTAGGACTGGGACGTGCTGTGCTGCATCAGTGTGGCATGACACAGAAAGTCATCTGTGCTTTTTACTCACAAATGTACTCAACCCTAGTATTTGCATGTACTTCTCTTGACCTTGTTGTACGTGTAGTAATGGCTTAATGTAAGCCCCTTCTCCTGGTCAGCAGTGTCTGGTGCTACACCTACAGTGCAAGGCCATGTGTCATGCTTCCCTTCTGGACTCATTTTAGGCCATCTCTTCTAGTTTCCAGCCCTTCTTCTTTGGTAATGTATTAGTCTGTTCTCTGGTTTGTGGATAATGGGTGGAACAGGCCTCTGTGCTACAGGGGAATGTATTGGCTAGTTATCAGGAGAAAACCAGTTTGCATAAAGTTGCAGATGGTTTCCCCTGTACACAGTCAGGACCTGGTGACTTGAGGAAGAACATCTGTGTCATTTCCCTGCAGCTGACCACAGGCATGTCTTCACTGCCTCCCTTAGTGTGTCTTGGCTGTCAACACCAGATCTCTCTATGGGACATAATATGGGCTGGTAGTTGTATTTTAATGCACTGGATTATGTTTTATGGGTTGCATAAGCACTCCTTTAAGACATGCTTTCAGCCTTGAACAATGATTTGTGTCTGAGTGTAATTCAGGATTCATTTTTGCTCACAGCTGAATGAAGGTAGTCAGTGGTTTCCACTGCTCCACACTTATCTGTGCTGTATATTTTTAAGCGCATGATTCAGCTCTCACGTATGCTCTTAGGGTAGGGCCTTTAAGCAGGTGATCGTATCAGCAGATTGTCTCTGGGTGTGTTTCAGATGGGAGACCTGGATATTCTCCAAAGGTTTCTCCTGTGTAAGTAATAATCTGCCCTATTTACATCACTGCAACTGAGAAGAAACTCGGGCTTTTGTGTTGAAGTTTTGAGCCTTGGTGCATTGAACCCTCTGTGTTTGCAAAGTGGATCATATTCAAAAGGTAGGGGCCAGAATAGAGCTGATATGACTCATACTGCAACCAAACAGCTGGAAAAAGTGAACAGTAAATCATCTGAGTGTTCTAATTTGCTAAAGTGGTTTAGGAGGAATTTTAACTTATGAATGCAAACCTTACTTGCCAGTTGTACAGATAATGCTGTACTTTGTGTCCAGGACTGTTGATCCGAGTTCTTATTGGAGTCAGATGTGTATTTTAAATGGAGCTGCTGAAGGAAGAATGCCAGGTTGCACTTTTGGATTTGTGGCTGGCAGTGTCTGTTAAGATGTAGCTGCTAGAAATGCCATTAACTGTGTTTCTCATACGTGGAACTGAAATAGCTTGTGGAGTCATTATGGCTAGGGTAGGAGGAGGCTTCTCCATGCCCATGTTTTCTTGTCCCAAATAAGCTTTGTTTACTTGCCCTTCAAGGCATGGAAGGGAAAGGACTGTTTTTAGGTTTATGTGTAGACAAATTTAGGGCTGTTTAAAGACTGAAAACTGATCTAATCTATTATCTTAGGTATTTCTCAATGCCTGTCACCTTGGCAATAAAGCTGAAGTCCTACCAGGTTTATTTTCAGTGGTTTACTGTAGCATTACTAGGAGTTAGTCTTAATACATACTGTTTTGGCAGGAGGCTATAAGGAACAGACAAGTATCTCAGTTTTTACTGTGTGCTGTCATCAGCTGTTAATACTGCGCTGAATTGCTTTCCTTCTCTGTTTTATGCAGCATCATGTCCGGAGTTTTTTATTGTCAGAACTTGGATGATTCTGTAGTGTTCACTCTCCCAGTCCTTGAAAATTCATCCCAGTTTTTACAGGTCTGGTGAAGGATCAGACTAAAATCAAATGGCTGTGTGGGTAGTCAGAAAGTGTAGGTTCTACTACAGCGTAGAGCTAAACCTGAAGCAAGCAAATAACTTCGTTTTTTCCAGTGTCATTATTTCAGATGGTGATCTGGAGAATGCAGCTCTTACTCTTGGGGTGTTGCAGCCTGTTGATTCTGTTGGTCTTGATGGTGCCAGTAGGACTGAACCATTTGCAAAACACAATGACTTATGGTTTTGCTGTTGTTGCAGCAGAAATACAGTGGCGATTTACTGCTTCTGGTGCTTGATATAGGAGGCCTGGAATGCTGGAAGGCAAGTGAGTCTTTCTGTTCCTGAGAAGTTATATTATCATTTCTATGGAGCTGCCTTTATTCTCCTGGCTATTTTTGGCAAAGAAATAGCAGGAAGGAGAGAGTTAGCTGGTGGAAATGCAAATGACTGCCCTCTAGGTACAATAAGGATTGGCACACAGGAAGCGTTTTTGCAGCATGACTGTAGTGTGGATACAGACTCTACTAAGATTCACTGTTCTCCCCATGTTTCAGCAGTTCAGTCTGTATTTGCAAGTTATTTGGTGCTCTGTAAGTATTATCCATTAAAATAAAAGAACAGCCTTTGCCCTCTAGAATTGTAGAAGTGGTTCCAGAAGCAAGCAGCAGGTGGTTTAGATACTCTGTGGTGTGATGTTGTGCTGGCTGCAGAGCTTCCTGTGTGAGCTTTGTTTATGCAGTGAGTTTAGACAAATTATGTGAACCTGTCATGAACTAGACGCTGGAGCTGTGAATGAGAACAACCACATGGTGCTCTGGTCTCTCACCACTTTCAGTCTCCTTTAGTTCAGCCAAGCTTTGCTGAGCAGCCTTGTGCAGGTAAGTCCTTACCTTTGTTGGGTATATATGTGGGTGAACTGCCATCAATCAACTGTAGCTCCATAAGGAATGTTATGCTAATTTTTCTTATGTAAGCAGCCAGTTAGTGAATAAAAGCTGCAAGGAGGTGAACTGCTGGACTTTAATTTAAATGTGAGGGAGATGGAGGTCTCTTTCTGATGCATTGTGAGATAAATGAAAAGAAGCCCCTTGCCCCTACAAGCACTGTTGCTTTTAAACCAGGATGTTGTTAATGTAGTGATCAGACTTCTGGGTTTCTCTATTTCATGTAAATACTCACTTAAATTGCCTTTTTCCTTCATAATACATAGACACCATTACAGCTGAGTCTATTTAAATGTACCACTGCACTTACTCCTTTTTTTACCCACTATTTTTACCAGCAGTTTTCCACTTCTTTTCCAATTGCCCATCCAGGTAGTGGAAGCAGCAGCTGTGAGGGCTTTCAACAGCACCATGGCAGAGAGGATGCACAAGGGGGCAACAGTGTCAGGTTTGCTGTGCAGAGAGACTGCATGGTCTCTGTGCCTTTTCATAAAACCACACTCGTGGAATGGTTTGGGTTGGAAGGGACCTTAAAGCTCATCCAGTTCCACCCCCCTCCCATGGGCAGGGACACCTTCCACTAGTGCACGTTTGTGACCTTTGCTCTGAGGCAGCAGCTTCCAGCCTCAGGAAAATCATTTAACACTTCCCTGAAGAAGCAGCCTCTAAATTCTGCCACTGGTCTGTGAGCCCGACGCAGACCTTGGCACAGGGTCAGCTCCCCTCACCTACAACCTCTTGTGTTCTGTGTTTGGTAAATAGGGGGTATATCCTTGTAATTATACCTATAGGGCAGTCTCTATGTTGTGGCATTCTCAGCTGGGCCTGTTGTGACTCTGTTCACTGCACATCTGGATACCATAATAAGTTGTTTTCTTCCACTTTTGCTCAAATCATTGGACTTCTTTTCTCAAGTTCTTGTTTTTATCATTGTGCAACTGGGTGTCATTTAGCTGATCCATCTGCGCTGAAATCCTGTAGTCCAAGCCCTGTGCTTTTTTTCCTTAAATAACTTTCCTTTGCATAAGACATTGGCTCTGCAGAGCATCCTTTCTGTGACTAAGCTGGACAGTTTTACTAACATCAGCTTGAAACATGCCCTTTACCAAGTCTCCAGCAGAACATCCTTTTTGGTATGGTCCTGGCAATTCCACCTGGCATATGCCCTCACTAAAACAGTGAGAGCACAGATTGCTGTGGCTTGGTTGAACAACGCACCATTTGCTGACAGCAATAATAAACCATCCCAGCTGCTGGAATGTATTCCACTTCCTCCCTTCAAATATGTTTCACACTAGTTTTTACCAAGAACACGATAAAATGCAATTTATCAGTTGTAGCCCTCACTCCCTCTTTTTGCCCAGATTTACACTCTGCAGCTAGTTGGCAACGCAGGCTTGGTTGGAGGGCAAGATACAGCAAATGCCAAGTTAATTAGAAGACCAAATAAATTGGTTTTCCAAAATATCATATATGCTTTTAAATATATACTTGCAGATCACAATATATCCTAGAAGGGGATGCTAACAAAGATTATCCCAGTCCTTTTGCCCTCAGTCTGTGAAGTTTGCCCAAGTGTGGCACTATACAGGTATTTATTAATAAAAAGTCTGAACTACCCTTCCGTTTGGAAGGGACCCATCTCTTTCCAATGTTGTGCAATCCACTCATCCTGCTTTGGGTGTGCTGCAGCTGCAGAGTCTTTCACAGCTGGATTCCCTGAGTGAGGGTTCCAACATTTTTCTCCCTGGGTCTCAGACCTCTGACATGCTGAACTTCCTTCACAGGCTTGGAAACACCAGCAAGAGCAAGCCATTGTTTCTGTGATCTATTTCACTTTGAGAATTTCCAGTGACATTTTCAAATGTGCATTGACTAAATCAGAGTTTGCCAAAGTCCATTTCAAAACAAACTGCATCAGTTTGGACAGCAGAGAAGCAGTGTTCTAATGGGAGAGAGAAGGAAAATATTCTCAATGAGAGTAGAGAGAGCACAAAGTGGGGCTGCTCGCTCCTTCATGGAAGTTTTGTTGTGGACTTCTGCAGGTGGGGGACTTGGCTTCTCATTTAAGCTTCTTTTGAGAGATTCTCGAAGTGGGAACCTCAGACTGTCAGTAATTCATTCCTGGGTGTGTTAAGAGCAAGAGGATAACCAGCAGCACAACTCCTGTAGGCATTACTTTGTTGCTGCTATCGTTCCTGTTTGATCTTCCTGCATATTCATAGCCACATACCAGAAAGCAGGTCTGGGGAGGTCCCTATGCAATGTTTGCTGGGTGCTGTGTGACAGACACCCTGATGCACCTTGCAGAGTCCTTCCATCCTTGGTAAGAGCGCAGGGCTGACTGTTCCTGGGGTGTTAGAGGGGGAAGTTCACCGCACAGTTTACCACAGACACTTGGGAAATGTAACAGACTGGTTGCTGAAGTGTGAGACAGTTGGAAGCACAAGGTCTTTACTGGTGGCACATCATTTTTGCCACCATGAGCCATCTTGTGCTGTGACTACATTGAACTGAATAGGTTTGAAAGCTGTTCTAATCCTGTCATAGGGTCTTCCTACAACCTCAGAAATATTTGGTTGTGAAATTACAGAATTAGCTCCTTTTCTGTCACCACCCAGACTTCTGTTGCCCTTTTGTTAACACATGAGCTGAAATACACCATTCCACCTCAGAACCCCTCAGTGCATTACTCTGACAGTAGCCTGTGTGGTGATTGCATTCCGGTGCAGATAGACGAAGCACATGCCAAATTTTACCTCTTGCTGCTCTGAGAAGTTCAGAGAGATGAGGGTATATTCCCTCCACCCTCAGGTTATTCAGTTGAATCCTTTCAGTGCTTATCTATCCTTCTCATCTCCAAAATCAACCTCTCTGCAGCCCTTGCCATCTGGAACAGCCTTTCTGTTCCTTTGCATCCCAACAACTTTCCAGTTTTCAGCTGACAAAATACTGCCTCTCTTGCTGATGTCTCTTAATTTCTTCCTCTGTCATTGGCCCTTTGACTAGATGTTTGGCTTGTTTGAATGTAATCGCAGTGTTGGCTGTAATGGATAGCATATTGTCTGGAGTTATTGCCCACTGGGATTAGGCATCTGTAAATGGCTTAAGGAGTCTCTGAGACTTCCAAGAGGACTGTTTGCACAAACATGTATCGCAGAGGGGGTGGGTGTGTTCATCCCTGATAAAAGATTGGCTTCTGCGGTTCATCTTCGCAGCAGCAAGAGGAGGGAGCAGGAGAGGGGCTCCCTACAGCCTCTGTGGGAGAAGGGAGAAGCCCATTTACTGTTAGAAATGGGCAAACAGGACTCCAGTTACATTTTTCTCACCGTTTTCTGCACAGTGGCTCTGAAGCTGAGCTGTGTTAGCTCCATGTCTGTTGCAGGGCTTGGATATGTTGTTACAGCAGCTGTTGTGCTTTCAGCTGTGGTAAGTGATTAACGTCACAATTAAACATTGAAAAACTTCTGTTTTTCTATTACTTATAAGAGTCAGTCTCTCTTTTAGCTGTTTGTAAGGAGTTTGTCCAATGTTATAGTGGGAATTTGGGAGAAATGAAGTCAGCCTGGCTGGAATAGTGATGATACAGTTCATTACTTTCCATCTTAGATATCCGATTTCAGCTTAAGAATCACTTTGGTAGCTTACTTGCTATTTTGCTTTCTAGTTTGTAACACTCTTTATTTCTGCCTTGAAACCTGAGCATATTGTACTTTTGTCCATCAGCTGCTGTGAACTATCTTCTTTGTCAAAATCCTGGATGCTTCTGATGTATTTTCATTCCCTGTTGTCTGACACTCCAAGGCATGCTGTGATGTACAGACGAACTTCCTTTGTAATGCAACAGAAATGTTTTATTTCCTTTCAGTGTTACTAGAGCAAATTATTTTGTAATACAGAAAACTGCTCATTATGTTTGTTAAAAACAGGATTGCATCTTGTTAACACATTGTGTAAGTATGACAACGCACATGCTCAACCTAAATTGCAGTGTCCTTAGGACAGGGTATTGTGTATATACCTAGTTCCTAGAAGGGAGCAGTTACACAGAAGTACTGAAGTAACATAGCAGAAGAGATTAAGCAAACTGTGCATTACCCAGCTCTTTGATGGGATTCACAACATCTTCCAGGAGGAGCTGGGTAAGATCACACAGGTTTTAGGAAACCTGTAAATAATGCCTGTGTGAGAAGTACGACAGGCAGAGGTAAAAGGGGTTTGTTTTCTACAGTCTTGAATGCCATGCGGCATTTATAGGAAGAACAGTCAGCAAGGGAATTAGTCTTTCACTTATGTGCCATACTGGAAAGCTATAAATTAGTAAAGAAAATAGATAGAGTAAAATCAAGAGGTAGGTAAAAAAAAAAACAACAAAAAACAGAGAAAAGAGTCTAGGAAAGAGCAAGTTGGGAATAAGCCAGGAATTAGACTTGATTGGAAGTGAAGATTGAGCGGGATATCCCCCTCCCCTGCTTTTTTTACTTCTTTCTTCAAAATCTAGTGCAAGAGAAAAGCAAGCTTTGCACTTGTTGTCTGCAACAGTACTTACGAGATCAGAAGTTTATGATTTAAACATGCACCTCCTCATACTATGCATATTGAACAGCATTCTCTGTCTTGTCCCCAGCCTGTCAGCATGGTGGAACACGCTGAGTTTGCGAAGGCTGGGAAGGAACCTGGCCTGCAGATCTGGAGGGTTGAGAAATTTGATTTGGTACCAGTGCCAAAAAATCTGTATGGAGACTTCTTCACAGGAGATTCCTACCTGGTGCTGAACACCATCAAACAGCGGAGCGGGAACCTCCAGTACGACCTGCACTTCTGGTTAGGTAGGTCTGGTGGAATGCCCCTGCTGCAGGAGCCCAAAGTAAGCTCTGCTCCTGTCACTACCTCAGCCTTATCTGGTGTTACCCAGGGAGATAACAAGCAGAACTGGCAGCACGGTGAGAATGCAGTTTTATAGTGCTACTTGCCTTAAATATTTGAAATGGTTTGTGCAACAGTGAGTACAGTCATCTCTGTACCTGGAAATAGCTTTTTCTCATCAAGATGACAGAGGCTCATGGAGCAGACAAGATCTCAGGTGAAGGGGTGGCTGAAATCCTTTCTGTTGGAAAAGATGAGGATCAGTTGTTTTCCTCCTGACACAATGAGTGGGATTTTTCCCCCTGAAGTACAGACCTCCTTAACTGGCTCTCTGCAGTAAATGTCACTGAGTAATATGGCAAGGCTTCCTCCTGCAAAACCAGACTCTGACAATATTGCAGTTGAAGTTGGGTAAGATACTTGCATGGTGGATTGTCATATCTGCCATCTGTCAATAGGTTTTCCACATCAAAGAGCTCCAGAACTGGTGGAACTGGTATCCTAGTGGTGTCTACAGCCTTCATAAAACCTGATAATGTCTTCCTGCTGATTCATTTGTCTGCTCCGTAGCAAGTTTCCTCCCAAGACAGGGTAAAATGGCCAAAAAAAGTGAATGATGCCTGTGAAACAGGCAACTGTGAAGCAGTGGGGCTGCAGCAGTTACGATGACAATGCAAGCCTGCCAGGAAACACAGAGCTTATACAGCTCTTTGGGGACATTGTTAGAAAAGTTTGGAAGTAGCTATTCTGCAGATCTTCCTGGAAACTGACCTTCCCTGTAACCTGCCTTCTCCCAGGTGTTTCGCACAGCTGGATATAAAGGCAGAATCCCCGCATTCCCTCCAAGCTGTTGCCCTTTAATTTTCTTAGGAGATGAAAGCTCTCAAGATGAGCGTGGAGCAGCTGCCATATTCACTGTCCAGATGGATGACTACCTTCACGGAAAGGCTGTTCAGCATCGGGAAGTGCAAGGCCATGAGTCCTCAACTTTCCTGGGGTACTTCAAGTCTGGCATCAAGTACAAGGTAGGTGACAACTGGGGTCTTTACACAACGAGGCTGAATCCAGTTTGCAAGAAATGGCATCCTGCCCACTGCCCAGTTCTCACGAGAATGAGAATTGCCCTTTTTCCAGTTGCTTTTAAAAGCCATTCTCAACCAGATGTTTTCAATGAGCTGGAGCTGACAGGGCGGAGAACAGCAGATCCCAGTGGGAGAGCTTTGGCTGAATGAATAATACACAAGCAAAGCCCCAGGAAAGTTTAGGAATCGAGGTTTTGTTTTTCTTCGAGAAGCAGAGGAAAGAACAGTCCCACAGCGTCTGGAATGAGTTTAGGAAACAGCAATCCAAGTCACTGGGAAACGCCCACCCAGTAGATTTAGTATCTTCCCACTTGTATAAGAGAGTTTGACCTTCCCAACCTTATTCTCTGCTTAGCCCACTTCCTTAGCATACATAATGCTTTGGTAAAGCAGGCAAATAGTAGTGGGAGTTACTTGTTGATGCCAGTGCAGTAAAGTGGGATAGAAGAAGTCAAAACAAACAATCAAGAATAGTTTGGTTTGTTAGGAACCCAGTGGCAAGAGGGAAGTGATACCAGGTCAGACTGTTGCGAAGTGCTGACATTGCCTCATGTCTAACACTTTTCTGGTCTTTCTGTTTTCTGTGTTTGCCACTTGTTTGTTGTTCTTTTCATTCATTTGAATTTGGTTGTGCTTTTTTTGAGGATAACTGATATGGGTCCCACATTGATGAGTAATTCCAAGTGTCTCTTTAGCTGCAGAGAAGGTAAATCCTGAGGCTGGGAGGACACATAATATGCATGGAAATACATTCTTCACACCACCAGTCCTATTAAATCCTATTAATACCTCAGTTTACTGTAATGATCTTCAAATTTGGAGACCTCCAGCTGTATTGTGTCGGTGTCCCTTACACGCTGGGAATGGATAACTGGGATATATTGGTAGATATATGCTATTCAAAAGCTCAGCCTGGCCACACCAGCTCTCTCTGCTGCTGCCCCTCTTCCCTGTGAGAGGTGAAACCTACCAAATCAGTAGGATTTTCATCTTTTCTGAAGCCACAGCACAGTATGAATTGTTGTTCTTTTGCTTTCCCTTAGGCTGGTGGTGTGGCTTCTGGCTTCAGACATGTGGTTCCCAATGAAGTGACTGTGCAGAGGCTCCTGCAGGTCAAGGGCAGGCGAGCAGTCCGAGCAACAGAGGTCCCTGTGACCTGGGAGAGCTTCAACACAGGGGACTGTTTCATCCTTGACCTCGGCAGTGTAAGTACCACAGAACAGCCAGGTTTAGCTGACTTCCAGGGGCAGGAGATGTCTGGTTAGTTCATGTAAGGACCTTTTTCCCAGCTGCGTTGAGCATTCTGAAACACTGTTTAGCCAGTCTCACGTCTTTCAGACCCAGCTATGCTGCCTTTTCCTCTAGAGAGGGGGTTGTTAATGCTCTGACAGCTACATGGTCTTTCTCTTTTCCCTCAGAACATCTTTCAGTGGTGTGGCTCCAACAGCAACCGCCAGGAACGGCTGAAGGCCACTGTGCTGGCCAAGGGGATTCGGGACAATGAGCGCAATGGTCGTGCCAAGGTCTATGTTTCAGAGGAAGGATCAGAGCGGGAGGAAATGCTTCAGGTTATTCACTTGTCCATCTGTCTGTGCTGGAGGGGGAAGAGTGGGGTGTGGAAGGGAAGATGAGCTCAGCCATATGAAGTTAGTGGTGTAAACACTCAATGCAGATGCTGGGACATTAGAGTATTTTTGCTGTTGTTGATCTAGAAGTTTCTTCCACGTGTTCTTGTGGCTGGAGTACCTGGGATGCAGAGATCGTCTTGGACTGGCTGGTAATGGTTTTTCTCTCTCTCACAGGTTCTGGGACCAAAGCCCAGTTTGCCAGCAGGAGTTCCTGATGATGCCAAAGTTGATACAGCCAACAGAAAGCTGGCTAAGCTCTACAAGGTACCAAATAACCTTGTGCAGAAGGGGTGATCCTTGTGCAATTCAGTGGAGGTGGAATAGCAGAGGGGAGCTGTACTAACCCGAGTCCTACTTCTGCCTCACTCTGCTGTTAGCTTTTTATGAGGTTTTATGTATGAACCATGCTTGTGTACACTGCATACCCATAGGATTTCTGTTGTCTTTATCACCACCTTTGACTGTAGTGGGACAGCTGGGACTTTCCAGGAATTTTTGAGGGAAAGATAGAGTGTGAAATGAATGGGGAAAAAAGGGAGTTTTCCTTTGTGTTATCAGGCACTGTGTTAGGAAGATGACAGGATAGAACTAGAAATAGTGAGCCTTAGAACCAGGGTCTACCCCTTTCTACATCCAGTGAGCATGATAAAGCAATGACTTGGAAGGTAACATTTGCCTTCAGCTGGTATAAGTGCAGAAGAGTGTCCAAGTCTTCTCTGCAGCAGTATCTATTCATGTGGTGAGTATCTGCAACAATGGTTTCTAATGTGGATCTTTATCCAGTAGTAAGTGCAGGAACTCAGACTATTAAACCCACTTGACAGAGGGAGGCCTGTTCACAGTTACCAAGACTGTCCCCTCCAGTTCTTGAGTGCAGTTGGTTTGCTTTAGTAGCTATTTCTTGGCTTGTGCACCAAAGTTCTGTACCATTTTGGATCAATCTTTCTTTGGTCCCCTCTGCCTTGCTTGAAATACTTGAAATCTTCAGAGTAAGTGTTGTTTTTGTCATACCGCTGCTGTGTCAGAGGTATCCTGTTTGCAAAACAATAGTGCCTGAAGCAGCCAATGCATTCAAATTTATTTCCCTTCTACTCTTCAAGTTTTGGACTATGGCCATAGAGCTGAAGGGGAATGGATGGTGCCTTACCCAATCTCTGTGCTCTCCTGTCACAGGTTTCCAATGGGGCCGGCAACATGGCAGTCTCCCTGGTGGCAGATGAGAATCCCTTCTCCCAGGCAGCCCTGAACACAGATGACTGCTTCGTTCTGGACCATGGCACAGATGGAAAGATCTTTGTTTGGAAAGGTACCATAGAGATGCAGGCGAAGCTGGTTATATGTGCACAGGATCTTCATCCAGTTCCCAGTCCCTGTTTCTTTCAAGCTGGGAAGGGATGTACATCTGATGGTGGTGGTGTTTTCAGGGCAAGTTTGGATAGCATTAAATATCTCAGAACAGCACTCTCATCTGAAATGCTGGGTGCTGAGGTACAGGGTCTTTAGTGTAGAGAATTAAAGTGAGGGTCCTGGGAACCAGGAAGGAAAAAACTATCATAAGTAGAAAGGCAACTGTGGGCTCTCAGCCACCACAAAAGGCATAAAAGAGGTAGCAAATGACAATTGTTCAATGTGGCATCATGTGGCTGGAAGGCTGAGCCCTTCTGCTGTTGCAAAAGGTTCCTGGGACAGTTTCTTCTTTGGCTGTGCAGAACTTTGATCTCTTTTCTCTCTGTTTTCATTAAAGGCAAGAGCGCCAACTCTGAAGAGAAGAAGGCAGCACTGAAAACAGCTTCTGAGTTCATTGATAAGATGGGTTACCCGAAACACACCCAGGTAGGACATGCAGTCCCCCTATGGCTGATCCCAGACAGCACTGGGGCTATTGTTCTGCTACACAGGCCACTGACTCCAGAGCACAGCTCATGTGAAATGTCACAAGCAGTCTTTCAACTAGCTCCTGTTTTGGGTGATCTGCTCTTCTTCAGGGCGATGCTGCAGTGCTGCTCCTGGGCTAACACTGTCCTAGAAATAGCGCTGACCCCAATAGAACTACTATTTAACAATTCTTCCTCTTGGAAAAGATCCTCCTTTCCATGACCTCTCTCCAAAGAGTGAGAAAGAGAAGCTGTAGATAAACCTGCCCTTCTTGTTCTGAGGGGGCTCATTCTAAAGGCTTAACACCCCTTCAGCCTTCTTAGAACTCAGACTGACTCTGAGTTCTGACGCTGCACCCTGTAGTGTGTTGAGACCCACACTGCTGGTTGTGATAGTTTGGACCTTCCAGGTATAGTTACACAGAGGCTTAGAGATTGAGTAACACTGGCTCCTGATGGGCTGGCTCATTTGTTTCAGATCCAAGTCCTCCCTGAGAGTGGTGAGACACCTCTGTTTAAGCAATTCTTCAAGAACTGGAGGGACAAGGACCAGACAGAAGGACTGGGGCAGGCTTATGTGTCTGGTCACGTTGCCAGGATCGAGAAGGTACCTTTCGATGCTGCCACTCTGCACACCTCCAAGGCCATGGCTGCCCAGCACGGGATGGAGGATGATGGCTCAGGCAGGAAACAGGTGAGCAGTGTTAGAATCCCTTTGAGAAGGTTTCCACTATTTTCTTTGCTGCTTGGTGGCATTCCTGCAAGAATGGACCCAGACTTCTCCTTATTCCTCCTACACCTTATTCTTGCTGTTGCCATCACAAGTGTGATGGGTGATCGTCTCAGAGCTCCTACCTCGTGTACCTGGACACATTCATTTGCACACAGAAGCGGTGGTGAAGGGTGAAAGGGCTGAGTCCTGTCCGAAAGGACACAGAGGGGTTGGAGCCAGTGTTAGACTTGAGAAGTCCCCTAAAGCCGAAAAGCTCCATTTCTGACCTGACAGACAGAAATAGAAATGCTCACGTCAGGCGCAGAACGGGGATCAGTGCTGGCAGTCTGACCCGCGGTTCTCTAAGTAGTTTTAGGGGAATCCAAATGGGATAAGCTGAGGTGCCCAGCCCCGCCTGCCGGCTGTGGAATTCCAGGCTTTTAGCAGCGTTCCCCAGCAGATGGGGCTGCAGGACCGCAAGTTTCATGAGGCTGGATTTGGGAAGGGCACTGGAGCCCTGTCAGGAAAGTCTGTTCCTTCTGCTGTCCCTTTGAACTCGGAATATTTCTGTTCCTTTTCTAGATTTGGAGAATAGAAGGCTCGGAGAAAGTGCCAGTGGATCCTTCGACCTATGGCCAGTTCTATGGAGGGGACAGCTACATCATCCTGTACAACTACCAGCACGCTGGGAAACAGGGACAGATCATTTACACTTGGTAAGAGAGTTTTCCTGATGCAAGTCAGGAAGCACTGTGGCTGTGTGGGGCTGAGATTGCACTTCGAAAATGGATCATTGCTGCTTCCCACTTACAGAGGATCTGTGGGGATAATCTTCCCTTACAAACAAAGCACTACCAGAGGTCTGGAATGGTTTGTTTGAAGTGGGGCAATGGGGGGAGTTATTTGCTAGCATTTTGGTTTCTTCTTTCCTAGTAGTAGTTACTCCCTTCTTTGCATGAGGCTCTGTTTCTTTTTGCAGAGTTCCTACACCTTTTGAGACCACTGTACTGAAGTTTGGAGATCTCTGCCAGCTCAGCTGGTGGCTTGTGACTTACAGTTCCCAGAGCATGCCCTTAAAAAGGAATTTTTCAGCAGGCAGAGAGGGCACAGGCTAACTACTGAAATCTGTCTGACTGAAACCAGAAAGGATGCAGCTGGTGTAGGGGCTGCATAGAATCTCAGACTGGTTTGGCTTGGAAGGGACCTTAAAGCTTATCCAGCTCCAACCCCTGCCACGGGCAGGGACCCCTTCCACTGGAGCAGCTTGCTCCAAGCCCCTGTGTCCAACCTGGCCTTGAGCACTGCCAGGGATGGGGCAGCCACAGCTTCTCTGGGCACCCTGTGCCAGTGCCTCAGCACCCTCCCAGGGAAGAGCTTCTGCCTAAGAGCTCATCTCAGTCTCCCCTGTTCTGGCAGGTTAAAGCCATTCCCTCTTGTCCTGTCTCTACACATCCTTGTAAGAAGTCTCTCTCCAGCTTTCTTGTCAGGCCCTGTAGGCACTGGAAGGATGTGTGGTTCCTGAAAAGAGTACCAACAGTGTTTTTAAACTAGCTGCTAGAAAGATAATGAGAGATAAGCATAAAGATACTAAAGAATACTAAAGAATCTGTGCTTGTTATCTAGAAAACATTCTTATCTCCCTCTGTAATCACTGTGTTGCAATTCTGGATAATGAATTTCTCCTTCATGTTGAATGAAGTGTCAGAGGTTTGGTAACCAGAGTTTTCCTCTCCTCCTTTTGATCTCTGCGAGGGGTGTGTGTGGGGAAGGGCTGAAAGTAAAACTCAGCTTTTGCCTCCTCCCTCAGGCAAGGTGCTGATTCCACTCAAGATGAAATCGCAACCTCTGCATTCCTCACAGTGCAGCTGGATGAGGAGCTGGGAGGCAGCCCTGTGCAGGTAAAAAAACGTGCAACCCCCCCAAAAATCCACACTATGGCAGTAAATAAGGCATATGCATAGTTGCATGGTATCAGTGTGCAGCAGAGAAACCCAGCCATGATGTAGGAGTTACGAAGAGGCAACTTGCATGCCAGCTACTACACAAGGAAGCTTTACAAGTGGCCTGTATGAGACAGGAGGGTTTTATAGTTGTTATTTGTTACCTCTGTGCCAGTGGATCACTGGCCAGTTAAAATGAAACAGCAACTGTGAGAGCTGGGTTTAATCACTGCTCTGTTTCTGGGCAGGACGTAATAGCTCAGCTCCTGTGACCAGCTAGGTGCCATATTCCAGCTGGGAAGATGGTTGTAAGGGCCATTTTTAGTACATCTTGTGAAGCTTAATACTGACAGCAGTGTCTTTTTCTCTAGAAACGAGTGGTGCAAGGAAAAGAGCCACCTCATCTGATGAGTATGTTTGGTGGAAAACCCTTGATTGTGTACAAGGGTGGAACCTCAAGGGCAGGAGGCCAGACAGCACCTGCGGAAACACGGCTCTTCCAGGTCCGATCCAGCACCTCGGGAGCTACCAGAGCAGTAGAGGTATGTGGAGTCACCTTTGGTGTGGTTCATGTAGGCTGTGATGGGACTGTGATCCCTTTGAACGGAACAAGGGGCAAACTGAGCTTTCTGGGGTAAACTGAAACACACTTTACAAGCTATTGAGTCCTCTTTTCCCATGGATATTAACCATGTTTTTCTAATCAGTTTATCAATGTCACCTTAAATACATTTAAGCCATTTCCTCCTAATTGTCTGCTAGATGCTGCACTCTCTGACACTCCTCAAACACTTGGGAACCATTAGGATCTGGCTGTTGTGATTTGTTCTAATCCCCTGTGACAACAATGCCGAAGAGAGAAAGTGCTAAATATCCTCTGTGCCAACAGAGCTTGTGCCAGCACAGACTGAGAGCACCACTCCTTTGATACAACAACAAAAGAGAGTCTAAATCCTTGCTGGTAGCTATAGGAGAGACAAAAGCTCTGGTTTATGTCTGCAGCAACTTGCTAGGTTTCTAGTTCAAGAGGACACATCCTTTTTGACGTTGAGGAAATGCCATTAATGACTGAGCTGCCTCAGCAGTGGGGGTACCTACAGTGATCCCGCCAGTAAGTTCCTGAATCTCCTGCCATAGCCATGAAGACTGGCAAAATGACAGATCCAAACATTCTTGGCATTGGCCAGAGGTATGTGTAGAATAGAAACACGCATTTATTTACTCTTCTCATATGAGTAAGTCTAACTTATCACTTAGATACAGGCAAATATACAGTGTATCTTAAAGCCTTACATGCTGGTATGGAATAGTCTGTTTGCAGTTTATTCAACAGTAGGTCCTGATTTTCATCTTGAAATAAGAGGCTCTGCATAGAGGACAATTACATCCAACACGTGCAATGTTCTTTCTTTCCAGCTGGATCCTGCTGCCAGTCAGCTGAATTCCAACGATGCCTTTGTCCTGAAAACTCCTTCTGCTGCTTACCTCTGGGTTGGCCAAGGAGCCAGTGATGCTGAGAAATCAGGAGCACAGGAGCTACTGAAGACACTGGGAGCTCGCCCAGTACAGGTTGCTGAGGGCAGAGAGCCAGGTGAAGGAGGCACAAGAGAGGTCACGGCAGTTTCTGTGTGGTTGCTTGTTCACAAGAATTATGTCATGGATATTTTCCTTTGTCTCCCAGAACAAGGAGAGGTGGACACGGGCACAGAGGGGCTTCTCCAAAGTATCTCCATTTTGTTTAGCAGCATACTCATGCTTGTAGGGCTTTGGGACTTTCTGATATAGAAGAGTGCTTCAGGTCCTACCCAGACCACACTGCTCTGTGGTTCCCAAGAGCAGCTGGAGCAGCAGTATGTCTTTTCTCTTTTCCAGCTAATTTCTGGGCAGCTTTGGGTGGAAAAGCTCCTTACCGTACCTCTCCCCGGCTGAAGGACAAGAAGATGGATGCTCATCCCCCTCGTCTTTTTGCATGCTCCAACAAGAGTGGACGCTTCACTGTGAGTATCGAAGAAGACAGCCAATTAATTCAACATCCTTCTGACAAAGCTGGGAGAATCTGTCCCAGGCTGCTTTAAGCCAACCACAGGCCCTTATACCTTGTCTTCCATTGCGGTGTTGCCTCCAGAAGGAAAGTATCAGCACCATTTTGCTGCAGAGACAGCAGCTAGTTGTGTTGTGCTGTTGTGCCAGCACAGCAACTCCCTGCAGCATCAGGCTGGTTAAGAATTCACATTCAGACCCCTCAAATTTTAACTCGTGAATCTTTCAAGCAAAAAGAGGCAGAGTCACAAGTCTGCACGTGAGTGACGTGGTCCCTCTAGGAGGACAGAGACTGATTTTGTGTTCTGTGGTGCAAAAGCACTTCTGTGACATAGTCTGACTGGCATGGTCACATAGAGTGTCCAGCTTAATGCATCTCACCAGTAAGGGGTGAAAGTGGGTTTCTCCTGGAAAGGTCAAATGGAACTTGAAGTAATGTGCCTCTCATACTCTTCTGTCTTCCAGATTGAAGAAGTTCCTGGAGATCTGGTTCAGGATGACCTCGCTACAGATGATGTTATGCTCCTTGACACATGGGACCAGGTATGTCACACTGACCTCAAGACGAGAGGAGCAAACACTATGCAGAGGTCAGCTCTAAGCTGAGACCCAAATTACAACAGCTGGAGGAGCTTTGTAGTAGAGAGTCCTTTCATCTTCAGGCCTGAGAACAAATCATCTCACTAGTGACATGGAAGAGAATTTACCCCTTGAATGTGAGGAAATAGTGGGTGTCCTGCCATGTCTTTGGTTAGCTTAAGGACTGAAGAAAACAGGCTCTTGTGTGTCACACGTGCTCCCCTACAGTGTGAACCTCCCAAGGGCAGCATCCTTGGCTCAGCTGGAGAGGACAACGTGAATCCCAACGTGAACCATCACTGGGATTCAGCACTTTAAGATACAGACGCATTTTCTGTTATTTTTCAATAACAGACTGTGCATAAATCAGCCAAAAGGCAACTTAATTTTTTATGTTTTATGTAAAAATGTTCAAACATTTGCTACCTTTTCCTGATGTTAAGCTAGTGTATGATTTGTTTGTGTATCTAGAATTGATGTGGATAAAACACAGTCAAGAAACTGCTCGTTATCTGCCACTAGCTTTAGTCATGTAGGTCAACAATCCAGGCACACCAGCTTGAGGATGTTCTTGTTCTGTGTCATACTCTGTTCACTGAGACTTTATCTAAATTATCCTTTCTTTCACAGAGAGATTGATTGTTGCTAAATAATTCATGGGTCTTTTTAATCTTTAGGTCTTTGTATGGATTGGGAAAGATGCCCAAGAAGAAGAGAAAACTGAGGCGTTGCAATCTGGTAATGTCACATTATCCTCTCTGAATTGTTTCTTATTTCCCTGCTGTCTGATCATAAAGCAGGCAATTTAATCTACTGAGAAACATATCTTAATCACAGCATGAAGTTCAATGCTCTATCAAAGAGATCACATCTCTCAAGCAAGGAGGGTCCTTAAGATCAGCACAAAGAGATGTCGTACTCAGACATGCTGTGCTCAACCCCAGCATTGAGAAAGGATTCTTGTGTGGGCAGGCGGGTTCAGGCTGCCCCTGTAATGGTGACTTACTGTCCCAGTGTTCATTTTGTACAACCAGGTGCCAGTCCAATGGGTGTAGCTAAAACCAGAGTGAAAACTTTGTAATTTGGGGTTTTTTTTTGTTTAAATGAACAATGTGAAATTGTATCCCTGGCATCCGTTTAGCCACAGTTCAGCTATTTGAGCTGTTACTCCATGACATTTCCTGCTACTTGTGTGCTTCCAGCCAAGCGGTACATTGAAACCGACCCAGCCAGCCGGGACAAGAGAACCCCGGTCACCGTGGTGAAGCAAGGGTTTGAGCCACCAACCTTCTCCGGCTGGTTCCTGGGCTGGGATGATGACTACTGGGCTGTGGATCCTCTCCAGAGAGCAATGGCAGACGTGGATGTCTAAAGTAACAGGTTTCTTTTTCTTAAATGGAGTAAGTTTGGTGCCTTCAAGAGCCCTGTCCTCCTGCAGGCTGCATGTGAACAGGAAATGCTGTTAATAGCTGATTAGCTGTGCAATAATTACCAGAACCAGTCATGACCAGTCACTGACCCTCCTCCTTGCTTTGATGATATTTAATACAATAAAGCTTGTGTGGAATATGTGAAGAATGGAAAGGGTGAGGTTTGTTACGGAGAAGAAAACATTAAACAGAACCTGTAGATCTTGCATTTGAACTTGTTTAAGCAAATACACCTTAGAGAAGTAAATGTTCTTTGTGCCATCTTTTGCACATGGACTCCTTACTAAATGGTCACAGATAGGATTTTGGGGATTGTTTTGCTTTACCCTCACCAGAATCATGAGCAGTTAACACTCTGAAAGAGCAGCATACCATTAACGTATCAAGAAGTCACTCATCAGTAAACAGCACAGGTTTTTATTCAGGATGGGAGCAAAAAGTGTGCTCCTGTTGTCAACAATTCACAGGGGTGGCCAGTGACAGCAGCACCAGCAGGAGTTACAGCATCACTGCCCTTCCCCAGGGATTAGCCTCCAGCTGCGCAGTTACCTGTTCCCCACTGCAAGCACGTGTGAGCCCGGTAACATTCATCATTACAGCTTTGTTAATTGTCTTTCTCCCCCCATCCCAGCAAGGAGTGGAGCTCAGCTTACGCTAACTGAAGCACTGACACACATGCAGACTGGTACAGTGTTTGTGTGGTGCAGAGAAAGGGAAAAACCTTTGCAGAACAGCAACAGCACCAAGTAGCTCCAGCCCGAGCAATTGCTTGGGCCCCTTTCCTAACAGTGACAAAGGCACAGCGTGTCAAGGCACAGGTAAACACACCTTAAATACCCGTAAATACAGAAGAGACTGCAGCAGAAAGGGGATAAAAAACCAAGTTAGGAACTCTGTGGTGACCAGTGTGAGAAGGGCACTAGTTATCACTGAGGTTGACTTTTTGTTTTCACTGTCACATCCCAGTAATCAAAGACCAGATGCCAAACTCAGTGATGGTGGCAGCCCAGAGCCCCCTCCTCCCTCTTGCAGCTCTAGTTCTTCTCATTTTAATCTGTAATTACATCTACTAACGAGGCACACAACATGAATACAGTTTAGCAGACTTACTGCTCAAGACTATGTGAACTGAAGATTACATGCTTTTGGCTTGAAGTACAAGCCCTTGGTGTTACAACGGATACTACAGGTCTGCTCAGAAGCAGCGTCAACAGGGAAATCACTAATTTGTTAGACAGATACATCAACAGTACAACATCTTTAGTTAAACATCACCACAGCCCACTAATCAGAGAGATCCCACCTCCTACAGAACTGAGGTTTCAGACCCAGGTACAAGCAGGAATCAGTACTTCGGCCTTTAAACAACATCTTTAAGACAGACCCAATGACTTTTCAGCGCAAATCAACATAGGCACATCACTGTAACAACAGAGCAGCCCTCAGGGACTGCAAGTATGTTGTATCCGTAACTACAGCATAGTTATTCCATTTCAGAGATGGAAAGTTCTCAGGAATGGGGAACTGTTTTAGAGAGCATGGGCCTGATTTTCAGAAGTACCCAGTACTTTCCTATACCAACTTTCATTACTTCTCCTGTGTTAAGAACCAATTCACACCACAGCAATCCAGTAACTTCCTGCATGCAGCTACACTCCAAGAGAAGTTAGGGCTGTTCCACTTCCCCTGCAGGGCTACAGACAAGTTCAGTTAAGAGGAATAGTCCTCTCTCTAGATGCTGGATTGTCACCACAAATGGATTCATATACTGTTTAGAAGTGGGAGGTTGCAGGTTAAGAGAGTATATGGATACCTGCTTATTTAAGATCACAATTTGCTTGTATTTGCTTTGAGACATTTTCAGCTAGTCTGAGTGTCCAGTCACAAACATTACATGTAAGTTTTATAACATACTTCATACAACAAAACAGGTTCCTCAGTAAATCCACTGTAACACCACCATAAGCTATGATACACATGGAATTCAGCACTGCAAACATTTGCTATAGCAAAAAGCCCACCCTACCTAGCGATTGGCACCTATGAGGCCCTGCAGCATGTTTATGGGCAATGGGAAGACGATGGTGGAGTTCTTTTCTGCAGCAATGGTGGTCAAGGTCTGCAAGTAACGAAGCTGAAGAGCAGCTGGGGACTCTGTGATAACCATGGACGCCTCTTTCAGGGCCCTGGAAGCATTCATTTCCCCCTCAGCTGCAATGACCTGGGGAAGCAAGATGAACCACAGTGAATTCCTCCTGGCACAGTAACAACCTGGAGATATGTAAGATGGCCAGCCTTATGTCATATTCCAAAGACACTGCTCATTGCTTGATCAAGTGACCTCTCCTTCCCATGTTCCTTCACTGGCTCTGCCTTTCTCCTGCTCAGACAGAAGCCATTCCTGCTTTGCTTTCAAGGCCATGGATTGTCTGTTTCCCCCATTCAGGATTGAGACACCAGATCACAAAAGCCAGCACCATATCTTGAAAATGCAATGGGTGTGTTTGTTCTATTTTCAAAAGCTTCTTTTGTGCTTCTTTCAGCACTGCCTCTCAAAAGCAGAAGGCTCCCCACATGTATCTCTAAGCTTTCATTTAAAGCTGTATTTTTTTGGTCTCTATAAGGGCTTGACAAGCAAATGTTGCCCATGTTTCTTACTGGGGAAATACCTTTTATTCCTCCTTTAATTTATGAGCTCATTAGGGACAACTTTGCGGTCAGGCATTTGCTGACAAGCCCTTCTGCACCAGGACAGTATCAATACTTCCTGAGTGTCTGTAAAGGAGGGCTGGATGCTGCTGTTTCAACAGAGAAGTTGTTGGTGAAGCAATTTAATGCACATCAGCACAGGAAAGTGCAGATTCCCCTCCAGAGTTCTGCTGCAAGGGCACAGTATTTTTTTAAACATCAGAATAAATAGTAATTAAAAAAATAATCACAAAGTAATTAAGCTTCAAAAGAATACATAGAAGTTAATACTTGGAGCACTAATGTAGGCTTAAAGAGCTTTTCTGAGGTGCACCACCAGCTTCACATTGAGTAATTGCCAACCCTGAAGCCTAATGAAATTCAGTTTAATATTTATTTCCCATGAAAATAAAATCCAGATTTTATAATTAGAACCTAAAAATACATTAAAGTTAATGAAACTCCTCATTAATGGCAGATATGGAAATCAGTCATCTATATGTACATAAAAAAATCATTCGTGCATGAGATGATGAACTTCGTAGGATCAGATGTGGTTTTCATGGCTTTAAATGAGCTTTAGGAAACCTCCCTTCGCTAAGCTTCAGTACTTAGAATGCAAGGATACAGGCAGCTCAACAGACCACTGGTACCTATCAAATACCTCCTTCCATCAGCTTGCTCTACAAACAAAGGTGGAGGGTTTGGACAACTAGGGAACGAGATGCCGTGACCAAACTGACCACTGGTCAGCTTCACGGTGACAAAACCACTACAGCCGTTTTATTTCTCATATGAAGTAGCAAACAGACAACAAAGGCCTGCCCTAAAATCAGGGCTACTCAGGAGGAAGCTGGAAGTAAATCTGCCTTCTAATTCACTGCAGGATCAGCTAATAACCTCCAAATTGTTCTGTCCGAGATTTGTTCTTTGAGTGTGGTAAAGAGCTGAGATTCTGTGGTTTTGAAGGACACTGCACCTGCACAAACCACAATGAAAGCCACACATAAATCCACAAATCCCTGCCCTGCGCTCCTGTTTGCTACAACACAGTCTGGCGGAGAATCTTCATCCTCTACATGCCCATGTTGAATTATTCATGGAGAAGGAAAAATAACGCAAATGCAGATGTTGATGTTTTTACCTTGGCTCTGGCCTCACGGGCAGCTTCAGCTTCTGCAGCCATTGCTCTCTGCAGCTGGATAGGTAATTTCACATCCTTGATCTCCACACGTTCCACCTTAATGCCCCAGTCATCTGTTGCCTCATCAAGTGTGGCCTGTATAAGGCAGGACAATGAAGCTAAGCACTGACCTGCCTGCAGACTGATGTCCAAAGAATGTCCAGTAAACCAAATTCATTAATTATCTTATGATTCTTGGACTTTATGGCCTTTAGTATAAATACAATGATTTGCTAATTATAAAAACATAACTGTTGTCAACTAACAAAAAAACCTCAAACCCAGAGCCTGATCAATTAAAGGAATTCTGCAGCACAATTCCCTTAATGGCAAAGCACTGACATAACGATCCTGGGAAGCCCTCCTCTCCCATGTCCTTCATTCCCACTGCTCCATTATTGCCTTAGTCACTCATTTTTATTAAAACACAATGCCATCCCAATAGCTCTCGACAGGGTTTTGCCTAAAACACCAAATCACAACGTGGCTTATCACTTGGCTGGCAAAATAAATCCTGCCCTGGAAGTTATCCATGGGACTGCTGCTTATGGCCCGCTTGTGGCTCACTTGGGCAGAGCTGCTCGTACCTGCATGCTGTGTGCGATCTCTTCACGATCAGAGAGAATCTGGGAGAGGTTTTTGGTCCCCAGAACATTCCTCAGAGTTGTCTGTGCTAAAAGACGTGTGGCTGAGTCAGCATTTGTGATGTTTGCCACGGCAAGGGTGGCATTCTGAACTCTGTAATAAACTACTCCATCCACGTTCACTGTCACAGAGTCCTTGGTCAAGATCTGAAAAGCATCGGGGAAAGCATAATTATTGATTAAGATAGGGTGAATTATTATGCTAATTACATACTTGTTTTACTTGACAGCTCCTACAAAACAGGGTTTGCCTGTCCCAGCAGCCTGGTGCATTTCAGCTGTAAGGGTGCCAGCCTGATGTCAACATCGCATTAGAAGTATCTGTTGTTATTTTGCAGTTCATTGTCCTTAGAGGTACTTCTGACTGAAATGCCACCTTGCTACTACATGAGTATGTGGTGATTTCTAGACAAGCTGCAGAGGAAATCATTTGTGAACACCTTCAGAGCTTGGCTCAAGTGATATACTGAATTTAATACTTGTATGTCAAGCAAAGGAGGTACTTGCAAAGATAAAGAGAGGTATTGTTGAAGGTTTAGAAGAGGACACACCAGAATGAAACATTAATTCTATTTTAAAGCTAAGTTAAAGAGACTGAAGTATGCCACATGACCATGAGAAGTGTCCTAATTCCATGTCAGACAATTACTATTATGTTATTTGACAAAAGAAAGACATGAGAGGTACTTAACCTTACCTGCTCAGTCCTTCCCCAAACTACCTATTTTAGGAGGCTCTTCATAACAGTCTAAGATAAAGAATAAGCAGCATGCACAGAAACCATGTTGTACAAATAAAAGTGTATTTCTGCTCTTACCTACGGAACACAGACAAACCTAAATCCATGGGCATGATTCAATCAAGTCAGAAGGTAAATGTCCAACTGCTGGCTTCACTAATGGCACATCAGCAGCTGCAGGATTAGGTTTCTACCAATTACCCTCTAGAGTGTACCCTGACAGATGCCATTTGTCTAAATCTACAACTAACAACGAGGAACAAACCGACTGGCAAATATGACAGGAAACAGATGCAGCAGACGGGCTGCGTCAGGCATCCGTGTCCTGCAAGACAGACCAGCTCCATGAGGGCTGCAGTTATAGTCATCAACACTCAGTTGTTCACTAACTGCTTTTAGAGGGCTAGCTGGGTTTTATTCTTTTGTTATCTATTGTGCTGGCATTGCTGAGTTCAGTTAAAGCTGTGGAGACACGCTGCTAGGAAATTAAGATGTCCAAGGAAAAGCAGTCCTGCACAGCAGGACACAGAAACAACATGTACACAAAACCCATGGAAGGGAGCAGACCATTACCCCGAGTTGCCATTAACAGCATTTGATGCATATAATAACTTCATCCCATTATTTTAGCTGGTTTATCCATCTAGACCAATTGGCACAGGAAAGATCAGTGCTGTGCCTGGAAATCTTCCAGATTTCCCAGAAACAATTACAGAATGGTGCAGGCAGTCTTTATTCCAACCCCCCCCGTTCTAGCTCTCAGACTCTCTAGCAGTTATCTTACTTGATCCTCAGAGGACAGCATAATTGGTTTTCTTTCAGCAGTCTTCTCTTACTGAATATTACTCAAGGATCTGTGCACTCTTCACAATGCACTGAACCTGCCCAAGAGTCTACATTAAAGCTACACACACCCTAATACCAAGAGGGGAAAAGCAAAACAAAGTGTAGACACTCTAGCAGGTACAAAGGCAAGTGCAGACTCACCTCTTGGGGAGGAATATCGAAAGAGATGGTCCTCATATCAACTTTGATGAAGCTGTCTGTGCAGGGCAGGACAAAAAACAAGCCTGTACAAAAACACCCAGTCAAGAGGTGAAAATGGGTTGTTAAACCAGGTGAAGTTTGCTACTGAAATAAGCTTCAACCCAACCATGGTAGCTGCACAGCCCTCACACACTGAGCTCGGCAGCATCTTGGTTTGTGGCTTTCAAACCAGGATGCTTTTTGATAAAGTATGCTGAGAAACTTCAGTTTATTCAGGTCTTAGAGACCTTTAACATTTGGAGAAGCCCCAGAACTGTTCACAGCCACTTTTGAAGATCTGTCCTATGTAGTTATTTGCAGGGTCCAATTCCGGCAAGGAGAAGCTATCGAACCATCAATCTCCTTTTGTTCTGGGGCATCACTGTCACTCTTCAGCTTTACATCAGAATTTCTCACACGCACAGGAAACATTTCAAAAGTAGCATGTAACTGTATTGTTTCTATTTCTTTTGAAGAATGTGGAGGCTTTCAGACCATTTGGGTTTAACTGACACACTGAACTTCTCATTTAAATTGACACATTTGATGCTGTTATCCCTCCTTTTACATTCTGCGCTTTGACTCTACCTGAAGATGATGGATTAACTGCAGAGAGCTGGCTAAGGCTCATGTTTACCATCTTCTCCTTATAAAGCAACACATCCTCTCCCTGGAAGTTACAAAACCCTGAAGAAACCCATTGGCCGGTCCAATGCAATGCCTCCCCACAGCTACAGCTGGTGACTTAATGAGAACAGAGACTAAGAATGCTCCCAGGACATACCTGGTCCCTTTGCTCCCCCTTTAAGGATGCGTCCAAGTCTGAATATGATGGCTCGCTCGTACTCCTTTATAATCTGTAATGAACAGTGGGATGTCATGCAAGGGTTTCCAGAAGCCATATGATGGATTCCAAACTCTGCATACACTAGTTTCAGACGGCCGTGAGTTTCAGTGTAACAGACATTTCTATACCAGCTGCTTTTGACAATTTTAGCCTGAACTTTATTGTCAAAAAGCAAAGAGCAATAGGAGCAATCAGGACAATGTTTTAAGAGAAATATCAGTCCTTCAAGAGTAATTCTGTGTCTGTTTGAAGATTAATGCACTGAAACGTTGGGGTCTGTCATAGGCTGTCTGCTGTAATAGATTAATTTGTGTTTAAAACAAGTAAACAAAATTGAGACCAATGATAACCACTAGGAAGCATCTGCACTGCTAGAGTTTTAACCCAGCACAGAAGTGAACAATTTTACCTTTATGCACATCCAGATGGATATAGGAAATGTGATAACAGTGAAGAAGAGGGAAGTGATCACCAGGATCCATCCACACAGGCCAAGGCCACTATCAGAGTCATCTGCAAGAGAACAGCAGCAATCTTCAGACTTAAACCCAAGACTGCCTGTTAAGGAAAGTGCCTGTAATTGGGTATTTATTTGGACTAAGGCACTGTTGTAGCACTGCTGCTTTGGCCAAACACATCAGGTTTAGCTCAGAAGCCAAATTAAAACCCAAATTCTTTGACTTTCACTGGTCTCTGTCAGTTGTGTGAGAGAGCTGAGGGCAGAGTGTGGTCCATGTAACATTTACACATAATTCCGTACACTAACATTTAAGTAGAGACTCCCACATGCTTCCCTTTTCCCCAGTTCTCTCTAGCAGAATGCCCAAGGGCAGCAGTAGAAACCCTGATCTTTTATTGCCTAAGGAAGTCAGAGCAACACCTGTGTAATGACACACAAACACCCCAGAGCCCATCAGCCCCAGGGACAGGACATTCAGTGTTCGGTTTGTGTTCCAGCTGTCACGGGCACAGATCTCAGTAAACCACAGTTCTCAGCACTGCTGTGTCTAGGAAGTAGGATAAGAGGTGGTGCAAGATTACTTGGACATGAAGTAAGGTCTCTGTAAAGCATTTCTTGGCCAAAGACTCCTTATGCTTGGGAGACCCCACAGTTCCCTGCCATGCAGAGGCACCAAGTGGAAGTATGTCCAGAGCCAGCACACAAGAGCCAGTGGTTTCAAATACTACACAGCTAAAAAAAGCAACGCAGCGTGACAAGGTGCAGACTTGCTGGGAAGGAAGCGCTCCTGAAGCCATCGGAAGTTCCATGTCCTGCCAGCTAAGCCTCTCCCAGGCTGCCAGGAGCCCACTGCCAAGTGGGGATATCCCAGAGTGGCACCGAGCAACCATCCTACCACGGAGATACTGAAATTCACCTCTCCGCTCCAGCCTTTGAGAAGCCAAAAGCAGGAAGGGCCAAGAAGCAGCTTCAAGGCTCAGAAGAGCACAGCTCTCACATTTAGATGACAGAATGTGGCTTCAAGTCCACACTCCCTGACTTTGCTGAACCCTTACAGTGCTGCAAACATGCAGACCTTATCCTGGCTTGATCAGTGCTCACAGGGACTTAAGGGACCGGAGTCCTGTGATCTGAAGGACTGCATTCAGCTGGTTGCTGGGTAAAAACTGCATTAAAGAATCCAGAAGCTTTAGTTTAGTTCTACCTGGAATTATCTAATGAATCGTTTTCTGTACTCACCAACACACCTACTGTTCAGTTTGTACAACAAAACTGGCCAGTTACAAGAAACAAGTCCCGGAGTCTCCTTTCCAACCTGTTATTTTAAATAGAACCCATTTTATTGTAAAGCAAAATGTTGATTTTTAAAAATATCCATTGATTTTAACACCCAGGTACATGTGTAAGCATTTTATTGTACCTGAACTAAACTCGGCGTTAGTGGCATACACCCCGGATAAAGAGAAGTGAGACAGGTCAGGCATTAGATACCACTAATCTTGAAAGTGAGTAAGAGCAAATAATAGCAGATACTTTGCAAATTTAGATCCACAATATTTGACTAAAGTCACAGAAACCAGCAAAGTAACTGGGGACCAATAGTGAACTTGCCCTCCAGCCCTCCTTTACACTGATTGTGGGCCTTAGAGCCACTATTCCAGGACTTTAAGTATGGTGGAATATGGAGGTAGTGAAGAATGACGAGGTTTTGTTGTACACAGTATCTTGAATGCTAGGAAGCCATCTGGCTGTCTTATCTATAATGTGTATTCCTGTCACATGCCACGATAATAACCCTCAAGGACGTGTCATATCAGCTGTCATTTTACAGTTCCTCTGTGGAAAGTTACCTAAAGTTATTGCCCCAGGGTTTATTATTGCGTAGTGGAAATAGAGATGAGAGCAGTAATTTCCAGGCCTTCTGCAAAAGTAAAGGAAATGCACTGCCTACATAGATCAGTATTAAGCAACTGCAGGCATTAAGCAACATCTGTAAACTCATTAGTGAAGGGAACATTACCTTTCATTTAGCAACAAGGTATTAGTCAGCCTAAAGCCATAAGCAGCATTCACAACCTACACTGAGAAGGAGGAAGGGTCTCCTCTCTTCTACCCTCACAAACCTAAAGGAGCTGAGGATCCTGCTTCAGTTCCACTCTACAGCTTAACACCAAGCCCTCACCAGCAACCATCTGGTCTCCAGAACAGGAAAAGAAATACCCATTTGCTTCCCTGTTGAACAGGAAAGTAGAGGTCACAACTGAGTGTAAAATTCCCAGATTGAGTAAGTGCACACTTCATTTAGCAACGACTTTCCCAGCACATGGTGCATTTCACAACATCAAAAGCAAGAGATGCTGCCTTGTGAAAAAAATGATGAAATGCCAGAAACACACTTGGGCATCTGTGGAATGAGCTTCCTGGTTGCAATTTTTGACCATCTCATTCATGGGACTTGGAATAACTCCATCAATGGCCCATTCTGGCCTGAATTCTCAGCCAGGCTCCTTGATACTGGCTCCTAAAGAGCAGCCGGTAACAGCACCCAGCTGAGACTGACAGGAATGGCAGAATTACATGAGGATTAAGAAATAAACCACAAGGAGAAAGACTATGAAAACAAACGTTTAATTGAATCCTCTTCACCCCCTTTCAGGCTGCCTGGAACAGTTACCGTTACTTGAGCAAGAAATTACCACTTGGATCACCAAACAGTATTAACAATTTACAATAAACACTTAGTGCTGGAGGCTGAGATGGAACAGGGAGCTCTCATCACCACCAGAGGAGTGGCACATAAACTTCACCAGCCATTTATTTCCTCCTGCAAAGCCTGTCTGATCCAGCACATCACTGTTACAAAGCAGGAATGTTGTAAATGGAACCTCCTGGGTACCACGGGAGGAAGGGACCTTCCCCCAGCCATGCACACACCAGATTTAGAGCAAATGCATGTGGGAGATCAGCCGGACTGAGGGGAAGGCAACACCAGGCACAGATCTCCACTTCCACACTGCTCAAACACAGGATTGTCTGCGAATGACTGAAGGATGTTATTCAGTGTTTGTTAATCAGCAATCAGGAATAATAAGGAATACTGCTCTCGGTGAGAGCCACGTCTTTTCGGATGCTTCTCAAACAATTTCACATGGGAAATGGCATTAACGCATAATCTGGGTTATGAGATGTAATGATTTAGGCAATTCACTCCATAGATACTTTATTATGACAAAAAAGCCCCTGGCAGGCAGCTTTAGCATCCAACCCAACCCAACACACAGCAGCTACAGGAGAAACCCCCTCAGCAGCACATCAAGTGAGGATACAAGAGCTGCCATGCACCACAAGGCAGGGGGCCCAAACACATCCACAGTTATTTATACACCTCGCATTACCCAGCCTTTGTGCACATTAAGCAATCTCATGAATGTATTGCCGTCTCCAGTTGCAACTGACAAAAACGGACATGGAATCAAAGCTTTCCTGGGCCCTGGCTCCGAACACAACCGGAAAACGCTCCAGTGACACGGACTGGTGGCTGGGTTATTTCAGTGCATCATCTCCAAAGCCTCCCGACCCAGGTTACGCTCACATCTATGGACTTGAAAGCCAAAACCCAGTCGAATAGCGATCGAAATAAAGAAGAACTGACAGCAGCTTCACTCCCCACTTGGGAAAACGCTGTTGACTTCTCGCCTCCTGCTGTCACACCTTCCGAACATCCTGCTCCGGGGCAGGGCACCGGTGGTGGAAACACCCAGTCCCCAAATCCTCTTTGTCCTCATTTACCACCTTCTGTTCACTCTGCTCCTAACCACTCGCTCCGCTTGCCCCTCAGTTACCGCACAGCAAAACCAAGCAGCGCACCCCGAGTGCCGCAACTGGGGCCAGCTCCGCGATGCTCTTCCTGCCCCCCCCCCCTCCGTGCGCTGCAGAGGCCCACAGCGACGGCCCGGGGCGAACCGCGGCCGTGCTCCGCGGGACTCCCCGCACCCCAACAACCGCGGGGGGCTGAGGGAGCCGAGCGGGGCCGAGCCGCTCCTGCCGCGGGACGAACTTTGGCCACGGATCCGCGAACTTTCCTCAGCGGCTGATGACGGAAACCGAAACAGAAACCCGGGAGCGGATGGAAAGCGCATGGCCGCGGCCCCGCTCCCGTTACCCCCCCCTTATCGCGGTTACCTTGCACCCGCCGGGGCTTGGGCGCGACCCCCGCCTCATGGTCCGCCATGGTCACCGTCACCTCAGCGCTGCCGCCCACAGCCCCGCTCCTAGAGACCCGCCTTGGCCCCGCCCCGCCTCGGCCCCGCCCCGCCTCGGCTCCGCCCCTCGGCGGCAGCGCTCAGCACGAGCCGCCTGCCGCGCCCTTCGCGCCTTTTTTCGACGGTCTCGCGCTGCCCCCTCAGGTGCTGAGGTGATGGCGGCGGCTCCCGCGCCCCTCAGCGGCAGGGGACGGGCGGCGGGAAGGGGAATGCCGCTGGCGAGGGCAGAAATGCCGGTCCCGCGGTGCTGTGCCTGGAGCCCGGCGGGAGGATGGAGCGGAAGGCGTGCAGCGGGACGCCTGAGGTGAGCAGGCCGCCGGACAGCCGCTGTGTGAGGGAAGCCCTGCCCCGGGTGTGGTTTAACGTGCACATGGGGCTGATGGTTTGTAATGGGCAAGCTGGGAAAGAATGAAGAAGGGTCGGCATTCAAACTGGTAAAATTGACTTTTTAACCACAAGCCAACACATGCCATATTTCTTCCTGTGGCCGTGCTGAACTATGTGTCCGCATTGGGAAGGGAATTAATCCTGAAGAAAACCCGCTCCTCTTCAAGCGTTCACCTCCAGTGCCAGGTGTTCCTGCTGCTCTTCCTGACCTACTGGAGGACACCGAAGGGGAGTTTGAGTGAGGACAGCCGCTGTGTGAGGGAAGCCCTGCCCCGGGTGTGGTTTAACATGCACATGGGCGCTGATGATTTGTAATGGGCAAGCTGGGAAAGAATGAAGAAGGGTCGGCATTCAAACTGGTAAGATTGACTTTTTAACCACTCTGTTTGAGGAGGAACAAGCCAACGCACGCCATAGTTCTTCCTGTGGCTGTGCTGAAGTATGTGTCCCCATTGGGAAGGGAATTAAAACAATCCTGAAGGAAACCCGCTCCTCTTCATGCGTTCACCTCCAGTGTCAGGTGTTCCTGCTGTTCTTCCTGACCTACTAGAGGACACCGATGGGGAGTCTGGTGCTTTCACCCCTTTCCAAGATGCCAAAGCTGGGATCTCTGCTGCTCTTCTACCGGGCTCATCCCACAGAAACCAGGTGTGTGTGTAGTAAAACATCGTTACGCATAGAGCTGTTACATACCAAGTGTCATAAAGGTGGTCCCGTTTGAAGAACTCTCCCATTCCAGGGGTGAGGTCTATGTTATGCTGAATTAGGAGGGCTGCAGGTGATTCATGGCAATTCTTTAACTGTTATTTGTGATTAATGGACAGGAAAGGGATGTGCAAACTGCTGTTTATCCTGTTGTTGCACTGATGGCGTGAAATGGCTTCTCGGTGAAACACCTTGCAACTTAGGAAGGAGACGTGGTCTTACACATACAGGACTATGCAGAGATTTATCTGCAGTGTTGGTGTTATTGTGTGGCTAGACTCTTCCTTGGAGGTAGCCTCAATTTTCTGTTCCATTCTGTACCAGAGGAGGAAAGCTTTTGGTTAACAGGTCAGGTTGATTGAGGAGGATGTGCATGAGTGGAGTGCTGCATTCTGAAATACGGTTCTGTTTCCTGGAGTTTCCAGGTTGATACAAACAGCATCAGTGAATGACAATCCTCGTGCGAGTAATATACCAAATGAATAGTCTTTCTGTCGCTGTCATGGACCCTTTTTACCACATTTCTGCCAATTGATTTCAGACCTGTCTGGATTAGCAGTATAGGAGACTAAAGACTAAATTTGTCTCGAGGTCCCTGAGGGTTTATGATACATTTGTCTTTATTATGTTCTCATGGACAGTTGCTATTAATGCATTCATGAGTGCTGGCACCTTCTGTTCTGGTATTAATAATTCCTCAACATTTTGGTTTGGATTTATTATCTACAATTTTATGTGAGTTTACTGGTACTTTTACAACATTAATCTAAGCAACTTTGTAGGCTGCGTCTTCATCCATTGAGTAGGTACAGTGGATAAACCTGAGGTGTTTCTCTGAAGCTGACTGTGTCTTTCCATTTCCTCACCATACAAACCACCCATAAGAAAGGTGAAAGAAAATGCTGAGCTGTTCCAAACTGCTGTGTATATTTCACAGGTAGGGCTGTTCTTTGAAGTGTGTAAAAGGAAGAGAGAACCTTTGAGCCGTCTGAAAGAGAACTGGTAAAGGGTCATTCTTATGTAGGCTCAAGTTGTCATCTCCATACAGCTCTCAAATACTATGAGGCAGCTTGCAATGTGATAGGATAATTGCCCATGAATAATAATTATCATGATATTATAATTAAATGAGAATTAATGGAGTTCATTGAGCTGGTGTCTCATTGTGTGAAAACAGTTCAGGCCTCATCCAGAGAGACCTTATCCAAGGAAAACAATATCACCCAGTTCTTTGCCTTCTTACTTAGAAAATGAATTATGTGCCTCATGGGACATGGTCTTTTCATTGTTAGTATCTAAGGAAACATGCACATTATTTCTTCAATGCAAACCATTGAAAAGTCATCAGCTCAAGAATTGTGATGACTCTCAATCTGGACTTGTTGGATCCCTTTCCTCAGATTGTGGAGGTCCTTCTGCCATGTAAGAATGTGGTTAAAATTTGTCATTGCAAAACATCCCCTAGCATGTAAGATGGCATGTACATTACCAGCAGAGCTGAGCCCCGCTTCCTTGTCTTCCTTTTTAAAGCAAAAGCAGTACATTTAGAATAAGCATCCAAGAAGTAGAAGAAAAAGAGTTTACCCGTTACCATAAATATAATGAAGATGTTTATGTATTCCCATCCTATAATGGAAGAGGTCAAAGGATGGAGAAGATTATGTGTGAAAGCAGCATCACATTTATCCATTCATGAGAGCACCCTACAGGGACAGGAACAGGTGAAGTAATGGGATACCTAATCATGTTCAAGTGGGGAGTGCCATGATGCTGGTCAGAGCACACACTGCTCAATTTTGATCAGAAATGGAATGTAACATAGTGGAATACGTGGTATTGAAACTCATAATATTATAAGGAAGTTGAGAGTGCAGCTTTATCTTTATTCTTTTTTTGCTGGCAAATAGACTAGTTATTGTGTCTTCATGTTGGGAAGGAAGGAAGGATGTGCCTGAAATGGGGGACTATGTTCTGTGGAAACAGGGTAGATAAGCTATGGTGAACCCTTGTAACCCATAGCAAATTTGGCACTAGAAAAACCTAAGCCGGTGCAAATAATAAGTGGTTTTAAAATTACTATGAACTGAGCATTAGAAAATGTTCCACACTGGTTTACCTTAGTTCAGCTGCCATTAAGGTAAAATGTTCAATTAAGGCCTTAAGCCAGAAACCTTACTTCATCTAAAGCTGCAGTATCTCAGCAACATCTTGTGTACTTGTATACAAGTTTATGTTGGCATTTTGCTCAAAGAAGAGAAGGCTTTCTGTCTGATTTTAGATGGGGCCCTCATTCCATTTATTTTGCTGTCTTTGGGTGCTTGCCAGCCAGGTTGGAAGAGCCCCAGGGCAGTGGTGGGCAGCAGTGCTGCTCTTCTGTGGGTTATTGCTGCCATCTACTGTGTTCTACCCTGTGTTTGAACGGGCCATTTCTGGGAAGATAACCAGAGTAGTGAAGTCCCCTCTCCTTTCCTTTCAGCTTTGCTGAGGGATCTTACGTTGTTTAATACAATTTCAGTTTTTCCTTAAATATTGAAGAAAAGCACCAGGTTTACTAACAAGGAGCTGTAGTAACTGAGGAGTTCTTTCCCATGTACCATTGAGATGCCTCAAGGGATCTGAGTTAAAGAGTTAAACCCAATGCTCTCTGCAGACTGAAGACTTGTGAAGTACTAGAAGGCTAAGTGTGAACAAAGAAAAATGAAAAACGTAACCTTTACTAATAGTATCTGAATGACTTCTCAATCTGATTTTTGGTTCAGTAAGTAAAGGATTTAAAGAATTATTTTTTTTCTGGCTAAAAGACAACACTGGTTTTGAAAATTGATTTATTAATTTCTAAGCCTTATGAACAGAAACATTTCATTGCCTTTATCACTTATGTTGGTTTGCTTTAAAATATGGAAGTTCCTCTCAGGAGTAACTCCTTAGTATTACTCTGTCGTAAAGCCTGTGTTTGTTTAATCTTTCCTTGAATTCTCATGTGCTTGGTAGGCAGCTAATCAGAGCATTTGTGAGGGGATCAGCCTTGGAAATGCCGGTTCAGTTCCTTCTGCGGGCAGTAGCTGCAGCTTTCTGCATCTCTCAAAAGGGAAGTCTACTCTCAGTGTATTTATTTGCTATATGTTGCTTATCAATATGTGGTTTGCTTAAGTGGAAAAAGCTGGGAGCAGTGCACAGAGCCACCATGAGATGTCAGTGTGATACTGGCCACAACTGATACCAATGACAGTCTTGTTTGAAGTGCGTATTAAGTATGTTGGGTTTTGATACCTTAGTCTTTGTTTTAAAACACTTTCTGAGAGTAAAGGAAGTTGTAGTCCATAATAATTTTGAAATAGTATCAAAGACTATTCCTGAAACTCTTTGACTGTTACCGTAAAAAGTTGCTGGATGTGGAATGTTGAGCTTCTGAATCCTGTTTAGAGCTGCTCATACTCTACTAATGTGAAACTTGAGTTACACACGTGCTCTGCTGAGACCGTGAAGTGTCCCATGCTGTCAGCTTCCCACAGGGATTATATGTGACAATTTGGTAACACGGTGTTCTACTGTGCTTTATTTTATTGTGCTTTTCCCAGTTTACAATATGTTTTAAGGGACTCCTACATTTTTTTTTTTCCATTGCTGTTTATCATCCAGAGATTTTAAGAGTGAACGTAACTTGAAGTATGATAGGACATCTACTACCACCTACTACTACATTCTTGCCATACATGTGTTAGTCTCTGGAGAAGTGTTTTACTTCACATTGTACATTTGCAGTAGCTCTGTCTACATATATTTTAGTTTTATTCTGAAGAACACTGCTTTGAATCAGCCTAAACATAATCAAAACCAGTTCAACAAACATTTCCCACGTTATGAAAGTCTGCATTTCATTTAGTTGCCTATTTTTATATCATGGGATTATTTGTTTTCAGTGGAAATAAAATACATATATGTTGGAATCAATAATCCCAAAATAGGAAGGTTTTAAAATCCTGTTTCTTTAAACAGAATCACTTCTCCCACATTAAAAGACACGTTGTTTAAAACATCTTTGGGTTGGGGAGCTTCGTTGTATTTATGTTGTTTACACTTACAAAGTACATACAAAAGACTGTTGAGACCAAGCTTGTCCTGAGGGAGGCCTGAGTCCTTGTGGCTGGTGGACGTGGATTGCAAGAGGAAAGCACAGGGCTCCCCAGGAGTCTTTCTCTCTCCAATCTTCTGCTGCTGCTGCTGTGGACATTTGAGCTTTGAATCAAATTAATATGTAGGATAACATGCATAATATATTTTTTCTGACCTAGCATGCTTTAATTATTAAAAATATAACGGAACTCTGGTCAAATTTACAGCAAATTATTTTACTGCCAGACTGCGAAACTGTTTTACTGCCAGTCTATGAGCACTACATTTATTTTGGGAATCTAGAAAATTCTACAAAACTAGCTCAGTGAAATTCTCCATACATCCTGGTAAGGGGTATGTGTGTCCACAAACACAAATCAAAGTCAAATTAAAAGCTGTCTTTGCAGATGATACTTGTGTACAGGGAATATATTGGAAATAATTCTTTCTTCTGAAGCATTTCTTCTGGTTCAGAGGGGCAGAGGACTGACTTTTCATGATTTGTTAGTGGTCTAAGATCTCCTGGCATGGCCCTGGAGCCACGCTAGGGTATCTCTGCTCCTCACACCATTCTTCTCTCGTTGTTTGGCTGGATGCTGTGGGCAGGGGGATGTAGGAGCCAGCTTTGTTGGCATTGTGTTGAACATCCCTTCAGAAGGAACTGTCAGGGAAGGAAAAGAAAGAAAAGGGTTGTAGGAGTTGCAGGTTTCCCAATGCTCTCAGATAAGCTTCTTGTGAAACCATTCTCCTATTCCCTCTGCCATTCTGCATGCCAGTCATGTGCACAAAGGTTTTACTTGTCATTTCTACTCTTGCCCAGAATTCATCTGGCCAAGCCAGTGCTCTTTTGGATCTTTCAGTATAATGATTTATTTGCTTCTGTAGGTTTGGCAAAAGAGAAGAATTGTGTTTAACAAAACAGAAAAAGCCTTGGGTAATAAAAGAAAAAGGTAGACCTACTAGAACAAGTCAAAGTCATGACAGTGCCTTAAAGCAGCAATGAAATGTCACTTCACTATTTGAGAAACCAAGTCTCAGAAGAAATTCTCCTGTAGTAGTCACTGAAATTACAAGTTTGTCTCACACTTAAATGGCCTGGAGGTTTTAGCACTTGTACCTACCACAGCCCTAGAATTTAGGAGCTGCATTTCTGGACACTGACATGCTTGAAAGAGTTAGTTGTAGGCTAAGAGATTATATTAATGGGAAGAAAAAAAGATATTAAAGTGCTGCATGTTTCACTCTATGTATAATAGTTCTGTATTTTAAAATAGAACAACTGTGTGAGACACTGAAAGCATTTCAGGACAAACAGTATAATCTAAATCTGATGCCGGAAGTAACCAAAGCCTCTGAGGACGTGTCCTATTACAAACACATTTCTGGCAGCAGTGATTCAACTATATGGGATTCATAAAGGAACTAAAGGACACTGTGAGAAAATCAAGACAAACATTTGTGTTACTTCATTCGTTATTCACAACCAAATCAACTCTTTCTGGGGGTGGGTGGCAGCAGACTTTGGTGAGTGGTATTAGTCACATTAATAGACTGCATAAGAGCACACTGAGTGATGTTTATTCTCCATAGCTGATGAAGCCTCAGCACTTCCACAGAGGGAAGGTGCTGGGTCAACTGCAGAGAACGTAGACATTGTCATGGACGCCGCTGTTGCTAAGCTTGTCACCTGTTGAAAGGGGGTCTGTGAAATGATTGCAGATCACCCACATACCTATGGATATGAAACATGGGAGAGAGGTTATGAGCCAGAGCAAGGGTTCTGTGGTATTTGTGTGCTTTTGTAGAAGGAAGTGTGTGGCAGCAGCATGCAAAAAGGAGTTTTGGAAAGGTTCAGTCATCCTTGGATTTAAAGTACAGATTGGTTTGATACCTTTGTAAACACAGCATCATACTTTGCTCACCAGTATTATATTTTTATACAGAATATGCTTGTCTCAGAATGTTCTTGAAATGTCCCAGACCTGTGTACAGTATTTGCACGGCATTGTTTTTTCCATAGTCAGTGTTTGTATGAGGCTCAAATATCTGTAACAACCTTTGACGGAAGATTTTAAGTGGACTTGGCTGACAGTCAGAGATTTTACTGTATTATCAAAAATTACTGTTTTCCATGTTGTGACCCTGTCCTTGGCAGCTCTTGTTCTTCTCTTGCCTTTTTCCTTTCTTTTCTCAGTCTGCTTCATTCAGAGAGGCTGATCTGTGCCTTAGAGTCATACTGCAATGAGAAATAGTCACACAAATAAAAGCTTGTATCTCACTGGCATAGTGATAACATAGCTCAGATACTGTCTGGAGATCCTTTGGGGAGCCTTAATTCAGGTGTGCCAAGCTGTGTGTAGGTGACTGAAGTCAAGGCCCCTTATTCCCTTTTGTTACTACTTTCCACCTCAGGTATGTGCTGTAATGATGAAGTTGAAGGCGAGATGCTCCGTGTAACAGTGGCATGGTTCAACCAAGCCTCACCATGCTTCCTTTATTTAGCACAAAACACTGGAAGAGCACTAAATAATGAAAGAGCTGATGGCATTTTTGAAAACAGAGCGTTAAGTAAAGCTGGAAGTTTATAAACAGGTTTGGAAATGAAACTGAGAGCCCCATGATGTGTTTCTATGGAAACTACAGTTTAAGGTTTTATCTGATGAGATTCTAAAAAGAGTACAGTCTGTCTCTTTCCTGATTTGGACAGAGAGAGGATAAATACAGCAAAAGCAGTATTGCAAAGTGATCTTTGGAAAGATAGTTAATGAAGTGCTTCAGAATGAAAACTGCTGTGTAAATGTAAGGTGACATTTCTGTCTTAATCATTGCTTTAATGGTGAGATTTTTAGGACAGATTGCTGGTAAGAAGCTGCAGCTCAGCACTCGGTGTGTTGGTGTATGTTTCCATTCAGCTGCTGTTATCATTAATATATGTAATTATTTGTACTTGGTCTCAAAATCAGAGCATTAACATCTTGCTTAGAGTTGGTTGTAGATTGTGGAATTTTCCTGTACCAATCTCTGGTGATTTCCACACTCGCCCATTTCTGTTTTCCTCATTCTGCCTGGTCACATCTCCTGGTGAATGCCTACTCTGACCTCCTGAGCTGCCTTACTCCTGTCCCACATTCCTGTGGCTCTATCTGTAGCCTAATGGTGGTCTGCAGAGCTGGGCTCTGTTTGTCCTGTGCTGAACCATCCTTTGCACAAGTGCTGCGATATGGGCTGTAGTCCAGTGATGAATGCACCATTTACTCATTGTATCACTAAGTGAAGCATGCTGGCCAGAGATGAAAGCCAGGATTTACCAAGCCATTCTGCTATTTCTGTCCTTGCATTATTCACTTGATTTCACTTTCCTAATCAACACAGATCAGTTCACAGCCTTAGAATTCATTATGTACAATCTGTTCATCCTCACTTTATACCTGATCTTTCAGTAGTTCATGACAGAGACTGATCCTCACTTAATGAGGTTTTTCTTAAGAAGTCAGTGGCACCTTGTGGTACCTGTGATTAATTCCTTCCCAGTTCCATGGGCCATGCAAATAGCTTTGTTATGAAAATAGCATATAGTCATGTTTAGAATTGGTTGAGGCTGATTCATTTTTATCTTTGACTGTCTTCTAATATTGGCTGTCAGAGCAAATGAAATAACGTATGTATTTTTACTTTCAATCTAATGAGGAAAAATCCTGAATTAATGCTATCTGAATAGTCATAAATGCTGTGTCCCTTCTCTTGCACAAAAGGAATCACACCCTTCTGCAACAGATGGCAGCTGAGAACAAAAGCTCTGGGACTTGACTCTCGTCTTTTATATATGTTGCACCTTCTGTATTGTAAAATCTCAGTATAGCTGAGGAGGTGTTTGTAGAGTTTATAGTAGTGGAATAGATACTTTTGGAATAGGCATGCAGGAAATACCCTGGTTTACTGTATCTCTCGCACAGATGTGAATAAATTGTTAAACAAACTGACCCAAAATGTAAGAGAAACCCTTTCTAAAAAAGCATAAATTAACTTTTTCTTTTTTCCCCAGTCTGAAAAGAAGAAATAGCATATGACTGCAAAATTCTATTTGTCTATAAGCAAGTGGAATACTTGGAATCTTAGAAGAATTCATCTTGAAGTTTAAAGACCATTGTTACATATATAGAAGGATGTGGCCACTTTTGGAAGGCACTTTGAAAGCTCATGTGCCTGTGATTTATCATTTGTTTTTTTACTGAAATAATTAAAGCCACTGTTGCACCCACACTCCAGTTCAGGAATTACTTAGACTGTTTTATGCTAAGTATAGATTCTCTTCTGAATTGATGCTTTAAATCCAAGAGTAATATAGGAAACAAATTTGTTTCCAGTTTAAGGAATTTTCTTTTTTCCCCGCCTCCTCAGAACACTCAAAATCTTTCCTCTTGCTTTGGCTCTTCATCTTTTATTGAACAATTTCATATGTTTGCTGCTACTTTCCTTTGGGGAATGCATGAAATACTGTTTCACAGGTATATTGGAAATGAAACATTTTTGCTTTAACTAATGTGATTTGTGAAAAGGATTAATTATTACTGTGCCAAGTTAGATTTCTTCCTTTTTCTTTTCCTTCCCTGATGTATAATCTGATTGCAGAGACAGAGCTTAGTCAGTTCAGAATCTATACATCTGTGAAGGTACTGAGGACCTCGAGTAACTCTTGGGCGAGAAGAAAGCAAAGAGCTAAACTAGAAAGTATACATGTGCCCTGAGAGCTGAGCTGGTTAGACCACGGAGAGTCCCAAAGATTTTCTTCCCCCACAGTCCTTTCCTGTGTCCTGTCTCTTACAAGAGGCTGTAAAGCTCATAAACATTAATCTTTCCAGAGTTTATCTGCTAAATCTTTCTCTGCAATTTGTGTCCTTGACATGTTCAAACAGAGGGGGAAATGTCTCGTGAGGCAGTTGCTTTTCAAAAGTAATTTGCTCAAGTACTTCTGCCAAATCAGTTAAAAACTTCAATAGACCAGGAGTGGAGCCCGTGAGTTATTCCATGGGAACTGGAGGAAGAATGAAGGGAAATGGAAAGGAGCAAATGGTAGAGTGGTTGGCTGAGGTGTACTGAGATGTTTCATTATGTGCAAAGAGAAACAAACCTCCTTAATCCTGCTTTATCTACACTACATGAGGATACATCCTATACCATAGGATGCATATCTGAGCAGGATGCCTTACATTTGTAGGGAATATGCCCCTTTTTTAATGAGAACGCTACTGCACAGTTGTGACTTTTTTGCAAGTACTGAATTAAGGCCAGACTTACCTGAAACCACTGTTCAATCACTGCTGGTGAGGTTATCCACTTACTTAGGCAGTGGAGGGGGAAACAGTCCAAAGGTGCCTGAATATACCACCTGTTTTATGTATACCTGTTCATTTTACAGCTTACTCTAAAACCGGGAAAGGAGGTGAATGTGCTTGTCACAGTGGCAGAAATTTTCTCCCACCCAGGCTTAGCCAGCAAGGCATGAACAGTGCTTTGTTCATTATCCAACCTGTTCTGGGATTTCTGCTGCTGAGTGAAATCTCCTGCATCCCAAGAGAGGTCAGCTTTATTATGCCCATTTTACAGGTTGTTAAAGAAGGACTCTGCATTGATTTCAGACACATACTACAAATTACTAACGAGACTGTACTAAGTGTAGGGTCACTGATTTTAACGATCGTGATTTACACCCAGCAGCTCAGACTCTGCCATGTGATGGAGGGTATAGTTTCTTAGCACCTAAATCTTCTGTGTTTGCCTCCATTTATTTTAGGAATTGTGTCCAAACTATCAATATGGTTAACTACAAGTCCTGACTGAGCTGAAATTGTGACAGTAATTCCAAATACATTATGTGCAGTATTATATAGTAGAACAAGAGAATTACAACAACATGTTTACCCCCTAGGGCCAGCAGTAACGTTATTTAGAAAGAAAACAGAAATGATTAAATCATTATGGCATCTGGCTATCCAACTTGCTTGGCAAGGCCTAGTTGGTTAGTAGGTTAGATAAATTTGATGACTATGTTTAAATTCCTAGATATGATGGGACATTTTTAAGATGATATTGATATATTTAATGAATCTCTTTAATAAAGAGCTGGTTCTAGAGGCTTTTTCTCAAGCTTGCTTTAAAGCTGATAAGATGGTTCTGTAGTCAATGCCTTTTATTGCTTGCCTCTCTGCAATGTTTGTTGAACAGCTGATTAGCTGATAATAGAACAGCTTATGCTATGTGAAAGAAATATTTTACTTTTATTTCTACTGCTTCAGGACGAGCATTTCGTATCAAGTACATCTGTTCTTATTAGTCATAGCTAAAGTAACATGAAGGAGCCCCAAGAAGCTGTATAGATCTTGTTTGAGGTTTTGCGACAGATATATTGCTTTATGACTCTCCACTGGCCTGATTTTTTGCTGTATTTTGAAACTTGTTTAGCAGAAATCCTTTTTTTAGGATTATTACTGTTAATTATTTTACTTAAAGTAACAAGATGCATTTTAAGTTTACAACGTGAGAGAAGCTTGGTATGTACATAAAACAATAATCTGTCTTCAGTGCTTTTTTAGTATCTCATTTTTTTAGCTGAACTAAATGAATTAGGAGCAGTTATTTTGTGTATAATATGCAGAGCAAATGTTCCTTGGAAGTGGCTTGTTTTCTGTATATGGTCTCTTTCCTTGCATTTAAGTCACACAAGTTTCCAGGAGGTCTGGTTCTGGGGAGAAATCTCGTAAGACTGGGAGTGATGGTGCTGTGATGTCAGTAACTGCAAGTGTTCACTGGTAACCAATATAAAGATGGAGTTAAAAAAATCACAGTAGAAGGACGAAACAATCCCTGACAGCTTATGTGCCATTCAAGATCCTGTGACATCTCCTTCTAAACCTTTGTCTTGTCTGAATTCTAGTCGGGAACAGTTTCACTGTGCCTCACTAAATTATCTCTCTGTGCAAGGGATTGATCTGCCTGTGCTCTTGGTAGGGGTATGACTGTCAGTCACATGCCTGTGACCTTAAGACAGGACCTTGAGTTAATAGTGTGATATATTAAATTAATATGGCTAATCAGGGCAGTAGAGCCCTCTTAATCCATTCTGGTTTATCTGTTCCTCATGTCCCTTGGATATAGCGATTTTACTATGTTCATCGTTACTACTTGCTAAGCAGCTGCTGCAATGGGCCCCACCGGGGAATGAAATTACTATAGCTCATACATTGCATAACAACTGCAAAATACTGTTGAGTTCTCTGGGTGACAGTGTGTTACTACATCATGTTGTGTTTTACTTTAGTATGTGTAGACCTGCTGGAATGGTGATGTAATTGGCAGAATGGCCTGTGCCCAGCTCACTGCTGCTCTCCTAGGCTGGATCCAGGCTGTACACAGAACCCTGCATACACCTGTGAAAAGCCATTAAGTTGGTAGTTGTTTGGCCCTTGCTGATACTCCCGTGTTTTTGTTCTGTTTTGCTGCCTTATATCTAGGGAGTGGACATTGGTACAAATGTCTCTTCTTCTATGGCAGCTGAAGATGCATTTCCTTCTAAGTCTGTGACCTATTTCCTAAATGACTATTTTTGTTCAATTTGCAAAAGGCTTGAGGTCCTTCTCCTTATTGAGTTGTTAGTAAAGCTCCCTCTGTCTCTGGTTAGAATGGAATCATCATGGACAATGGGTGAAATACCACTGCTTGCTTCTCCTTTGATCTTAACGATTGTGTCTTAATGGGCTGCAAGCTTTCTCAGCTGAAATCATCTTGCATTTGGAAAGGATTCATGTTTCTGTTTCTTGTTGTATGGATTTCTTCTTTGTCTTTTTTTATGGAGGTTTAAAATACACTGGAAGTGGCTGAACAGTCTGCCCACAGAGATGCCGGTTACAGTGAAGTAATTAAAGTTGTGCCAGTGTTTCCACTATAAAATGCATCTCTCCAAGTTTTATTGCTCAGCTTCAGTAGTTTGTTGTTGTAAACAAGTTGTACACTCAGACACAAATTGGTTTGAAATGTGTTTTAAATGTCCATTTGCAAATTTTTGAGCTATAATACAACTGGGGAGAGACCCGAGCAGTCCGTTGACTCTTGGTTTTCATAAATCACAGAGAAATGTGTTCTTTTTCTTAGTGAAATGGTGCAACTTGTACCTAATGAGCCTCTCTGCTAGTGGGGATGCTGGGCTCGGTATTTCTTTTTACTGTGATTGCAGAGAAACATAAAAATAGGAAACATTTCACATGGACTTTCAGCCTCTGTGCTTCTCCCACCAATATGCATATTAGGATGTACTTTAAAGTACCATATGAGTTTCTTTGCCCCTGACATGCTCAAAATCAGTGTTTAATACATATTTTCCTGTTCAGGTTTGCAGCTGGTATTTTTTGGTTTGCTGATGGTGTATCACGTATGTGCAATCAATTTTTCAACTACTTCCTTTCAACAATCTGCAGGAGGTCCAACAATCCTCACCCAGCATTAAATGTGCCAAACTCCTACTTAGTGAAGTGTTTACAAGCAACATGTTCACCCTGTTATGAGAAGCTCTCTTGGCTCTGGGTGCTTCTGCAACAAGCTGCTGTGCCCAGTTCTCTTTGGCCAGGAGTGAGTGCAGTTCTTGTTCAGTACTGGCTCCACGCATCTGTGCTCAAGATTGCACTGGTAGTTGCCCTGTATCATTTTTCAAGTACTGTTGCCTGTGGCAAGAAACGACTGTGTTCTTATTCCTTCTTTGCTGAAGAGTCCCACAACAGTTTGGTTCCTGCCTTTGCACATTCCTGCATTCAACTTTTACTGTTATGCATAGATTAAAAAATATATGTAGGCTTAGTCACTATGAGACCAGCTGATGACAAGTTGGACACGGTGACATTTTCAGTCATGTCCCTGTGGCATTTGCACATGGAGACTTCAGCTTTTCAGCAGTCATTTACACAAAGCATAGAATATAAGCTCCGTGTTCATGTCTGCCATTTGGCAGTTCCACTCCTCAGGTTTTCATTACTCGCCTGTTGTAAGACAAGGCTTTCACCTCCAGCACTGGTAATGCGCTGCTCCCCGGGGCTGTATGACACACTTCCACATGAATTCCCCACATTCTATTCAACAACACTCTCTCCTGAGACACTGATGTTGGTTTTGGCTGTAGCAACAGTAAGCGGATTCCTCCTGTGATGAAAGTTTGGTGATCTGTAGATCAAGAAGGAAATTGAGGTAAAAGGCAAGTGCAGAACATATTAACAGGAGAAGGAATCAAAGCATGGAGGAGAACTTTAACCTCAACTTTCAGTGGATGGTAGGAAGGAGGGAGAAGGTATTTCAGTGTTGTGTATACACACATGCATAACTTTGCTGTGATACGATGTGGTCTGCTGATTCAAAGGTCTGTAATCTCTTTTTTTGTACTTGTGCTCTTTCTACTGTACCCAGTCATTTAAAAAAAAAGAAAGTCAGGAATGGCTGTCAATTAGAGCTTGTCGAAGTGGAAGAATAACTGTGTATAAACCAGATCACTGGAAGGATGCAGCTGTAAATACCTGTTAAAAAATGACTGCTTTCAGCTGTGTCGTTTTGTTGTTCAAGATCCTGGCAATCCAGGAGCCAAGTGAACTGGCACAGTTGAGGAGATAGTGATCTGATTCCATAGCATGGAATGGGGAAAAAAAGGCCCAGGACAGGAATGAAGAACACTGGAGCAGATGGCACCTTCAGAACTGGTGTGTTATGCATTGTCTGTATTTTAAAAGCTGGCACAGGCCTGCAGTAAGTACTACTGAAAGTCTCACTATTACTGTAGAGTAAAATACATTGTTTATTTCTGGTGTAGAGGAATTATTTCCTTATCTCCTGTAGAGCACACTGTATTAATTCTCTCTTGATACATTCTTTCTATCAGGCCATTGCCAGCACTACCAGGAAAAGACATGAGCTCCCATCTCTATTTTACAGTTACCCAGTTTTTCTTTCCTTTAGGGTAAATACCAACTTTGTAAGAGAAGCAGAAAGACTAATAGAGGCACTTCAAAGTGGAACTATACAAATAATTGAATAGACATTCAAACTAAAAAATGTTCCAAAAAGCCAATTTCTTTTTTTTTTTTTTTTTTTTCCTGAGAGGTGGATGGAAAGAAACACACGTTTGGTTGATACCAAATCAAATGTTTCTTTTATTTTCTTATTTTTCTTCTAAACTATTTTAAAGTGTACTTGAATTTAGTCTAAGAACATCAATTAGTCTGGAGGAAAAGCCAAGTGTTTCACCTGGAAATTATTTCCCCCATTTTCCCATTCTGTGGCGAGTTTGGTCTGTCTAATGCATGCTGCCAGGCCAAAAAACTATTTTATCCCTTTCAGCTGTTCTATGAGCCGTGTTTCTCTGGTTGGCATTGATAAAATTCTTTCATTAAAACTTAGAAGAAAAAAAAAAAAAGGAAAGACATTCTGCAGTTTACTTGAGAACATATTACTCTAAATTATGTCACATAATTCACCCTGGGAAAAGAGGGGGGTAGAGTGCAGGGATGAGAAGTCTTGCCCTTTGGTACAAATTATTCTATTATTTCATTCTCCCAATTTTATTCTGTGTCCTTTTGCTTTCTTCCTCTAATGGGGCAAAGCTTGGCAATAAGCCTAATGTCAGCTCTCCTCTCATAGCTGGGGATGTCTAATGAGGCAGTGCATCCCAGCATTAGCTGCTGCCCTCCCCTGGACTCCAGTGAATTTTTTCAGGGTTGGCAGAGTCCAGAATCTGAACAGGTCCATCTTTGGTTCTGGAGGGACACCCTTCTCTGGGGGCTTAATTACCAGTGAAGAGAGCTGTTGCTACGGAAAGAGGACCTCAGTTCTTCACCTAAGCTGCTGTTTACTTCTGTCTTTGCAGACTCATTTCTTCTTGCCTTAATAGCTGCCTCTATGCCAGCACTTACCTGCCAGCTGCTTCAGAAAATACAGAGGAGGCTCAGTGGAGTACAGTGCTCAGAACAATTCTTACACAGAGTTTTCAAGCAAGAATCCCTTTCATCACCCTATCTCCAGGCACCTTTTAACACACCAGGATGTAGGTACGGTCAGAGAGGCTCCCTAATTGTCAGGACATTTGCTGCAGATATTTTATCCTTTTATTACCTGTGCGTCAATGTGTAGCCAAAATATCTCCTACTGTTACTTAAGTGCAAATCACACATTAACTGTTTTTTCCCTCACAAATAGAAGCCAGAAGACAAACTCTTTGCTTGATAGGCCTTCAGTCCTTCTAAGTAGATGTCAGTTAGGCAGTTTCCAACACTCAGCAATCTTAAGTAGTGTTTGCTCTATGGACAGGGCAGCTGCTCCCTGCTACACAAATTTGATCTGTCACTGTATGTGTGTTCCCTATGGCCAAAAAAGCAGCATTTCTTTATGCCAGTACGTACTGTAAGCAGGTGCTGCCTAAGTGGTGGCATATATCTGCCTTGTATGATGTGAGATAGCTTTATGTTTTGGGGTACAGTGCAGTGTGGGAGCCCTTGTATTGAGACAATAGTGATCTTGTTCAGTCTCAGGTTTTGTCACTCTCAGGGAGTGCCACCAGTAGCCAAAAGTAATGAACTCTGAAAAACAACAAGAAAAATCCCTTACGAGAATTTATGACACAGAAAACTTAGAAAGTCTTGAAAGAGAAGAGTAATTCCAGTAGGTTAGATGTTAGATGTTAATGACTATAATGCTAATGATAAATATAGCCCTATTAAACTGAGTCAGACAACCTTCCAGTACATTCTGTCCTGCTTTAATGGCTGGATTTTGCTTCCAGCAAACTGCATCTCCTTGAGATTGATATAAATATAGGCATAAAATGTCAAGCTTGGCAACTAGTATTTCATATTGGGCATTGTATGGTCTCCAGTCACTGACTGTTCTGTAATACCAAATTGTAAACCCAGCTTTTTAGACAGTTTCAATCCAAATGCTCTGCACTACACTATGACATCTCTTCAATAACAAGGGTTTTGGCTCTTTTGAGCAAAGACTTTGCCCTGTGCATACCCCCTCCCATCTCTGTATTTCATTGTTGATTTTACATATAGCTTTTCATTACAGATTTCTTCCAGTTTCTCATGCTCTTGGGTGCCATTATAGCTTTTTGGAAATGATAAATTTTCTTGGTTGTAATTAAATATATAGAAGTGTAAACCTGTGTTATCTGGTGTAATTTAAGTATATACTTACAAGAATGAGTTTCTAAGAGGAGGGGAAGTCTCCAGCTTGCATAAATTACACAGCTCAGGCCTTCACAGAGGTGGAGCTAACAGGATTCACCAAAGTGAATCCTTCAAAGAGCAAGAGCTGAAGGAAGTGCTGCTGGATGTGTTTAACCTCCCCAGGGACCGATGCACCTCCTGCCAGAGGTTTTAGGAAGGGAAGGTCATTACCTGGCTGCTAATGTAGGTTTCTACTAGTCGGAACTCATCAGCTGTCAGTCTTGTTTCCAACAGTGTATTTGGGTGCATTATTAGTTGTCAAAAGTGGCTTTAATGCTGTGTAATCATCAGAGCCAAAAGCAAAGTATGTTGCATGTCCCAGGGGGTCACAGTGTTATTTTTTCAGCCAGAATTTCTCACTCCTGTGAACAGGTCAGTGTATTTAGTGTGTTTCTAACATTTGTAATAAAGACTGACTGCTGTGGTGCAGACTGAACAGGGAGACATTAGAAGCCCATGTCTTGAATTGTGTTGTCTTAGAAGTTCTGAGGCAGGAATATATCTAACATTGCCTTGCCCTAATGTTTTATGCTGCAAGCCTGGAGCTTTCTCTTAATAGCTGCTGTCTCAGAAGGAGGAAAAAGCGTAATATTTTTCCAAGAAATTGGTCCCTTCTATGTAACTGAACAATCCAGCAAAGAGGTTCTGCTTTCATGTGACTCTGTTTTTCCATTTAAGATTCAATTAAACCAGACTTGGCTATTCCTGTGCAATGAACTCAGCTTTCATAGATGAAATGAAAGGGAGAAAACCCCAGGACTAATATGCTTATCATATGGGGAATGAGAAAACTTACCAATGAAGAGAGTGCAGAATTGGTAAGCATTCAATTGCAGTGCCCTTTACCCACAGCTGAAACCACTGGTGGGTTCTTACAAAAAACAAATTCAAGGACAAACAGTTGACTCCAGTTAAAAATGTCTAACAAAGGGGCAGAGCTGGATGGGGAGAGCATTTTGACTGCCATGGCCTCGATACCTTGTTTATGAGGCTATAAAGTTTCATGGTAAGAAATGGTTCAAATGCTCTTTTTATTTCTCGTGTTTATTCTTATATACAGGTTTGTATGTAAACATCTCCCGAGTGGTAAATTCAGTTTTGTCTTTGCATTTTTTGTATATTCTATATCCACCTCTGCCATCTCATCTAATGTTCCTTATTTGCACCCAAAGGTGCTGGGCTGAGCTTTCATGGGGTGATTTGAGCTCAACAAGATTCAGTGCATTCGCCTTAAAGCAAAGTTGTAACCTCTGTGGACCTGTAGTGCTCCTCTGACTTTCTAAATTGCTTTGAGACTTGGAGATGTGAAACATTATGTAGATGTATTGTTTTATTTATTTTAGAAAGTAAATATTGATGCTCAGAGCTAGTGTTTTAAGAATTGGGCTGTGGTGAATCAAAACTGTAATTGAGCAGTACCTAGGTCTGAGTTTACAGCTTGTGGTTACTTTGGGGTTACAGATGGAACAAAAGTTTCTTGAGGTAATACTTCAGACGCTGCTGTCAGTGTGTTTCGACCCTGTCCTTTGTGTATGCACTTCTATTTCATTCTTAGCCTCTCTTCCTGTGTCTTGGGAATTAGGGCAGTGAAGTACATTTCCATGTTTCCCATAGTAATTCACCTAAAATCTTCAACAACAGATGATGATGTCAACTACACTTGGAACTCATGAAATAAAGAGTAGTATAAAGCATTTAATATGCTTCCATACTTTTTTCTTCTTCTGTAGTAATTGTTGGGTTTCCTTTAAAGGGTATGCTTTCCTCTTTTTATGTATGTAGGATCATAAGGATATAGGCTGTAAAATACAGGTTGGAGGAAACCTTAAGAGATCTCTGATGCAAACAGGGTCAGCTGTGAGGTCAAATTAGGTTGCTCAAAGCTCCATCTTGCCTGTTACTGAAAACCTGCAAGGATGGAGACTGCACAACCTGTTTTGGAACGTTCAGGGGACACAGTGGGGGAAAAACTGAAGAATTGAAAAAGAGATTGATTTCTTGCAAACTCTGCTGTGGTCTTTCCATTACAAAACGATTTTTCTCAAATTATCCACAAGAGGGAGTTTAAGCCTTTTCTATAGGGAAACAAAAGGTGGTACTAAAATACCCCATCAGGCAGTGGTGCCGAAACTGGTTTTGTACTTGCTGTTGGTAAGCTGTGCATTAAAGATGAGGAGTCTTCCTGCTTTGAAGGTGAGGAGCCTTTGGAACAGGAGTGGGAGCCATTTGATCAGCCTTTAGCTCCAGGTCTGCTGTAACCTTTGGTTTGTGTGGTAGGCAGGTAACTGCATGCCAGGCATCTGCTGCATGTCAGCTCAGCACTTACTTTGTCATGTGCCTGGTGAAAGGAGTGTTGACATCCTCATCCTCCACTGTAAAGGGAAACCGTCTTAACTCCTTCACTGCTGATCTACATCTGCAACAGCTCTCCTGTTCCTGTTTCACTCAGGACAGCTTAGTTTTGCTTTCTCTGGCAAAGATGCATTTTAATGCCATCATCGGTTATCTGCAGTGGTTCTTTGGAGGAGCTGTGTGTCACCACAGACAAGCAGTAGGGTGGAAGTCTCTTTTCTTTGTAAGGATTCAATCCAAATTAGTAGTTTTCAGAAGTTACCTGTTCCAAAAATCCTGAAATAAACATAAGCCTCATGTCAGGCTTTCAGAAGAGGTGCCATTTCACAAGGTAAATCCTCATGATCAGCACCAACCTGCCTCAGCAATTTCATCAGAGTCCCCAGCCCAGGCAGAGTCTGGAATTTGTGTATTAGCTTCAGAGCACTGTCTCCCTGTGTGAAACTGAACTTGGATGCACTGAAGAGCTGTGAAAAGCTGTTTCTTGTGACTTTCCTGGTGAAATCTTTTTTTTATCCCTGACACTATAATTAGAAATGAGGAGCTAAAGTGCCTGCAGCCATTCTGCAGCCTCCCTGCCTTCTCCTGCAGTTTTACATTTTGGATACACAGATGCAGAATGCTGTCAGCTAAATCAGTCGTGATAAATCTCAGTGTATGGCTCTGTGGTCATTCTCCCAGGAAATGCAGTGCAAGAGGAAGGGGCTTTGAGCAAATACTAAGAAGCTGCTCCTAATGTTGGTCACTTCTGAACTTGCGTACTGGAGACAGATGCATTCACCATCTGTTCAGGTGTGTGTTCCATCTTCTGACTAGAGGAAACTAGTCCAAAGGCTCAGTGTAGCCAAGTGAAATACAAGGAAGAGTATCAGATGGGTTTATGGCCTTAGACTGACAAGCCAAGTAAATGATGCTGATGGATACTGAAAGACTCAGCTGTGAGGAAGCCAGGAATGGTTGTGCTCCTCACCCTTTAACTGCAACTGTTCCCCACTTCTGGGTGCTTCCAGAACTCAATGTGCTTGGGAAGGTGAAAAACGTAAGGGCAGACTTTGGAAGTCGTTCTGAGCAATTGCCTGTGAAAACAGGGATGTTCTTTATTATCCTTGCTGAAATTCTGCAGAGTGTGAGACAGAGCACAGTTGGATCCTGCCAGCCAGCTCCTCTGCTTCTGAGATGCAAATGGTTAAAAAATAAAAGATTAAAGAGTCTTCAGTTTTAGTGAATTTGAAAAACCTCTCCTCAGGTTGAAAGTAAGGAGTAAAGGAAGAAGTCTGCCTCTACTGAACTTCTCTGAAGCACTAGATCCAAAAAGGGACTCATATTAGTAAAAGCTAACTGCTTTTAATCTATTGTAAGACAGCACTGTTATGAAAAACCTTCTGGCTGAATTACACATTCACTTAGCGTTTAACCAGAAAATCCATTAGAGGCACAGAGGCCACAGAACAGATCTTAATTTCAGATCGGATAAAAGGAGCCGAGGCTGAAACACCAAGAATATGTGGCAGAAGCTTAAAAAGCTTGAGTTAAGGAAATCAAATTAAGGAATTCAAAGAAATATGAAATGATTCAAAGGCCAGAGGAAGGCTGTCATGGAAATACATTTCTGATGCCATTGAAGAGAGATGACCCACACACAGTTCTGCACTCACTATTTTAAGCAATCAAACATATTCTTTTCAGGTAACAGGTATGATTTTCGGAACACCACCCAGTGATGAGTTCTGACCTGTGTAAACTTTGCTGTTTCTTTTCCAGAGAGAAAACAGTGGCTTCTTGGTTACAGTAACGCAAGGGGAACTGCTCTTTCTTTGGGCCTTTCTCTAGTGCAGTGTCTCTGGAGCTGCTGCATCATGGAGATCTGTGTCCTTAACAGTGTGCATATTCTGCATAATTTGATACACGTAGTAGCTGTACACCCAGGAAGCTCTCCACAGCAAACACTTCCACGTTCATGTGGAAGCAAAAGCAATTGCTTTCAGCTCAGTGTCCTTTCTGCTTCGTAAGCTCAGTGTTGATTTAGGAGAATGATTATCAAACCCGTACTCCTTGAGATCAAAACTGTATTGGGCTTGGATGAAGACTAGTAAGGTTTACTACATAAATGTCACCATTGGTACTCCTCTATTTATATTGGTACTCCTCTGTGGGAAGGAATTGGGTCCTTCCCTGAAGAAATGTGTTCATGCAGTGGGGTTTGTGGGCATGTTGTCAGGGTATGGCCTCGCTGAAGCTTTTGCTTCTGTTATTATGCTGCTGAAAGAAACCATAGAATCGTAGAATAGTTAGGGTTGGAAAGGACCTTAAGAACCTCTAGTTCCAAACCCGCTGCCATGCACAGGGACACGTCACGCTAAAGTGAAGTGTCTATCTTCTTTTTTCTCCACCATCACTTCTTTAATAAAGGCAAATAACTTCCCATGTTTATTGGTGATACATATGGCAAGAAAAACAAATGTTCTAAACAAATTTTAGGAATTCTCATTTTAAAAGGTAAGGCATCACTGCCTGGGAGTTCAGAGAAAAGCCAGCAGAGATTCTCTGGTAAATCAGTTTATGAGCTTCGTCCAAAGCATGCTGTAAGCCTGCAGTCAGTGTAACTCAACATCTTTTCTCCTTGTTAAAGAGAACGCTCAAATCCATTAGTTAATTCAAGCTGAATAAACTCTGTAGTGGTTTCCTGCCAAATACTATAAAAGGGAATATTGAATTGTTCCTTGGAAAGGCCCTGAGGATCTGTCATGTCTATTCAGTATATTTTAAGATGCAGATATACTTCCATGTCTTTATGAACCACCATAATCTGAGGTTTGTTCTATATGACAAAGTAAGACTTACAAACCTCAGTGAGGTGACTGCAATGCCAGTGTTTGTGAGCTGCAAAGGACTGGAGGTTAGATTCAATCTGATGGTGACATACTTCCTGTGCACTGATCTAGTTTTGTGTGTGTTCTCTGCATTGCCAGCTTCCTCTTCAGGAAGCAGTTGCTTTGCCAGAAAGGCAGTGTGATGATGAAGGGAACTTTTACTGAACGACATTAGTGGATGATAATACAGTTGTGGTTATTTCTCCGTGGGCATGCTACATGAAGATGCTTGCTCTCCTTCAGCAGTGGTCTCTGGCAAGTGTAGCATCACATGGGCTGCCACCTTTTGGAGAAACCTCCTTTGCAGCAGTTCAGAGGAGTTAATCACCATTTGAGTCGTTAATGACACTATCACAGTAGCTCATTCATGTGTCCTTTCAAAATTACACAGTGCCCTTACCCAGGGAAGGTGAATGTTTGAGAAACCACACAGGAGAAAAAAAAGTGTTGTTGGAAAGGCTGGAGTTTGAGTGTTACACCACTAGCAGTGAAGCAGCACTCTTGTATGCTTCAGTACCCAGGTCTTGGCATCTGCTATGAAGGTCAGACAACATATTACCCAAGCTGTTTGCTCTGGCTAGTTAAAATATGGTGAATGGCTGGAAGATGGGCCAAAGAACTGTTACAGTCGTGCATAAAGGCAAATCCTGGCAGAGGCTGTTGCACTGAGGCTGTCAAAAGCAATGAAGCAAGAGTAGATTGACACTTCCTGTGCAAAAGGCACCAGAGAACAACCAAGGGCAGCAAGTACAGGAGGGTGTGCCTGTCACCTGGTGTGCTGTGAAGCCTCAGAAGGTGAATATTCACATATGTCTGACTGATAAGAGCCCCTATCATGTAATCTGTTTGTAGAACAAAGCCATCTTTGCTCAGTGTCTCTCCTTTTGTGCATATTCCACTCAGTCTGAGCCGTCAGTACATCGGAGTGCCAAACTTTTCCTCCAAAGCAAAACACGGGAACAATAAACAACAGGTCGTCTTTATATGGCCATAATGGAGAGGCACTGGCACATATATGGGCTCAGAGCTGTTCAACTGTTAGAGAGTAGTTACTACACCACCCACTATAGCATTTGTAAGCATAGCTGTAATGAGATTTTACAGATAGGAGTCCTCCATGTTTAATTTATGCTGTGTGTATTCGGATAGGGAAAGATCAGCCAGGGAGACCTTTCAGCCACTGGCACAGCACTGTCTTTTCTTCCCAGCTTTCCTTCCTTTTGTCCAGTTTGAAACTTTATGCTATTTTCCTCAAACTGTGCTATCTTTATATAACCCAGGTAATATTTCACAGGCATTTCAATGGACAATGGTGCTGTCAAGGACTGTGGTGCTGCTTCTCACATTGCATTGCTAAGCAACATACAATATAACAGCATGATCTCCTCCTGCTGTTGGTAAAAGTCAAGCTCCAATATTCAGTAAAATTATTCTGATCTGTTTTTCTGTCACACAAAAATCCACAGAAAGATTTGTATTAATAGTAACAAACTCATACAAAAGTTGGACATTTTCCTTTAATTCCCAAGTGCTAAATACACATACATATATATTAATATTTTTTCCTCTTTAACCCCAGAGAAGTTGGTGTTTCCTACTTGGCAGTTCTGTGGCTTTCACTGACTGACAAACTTGCTTTTATTAAAGCATCAGTTCAGTAGAATTCTTCACCTGTGAAGCAGTTCGTTTGCTTACCTTCTTCAAATTCCACGTGTGCTTGAAGACCCTGATAAACTTGGGTCAGCAGCCCATATATTTTCATAGCATCTGCCTGAAATACAAACTATAATATTTCACGACGTGAAATCTCAGTTATCTCCTTTATTCCAGACTCCTCCATTTAGAGCCAAGTTAATTATGAATTAGGAAAAGCCTGGTCTATAATCCAGTTTTTAAGGTCACATGTGACATTTCATAGTGGAGATCACTTGTGCCACCTGATCTCATGTCTGTAGAAACAGGCGCATATTTCAGTTCCATTTCCATATATATTTTAAATAATTCAATAGGATCATCACTCAATGTTAACCCCCTTTGTAAAGAGTAACATCGCTCTCAAATATTTCAGTAGATCATGAGAGGAGAACTCAGGCACTTGTGGATTTTTTTGTGCCTCGCTGGTTTTTAAAAGCCATTAATACCAGTTACGCTCATTGTGCCCCAGTATACAAAACTCTGTGTTGCTATTGAGAACTTCTTCAGCATTTTGCTGTTAGTAGCACTCACTCTGATGGTGCAAGTGAGGGCCTCTGGACCACTGAGAAGCTGTTTCTCAAGAGAAAGCTTATTCTGCACAGAGATGCTTTCCCCTCCTGGTGCGGGGATGCTGACAGCTTGCATGGTGTCAGGACCTCACTCGCTTTTTCATGCGTGTCAGTGTACCTGCTGTTACATGAATACTTGGGAGTGAGAGAAGACCTAAATCTGGACGTTTCTCTTCTTTTCCATAGATCTGTATTTCCATGTCTTAGTTTTAAAGTGAGACAAAGTTTTTGGCAGATCTATACCTCTGGAAGGGTAGTTAGCTCTTGAGGTGGCATGTGAAAGAAAACATGGGCTTTGAGGATAATAATAGTGTGTATGGGAGTGAGACAGAGCAGCTCAGTGTGTGAGAAATGGTCTTCATTTGAGCAAGAGCAAAGTAAACAGATTGGCTGATAATGCTGAATACCATGCAATTTCCTTTTAAATTAGCAGATGGGGAGGGAAAGGAATATAAAAGGAAGTGAGAGGAAAAAAAGAAACTAATGATGAATGTTGAACGGGAACAAAATGTTGTCAAGACATCACGAGAGAATGAAGAATTGATGAAGAAAGGGAAATTAAATTGTTGCTTCATGTGGGAGCTCAAAGAGCTTTGAACCCCTGGCTCCAGTGTGTGAGGTGCACTTTATGCAATCCTATGCCAGGCTTGTTGTACTGACATGCCCATTGTGCTGCAGAATCAGATGTGGGGAGGATTCTGCTTGATGATGGTCAAGACCCACAGCAGAAGAGGAGCCCAGGAGCAGTTACTGTAGCCTGTGCAGATTGAAGAGTGTTTCCTAGAATCAGGCAAAGCTAAAATTATTCTATCAAGTGATGGGAACTGATTATAGAAATTTGTTTTATCTCTTAGTCAGAATAAAGAGGCAAACCAGGACACTGCTAAATCAGATAAAAGTAGGCTGCCAAATAAGAAGGGAAAAAAAAAAGGAAAAGCACTTTAAATCCTTCCAACCATTCTAATCATGTCAGCTACTCTAACAAAGCTTGAAGACAGCACTGGAGGTCTGAAGGTGATAATATTGCACAGAGAGAGGAGGACACTTATGTCTGCAGATGATGCTCAACAGTCAATAGGCAACTGAACCTTAATATTGTTTTATACTGCAGTAAGTCAGAATTGGCAATTCTGGGTAGATACCCCCCAGTTACAGCGCATGCAGTATTCACAGGGCCATGTGTTCATGGAAGTGGGACAGAAAAGCTGCTTGGAAGGAGTCTGGGTTTGAATATGTTTGAAAGCATGCACAGCTTTAGTAAGTATTTTCTTAAAGCTGGGGCACCTGAAGCAGTGTTTCATAACCTGTGTGGTCTGTGGGGGCTCTTCATGGTCTGTAAGCACTGAAAGTTTAGTTAAAGCGTTTCTTGTAAATGGAAACCATGTTGGTCAGACTGTGTAATCCAGTCCAGAGCTTTCCCCTGGAAGGTTACATGTTCCTTCAATTTCAAATGCATTGTGAAACGGTGACCTGGGGATTGCTGCTGCATCTGAACCTCAGAGTTGTTCTTTTGGCCGAGATACTAGTGTTTTGTGTTTTCAGAGGGTCTGGTGACTTATAAGATAGGTGTATATGTGTGTGGTAATATATAGAGGTGTGTATACGACTGCTTCAGCTCCACCCCGTGCACCTCAAGCACTCTGGGGGGTAAGAGGATGCAGCAGTCACAAAGCTCTCCTCCCCATCTGCTTTCTAGCAATGTGTGGCCTTTGCACAGGTGTAACTCATCCATTTACACGTTCACAGGAGCCCTTTATAGAGGGAGATTTGACATAAAAATTACAGAAAAATGAATGGGGAAAATTAACCGGAATCGATTGAATGGGAAGATTTTTAAAATTTTTTATTCAAGCAAATGAGGCAATTTTGCAAAGCAGCACCCAGATGGGGATGATGCACTTAATTATCACTGAAACAAAATGAACCTGTCAAAACAAGAGGAGCTTCTGCAGTTCACCAGGAGCCATGTGGGAGAAAACCAAAGGGAAACCACAGATAAGCAGATCATTAAATAGAGGTGAATTAAACTTCAAGCTGAAGTGAGCAATTAGCAGAGCAAGAGTTCATAGACAAGTGTCACATCTGAAAGGGCTGTTCACATGCTTCAGGAACTGCAGGAATGTTGCATTGGATACCCCATCCCTGGCAGTGTTCAAGGCCAGGTTGGACAGGGCTTGGAGCAACCTGCTCTAGTGGAAGGTGTCCCTACCCGTGGCAGGGGTTTGGAACTGGATGAGCTTTAAGGTCCCTTCCAACCCAAACCAGTCTGGGATTCTGTGAGGAGATAAGCTATAAAAGATTACTTACAAAACCAAGCACACTCCATCCAGAAAGGAGTGGAACTTGTAGGGGATGCAGAAAGGCAGAATGCCTGTGTGTGGGAAAAACAGCTGCATTAGTCCTCTACATACACAGGGAGAGAAACTTGATACTTGATTTTGGTTTAAGTATATTAAAATGTTTTTCTTTCATTTCTTGTCTTTGTTGCTGTGTTGCCTAAACTGCTGTAAATATATGTAATTGTATTTTACCTTAATCTGTGCTGAGGTGAGAAATATTTCGGGGTAAATGGAAGAAGCATCCCTCACCTGAGGGCAAATCTGCTGTGTGATTCCTAAGTAACTGCTCTGGATTCTGTACAAGAGCCAAAGGATAAACCTTCGCAGTGGCAGCATAGACTAATCCAAGAGATATCACAGGGGTCAGGAAAGGAAGTGTGTGATAGGTGATTGATTACTCAGGATTTTTTATTCATCAGGGTAATGAAAAGCAGGTTTGAACTTGCAGGCTCTTGTCATGTGCCAAAATGAGTATTTCTTTTCTGTCTTTTCACTTCACCCTTCATCTGCCTGTTGATTTCAGTGAAGTTTCTCATTTTCTAGCCAAGTCTGAAATGAGATTTGCTGCATGTACTTCATACCCACACCAATATCTCAACAATTCTATGGAAACCTTGGGTTAAAAACTGGTTTATCTTTGTCAGATAGTTGGATCTATTTCTGAAGCCTGAGTTCAGGCAAAACTAATTGAGTAGGAACAGAGGCTGTATTCTCCTACTTTTGTTCTGCCTAAAGCAAGAAAGACTATTGAAAAAGTGAATGTGAAATCAGAAGTTACTGGACAACAAAAAGGAAGAATGACAGTAATATTCCAAAAGGAGACATTATAAGCCTTTTGTATAGGAAACAGATTAGAAACATGGAGAAAGAATGAGACATCATTTATCTTGGGTTTCGCTTCTCGAGTGACAGCAACAAACAAAAGTTAGCTCAAAATCTTTGCTTTTTGCTGTATGAATTTCACATTAAGCAAGAGACCATATGGAGTAATTCTGCCTCGAAAAGCTATTAAAATGAGGAGACTGCTTGATCTGGAAGGACAACAATTGGCTGAATCCCTAAATAACAGAGGAGAGAGGGAGGAAAAGACAGGAGAGAATAAATGAAGGAAAGATGACAGCCTCTGAGCATTCAGACTGCGTCTCTTCTCAATGCAACAGCTTTGTTGATGTGCCTAAACACAGTCTGGAGTTCTTTCTAAGTTGTATGCATTTTTGTAGAGAACTTGCAAATGGAAAGAAATGCATTTTTTGATACAGTTTTCCTCTGCTTTATGGGAATAATCTACTGATTCGTGGAAAGCGAGATTGCAGAGGAGGAGATCTGGCTGTCAGTTTTCTCTCCCATTTAATCAGTGTGACAATAGCTTTAATCTGGAGAGGCCATTTCAATGCCTGGTTCCTATCACTCACCGCTTCCATCTGGTCTGGACTCACATAAATTAAATAATCCCGGATACATCTAAACCTTGCATTTGGTTTTTGTAACCTGTCTTATTTTAGTGTGGAAGAACTTACTAAAAGCTCCAGGTGCTGGAGGTGATCCAGGGTGGAGGAACAAGGACCAGTTAGTCTTGGTCCCATCATGTCCACTTAGCACTGTGCAGAACAGCAGCAGACCAGCTCCTGTCTGGGAGAGGGAAGAAAAGGTGATTTTCAATATACAGTTATGCTGTTCAGGAAGGTATCCTTCAGCACCTATATCAGTTATGAATTTAGCTTGACGCAAGAAGAAATCGTGTAACTTTCCAACATCCAGTCTGCTCATAAAGTTATCAATCCAATTTTTAGATACCCTCAGGATTCTGGTTGAGTATCCAGATGTTTGTATGGTACTTTTGTCCAAGTTTTTATTAATGATGCAGCTAGTGGCGCTTGTATTACATTTACATAACATAGTATCAAAGAACAACCCATTCTTAAAGTCTGCCCATTGATTAAGGAGATACACATTGATTACTTGTGCATCCTGAATGTGGAGAAGGCTGTTGCAGAGTGTTTCAAAAGAGCTGAGAAAACAGCAAATGCTTCTTGTTCCTGTTTCTAGGAGACAACTGCAGAAACATAGCCAGGAATCTGTAAAGTCAGCTAAGGTGGAATCTCAACAGACAGCTCAGGAAGTTCTGCACAGAGCCCTGTGTGTTGCAGACCTGGTGTTATTTCTTTGCCCAGGAGTCAGTTCAGTTTTATTTTCCTCTGTTAAATTGCCAGGAGGATTCTCCTAAGGAAGCTCAGAAACACCTTCCTCAGTCTGATGCATACAGTAGCAAGAGGTAATGTTGTATTCTAGTTACCCTGAAAGAGTACCCTGATATTTTGGGGGTATTAAATATTATCAATTTGGGGGTCTTGGGTCTTAAATGTTGACTACTTGAACCTGATTGTTGGCTTTTTTCGTGATAGAATATTTGTGTACTCCTTTCATAGAGGTGTTTTCTGATCATGATTAACTGTAACTCTGAAGTGTGTTGTTTGTTTTAGTCTCTAGAATTCTGTTTGTTTGTTACAAGATCTAGTAGTTTGTGGCAGAGGTGTTTTGGGCACCTAAGAGGTACTGAACTGCTCTTAGATCAGAGAACGTTGTTACAAACCAAGACTCCTAATGGTTCACAAAACCAGAGAGCACTGAAGGGCTCCAGTTCTTGCACTGATGATTTCCTAGGGAATGTCTTTCACACAGACTCCTTCTCCAGCACAAGTCTTGTAGCTTTTCATGCTCCATTTACTTGTTGCACTTTTATTTTGCATCTGCTTTTTCCCTCTGGTGGAGCTTTGCTGAGTTCTGGATGAGAAGCTGCCCCCTCAGATATGTGATTAGACTGTCACCTTCAGAAAATTAAGATAGGAGTCTGCTGATTTAAGAGTATAAATTCCTGTCTCCACATATAAAGGACCCTTAAAGGATGTCTGTCTTATTGCTGCAGGTTATATGATGCATATTCTGAAAGGGGGTGCAGCTGAGGATAGAGCCTTCCATGTGGCACTGGACAACATCACCTTTTTGAAAGTTCTTGAGTAATAAGCTTGAAACAGGTTATGTCTTCTCTGTGCTTGCTTGCAGGAGCATCTGCATGGATAGAATCTTAGTAACTGGGACTGGGATCCTGAAGATCCTGGATTTGTTTGCCTTTATTAAATGAAATGGTTAAATTCATGTCTGAGGAAGGGGAATTCTTCCTACCAGTATGAAGTAACCCAGGATGCGTCATTTTCAATTTGTGCTTGTGTCATTCAAGCCCATTTCTGACAGACATAGCTTAGTTCAAGCAGAAAAGCAGCACAATAGGCCTTTGGCATGAACTTCTGGAGTAGGATGATCCCTGTGCTTGCTGTCCAGGGCAAGATAAGCTGCATCTCACTGGGAACAGACCCAGCCATGAGCAGTGACTTTGAAAACTTGCCAGGTAAAGCCAAAGAAACCGTGGAGCTGGTTACTTGGTCTGAATTGTTATTCAGCTCTCACAAAAGAGGAGGCTTTGACAACACCCCCAGTAACCTTGGCAAACTGTTTTGTTAAGCAGGTCTGTGCTTTACTGGCTTTTCAACTTGCAGGCATTCATTGCTCCCTCCTACATATGAATTTAGGTTTCAAAGAAGGGCTGTGTGGTGGCGGGCAGCTGTGGCATCATGCTGATCTTTTACATTGGCTAACAACGACTGCATTAAACAGTAGGCAGAGTAATGTGCCACACTTCGTTTCCCAAGGGGAAAAGCAACTGAATCTCTTCTCACTCCTTCCTGTAGATATCTGCAGCCTAAAATGCTTTCTCTTTATTTTAAATAATGGAGATCTTTCCATCTCCAGCCTGGTCTTCTCACATGGTGTGACACTGCTCAGTTGGCATGTGGAGAATGATCCCCAGGAATCATTTTTGCAAAGATATTAGCAGTTAAAATGTAATTGCTGAATTATTTTACTTGTTTATATTGGAAAAGATTCATTTTAGGGCCATTAGAACTTTAAACAGTTGAAGTTCTTCAAGTTTTTATAACTTTCAAACTAAGTCACATTCATGATTGCAGAGGAGGTGTCCTACAGCTCTGTGCTTCTGCGTCCCATGTTACAGTATGGGAATGGTAATGTTCACTTGGGATGAGCAAGGCCTAAATAAATGCTTGTACTGTCCTTTGGTGGTGTTCTTAGGCTGTCAGAGATCAGCCTTTTTCAATAGCAAAATGATACATTGCCAGGAACAATGTAAAAATTGTACCAACTCTTCCCTCTGGATGAATGGAATATTATTTTGAAGAATGGAATATTTTTTGCAGGATGTCTGTTGGCTCTGCCAGTTTATCCATGCAGGTATTCCCACTTACTTCTTCCTATAGATCTTTAAAACACCTGGTAGGAAAGAGAGATTTTTTTTGCAGTCTCCATTGACTGTAATCCATTGGCACTGCACATAAAATAGCAAAGCCTGGTCCACAAAGACCTAGGAAGCAAATCCCTTCCCTGGTAATAAATCCAAGACAGTTATACAACCACATTTATACTCCTTCAAACTTAGACTACATTGCTTAATCTGGAAATACTAGATTGCTTTATGATAAGGAATAACAAACAGGTTCAGTGCAGATCTGTGTAGCTGATAAAAGACAGATGAGGTGATTTGCCCAAAGTTTTACAGCAAACTAAAAGGAAGCACCATCTTTCTTATTTACAATTTCACGTCACAGTGTGAAATAAAGGCCAATGTGAGCTATGACTCCCATCTGTTCTGAAACAAAACAGGAGTTAAGAAGTAGTAGCTACCAATTCCTCCAAAGTAGTCTTACATATAGAGCACAACTGGAGTCTGGTATATAAAAGCTGTTGCAGACATTAGGCAATTAAATATAACTTCCTTTTTGGTCTCAAAACTAACCATCCAGGGCAATGTGGAGATGCTCTGATGAGACAGAAATGAAGTGTGTTTAATTTCCACTTCCTTCCAGCCATTTCAAAATTCCTTCCCTGAGAAGTCAGCTTTCCAAACCTCTACATTTTGTGTTCTACTTAACCTCATAGGTATTCCGGAGAACACGCTAGCTAGACTTCTCTTTCCACACTCATTAGTTCAGTGTGCTTGGCTCATTTCCTAGGATTTGGTCTAGCATAGGCTCTGACCATTCCGGCCATTTGTCTGCAAATCATTTCCCTCTTCACTTCTGCAATTTTCCATTCAGTGCCTGAGCAATTAAAATCCCCAGTGATCAAAGCTCTGGTCTTCCAACTGTCCCTTTCCTTTCAGAAGCATCGCAGGAGCTGCTTTGCCTGACTGCATGAGCTGTGCTCAAGCACAGAACATATGATAATCGCTCGATTGTTAGCAGTTGTGAGTACTGGCTCAGCCAAAATATTGACATCATTCTGACTTACACATGTAAATTCGTTTTTGTTGTAACTACAGATGAGCAAATCATTTGGATGACATGAAAATCAAATCAGTTGTCATCCAAATTTGTTGAGTTTGAAATAATTCCTGTTTTTCACTTTTCTATCTTGATTTCTTTGGTAGCATTCCTGGATTATTCCTGACCCTCCATAAAGAAGGATTTCCCAGGTGGTTATTCATTTTTTGGTGTTGAATTGTTTGTGGAAAGTACACTGTGTATATGCAGCATCAGTTTCATGGAAGAATACAGATTGTTTCTCTGTATATAATACGTATATTGATTCAGAGGTTCATTGCAGAATTATGTATCCCTTTACATTGTCAGTCATGATTCTCCACACATTCCCAGCCCTCTGCGATCGAGAGGGGCTGTTCATGAGTCACACTGTGTATGTGTCTCCCCATCCTGGGATACGGAATAAGCAGGTGATACCTGTTCAGGATTCCTCATCCCCCAAACTTCTCTAAATCCCTTCTATACCTTTTATTGTCAGCTTTGGTTAATTCAGAGTGAAGGGATGTAATAAGAACGTATAATAAGAAATCTTCCAATACCTGAGGGGGGCCTCAAGAAATCCAGAGAGAAACTTCTTACAAGGATGAGTAGTGACAGAACAAGGGGAAATTGCTTTAATTTGACAGAGAGGAGATTGAGATGAGCTCTTAGGCAGAAGCTCTTCCCTGTGAAGGTGCTGAGGTGCTGGCACAGGGTGCCCAGAGAAGCTGTGGCTGCCCCATCCCTGGCAGTGCTCAAGGCCAGGTTGGATGCAGGGGCTTGGAGCAAGCTGCTCTAGTGGAAGGTGTCCCCGTCTGTGGCAGGGGATTGGAACTGGATGAGCTTTAAGGTGGCTTCCAACCCAAACCAGTCTGGGATTCTATGATTCTAATGCATCAGTCAAGAGTTAACAGACATTTTTCTATCCTATGCTTATGATAGTTTTCATATGTTAACTCCTAGACTGGATGGATGATCCAAAATTCATAAATCAGGTGGAGGGCTGTTAACAGGATGAGTACCATGTTCCTGTAGTCACCGAGTAGGTGGGTTTGGGGGGCAGGTGGGAAGACGGAGGGCTTTTGTTTTTTTCAGTGTGTGGGAGAAGCAGAGAAGTTGTAAAGAACATCGGGAGCGTAGGGTGCGAGGGGAGAGAATATAGGGTTTGCAGCTCTGTAATTTAGACCAAGGCAGAGATCTCAGAACATTACTTAATAGAGGCTATATACTGTGCAAAACTTAAAACAAATAGAAAGAAATGAGTTTTTCTTCTATTAATATACCAAAGCCTCAGGAACAGAACTAAAATGTTTTTGCAAGGTACAATTACAGGAGAGTCACATCAACCTGGTAGGTTAATTCCTCCACACAGCACCGCATGTTTGCTTCCCTTCAGTCAGCCATTCATTTGTCCGCCTACAGCTTCTAGCACCTGGCGTGAACAGGCAGCTCTAAAGCACCAGTTACATGACGGTGTAAGAGTCAGCAAGTAAGGCAGAAGCATTACCCAGGAGCACCAAAATAGAAACCCCTGTCTGCCTCAGGATCCTGTGTCATCAGCCATGACAAACCCAAATGCACTAAATCTGTTGGAGATGTTTAGCCTGAGCCTTGCCTTACATTTAGACAAAAGCATCCTTTTGAAGTAAGATGTTTTAATGCCTTAGCTGGAGCATTTAGGAAAGAGTTTGAATTGTCAGTTCAGAGTAAAATTGATCCTGAAAGACTGGATTTGGAGGATTGTTTCAGGATTGTTGTAATAGCAATATGAATTGATCTTTCAGAGGCACATCTTGGTGCGTAGTTACACACTGATATCTTCTTTTGTTATTCTGTGGACATGTCTTCAGAGAAAACAGAATCTTCATTCCTCATCTAGGTGCTAGATCTTCTTCCCCAATCCTTGCACTGTATCATTTATCCAAGAAGTTCAAAGCATGTAAGGCTGGGAGGTTTCAGCTGTATTCCTGTGAGGTAAGACATATTTCAATGTCAGTAGCACAGCAAATAGAGGCAGAGAGAAGAGTTATGAGTTATGTGAGGTCTCAGGGAGTTAGTGGCAGACCCAGTAGGGGAATGAAGGCAACCTGACTTCTAATGCTGTGATCTAATGATCTCTCAGCTAATGCTGTCTCTGTTGCAGACTCTGGTGTTATTTCCCATCTGAGTCTAGCAAGGCTGGTGCTTGCTCCTCCAGCTGTTTTGCCAAAGGCTTTTTAAAACTCCAACTTAGCAGCAGCTCCTGGCTTGGCAGAGGAGGTGGATGCAGGAGAAGGTCTCCAGCAGAAGGCTGTTGCTGCAGCAAGTTGCAACTGCCCAGTGTGGAGTCATTGAGCTGCCTCCCTGTTAGGCACTGGCTGGTCTATTCATTCTGCAAACAGCCTCTTTCCTTTCCAAGAGAGCCCTGGGGACACAAGGGAATGGCAGAGTTTATTATAAACTGAGTAAAGGAACAGCCTATTGCTGGAGGAGATCCAGGGTTATAAAAGATTGTAGTGGAGGGGGGGGAAGGAGGCGGAGGGAACAGGACATAATTCGTGTTTGTGTGTGAGGGGGTGCACGCTGGTGGCCTCAGCACCGTATTCCCCCAAGCCCTCCAGACCTGTGCTGGGTTTGGTGGCATTCACTGCAGCGCACACTGCACTGTGTCAAGCCCCACTTACTTTTGATTGTATCAATCATTCTCTTTATGCAGCAACACGAATCGGAGGACGCTTTGCAGGTCCTGTTCTGAATGAGCTCCGCTCTCTGCCAGCTCAGCCTAGTTACTGCTGTAACTTACTCTGGGGGATGGGAGAAAAAGGTTGCTGCTACTTTAAATATAATGCATTAGGAGGATGCTGGAAAAAGGCCTGCATGCTGTAATACCCAGCCATCTAGTTGGAAAAGGAGCCAGATGTAATACAAAAGAAGAAACACAGCCTCTTATGGATGCAGCACTAATTCATAAATCAGGTGAATCAGCTTAGGCAACTGCTGTGTTTTTATGCCTCTGCTGCATGGAGAACTGCATGTTGGATGCTTTTATTTGAAGTAATGGAACCAGATTATCCTTTGGACCAGGACAACTCCAATGGTAAGAAGTAGAAAACATAGAAAAGAGAGGGAAAAAAGGATCGTGAAAGAGTGTTTGAGTTACACATCCTACTAAAGGCGCAGGGTTAGGCATGTGTTTTTACTGTCTTCTGCATGGATAAGTAGAAATGAATGTGGGAATGTGCTTCACATTAGCTTAGAGATCACCCTGTTTACAGGGTTTGGAGATAAACTGACAGTAAACTGATACATACAGTGTATTGCAAGGAGCAGTAATCAGGCAGCATTAAACTATCTCCTGGGCAATGTCTGCAGAGAGGAGAGGAACCTGTGCATTCTACAGGATTCAGTTTGGGGTCTTTTTTGCCAGCAAGAAAAGAATGTAACTTTATGCCGTATGTGCTGTCAAACGTCGCATTTGGAAACAGTTTCTTGATCTGCAGAAAGCTTTCCTACAGGCAATTGCATGAGTAATTTACTTAGAAGGATATATTTAGCTAGGGACCACATAAATTCACCCTGGAATTTAAGTCCATGGTTAAAACTGCAGCTATTCCCTGGATTTATAGCATTCCACATGCTGATGTTCTGGTATCTAGTCGATTAGAAGGCATAAATTGGGATAAAAAGTTGTTTGCAATTGCAAGTCTGATTTCTGTGTTAGCAGAGGGAATTGGCTGCATTGAGGACAACAAAATGTTTACATCTATGAAAACAATTCAAGCCGGTGACTTTTAAAGTGAATGATTCTCAGCTCTTTAATATGTATTTGTTACTATTGTGGATACAGTTTGCAAAGTATTCTACTTCCTACATATATATTCTTCAAGAACTACTTATGTATTTCTCACAGCATAGGCTCTGCTGATAACCTGGAGCTTCAAGTATGGCATAACTGCAGTGTTAATATCACAGCAGACCTAAAACTGTATGGAAAGAATGTGCTTAAGGGAATGAAGTAACATGTAAACTATGTGGACAGTTGACTGGGCAGATATAAGTAGGCAGCAGTGCTTTACTTTGGGCTCTGTGCCATGCTGAAGCTGAATTGTATAAAACAATCAAGGACAGATTTCAGTGTTGTTTCAAATGATAATATTTACGTGGAAAGATGAAGTGGGGAGGATCACACTTTCTGTTTCACTTCTCTACTCTCTTTCAAATGTAGGTATATTAATTTCTCTCTAGAAGAACAGCATCTACTTCTCATGTCCTATTCCCCTTATAGACCACTAGAACAGAGAACTACATCTGATTTTATTCTTTACAGGGTTTATCACAGTTGCAGGGTTTTACATAGTTACAAGTTACAGGTTTATCGTAGTTTGGGCTGATGTTAACAAACATATAAGCCAGTATTCTTGCCTGTCACAACATTAGAATCTGGACTTTAGGAGTCAGAGTGTTGTGGTTCTGTGGGAAATACAGTTTCACTAAGCTTAGAATGCATATGTAAGATACACAGGTTTCCCATTCTTCTCTTTAGACATATGAAGTATATTCTTTCATGTTGTGTAGAAACGTGTTTTCCTACAAAATATTTGAATAAGTAGGCAGACTCTGGAAATGGTCATAAATTGGGAAATGAAAGATAAGTGAGCACTCGTGGTACTAGGTACTGTAGAACCTTCCATAGCTCCCTTTTGTAACTCTGTAAATCCCAGTCTTGTAGCTGTCATTCTCAGAGCAGCCCCTTTGGTTATCAGACAGCTCATGAACTGCTATGAACACGCTGGTAACTGTTGTGTTTATCTTACTGTATTGCTCATGTGACAAATATTAATGCCTTGGGATGTGACCAGAACTTGAAACATCTGTGCTGACTGTGGAAGTGCTTTTTACCTTCAAGAATGCCAAATGAAATTCCTTTTTTCTGACAGCAGAATGGGAACTGTTATTTAATTTTTGCTGTACCTGGTGGTCTGCATTGGGTAACCATGTCCCTTAAAATTCAGTGTCACTTCATTCTTAGTTGCTTATTGGCAGCCAAATCAATAGATCCTTAATGATGGTAAAAGCTGTTCTGAAGGGTATGTGCCAATAATATACTTTAGAGTTGCAGAGTTGCTCTTTTGCCTCCTGCAGCCCTTTCATTTGCTTACGGAGATGTATGAAATCAGCTGGAAGGATGGTAGGGGAATATTCAAGGCTGAGAAGGTGTCTCATCCAATCAACTAGCCAGCTTTTTATGGAGATATCTTATACCTTTATTACTGCTTGTAACTGCAGCAGAGAAGGACCACTCACTTATCTGGGGGCTTGAAGTGACATTTAAGCTGTTGCCTTGACTAATAGAGCCTGGAATGAAATCATAACCTGTGAGTGAAAGGGTTATTGGGGTTTTTCTTTCTGTTCTTCCCTGAGCTGTAGTGCTGGCACCACTTTGGAGACCAGCTTACTAGGATACTGTTGATGTTTGGGGAAGGTGATAGAAGTTCTGTAACTTTCCTCCGTCTGTGCTTAGGAGAAAGGCTCACATAAAGCTGGAGGTTCTTATAAGGAGTTTAAAAATCCTTAAGCACTCTCTTCCTTCCCTCCCTCCCTGCTATTTTCTCTCCTGAAATGCAGGAATATAAAGGCAGATGACTGTCAGCTCACCATGGCTCCCGGTTCGGAGTGTTGATGTGTTCTTTTGAATGTACTTGCGTGGTTTTACTTGACTCTTTTCACAAAAATTTTTTCTTGGAAGAAAAGTGCTGAGGAATGTGCTGATTCTGAAACCATAACCCTAAATTACCCATTTCAGAGGGATGACATATCAGAGCTACAGACTTTTGTGCTATAGCCACTTGCAGCTACAAGAGTAAATGACAACTCAGCAGCTTTCTGCAAGCCAGTGAAGATACTGTATTTGTGTACACACTTTTGAGTCTATGACTCGTGCATTAAAAATCACCCTTGGTAGAGAGAAGAGAAGCAAGAAACAGAATTTTTTGTACATTAGACATGGTTTGTTAGCAGAGTTATGCAGGAACATGAGACCAGCAAATGATGCTGCCACAGGTGAAGACTGGTGTCTTCACTTGATGTTTTAGACTGATGTCTGATCTTTTATTCAAAGAGATAGGGTAGATCAGCTGTAGAATGGGAAATACCACAAACACTGCTACTGAGCTGGGTTTGGCAGGTGTTGTAGTTTGAGACGCCTCATCCAATGGGCAATAGATGTGTATTCTTAGCCTCATATTCTTTTGAAGATAATATGATGATCTCTGAGAGAATGAAGATGAGACTAAAACTAAGGTGAAAAATAGTAAAATATTTTGAAGTGTCTTTCTGAAGGTTGCCCAGAGAAGGCTGTGATCCAAGAATTCCCCCTGCAAGAGGAAATTCTGTGGCATTGCTGCTTCAGGAGTGCATTTTAGGCATCTAGTAATGAGAAAAAGAAGGAAAATAGGATGATGACACTAATTTCAGTGGAGTGCTCTGAGGCACTGCCTTCTAAATTGAAGCATGGACTGTAGTTTATGTACTTCAGTACAGTGCCATAGAATGTTGGGACAATGATGCTTCATTCTTTTCATCGTTATACTTCTATATCTATTTTGTGGCTGCTGACTAAAGAGAGATAAAGATGTGCTTGATGGTAGGAAAAACTGAAACCAAAAGGGCAGTGTATTACCTAGAGAAGACAAATACTGAGTTCCTGGTGGTTTGTGGATAACAGTGATAGGCATGTTCTTGGTGGCAACCCTTTTCTTTATGCTTTGCTGTATATTTTCTCAATTTTACCTACACGGTATTGAGGTACGACGTGTAACTCACAGGAAAGATGTGTTGTACTGAAAGGCAAGTCTAAGCCAGCTAATCATTTTTTATGGGGAAAGAGGTTCTAAATTTCAGTGGGCTTCTCTACTGTCACCAAAACTCTTTGGCAAAACTGGAACCAACCCACAAGCTCTATCTGGTGACTTCAGTAGAATTTACAGAAAACAGTGGAAAGATCCAACCCAAACGTTTTGTTCGTGTGTCTGATTTGGAAAATAGGGGACAAGGGATTTCATGGGAGATGGGGAGGAATTAAAAGAGTATATCTAATGCATCAGAAGCCTTTAAATTCAGAAGATCCTGGTAGTAAGTAACAGAAACTGGAGAAGCCACAGAAGGAATTGTCAGTCCTTACTGAGAGCTGAGGCCCCACATCGTGACAAGGAGTTGGTCAAGTGGGTTTTTCTCAGAGCTTTCATCAAGGGTTCCTGTGGTCACATACATGTAACACGGAAGATGTTGCGCAGCAGCCTCCTCTTCTGGTGATGCCCGGAAAGACCGACAGAGCCGCTTCACATCCGCGTCTCACCAATGCACTGCACACCAGGGGGAGAAAGAATAAACTGCTTACCTCCAGGCACTTCACTCTAATGTTTTCTTATGCCTGATCAGGATGTTTGCCCAGGAGGTTTCTCAGTGCTTACATGTGGTTATCATGTAATTTAGAGCATGACGGTAATCATGTGTGCATTTAGAAGTGCTTCTCCTCTGAGCATCTCCAAGGAACTAGCGCATGGAAAGATGTAATTGCAAAGCATTGCTCCTGCTGGTGCAGGCTCAGGGGCCGACCATATGCCTTGCTCAGTGAGTCAGTAGTCAATGATTTTGGCTGCTGAGCTTAATGCAGTGATCAGAAAATGTCTGCCAAAGTGAAGTTTCAAGAAAGGTTTGTTTTCTTCCCAGATCCAGATACGCTTCTAGTTTGGTTTGACACCTCTAAGTACTTCTCTAGCTGTAGCTGGGAAGTTGGTGGGCAGCTGAAGCAGATGTAGTAACACAAGTCGGTGTTCTCTGTGCTCTAGCTGTGTGTGTGGGTTTGTTTGCTTAACCACTGGGTGGGCATGGCATGGCTCCGAGTGTAGGTCCTGCCATTAAGCCTGATCCTTCGTGCTTTGAAAGTAGGAGAGTAAGATGCTGATAGAGTTCTCTTCTGTGTTGTAGAATGAAGAAAAAAAAAATGACTTAATAAAAGTTAGACGCATGTTCACTGTATTTTATTGTGTCTACAACTGCTCGTCTGTTCTGCAGGAACGCTGTCAGAGCATTACTCATGGCAGAGAGAATATCCCTGAAGAGTTTTTCACAGTTCATGTGTCAGACAGGAATGCAAAGGATCAATTTACAGCCACAGACAAAGATCTGAAAACGTCCGGGGGGACCTGGGAGAATGCTGCTCACCCCAAATAGCTTTGCTGATCTAACTGCTTCCACTTGTCTGAGTGCAGCGTGTTTTCCACCAACCCAGAGTTAATTTCTGAGTGGCAGCAGTAAAAGCATTGCATGTAGACAGCAGCGAGAGCTGCTATAGGAACGTTAAACATCGTGCCACCTCCTTGCAGCCTCTTCTGTTAGAAAACTAAAGGGAATTTCAGTATGTTTTGGAAAGCTCCTGAGTGCACTTCCAGGGGGAAATCTGCTGGTGCTGTGCAGCTCCATGTCCATGAGGAACTTGCTTTGTTTCGCAGATCATCCTTTAACGTGGGCAGCAGCTGTCAGAAGGAGCCTGGCAGTGAGCAGAGGGGTTGTATTTAGCAGTGCTCTCTGGGTGAACTGGTCACAATGGTCTATAAGCCAAGCAAAGCACTTGGGAGTAGTTTACTGGTTCTGTTTAGCCAGTTTGCAGGTAATGGTTGTACTTCACTTTAAAGTTGGTAGATGTTCATTCATTTGCTTCTTAATTGTACTTGTTTATTGTAATTTAAAGTTTCCTGGTAGGCTTCAGGCAAAACCAGAGGATGCATTAATCTGTTCAGGAGACACAGGTTTAAAATCAACCTTTCTCTTTTCACGTAATTTGTAACAGGATCTGTAAAGTTAGGCCTTCATCTTAGGTGTATGCATACATATCCAGTGAGAGATGGCATGAGAAGTGTCACTGAGTTATCAGGATTTTTTTTGTCTGGAAGAGCACACGTGCAATTCATCCTCTTTACGGCTCTTACAAATGTTTGTTGGTTTTAAGACTGAATAAAAGAAAAGCAAAGATTTAATTCTTACTGCGCCTTCAAACCCAAGATGAACTAGATCCCACAAATTAAAGATATGGAAAGTGTAATCAGCATTTAGGATTTAGGGATAAAAAGCAGGTGCCTTCAGCGTGAAGCCAGTGCTCAGCACACTCGGGGCTGCTGAGCTGCCTGTGCCTCTGCCTAGGAGAGAGGCATGTTTTATTTTCCCTGCTTATTCATTTTCTGAGTCATTCATCTTGTGCTACAGCTATTGAAAACTGTAACCGAGTCTGGGAAGCGCTTGGCTTTTGAGTGCTGCCTCCTGATTGGACTGGGGAATGCTGCTGCTCGGGAATAATGTGTGAATACCATCTGCTCCGAGGAGCTGGGGCTCGCCGTGAATTTTGCTTGGAGAGGCACCTTTAGCCAGGACTCCAGGCAGGGAGCAAGCTTGCTTTTCCTGATTCTTATCCAAACTTTTAGTTGTTGCTGGATTTCCTTTGTATTTCCCCGTTGAACTTTTTTGTGCTTTGCTCAAGGGCTGAGGTGCTTCTCCTGTGGCTTCTGGGCTTGTTTGTCATTTATTATTCTTTTTGTGTCTGCATGGGATTTCTGCTGGGGTTCAGCATGCACACCAACTGGGGGAATAAATCAGCAAGTTTTGCAGCAGTTTCCTGCAGCACAACACTTCACATGGAATGTCTGAGGTGCTCTGAGAAACTACTTCCCAAAATTTGACCTGCTCGGAAAGAGGTAAGCGCTGAGGCTTCTCCATTTCAGGGACTGACTTTCTCCTTGCACAGAGGTTTTGTTTCCTTAGGAAGGGTTATGTCTCTTTTGAAACGTGCAGTTGCTTTGTAGCAATCCCTGAGATCAAAGACTGTTTTGTCTCAGAATTTCTCTAATGAGCCTGAAGAAATGAGCACAGTTGGAACAATGATTTTTCTCTTGCTCTTTTGTACAGAAATTGTTTTGTATTGTCTTAATACAAACTTTCTGCAGTGGAAGTGTAACTGTAATTCAAGACAGCATGTATTTTTCAGTTTGCATCTTTAGGAAGAGAACTCTTTCAACTCTGGTTTCCCTGATTATGGAATCCCTTTTCCAGCCCGTTATCTCAGACGAAACACAGCTATTTTTCAGCAGGCTGGATTTGCAGTCAAATGGTGCATTCCACTTCAGGAAGAGAAGATGTAGTTTGTGAGCCCCTTAATTCCTGCTCACTAATGACCTGCTGGGGCAGACTCAGTCACTAGAGAGAAAACTGGAGCCATTCCTCAGAACAGGCCTGACAGCAACAGGATTGATGGCTACCACTCTCCCCCATTACTGTTAGCACATACTTAACTTTCTGATGTTCCTGTTTTAAAACATAGTTATATTTCAGTTCAGTCAGGCACTTTATGTGCACAAGGCAAAGTTAGCTGAGGGAGGACATGGAATACTGATGGTTTGCAAAATCTCAGCCTTCCTTCCAGTGAGTCACATTATTCAAATTGCTGTTATCTGTTCCAAGGAGAAATCTGCAAAGCAGATTCCTTGGACTTTGCTGAAGGCTTCACTGTAATTTGACAAATACCTGGTTTTTAGCTTTCTCTTGTATGTTGGGTGTGTTAACTGTAACTATATAGTAAGTGTGTAAGTTGCGTGTACTTATATGTATGCTAAGAGAAATGTACAGTAGCTGTAAGTTAGGGAATGGTAGATTTATGTAACTGATACTTGATCTCACCTAAACTTTTCATAATGAATCCATTTTAAATAAGGGAAGATGTGACATCTAGCATGCTGCTTACACTCAGGCCTCTGGAGCTGATGCTCTGGTGACACAGAAAAGGGCTGTTGCTGTCTGCAGCTTCACTTTTAAAAGAAGAAAGGTTAACAGTTGGGCATCTTCTCTCTTAGTCACTTCCATGGCAAAATGCCAGGTCACCAGAAGTGCCCCTTAATGAGAACAAAACTTACTTTGCTGATGCCTGAATGAGGAGAGCAGTGGCAAGCCAGCACAGGAATACCTGAATGGCCCAGAGGTGCAACACCAGTGCAGCCCAGTCCACTGGCTGGTGGTCACTGTACTTGCTTAGAATGTAGGGTACAGGGGTTGAGCTCTCACTGTGCCTGGTCCAAACCAAGTGTGTATCTCTCACTCTATGTATGTTAAGAAACCTCACAGGGTCATGCATTTTCCAGTACAGATGGGTTTTCCAGTCATCATCATCATTTCTGGGGATAGAAAAAGTATTTCTTATTCATTGCTACTGATAATAACAGTAAATGGTCACTTGGGTGTTTTTTGGTGGAATTATATTGTCAGTGGTGGATTTCCCAGGTGCCTTTTTTGATCTGTCATTGGGCCAGATATCATGAGGAGTAAACTTCTGACCTTTGAACTCCAGAGGTGAAGATCACTTCCATTCCAGACATAGCAGAAGGGTTTTTAGCCATTGGCAGTAGTCACAGATAGTGTTGCTGTAGTGGGATCAGAGCTTCTTAATCCAGTGGTATGTACACGTGCACATTCAAATCAAACACCAGCTGCCTCTAAAAGTGGGTTTATTTTTCGCCCAGAGTGGACAAGCTTTTTACACCTCCTCTTCATCAAAAGTAGTCACTTGGCTCATGGTCTAACTGCGGTAGATGATTTTGCATGGGTAGAGTTTCTTGTTTAGGAACTTAACATGGAACCCTTCTGTAGGGGTTTACTGCTAGATCCCTCCAGAAAGCGCTCCACAACTCCTGCTGGTTAGTATTTCCTTTTAATGTGATCTGTGTGTCTGCAAAGCACTTCTTGTTTGCCTGTCTGTGACTAATATGCCAGTATGACCATCATTACTGCAATGCCAGAGTGTTTTTAACTCTCTCTCTCATCCAGGTATCTGCATGCCAGCTGGACATGTGTTGCTATTGCTGTGCTCTTAGAAAGGGGAGCTGACTTGAAAGTCACTATTCCTGGGTCATGCACAGGAAAATTTCTTTACTGTGAGAGTGACAGATCACTGGAACAGGTTGCCCAGGGGGGTTCTGGAGTCTCCTACGTTGGAGATATTCAAGGCCCGCCTGGCCAAGTTCCTGTGTGATGTACTCTAGGTTACCCTGCTCTTGCAGGAGGGTTGGACTAGATGATCTTTTGAGGTCCCTTCCAACCCTTAGGATTCTGTGATTCTGTGATTGTATTGTAATTGCATTGAATCTTCTGTGTTCCCAGATAGCTCCTCAGCCGTTCTGCATGCTCCACAGTCTTCTTCCTTACCCATTTCCCTTTCTTCCTCTTCTTCCCTCCCTGCCCTCCCTGCCCCCCCCCCCCCAAAAAAATAAAAGACTAAATAGTTGGAGGACAGTTGTCACTTTGCTGTGGAGAGCATTATCCCATTATCCACCTGCCATGTCTGTAGGCATCTGGAAAATCTCAGTGCTGGGATTTTTTCAGCAGACCAGAGTATTTGTTTCCTTGAAGATGAATTATTGTCATTTTCACTATAGGAAAGAGAACTCTCTTGGTACGGTGGCAACTCTGACTGTGCAACCACACTGTTGTGCATTTACAGCTGAATTTCAGGAATCCACATGGATTTTTCTTCTCCTCTTGCCTGACTCAGTTGCCAGACTTCTTCTGGCAGTTCCATCTCACTTAATTCACAAAGAATGCGGCTCTCTCTGCCACACTTGCTGCCTGGAGCCCACATAAGTATATTTGTAGTGAACTTCAGCTTAAGACAAATGTGACCTACCTAGAATACAGGTTTCCAGACAAGAACCAGAGTGATGCAGCACTGCCATTAACATTAAAGTACTTTACATGCATCTGTGCCAGCTATTTCTGTTGCCTTTTATATAATCTAATAATGCTTTGCCAAGGAGTAAAATGTAATAGGAACTATTTTTGTGTTCTTGGGAGCTCTGAGCTCCTCTGAATAGATGCCGCCTCCTGCAATGATCTCATCGCTCCTGGTGCTTGCCAGTAGACTAAACCATCAAGAGAAAATCAAGATAAAACAACAAAATCAAGATGGGAAATGGCTCTCTTGTCTCTGTTTTGGTCAGATGAAGGGTTGAAGCCAGTGCTTTAAACAGAAGAGAAGCATTAATGGGGGGAGAAGGACTTCAGAGAAACCAGGACAGTCTAGTGGCAAGCACAGTAGACCAGAGAATTCCTGGTTTCTGCTTCACACACTGTGAGACCATTTTGCAGAGCAGCTCTGGAAGTGGAAATCGGCAAAAGTAGGTTTGAAATCTCATTTCCTCATGGAAATTTTGGAAACCCTTCTTTCCCTCCAGGTATTTTAGCCCACATCTGCCCTTTTCTCACAGGAGACCGTGCTAAGTACCTTGCTCTGGAGTGGATTCTCTTTAGTTCCCCTGACACAGGATCCCAAACATCTTATGTGTAATGACTGGCACGGGGACTGAAAATGAACAGATTCTGTTTCTTCAGTCCTGGGAATTTAGTCTTGGAAAGCTGTAGCCAGAGCTGCATGGCTGTTACATGGAAAGCTTTAGAATTATCAAAATCAGTTTTTCTACAGAATAGATGATTTCCCAAAGAAAATGCAGCTAATTTCATCTTTCCATGTCTTCATCCTCCAAATTTCTCTTTTTTAGATAGTATTTCTTTACAAAGTTACAATGTCTTACTCTGACTTTCATAGTTTCTAAAGCTGTTCCTGCTATGTGGAATAAAAACAAAACAGTATTCTCTGCTGTGTAAAGAGTATCAGACAGTGGTGATGTTCCTTTGAGTTCGTGAGTTCAGCATTTAATTCTTTAGAGTGAATGCTTTAGCATGGTTAACTGCTCTATAGAAATGCAACTTGGTCAAAACTTGTGGGGTTTTGCATGGTTTTTCTTGGTAATTTGCAGAAGCATCATCACATTGAACCATGGGCTGTAAATCAGCTCCAAAACATGCCCCATGCTACCTGCTGGCCTCCTGAACTTGCCTGGCTGTGGTTGGCATGGTGAAGCAGAAGGCTGCTCTCTAAACCGGAACGTGTGTGGGTGTTTTCCTCCAAGAGTAACTGCAGAATAACCACAGAACTCCATGACTTCAAGTAAAGGCTATAGGTTAAACCCCAAGTGCAGTGTGGAATATAAAGCTGTTACTTTTTAAAGGTCTTGTTTAAGGATAAGATTCCTTAACATTTAAAGCAATAAATATTTGTAGCTATTGTGTGTAATATGCACTATATTAGACTATATTATCCCTATATACCAAAGGAAATCTAATAGGGGCGGCCAACCATAATATTCCAAACTGTACATTTCCAGTCTTGCTGCAGTTCCATGGAGTGCCTTTTGCTTCTGATCCTGACCTCAGCAGGACAAGAACCTCCTTTTGTTTTGAGATTATAGTTTTTAAGTAATCCAGAAATGAAGGCAAAGAATATTGTCAGTTGGAGGTGGCTTGTGCATAACTTCAGTCTGCAGCTGCATGAGAACCGAGATTAAATGGTTTATGGACAGTGAATCTGTGGAGTGAACTCAAGGTTTAAAAATAGGTGTTTTGAGCAGAGAAGTGGTTGAGGAGATTAATATTTTAATGTGCATAATACCTCTCACTGAAAAAAGAGGATGTGGTTTAAATGAAGACTGTTTTCCCAATTGCAGTGTATGAAATGGCTGCTGGGGATGTCACTAGTTTATAGAGAAGAATGTCCTCCTCATATTAATTGGGGAAATGGTGATAATTATTAATAGGATTACAAAGAAATGGAGACTACTCATAATATATGCATGCTTGTGCTGTTCATACAGTCTGTGTGGGTGAATTGAGGGGGGGGAGTAAGAGAGAACAAGTCTATTATTAAAAAAAGAAATTCCTTTAGAAAGATTCCTGTCTTAGTGCATGTGGTTTCCTCAAATTTCTTATCATTTTATCAATATGGCTTTATCTCTAAAAGCAAAGTCCCCCCCCAGCCCCTACCCTGCTCAGATGAAGAGCTGCCGCTATCGGAAGATGACACCAACTTTCTCCTGAGCGTGCTGAGTAACACTGTAGCTGCGGAAAATGTGGAATAAGAGGATGTTCCAGCAGCCAGATCCGAAAATCCTGAAAGACAGTGAATAAGACTTACTAATGAGTGGAATGAGAAGATTCAAGAAGAGAGGGTTAGCAGCTTTAGTCATTGATTCAAGCTAGTGCACAGCACATTGATTCCATTCACAGATTTATTCCTGGTATTGCTTCGCATAACCAGTATCAGTTAAGGTTTGAAGTACTGATCTTCTTATTTGAATAAATCCTTTAGTATGAAACTGGCTTTAAACCCCCCTTTGCTATTGCTATTCCTTAGTGCACATGGAGTGCCCTGAGAGATATTCCTTTAAGGTATTTATTTCTTACGTGAAGTGGGCATCAGGGCTTCATGTTTAGCTTGAAAATTACTTTTGGTAATGGTAATCTGTGGAGTGTGGTGACAAAACACTTTTGCAAACTCTCCTGCCTAGGATAAGCTTGGAAATGCTTTTTCCTTTCCCTTTCTTTTAATTGCCACTTGCTCCCATGAGACACACGATGCTTTTGATAACAGTCATCAAATTTTACAGCTATCGCTATAATCTCACTGCTGTCAGCCATCTGCATCACTCCTCCTGTTCTATAGAAACTGAAGAGAAAACAAATAGAGAGTTAAATTTAGACAGCACATCACTCCTCTTAATGGAGTTTTGTGTCCCAAGAATCATCACTGTGTGATGTCTGTGCAAATAATCTCATGGAAACGAGAGGGAATCGACATACCAGTAGATTCCTAATGGTTTAGAGCCTTTAGGACTGTGTTATGGGTAGAAGGGGTGGGCTGTAAATGTTTGAATTGTACAAAAGTCTGGACATTCAGTGTTAGAGCCTCTGGTTGCCAGATTTTCATTTCATGGAGTCTGAACTTGTCATCGCCTGAACAAAGAGGTCGAGTGAAGAGCCTCCAAGTAGTTCTCATTGTACACCTGGTCAAGTGTTGTTAACAGTAGAGTGCAGTGCATGCTCTGAACTGCAGGAGTGACAAAATCTGATTTGATTAAAGAGAAACCTGGGCAAGAAAGGTCAGTCAGTGTTTATACAAACCCATGACACTGTGCTTTGATTCTTGAAAAGACAGGACTATGCAAGAACAGATGGAAAACACAATCACATGGATAATGGGGTGGTCTGTGTCCTGCAGCCTCACGCTGTCTGTACCATGCTTTGTTCTGTGCCTTTAGAGAAGATATTTACTCCTCTTTACTTCTCATCATCCATCCTAAATAAAAGTTGCCAGATGTCACACCTAATATGGGATTTCCTGCACTTCAAATCCTGTGATTTGTTTAAAACCACATGGGATATTGCCTTCCTGTGCTGCCCCTGTACTTCAGTAGGGAACCTGAGTTGAAATATGGGAACTATTCCTCCCCTACTCTGCTCTCCTGACTTCTTTTGGCTCCTTGGGGTAGTGGGAGCAGTGGTCAGAGAAGGTCCCATGTTGGGTAGGTGGAAAAAGGGCTTCTGAAGTGTGTCAGCTCCCTGTAAAAACAGGTAACGTACCTGAGTTGCAAGACCTTCGTTCATGAGGGTTAGATGTTCTGCTCTTACATACCAGGTGTTGAAGGAAAACCACAAACTTAATGAATAATGGTATTTTAGCACTGCTCTATCTACTACCTCTTGCTTGCTAGCAGTACCAAGTGCTCAGCAGGTACTGTTTTACATGAATAACACACAGGAGTTTGCCACTGATTGAAATATACCTTAGAAGTAGGCTAAAGCTAAATACTTGTTTAAATTACCCCCAAAGGACAGAAACCAAAACCTGTAACTCCTTGTGTTGATTAACGTTATATTTCATTAAAACCACAGAACAACAGAAGGTTTATTTTGAAGACAAAGCAGTGGTAACGTAGTAGACAGAGGGACTGGTTCAGAGATAGAGCTGTGATCTCGAGAGCAAAATTCTAGCCCCTGTGTTTAGGCTTCATGTGGGTGCTGAGGATGACATTTGTGTTCAGCAAAGCCTTTCAGCGGTACAGTCAGTCACTGTGGCGAGGTGAAAGGGGTCCCACAATAAAACTGACATGGTTTAAATGTCCTGATCACAGCGCTTTAACCTTTGTATCCCTGACAGGCAAGAGCAGAGAAGTAAGATTTAAAAGGAATGTTCACTGAAACTCTGCCATTTTCTATCTCCCCAGTTTTTTTCTTTGTGGGGAATCCATTTAAAATTCCACAATAAACCCCTCTTCATCCTCTGAATGTGTCACTGAGCTGCAGAATTGAGAGCTCACTCGTTCTTCTGAATGAGGGGATTGTACCCAGGTGATGGCAAAACCTTCTGCGAATCTCAGATTTATAAATATTATTCTGAATCTAATTTTGTTAAAGTAATTCAAGTAACATGAGTGAGAGCAGCGCAGAGCTCTTCGCATGGGGAGACCACACACTGTGTGATCCTTGGAGCCAATCCTCTGCTTGGCTTTTCTTAGCTAAAAACTTAACTCCATGATGATAAGATACAGCCAGTGCTTCACCTCTGCAATGGGATTCTAAAATTAACTCCATGAGGATAAAAATTAGGCAGTGCTTCACCTCTGCAGCTGGATCCTTCTCGCATGAGACTGTTCATCCCACACTCTGAATCCTGCCTTCATTACCTATCGTACTCTGCCTCAGAGAACTGGGAAGCCGACTTTGCAGTAGCACCGCAGACCAGGTATGTTCTTGCACAGTGGTAGGGAGATGAAGCACCTTTCAGACTGTTTCTGACAATTAGAAAAGCCATCCAAACCCTCCTCTTTGCATAATTGTTTTCAACCACAGCTGTCAAAGTGCTCCAGAAGTGATAAAGAGCTACTCTCATAGCAGACAAAGTGGTAACTAAAGGTCAGTGAGATTAATGGGGGCTGCCCATGGCCACACAGATTATCTGTCAAAGGCACAGCGAGGTTTCAAGGCTCTCTGTGTGATGCTCAGGCCTGTCTGAGGTCCAGGGCTGTGCAGTGCCAATGGCCCGACTGGAAATGAATTGTGCTGTGAGAGTCCTGCTCTCAGCATGCAGCTGTTTGGCTGCTGAATGGCTCCTGTGCTTCTTGGATCTGCCTCTTTCTCCCATGTTTTCTTTCTACATGAATGCAGGGCTGCCAATGGGGCTGTAATTCTGCCCAGAAGGCTTAAAATACTCTGGTCATGATTTGGTGCAAACGTTGTCAGTTGTGTTGGTTCTTCTCTAGAGGAGGTTTGTGCTTGTTGCTAGTCCTGCTCCTGACAAGGTTATTTTGAAAGCAGAGGAGGAGGCAGGTAGCTGCTGTCAGAGCTCGTCGGGGGAGTGATGAAAACATGACATGAGTTAAACTTCTCTAGAATCTTGGTGTGATTTCCATATGTCTTGATGGAAATCTGTGGAGAGCTGTCAAGTGAAACGTGGACAGTGCACAGCTGTCCCATGGGCAAAACCTGCAGAGAACCATTGAATAGGGTTGGAAAGCACCTTAAGATCATCTAGTTCCAACCCCCCTGCCATGGGCAGGAACGTGCTCCATAAAGACAAGATTTGGGAAGGACCTGGAATCCTCCTTACTGTAGAGTAGGGAAATAAAGATTTCCAGCTGTTAATAATAACAAGCCGAGGATTTGTCTTGTTGGAGCTGGAGCAGAATTGCCTGGAAAGTCCCTGGAGAATTCCATCCCAGCACTGCATGTTTGAAAGATCTGGATCCTGGTCTCAAATATTTCCGTTGCTTGACTGAATCTCCAAAACTGAGCTATTTTTTTATCATAATCCACTCAGAGACATGAAATATAAAGTGCTGTTGGCCATCAGTTTAATATTTTAATAGCACTATCGTGAGTAGAGTGTTTGCTGCAGTTTGCAGGTAATGGACACCCTTAGGAAGAGAAGAAATCTGGAAGAAATCCCCATGTAGTGCAGCTGACTTTAAAGAAGTAGCTAGCAATGGGTTTGAAGTTCCCTGTTAGGTGAAAGAAAGGGAACAAAAGCCAAATGAATGCCAGCACGGTGCAAGGCCTGGGAACACTTTCAAGGCCTCTTTTATTTTGAGTAATTAATTCTGGGGTGTATTAGAAATGAGCAGGTTATTTTGTGCAATGCTGGAGCAGGAAACGGTGGCTCAGCAGAAAGTCGCACTCTGCTGTAGCATTACTTTTGCAATTCATCACCTGCCTGTAGTGCTTACTCAGTGTCTAACACAAGTTTATTGGTATTCAGACCAATTATATTCAACATTCACTTAATAATTACCTCTCAAAGACAGATGACTTTAAACAACTCAGTGTTTTATAAGTAACTGGAAGAATCTCTAGTGTGGCATCTCTTCTTCAAGGCAGTCTAAATGCAAGCTGCTTTTTGGTGATTTGTTTTGAATAAATTGATTTTATTGAATAAATGTATGCATTAAGGCTTGAGCGTGGAGTATGCCACTTTATACACATCTGGAAGCTCCAGTTTTCCTTGACTTTCCTACAAGAACATTTCAGGCCGCATTGCTGACTTCAGCAAGCCACTCCTGGCAACCAGTCTTCATTAGAGCAAGGAGGTGTCTACCAACTGAATGCAACAGCCTAAACTCTCCAAACTCTTGCTACATTTTTATACTGTGCATGTGTTTTCCTGCTTCTCCAGGTGTAGAAGCCACCTTGGGCTGTGGTGTCTGTGTGCAGCTGGGCCCCATGACTGCGAACATAGCACTAATGGATTATCTGCAGTGTGCAGCTTTTGGGGTCCTGCAGTTACTGCTCAGGCTCTGCTAAGTTACTGCACAGCTCTAGGCAGCAGTTTTACTGAGTGCAGCAGATGAATTTGCTGTGCTTTATGGAGCACAGAGAAGCTTGTTTTCTGAATTTTAATAGTCTCAATAAATTGTGTTAAGTTGTGTTCTATTAGACTGCAGGAAATTAAGGAGAGCAATTCCAATGTGGATGTTATGGGGAAGGTGTGATGCTAACAGCACAGGTGGAGGAAAGTTCTGAATTTGGGCTGAGGGCGATAGGGATTGCAGAGGGACACAGTGCAGCTCCATCCCCTCCCAGCCCTGCTTTATACTGACAGGGGTTCCCGTGGCCCACAGAACAAAGTGATGATGCTTTTCAGGTTGTGCTTCACAGAGGTGAGGAATCACTTGTAATGATGATCACATGGCTCTATAGATATAGAGACTGTGAAAAGGACATTTTCTTGTCAACTATAGTTCTGCATCAATTTAAGACAAAACCAGGAATTACAGCCACTGAAGTTGGCACTTTCATCCTTAGAAAGGGTCTTTGCTGGCTATGATTATACTGTTATGTAGTTAAAAAAGTGATAAAGGAGAAGGATTATATCTAATGGAAAGTGCAGTAGGATGAATAGAGCATTCTCGGACACCAGTAAATTAATCAGACCAGCACCATCACCAGAAACATTTTGATTCTGTGACTTGCATTGGGTGTTAATGACCACAGCAATGGAGATCAGCAGATTTTACTTGCAGCCTCTTCTTGCCCCTGCACTAAGTGGAGGAATACTGGTTCTTTCCATGGAGAGAGTGGTGATGCACCTTAGGGACAGAGAGCATGTGTGGTGAGTGGTTCTCAGCTTTCCTAAGGCTCCTCTTTTGGACAGCAGCTTTCAGATCTTGATTTGCAAGATTAGCGTGTTTTCAACAAGACACGCCAGGTTGAAGCCTCTTCATTGCTGTATCTCAAAATATTATATTGGAAGGCTGTAATGATTGATGAGCATTTCTTGTTGCAATTACAGCAAGCAACAAATCATGCCACGCTGATGTGCGAGTTACTGAGCTGCTCTCTGTAGTCTGGCCAGCAAGCCATTAAATCAAGCAAAGATGAGCAAGGGATGCCTGGATGTTCTCGCCTCAGCACAGCAGCTGAGTAAGCTGCTGTCTGTCTAAATCAATCCCTGTTCTGGGAATTGAAACAGTGGAGACACAGAACCTGTCCATAGCCACATAAAAGACATGTTATGGCTGTAATTTAGGGGGCTACCCTTAAAGCAGTTCTTTGAATCCCAAATCCTGTCAGCTCAAAGAATAGAAATTGAGGAGACCATACTGAAGAATGTAAAACTTTCCTCCCAATTTCTTCTCAAACTGGGGGATCCAGCCTGCAGTTAAACCAATGGATGGGGAGTTTATGCACAGTGTAGGTTGTAATGGGATTTTACAACACAAATCTTGGCACTTATATTTAATATTTGACAATTAAAATAGCTTGGCTGCGAAACACACTGAACATTGCCAGATTTATATAAGAGCCTGTCAATTCCTGACCTAGATACTCATTGAGGGAGGGAATTCGAGAGGAGGGAAGCATGAACCAAGCATGGAAGACTGGACTGGCACTTATTGCCCATTTCCTTTATGTCTTCTGAGTAGTAAGAATCTAAAACATGCAAAATGAGGTTAATAAACTCATTTGGGATGATCATAAGGTCAGCTCACTCTTAAAGTTGTTCCAGTTTCTGTCTTTACATAATTTACCTTATGCTTGGGGTAGTGAATAATGAGAAATCTGCACAAACAGGGCACTGAGCCTCAATCCTACATGTAAATCTGTGCACATGTGCTGCAAACAAGATAGCGCCCATGGACAGATTTGTTTGTGTTGCCAAGTGAGCCAAATGCCACGGGTTTGCTGCTTTTAATTATTCAGTCCTGAAAGAATTTGCTGTGAAATCCCACCAGGCAGAGATAAGACTAAAACCTTGTAATCTACAACCCTACAGGAGGGTCAGTTTACGGCCTGAACATGCTGGAGAATTTAGATGGGGAGAGAATCCTTCCTAGTGAAATGGAATGAAGACCTGTATTACTTTAGTGCTTTGCAGCGTGTAAACCAGTTCTGTCCATGATGAACCTAAAGCTGGGAAAACCCAAACGACTAGATCAAATCCAGCTTTGCTGTGCTGATGAGTTTTGTTTCATTGTCAGATGAATTCAGGTTGTCAGGTTAATTTAGTCCTGACAGGGCAAGGGCAAGACAAATTCATTACCTTCCGCTCCATGAGTTCTGAGGGGTTTGTGTGCTCTGTGTGAGGATGGGCAGGGGCCCTTCACCTTGACACCCACCCTCATACTGCTCCTGGCCATGTGAGGAGCTCATGTGTAAAAATGTTCTTACAGTTTGGACTGGAGAGCGCATTCCTGGTGCAGTTACAATCATTCCACCAGTAGGTATTCCCCCGGCACTGCTCAGCAATTGCAAGTAATGCTTTAAAGCATGAAATACAGAACGTTTAGTTTGTAGAGAAAATGGCCATGGCTGGTCTCATAGAAAAAAACAGGCTGGCTCCCACAGTATCTGGAACTCTTACATATTGTAACCTCACTACATGGAAGATGGTGATGGAAAATGGGGTTTTTGCAAGGGAATCCCCTGACATTCCTACCTGGAAGATCTGCCTCTCTGTTCTTCATATACACAGATTCTCCGTCACACTGAGAGTCAAGTCTCTCTCACCTCCTTTAAGAATACCCCCAACCAAAGAGAAGCCAACACTTAATTCTGTTTTTCAAAAGGAGAAGAAAGTCGTGTCTTGGGAAGGAGGGAAATCAAATAAAAAATGTAATGCTGGAGAAGAAAGGCAAGAAATGCGGTTGCCACGGAAACCAGAGCAGAAGTAGAAACTTTCCAGCACAGAGCAGAACCTAAAAATGAGAAAGCGGAGTGGAGAGGCTTGGCAGATAGCCCACAGCTCCCACCACCTTCTCCTCTCCTCCTGGCGAGGCTTCTTAGTCATCTTTGCCACGCTGTGGAAGTGCTCCGTGTGTTCAGTGAGGGAGGCTGTGCCCCTGGGTCAGGAGCTGTAAAACAGCCCTCAAGGTACGGCAGCCATGGCAAACCCCACGCTCTGTGGGACCCCGTTTGACTGTATTGGCACCACTTGGTGCCACATCCACTGAACAACGGGAATATTGGCTGGGAATGGGCATAAGGTCGCAGTGGGTTTGGGAAGTAACTCAGAAAGTGGAAGCAAGACCTTGGTTCTTACCTTGTTCGCACCAAGGCTCTTACAGTGCAGCAATAAGCTATGGAACTAACTCCAGGTGGGCTTGAATACACTTCTGATCCCCTTTTAGCAGGGAAAACAGATAACCTGAGGTCTGCTGCAAGTGCTGCAGTGACTCTGAGAAGGCTGGGACACCATAACTCAGATCTGTCACCCTCTGCTCTCATCTCAGTCACACACTGCTCCTTGTCAGAAGCCTGCCTCAGGCACAGGGCATGTTTCATGTCGGGTTACCAGTTGCATCCCATGTATTTTGGAAAGCAGAGGTGTATTCCAGACATTCAGTTCTATCTCCGGATTGTTTGCTGCTGGCATGTTTAAGTCAGCTCTGTGCAGTAAAGTAATACAGTCACTGGATTAGCAATTATTAGGTTCACATATGCTTTTTAGCATGCCGTGGAAAAAGGCAGCTTGGGAAGGCTGGGAACATTACCAGGCAGTGCTGTAAAACCTTCATCCTGGCCAGGAACTGGCTCGGGTGAAAGAATGTGAATGTACCTGGGCCTGTGTGCTGCTACAGATGGAAGTAATGAAACCGACAGTGTTTAGATTTCATGTAGTCATATTGTTGGAAGTAAGCACGTGTGAGAGAGTTGTGCTGGTTTGACCTCAGGCTGCTCAGCGTCCTACCCAATTGACTCCTTTTTTCATGCAATAGAAAATGCAGCACAAGCCAAAAAAAACCCGTCTTTGCCTCTTTGTACATGAGGTCTGGACACCCTCATCTCAGATACAGCACCCCAAGTGCTGTTATCGCTAACAGCAACCACAATATGCCCCATACATAGTTAAATTTGCTGGTTTGCAACTGCCTTTACTGCTGAGCTGCACTGCAGCCGCCTCACCTGCACTAGTTCTTTGCCTTTCATGTCTCATTGAAATACTAGTCCGAAGCAGAAGGGTTTGTGGTTTGTGGTTTGTCCTCTCCCTACAAGCCCTTGTCAAAAGCCCCTCTCCAGGTTTCTTGTAGCCCCTTTAGGCACTGGAAACTGCTCTAAGGTCTCCTCAGAGCCTTCTCTTTTCCTGGCTGGTGTTGAAGCCTTGAGGAACTCGCTCCAATTCTTCACTGGCGTTTGTGACGGAGTAAAATGGATGTGGGGTTTTTTGTTTGTTTGTTTGAGTTTTTTAAATGTTCTTTGGCATCTGTGCATGAAAACGCCTGCACACAGCAATTGCACAGTGTGACCTTGTGTTTCTTTTCGCAGGCTATTTCTTATGCCAAAGGCAAAGTTTATTCAGCTAAAATAACAAGTATAAAAGGCCTGGCCATGGTGGTTCAGTTCCCGGTTGGGGGTGTGTGTGCTCTGCACTCCGCAAAAAGGATTTGAGGGGAGAACAGCTCTGGGGAGGAAGCGTAACCACTTGTGTACCTGGTTAATGTGGGCTCTTTGGACCGATCTCCACGGCAAGGGCGGCACTTCCCGGGTACAAGCCACGAGTCCCGAGGCTCAGCCGAGCCGGCGCTGTCCTGCCTGCGGGCGGCAGCAGAGCCGTGCGGAGCGGCCCGGCCCCGGTGCCGACCTCCGGCCCCACGCCGCTGCCTTCCCTTGCCTGCACCAAGGGCTTCCGATGGGGAGACAAAGACCGCGTGGAGCTGCTGAGAAGGAAAACCCGAGTGTTCATTTGACGGGTTAGAGCACGGTGGTAATGAAGGAATTTACCTGGAAGGGCGGCTTTGACATGGTTAAAGATAGCGCGTTAGGCTCTTCTCAGAGTGTCGATGTGTTACGAGTTTGGTGTGATAGGGAAAACATCCCTTTAAGCGGTGTTAGAATGCAGGTCTGTCCTCGGAACATAACAGTATTCCATTAGGCTTAAAAGTGCTGACATGGCACTCCGGGTTTCTGGCATTTTCAGCTGAACAGGCTTCCCCTCCTCTTCCATGCCCTGTGCTTGGTGCATACAAATGTCTTTTCTGTGTGCCCAGAGCTGAGACATTGAAGTTGTCTTTGTTTTATATGGCTTAATTTGAAACTGTCTGATTTCCGTTGGAATAGTGAAAGTTTTGCTGGACTCTGTGGGCTTGTTTGTTCCTTAGGAATGCTCAGAAGAGTTGAGACAAAGTGAATAGAGGTGTGCAGTTAATGTATGCAGAGAAAGCCCAGGCACCGCTGGCAAAACCTGCACAATAGCCTGCATTGTGTTGATTTATACACAGCTATGTGTGTGATGGGATGGAGTTTATGAGTGACATGACCTACCCAAAAGAGCACTCCAGTTGCTGCCAAGGTTAGATTCCAGATGACTGGGGTTGTAACAAGATGCCTGCCGTGTAGTATTACCACATACTGTGTAAAGGTAGAGGCTGCTCTGTGGAGTTGCAAGGAATGAGCATTTTGGGAAATTCCTGCTCCTGTTGTCTGTTTTCAGCATTGCTGTTAAGTGTTTTACCACTGCAGGTTTGACAGCGTTTGCGAGACTGGCTTGTTTGGATGTTGGCCTGAAGAAAATCTGTGCCCCGGACCCTCGTGAGCTCTGTAAGGAGCAAAAGCACATTTGTGTAACGAGTGAAACGGGACCTTCCAACATCCCTTCAATTCCAGGAGCACGCTCAGCAGCTTTCTCCATGTGCAGGACAGCACCCTCTGCTTAGATCTGGGGATCAGTGCTGCCCAGGCTGTGGTCATGGCAATGTAATCTGGTGTTCAAAGCTCAGACTTTCAGAAACAGTAAAGAGTATTTTTCAGCTTGTGTCCTGACCTGAGAGGTCCTGCTATCAGAATGTGAATCTTAACTCAAACATCTCTTTTGGTGGGAGTTGGAACTCCATTTCAGAATGCAAAATGCACTCTTCCCAGATTCTCCCTGGCAGTTGTGTGTACCTTGCTCTCCCTTGCTCTCCCTTGGCATCCCAACCACCTTAACAGCCTTTAAATAGGCTGTAGGCTTGGGGTGATGGTTACCATATTGTTCCTCCTCCCTCTGCAAGCTGCTCGTGGAAGAAAAGACAAGGATGGATTGGAAATTATTTGCTCATACGTAGTTCATAGTCCAATTTTTAAATCACCTCCTGCTTGTAATATTTCCAAGTCCATTAAACCAATGACCTTCCCAGTTACCTGCCCAGTCCACCTCTTAGTGCACAGCCTGCATCACAGTTACCCTCACAGTTTCAGAGGTGTCTCCCCCCTCCTGACAGTAGGCATGGAAACCAGATGCAGCAGTATCAGTGCTGGAAATGGGCTGCACATGGGAAGATCAGTATTCCTACTAAGTTGTTATGATGCTATTTTTTCTCATCAAGGGGAATTCCCTTCACCCCACTCAAGAGCCTGTTAAACTCAGCCAGTACCAAATCCCAACAAACATCCTTTCATAGTTTCAGGTTTCAGCTCCATGGCCTCTGTCTGTAAGTTCCTTTAATATGTTCACAGCTCCTCTGGGAGAACTAAGCCAAGAATAACCAACACTTTCTCAAGCCAGGTCTCCTGCTTGAAGGTGCTCTGTGTTTCTTTCCCTGCTGTAGCTGTACTTGCTCATCTCCACAGCTCACACTTCCTTACGCTCTTACACTGCCCGTGGTGAAATGAGGTGTTACCAGGCTCCTCAGAGGAGAGTGCTGCATCCAGTGCTTTCGATTTTGCTGGCTGAAGGAGGACAAAAGACTTTTAACATTGCTCTGCAGTTGCCTCTTGGCTTGGCATACTGTTCATTTCAATAATAAAGTGTTTCCTTTCATTCCCAAACAGTCAGGCCCCTGCCAGAGCCATAATTGTTCACAGATGACTCATTTTGGCTGCAGGATCAAAACGAGGGAAAAGTGCTGTTTGCACAGTCTTTGAAACGTACAAGATGGGAAGAGATGTTCACGCTTGATATTTGTACCATATGTTGTTCCTAAATTTTATTACAGAGCCTTTACATTTCAAAAGAGATTCTCCTCTTATCCTGGGGATGATTTAGAAAGAAAAAGATAAGTAGAGTTTTGACTTAGGCTGAGACTAGCAAAGACTGACTGCATAGCTAGAGCTGGGAAGCAGCATCTGGTAGGGCTGGGTGGGAGAGTCTCCTTCTGCTGTGAGATACATATATATATATAATATATGTTACATATATATATGCACTTTTTAGGTGTTACAAACCCAGTTGTTATTTTTATCAAAATCACACTGAACATTTCATTCTTTGTAGAATCTGGTTTGCAATCTTGCATCATTGCAGGTGTTCCCATTTTCTTCTCTGTAATGAAAACCTAATGAATATATGTAGCGTGCTCATGCGCAGTCACAGTATGGCTCAGTTCTCTGCCCTGTTCGGGTGTTAGCTCTCTGTTTAAAGAGTTCCGTGTTTACTGCAGAAGGCCCTGCTGGGAGGTTCAGCACAGGAGTCAATGGCAAGTTCTTTTTTTAGGGTAGAGAAGAAGGAAATGGTGTGATGGTTCCTGCATTGCTGTTCATAAGCAAGCATGTGCTCTGTCACTTGGGAGCTATTATTTGTCTCTCCTACAAAGATTGTTTTGTGGCCACCCAACTATTTTAAATAGAACACCAAACAGGTATCAGAAAGCTTTGCTTTCTTTGCTTTAGTGTGTCATTTGGACTAAGGAGTTCTACAAACCCTGCAAACCAGACCATTCAGGACTGCTGCCACACAGGTATATGAGGACCATGAAGACAAGCTGTCACTGGAACACCCTTTGCAGGTGCTCAAGGAAAGAGTTAGAGTTGTTAACCCAGTAAAAGAGACAGAATTAGAAGAATAAAGAGTAGAAATACAGTAGGAAGAGGTTTTGCTGTAGCTTTTTCTCTCTAAAAACATGATGGGTATATTAGCCGAAGGGTGTATGTAGACCAGATTGTTACTCTTGTTGCAGATAGTTACAGAGGGGAAGGCTGGACATAAAAGTTGTTTCCACTAAGTTCCCACACAGAACATCCCGTCCCTGGCATTGCCCTCTCATTGTCTCCTGTATTTCTGTTATTTCAAGGGGGTTCTTCACTCTTTGCAATCAGCTGCACTTGGACAATAACTTCTCTCACACCAGCACTGTGGTGTGGTGCCAGAAGGAAGAATGCAAAATAACAGAAACTACCCTCACAATGGTATTTAAAAACTGATTTCCAGTTGGTTTTGTGAACCGGTCTTTAAAAACAATAGTTACATTTTCATGTTGTAACTCGCTAAGAGGGTCTTCTTTTAAAATACGTGATGTTTGTGTGATAACTGTCATGGAAGCCTGATAAGGAATATGGCTAAAGAACAGACTTGCCAAAATATTCCTTGGAAGAGTAATCTGATGCCAAAAAGCAAATAAAACAAGCAACTCTATGTGGAGTGTAGTTTGCAAATTATGTGGCAAGGAAAGGAAGAAAATAATCTGTCATATGAAAAATGGAGTTTGGATTGTATGTATATAAATCAGCGATTTGTTCTAGGAGCGTAAGATCGTTATCAGTCATTTAAACATGAACTGGAAGTGTCTAATCTATTAATTAATCAGGAAGTAAGTTTTACACAGCATGTGGAATCACGTTCATCTTTCCTTTCATTTGTCAACATAGATGCTGCTTTCAGTGTGATGTTATCATGAGATTAAGCACCCCAAGTGCTGATTCATACAGCTGTGTAGCTCCCATGTGTCCTCTGGAAGCAGCTCTGCCTCAGGGGGTGAGCAGGCAAGTGTCAGCTTCCCTTGGAGCAAACTGGGTTCCTTGTGTTCGGTACATGTTGTTTGTGCACAGAGTGAGTCACTAACTCTAACACCTGTGAAACCCATTTCTTCTCCCACCTGGAGTTAAACCAGACCAGACTTCATGTGAGCACAGATTGTGATGCCCTGCAGCAACGTTCAGAAAGGTTCAGCTGGTTTTTCTGACCTTCTAACACACCACATTGGCAAGCTGGTGTATTAGAACACTTAATAAATAGCTGAGACTTCTGCTAATAATAACTAATAAATTTGGCATAGGAAGCCAGTGATGCCAAACTTTTATCAGCTTATTCCCTGCAGCAAAACCCCAGCAAGTTCACTACTTGAATTAGAGAGTAAATATTTTTAGGAGTTAATTTATTTTGTTATATGACTATTTGGATGCAAGTTCATGCAGAATACACAGTTTATTACAATAACTTATTATTACATCTAATAATTACATTCCTAACCTAAAGGGGATGGTTTTTTAATTTAAATTTGCAGATAGGGAAGATCAGTGTCTAATTCCTGCCCGTGTGGGTAGGGAGCAGCGTGTGAATGTGTTCTTGTATTAACGTCAAGAACTAGTGACACCTGAACATCAGAGTCCCACGTGCAGCCCTTCATTAGATCTTAGACTTCCCTCTTTGTTTCTGCCCTTTCCTCCTCACTGGCACAGAGCACTCTGCAGGCTGCTGCTTTCTGCAACACTTGGCTGGCAGCACTTGTCTTTGACCATTTGTCTTCTGTGCTACCTGTTGCAATGTTTAAGTCTTCTTTGGTCATAGCAGTTTATCAGCTAAGCTCCCTTTCCTGATGATCTTTTGAGGTCCCTTCCAACCTGGGCTGGTCCGTGACTCTGATTGATGATTCCTGTACCAAATAAGTTGCATGTCTCTGCTATTTACTGTGAGTAATGGAGACTGCATCCTCTCAGGATGGATACGTGTCCTTCAGAGGTGGGGCAGCCGCAGCTTCTCGGGGCACCCTGTGCCAGTGTCTCACCACGCTCAAAGGAAGAACTTTTCCTAATATCTAATCTCAATCTCCCCTCTGTCAGGGCAAGGAAAAAACTTGCACTCCATGTGGTAAATGTCAGGATTAATATTAGCTCAAATCTGGGAAAAAAATTCCCATCATAGTGTATTACTGTAAATAACAAATTTCCGGACAGTGGCATTACAAGACTGAAGTGAATCACCTCTGAGCAATCCATACAACTTTCCCTATTCATTCTCCCATTGACAGAAATCCCTGGAGCAGCCGTGGCCTGTGGTGCAGGCAGTGCCTGCTGTGTTGCTGCTCTGGCACTGAGCAGGAGCTGATGCCAGCGTTGTCCAAGGAAATTCTTTATAAGGGGGTCCTTCTGCCAAGAGGAAATGTGTTTGATTCAGGCTGGCTGCTGAGGTGACCCCTGTAAATAGCAGCGTTAGTTCAGCTACTCAGAGGAGTAAAAGCATTTCAATGAGCACGCTTGAGTTGGCTGTAGGTTGAGTTCCCAGAGCGCCCCATGGGTCAGCTCACAGAGGCCATGCACGGAACTGCTCTCGCTTTGTCTTGGAGAAAGAAATGGGAGATCTTTGGAAGCCCAGAGCTGAAGTTACTCCATTAATCACTCAATGAATCTTTGTTAGCATTTGATTTTAGTAATAAGATTTTTCTAAATAATAATCAGGCTTAAACAAATGTTTCCTCCCAGCAGCTACTCATGCAGGATGCATAGTGCTAGCAGTGTTGTACAGTTCCCATTGCTGTTGATGTGGGGTTCTATACAAGATACTTCTTTTTGATACGGGAATAGTTGCTATACAATGCAGACTCATGGGGTTGTTTCTCCTGGGTTGCTGGAAGCAGCACAGGCTGGTTTGAGGCACAGGATGTTGGATTCTGGTAAGAGTTTCTTCTTCAGTTTGTGTTGGGACTCCATGTGTTTAGTTACTTCATTAGATGTGTGGAAATCATAGCACAAATCTTCAGATAGATTTTGACATTCTAAATTTTATTAGCATCGTTTCCAGTCAGGTTATAAACCAACTTGCCCAAGTAGCGTTTCCTTATCACTAGGGATACACGTCAGTCAGTTTAGAGTGAGTTACTGGGGTTTATTTTGGGTTCCCCAGCTAGCTGAAAGCTGGTTTGAAAACGTTTCTGTTCTTTAGCTCTATTGTTCTACTGGGAAGTAGTCAGGAAACGTGTCCTGCTTTGAGGCCAGTCCGTGTGTTTCTTCCCTGTTTCCCCGCAGTCCGGAGCTCATTGCATGGCTCAGGAAGCGGCGCCGGTCGGGTTCTCAGACACACTGACTCTCCTTGGCGTTACTGTAACCTGCCCGGGACCCAGCAGCCCTTCCGATGGGAATCACTGCGTGTGCTATTCACAAAGCACTACACGTCCTTCCAGTGCAAGGAATAACATGTTTGTCCCCCTCCTGTTTGCCTGTTCCGCACTGAGTTGGAGCTGGAATGTCGTACTCTGTTCTCACTGTCCAGAAGCCACCACCTGTACACAGAAAGCGAATGTGGGCTGAAGCTCAGTGTGTTGATAGACTTGCTGGGAAGTAGAGGTAGAATCTCTAGGCTTTAGTTTTATTTCTCTTGCTTGGAGAGCAACGAATTTGATGCTTAAATATACAGTAAATGTTTAATTACTGTGAGGGTGCTGGCACAGGGTGCCCAGAGAAGCTGTGGCTGCCCCATCCCTGGCAGTGTTCAAGGCCAGGTTGAATGAGGCTTTGAGTTCCTTCCAGCCCAAAACACTTTGTGATTCTGTGATTCTCTGATTTCTCATTTTGATCCTTAATCTTTGTACCACCTCGGTGCAAGGCTGTGAAAAACCTGCTACATTCTAGCTAAGGTGGGAAGGAAATTAATTTCCCTTTTCATATCATAAAATAGTCATAGTTTTCCATTAAAATATTAATAAGGTGTAGTTTATTTTTAATTGTGTGTATGAAACTTTCCTTTTTAGGTCTTCAAACAAATATGTCACTGAAGATTTTGCTATGGGTGCAGCTGAATTGAAAGTTAAGTTATCCTTACACAGCGGAAATTGCCTTCCTCCGGCTCTGCGTATGAGTTTATGTATCCCTGGTAGCCTTAAGGCAATAAGCCTGGAATTCTTCCAGCTTCCAGTGTGCTGAACTGCAGACTGCAAAGGACTTGTGAGCAAATTCAAGCAGGCACATCTTGAGAGTGTCTGGGATCACTGACAAGAACACTCTTGTTTCTTTTACTTTTTAAAAGACAGGTATTTTGTAGAGATTATTCCCTTATTCCTTCTGCCTCAGACTGTGAAAGGAATATAATCACTTTTCAGAGGTAGAGCAGTTACCTTGACAGGGAAATCTGGGCTGCAATTTGATGTTTTTTAGCTTTTCTATGATTCTTTTGTAGTTCATGGACCTAATGCGAATCAGAAGTTAAGCTGATACCCACCACTCCTCCCTGCTGCCCAGGCAAAACCTTTCCTTGCTTATTTGTTTGGCCTTCTGAAAGCCTCACTTCACTTCTTTGGGAGACAGAAATGAAATCATGAAAGCTGTTGTTTCCAGATAGAGGGCTGAACTCAGGGGCCATTAATACGTGTGTGGACACATCACTGTACCTCATACCTGTACACACAGATCTTTTGGGGCCACGCTGGGCCCCACAAGGCAGAACACAGGAACTTTCACTTTTGGAGTAAGGAATTCCCCATAAAATCCAAGGGAGTTAAGAGGAATGATTGTTTCCCTTTAAAGCCCTTTGGGAAAGCAGGAAAGCGAGAGGTCTTCGGGGCTGCCTCGGGAACGTGCGGTCTGAAGTACAGTCATTATTTTCCAGGTACAAAGTAATAAACAAATGCTAAAACAGGCAAGTGTCAGCCCCTGGGGAGGCTCCTGTCATGGGCATGGCTCCTGTCGCGACATGTGGCTCCTGTCATGATACATGGCTTCTATCAGCCATTCCCCCCACCCCGCAGCTGAGCAGCCTCCTCCTTTTGCTGTCAAAGCAAACAAGCCCATGTTTGTGTAACTCTGCAGCCAGAACTTAGTCTGGTGCTGATGCAGAATTTATTCCCATGCTGTTGGTTTTGGTACAGGAGTGAAAGAAATCCAGTTTGCAGAGCCTCGGTGGCCAGGTGACAGCAGTAGAGGACGGGAACACCAGGTCAGTGGTGGGTGCTCCGATTTCCCTCTGAAGCCCAACAGTGCTTCAAAACGGGTGTTTTACTGAGGCGTTACAGTTTGGTAGATGCTTAATTTGGTGGGTTAGGTTTGTGTTTAATGTTGGGGAGGAGGAGTTGACACCCCCAGAATCACTGCCAGGTTTGGCTCCATTTGCTGCCCTCACTGAGCGCTTCAGCAGAGCCCCGTGACAGAGCTCATCCTCCTGCTTGGGGAGGGAACAGCCTGACTGTGATGTGTTATTTTAGAGATAGAGGTTTTAATGTTGTCAGCTTTCCTCCAGAGCAGTTAATATATCTGACGTTCGCAAGTTACAGGTTCTGCTGTACAAAAGAGCTCTTGTGTCAGGATGGGGCTTGCAAAAAGCAAAAAGGGAAAAAGAAAAAAGGAAAGAAAGAAAATCAAGAGCTGGATTAATTGGAAAGGTCCAGACCAGTCACATTCCCTCCCAGATGGGTCATTCATTTTGTTGCCTGCTGCTATGTAGCAGCTGAACTTCAGGTCTTCACAAACATTGTTGAGGTGAGAAAGACAGAGGCAAGCTGGTGAAAATGAACAAAACTCCAGCCATTCCTGCTCTTACAGCAAAGCTGCTTTCTCTTGTCAGGAGAGTTTACAGCCCCTCATTAACTTCTCCTGGGTCACAGTCACCTGTGTGAGCATTTCTGAAGGTGCCAGCTTGATTAAAATGAAAATCCCTCGACATGGTCCAGCAGCTGAAGCACAAGTGGGTGAAGGCACGTGGCCGCAGGCACATCCTCTGTGCTTCTGCCTGCTTGCAGAGGATGCGCCTGTCTGCCACATCCCAGGTAGTGCGAGGATAAGTCACCTACCAACACACACGAACATTCCCTTTCAGCTTGTCTGCACTTGGAGGAGCTTTTAGAATAGTTTTGTTTAAACTTTCATTTCCATCAGTGCCTTTTGTACTGCTGGGAATGACAAAAGGAAAATTATATTGGATTGGCTGCTTTAAATTCATTCCCAGTGATAAAAGCGTAATTGTAAGAGATTCTTTTAAGAGCTACCAGCTCAGTTATTAAGACACAAAGACGAACCTGAATACTTGGCTTCTTGTCTACAGTAGATCTCTAACTTAACCTCAGTATTTTCAGACTTCCCCATCACTGTCTTCCAGATGTTCTCAGCTCTGTTTGTGAGTTGAATCCCCTGCACAGGATGAGTCTCTGCTCATCTGGAAAGTGGTTATAGTTGTTCCTGTGCTTTTTAGTTTCTTTTTTTAATCTAAATATGGAAAAAAATACAATGACCCTGGATAACAAGAAGAGGGCAGATGTGCAGTAACAGAAACCTTTCCCTTTGTGCTGACATCTGATGTGGGGCTGTGGGAAGCATTGGTGCATGAGGTGGAAGCACAGAGCAATGTCCCTGTGCAGCATCCCCCTCCCAGGGGCAGAGGGAGCCTCTGCTGTCCAGCTGGGATCTGCCTCCTTGACCTGAACTTGGTGTTGCCCTCTTGATTGGCTGTTCCTGCTCTGCCTAAAAGCTGGCGCTGAATTCCTGACGCGTGGCCTCAAAACCAGGCATGGACTTCCCTGAAGATTGAGACCTGCTTTCTTCCTCCTGAAAGGGCCTTTCTCAGCTGATAAACATCATGGGTTTACCACTCAGTATAAGGAAATCCAGGGTTTGTGGAATTCTGATGTTTTCCGTGACTGCACAAGGTTATGAAATGCTAAAATTAAGGCAGATGGTTGGTGGTAGGGAAGGGACTTGTTATGCTGAGTGGGCTGAAGTCTGATCATTTCTGCCTCTTGTTATTGGACGTACCACACAGTACAATCCAGGGAAGCCGTCAAGCTTCTGAAGATGCTCCTTCTAACTGGGGAACGCAGCCTGTCCTCAGCCAGACCTGCCTCATCCTGCAGCTTCACGAGACACCCCAAGGAGAAACTGCCACCAGCACTAGGACAGAGAGCAGAGAGGGATTGTGCAAGTGTCCTTCTGCACTTCGTCCCATTTGATGAGGTGTGGACACATCACTGTACCTCATAGCTGTACACACACCACTGTACCTCACACCTGTTCACTCCTGTGAAGTGGCAGCACATGAAGCTCTTGGCCTTCACAAATGTCTGTGACTTTTCCTTCAGAGCACTTTCTGTGAAGGGTTCTGGATAATTCACTTCTGACCTTTTTAAACTCTCAATATGGAGTGATATTTTTTATCTGGTTAGTCTCTTTTATTTTATTTGTCTCTTCTTTTCCTCCATGGCTTAAAGTGTTAATTCTGCCCATTGAAATGTGGTTTTATTGAGCAATATGAGCCGGAGGCGGAATCTTCGCTGCCACCAGAACCCAAATGGTAAATAGGCTCTTTCTGTAATTTGTGGGATGTGCTATAACTCAGTTTGAATGTTGAAAGGAAATGGGCCTCCAGGGGAGTCTGGAGCTCTGTTCATTCAACTTCTAATTAAAGTTTTACCCTCTCAAGTTTCACTTTATTTTCCGGGGCTTTTGCTCCATGATGATTATTAACATGTGTCCCATGGCCAGGAAATCATTATACCCTTCCCCAAGCCAGTCTTTTGGAGATCCCTCCTGCTGCAAACCAAGTCGCCTGAAACTTCATCTCCGAAATGATCTGATGGCCAGGGCAGGTAGAAACTAGCTGCACCCTGAGGCTCCCCAGCGCTTTCCTGCAGCAAGCTCTTGAGCTTTTCCAGTGCAGTTTGATCAGATGTTGCTGTCTGGCAGAGAGGATCCAGTCCAGGATTTCTTCCAGCCTATTCTTCACGTTTCAAGAGCCCAGGCTAACTCTGGCTTCCTATTCCAACTCCAGCAGGCTTATCTTTTTTGGGGCAGGAGTTGTTAGTACAGTTTATCTCGCTTGCTGCAAGTCCTCCCTCAGCTGAGACATGTTCTCTGGTGCCGGGATCTTTTTTCCCTCCCCTCTCTCTCTTTTTTATGTTTTCTTCTTGTTGTTTTTCTTTTTAAATGTGTAAAGTGAAGAGTTCCTCTTCCCCCCTCTCCCTTTCCACTCCAAAGAACCAGCCTCCAGCGAATTAACCGCTGGAGCTGTTGCTGCTGTGCCAGAGGGGAGAGTGAACCTGTGCCTGCATGTGTTGATGTGTAAAAAAAATACCAAAATGTCAATGAACAGCAGGAAAAGTTCTGGGAGACCATCTTACTACTATCGACTGCTCCGGAGGTCACGACTGCAGAGACAGCGAAGCAGATCCCGGAGCCGGAACAGGCCGCTTAGTAGGGGTAATTGCAACACCCGTTCTCTTCCATTGCCACTGCAAAGACATAGGTGCTGTTGCTTCATTACTGTAGATAAGAATGACCGGTGTGAGGATGTGTAAGTGTACCTGTGCGCTGTGTTCAGCTTCACAGGACAGTGCTCCTGTCTGCTGCAGGGGAGGGAGAACTGTTCGATTTAAAGGGCTTGGGGAGTCAGGCTTGGGCTGTTCCTTATGGTGGCTCTAACACCTTGTGTGGCTGTAACTAACCCAGTCCTTTCACTTATTCATGGTTCTTCTTGTTTCTCCATGTGTATAATGAAGGTAACTACTTTTCTGGGCTGTTTGGAGGCCTAACTGATGGTGATAGAGAGAAATCCTTCATTAAGAGACGGTGTCTATCTGCAAAGATGTGTTGCTGGAACTTCTTGTTCCTCCTGGGCTGAGCATCACCAGGGGTTTTGAAATTACAAAGCTGAGTGCAGTTTAGCGGTGGGATTTTCAAAAGAGCCTGAAGATTGTGCTCCAGAGGCACTGCAGAAACCTGTGGGACTTGTATTCCCAAATCACTTTGCGCTTTTAAAACCCCTGTTCTAAAAGGGCCTATTTGTCCTCATCAGCAGGAGTAAGGTCCAGGGAGTAATGTTTCTTTAGGGCATACTCATTCATGCAGCCCATTTATTCTACTGGAGGCAGCTACTGACCCACTTGCATTTTAAAAATCAGCTTTTCTGCCTTTCTCTTCTAGTGTGAAAGAAATGTTTACTGATGCTTATGCCTGTCCTCAGAGCAGGCAGAGAGGCGGGAGGCTGCGGGTCACTTCGCTGCTGAGCTATCAGGAAGGAGGGGAGAAGTTTGTGTTTAGCCTCTAGTGGGACAACCCGGTCACATTTAGAATGTCTGGAGCTTAATCAGAGCCATTAACTGAAAAGGACCTTTTACTGTTAGTGTGCGAGTAAAAAGCCGTAATAAAAAGCAGCACTGCATCAGGTGTTTGTGCAGATGCAGTTAATCACTGGAGTTAATCCTGATTTATGAAGCAGGTTCTGAAGTAGACTCTAGCACTACAAGACTCAGCTCAGTGCAGTGTCCTCTTTCTGCTTTTCCTGACATTCAGGACCTTTTAAAAGATTTTGAATCATCACTGAGAAAACAATAGGAAGCTGAATCAGTCCCTGAGCTCCGGCTTTTCCTTTGAGCACACAGTGGTTTTCTTCCCATGGTTTGGTTTTGTTTTGCCTGTCCGGGAGGAGTGTTTGTAAACTCCAGAGCATGTAACAGTTCCTCTTCCTCCTCCATGCTGCTCAAACCCAAATAGTTTGCTGTCATTTCAGTTACTGTGACAAACTAAATGTGTGAGTCTCATTTAGGTAACCCATTAGGAGCTTAATGGCGTGATGTGTTATGAACACAAGGAATATACAGGCGGTTTGATGGAAATGGAATTCAGCCCTAATGTCTGTAAGGAATTGGATTTGAACCAACGGAAATCTTCTTGCTGTTGATCTCTCCCTGGGTATTTGGTGTTTGTCATACGTTGTCCCTCGGATTCCTGCCTGCTGGAATACCCAGCCCTAGTTGAGCTCCTCTTGTCTATAGATCTTACAGGGATTTGTAAATCTGGATGAGAGTTTTCTCTTCATTTTTGACAAGTTTTGGTAAGAGAGGCAGTGGTGGCACACAGCAAGGCCATGCACTGGGGCTGTGGTGGGGCTCGGTTCAGAACCTGGAGTCATTTCCTTGGCTCCTGTGCCTTGGCTGCCAGTCTGGACAGTGGGAAGGGAGTGCCAGGGTACATCAAAGGAAATGCTTCCTTGGCAGTTTTGGTCTCGCTGAAGGTTAGTGTGCAGGAGGCTGTAGAGGTGTGGGAGCTACGGAGAATGCAGGAATCAGAATGAGGTTTGAGGGGTTGTTGCTGTAATGTTAATTTCCCAAACCTACAAATCCGGGTGAAGGAAGGAGCTGAGGGTCCCACAAATGCTGATGTACAGTGTGATCCGCAGTACTCAGACATCAAAACTCCTCAGCAGGAGGTCACCATAGACTCATTGGAGTTATTGCACAGGAACTGGCCATAGTCTGGTTGCCACATGTGTGTTTCCCACACATCCTCTTGGCAGCTTTTTGCTCTCTATAGACTCCAGACCCTTTGCCAGGATCCCCAGACAGCCCAGGTAGGCCATGACCCTCGCTGAAGGAGCAGCAATACCTGGAAGTTGAGCTTTTCCACGGTGTGTCACTTCAGCAGGTTATCCGCATGCTTTTGGACGCAGAGGTGTTACCCATTTACCAGGCTGGGGGAGGTCTCTGCTGGCACGAAACCCGCTCTCCCCATCTGGAATCATTCACTGCTCTGCATCAGTCTGGGATGATAAATCCCTGATGCCGGCGCTGATAGGGGAGCACCCAGGAGCTGCAGGTGCTGCCATCTGCTGCCAGCAGGCTCCGGTTTGCTCTGGGTCAGAGAGCTGCTTTCCGCCCTCTCTAGTTCGTGTCAGTCTCTTTGCATACAGAAGAGGCTGGGTTAAAAGCCTACATTTATACGTTGATATTTCCCCCTCTCCCTCCCTGAGGGGGCAATGCCACCCATCACACTCACCCTACTGACCAGCCTTGCTCCCTGAGGGCCCTTTGTGGAGCGCAGCCTGCCCAGGACCAACATCCCACCTCAGGCTGGGTTACAGCTCACAGCCACGGCACAGGCTGCTGCAGCTGAGACTGACTTTGGGAAACAGGGCTTGCTTCCTGAGGTAGGAAGGCTGTAGAAACAGCTGCTCCCTCAGGAGAGCTCTGCCGAGCACATCAGATAGGCAACGTGAACGGAATGTGCATTTTCTATGCAAGTATCCAAGGCGAGGGGGGATTGCTTTCTGCTGGGACTCCAGATGCAGGCAGTCTGCTGTGGCATGCAGAAAAATGTATAGGACTGAGCTCTTCACAATGACAGCCACTTTATGTGATGGTCCATGTGGTGGTACTCTGTATTGCAGAGCTCTCTGGTTAGCCCTGGTGCTTTTAACATGCAGTACATGTTTCAGCATGTTTGCCAGCCTGTCCCCGTGGGAGGACCAGGGGTAGAATAGTGGAAGATCAGTGGAAGTGATGGGGAAGGTGAATTGGGCCAGAATAGGACAGCATGCTGTCAGGAGCCTCATGGGGTCATGCCTCCAGTGTGCTGTTTGACAGTGGATAAACAAGAGACGTTTAACCCCACTGTTCATCTTGTTAAAGTGATGATAATGTCTGAAATCTCCTGGCTCTGCTCCCCGCAGGGATTCAGGACACACTGCAGGTATACACTAGTTAGTTAAGAACCCTAACTGCAGAAACCCCCTCTCCTCCATGGACCATCTGTTCAGCTCAGAGACGTGTGTAACCATATGAGGAATCATGGCAGTAATTATGATTACTACCAGGTGATCCATCTAATGTACTGGAAGGTACTTGGGAGGCAGAGAGGGTAGAAGGAGAATTGTCAGTAAAAGCAACACCTGCTCCTGCCTGCAGTACTCTGTGGCTTTCTTCATGGTATCTCTGCTGCTACTAAATTATGGGCTTAATGAAGGAATGGGGATCAGCAGCACGTGTTCAGTTTGCCCATAGAAACTACTCATGGATGCTCCATTTGCAGGTTCATATCTGAGCAGATGCAGCTTTGGCTTCAGGTCTTTCTTCTGTGAAACTCTGCAGGTAATCAGTTGTCATCAAAGCTCTGAGAACTGGAGAACATTTGGAGTTCCTGATCTTGAAGGTTTAGTGTTCCGGATACTTTGGCTCCGTCAGCTCCTCGGACAGAAATGTCTTGCTCTAAGTTCTGTTTATCTCAGGTGCTTTTCAAGGTATTCTATAAAAAGGATTTTTATTGAACAAGCTTTCTTCTTTTCCTTTGATGGCTGCTGTGAAAAGAAAACCGACTGATCTTGAGCAAAGCTTAGTATTTTAGCACACCAAACACTGAGAGCTCGGAGGCGAAGGTCAGACTGGTTTTCTCTCAGCTCAGGCTATTCAGATATGCATCTCTTGAAAACGGCTGGAATTTTGTCTTCCTCTCTCTCTATTTGATGAAATCAAAACCTTTAAAGTGCTAAATGAGAGATCAGTTTATACCCAAATAGCCAATACCTTAGAGGTTAAGGCACTCGCTTGGGATGAGGGACGCAGAGACTTGAAAATTGTCCCAGCATGTAACAGAATGTCATGACAACAAAGGAGGTTTTATTAGATTTAAAGTTAACTGAAATTTCACATGTTTCACTCTAATCTTTCCCAGCTGAAAATCTGTTTTGTAGCATGTTAACAAACGTGATGTTCAACAAGGAATGCCACGTGGAGCTTCTCCCTTTCCACCTCTGCAGGGCTTTGTCCTGTAGGCACGACTGAATTGGATGTCATGAGGGAAGGATCTCTCTCATTCTGGTTAGAAACTTTTCCCTTACTGAAAATTCCCACTTTATTGTTAAGTAAGATTCAGAGTTAAGTAATTCATTCATTCCCATGAAATGTTGAAACAATACTTTGTTCTTTCATGACCCACAATTAACTTTCCCTTGAACTACACGTAGCTCCATGCCTGTCAGATCATGGAAAACATGGATGTTTCAGTGTGTGTCTTTTGTTTGCACTCACTCTAAATGAGGTTTAGCTTAGATAACTCTAGCCATGATAGGGCCTGGGTGTTAGAATCCCTGCATCATCCCCAAACCTGATAGCTCAGCAGTGGCGAGATCAGTCTCAGAAGAACAGCACCGTAATTAACTAATGAATAAATAAGCAAGTAAGTAATTTATCATGTGCTTTCCCAACAGAATGCCTCCCCACACTTACAGTGCCTTTGTCTATCTGACAGCCCCACCATTTCAAACTGAGAATCACACTTCCCATTCTTCCTTTATCCTTCACTTGGGTTTAAGTTGCAAGTTTTAAGTTACTCACTTTAGTAGCCCATCAATAGTACAATTACATAGTGTTACGTTATATGGCCTTATGTTCTGCATAACCAAAGGGGTACCTACATGTGAGATTTCTTGAAGAATCCAAATCCTGTGCCTTAGAATACCTTTAATAATTATTAAAAATGTTGCATAAGAGTGTTTTTCATTTAAGGGCAGCAAGTGAAGAGTCCAATAATAAACGTGAGTGATAGGGTTTTTTCCAAGGGTGGTGTCTTTTAAATGCCAGGAAAAGGAAAGCTTCCTGCTTCACAGTGTTTAATGGCCATCACTTTGTTTTTCCAGTCTCTTTAGTGGCATTTTCTCTTTGCACTCGATTTCTATTTGAACTCGTGCAGTTTTTCATTGAAATTTTAACAGTGTGGCTGACAGATGCCCATAGAAAAGATATGCAAAATGTTTTAAGCTGTGCTCTTTGTAGGAACTGTTCAGTGGCAGCCGTGCTATTCTTAGCACCAGTGCTCCAGCTGAGAATGTGCCACATTTGTTCAGTGCTTAATTGTCTATAAAAATCTCCACTAACTCTAATAGCTTGCATGATGGAGGAATTCTTAGAATCACAGAATCATGGAATAGTTTGGCTTGGAAGGGACTTTAAAGCTCATCCATTTCCACCCCCCTGCCATGGGCAGGGACACCTTCCACTAGAGCAGCTTGCTCCAAGCCCTGTCCAACCTGGCAACAATTCTTGTATTTTCTTTAGCATGTTTCTAAGAGCTGCAAATACTTGGAGGAGTTGTAAGGTAGATCCATTCCTGTTTACTGTGGTGGCCAGGGGTAACCTGCAGGAGGTCCTGGGGTGCTCAATGACACAGTCATGGCACAAGCTCCAGCAGCTCACTCTCTGTTTTTCCCTAAGGCTTTCCTTTTGCCCCAAGGTAAGAGGAGTTTTGACTCCCGTGTTATTTGAAATCATGACCATAACCCCATGCCTCGATGTCCATGGTCCCAGCAGACACATCTTTTGGAGATAACTAAATACAGCATCAGTCTTGATGGCACTGTGAGACTTGTCAATGCTGCCTAAGAGTAACTCAGGGAAATCACTATCTAAGGAGCAGCTTATTTAATGCTGTGACAGAAATCTGGAAATTGTACCAGCAGCTTTCAGGCACCTTGAAGATTGACTCGTGTCTCTCTGTGCTCACCTTTCATTTTAGCTCTATTTTAAGGCCTTTTCTTCTAGTAGTAACCTCACATTCCCTTAACGGTGTTGCTAAGAGGGGCTGATTGCTCTGAAGGGAAGTAAGTAGCAGAGCTGCTCCCAAGTAATGCAGTGTGAGTTTTTATCTAAAAGCCATAGGTAATAAATGAGAAAGAGGTTAAAAAGCCTGGTCTGAGTCCAACATGGAATTGCTTCCAAAAGCATGCTTAGAGGGGTTCCAGCAGCCTGTTCATGATCGCTTATGTATTAGAGTAAGTTTGTCTCCTTACAGCTATGGCAATCCAAACAATTTAGACACAGAACTGCCTTTTAAAGCTTTTAAACCTATATTTCCCTTGAAGGTCTTCCAGTGTGCCACTAATCCCTTAAGTTATTGCACTGAAGGCACTCTATAATCCTTTAATTTACTCTGCTCTCAATGGATTCAGGAATGAGCTGGGTCACTTCCCATACTTGGGCATTATCAGTTCTGCTTTTTTCAGCTCAGGCACTGGCTGGGGGTAGTTTGCTTTCCTGTTAAACACTGCAGAGAGTATTTTAGATGTAGATATGAATTGCTTGTGTGTTTGTGTGCATGCATCTTAAAAACGGTTCACAAACCCCAGAACTCACTCACCCCTTTCACTGTTAGTGCAGCCTTGGGGTCAGGCTTGCCAAGGTTTCCTCAGGCCCCTTTGGAAATGAGCAAACGTAAAACTTGATGGCTTTTTGAAACCTGGGAATTCAGGCACTGTATGGAGCTGGTGAGGGTCAAGAAACAGCATCAGCCCCAGGGCATTTCTCCCCAGCCTCATGTCCCAGACCTGCAGGAGACAAAGCTCCTCACTGAAGTGTCTCTGGCAATGCTGAAGGTAAAGCTTTGCGGTGATGAGTAACTCCTGGCAAGTGCTAGGGTTGGTTTTAATGAGCAGAAAGACTACAAAAGGCTGTCTGGAGCAGCACATGGCTTGTCTGAATTCGGAAGGTGTGTCCTGACCGTTGCTTCTTGCCTGCGTAAGGGACGTGTGGATCTATTGTAGGTTGTTCTTGAGAGCCAGGCTGGGATTCCTGACCTGCTCTCGGAGGCTTGCTCACATTACTGCAGAAGTTCATTTTCAGTTGAGCATTAAAATGTTCACTTTGGCTAAAAACATGCCCTGCAATTGTACAGACTTTGAGAAACATTGACAAGATAAAGACAGCCAAAGTTTTGCTTCATTAACATTTACACTGCAAGAGGAATCCTCAGATGCTGAGCACTTGATGTTTCTTTTTGAAGCAGCCAATTTATTTGAAGTGCAAGTTTCCTTTGTACATTTTGTGCTCACATTTTTGATTTCTTGCAGTACTTCTGCATCAGTGAATTTCTTGTGGAGTCAGAGATCAAGCCTGGGCTTGTTCTGAAGTATCCAAATGTGGTAATAGGTGGACTGCTGTAAAATTTGGCATCTGGAGTTAAATTACAGGATGCTTCTTAAGCTTCTTGGTTACCATAGTAACAAGTAATAGTCATCCTTCATGATTAAGCAGTGTCCATGGTAACCAAACGAGCAAGTTTTAAATGAAAGATATTTTGCCTTTACATTTTTAGCCGTCAAAGGTTAACAGTTATTACCTTCATACCTTTAGATGGGAACAGATTTTGATCTGGCTGCCATAGTTAAAGTGAGAACATTTGGTGTTCATTTACATAACTTTACTTCTAACACCAGCTGAATCTGGGGTGAACACCAAAATCAAGTTTCTGAGAGGGGTGCAATGCACTGATATCCCCAGGAAGAGCTGGTGTGGTTCACAATGTGTATGGAGTTGTCCTGCAGCATTGGGCGTGCTGCTGAGCAGCTACAGAGCGTATAGCTCCTCAAGAGACTGGTTCAGTAGTGCAGGAAGGAGTCCCGACACATACCCTGGGTCTTTTTAGGATGGAAACCACAAATGTTGGGATTAGTGTAGGTAAGAACATCCTCTTGTTCCCTCCCGCTTCAAAAATAGGGTGGAAGATGTACAAATGCTGTAGCCCTGGTAGATCCCTTGATCTACTACACATGTAGGTAAACTGAATAAAGCATGGCAACACCATCGCAAACCAGCACAATTGCTGTGGGTTGGTTGCACAAAGCAGTGTAACAGTTTGAATGGTGGTTTCTGTATGTCCATCTGTGGCACACCGTTATTTGTATGAAATAAGAAACCGTGGCTGCGTTTAGTGTTTTCTCTACCATCTCTTTCATTGGCACTGAGGATGTTTGCTTGAAAGCTAAAAGCTGATACCTGCAAGTATTCTCAGAGTGTGTATGTGTGAGAGAAGCAGAAATACCCACCCACCCCCAAAGGAAGGAGAAGTCTGAGTCACAATAGATTAGGATTTCTATTTCACAATTAGAAATAATGGAATGTGAAACAATTGCTGAGAGAGCCTGGCTGGCAGGGAGATGGGTGAGGAGCAGCAGCGAGGAGGACAGGGTGCATTGTCAGCAGCACTCTGGGCACGTAGGCACGTAGGGGGATGGCTGATGTGTTGCAGATGTGCTGTGTCCTCACATACCTGCCTGTGCATGCTCTCCCTATCTATCACTGCTGCTTTTTAATACTGCCTTCGAATTGCTTCATCAGGAGAGATCCTGTGTTTTGTCCAGTAGTTACCAACACTTTCTGCTATCCAGTTGCTTAAGATCCAGTACTCTTCTGGAAGTGTTTCCAAAGAAACTGAATCCTAAACAGCCAGTGTTAAATCCCAACCTTCTGCTTTCTCGAACAGTATTAAAGTTCCTTCAGTGTTAAGGCAATCTAACTTGGATTAATTGGCTCTGGGCATTAAGACTTTTTCAGGCTGCTGCAAAAGCTGCATGTACTATGTGAATTTCAACTCTTAATGTTTGGTCTATTATGCAGATGGATGTGAATGGAGATATGTATGTGACCCCATTTATCTCTCTAATGAAGTGCCATCAGTAGAACATCTGTTTCTTTGCTGTAGAAGATGAAACCTCTGATGAATCATGCTTATAAATGAAGTATTTATTTATTTCATTTGCATTCTGCCAGTACAGACCTGTTAGAGCAGCCACCACCATGCATGAAGGGAGACACGGCCTGGCATTAAACTGCACACAGTACTCGTTTACACCATGCTGCTGCTTCACCCCCAAAGTAAACTGTTGTGAAGCAGTTGTAGTTCACCTGCCCAGGTCAGCTGTGAAGAAAGCCCCAAACCAAAGAGAACGCGTTCACAATGAAACAAACCTCACTGATGGGAGACACCAACACTGCTGTGCTCTGGGTGTAGCTCCTGTCTCCGGGGTTGCCACGGTGGCACTATGGGCCACTCTGCTGTTTACTTCTCTCTGCAACTGGAAGCAAAGAGAGCCAACGTGCTGCTGTTCATGTGGGATTTCCAGCTCCCTTTGCAGTTCCACAGGAGGCCTGGCAGGACCAGTGCCTGATGTGCTGGGATCCCTGGGAGAGACCCGGCTGCAGAGGGAGCCATCCGTGCTCCAGCCATCCTGCTGCAAGGACCCTGTGAGCTTAGCCAAAGGCTGTGTGTTACCTGTGGGCTCCACCACCACGTGCTGATGGCCACATTGTGTGGATGCAGCAGCCCGCAGGGGCTCCTGGCAGCCTCCAGTGGGAGAGGGTTATATTGTCCATGCCCCGTCCCTGCTGTGACAGAGGTGACAGAGAAGGGACCAGTTTGTCCCTTGCCTTGGCCTGCCTCTGTGAGCTGATGAAGTGCTGCAAGAGAGCAGCCCAGTAACGGCGTTGAATCTTTGCAGAAATGTTAAGCATGATGGATGAGCCTAATTTAAATCTCCCCAGAGCTCACTTCTTGTTCTCCAGACTTCTTGTTGCTTGTCTTTATCATCACATAGGAAGAAGCTGATGTTCCACTTCCCTTCATCCTTTCCAGTTTAACCAGGGTATTAGCAGTCTCCATGATCTGGTCCCCAACCAGGCTGGAATTTCAGCTTCTTCTGATGTATTTTTTAAGCCTGTGCTTGATTTCAGCTTCACCCTGGAGAAAATGCGCCTAATGCTATGCCATTAGCAAAAATGAATTTGTTCTCTAGACAGCATCCCAAGAAAGATAAATATCATATACTTTATTTCAGAGACGGATAAATAAAAGCTAAAAATACCAAATATATACATATATAATTGAAAAATACCAGGCAGTAAAATGGAGTTTGTAATAAAGGCTGCTCAATCAGCAGGATTTGCTATGTATTGTTAGAAAGGGGGGTGATTTTCTGAGTGACTGATACTCTCTCCCTGGCACCAGGTCTGGGCCCCTGCTGCTCTGCCTTCCTTTTAGACATGGATCTGATCCATTTCTTCAGTTTTTCAGGACTGAGAAGTCAGTGTGTCCATATTCATCCTCCTCATGTTGAGAATTAGCGAAGCTTTCCTTTCCCGTTTGTGCAGTTTTCTTCTCTCCTTTCCTCTTTGCCCTCAGAGTAGTTTTTTTCTTGACAATTACATCTAGTCTGTCTCCTCAGGTAAAGAATATGTTCCCCATCGGTCTCTCTGGGGGTAGAATTGCCCTAGATACCTCACCCCAAGCCACGGAACAAATGCCGTGTCCAGACAGGGCAACATCTCAGTGGAGAAGTGAACTCCACAGCAGTGAAAGGTGCAGAGCAGCGGAGAGAAGAACAGGGAAGGTCCTCTTAGGTACCAGCGATGCTGAAGGTCAACAAAACAAGCGGATCAACAGCACGAGAGAAATCCCACCCCTCTGCTCTGTCTCAGCGGCAGGTTTCCTTCAAGCACTGCAGGTCTGCGCGTCTCATTTATCCTGCTTGGGTCAGTGCTTTGGGGTAGGGTGGCCAGCAAAGGGGCTTCAGCTCCCTCTAGTGAGGCAGCTGGATTTGTGCTGTATCAGAACAACATTCGCTTCACCCGACTCCTGGGTGAAAATAGAAACACAGCTTATTCCAGCTTTAAAGGTTGGGAGGTCTACCTGAGCTGCCCAGGAGAGAAGGGGCTGCAGCACTGGCCAGCCAAAGCCCACGGAAAGACAAGAGCAAAGGGCTGAAGTCCCTTTGCATGCCTCAAACAGCGCCTCAGTGTGCTGCTGGCGAAAGGATTATCTTCCTAGGTAATAGTAGAGAAGGTAGAGGAATAGATACACATCAGGTACACAGAAAAATAGCAAAGCTTTTTTCAGCACTAGATTCAAGAGCTGTTAATAGCACTTGCACAGGAGCACTTTGAGGAATATTAAATACTACAGAGCCCACAATATCCAGGAACCTGAAACAGAGATGAGATGAGATCCATTAAAGTGCACAGCGTGCTATGGCAAAGGTCAGTGTCACTTCAGATCATTATTTAACAAAGGAAAAGCTCTTCTTCCAGCAGATCTTAGTCCCTCTTTGAGAGAAGATGTCATCATTTTTTGCTGATGGGATGATGTGCCTGAGAGTTGAATTGTTTCCTGTTTTCCAGCCATTTCAAATAAGGCTCTTCAGTTCATACAACTGTCCCAGTCACCATCCTTGTGGCTGCAGAGGATTGTATGGCTCTGAGTGGTGCTTCAGGGGCCTTCTATGCTTTCAGGCAGGGGCACAGTTGACTCATTCCCCCTGCTCAGCTGAATATAGTGGTTTTGTAACACACTTCAGACATTTGTGAGGGCAACAAAGGTAATGGCAAGAAGCTGGAGCTGTTTGGAGTAGTCACTGTGGCATTCAACCAGCCTCTAGTTGTTTAATTCTAAATGTTTTGTGTCTGAGTGTAGCAAGTAATGCTCCCAGTTTGGCTTGTATGTAAATGCTCAGATAAGTGAGAGTATTTTATTTTAACAAGCTATAGTTCTGTAAACAGCATCCTCAGTTGTCTGAAAGCGTGGTGAGAGCATGCAAAAATGTGGCATTATTTCTGCTTAGAGCTTTAAATGACTGGGGAGTAAATCACTGAGCCTGCTGCAGCTGAGCTGCGGGGACAGCCGGTGGGATTGCTGTGCTCTCTAGAAGTGTATTTAAACCAAGATGCGCAATAATTGTATTCTAACACAAAAAGTGGTGATACAAACTGTTATAGCCTCCAAAACACCCCTCTGAGCCTTCATTAGCTTTGCTTTGAGATGAGTCTGGTTTTTCCGAGGGCACCATTACCTGCCCTAAACCTCTGCTTCATGACCAGTTTCATTTAAAAGTCGATTTTATGGCCTAATAAAGGTTTGACTTTTAACTAATTTCATGTGGCATAATGGTTCTAATACTGCTGTAGGGGATCAACTGGAATTCACTCAGGGATCACCAGGGCATTGGGTGATATGTTCGCATCAACAGTTCTCCAGGTAATTGAACACTGAAACTGTTCAATTGAAACTGGATTTCCAGCCCAGCTGACAGGAGCAGGAGAGGTTAGCGAGGACTTCGTAACCCGCCAGGCTCATAATGGACCTTTGTCCATTGGAAATCAGGCATTCTGGCATCTCTGCTCTCCCCCTCTCAATGCCTCATGAAGGGGGAAGTTGGCTCAACTCAGTATTTGTTATGTTCTGTCATCATTTATTCCCAGGGTAATATTCCACTTTTAAAAGCACCATTATTCTAACAGCAGCTTCTAAATACCCCTTTGGATTCAGATTAAAGATCCATCTTTCCTCCTGGTCTCAGGTGACCACCTAAAGCTGTCTGAAATGTAGATTTTCCTGCAGCCTCTCTTGAGTGTTTGGAATCACACAGACATTATAAATACCTGCTCTCCAGGGACTGCTTTTAATTCATAAGTGCTACTGTGAGCCGTGTTAAATCACTGCTGTCACTGTGTGCCTCCTCCTCTCCTCTGTTGGGTTTGTAGTAAGGAGTTATTAGATAATGCAGAAATTAGAGGAATAACACCTAAATTCATTAAGCAATAAAATTAATGCTCAGAGTGTAATTGTGTGAGCAGGAGACCGGTAATTCCTGTTCCCTCTGGTTTCACAGAAACTCCACCTTGGCAGGCTCGGAGATATCAAACACTAACCCGGTGCACGGGGCAGGACAGGGAGGAGCACAACTCCATTGGCAGATTACTTCTGAGCTCTGGAGCCAGCCTCACCTCTCCCAGGGCTCCTGCGGGATCCTCTCTACCAGCTGTGGGTTGTGATGAGCTCTTAGTGTTCTGCATTACCTCCAGACATCCTGGGGAAGTCTTGTCCTCTAAAGTCTCCTTTCCTTAAAGCACGTCCCTGTGCCACGGGGCAGGGACCTGGCCTCCTGCTGCTGGCCTGTCCAGCATTCCAGGCATACTTCTCTTTCTTGCTGCCTCTGATGAAGTCATCATCTCTACTTCTCTTATTCCTGGCTGGCTCGGAGTGCCATGGCATGTGTGTTGCTGACAAGCACGGCTTCCTTTTGGTGAGTTGAGGGAGATGCTTGCTCGTTGCTAGCTTCTCTTGTTCAGATTTGTACCTCCTTTTCTTGGCTGGAGTTGGAACAGTTTCGTAGCAGAAAACCAACTTGGTGGGAAGTGCCTGCTTGTTAGATATTCCTTCCAGCTGGTTCTCTTTGCTTTTGTTCATACTGTCTCTTCCACATGGTGATCCCTGGAATTGTGTGCGAGAGGAGAGCAGGAGAGGGGGAGAGTGTGAAGTAAGATGAACAAACAAGAGTTAATGTAATTCATTCCCACTAATGAGAGCGTAATCCTGATGATCTTTCGGACTAGCTGTGATTCACAAGAGCAGGTAATGCAAATGTAAAGCATCTCACTTGCTAAGTGCAAAGTAAACAGTAGTAATACTTGTTTGTGTTTTTCTTACGCACGATGACCTGCTCTGTAGCAGTGTTGGAGAAGTTGCAACAAGGAAGGCAGTGATGCTGAGTGGGTTAAACAAGAGCTTTGGTGCCAGGAGCTCCTCACAGGCTGTTCTGCTGCCGATGGCCTGGGAGCCTTGGGGCTGCTCTGTAGCTATTGCAGAGAATGAGGAACAGGCATGGAGGAGTGTTGCGAGGATGAATTGTTCTGTCAGATGGGGTGCCATGAATTAGTTAACAAATAAAATGTGTTTCTCACTGTCCAGAAAGAGTTTCAGGAATGCTCACAAGCTCTGCCAGGTGCTCCATTAAGGTGCCGTGTTTACAGTGCTGTGTGTCCTGGTGGCTTAAAAAGCCATCCTGGTGCATTACGCCCCAAGCAGCTTTTGGACCCAGCTCTGTGTGGCGACCGGGGAGAGGTTTCAGGGGGTTCGTAACTTCAAGGAAGTTTCTCTCTGAAGATCTTATCCTGCACTGGGGAAAAGCCAAAACATTGCAGCCTTCTGTAAATATCTGGGAGAGCAGGAAGCACTTGGGTTGGTTTGTTCTTGCTTCTGGGACTGCGTGAGGTAGATGAGCCCCAGCCCAGCGTGGCTCTGTGGCAGACACCAAACAGTGCTGCTTGTGCAGAGGTTCAGAAGATGTTCATGAAAGAGAACTGGGGGGCTCCTCAGGGGTACGGTTCTGCAGTGGGGAAAGTCAAAGGGAGGGTGAGTGGAAATGCCTGGATAGCATTGGGCAGCTTAGGGAAGTACAGGGAAAATGCTGTCAGGAGAAAATTAAACAAGGAATTTCAGTCAGAGTGGCCATGGTGCTCCTCACTGTGACTTACGAACCTTTTCCAGCCCAAATCTGAGCTTTTTAAGAGCTCCTAAAGGGCCAGGTAATATATTTATATGTGTCTGCCTGATTCAGCTGTCCATCAGCTTCTTATTGCTCATCTGTATATAGCCCATCCTTTGTTTGGGTGTTGTGTTGCAAGTGGCAGGGAATCAGGAAACCATCGCTGTCTGGGGGTATTCGTTCCTGCATGCTAGCATCTCTGCTGTGGGTGCTGTGGCTTTTCGCACTACACCCAAGGAATCCGTTTTCAGATCCGGTATTCCTGCACTATAATCCTCATTTAATAGACTGTTACTTCAGTGATTTTCAGGCCTCTGTGTCATAAAAGAAAGATTTGGAGGGTTTAAGTTCATAACAAGTTGAGGACTTTGGGAGAGCAAATAGTGCCCTTAGATACTGTGTGTCTAAGTCCTCAGATCAAATCTGATACAGAGCAAATAAATGGACAAATGAAGGTATAATCCTGGAATTTCTATGAGCCGAGGGATGATATTAAGCTAACAGAGAAACTCACTGTCTAGTGAGGATGTTATCTGATAATACTAAGTGCTTCTGGAAATGTCATTCTGTGGTTAGCTGCCTGTGGTAATTCTGTTCCTTGTTCTGGAATCCTTTATCTTGGGATACAAAGTGGATGGCAGGTATTCATTAATGAAACCTTGCAGTGTTCCCATGGGGTTGGCCAGGTTTTTATCAATTGTGAATCTCATGAAGAGCATTAAAATGTCAAAGGGTCACACTGTAGTGTGGAACAGAGGTCAGGGTAGGACCCTGGACTCTTTTTGCCATTAAGGGTGTGATCGGCTGCTGTAGAGTCTGTCCAGAAGTAGAGCTGAGGACAGGAGGAAGGAGCATCAGAGGTTGTGAGGAAAAGGCTGAAGTCAGATACTGAATCTGATATCAGATCATCTGGTCCCATCTGCGTCAGAAGAGGGGAGGGAGGAAGCTCATTGTACCTGAACCTCTCCTGACAGGGAGAGCTCTGCCACAGGAACCTTTGAGATAGGCTTGAGCACCCATTACTCTCTCCAGAAGATCAGTTCCAGTGTGTAACGAGTCAAGAGAAGACTTCTTCCAATGGCTAACCTAAATATCTTCTGCTGTAAATGGTTAGCCATTCTTTTTCAGCCTCTAGTGGCTATGGAGAGTCTTAATTGTTGCCTTACAGTGACCTGTTATGTGCTGTCTTGCTACCTAGCAGACGTGGCTAATGCCCATCTCCAGGCAGAGTAACCCAGCCTAAGACTTCTCCTCTAACCCTGAGGAACAGGGCATTTCAAACCTTCACATACTCATACTATTCGCTATGTAAAACTGTTCTGCTGTACCCTTCTGGTAGTTAGGAGTTACTCATTTACCTGTAAGCTATTTTTACTTCCCTTTAAAACAAACATCTCCCCCCTCCCCGCCCCAAACACCCACACCCAACCCTCCTGTGAGATATTTCTGGTTCCTTCTAAAGAGTTTTGTAATGTGTCTCTCCTGCAGAGATTCCCCTCTCCAGCAATACCCACACTACTTGAACTGAGCTCAATGGAGGTTTGACTCCACTTGGTGAACCATAAACTTAAGGCTGATAGAGAGCTTTAGGTTCTAGCCCATCATTTCTTTTGGTCTGGCTCAAACTGATGTGTTTGCTGCTCTGCTTTGGGTATATATTAACAATGAAGTAAGAACTGAAGAGTACGGTTTGTGACTTTGCTGCAGTCAGACCCAGATACTGATCAGCTCTGGGCCATAACACACTCTCCCTTTCCCTGACCTCTGTGGTGGGAGGAGGAAGGAGATTGGGACATCACTGAAAGTGAGACCATTGCGCACTTTGCTCTGGCAAACCACAGTGGTGCAAACCCATAGTGCTGTAACACCTACACGGAGCAGTGCGTACCTGCCCTCCGTGCTGAAGGCAAAAGGTGCATTGGGTTGAGGAAGAAAGCTCCAGGACTGTGCTGCAGGCCCTGGGAAAGGCATTTCTTGCAGCTGCTTTTCACCTCACCCCATGGTTTCTGTTTTCCAGCCATGTATATGAGAACTGCTTTCAACAGTGTTTATTTTGCTAGTCGTTAGGAAAATGCAAAGCAGCTTCTTCAGTTGTTTTGTCATCTCCAGCTCACTTTCAAAATGCTGTAATCAAGTAGGAGTTTATGACAGTCCAAAAATAAAAGTGGCCACTGTTCAAAGGAGCCCAAGTGTGAGAGGAGCTGACGTGTGAAGGATTTATTGTCTCCTTGAGGTTCAAAGAGCAGCATTCTGCAAAGAAAGTGGCCAAGACATTAGAAGGCTTGGCTGGAAGCTGTGAAAGCCATTGGGAACTGCTGGTTTTGGCTGTCTGGCTTTCACACAGGGTGCGTGGCTGCTGCTGAGGGATTATGGGCAGGGTTTGCAACCAAGGAAGATGTCACTGAGCACTTCGCCCAGTCCATGGGTGGAATTTCACAGTCTGTCCTTGTGGAATAGTTTGAGATACATCTCAGGACCTGTTGAGTGGAATTGCAGGTATTAGTTGTTCCTTATGGATCCCGGGTGATAGCAGTTTTGGCAAGGGGAGAACCTCACTACGGCGACAGCCCTCCTTGCCAAGACCTGATGACAGCAAACTGCAGATTGCAGAGGCTCAGGATTGGCATGGTTTGAGAAAGAAACTTGTTACCAGGTCTGAGCACCACTGAATGGCAGCTTGGAAATCCATCTATTTTTATGAGTTCCATGGTGCTTTCAAAGAGGGTTTGTGAACCAAGGAAACACCCGCTCGTAATAGCTGCTGACCTTAGCTAATATTGTTCTAAATCTTCTCAGTGTTAGGCATATTTGCTAATTTAGCCTTTCCAGCTCCCTCCCTTCCTCACCTGCAGGGAAGGAGGTAAGTATCCACATTTTATACTTTCATAAATGCAGGGTTTAACAATTTTTCCTAGTTACAAAGCAAATTGCTGGAGGAATTAGAGAGGCAACTTCAGCATCCTGTGCCTGTAACCCCATTAGCAGCTTCCCTTAGGAGTACCAAGTCCACAAGTGCACAGATCTGTACTTTGCATATAATTCTCACTCAGCTCAATCCATTTTCTGTTTACCTATCTGCAGACTGGAAGTAATGATAATGCCAACCTGTCAGGCATTATCTGGAGCTTACAGCTGTATAAAAAATGCTAATTGTAGAAGGTGAGAGTCTCGCTGATTGAACGCCGTTCTGTGGGCAGCAGTGGGGTTGTTGTGTTGGCTCATTTGCAAGAGCATCTCCAAGGAAGAAGCCCCGTTTCGCATGGCCTGCTGGTGTTCCTGGGCTCTTCCTGGGCTCCTGTGTTTGTAATTGTCCTTTGGTTTGTGTTCCATCCGCAGAGTCCCCCCCGGAGAGGTGCGGGCAGAGGCGCAGCATGCCCAGCGGGGTCACCGAGAAGAACCCCACCATGGAGCCTGCTGCCACAACGCCCTTCCGCGTCACGGTACGTGCCTGTCCCCATCACAGAGGCTCGGGGGGGGGGGGTTGCTGGAAGGGAAGAGAGAGGTGGTATGTGTGAAAGTACTTGGTAGCTTACTTCACAGTACATGTGGTGGTGTTAGATACTGCCAGCAACAAGCAGCTGTAAAGTATTTCTTGATAAAGCAACAAGCTTTGGATATGAATCTGGAACAGGTTTTGGTTAAGTTGTTCACTTGGAAGACTTTTCTGGTGAGGTTCCCTTTGTGATGCAATGTATTCCAGGGTATATTAACTGGTCTGTAACTATACAGGATGTCCTCATACTCCTACAGAGAGTATCTTCTAACGTATCATCAGCCTGGACACATTTACAGTTAATGGAATAGAGTCTTGGGATGCTTTGTAATCAGTTGAAGTTACCAAGGTCTCTTGGGTAACATTTAAGGTAACCTCCTGTAACAGTAAGAGAGAAATCTAGTTAGAGGTTTAAAAACAGAAGTCCTAGCATAAAGTACACACAGCTGGAGATGGCTCTGCCCAGTCTGAGCGACAGCCAAGGCAATCAGAAGCTCATGTTGTCAAGAGGAAAGTGTCTGCTATATGTGTACAGTAAGGTTGCACAGAGGTGTTCTTATTCAGAGAAGAAGCCTTGAAGGTGCTTTGCTGGATGTGGGTTTTCTCTGCAGGCCACACCTGCTTTCCTGGCTCAGGCACTCCATAACAAACGTGGATATGTAGAACCAGAATTTCAAAGGGAAGACAATGGTGCAATCTAAAATAAATCTGAGCACACCCAGTTCACCTGAGAGCATTTGCACGGGTGAATGAATCATCAACAGCAGTTTGTTCAAGGAGTTTACTTTAGTTCTGTAAGCCCTAAAGTTTGTGCATGCCTCACATTCTCTGTGGAGGTGAACTCTGTAGCCATGATATGCAAACACCTACCAAAAATATGAGAGTGTGGGTTTTGGTACTGTCTTATTTGAATAGTGAAGTAATGAAAAAAGGGAGTGGATGGCAGGAGCCAAGTTCTGTGTTGGAGTGGGTACAGTATGTGGCGAAGACTGAAGACAATGAAACAGAAAAACAATGGGGTATGAGATGTATTTAAGCATTTGTTGCAGGGTTGTGTTTGCTTTTCTTCTCCTGGAGTGGATAAAAGTCATTCTCCTAAGAGCTCCCTCTTCTATCAGGTCAAAGCAGAGAGGGATCATCTTTTGGTTTGATTCCTCTTGTGCCATCACCTTTTTTGCTAAGTAAGGTGCATCTTTTTCAATGCCAAGAGGGAAAATAATCTTTTTTCCTACCCCCCTTGGTCCACAAGCCATACATCCTCTCTCTGAACTGATTATCAGTTACATATGCTCCAAAACTCAGCATAGCAGCAGACACACAGTAAAGCTACCTGGATAGGCTTCTCCTGCATGCTTTGCATTTATCACAACCTATCCATCATAGTCAATGTGTATCATTGAACCTTAAACAATGTACTGCTTGTTGATGAAAGAGGCAAAGAATAGAGGGAAAATCTGGATTCTTCACAAAACAGAGGATTTGGGAGTATTTTTCTTAGTGTGCTTGTAGTCAGTGAAAATAAAATGCTGTTTATTGCTTTCCCAATGGCATATATCCTCCTTTGTGTTTTTAGAGATGTTAGTCCTGTCTTTAAGCAGGTTAGCTCTGAATAGTGAAACAGCCTATGTGGAATGTGGTTGCTTGCTTTGACTGGCTCTGTTATTCAGTATGGATAATGTTATTCACATGGATAATACATAGCATTTGTCTTCTGTGAGTTACAATCCACTATCATCTCATTTCTGTTCCTGCTCAGCCCTCTGAATGTTATTGCCATTAATATGAATGGCTTCATTACATACAGTTTTTATGGCTGCCCAGATTTCAGCAGATGTCTGACTTAAGAAATATATTCTCCCTCACCTTCCTTCATTAACCAGAGCAACATTAGCAGTCAGTCCACTCCAGCCACTGGGAATAGTAATTAGTGCTTTAGTTTAGTGGTAATGGGATTATTACTTTGGAGCCTGCTGTTGTAGGTTTTGATGTCGTAAGCTTTTCATATTTTACAGCTGATTGTTCTTCCCTGACATCTCCATCCTTCTGCCTCTGAGCCTCCAAGGGAGCAGTAAGCTCAGGAGCCTTTCAATTCAGCTGTTTTGACAGTGTTGCACTCCCAGTTGCTTTCTGTGGACTAGAAGAAACCTTTCTGACCACTGCATTGGTGCCTGTCAGTATAAAACTTCCATATAAGCAGGGAACTTCTGAATTTATTGTATCTCATACATTTATGGAAGAGATGCACGTGTTTGCAGGAGAAATCTTCAGAGTTAAATGGTGTTGTTGGGACCTGTCCTTCTCATGATTCCACCTCTTGAAGGAAGAGACCTAATTAACAAGTGCTTCAGTGAAAGTCAGTTTCTAAGGATAGAAAAAGGAAGACAGAGGCTTGACTTAGCAAGAGATGTCAGTTAAATGTTGCCTTCCTAGGTAGTCACCCAGAGTTGTGTGCCCTGAGAATGGGTAATTGGCAGGAGCTGATAATGCTCAGGAGCTGTAGACATCAGTGGAACCAAGGGCAAATGCTGGACTCTCCTCCATGCCTGAGGGACAATCAGTAAAGCCTCCCTGTTGACTGATGTTTACCTTTCAGGAGAATACAGAGAAGCTTTTAGCCTCTCTGCATTGAATCCAAATAGCTTAAGGTGTGAGCTGGGTTAATCCTGAAGCATGTGTTGTGTTTTATCAAACACAGGGACCAGAAGATGAGAAACTCTGCTGGGTATTAATTAAATCCTCTTGCTCTGCCCACCTTGCAGGGGAATCAGAGCAAGGGTGGGATTGCTGAGACTTGCTGTGGGATGACTTCTCTCCCATCTCATTAAAGTACTGCCATCTATTGACTGCTTTGTTAAAAGCCTGATTTATTTAGCTCTGTGCGATATCCCTGGCCAAGCAGAAGTCCAGATTGCCAAAGAACTTGTGCAGAAGAGTTGGACTGAGGGATTGGATCACGAAACCAGAATGATTTCTTGCTGTTAGTCTACCTCACTGACCGTGCAAGGAGAATCCTTCCAAACAGAGAGCATTAACGTGTGTAGTCTGAATGTTTTTAAACAGCTTGAATGGCTCTCTGCCTTTCTTACAGAGCTGTGTCTGAGGAAGCATCTGTGCACTCTCTCTTACCCTGAAATGCTGGATAGAGTTTAGGATTTCCTTCTCTCCAGACCTTTAATCCCCTATTCTGGTATCAATCATTTGCTTTCCAGGATCTCAGGAAACACTTCTGTGCTTCTTCTGCTGGAAGCCACATTGGCTACAAAAACCCATCAGCAAAACAAAACCCAGACACACTGCAGGTGTAAGCTACGTGCTCAGGCTGTCCATTGGGGGATGGTGCAAGCTGGATTGGAAGGGCAACAGTTCTCAGAGAAGATGCAAAGGCCAAACCCAATGTATAAACCCTCTTCACTGGCTCATCGTCAGTCATGACAAGGAGTATTGTCTCCTCATTCTCTCATGTTCCTCCATTATCTGTTTCTTGTCTGTTGTGCACCTCAGTGTGATGTCCTGCAGCAGGAGCTTCCCTTTGTGGCTCAGTCCTTGTGCTGCTTTCAGGCCCTTCAATAATGAGGTTTTATAGTGGCAAAGAAGTAGGAAATCATTTTAGGTTTTAGTTTTTCTTCTGCTTGGAATGTGAACTTGTTTTCCAGCAGCTTTTCTGCCTGTTTGGGTTGGGTACACAGCAGAATTTACAGTGCTACATCGTAAACTACTCTTAAGGCATTCCTCCATCTCTCCTGTTTTTAATCCTTGATAGATGAAGTATTAAATACTAATGACATACCAGCAAATGGAAACTCCTGGAGAGATGAGAGTGACCCTTTAGCACTCCTCTCCACTGAACATAATCCCAAAAAACGGGATCCTGGTTCAAGCTGCTGTGGACAAGATAGCGAAGGATTTTTTCCCAAGATTTTGCCTGCACATAATCCACACCATTTCCCTCTTTTATTCCCCCAAAGCAGTCATATAAATTGTATTATAATAGTTTCCCTTTAGAGAATTTGTCTTCCTGTATTATGTGAAGAGCGGAATGGTGCTTCCCTCAGTGTGATCACCCCCTCTTTAACTGAAGCGTAATTGTTTACTAAACCATTCCAACTAGAAGGGAAGATTACTGTCATTTTGCTCTGTGGCTGCATACATTAAAATACCCCTTTTCCAGGGAGTGAATGTAAAGAATGTAGGAACATATAAACCTAAAGCTATTATCATTAAACTGTCAACTGAATTTGGGTAACCAGTGTTAGTGGCAGCAAGAAAGAAGTAAATTACTTTGAGAATGTATCTGTCAACTCAGCCACTGTTTCTGGACCAGGGCACGCTTGGAACTGTTGTGTTGGAAGAAAAACGAGCTCATTTTGAGTTATTTCTATCTCACTGTGTTCAATCAGGAGCTCTAACCTGACCCTCACATTCTGTTGTGTCAGGTACAACAATGTCATGCAGACTTTGTACTCTTAAAGCATCTTGTGCTGATGGATTTCCAGGCTCTCCACAAAGGTGGCTCTTTATTAGCACCCTCATTTTACAGCTGGGAAAACAGAGGTAGGGAAAAGTTAAGTAACTTCAATTTGATCATGCAGCAAAGGCAGGAAATATGTCCTGAGCTAAATTTCTTGATTTCTAATTCCCAGCCCTGGTGTTAACCACAAGCTAAGCTGCTCCTAATTACTTCTCTGAAATCCTCCTTCAGTTTCAAGAGAATTGAATGTTCTTCACAAGCTTGATCCTGTCATGTGAAAATGAGTAAGTGGTTTTCTAGCCTCCCAAGTCACTGCTCCCAGGTCAGACGTGCCTGGCTCTTTACTGGCTCTGCCAGCACCCCATGTCAGATTTCCAATAGCTTGTTACTGAAATTAGAGCTCTCTGTCTTACTCTTCCAAGTCATCCTGTTCATGTAAATCTCTTGGTGGTTTTGCTCTTGAATTTTTTGCTTGTACCTTCTGAGACATGGGATAAACCATAGTTAAAGCATGAAAGAGAGATATAAAAGGTCATCTTTTTTTCCATACTCACTGCTGCCAAGCACAGGAATTGAAAAATGAAACTGGTTGTAAATACAAAATATGTAGCTATTTGAGTCTGACCTTGTAGACTGAAAACTTCCCAAGGAAACTTGGAGGTTCCAGTTGGGGGAGTACTGGAAGGCAGCACAGTTAAAGCTATGTGGGGTTGTCAGATTTCAGCAGAGAGCTGCAGTTCAAACCACTGTGGATTTATTATGTGCATCAAGCAGGAGACAGGAATGACAGGATAAAAGACATGGTGCTATGACCTGCTTCACTGAAAAGGGCTCAGCAAGGCGGGTATGGATTTTTTCCCCATTCTGAACTGATGTGTTCCAGGGAGGTCTCCTCTTGTCTCCTCTTCAGAGCCCGTAGCTGTCTGAAGGACACGTTTACAGAATGGAAGAAGCATCGGGGCTCATCCACAGCAGCTTCATTCACACACTGAGGCCACTTTAAGAGTCCTAGTAATCCTGCTTTAGTTCTTGTGGGGTGGAGTGTGGTGTTGGGCTGCTTTTGATTGCTGTCAGACTGACATGGCTGGGCAGCAAAGGCTGCAGGGCTCTGCAGGGGCTGTACAGACAGAAGCAAGGCTGGTGCTGGGACAGGGCAGGAAGAAGGGGATGGGAGATGACCTGGTATTGTTAGCATCTGTTAGATGCTTTGTATGAGAAGAACTAATAGAGCTTGGTTGGCTCCTAAAGGGTGAGGATCCACACAGTGTGCAGTCAGAACCTCTTTAATCTGCAGGATGCAGCTTCCACCAAATGGCCATGAAGCACTGAATTGCTGTGCCCCAGCCACCACTGAAGCATTGTCAGGACTAGGGGAGAAAGTCACCTTCTTGCCTCCACTGTTGGGCAGTGGGTTAAGAGGGGAGCTTGTGTTTCTAGGGAAAATCAAGTCAAATAGTGTGTAGCTCCCAGGTGAGGAAGGGGAAAACAAACATTTCAGCAGGTTGTCTGGCTCTGCAGTGAGTGTAAATTAACACAATTCCATTGATTCTGTGTAGCTATTCCAAATGTTTACACGTCCTCACCCCACTGGGGCTATGAAAACCAATGGCTTTAGAGGAGCGTTGCTCAGGGTGCAAAGGAGGCTGATGGCCAAACATCCTTGGATACATCCTTGGAGCTGTGACAGAAAATCACATCCTTGTACCAGGAAGGAGACTGGAGACAGGGAAAGAGTGAGAATGAGCTCCAAGGCCCCTCTTCCTGGAAAGCCTGAGGAAGCTTTTGTGGGAGAAACCTGTGTTGTTCTCAGGGTGTTTCTACTCTTTACATCCCTCCATTCCTCCACTCCTGTAGAAGCAGTTCTGTAGAGAGCCCACAGGAAGAACAGTTTAGGCTGTAAGCGAGGCTAATAGGAAATGCTGATTCCCATTTCATTCTTCTGATCAGTGTGTGCTGAATGATAATTACAGTGACAGTACTTGGCACTTCCATAGCACCTTTCATCTGAGGCTGTTAAATTGTTCTGTCAATCTGAATGAATTCAAGCTTGCACTCACTGTGGGGTTGCAACTTATCATAATGCCTTCAAATAAACGGGGAAACTGAGGCATGGAAAGATGAGATGACTTTAAATCTGTCTAAAAGAGTTGTGACTGCATAGTGGTGCTGCTGGTCATCTAGTAAGGAAGAGGACCAACTCAAGGCATCATTTAAAATGGTGACAGTGATTCAAACTGTCCACATGACTGTCCTTAGCTCTCTGAAACATGTTGGTTTGGCATTTCCTGTGGCGATGTCACCAGTTAATACATGCTCAGGTGCTCTGTTGTATTTTACGTTGCAATTATCTGGATTCCCCCTGCAAAAACAGACAAACAACTTTCACTGCTTTTTCCAGCAGAATGGTTAGTTATCAGTCCTTTAGAGTCCCCCATTTCCAAAGGACGAGTTAAACAGCAGTGGCCACCTCTTGTTCATCTCCAGACTGCTACAACACAAAATGTGGTGCTGTTTCCAACCCTTCCCAGGAAGTCTAAATGCAAAGACCCTTTACTAAGTAACAGGCTGGAGGGACACAAATGGATGTGCCCAGTTTCATTACTGGGGGAAGAATGAAAGGCAGAAAGTAAACAAACAAAGGCTTTAATTTATTGCAAGCTCCAGGCACTGCAGAGCTCTCAGATTGCTGCGAGCCCCCAGAAAAGCCCATTAAAATACACTACTTGACAGTCTGCCTTTAATTTGTTTCTGGGTCACAGATAGAGAATTGTACTGTAGCTGCAGAAGGGAGGATAATAAACACATTCCGTTCTCCTGTTTCAATAGCAGTGATATTGTGCTTTCAGAAAACAAGCCCAGTATGTACAGTGTGCTTAGAATCTCTTGGAGAGCTCCGGTAGAACACGAGTGTCCGTTCAATCAGGACCTTCATCTCTGAACTTCTTCCATTTGGGAATTTGTATTGCTTTAGCTCATGGATGGTGAGGTAATAACTTAGATGTTAAGTTGATTGCAGTGGAATGAATAGAAACGTGTGTCATTGCCACAGTTAACACTGAGTGTTCTACCAAGGTTTAACCTAGTTTCTGAGGCAGATTTTTCTCACTTAGTTAGCCTAACCCTTCTCTTTAATAGCCACGACTATTACCATAGTAATATATGTATATTTTATATATATATAATATACCATCTTTTGAGCCATAACTTGTTGGACTTGCAGTGTGATAGATGGCTGCGTACTTTGGTAAGAACTACTTTACTGGTAAGAACACTACTGTAGTGACAGGACAAGGGGTAACGGGTTCAAACTTAAACAGGGGAAGTTTAGATTGGATGTAAGGAAGGAATGCTTTCCTGTTAGGGTGGTGAGGCACTGGAATGGGCTGCCAGGGAGGTTGTGAATGCCGCATCCCTGGTGGTGTTCAAGGCCAGGGGAACCAGATGATCTTAAGCTCCTTTCCAACCCAAACTATTCTATGATTCTATGATTCTAAGAACTTAGGCTTCTATGACAGGAGACTGTGTAGGAGATGCTCTGTCCCATTTGGAAGGGATCTTGTCTGCCTTGTTCACCCTCTGGAAGTGTGTGACTGAACTTTCACTGGTATGGAAAAGCTTATGGCACTTGCTGCTAAGTTACATCACTTAGAAGTTCTTCTGGGGGGTTCTTCCTCCCGTCCACATCCCAGACTGGTGCTGCCTCATGTGTGAGAGTGTTTCTCCAGGTGGGGACACTGTTGTTCCAAACCAAGTGCAGCTTCTTCAAGCTGCAGGTCGGGGGTGGTCTCATGGTGATTAATTACATGGTTTCATGATACTTGCAGGTGAATAACTGGCTACTGCTGTGGCTCTGTGTGTAAACATACATGTTGGGATAACACTGATCTCTATATACTTTTCCCAAACTTAGTTACCATGGAAACAGCCTCACTTTCTCCTTCATGCTGTCACTTCTCAGCACTGCACACTGATAAGCAGACTGTACTTGTCCTCCCCACACTCTTTTCTTCCTTGTGAACAGTGATAGTCATGGCTCAGGCATCGAGGATCATTTGGGAGAGGGATGATACAAGCTGGAAAGGCTTTCCTGAGGTATTCAGGTGTTCCTGGGCCTGGCACTCTGCCAGCAACTTTCCTGTCTTTATCTTCCCACGTAATTACAGGGAATCATATCTTACCTGCAACATTCTTCAAAGCACAAGGAAATCAGCTGCAGAGCTCATCACCTCTTTATTTCCTACATCACTCTGTGTAGTCACGTATGGAGCTCTGCAGAATGGGATTCCCAGGGATCAGCAGGACCTGCCCCTGCTCACCCGGGTCTCCTCCCTCCCTCCCTTCCTGCCCCTCACAGGATCATATCCACACACTTCCCATGATGTGACAGCCTGGCCCGGTTGCAGTAAAGGATCAGGTTCCCATCGCGCCTCTGCAACTGGTGGGAGCTCTGCCCAAGTGTGAGCTCCAGGCTGTGACGTGCTGGGCTCTCTTGACTCCTGTCATGCTCAGGGAGCAGCTGGAGCCCTGAGGGGCTGCCCCCTCACTCTGCCTCCTGCCAGGACCACAGCAGTGTCTGCCTGAGTTGCAGTGACCTCCGCAGCCGCTGTCCCGGGCATGCAGGTAGTGTAAGGAAAGGTGCAGCCCAGGTCTGTGTTCATCTGCTGTATGCAGGAGTGGGTGGGATCTGCAGTTAGTTTCCTTTCCGTACTGATCTTACTTAGTAGTTGATTATCTGCTTTAATACTGGGAGCAGACATGACCATGGGTTTAGACGTCCTTGGGGAACAGCCATGTGGCATGGAACAAGATGGGATGGAATATCAGCATGTCCAAGTAATGCTGCCCCGTATCCCTGCAGCCATTAACTTGTGAGCACTGCAGGCCCCTTTCAGAAGCACAGGGTTAGAAATGCACCCCTATACTTCCCTATATATACACCTTGCTTGGTGTTCTGTACCTGCCTGTCAAGTCTAGACATTTAAAAGATTTACAAATAGTAATCGAAGCTTGGCTAATATTAGCAGGTAGAGGAGGAAATGGCACTCAGAGCACTGCACGACTGGCACAGAGCTGCTCTAACCAGGGACAGCACACAGGCCATGCTCACCTCCCGGTTTCAGACCAGCTCTGGGTGAAGCTTTCCTTGATACTTAACAATTGAGTCCAAACCTGTTAAGGAATAAATGAACGAGACTTAAAGCTGCCTGATAGAATTGAAATTTCCTGCTGGGTGACAATATTCTGCTTTAAAGACAGTAAATCCACTGCTAATAATTAGGCAAGAAATAATCACTGCTAAGACCCAAAAATAGGGTCTGCTACTTACAGTGTCTGTCTTGTTATTTTGAGGGATAAGCAGCAATGAACTTCACTTTGCCTCCAGTCCTGGCAGGCTATTCTTTTGGGTTTATATCCCTAGCAAACTTTCAATGTGAGTGTCCCAGGCAACCTCATTGTCAGCTGGGTAGTTCGGTGCTACCCCACATCACACTCTTCACCACCTTAACCCAAAGATCAGACACAAGGTACAGGGTTAGGAGGAGAAGGAAAGGAGTAAAGGTGGAGAAAAGCAGCAGGGAGGGTTCTTGTGTTGGTTTTTTCATTTCAATTTAAATTGATGGTTGAATATCTGTGATTTCATCAGAGCAGGAAAAGCTGCTGGGTGCTTTTCGGTTTTATTTTGCATAGAGATGCAGGGAGAGGCTTCCAGCCTCAAAGGGCAGGGTGAGCATTTCCAGCCTCTGGTTTCTGTTTTGACTGGGAGGGGACTTTGAGATTTTGAGAACTCTTTTACAGATTTATACAACCACCCTAAAGTTCTCCATTTTTTGGTGGTATCCTTTCAAGTTGAAAGATTCTTTCTACCCCTTCCTAAGGGTTATTGCCTGTTACAGTCCTCAGCTTTCTTAATCAAAATACTGTCTGATATATGTGCCATGAAGGATAGAAAGACTCCTGAGAGCAAGACTGGTGTAACCCCTGGATGTGCCATGTGTGTGTTCCATGTACCCCTTCCCTGTAATTTTTCTCCTTTTCCCAAAGCTGCAAGCAAGTGAATCGAAGTGAAATACTCATGTCATAAATTGTGAGGTTAGGACAAATGAGCTTCATCTTAAGTATTTCCCCATTGTCTGGAATTGAAGTTGTCTAGAAAGGTAGATAGGGAAAAAAGCGCGACTGATGTGTTACAGTTGGTATCCCCCATATCTTTACCAAAGCTAACATTTCTGTTTGATTGCAGCTGTAATTATGGCTGAATACAAATGTTCCAATTTAAGCTTCAGAAATGTGGTGAAAGGCTGTGGAGCCAAGAGCATCTGCCTGAAACATGAGTTTCATATTTGAATGAGTAACTCTTACTGCAAAATCACACAACGAGTCCCTGCATTCAAAGGATAATAATAATTTTTTATTCTAAACATATCATCTACCAACTGCTTTTTGCAGATTTATTGGCCTAGCAGCTGGTTTGCTAGGAAATGTGTTATTAAAAGCACACAAGATTTGTCAATGAAAATGCAGTGACTTGATGTCGATGCCTTTCTGTAGACTTCGAGTTGGTCATCAATATTGTGGAAAATGGGGTTATCTCCTCCAGTGTTTGCTCTGCTCTGAAGGTTTCAGATGGAAATGAGGAGGGAGATGCCTGATGACTAGATACAGCATGACATCCATGTGCTGCTCCAGGGCCATCAATCAAAGCAGGGAAAGCACATATGAAACACGCTCATGAAACAGTTTATCATATAGGAAAAGTGGACTTTAAAAGAGAACATTAATGCAAACAGATTTATGGAGATGGCTTTCTCGTCTCCCCTACGTGTTTATTGCTCATCTTTGATACCTGTTCTTACACGAGGCAATGCATTTGACTGGTTAGGCTGCTGGCATGGCAATATATTTGACTGGTTAGAGTGCTGGCATAGGAATGAAGCATTCTGGAGAAGTAATCCTGGCTTTGCAGCTTATCTGCTTTATAGTCAGTGTGGCGAGTCACTTAGACACCTCTTCCTTCCCTTTCCTCTGGGACCTGCCAAAAGAATCTATTTGACAGTATTCCCTACCTGCTATTCCACCTCTACCTGCATTCCCTCAGTTCTCTGTCCCTTCTTGGACAGTAAGCTTGCTGAAGCTTGGATCTTCCTATGGATTGTCTTTTAAAAGGCACATTCTTATTTCTGATATTGTAAAAGAATTAAGTTAATCTGCTTTATATGAAAAGATACCCTCTTTTCCTGAAATCAAAGCGCAGCTTGGTTTATCCCAACTATTCATACCCAGGCTCTGTACCTGGTATAAAGATGTTGAGCTAAGTTCTGCCTGCAGTAAAAGTTCCAAAGTGTAGCTTTCAAAGGCTCCTGGGCTTCTTAGACCGTGGCAGAAGCACCAGGGGACTGTGGATCTGGATGTTTATGCCATGTGCCTTGCACTGAATTACTTTATCACAGCAAGCAGGTCCCTTTATGTAGTTATATGCCCGTACTTTGTGCACAGGCTTGAAGTCTTAAGAACCTGCAGGTGTTTTCCCTTGGATGCCTCCTATAAAAAGTCTGAGTGATAGAAACTATGAATCTTTGCAGAGTTTGGTTGGTTTCCATGCCTGAATGGGATCACCAGACATCCAGATACACATTGCTACCGTGTCCCATTAATTCTTTATCTTCAGCTAAATCACAACTACATTTGAAAAGCAGGATGAATGTAATGATCACGGCTGCTATTAAGCATTTAAGTCATTATTATGCTACAAAAAGTACTGTAAAAGTTTAGCTTTACAGGAGTGTGAATAATTTTCTGCCAGCTGGGGATTATCCCTTTTAATCTCAGAGGCACTCCTTCTCCCCATACCTGAGGCTTCAGAAACATTAGAATCTGTTGCTCTCTGTTGTAAAATCAATCTCCTGCTGTACAGCGCATGGGAGACTGTAAATGTGAAACTTACTGTATTTATTGAAAGTCAAATGCTGAAAACTACATCATAAACAGTTGAAGTCTGTGTACTCATAGGATGGGTTTTCAAAGTGCGAAGTAACGCTTCAGATGTGTATCTCCTGGATGTGGAGGTTGTGTTTGAAGTCACTTAAACTCTCATGAATCTAATCCAGTGAGGTTGGTCCTCTTCAAAAGTGCACAGAAAATTGCTGTGGGATTTCTTAGAAATGTGGAAATTCCTTTCCTACCTCTGCCCTTCCTATCCTGCAGTGGGTATTTGCTGGAAAACCGGGTGTTTGCCCCAGCGGGATGATGGCTGTGGGTCTGTAATAGCTGTGCTGTTTGAGAAGCGGCATCTGGAATCACTGCAGGCATGTCTGCCATCCCTCCAGTGAGAATGGGCATTTTCTGAGTGCAAACAAGGCACGAGCAGAGCTCCTCCAGGCTCCCGGGGAAGGTTTTGCAGATGCACACTGCCTGCAGGCTTCCTTTCGGAGCTCCATGATCTGAACTGCATGAGCAAGGGTGCACATCAGAGAGAAGCCATTAAAATACTGTTGTGGAAATGACCTGAATGGAGCGCGGGAGGTATGTGACAGCCATCCTTTCCAGGGACTTGGCAATTCCCTGCAGTAAAACAAATCATAAACATCTAAGCTTTGTAGGAAAATAAACCCTTCTCTAAGCCTAAACTGGGGAAGGGAGCGCATTTTGGTTGTGATGCTCTGAGGAGGGACAATTCATCTCTAGCAAAAGGATTCTGGGCTTCCCCACATGACATGATAAAGGGAAATAGAGTCATGACAACCCCTGGCATACTGTTAAATGTCGGTATTCTCCTCTCCTTCCTGGCTGTATGAATCTCAATCTCCAAATTGATCCAAATAAGCTCCAAATAAGATAAGCCTGCTTTAACCATTAAGGTTAAATGCCTTACTTTTCGTAAGTTCCAGTCAGAGTGACTCTCTCCTAGAGGTCGTAGATGTTGGGAAGTTCCCTTGACTTTTCCTTGATGACCCTCCCTATGGCTGGATTAGTTTGTTTCTTACAACCTTACATAGAGAAGTGTCTGTGGTTTTATGTTGCTCACTTTTCCTCTTTGCAGTAACAAGTCCCAGAATATGGATAAAGCAAAGCATTCTGTTTGCTCTCTAAATGACTGCAGCAGAAAGCAGGCTTCATGTACAGTGTGAATCCTTCTCCTCATCCAGGCACTGCTGGGATCTTCAGGGACTATCAGACACTTTGCATAGTCCTGAGGCTGTCAGGACACAGTTTTTCCTCTGCTGCAATTACAACCTGCCATGGTGGTTGCCAGCGCTTGGTTTTGACTTCTGCTCAGCAGTGACAGCTTTGTTCTAGGGGACTGAAGATGCTCAGGAACATAGTTTGAGCACCGTTCTCTAAGGAGAGAAAGAACAGAGGAAAGCAAAGCTCGGAGTCTCTTTTCCAGCATTCCAAGGAGAAGCAGAGTCTGGGGATGGCCACAGCAAGCCTGGTTCCAGGAGCTGGCAAGCAGCTCCTGCAAGGTGTTACCTGGTCTAACTTCTGTTGAGCACTGGGGAGCTGGTGCTGCCCAGCACTGCGCAGGAGGTGCTCTGCTTCCATCAGGATTGTTCTCACTAAAGGCAAAGAAGTTCAGTATATGAACGGCTTGTCCTCGGGGGTGGTTAAATAGGAAACTTGTTTCACTCCATTGACATCCTTATCCAGGTGACATCCTCGCTTGGCTTCATCTAGGCAGCCTTCTCCCAGTCACTCCTCTCTCTGGGTAAACAACTGGTTTTGTTCTTCAAAGTTGCTTGCATTCTACCTGTATCTCTGTTTCTGCATCATTCATCCCTGGTTGCTCAATTACCCTGCTCCTGTCTTCCTACGGAATATTTATCTGTCTTGTTCAGATGGGAGATGTTGACAGTGTGATGATTATGGAACTGTGAACAAATACTCCAGAGCGGTGTGGTTGTGTTTAATAGGTGAACAAAGGAATCCAAATTGGAGAATTAGGTGATCCCTGAATAACAACGGCTGTTGAACTGCAGTCGTGTTCTGGAGCCTTCCTGGCAGTTGCATTCCTTCATCCTGCCTGTTCCATGTGCATGCTGTGTACAAGTCATCGGTGCTAGCTGGGAATTGCAGACGGAGGATTCCCAAGTTTTCTGTTACTTTACTGTAAGGCCTTGGCTTGCCTGAATGTTTCTGGTAGTTCTCTTGGTCAGGGACTAAGGGGTGTGTGCTGGCTGCGGGTGACTCTTTCAGAGCCTGGAGGGGAGTCTTTCCCTGCTAGAAAAGAGCAGAAAAGGAACAGAGGGAAATTCTGCCAAGAAACATTTAGCTGAATAAGAGGGAAATGTCCTGAGCTGCCCAGCACTGAGAGCTCCCATTGTGTGCGGTGGGAGAAGAACCTGTGACCAGGACATAGGGAAATGTCCTGAGCTGCCCAGCACTGAGAGCTCCCATTGTGTGCGGTGGGAGAAAAACCTGTGACCGGGACATCTTCAACAGGATAGGTAAAATCTTCACAAAAATCGACCATAAGCAGCAATCCTCTTTTGGCCTGAAGGATGAGATGTTACGTGCCGAAGCTATTGCTTCTTCTGTCTGTGATTTGCTGATACTTCCATGTATTAGATTTGCCGTATTCATAATTAACCCTCAGTGCCTCTCATTCGATGTAATTCCAGGTTTCATGACCTAGAGAGACCCACACTGTCCCTTTGGTGACCTGTGGGCCTCAGTGCATCTCCATCTGATTTTACAAATGGACTGAACCGAGTGTTTCCAACGACACTGCAAATTTGATTAATCTCTTTGCCATAGAAGGGCAGTGTTGCTAAGCAGCACTTACCAACACGAGCTGTTTCTCACATTCCAGGACTGCTTTATGGCCTGGCTCACACACATACCCTCTCGTGCACTCAAGTCCAGTATCTCTGTGTTTACTCTCTAACTCTGGCTGCCAGAGCACAAGTCTGAGCCCTGCGTGTGGAGCGAGAGGATTTGAGGTTTTGTTGCCGTCTCTCACTGGACACGCAATGTTTTTGCAGCTGGTTTTTGTTCTTTTGGGGTTTATCCTAGCTCCAAGACACTCGTGTCTCAGAGGGGCTTTCCTTATCCTGATAGAATACTGTTGTAAAGTAGCATAAGTCAGAGGAAGTGGTGGTTCATGGATGGATGTCACTTGCTCTTACTCTCACACGTGAGAGTTCTTTACTTCACCTCATCTGTGTGTTTCTTCAGGGGCTCAAAAGGTGGCTGGGGAGGGTCCTGAGGTCTTGAAATGAGATTGAGAAAGAGAAACCAAGGGACTTTTCACCCACTTGAACCAAGTCGTGTTCAGCCTCATCTGAACAGAAGGGGTAATGTTAGTCTGTGTGTGCATTTCAGGGCCAGGCAGGATGGGGCCTGGAGCAACCTGGAGTAGTGGAAGGTGTCCCTGCCCATAGCAGGGGGTAGGACTGGATATTGCATGTACTAGAGGTGCACTCTTTGGGGCAGGAGACTTCACCAGGGCTGTCCATTGGGTCACCTCCTGAATAGAGCCCTTGATCATGCCTGACAAGAGGAGAACTGGATGGTGGGAAAACAACTTATAGCTTGGAAGTTCAACTCAAAATAGCTGACAGCGATAAATGATATATGAAGTCTTTGAAGGGATACATATACTTACGTGCACACGCCTCTATACACTGAACAAATAAAAACTATTCGATCCATAAAGGTCAGCACTATGCATGCAATTCCCTTCCTTCCTTGTATCAGTGCCAGGAGACCACTCGCTGGATTACTGCTGTTCTTAGGCTTTGAGAGACATTTGATTACTAAACTCCATGGTTTTTTGGTCTGTGCACTTCTTGTTGTAGCTCAATGCAGTCATGTTCTACACAGAGAATAGTAGAGGTGGGCAGTTTGGTGCCTTTACCTGGTAACAAACTGTATCAAATGCTGCCCCAAAAAGGTTCCTGTTTTAATTTGAAAGCTAAGGCTAACATTGGTAATTGTAGAGACAGGTAAACTCACCTTGTACACTCATGGCTATAATAGGATGCTTAGCATTGGTAAGCCTCTGCTTGGGTCACAAATAGAACTATTAATTATCCATTCAGTGGAGCCTCAGTAAAAGGCTATTCCCGTGTGCTGTGGAAGAGCAAAAACAGGAAAAGAACTGATTCCAGAATTAAGTTTAATATAAAAACATAAGCTAAGCTTCTAAAGCCTAAAATAAGGATGGGTCTAGGAGGAAAGATTTACTCCAAATTTTATACTTGTAAGCTTATCCCTGATATACTACAAAAAAATGGACATCAGATACAAAATACTGCTTTACACATTGAGACTCACAACAAGTAATTATTCGTGGCAGTTTCATTATTATGAGTAGTGAAAAAATTCCTGACATCCTCTCAAGTCCTTTGATTTACTTCAACTGAAACAAAAAGTTATGGAAGAACTATGAAAATAACCCCATCTGTTCACTCATTCTTGTGATACCCTGTTTATTGTGTGCTCTTTGGATGAGAGCATAAAGCAAGACCTGTGTCTGCTTCTTCAGTGCTCCCATTAGAGCACTCTAACTCGCGGTTCCAGCCTTCACCCTTTCCCATGTGTGCTTGGCCAACCCCTGTTCTCCGTGCTCGGGACATGCTGAGAGCTGCCAGGGCTCTTCCAAAGGAAGCTGCTTGTGGTGCATCCACCTTGATTTACTGATATATTGTATTTAAATTTCATATATATTATGTTTCCGTGGTGCTGATTTGTTATCTTCCAAACTTTATCATGTGGGTTCACTGCAAATGAACATTAATGGTGTGGGAGTCGGTGCCAGATACAAGATTTGCATCAGTACTTTATTTTTAATAAAACAAGAGCTCAGGATTTTGCTGTCATTAATGCTCAGTTCTACACCCCTCCCTTTTCTCTCTTCTTTGTAGTGTGCTCATCATTGGCCCAGGCTGTGTGGAAATACATAGCTCCTGCACCTCAGAGGCATACGACTCTGATAGGTTTGCGCATATGCTTTGAAAGTAATATAACATTAAAAATATTCAAATATCATAATATAATAAAAGATTATAATTATAATAAAAGATTATTTCCAGGTTCTGGAGTAATTGGAAATGGCACAAATGATAAGCAGGAAAATTTAAATTGGGAGTCCCACCTTCCTCCATCTGCAGCAAGATGATGGCAAGCAAGATGGGTTTGTCCAAATCTGTAAGAAAAAACAACCCAGATCCCAGCAGAGTGAATTGTCCTGGTTTGAATTGTGCTTTCCTCTTTAGCTGAAGTAGCAGTGATTGTTATTAAGCCATTCCTCAAAAGGATTTGTTTTGGGTTTTTTTGCCTTCATTCCTTGTATCTTAATATAACTTCAGTCAGCTCTTCTGATTAGAGCTATTGTATTCCAGACTTGAGGATGTCGGAGTCAAAGCGGCAGGAGCACAACAAGAAAAGCAATGCCCTTGACTTCAAACAGTGAAATCACTGCACTGTCTTTTTCTTGCTAGGCTATTTAAGTTCTGTGCCACACTCCTCTGTGGACTTCGGATGGGGCATCTCGTGGTTTTCTGCTGTGGCAGATTCTGAAGGGATGCTTGGGCTCTACAGGTTTCTATTTATTGTCATTTCACAGAGTCTATTAACTTGTTCTGAATGGAACCTCCCTGAGTTTGTAGTTTAATCTTTCCTAAGATATTTTTGCTGTTGGTATATGCTGCCCACACATAGGAAGACACCATTCTGCCCTAGACAGCTCTCAGTGTAAACTTAAAAGCATTAGAAGAATATATAAGAGGAAAGGCACTACTTTAATTACTGGAACTCACAAGAATGCAGCTAGGCTAGAGGAGCAGGTGATGTTCATCGTGTAGGATTAGCCTCATTTGTCTGGAGATCAGAATCAAATGTGCTTTAAAGTCATAGATGAAGAAGAAATGGATGATAATGTTCTTCTGATCTCAGCAGGAAAGCATGGGAGTCACACCCCAGGTCGGGTTGTCTCTCTCTTGTTTTTGTGGAGACCAACTCTTCTCTTTGTCTTATCCCCTCTAAAAATTACAGGAGATTGTAATTCACACATTAGACTTTCTGATCCCTGGCATGCACTATGGAGGTGCAAAGTATTGCTATAGCAGCATCATTTATCAGCATTAAAATCTCTGACATCTCATTCTCCCAAGGAAGCTAGCAAAGAAAGCTGAAAATTTCCCAGTGTGATCTTCTTCTGGTAGCAGGGAATGTAAAAACAATGGGAAACAGAAAGAAAGTAATGTCTTACTGCAGCCCTAAATTCTCATTTCTGAATCCTGCACGAATCATCTAACAGTTGTCGAGATGTGAAATACAAGGTAATGAGAGAAAGCTGTGATCAGCATCTGCTGCACAAGGTATTTGGTTTTTTCCTTACCAATTCCCAGTCCAGAGTTCAGAGCTGTGACTGGATGTGAAGAGGCGGCTTGGTAGCACGGTGACACATTTGTGACTATGCTGCAGTGATGGAGGAAGTCCACTCTTGCTCCTGCGTGACTGGCCAGTTGCATATTTTAGATCTTTTCCTTCACAGCAAATACTGGATAATCTCCAGAGCAAGCAACTAGAGACCTGATCCAGCCAGAGGAGCAAGAGCATGAAGAGTTCATATCATAGTGTGAGGCTGGTTTCATGCTGATAACACCAGTATGAGGCTGATATCATAGTATGAGGGTGATATCATGTCGATAACATGAGTATGAGGCTGATACCATGTTGATACTGTGAGTACAAGGCTGGCTAAGGTCTGAGTACCGAGGGAAATATCTTAGCAATGTTCCAGACAATGCAAATCCTCAAATTTGCTGTTTCATTGTCATGTTTCTCTGTTGTATAAAACTTCTCTAAAGGAATTTCTCATGGACAAAAGCCTTCTGAAAAGGCCTTTGTTATCTTAGGCACTGCCTTTGTGTAAGGTGCAGTGTGTGTCACCTGATGGCTTGTGTTACATACATCATGCTATTTCAGTCATGCAAACAGCTCCTGGAGAAATATTCAGTTCACATGGATGTGTGTTACATACTTCATTTGTAAGGAAGGTGGCACTTAATAACTGTGAAACACCTTTGGTTAGATGTTTTGAATTCTTGGTGCGCTTACAAACAGGAAAGTCACTTCCATAATGAGAGCCATGCACACTGCCCGAGGGAATTTTGCAACCTGAGAAAAACAGAATGTGACCCATGAATGTCCTAGGTGGGGAAGGAGTGTTTAAATAGCATGAACAAATGACAGGCTGGATGTAACTTAGACTGTGATTATCTTCCTGCAAGACATATAAAGGGTATTAATTTGTAAAAGAGAGCTACTAAAAGGCTACATGACCTGTATCCATTCTTTAGTGTTGACTGGAGAAGCTACTGAGACTCCACCTGGAGTGGAGGAGTGCTCTGTGGGTACATCTGGGATGCTGGCATAGTACCCAGTGGAAAGATACCCATTTTTCTCATATTTCTATCCTTATACATGTCAAAATCTGTGCTTGATCCAGGGGATATCTTATCCCCTTGCATAGGGATTGGGAAGGGAAGTGATGCATGCAGAACCTCAGGTTGTGCAGGGATTTGCCAAGTTGGTTGTATCCAGCTGATTTATTTCTTTTGTATGATGGTGCATAAAAGGAACACTTCTTTAGGCTTCACCCCAAATCCTGATTTCTCTTTAAAGTGCTGCCCCTTTTTCCAGCTACTATGCTTGACCCACTAAAGACTATTCCCAGGCACTGTAAACACTGGACACTACAGTAGTATTCTTACTTTTATTGCCTTATTTAGGGAAGAGATTAAATGTAATGTTCAGATTATGTAGAACATTAACTCCTAACAATAAGCAAATAAGACATTAGAAGCTTTGCTGTTAAAACATTTAATGCTGGCTTTGCTGTGGAGCACTACGGGATCCGTGACTTATGTTCCATGAGGGAGGAGGCACAGCGGAGAAGAAGGCGCTCTGCGTTCAGTTCCTTCCTCCGCGAAGACAGTGCCTATAGCTGCCCAGCCCGGATGCTGTGTTTAGCCTCTATAGAATAGTTTTACGTGTAGCTCAAACACCTGAATGCAGTCCTGCCACCATGGCTGACAACCTGGAGGCTTCCGATCAGGTAATGAAGTTCTTGCCTGTCTCCCAGCGAAGAGCATCTCATTCCCGAGCCTGCGAGATGGGGCGGCCGGGCTGGGCCGGCGGAGCCCGGCGTCAGCCTCTGCTCCCGTCAGGAGTTGCAATGTGCGAGTCTTGTCTTTCAGACAGTATTTTTATGGGAGCTGATGGTTGCCAGGGAAACGGAGGCTTCGGGGAGTCTCACGCCGACGCAGCGCCCGGCCCCGGCAAGCGCTGGGAGCAGATGTTGGCTGCGAGGAGCTGCGCTGCTGGCGGCCGCACATGAAGGCGGCTGGAGAGAACCATTTGCCTGGCTGCACCCGCTGCAAGAGAGCAGGGCCAGGGCTCGCGCTCCCTTTCTCCCTTTTTGGGTTGTAATTTAGTATTCTTGTCTCACCCCACAGGGGTTCCTCAGCCGGCGGCTCAAAGGCTCCATCAAAAGGACAAAGAGCCAACCGAAGCTTGATAGGAACAGCAGCTTCCGGCACATTTTACCTGGCTTCAGGAGTGTGGACAATGAAAGGTAAGGGGACGTTTCTCGGAGGAGGGGGTGTGGAAGAGAATGAGGATATTGATTTTTCCAGGTCTTGTTAATATCCTGCTTATCTTATTCCGAGCAAGGGCCACATCTGTGATAGGAGTAGACTTGCTTAATTTCTAAGAGGGGTAGTTTTAATCTGTTGGTGACTACACGGTGCAAGCCCTGCCTTTTCGGGCTAAATAACATGTACAGAGAAGCCCGGCTGCTCTGCTTTCTTTTCCCCAATAAATCCTAAGTTGATGCACCAGCATATAAATAGCACACAGATGCAGCAGCCAAAGCTGCCTGCTGCAGGTGAGGGAGGGAGGGGAAGGATGCTCACACACTGGACTACACTGAACATCACATTAGATATTGTGTGAACAATAACATAGAACAATAGCAACCGTAGTATCCCAAATCCATCTCTCCCCTTTCCACGCACACACACACACACACACATCTTCAGCACAGCCCTTCACTGCCATCATTACACTGAGATGGATTCTCGGCATGTGGCCGAAGCTGCTTTTTCTGTCTGAGCCATGACAGGATCTTTCAGTCCAGGAGGGATGTGTTGCAGGGAATGTGCAGGTGGATTGGATGAAGCATTTGACATGGGATGGTCAGCGCTGGAGCAAATGCAAGTGATATAAAGGAGAAATGAGACCTTGGTTTTATTCTTCCGCTCAATTAGAAAGTACAGAGGCTCTGTAGTGGATTTGTATCTGTTTATGTCCGTGCAGATTGATGTCAGTGTGTGCATGAGACAGGCACGTTCTAGGTAAATTTACGTGTAAATTCCCATGCAGATCAAGGTCATGGTTGGGTAAGACAGACTCCATTACGCAGAAACAAACTAGTGGCTTGCTTTCAACCTTATATGAATCATTTCGGGGAATGACACATAAGTACTGAAGTGCCAGGAAAAGTGTGTGTCTGTAAAGGATGCCAAATTGGACATAGGCTGATGTAACCATTTGTAGTAGTAGCATTTTCATATATCAAGAGGGTACTTCAGAATCCATTAAGTAAATGTTTCACTTTTAAAAGCAATGACAACTTTTACTTTGCTTTAGTTTAGTACTTATTCACCGGAGGGGCCGTGAATTTGTGAAGCCCGCAAATGACAAGTTAATCTGGATTTTCCCTTACCTGACCTATTCCAGCCTCCTAAGCTTTTTCCTTCTGGATTGTGCAGGTAGAAGGATTGTGCTGTCAGTGCAGAGTAATATTTCAGGGGTTGCTATCTAGGAAGACAAGAGTTGATTTGATTTGTGTGCTGCAGTTTTCACAAATGCTCAAAGTAGGGCACTGTGTTCCGTATGGAAGAGAAGCCAGTGGAACCGGGGATGTGCCTCCAGTGCTGCTGCTTCCCTCAAAGGACAGGCACATCAGACAATGTTGTGTTCTGCCTAGATGAGTTTTGTTTCTTTCTGTGCATTGGCAGGACCGAGCATGGGAATTAAGTGTTTTGGCCAGCCCTGCAGCCAGAATCATTTTCCCAAATTAAGCCTTGTTATTTCCCTGTCCTCCCAGCACAAGAGCCTGGAGCTTGCTGGGCAGGGTCCTTCAGGGAAAGCCACATTTACTGCAACTTTTCCTTAAAGGGATTCAGTGAATGGCTGTAGAGCATTTCCAGTGTAGAGCTGAAAAGGGTGGGTTAGAGGAGAAGGTAGCATTTGGCAGCCTTGAATAAACCCCAAAGATTTGCTTATATCAGTATTTAGAAACTGAAAATGAAAGGCTCCCATCAGGCAGGTGTCAGTCAGAAATGCTGTATCTGTGATACCTCGACATGCCCTGATGTGGAGGAAACCATCTGACACGTGATGGCTTTTGACAGCAAGATTTAGACCCTTGGCTTTCACAGTAGTGTCAGGTCTGTAATGTAAGCGAGTGTCCTTCTGCAGAAGACCTTGGCCTTAGGTCCTGTTGCTCTCAGAGAGGTGAAAGAAAAGCAGCAGCTGGGCTTCTCAGCCATGCAGAGAGGGTTTGGGTTACAGGAGATAATTTTATCTTCCTGAACATTCCCATCCACATCTGCTAAAATGCACAATGCATTCACTTCTCTGTGTGAAAGGGCTGGAGTCCTTTCGATCCCCCTCCTGCATTTTCTGCTGTGCTCCCTTGTCTTTCCTGAAATCCAAGAACTGTTTCAAGGAAGCATCTGGTATTGGAATATTTGCCTTTTAAATATTTGATTCTTGACTCCATCTTGTATCCAAGCTGACTGATCACAGACCGCTCCTTTGCTCATGGATATTCCCATTGTAACAGTGCTCTGGTCTGGAGCTGTGTAGGATTTCTGCAGGAGATGCCATAGCAGAAATAAATAGTGCAATAAATGCCGTCAGAACACTCCAGGTTGAAATACTGACCTGCAGCAGATCATAAATGATTCTGTGACTTGGCTTTTGTGCATCTAAAGTGGTACTGTGTCATGCTTCTTGGTTTCTTTATTTTTCCTTCTCTTGCACGTCCTGGTTATCCTGCTATGTACAGCAGGTGCGTATGGATAATGTGCATGTACATGTACAGGCAGCTGACTGGGGGAATGGGTAGAGCAGAGAATAGAATATAAAGAAACAAATCTGTGCTTTTTATCCTGTGTTTGATTATTGAATGTACTTAAATACATCATGGAAATTTAAAATGGAAAATTATTATCTCCTACAATAGTGAGAAATTTGTACAGTGTGAGTTTTATGACAAAGGAAAACAGGGAAATAACGTGAAACGTAGGAAAAGTCACGGAATGTTTCGCCCTTTCGTTTGGGATTCACCTTGTTGATTTTGTGCCCATAAGGGCTGGTTTCATACCTTGCCATGGCACAAAGCGAGCAGCCAGGTTTCCAGTGGGGTCTCACAGAGCTGCTCTTCTAAAGTGGAGTTACTGTGTACGGGAAGGGAGCTGACCCCTCGGAAATGGGGGTTCCATCTCAGGTTGATGTACCATCCACCAGTGCTCCCCTGGCCATGGCCAGGCAGATGTTTGCAGTTGTCACGGGCTCTGTGTGTGTGTTCAGATCAACTGTGAAACCTGAGAGAATTCCAGGTTTGGAAACCCTTGGGTAACCATTTTTTTCTCTATAGAGAACATCTGGGGGATTGCCCAGAGTGGTGTGTTAGAAAAATACACTGATTACAGTCAAGCAGAGCTTATGTTTGCAGAAGAAACATGGCTGTTTCTCATGGCATTGGATTTTACAGTGACCGAGAAGAGACCTTTTGTGGACCAAAGGGTTTGCACTAACTTCAGTAAATGACTATGGGGTTCATATGATGGAGTTGGCCAGATTTTGACAGTCTGTTACATCCTGGGAGTCCTGTTACTGTAACAGTGATAAATTTACTGATTGTGAATACAAGAAGTAAAATCAGACCAAGCATAACAAGAATTCTGTGTGAGGGGTGCATTAATCGGGTACAAGCGATTTGTGTAAGTGCGAGATTTCCAGGAGGATTGCAGACCAAGTGCTCCTTCCCATTTGTTGGCTGCTTGGATTGCTCATTAAACCTAAAAAGGGTTCGGTAAAAGTGGCCTTTTGCTGACAATGTGTGCTGCGGCCTGATTTATTACCGCAGCTAACCAAGTTTTTATCATGGAGCCTGAATGTTTCTCTTTGTAGCAGCCTCTCTGGAAACAGCCACAAATCAAGCATTTGGCAGATGGATTTGCCTTAATTGGACCCACATTTCTCCTACAAAATTCGTGATGGAGAAAGTTTCTGGGTTGGGCTTTGGACACAGGGAGAACTGAGAGACGGTTGTTCTGCTGCGGTTGTTAATGATGGTGGTCAGTGTGTTTCTGGTTGTTCTCTTGTAGTGACCTTTTGAGGCCCTGCTGCCACGTTGTTACAATAATCTTTCTAAACCTAATTTCTGACAGTTTGTGAGGAATCTAAAGAGTGGGTTTATGTGGGTCTTGTATGGGGTTTGGAATGGTTTTTAAATCGAAATACATGAACTTTGTCCCATCTCCCCTGCAACAGGCAAAGGCTACACTAGCACTGAGAGGACAGCATCACTTCACAGGACAAATACCTTCAGACTGCCTTGATCTGGTGGAAGATGAGTGCTCTGTAGAGCTCCGTGTTCTGATGTGATCCCAGTGTAGATCATTCCTAGGGATGCTATTCCTCAAATTCATTCAGTGCTGAGGGACTCTGTTACTAACATTTGTGATAATTTTGCAGGGTTTTTTTCCTATTTCCAGAAGATAACATTCTATTTCAGCTTTTCTTGGCACTACAAAAGTCTGAGCATATGGTTGATTGTTAAATGAGCCTCAGCCTTGGAAGGGGTACAGCCGTGCCATAGTAACAGCAGCGACCTGCACTCCTGCGACTTCCTCTTCAAACCACTTTGTTTCTTTATCCCATCAAAAATCTCTGCTAAGAATCCACAGAGGGAAGAGGAAGTGAACAAGTCACGTCCTGCAGCGCATTTAACTCCTCATCTGGTGCTCCTGCAGGCTGTCTTGTGGGTTTTCAATGTGCATAAAGCTGATTTTGATGCAATAGGAGAGCATCAATAACTCATGAACGTCTGTGCTCTTGCAGTCAACTTAGTGTGTGAGTTCTTTCCAGGTCTCATTATCATTTGTTTATTCCCAGCAAACTTGATACGCCAAGTATTTTTAGGCGTGATGAAAGTGGTTAAGTTTGATGTGGATATGGTGCTGGAGAGCTTTTGTTCTCTTCTGCCTCCTTACTCCAATGGCATTTGTAGCGAAGCTTTCTAAGCAGGAAGACTTGCAGTAGTAGGTGTGCATGGTGAAGAGTGACACTCACAGCGTATTCAGTACAGTGCAGTGGCCTCTGGTTTTAATGATAATCAAACTACTGTGAGGAAACACTGCTTGGTTTGTATTGGGAATCCATTTGGCACTGTCAGTGTCGATAACTGAAATGCAGAATGAAGCATCTTGCAAGGTCAGGATGAGGAATACCTGGAGGTCATGGTCTCTGCAGGTCTGGTACCATGGGCAGTGTCTGCTCCCACCCCTGGTCAGGGCACAAGCATCGGTAGCTGAAGGATTCAAGCACAGCCTCACGACTGAGCCTGGCCTCGCAGAGCACCTGCGTTTCTATCAAGGCTACTTTGTCCTGGAATATGCAAATCAGTCTGTTAATAGGGTTCCTTTGCAAAATATTTCTTGAACCAGAAAGTTAATTACTGATCTCTAATTAATGGCTACGTAAGGAGGCTGGAGCAAAAACAGAGAACTGCTTTGAAGGAGAGATGCAGGAGGAAATTACCAGTTCTCCCCAGAAACTGTTCTGTTCCTCATCTTCTTATGGTATTAGGAACTTTAGAAGCTGGTATTCATATATTTTTAAAAGGATAAATCTCTTAATGGAAAGAGGGAGTTTGGGGGAGGCACTGAAACAACAAATATAATCCTTGATATGGAAGAAAGACCAATATTCATACAGCAGAGCCTTGGCAAAGCTCAGGCTCTTCCCTGGTCAGTGCTCCTTGCATTACATGCTCTTGAGGAAGGGAAGTAGAACTCCTGGTAGATCTGGGAGGTTGCATATCCATTGCACCAGCCCATGGGTACAGAAATAGTTGTTCTAAAGCCCTCTTCAGCTGCTCCAGCCCTGAGAGGGACTGAGAACAACCTGATGCCTTTCAGCTTCTCCCAAGGCAACAGCAAGGTTTCAACTATTCTTGCTGTTAAATTGGCTTTTCCATGTGGATGTGAATCTGTGATTCATACCTGAGGCTGAGGTATTCAACGTTCTCAAAGACATATGTAAGCACTTCCCCTTATCCTACATATCCAGACTAACTTCCTAACTAAATATGGAGGTCATGTCTGATATCTTTCAGGAGCCAACTGTATTAATTCCTAGACATTTTTCAAGCCATAGGAAAATGTCAAGGGAAGGGCTAAGAGGCTGGAATTATTTTAACAGCCTTCCTCATGTTCCTCCTCTTCCCAGGTCCCTAACAGTGCTGTGCCCCATGGGGTGCAGCTACTGCTTTGACTCCACTTGGAGTCATGGAGCAAACTGATACAATCCTTCCTGCTTCGGCATATGCGGCACTATTGGGATAATTGGCTTCATGCATCTTGCAATTAGCTTGCAAAAATATGTTTTGCATTCCTGACCTTTTCTCTCTAAGCAAGGCCATTGTTTCACTGTCCTGCTTAATTACAAAATATAGTGTTGTGTGAGGGGAGAGATGACATCGTTGTATCGTTGCCTCTAATTTGACGAGACATCATAATGGGGAGTTTTCATACTGAGGGCACTGAATTAGTGTAGCGTGAAGCCACAGTGCTCCAAACCTACTAAATAAGGAGAAGTGAATTTTATGCTCTATCTTTTTGACATTTGTAATCAAAGCATTGTATTCCAGCTGCAGATGGTTAGTGTTTGAAGAATGTTTGGTAACTGCTGACAATCGGAAGGCTTTGTGTCGGCAGCGGGAGAGCAGGTTGATTAATGGATGGAAGGATGCTGTCTTTCATTTTCCTCTTCTCACAGGCTGAATACACATTATTGACTCATTTGGCCATTGCCTGGCAGACACGATGTTGTGGTGCATCAGTGTACACCTCAGGGTTACAAGCAGATAGTTCTGTTCCTATCCTTCCAGCAAAGACTCGGAGTCAGGGTAACAGTTCAGTTGCATTGTGGCTGATGGTGTCTTGCTATTCCTCAGCTTGAAGACAGATTCTGCTACTCCATTAACATTTTGTTTCCAAACAGACCATTTATTCTGGCTTCGCTGCGGTGAGATTTTCATGTGCATGAATTTCAGTGCAATTACATTAGCATTACTCTTCATGTCAATAAACTTCAGGGGGAAAAAAAGAGAAGGAAAATGCCATCACTACAGCTTTTAGACCAGGAGACGCTTTCTGTGAGTTCTTGACCCTTCTGTTTGCTAGTTTAATTATTATTTGTTGACAGTAAGAACTAAGATACTTCTATCCCAGGCTGAAACACTCTGGCACACAGTGAAAGCTGCTCATGATGAAGACATGACTTTAATCTGAGAGGAGCAGTCTTGCTTTCCACAGGCCCCTGTCTCCTGGCCATGTGTTCCCTGTGCAGCAGATCCAGTCATCACGCAATTGCAGGAAGGTCAGCAAGTTGATTCCATGGCAGATTATTATTTAGGGGATGATTTTCTATTTGACCAGGGCACTGAACCAAGTCATTTAAACGCAGAGGAACGGGGAGGTGGCAGGTAAGGACTTTTCCTTTCAATGACATGTGCGGTTGCATTTAATGAGGTACAATGTCAAACTGTACTCTCGGTGTGTAGCCATGGGGGAGAGATATCCACTTAGCATCTGCCTCGTGTTCCATCTTCCAGAATGGAATTTCCCTTCTCGTAGGAGAAGTACATTGCTTGATGGATCCAATTTCTCTGTCCTCTACTCTGTCATTTCTATTGGCAATCAGTATTAGCAATAAACGTCTCTCTCTTGGAAGGAGGAAATGTTTAAAACCAAGTTTCGCTGCGTTCCATTGAAACTCTGCAAAACCTTGATTGGAAAATCCATGTGAAGGGCAGAGAGTTGTAAGTGAGCACATAACAACTGATGTTGGGCAGGGTTTGCATCCTTTGTTCGGGAGCTGGAAGACGCAGCTGTTTGACGTGGGTATCTTGTTATCCAATTTCATATTGCAGTGGTCGTGCACAGAAACGCGCTGATTGTAGCTGGAGGCAGCGTGTGCGCTGAGCTCACTGCTGGCAGCTCCTTGTACAGAGCACTGGGTGTAATGATGTTCGAGACTTGTGAATATAAAATAACTCTGTCAAGTTCATCCATCAGCTGGGAGGGAAGGGAAAAAACAGACCGGAGAAAGAATGCGCTCCTCTGTCCTTCCTCCTTACCACAGTCTTTAATAATGCCTTCTGAGGTAGAGCCCTGTCTTACATGATTATTAGGGAGATACCGTTTAGTTCATTCACATATGGATATCTTCTTAGGATACTGATATTATGATCTTGTTTATCTGGTTGGCAATGTTCATAATTTTAATTTTCAGTACAACTACAGAATATCTCACATTCCCTGGCAAAATTCAGGTCAGGTGTGATGAAGAGAAGCAAGAACTGATTTTAATTGAATGAAAGCACTGCATTTTCAATTGAATTAAAATGCAGTTTGTTTTAAAACACTTAACTGATTTGAACTGAAGCCAAAAATACAAATTTAGCTTTAATCCATGTGTGTTATATAAGTAATTCTATGAGAAAGGGATGTGGCATGCATTGCACATGATTGATGGTGTGCAAGAGGGTGGCATTCATTCACAAAATGATATCAGTGTATTAGTAATTATTCAAGCCACAGGCATTCTATCAGCCATTGCCGTTGCTCACAGGTACAGATGTCTCTGGGGTTGTGTTGGCCCTGCTCAATAGCCATGGTTGGGACATGAGAGATTACACATGTCCCTTGCTCGAACCATTCCAAGGTTCTTCCCCATAGGAGTCCCTCTGCAAAGTACTTAGCAAATGATTTAGATAACTCAGTTGTATGTACCTTGAATAATTAATATTTTGCTCTTCTTGCTGTGTGGGGAGATTTGTTCCATTATGGATGTGTTTGTTCCTACACAGAAAAAAAACACTTTAAATTATATGGATATGTATACAAAGAGAGAAGAATTTCTATATCATTTTTTTCCTGTCAAAAGAGAATTGACCGTGTGTGTGAGAGAGATCTTTGGCATTTTCAATCAGAATACAAAGTGTTTCTTACTGCCTTAGGACATAGGAACAATTTTAGTCCTGACTATTGCTAAAACCCAGTGAGAAGCTAATTTGAATTCCAGTTGCCAGTTGCTTGATTTTGGTGGTACTTGGATCTCTTTCATTTTAACCCGTGTGCTTTCAGAAGGTCAGGTTTGCATGCTTTAAAAAACAATACTGCAGTATCTTTCATTTCTTTTGGTACATTCTGAATGGGTTGCTTTAATGCTCTACTTTCATATTTTAGTCACTGACATGGCACTGCTCACTATTACTCTGTATTGCATCATTTTCACTGTAACTTCTTCCTAAGTAAACATGGAAAGATGTGTCTGTGCAGTGTCTGTGCTGGTGAGCAGAGAGGTCTTGGCCAGCATGGTACCATTAGCACCCATGGGAGTGCCTTGGTGGATGCTGGTGCCCAGCAGAACCAACAGGGAAGCAGCAAACACTGGCCATGCCTTTCCTGAGCTGGCTCCATCTGCAGAGGCTCTGCATGGAACCTCTCCAACTCACCCAGAATTAATTATTCACTGATCATCACTCAGACCTTATGGATTAGGGAGCAGGGAGGGAAGTTGGCAGGGGGTGGATAGAAGATGGAACAATTTGGATTGCAATTAGTATTTCATTTCTTTCCTTACTCCCAGTTTGCTTAAATTGGAGATTACGTGTGAGAACCAAGCGTGGATTTATACCCCAGCAGTGGAAGTTCCCTGTGCTCCAGAAACTTGCAAATCCACCACAGTCCTTAAGCTCCCCAAAGAGACAGAACACCCAGTTGGTTGGAGGAGTTGAAACGTCAGGCCTGCAAGTTTTGCTTAGAGACTGTTGCAGGGGAGCAGCAGTGCCCTGCCAGAGCAGGGACACTTCACTGGCCATGTCCTACCCTTATGATGATAGAATCATAGAATGGTTTGGGTTGGAAAGGACCTTAAGATTGTCCAGTTCCAACCCCTGCCGTAGGCAGGGACACCACACACTAGACCCTGTCACCCAGAGCTCTTTAGATATTGTCTCTCTCCATCTATTATCTCCCTTGTCTTCTTTCTAACTCCATGAGTATGCTCCTTGCCAGGAGCCTTCTTCAGGGATTATGGCTGTGGTGGATCCGTGCTGGATACCAAACCTATCTGGAAGCACCCCTGAGCAGACAGCCTCAACCCCAACCCGCCGGAGCATCAGCAGCCACAGAGAATGGGATTTTGAGTTTAGTCATTACAGAAATGCCAGCCCACAGCTGACAGTGTGCTTCACTTCTGGTGAGAACGTGTCTGATGGTGAAACCCCCAGGGGTTTTCTTGATTGTACCAGTAACCACAGTCTGGGTCCCACTTTGCAATAATTGCCCTGATGTCTGAGAGGTTGTTAGAAGGTCCCTGGAGGAAGGGGCCCAGTTGCGCTGCAGAATTTAGAGGTAAATGCTGGCAGACCTTCAGCACTTAGAGATTTTTTTTAAGTTAGGGCCTTTAATTGCTTTCTTGCATCTCTATTCTATTAGAAACTCTATGAGCCATCTAGGGAAGTGAGTCTAGCTAATATTAATCTCCTCAATCCTTCTTCCTATAACTAGTTGCTCCTGGCTTCATTTACACAGACATTTGAGCCCTAATGAGTGGGTAATAATTCTGACTCTATTTTAACATGTTCTCAGAGAACATGTAACTTAGGAGAAATCATCTGCTGACTTCTGCATTGGCTTTAACTGTCGTCTCTTAAGTGTAGCTTATGAGCTTTGTGTAACATTGCCGCGTCCCAAGGCTGCTGACGGCTCTGTGATATGTATTCATAAAGCAATTCCAGGTCCTTGAGTGAAACCTGCAAGAAAAGGGCACAGAATTATTTGTCTTTTCTTTCATTATCATGGCCCTCTTGTATCCGTTCTGACGTGCACTGGAGAGAAGTTTCTGACTTGATGCCTTTATCGCGAAAGCTCTCTCTTTGTGTAAAGCAAGGCAGGGTGTCTTGCCCTGCTCAGATAGAGTCACTCATGTTGAGGCTCTCACCAGTTCATGGTTGGCTTATTCCCTGCTCGAGAGCTTGGTTATCTCTGATGCATGGTATAAAAGGTTTCATTGCCTTAAAAAGTAATAATAGTCCTGTTTGAGGCGTGTGAAGCCTTTGTTCACAATTGCATCTTGTATCAGTGAGTCCCACAGAGGCAGGGAGATGTGTGATACATACCGTGTACCACCAGCATTTTTTAATCTATTGTTAGTTATCTTTCATCTTTAATATCTATTTCTTGGCATTTTAGTAAAAGACAGTAACTAGAAACAGACAGTTTATTCTTATTTTACCATGCATTATTTGCTGATAATTTGCTAAGGGGACATTTGTCATGTCGTCCCTCCTTTTCCAGCTGAAGAGCCTCCCTTAGACTGTTTTCCATGGTTTATATCACTTCTTGAGGCTTTCCCTAATAAATATATAGCATATGTACACTAGCACACCATTGGAAGAAACTGCTGTTTTTCCTGACAGCTGCTGTTTTCCTGACAGCACTGGCATGTGTGTGGTGTGCATCTGCAGGATAGGTGTCTGAGGGGTGCTGCAGCTGGGAAACATGAGGAACATGAAGATGGGGTTTGGTAGCATCCAGATTCTGCACTTTTGGGACCTGAAGAGAAATTCTGGGCTGGAGGAGGAGGGAGACAACAGGCTGCCGGGACACTCAGCAGGTAGTGTTACTGACTGAGCGCTACAAGGAGACCGGCTTGGAGCAATGTGCGCAGCAGTACAAAGACTGTGGACTGTCAGCATCCAGCCAGGCTGGTTAGCACCCCCCATTAATATCAGCGGTGCTGATGGCTGACAGCAAGAGCATGGGGGACCATCGTGCCATGGTTCTAACAGTCTGTGTCGGATACCACAGCTCTGTGCTGTGTCAGCTTGAAGTGGCGTGGCCCAAGCAAACCCCACACTTCTGGAGATGGAGGATGTGCTGCTGTGAGCTCCGTGCTCCTTGCTAGCACCAGGAGGGTGCAGGCTGCCTCCCTCCTGCATCGTTCTCACCTCTTCCCCTGGAGCGCTCGCCCAGAGCAGAGCTCTCCAGAGCAGGAAGAGCAACAGAGGCTCCAGAGCTCCCATGGGAACAGAGGCTCCAGAGCTCCCATGGGAACAGAGGCTCCAGGCCTCCCGCTCTGCCAGGCACTTCCTCAGCCCAGGCATAACACAACCTGCTGCCTTCACTCACCCTCCCTTTCCATCTCGGAGACTCGTCATCCCCTCTTGTCTCAGAGGAGCATATCCTTTTGTTAAAATGAAGTGATAGAGAGTCAGCATTACACAGAGGAATGAGTTATAAAATAATGGGGCTAATAAGCATGTAAAATAACCTGACTGTGCAAGAGTGCAGCCTATGGAACAGCAGCTGCAGCAGATATATTCAGGTTATCAGTGTGTGGCTATTTTGTGCTGAGAGAGCTTAGGTGTAATGAGAGTTCCTGCGTCACGGCACCTCTTGGCAATGAATAGTGACATTTTCCAATAACAACTTTTAGAAATGAAGAAACTCCTCTGTACGAATGTAGCTCTGACTGACAGCCTGGGGAGCTCCTCGCTCTGCCCTCACAGTAGCTGCAGCTTGTGTGGGCATGGCTGCTTTCCCTGTGCCTCCCAGACAACAGGTTTGTCCCTCACTGCTCCTTCAGGCTACACATGCCCCAGGGAGACTGTCAATGGACGGGGCTTGGAGCACCCTGCTCTAGTGGAAGGTGTCCCTGCCCATGGCAGGGGTTGGAGCTGGATGAGCTTTAAGGTCCCTTCCAACTCACCCATTTCTAACCCGTGCCACAGGCAGGGACACCTTCCACCAGAGCAGCTTGCTCCAAGCCAACCTGGCCTTGAACACTGCCAGGGATGGGGCGGCCACAGCTTCTCTGGGCACCCTGTGCCAGCGCCTCAGCACCCTCACAGGGAAGAGCTTCTGCCTGAGAGCTCATCTCAGTCTCCCCTGTTCTGGCAGGTTAAAGCCATTCCCCTTGGCCTGTCCCTACAGGCCCTTGTCTAAAGCCCCTCTCCAGCTTTATTCTCCTACGTTAGACTAATTTGTTCCAAATCAGCCCAAGGCATTCTTGCTCCTGACTCCAGCAGCTTACAGAATAGAGCAATGTGTCAGTATTTTTAGAGTCGGGTGAGTTCTGTATCACCTGCATCTCTGGCATTTTTACTTGCTCTGTGTGATGTATTAAAACCACAGACCTTGTCACCAATAAGCTGAAGAACCATCAGTCACCTCTGAGTAGATTTTCTGGACACTTTTCTTCCTCTTACATTATTTATTTCTCTTGCTAGAAATGTCAGTGCATAAAGAATGCAGAATTAAATTGGATTGGTGCTATTGGTGTTTGGTACATAGAGAATAACCCCGTTTGGTGTCTGTAAAATATATTGGAGTAACTGACCCCTCCAAACTGTGTTCATCCTTATCGAGTTAAACCCCTCATGCACCTCTGCGTATTAGGGCACTGTTTGCAGTAGTGATGAGGAGACTCTTTCTCTAGTAAATGTTGTGATCAGGCATTGCAGATGTTCCTGTAATCTCCTCACTGTTTACAACGATTTGTAAACCTTAAAAATGATCCAGATTTTATCTCACCTGAAAAATCCACTGAGGATTCTTCATTATTTTTGTGTTGAAAAATGATGCGAGTGGCAAAGTACCAAAAAACCCAACCCCAAACCAAAGAGCAACCCCCAAACCAGTCAGATGGGGCCTTTTGTGAAGATCACTTTGGATGGGCTGTTTCATCCAGTGATTTCATCCACCATTTGTATCAGAAAGTGCCCTGGAAAAGGTTCCGTTGCAGGCAAGTGTCCGGCTCTGGGTAGTTGTTTGTTGTGCTGCTTCTGAGGTCACAGAGCTCCAGTTTTTCTGTGTCACAGCATCCAATTCACAGCAGCCTCCCCACACACCTATTGTAAAGGTTCTGCATGTCCTTCCCGTGGTCAGCTTGACTTTGCGTTAACTACAAAGAGGACGGAGTACATTGCTTGGAATTCATGTCAGCAGCGGCCCCTTTTCCTGGCGCTCATCTTTGCGCTGCCCTTTTCCGTGCTACAGCAGGTCATGTTATTCCATGTCAGTGAATTTGCAGGAAGATGTGTCCTTTTCGTGGTGGTCACAGGCTGCTGCTGAGCTGTCGCGCGCTGAGAATGTGCTCCGTGGTAAATTGTGAGATTGCATAATTATGGCTTACACAACGCGCACAAGCAGAGCAGGGAATTACTCGTAGGCTGGACTGGGGAAGTCTGCGCTCTCCCGCTTTCACCACCAGCATTCCCCGCCAAGGGAATCCCTGCTACTTAACTTAATACACAGAGATGGGGGTTTCGCTTTTCTGGAGCAGCTGGGAAGGAAGGTGGAGGGGTTTGCTCTGAGCTCAGGGCATTTCTGCTGTTGCCGCTCTCTAATGGCTCAGGCAGGTGGTGACTTTCCCTGAATCCACAGTGTCTCCCGTCCTTGCTCGCCTGCATGCAAGGGAGTGGTTTTCCACAACAATTGGCAATTCCAGCTCTTGTTTTAAACAGCGTGCGAATGAAGCAGACTGCTCCCAGCCCTGTCTGCAGATGGGCAGTGCTTTGAATCCTGCTTCAACAACCACTGGTGCTAATTCTGGAGTTGGGGGAATACAGCAGGGCCTCACATGCAGCAAATCAGAGTCATTTCTCCGTTGTGATTTCCTCCTCTTCGCTGTGTCTGTGCTTTTCTTCCCCTTTGCTGCCCTTGCACCTCCAGTAAGGGAGCTTGTAACAGCAATGTAGTAAGTGCTTGAATGGCTGGAAGCCCTTTCATAGGAAGGAAGATGTGATTGTTAGTTATTTATTTTATTTTTGGGTAACACGACTGCAATACAAACGGGGCTTTGGTGCCTCAGGGCCCTGCATTCCTGGAGTAATTCCTTATGACATGTGTCAGGCTCTGTTTTATTCAGGTGGGTGGTACGATATTAAACAATAAAGCAAGCCTCCGTTTCCCTGCAACTGTATTCAGACACACAGTCCCTGGCACGGAGATGCTCATTAGTACGTCATATCCACGCTGGCTGTACCCAGCCTCAGACATTTGGCAAACACTGCGTGGGCTTTAGGAGAAATCATCTTAAATCAGTCACATAACCTACCTCCAGAGTGTCCTTTCTGCCCTAGCCTTTGTCCAGCAAAGATAAGGCTGCAAGAGACATTCCTTAAGTAATGCTCTAGATGAAGTGTGCACGTCTGAATGGAATATTGATTTTCTAATTGCTGGGCTGCTGTTAAATGAGTTGTTAGTGGGGAGCAGGGAGGGGGAGAAGCAACTCAAATGTGTTGTAAGCTAGCTTGGGTTGGTCTCTGCTAAACACACCAAGGCTGTTAATGGGAGAAATGCAGCAAATGGAATAAGGAGGGATTTGGTTTGGTATGATAGTGATATAGAGAGGGCAGTATCTTATGCAATACTCCCGGGAGGTGGGTTAGTCGCTCTGAATCATCCTTGGAATCATAGAATCCCAGACTGGTTTGGGTTGAAGGGACCTTAAAGCTCATCCAGTCCCAGCCCCCTGTCACAGGCAGAGACACCTTCCACTAGAGCAGCTTGCTCCAAGCCCCATCCACCCTCGCAGGGAAGAGCTTCTGCCTAAGAGCTCATCTCAATCTCCCCTCTGGCAGGTTAAAGCCATTCCCCTTGTCCTGTCCCTACAGGCCCCTGTCAAATATCCCTCTCCAGATTTTTTCTGGGACCCCTTTAGGTGCTAAAAGACTGTTCTAAGTTCTCCCCAGAGCCTTCTCTTCTCCAACTTGATCTCATTTGTTTATCTCCTTGTGGCAGTCCCTAGAAGCAACCTACCTGGGAGAGAAGCAGACCTCCCTTTTGAAGAGCCTTTAGTTGGGCACTTTGGGAAGTAAAATGCAGTCTGTGTGCTGAAGTCTTTATCGCAAGGAATCTTCCTGAGACAATAGAAGTGACTATCAGCTATGCCACATCCAGCAGATAAATACTTCTTACTATAGTTTCAGAAAGCACAGCATATGTTTCTGTGTTCAAATACATCCTCTCAGCAGAAAAACAGCTTCTTTATTTTTCTGAAGATTAAAATGCCAAATCAACTAATTACTTTTCTTTGAAAGCCTCCACCACATAAAACGCATACTCTCTTGGTGAACTAAATTGATTTATATTCATCCATTAATTCTTTATAGCCCATAATTTCCAGAACCACAGAGCTCTCTGGAAAATGTGCCCTATTAAGGGACAGACAGCTTTCTGCATGAGATAGAAATATGTTGGCATGGAAAAGAGCCGTGGGTGCAGCCGAGGCTGGGGTGGCACCAGGGGCTGTGCTGGGACACGGGCAGGGGCTCAAGGAGAACATCCTGAGCTGCTGGATAGAATTCCTGTAAGCTGAAAGGGGAATTGTCCTTCCTGAGGTAACAGAGGGCAAAGTACACGTCCAGGAAGCAGGGGCTGTGGTGTTGTACATGTGATGGTAAATGGGTACAGCACTGAATTTCTTCCCAAGCCATTGGATGCTCTTCAGTGCTGCTGCAGTTCAAGTCTGTGCATGTAATTTAATTGGGTGCCACGACCTTTCCTTTTGGGTGGCTCTGCCGTTGGCTCAAGAATACTTGAAATGTCTCCTAATGGCTCCATTGGTCTCATTTGCATTATCCATGGAAGATATTTTTTTTGTTATTATTAGGGGAGTTTAGAAAACTAATGAAATTAGAGGAGGGCTCTTCCAGTATGTGCATCACTGACTGGAACTGAGAGCTTGATAATGAAATTGGAATTCATCTACCTCTGTTTCGGGGTAGTAATAGGATGATGATGGAATAAGCCAAGGCATTAGGTACAAAACTGCCGGGTTTTGGCAAATGAAGGAGATGTTATAAAAGATTGTGTCTGACAGGAGGACAGCTTGGACTGCATGTCCAGAGATGAAGTGGAATTGGAGGCTGAGAGGGTGCGGGAGGCTGAAACCTGGCTGGGCTCAGAGACACGACTTCCAGTAATAAACACCAGCAATAAATGTGTCCATTTGAATGAGGTTTCTCTCCTGCCTTGGATTTTAGGTGGATCTCAGGCTTTCCCCACAGGGCTGCCTGTTTGGTGTGTGTTTTTATGGAAATCTTCTGTTTGTTCCCCAAACTGAGAGTCTGTCAGACACTGAATAAATGCAGGCAGAGCTGGCAGGGAGGTGTTGCAGCACAGGAAACAGAAACACAGTCTTAAACAAATTAAAAGGATGGTAATTAACCAAATGAATTTCATCCTGGAGATAATCAGAGGAAAACATTTAGGAGGAAAATAATCCCAATTCTCAGAAAACAGTCATTAAAACACACTCATTTTTGGGAATAGTTAACAAGCTACATCGGAGGCAGCAAAGTAGGATCGAGCCATGATGGATGCTCTTTGGGATGCCGTCTGACGAGGCCCTGGTGTGTGATCTAAACATAGCCCCTCGGTGGGATCAGATTGGGAGTTTGGGAACATCTCTGTCTGCATCAACCCTCGAGCAGCTGCTGGGAGTGCAGAGCAGAGCCTGGTCTGTTATGTAGGTCGGCTGCGGGGTAACAGAGGATGGATTTCATAACCATGTATTTAAAAGGTGTCAACAGTGGGGAGGTGGAAGAATTTAGGGTGGGTAATTGACAGATAGACGTGGGACAAGGTGGGAAGATGCAGGCATCCAGGCATCGGGAAATCAGCCGCATGCAGCATATGTCAGGCTGGAGCAGGCTGCCTGGAGGAGGAGTGAAAGCTCTCCAGTTACTGACACGGTCCTTGGGGATGTGCTGGAGGAGTCAACCATCCAACAGGTCTCTTCTGCTTTCCATTAGCACCTGAGGATCCCAACCAGGGTCTGAGAGGAGGGAGATTTATGGGGGAAAGGAGGGTCTGGGGGGAAGAGGGGGAGAATGGGTTGGGGTGCATGGTTTGAACGTCAAAGCCCGGGTGCAGTGTTTTGTTCTCCAGCAGATGTTGGCTGGGGAAGGTCTTTGTTGTTTCCTTTTGATTCTCTTGTGTAAGCCTCAGATGTTGCCTTTGGTGGGCAAAACTAGAGATGGGTCATGGCTACAAAACAGGGACTTGTCCCAGCTGAAAGCTACAGAGTTGAAGGAAGTTTGAGGCTTTCTCACAGCTGGATTTCTTGAAAAGGAAGCAGTTCCATAGGGCACAGGGCTTAGGGGAAAACGTGTTTGTTTCACAGAGGAAAAGCAGTTCCTCTCAGGATTTAGTCCAGTTCTCATTGATGGGTTCATGAGGAGCAGAGTGTTTGGGTATTAGTTTTATTTTCTTAGCAGAAGGCCTGCAGAAAGGACAGATCATGCTGGAATCTCTGTTGGAAACAGACCTTTCTGGGCTTGTCCAGTCTTTACCTGCCCAGTCAATGGTGAGAGGATGGAGAAGCAAGCTCCATGCCCGGCATGGAGACCCCAAAGGGTGTCTCTGAAGGGAAGGCAGTGTCTGCTGTACCCTGTCTCGCTCAGTCCCATGCAAATAAACTAGATTAAACAAGCTGCTCTTAGAATTAATGAACCTGAGATCCTTAAATTGCATGTTAGGGGGTTTCTGTTGGATTAAGCCTTCTGCACACCACAGTGCTCTTATCTAGAACTTATCTGTGTGCAACAAAATGAATAAAAACTGAGTTAGAAAGAAAATGTCAATGGGAATCACATACATTAGCATGCAGATTTACAATCTCGAATAATCACTGTCTTTTCAAAGGCTTATGTATTTTTTTACCCTCACCCCAACTTCAAATGTTTCCTTTTAAATTTCCATTCCTTGTCTTGCACTTGCAGCATCTATATGTATGGCTGCGCCGAAGTTTACCTGTTCAGAGGCTTTACTGTAGCCTGTGCTCTTGCCTGACAACAGAGAATTACTGATTTCTTTCTTTTTTCAGAAGCAAATGTCTTTTTATTTCATGCTACCTTTGCTTGTAGCCTTGGCAAGAGCAGGGCTGGGCGGTGCACGTACAGTGGGGTGAGCTGCTGGCCTCCGGAGCTCAGGCAGCAGCTTTGCATTGATAACACCAGCTCCGGGCTGTTGTACAAGTTACTGGCTTTAAAACCTGGTGTGTGCTGGGGACTCCTCGTGGCCTGGACCTGTTAAAATGGGACATTTTGTCCCACAAGTCATCTCCTACAGTACTCACCATTCAAAGCAGGGGTTTGCCGGATTCATGAAGGCTCTTCAGAGAAACCGGTTCACTTGTGGAGCATCTGGGTGGTGATTCCAAACAGGGGGTTAGGCAGAGGGAGTGCCTGTGGGGATGGACCATGATACTGAACTTTGGAGATAGTAAGGGAGTCAGCTTGGAAAAGTGGGCTACCGCTGAGTAACAAGCCTCTGCTTCCCATTCTTGATCCTTTCCTCCAAGCTATCAGTCAGAAGGCTGTAGAATACCAGTCTGCTTAAAACATGTCAAGCTTAAAAGTAATGCTCTTGAAATAAATAAATAGCTCATTTTGCCTCTGAATGTGCAGCACATTGCTCCTCACAACCTCTTGTTACAGACATCCTCTCTCAGTCTGACGTGCTTTTCCTTTTCCCTGCTAATTATGCTCCGTTTCAAGTAGGTGCTCTGCACTAACAAGTGACTATCATTTAGGAAGGCAGAGTCGGGAGGGATACGGAGCTTCAGGGAACCCTTTGTGACCTTGGAATGTAGCAGACGTTTTTCGTCTTATTTTCTTTCAAGTTTGACTCCTTCAAAAGCAGACCTTCAGCCCCGCTCAGATTGAGCCGTGCCTGCGCTGCAGCCATTGCACATCAGTTAAAATACCTTTTAAATCCCTGTTAGCAAATTCACATTTTCCAATTTATCAAGTTGTCTCTTTTACAAGTCCTACACTTGTGGTCTTGTGGAGGTCTTCAAGGATTTCCAGGGGCTTCTCACCGAGCCAGAATGTGTTGTTTTACTCTCAAATCTCAGCACAACAGGGCTTTATTCTGGGATTGAGCTGTCTACAAAGGTAAAAACGTCACAGGCTATGAAGGAGCCCCTCAGGTGACCAGTGTGCTTCTGCCAAAGTCCTTTTTGAGCAGGGCCTGGTTGTTTATCTGTTACTTATTTATTTCTGTATTTGGGATTGGGCCAGGAGCTGAAGTCTCTTCTCTCCAAGGAATCATGGCTTTTAAATGTTGAAGGTTGACCTTCGTCGTGCTGAGCTGCACTGCAGTGTACTTTGAATTCTGCTTCAAGGTCTGAACTTTTTAAATGGCCCCTTCTCCATTTAATGTTAGAGGAGGAAAAGTCTGAAGCCTCTGAGTGGATTCACAGTCACACTTTAATTAATCATATTTTTGCAGCATGCTGCCAGCAACTGTGAGGAGGCAGGAGATGCCTCTAATCCAAAATCACAACAACAAACGACTGCACTCAAAATATCCCCAGCCAGTAAACACAATAATACCCTCCCCACAGCCCAGCCTCACACATCTGATGGGAAGCAGATTCCTTCCACCCAGTCCCAATCAAACAAGGTCCATTTGCTGCCAGGATCGAGTGCCAGCAGCGGCGCGCCCCAGGGGCCTCACGGGAGCCCAAGTGGAAGTGTAGGTGGTGAAAAGGAAAACTGTTTGGCAAGCACATGGATTTCAGTTTCAGCATCCCCCAAAGGATCACTGTGAAGAGCGAAGGGTGGGGCAGGGAGTGGGAACAGGAACAGGATCTTGGAAGGATCCGACACGTTTTGAAATCCCATCTCAGGCTGCGGTAAACTAAAGCAATTCATTGAGTGTTCCATGTGTGGGGGTGAGAATGACCCGTGTGTTGCTTTGGAACTGAGTGTGTCTCAAGAATAATGCTTTCTATAAAGAGGAAAATGGCCACAATGAAGTTCCAGCAGAGTGAGGCTCTTTGAGAGAGCACAACAGGGAGAGAAATGGTTGGAGCCATGTTTGGGATGATGGATTTGAGCCTTCCATAGTTTAAGAAGTGTTCAGGAGATGGAAAGCAACTCGCTTTCCCTCCCTGGGCTCTGGCTGGCTTGGCACACCTGGGAAAAAGATTAACTTGGGAAAGGATGATGAAGATATTTTTCTCCCATCGACAGGGTGTGTTTCACTGGCCTCTATTTTGGGGTTGGATTCCTTTTCCAGTTGATATTCAAGCAGCTGTTTTGAGAATAGTTTGTTCCTTGTCTTTAAAAAAGGGGGGATTCCTCTTGCTGTGTATTTTCCTTCTCTTCTTCTTTCTGATAATTGTGAGGCAGGGTGGGTATGAGGCAGCTGAGAAAGAGCAGAGGTTAGGAGAGAAATCTGTGGACGTGACTGAACACCAGGTATTGATTTACTCCTTAAGATGTTGGTGGAGTTACTGGGGCGCAGGGATGGGCTAAACTGACCCAAGAGCAGTGGGTGGTGTCAAAGCTTATCCTCCAAGGCCTGTACTCCTAAAAGCATGGAATCCCAGACTCTTTTGTGTTGGAAGGGACCTTAAAGCTCATGCAGCTCCTAACCCCTGCCATGGGCAAGGACACCTTCCGCTAGAGCAGTTTCTTCAGGACCAGTCTGTTTCCTGTACCACCAGTTGGTGACACCACCCTCCTGTCTCACTGCTGCCAACAGCGAGAGAGGAGGAACTCTGGGGATGGACAATGCTGTGTACTGGAAAAAAAGAGAGCAAGAGAAGGGGGGATTGACTCCTGGATCTCAGCAGGACTGACTGCAGAGAGGGAGGAGAGAACTGTTCATACATTGACTGTGCAAAGAGGGACGTTGCCATTGTCAGGGCTCATAACTCTCTGTGACTAAGCGTGAGTTCTCTCTCTCCAGGGCTTTCACCAGTGCTAAAACCCAATTAAGCCATGTTGAAAGAAACCTCCCAAGAAGCTGACAGCAAAAATACACTGACCTTCTCTGGCAGACGCTGGTGCTGGCATTGAAACCCGGCGCTCTTGTTCCTGTGCTGCTGGTGCCTGCGGGCAGTGGGGCCTGGGCTGTGCTGCCGGCACTGCTTGTGCCTGCAGCATCCTCTGATCTTCCTGCCTGTCCCTGTGACATTGCAAAGCTGCTGTTCCCCAGGGCTCGTCCCGTTACACATTCCCTTTCCTGCCTGTCCCTGCTACTGACCTCAGTGTGCTCTGAAAAATCTGAGATGTGGTTTTGCTCCCTCTTCCTGAGTGGTTTGATTTATTATTTATTAATGACATCCAGAGGACACAGTAGTGATGGTTCTGTTATGATGACTGCAGGAAAACTCTGCGCTTATACGGAGTCACTGGGAAGATAATGCAATCGTTAGGCAGACTCTAGGCTTAACTCTGTGTAGTTTTGGTCTTCCTTGTTTACATGAGCTATTGGCAGGGATTAAATTTGGACATGAAAAACCAGGCATTCCTGAGCTCCCCTGGGGAAATCACAGTAGATATTGGTCACAGACACCCCTCTACCTTTCTCTGAGCCTGCAATGTGAGGATAGTAACGACTCTTTGGCTTCTGTGGTGACCTGGGCTCCAGCTGGGGCCTCCAGCTTAACTCTCACAACCACTGTCCAGCACCCACCACATCTGATCCCAGTGCCTGTGGGATCCCACCCTCACACCACAGAGCTGCTCCCAACCCTCTCCTTGTGCATCCTGGGTGTTTAGTGAGCCAGTGAAGGTGATGGGCAGGCACCACAGAGGCACAGGTCTGCTCAGAGAAAGCTATACTGGTATTTTCCCTTTGTACCCATCACAGTCTGTTACCACTGCTGCTGCTTTTGCACATCAGTGCAGGAACTCAGGAGTCCCTGATCCCTCCCAGCTGCTGAACTCATCCCAGTAAACAGCCTGTGGTATTCCCAAGGTAATGGACAATTCGCCTCCATGACAGCAAACCAGCTGATGGCACCATTCAGCCAGGAAACTCAGGCTACATCCGTGCCTTCTGAGGTCTGTTCCTCCACCCTTGAGTCAACGTGGAGCGTTGTCATCCGCTTCAGGAGTGTCAGGTTTGAAGTATTAACACCCCAGTGCCCCAGGAGAACTGTCACAGCTTGGATGCAGGCAGGAGCCTTTGAAACTTTGATTTTCAGGAGGTATCTGAGAGATCAGTCGTAGCCACAATAGACACTGATCCTACTTCTGTGCATAGAACCTCCTCGCAGCACACCAGGACAATCTTACTGTGCCTACAGTAAGAAACACAACAGGGAAATCATTTCCTGTAGTGCTTCTGATCATTGGTTTCTCTGCGGCCTCTCACTGGTTTCTTTGGGGCCTTTAGTGTCATTCTAGCTGAGCCAGTGGTTGAAACCACAACCAGCCAACCCAATACACTGTGTACTGCACTCGTGGCCAGGGCAGGTTGGCCGCTGCCTGTCTGCCCATCTGATGACATGAAGATGAGAGGGGCTGTGGACCAGCACCCTCTGAGAGCACAGCACAGTGTGCTCCAGCTCACTGCCTGCTGCCTGCTTAACAAATTGCACTAATTGTCCAGTTCAACACACGTGGGAATTGGGATACTCCAGGCACAGGGGAAAACTGCAGCCACCATCTGTGTGTCTGTGTGCCTCCTGCTTCAAGAAGCTGCCAGTGGAGACTGCTTTGAATAATTCAGGCTCTGAGCTGCAATGTGTAAGATAAGGGACAATAAGAAGTGCCTGTAGCTCTCTGCAGTGGCAGTGACTCTTGCTACCAAAGTTCAATATCCAGCCATTGCCTTTAGGAGCAAGTTGGAGAGTCAGAGCCCTCCCTGCCTGCGCTGGCTACATGCTGAGCTCCTGTCATGCTGTGGCTGTGAACAATCCTGCACCCAAATGCTCGTGCTGGAAGTTCAGTGCTGCCTGTGCATCCATCCAGGTTCAGGGTTTCCCCCATCGCTTCCCTTCGATGGTCTGTGTCATTCCACAGGTGAGATCCTGCTGGTAAGAGCCATAGGAATGCTGAAGTCCATGGGAGCTCAGCTCACTTGTGGATCCTCTCTGGGAATTGCTTAAACCAGTGTCACTTTACAAACTTGCTGACAGTGCTGCGGGACCGAGCAGTGTGATGGAAGTGTGGACAGAGAGGAGGAGGAGCTGATGACTCTTCATCAAAGTCAAGACTGAGGGAGAGCAGGGCAGAACTCACCCTGACACTTCCTTTCCTTCATCTGAATCCGTGGATACCCGTCACAATATTTCTCTGAGCAGCATTTCACTTCATTAGTTTGTATTGTTAACTGTGAAAGTCCTGTCAGGTTTTATCTATTGTTTCCTGCCAAGTGCTTTAAACAATCAGAACTCAATTATACAGCTATTTCCTTCAGCAGACAGACAGCAGGACTGATAGTCCTTCAGCTGCACGAGATTAAAATAGATAAATTGCAAGATAAACAGCAGGTTGAGGAGCTCCTCCATGGGCATTAGCACAGGATCGTGCTCCATTGGTTCCATAGCCCTCCCCAGAGCTCCTCTTGCTCAAGGTCTTGCTGCTTCTCACTGCCCCATCTCCTTCCTCCACCCTGCCCAGAACACTGAACACGAAGCCATTTATCCGGTGTTGTGTACTTGTTGTGCTTTGAAGAACTAAGTCCTGTAGGATGCCACCGTGTCCTTGGGTGAAGCGAGGAGGCAGAAGCAGTCTCCGAGGCTGCTGAGCCATTCCCATCAGGATCAGAACTGTTCTGTGGGGACACCAAGCTTCGTTCCCACCTCCACCACAGGGGTATGAGGAAGCCATTAGCCTCGATTCACCGCAGTGCTTCTCTTCGGGAAGACATTAGCTTGTACCTAAGTGTTCTCTTGAACAGAGGAGACCTCATTGCAGGAAACTTTAAAGGCACATTTGCAGCTTGAATGAGACTTGCTGACAGAAATACAGGGAATGGCAGACTGATGGGTGCAGAGTTTTCTCCTGATTTTTAAAACATGAGGTCATCATCGTTCACAAACTTGGCTCCTTCAAGTCAGCATGAAGATGCTTATGTAGGTACATCAGTAAGTGGCCTACTTTCCTGGGATGCTGAATCCATTAAAATCAATGGAAATTCTGCATCTCTGAATAAAATGTCACTTATTTTGCTTGCTAATTTTGGGTACCCAAATGCAGGCACTTTGATCTAAAAGTAAAAGGTATTTTAAAACACTGCTGAATTTTTGCTGTGCTCTTGGAACACCGAACTCCATGGCGTGTGGTTAAGGCCTGGCCTTCAGGACAATTCACATGGAAGCTGGACTGAGCCCTGCTTGAGGAACTCACCTGGAATCACCTTAGCATAGAAGAAGGAAAGACATGGTCTGCAGAGCACAAAGTACATGTGAAACCATCCACTCTGTGTTCACAGCCCAGGCTGAGGGCAAAGTGAAATCATCAACTAAAAAACACAAGTCAGAGCACGCTGTAAAACTCTCCCCAGGGGATCGGTAATTCCTGTAAAGGCATTTTGAAGTCGTCACATTGGTCAGGCCAGATACAATCTCTGTGTATTGTCCCTCACAAAGAGGTTGCCAGGTCATGGCTTGTTTTCTTGCTCCATCTGAACAGCGCTGGTAAATGTCAATGCTGCCTCAGTAAAATGAAGTGAGAGATTTGTCACATGCTTTAATCGTTAGTTTTATAGCACTAAGTATAAAAGATGAGAAGGCAAATGTCCTTTTGTCCTGGGAGGTCAGTGATTTTCATTGCCTGTTGCTGCTGCGCGGGGGAGCTGTGTGGCCTCTCCTTTGTTCTGCAGAACACTGAGTCTGAAAGTCCTCACCGAGGACTTCTCTTCTAATGCACATCCTCTCTCCTGAAGCGAGGGCTCTTCTGTCAGCATTTGTGTCTCACACTTGATCCACCAGTTTGTGCTGCTGCTTTGACCATGTCACAGATCCCCCTCCTGAAGTCTCTCAAGCTTCCCAGCTTGTCTGGCATCACCTTCGAGTTGCCCTTCCCCTTCCAGCCTCAGCAGATTTTCCACAGTGTGTATCCTGACCTCCAAGGAGCATTCACTCTTCTGCCTTAACATTTTCCTGACTGGGTTTTATGTCATCTTTGTGCCTATGGCAACACCTCTGTTTAGAAGCTGTAGCCTGTCCCTTCCACTCACCCTCTATTTCCTGAGCACTGGTCATCCCCCTGCTCCAGGTCCTCCCAGAATAACCCCCCCTCCCCTCTACTCCTCCAGACCCCATCTCCTTTCACTCCTGGGTCTGTCCTAGGGAATTTTGTTCCTTCCCACATCACCTGATTCCAGGTTGGACTCAGATCCAGCATTCTCCTCTCTTCCTGCTTGCAATCACCCGCTGTGAAGAGCAGAGGCCGTTAACACTGCGTCGCAGTCGCTTGTCTGCTCCTGCACAGAACAGCTTCTATCCATTCATGTCAGCAGTGGAAGTTCTCAGCAAATCCTTCATTTATGAAGTACTTGCAGATTAAGGAAGACCCTGGAACAGCTTAAACTCACACACACACAGAGAGCACCCAAAGGCCAGAGGGACCATGCACAAAAAGTCTTCATTTGAATACAATTATGTTCCAAGAGAACCAAGGAACCCTCGTTTGGTTTTTAACTGGGTCAACACTACATCTGCAGCGCTCAGCGTGTTACATGCGCCAGGATCACCCACTCTGTTTATCTTTAGGCAATATGCTCCTGCAAACTGCCAATTAATTGCATATTTGGTGCCTGCTCTCTCCCAGCATCCTGGATAAACACGGCAAAGCCAATCAGAGGGAGCTGCTCTTGGCTGCCAGGGGAAGGAGATCTGTCATTGTCTCAGCCTTGTTATCTGCAACCGAGGCAGACTTTGAGCAGCATTCTGCTTGTAAACACCCTCTTTAGACACCTTCTGATTTCCATAGATGGCACATCGGGCACTGTCTGCAGCGCTACCTGAAGATGCTTCAATAATTGCTCTCCAAAATTCTAGCTGCAGTTTGAGCTCGTTAAAAGGCAAGAGCCATCAACGCTGGTATGAGGTGGCAAAGTCCTTAAAATGGAAAGATAAAGCTGAGTCCCAGCAAATGTAAGAAAGGGAAGGGGAGGACAGGATAGACTGGATGTTAGGAAGAATTCCTTCCCCAGAGGATGCTCAGGCATTGGAACAGGCTGCTCAGGGCAGGGCTGCAGTCACTGTCCCTGCAAGGGTTCACAAACCATGGAGATGAGGCCCTCAGTGCCATGGGTTAGTGGTGGCCTTGGCAGGGCTGGGAACGGTTGGACTGAATGAGCTTAAAGGGCTTTTCCAACCTGGTTGATTCTATGGTTCTAGGATACAGACTCAGGCCATAGTTAGCTCTGCTCCGAGGATCCTTCCCATGGATTTTATCTGGATTGCTGTTTGCGAGGGGGGGAGCAGGTCTGGTTGTGACATGGCTTTTTCAGAAAGGTCCAATTTGTTGATGTGAGCACAGGGGCACCGTCTCCTCCATCTTCTCCTTCTTAGGTTGGAAGCATTTCCTACTCTGTGCGAGAGTCGTATGTTATTTAGATCTATATTCGGACAAAACAATAAACCATAGGGAACAGTCTCCACTGCATGCAGGGTTTTGTGACTGGCCTTATTCTTCTTTTCTGCCTCTCAGTTCTGCTACTGAAATCCCTAAAGAATGCTCTGGAGAGATGATCCATCATTGGGTTTGGATGTGCACTGGCTGCAGCCAGCAGGTCTTCTCTCTTTCTTTTTTCTGTTATACTCTAAGAGTGAGTGACTTCAGAAGAGGCTCAGCTGAATCAGTGGCCGCAGAGAGCCGGGACAAAATCTTCTCCCAGGGCAATCCTCAAGAGGATTTTAAACTGCAATCTCGACATTGAGTTATTGTAAATTAACTGTTGCTTCCAGGCAAGGAATGATGAATGGTCTGAAAGGAAGAGAATGGTCTGAAATGAAGAGATAAGCATGCATATGGATACATGCTCTCAGGCTCTCGTGGACCTTCTGTGTTACTAGCAGCTGGGAGTCATTCCTAAGACAGGGAATATTCAATGCTAGGTCAATTCTTATTTTAGTATCCCCATGTATATAGAGAATAAATGAGTGGAATTAGTTTGAACCAGTGTAATAGAGAAGAAAAGCAAGCTCCTTGTGTTCTCATAACAACACAGGCACACAGATTTGGGGGTTGGTTTGTTTGCTGAGCTGTTCTTTTGTACCAGTCTCATCGTAGACTGTCCGTGGTTTTATTGTGTCATTTAATATCTACCTACTATTAATGCCCTAAGGCCATAAGTCTGCCAGCCAAGGATTGGGGTGAGCATGGGAGGCATCTCAGGAAATGGGAGGCTTGCAGATAGCCTGGGACAGCGGCTCTGTAGTCAGATCCTGCTCCTGTAAATGGAGGAGAACAGAGAACACAGCCAGTGGGCTGCAGTGGAAGTGGCATTTGGCCTAAGACTCCAAACCTGAGCTCCATCAGAGGCACTGCAAAGCTGTTTTCATTCTTAGCCCTCGGTCTGGGGTACAGCATGATTGCTGGTGCAAGAACATGCCCTGGATCACAGCAGATGCTCTCAGCTCCCTTTGAAATTAACTCAGGGAATGGTACAAACAGCTGAGAAGGATAATGTGACTGTCCCCACTGCTTGTGGTCATCACCAGAGCAGCGAATCTAAACATGTGCTGTCAGAAATGAGCACAAACCACTGCTCAAGGAGGATGTTTTGGGAAAGGGAGGGAGGCGCCGGGAGCTGTGGGAACTTCAACACAATATTCCAGTTTGGGGTTTTTTTCCTTTGATTTCTGTGATGTGCCAGCATTTTCCCACTGACAGGGTGAAGGAAAATCTGTTGGACTGAGCCTGCTTACCAGGCCTTTGTGGAGTGTTGTGGTACTGAAACACAGTGAGATGAGATGTGTGTGTTGCTGTCAGACTGGAGTTTATTATCATGCTGTGTATGGCTAATAATGAAAGTTTAGATTTCAAGAGGATTTGAGGAGAATGGCCTTTAATTCCTGTATGGCTGCATTGTGGACACATCCCTGCATGCCTGGGCTTCTTTACAATTCCAAATGTGAATTGTAAATGCCCATAGAAGGAGGCTGCGAGCTAAGCTGGCAGCATTTATAGTTTCAGCTTTAAAGATTAACTGCCTTCAGGAAGTAATAAAGATCAGGGCTGCCCGATCCCGATGCAGCTGCCTAGGAAAGCACATTGACATTGCTATGCCAGGCTTGGGGACCAGTGCAGGGAGGGGTGGGAAACCTGCACTGCTCTGATGCCACCAGCATCCATCCACCCAGCAGCTCCCAGTGTTCAGCAGCCAAGAGCCCCAGGTAGGGATGGTGAATACACAACGTTTTGGAAGCGTTGGGAGCCTGATACTGAATAAATGAAGAGGAAATGTTCACATTGATCTGAGGTGCAGGGGAGCCGGTGCTCCTGTGCAACCCCTCTCCCTTCTTACCTGTGTGTTCGCACTGGTTATGTACGAGGGAGAGGAATGCTAGGTGAAGCTTAATTAGGAATGAGGTGCTTTGTCATGGAAGCTGGGAGTGCGGTGCGGTTTGTTCAGCCTGGATCCCAGCCAGTACCTGTGGGAGCTCCCAGGCAGCAGGGAAGGGGCTGGGAGCAGATGCCTCTCCTCCAGAGCAGAGCCTCAAGGAAGGGTTTGAATTACAAAGGAAGGGAAGGGGCTGAGCCTCCCAGCCCCCCACCTCCTCACAAAGGGCAATAGTCAGTTTACTTTAATAACCCCGCTATCAGCTGCAGAGGAAGTCTGGCGGTCCCGGAGTCTGGAGCAGATCAAGAGCCCGCTCAGGCAGCAGGCAGAGGGACAGGCAGGCAGGCAGGAGATGGGCTCGCGCTGCTCGCGGAGGAGCTGACTTCCCCGGGCACCTCAGAACTGGGGTTCTCTCCTGGTCTGATTTCTCTGTCCCGTGGAAGCTTGGGGTAAGTGCCTGGTAGTTTTCCACTTACCTTTCTTTTCAGTGGTTCGCTAGGATGTGCCAGATTACAATGGACAAAGCATTCCCTGCACCTTCGTGAGCTTGCTCTGGAAGTTGGACCTTTTAAATCCTTTTAATTCATATGCTGCTGTTTAAAAAGGGCCAGATGTGGAGAAAACAGACCTTCCAGTGCCTTGCTTCAGCTGGTGGGACTGCTGGGCTCCAGCATCGCAGTGTGTTGGTGTTCAACTGCTGGGTTGCTCTGAGCAGGGATCTCCCGAGGTCTGTCAGTCGGTTCAGCGGTGCAGATGTGTGCGCTGCTCCTGTGAAATCAGCCTGGGGGGGTTGAGCTGGAGCCAACCTCTGTGTTTCATCACCCACCGAGCAAAGGAGTGCTCGGTGCCTTCTCTAGACGCTGGCGGGGAGGGAAGGAAAGATGCTGGAATCAAGTGGCGAGTGGTTTGTTGGGAAGGGGTTTACTCTGAGCGCTGGTACTCCGCAAAAAGGGATTCGATAATCTGGGAGCACAGGGCAGCGATTCCCTCACGTCCCGGGGAGCGGAGCGTGTGGCGCTGCCTGTGGAATGAGTACAGTTCTGGAAGCGGCTGTAAAAGCTGTGTACGGTTGTGAGAACAGCACTGGCCAGGCTGGGGCGGGTGTGTTTGCAAGCAGGGTGCGTGTAGGCGGCTGTGTACGTGGTAAGAGCGCAGCAGAGCCAACTTTAAAGGGAGCTGTACTGAAACTCGTGTAATGCAGGGATCCGAATGTCCTTTCCCGGCGTCCGTGCTGCGAACCTGAAAAGACGAGCCCTGAAACGATAGTTAAAGCTGCCTTTGTTAGTCATCCTTCGTGCAATTTGTTTCTTTTCACGTTTCGAGTCAAAGGACATGGACTGGTTTCACTCCCAACTCCACTCCTCTATTGTTAGCCTCTCCCTGCTTCCCGTGCAATTGTCCAGCTCTGCTCTTTCCAGCGCCCAGCGGAAAAGGATATTGTTGAAAAGAAGGCAAGTATTTCAAGTTAAAGCCTGGCAAGCACTTGCGTCCTCATTAGGCTGCAGGCACACTTCCTCCCTCCCATCTTTTCCCCCAAAGGTAGCAGGTTGACCAGTATTGCTCCCAATATCTTAAACAGCAGCAAAATGACTTTGAGCCATTCACTAGTCGATAAATACAGCAAACAATAATCACTGTAGGAAAAGGAAGCATGTTTATAATCAATGTACAACTAGGGGAGCACCCAGATACAATGAAAACAGTGAAGTGTGCTAACAAGAGAAGCCTCATTCAGACTTGTGAGCTGGAGACAGTGAGGAGTTGCCCCAGCAGCAGCATTGAGCATCTGCCCCAGGCTCAGGGATTGTGGCTTGTAGGAAGGGGATAAGGAAAGGAGAGTGCAGGGAGGGAGAGAAGGTCAAGGCTGCATCTGTGTTTGTTCTCTTTACATCATGCTTGATGTAGCAAATGGTAATTCATAGTCATGTTAATGTTCAGAGGTAAACTGAGTGACTCTCCTTGCTCCCTTCTGTTTCCCCACCATCACGGAATGGTTTGGGTTGGAAGGGACCTCAGAGCTCATCCAGTTCCAACTGCCAGGGGTAGGGACACCTCTGACTAGAGCAGGTTGCTCCAGCAGACCCCATTGCCTTGTGGCTCTGCAGCACAGTGCCAGGGCTCCTGCCACCATCCTTCCCACTACACAGCAACGAGCAGGAGGTGTCCCCAGGCATGACAGCAGCCACGGGGAGCAGAGGGCTGCCGTGGGGCTTGTAAATACAATGTAGGCTCCTGTGGCCTCGTTAGTGCCAATATTAGAAGAGGGGGATGTGAGCAGAGCTGTGCTGTAGACAAAGGGGAGCCCCAGTTCAGCAGGAGACGTTGCCCAGCACAGGGTGCTCCGCTCACACCCAGCCTGAGCCACAGCCCTGGGCCACTCTGGGTTTCTATCTCAGCAATGTGCCAGGCTTTTGTGGCCCCAGGGTGCATGGCTGGGAAGCTGGGAAGGCAGTGAGTGGGATGAGAGAGCACTCAGTGATTCTGTGAGCTTCCTTGTGCTGACAGTGACAGCAATAACACCTTTTCTTATTTAAAAGGCTCCCTCAGCTCTGCTGGGTATTGTACAGAAACACCCCCCTCCGTGGATTCTCTTTGACTTTCACCATTTCAGAGACATGCAATTTGATGACAGATTTAATAATACAAGATACAGTTGTCATTTGTGTTGAGAAGAGCTATTCGAGGAACTTGGAGCTCTATCACCTGCGATAGCAAAACGTAAAGGCACTGATTTGTTCACTCCTGATTTTAGGTGCTGAAGACACAGTTTTAAGACTCTTTGGGCACTGATGTCTGATGGAGATGTGTTGAATGCTGGGCCCAAGCTGCCAGTTGCTCCAGTCAGTGACTATGTATATAGCTTATACATTAGCATTAGCATGTATAGGCTTATTATATATTATTATTATAACATGTTAGCATATACAGCCTTGTTCCAAGATTGTCTCCCTTCACCAGCACTGGTTCTTTCTTCCCTGCTGCAATGGGCAGGTCTGGCACACTCCATTTCCCAGGAAAGAGCAGGATGCAGACTGGGCTGCAGCCAGTAGATTTACAGCAAAGACAATGAAAACAAGAATTAGAGTGATAAAATGATTAAAATAAGGCTTTAACAAAGCCTCCAAGCAGTTTGTCATATCCTGCGAGGTGCTTGACTGGTGTGCTGGGCCGGAACCTTCTTGAAGGGGTTGCACAACATGATGCTCCCATGGGAGAGAGCAGAAAGCTCCAGCACAGAGATTCACAGAACAGACTCACGGAATCATGGAATCATTTTAGTTGGAAAGGACCTTTAAGACCATGGACTCCAACCGTTAACCCAGCACTGCCAAGGCCACCACTAAACCAGTCCCCCTGTTAGTGTTATTTGCTCTTGGATTGCCCTTTCCCTCCCTGCAACTCATAGGATTGCTGCATGTTTTAGGGACCTCTCCTGCTGGAGCCTGGGACAGGCGGTCAGCACCAAGGGACAAGTGATATAGAGACAACATATACAGGAGTGAGGAGAGCAGTCAGTGCCTGATGAGCCTGTGGGGCTTGGAGTGATGGGCATGAGAAAAGCTGAGAACATGAAGATGCACAGACCATGCCAAGAGAGGAATATCCGAAATGTGGGACCAGAGCTCTCCAGTCAAAGCACAGCGCAGATATTAACTCTACTGACAGCGGTCCTTGTTGCTTTGCGCAGTGACACAGACTTGGCCTCCGAGCTCCTGATGGTGTTGCCGCTGAACACTGCAGTTCCTTTTGGGATCCAGGTGACGGGGCTGGATGAAGAGTGCTCCAAGTGATGCTCGTGGCAGCCCTTCCATGGCGCCGCAGCTTGCAGCCAACCGTGGGCAGAGAACTGCTGCACGGAGTGAGGTGACACCTCCTCTGCGTGTGTCTGTGTGTCCGTGCCTCCTTGCCCACGGAGGCGCTCAGATCCAGAGCCAGTGTCCATGATAAATGGGGGTTATCTGCAGTCAGGCTGCTTGTGCTTCCCTGACCGTGGCCAGGCAGTTGTCCAGGACACCTGCAGCACAAGGCAGCCTTCTCCTGCCTGGCCCCTGGGCCAGGACAGCATCAGTAACAATGAGAATTGATGAGCTCTGTCATGTCGAGCAAGCAAAGCGCCGTGCAACAGATTAATCACTGGTTGTGGTGCTGACGGGAGCTTTCTGCTTCTCTCCTGGCATCAGTGCAAGGTTGTTAGTTAAAAACGAGTTTGATAAAGAGACCCTTGACTCCCAGCACTTCTGTCTCCTCTATTACCTGCTCACCAAACACGAGGCACTGTGAGCTCCAGAGGCGCTTTTTACTGCTCAAGTTGCTCCAGCAGAATGTAGCAGCACTAACAGCTCTCCATACTTGTCCATTGCTTCCTAAGCAGTAACCTCGGGGTCACATACTGATCTGCCTTGCCTTAGGCAGAAGCTCTTCCCTGTGAGGGTGCTGAGGCACTGGCACAGGGTGCCCAGAGAAGCTGTGGCTGCCCCATCCCTGGCAGTGTTCAAGGCCAGGTTGGACACAGGGGCTTGGAGCAAGCTGCTCTAGTGGAAGGGGTCCCTGCCCGTGGCAGGGGTTGGAGCTGGAGGAGCTTTAAGGCCCCTGCAACCCAAACGACTCTGGGATTCTGTGGTCCTATGATCTCTGTTAGCTGTGTTCAGTGAGAGATCTCAAAGCTCGGCTGTGGGGCCGGGGCCGTGTGTTTCCCTTTCCTACCAGGGAGGCTTTGCTCATTGTTCTCTAATTTCAGCAGGCAGGAAAAAAGCCACCTTTGAGTTCTGCTGCCTGCCCCAGCCCCACAGCTGGTGCAAGCGATTGTCCCAGAGCTCATAGCCAGACCCGCTCTCCCCGTTCCCCCACGGGTAGCTCCGAGACGTTATTGTTTTGCAGTGATTTTATTTAACCCTGACTGAGACCAGACCATTGTTTCCTGTTGACTCACGTCACCTGCTGGTGGCCTCTTCCTGTCCCCACATAAGTGCAGCGCAGGGTGGGAGATGGGGATGTCTGGACCTGAGGTTTAATGAGCACTCACACTACAGCAACCTCAGGAGGACACCGGCAGAGGAGAGAGCAGTGGAGCCATGAGGCTGCAGCCATGTGCTCTGCAGGCAGCTGGGGGCACAGGCGAAGAGGATGGGGAGATCCATAGGGATGCTGTCAGGTGGTCGGGATGTTTGCCCCTCATTATGGCAGACTGGTATCAGCTGCTCCCATCCAGCCTCATTTGCTTGTGGATGGTGCATCCAGAGACCCTCTGGCTACACGCATTGTGTCAGCAGAGGCCGAGTGCTGTGCTGCATTGAGCGCTTGACAGGTCCATGGAGCGAGCTGCCAGCAGGTCTGCTTCAGCTGCAGGTTCAGTTTGGTTCATCGGGCTTGGCTCTCACTTTTTCTCCCTGCTGATTTCTCTTTTAAGAGCTCTCTTACATCAGAGCTGGGCACTGTTGCCCATCTTCGGTGTTGGAGGTGACTTGTGGAATGGAGCCCCCTCTACTCCTGTTAACACTGATGGCAATAACCCAGCGCTGGAGAGGGAGCAGCGCATTCTGCATCACAGATGTAACATCCACATGCAATTTCATCACCTTGGTTTCAAGAAAAATAAACTGTGGCCGGACTTAAACCGTGGCGGCGAGGAGGAGTACGAGAGGGCCTTGTATGAGCATTGAGAATATTTGTAGCTAAGCAACCAACATCAGCAGGAAGAATAAATCAAAAGTTTAAGGGCTCTGCCTGCCTGCCTTCAAGGGTCAGGAACTATATTTTCCCTTTGTTAACAAGATTGCCTTCCTCTGAAACATCAGCTATTAGCTACTGCTGGAGGCAGGATACCGTATTAGATAGACGAGAAGCTTGTTGTGGGATACTGGGCTAGAAACATAAATGAAAGGACGGAGAAGAGAAGCCTCTTGCCAAAAGCCATGGAGTGAGTCAGGTCTTCCAGCAGCTTACAGCAAAATGTTCTTGGAAAAGTAATGTCTAACACATAGATTAGAAAATACTGTATATGTTTGTGTTAAACCTGTGTAAGTCCTCCTAAGGGCTCCTCAAGCTGCTATAGGCTACATCCCCATTTCAGAGATGGCAAAAGTCGAGTGGCTGGATGACTGTCGTGGGTCATGTTTGAAACTGTGAGTCTCTGTGGCTTTGTTCATTGCATGTGTTTGCACAGTTCTGTTGCTTGGGGCACTGATCTCCCTCTCTGTGATTGCAACACAGATCCAAGCCCCATTAGCTAATTGAGCTTTATTTGCTACAAAGCTATTGTGCAGGGTTCTTCACTAGGTTGCACCAGAAAACCCAGAAGCAAGACGCTTTACTTTAAAATAGATTTTATTTATAGAGGGGAAATTTCCCAGAAATGCCAGTGGGAATGGCAGCAAATCAAATCCCAGCAGTAGGTTCTCAATAGAACTTCTCCTTTTAAATACCCATTTATAACCTCAGGGTATTTTCCATCTCTGCTTCTTGCTCCTGCTTAGTCAAGAGCTGGTTGGAAATGATGCTCCAGTCTCTACCCTGCCCTGCAGCCTCACTGCTCACCTGAGGGACGGGCTCCTGCATCCCTCTGTGCTGCAGAAGATCCCTTTGGAGCACTTTTGAACTGTTGGAGCCCCAAGCCCCTACTAAATCCACAGCTGTAATACACCATAAATCTAGGCCTTAAATAGATTTATTCCCTGATCAGGAACCCCAGAGACCTCTTAGCCTTCGTAGACACTAAAGTTGGTGTTAATTATAAAGCTGAGTGTATTAAGGCCAAATCTCTTGGTATTTGTATGGAACAGTATTGCTAAGCCAGATTTATTATTTTAATGAGAGGAATAAACTGTAATACAGTAAAACTCTTGTGGTCTTGAACTTCCAAGACCCATCCCAGCACCATTCACATGGCTGGGCAGCACTGACCATGTATTTTAGCACTTTATGGCATTTTCTCACTGTATCAGTGAGCATTTCAGTGGAGTTTAAAAAACTGCCTCAATTTTCATGTATTCGTACTCTTCATACATTGCTCTGTATTCAGAGCATCCTTTGAAAGACGGTGACAAGCATATAACTTTTAGGAGGCAAAGGCTGGTTTTTCTCTTCTATTTACTGATACAGCGCTAAGCCTGGCTGATGGTGACTGGAGTTACTCAGCTGTGAAAAGCACTCAGGGATGTGAAAGCAGAGGCTGTTTCTGGCCATTAGCACCAGTGTTAGCACAAGAGTCCACTTAGTCCCAGCCCACAGCTGGGCTCTGAGTGGTGGCTTGGGCTGGCAGGTAGAGATTAAAATGCCTGTTGGGTATATTTAGCAGTAACACTATGCCAGCATGACAGTAAGTGATTTTGGGGCTACTGTTAATGTTAACATTCATCCAGGATGGATTTTATTTCTCGTATCGGAGAAACTCACTTTTGGAAGTAATGGAAGCGTGGTTCGGAAATGGCATCGTTCAAGGCCAGGCTGGATGTGGTTCTGAGCAACCTGATTTAAGATATTCCTGCTCGTTGAACTCGATGAGCTTTGAAGGTCTCTTCCAACCTGAACTGTTCTGATTCTATTTTAAAAGAGAAAGAACCCCATGCATTGGCAGTTTGATGGAGATATTCTGGACAGAAAAGGTAGAACCTGAGATAAGAGGAACCCAATGTGTTCATACAGATCTAAGCTTTCCTGTCTGGTACTTTCTCTCTCCTCCCCCCCACCTTGGGACTGAAGTGAGGTAGATCTGACCTGTTCCCACTGCCCTGCACACAGGAGCTGAACCGCCCGGGCTGGTTCCTGGGTTATTCCTGGCTCCGGAGCGCTCAGACCAGGAAACCGCTCCCTGAGGCACTGAGGGAGTTTCTGAAGTGCTTCCACAAACACAGATAAGTGCAAACTGTTGAAACCCAAACACTGGGGCTCTCTCCTGACCCTTCCTCTGCCTGCAGTGGGACACCCGGGTGGTGGGGAGGCAGCTCCTGCCCCGGTGCTGCCTGTAGTTCACCCTCCTAGGGATGGAAATAAACCCAGCTGGTTGTGAAGCAGATTGAGGACACTGCAGTTGACTTAAAACCCATGTTCAGAGTGGCTGTTTCCTCTTTCTCTCTTCATCCGATGAGCTTTTTCCCCCTTATCTGTGTGGCAGTGTTTTGTTGAGCCGGACTCTCCCCGGTTTGTCAGTACAACCAGTCCCTGTGCCTCTTAACGGGAAAGCAGAACCCTGAGCCCAAACCCCTTGGTCTCGTGACTTCAGAGTAGTTCCATATTGGCAGTGCCCCCATGGTAACTAATGTTATTTATTAATTAATCCTTTGAATTACAGCCAAGCAAATAAGCACGAGTGCTGGCCGCTGCTTCCCAGCTCCATGCAGGTCCTGGGCTGGCGGCGACAGTCCTGCCCTTGCCACATGTGATGGAGCCAGGCCATTGCATATAAGGAGGAATTGCTTTTCAGTGCTTCTTTTAGGGTGTTTTCTCTACTTTCATGCCCTGTAAGTGCCTCTTCTTCACTGTCACTCTTCTTCCCCCAAATCACAGCCTCTTGTCTTTAGTTCCATTTTTCCATTTAATGAAATAACCCTGTAATTAAATGCTCTTTACAAATCCCTGGGCAGGGTATCTCCTGACAAAAAGCACTCTGATTTTTAATATTATTACTAAAGCAAGGTAATGAAATGCTTGAATCCTTGTCAAGTGTAATTCCGGGGGTTAATCACTTAAATTGAAAGGAAAAGTTAGCTCCATCATTGATGCTGAACTGATCAGCTCTGTGTCCTGTAAAGTTCTTTACTGTTTAATTAGCTCTTGTTCTGGCCTAGAACATGCAATACATGTAGTTGCACATACATTTGTATGAGCTTCTGTATGGTAGCACAGGGTGTTTAAGTATGTTTGGTTTTCTGTTCCACTGGGCAATAAGCTAAATAGAGGGGAAGCTGAAGGAGAATAAAAGACTTTTGCTGTCTGTGATGTGTAGCTTGACAAAGCCACTAAGCACCTCACTAAGAAAAGCAAAGCTAAAACCATCTGAACTTGCTGAAATGTTCTCATCATCGAGAAATATTTTTGCAGCTTCAGTTTGAAGTACAAAAGAAAAGCAGCTCTGTGAATCAGACAATCCTGCATTCCCTCCTGACCTGCACTAGCTGGTGGGTCATGCACTCCTTTCCCATCTCCGAGCTGTGTGTGTTAATGATTTCCAGACCCCAGCTAAAGGCTCAGAAAGCACTTGGGCAGATGTTGGCCATCTGGGCTCTCGGAACAAGGCTTCCCAAAACCAAGGACAGGTTCAGCTTCCAGAGTGATGGTTTAGACATGGAACCCTTGTCACATCTAGGTCAGCTGGGGCTCAGCGTCTGTGCTTGCTGCATATCCTGCTCTGGGCATGGGAGCCTGGGCAAGGGTGTGACAACTGTGGGCTGTCAGCATACAGCAGCACGGCTGTGGGAGATGGGTCTCTCCTGTTGCTGTCAGTACAGCACTGATGAAGATGCCAACAGCAAGAGTCTTCTGGGGCACCAGAAAGCAGCGCCAAGGTTACAAGCAGCCTTTGTTCGGTATGTAGAGGCTTTACAGATAAAGTTGCACATCTCTGGCAGAAGACATCTGCAGCAGATGCAGATAGCCAGGGAATGTATTTGATACCTCCTCACTAAGGAGCAGTCTGTGGGATAAGAAGCGTAACGTGCAGGACTGACAGTGCTGGCTGCATCCATGATCCCGTGTGTGCTGGGAAAGGGCAGGGAGACACTACGGAAACATGGCATAAGGTGAATCATTCCAAAGGACTGTGGAGGCCTGTGCCCTACCTAGTTCATGGCTGCGTCTGTACTGGATGTGATGCTGCAGCACAGTGTGTGTCCCCAGCACCTCCCACATCCCGCTGTGCCGGCCTGGAACAGGCAGGATGTGTCCTGCATGGCGCTGCCAGCCCTGCCCCTACCTGAGCTATAATCCCTCTGCCAGCAGCTCTTCCTCATGAAAACACACTGTCCTGCCCCATCCTGTCTTCAGTGGCCAAGGAACAGGAATTTCCCTGGTGCCATGGTGCATCCAGTGCCACAGACAGGGTTCAGCTCCTTCTTCTGTGTGGCCTCTGAGGCTCTGCATGGGCTCTGTGCTTGTGCTCAGCTCTTCTGCTTAGATGGCAAGGAGGCTGCCCCAGAGGGAGAGTCTCACACAGGAAGAGGAGAAGGGCAGGTATGTTTGGGGTGTTTCGGAGGCAGTGGAGAGTAAGTTCAGCTGAAAGGAGGAGGGCGGAGGGTTCAGGCTTGTTAGGCTGCATGTGGCCAGCTGAAACGTTCCTTTCTTCTGATCTTCCTTCATCCCATCTTTGATCTGAGCCCTACTTTTCCCTGGAAGGCTTCCAACATTCCTGGTGTAGCTATGAAGCTCCCTATTTTAACACCCTATGCAGGCCACATCCCTCAAATTTAAGAAGGACGCTGCGATGATGAAGTGGGACTGCTGTGTGTAAAGTCACTTCTGGATAAACACATTTGACTTCTTCAGACAGTCTTGATCTCTCTTTATTGGTAGAACAAGCACAGAACAGGGGACAGCAGCCCAGGCTCCCACATTCATCTCATGGCTTGACTCACTGCAGTGAGGAAAAGTGTCCCCATAAAGGATTCAAGCTGCGGTTTGGGTACAGATGTCCAATAGATTGAGAACTTTTGGCCTCCCTCATTTCGAGACTGACATGTCAGACAGATCCGTGTGCCAGAAGCACACTGGGAGGCAAAGACTGGGTTGGGAATGATGCCAGGAGCCAAGATGCATTTGCACAGCTTTGGAGCAGCAGCTCCTAGCCCATCTCTGGCCTAGGCAGCAGGGTGATGAAGGGAGCCCCAGTGCTGGATAGCGATGATGCTCGTAGAAAGGACAACACAAAAAAGCATCACACCCTGCTCCTGCTTAGCAGGGTCAGAAGCAAAAGAGAAAAGGCTTCGTTCTCCAGAGGTGAAGAGCCTCTCCTTCCTGCAGCAGGAGGAGCCTGACACTGGATAAGTAAATGTGAGAGGATTCATAAAAACCTAATTTGTAATTTGCCAGAATATAATCCTATTTGATCAGTGTTATTCAGTTCCCCTTTCTTTTGGAATTCAGTGCACTTAACTGTTCTACGAGGGTTTATGAATGTTTAAAAATTGCTTTGTGGTCCCTAAAGTAATTCGACAAGTCTGACAGCTATTGATTAAAAACCTGGAATTATTCAGGCTGGAGGATGACTTAGGGGATTAGATAGAAAGTTTTTTCAAATGTGAAAGGAAATAAGATGTTGGAAAGTAAATATGTTCTGGAATAGTTTTGAAAAATCCATTACAACTGTGAAATTAAATTGAAATGAGATACTTGGTGTGGAGATGGAGGAACTAAATGCTGGCTTTACTATTTAGGCATGGGGTAGGGCTCGCTATCCTGGGTCCAACAAGTGTTTCCCTGGAAGGCGCTGGATCCATGGCAGGGGAGCCCCGGCACCTGCCCGCTCCTGGCCAGGGACCAGCCAGCTCCTCCTGTTCAGCCTTTGTGCATCATGGAGTTAGATTCCAAGCAAGGTCAGCGGGCAGCTGTGGGGCTGATGGGAATGTGGCTCCTTCTGTGTGATATGGATGTTCCTGTTTGTGGGCCAGACGGGAGCTAATCGAGACTAAATGACCGCAGCCTCGTGGACTCTCCTAATTTGTACTCGGCTGCGGTAGCTGGGAGCAGCTATTATGCTGGATACCTCTGTCTCAACTTGTCCTTATGCCCCAGACCTCCAGGAAGGAGATCCAAGAACGGGCTGTACATCTCTGTGCGTGCCGAAGAGACTCTCCTAGGAAATTGTTAGACCAGCCAGGTCATTTTCCATAAGGAAAGGACCAGAAGGAATTCTTTGTTCAGCAGATCCAGAGCTGCTCTGTTACTGATAACAGTGGTTTAGAATATCCTTCATAAATGTGCTGTCTCCATCTTAGCATCATGGGGGCTTTATCCTCGTTCTCCCTCCTGGAAGGCTAATGTCAGATTTCAGTTCTCTCATGGTTAAAAGCCCTCTTCTGATTTTCAAGTCTCCATCTATTCACTGCCAGGTTTTAGCCTCTTGTTTCCCCAGTGCTGCCCTGTGGCCTGAACAGCTCTTGTCTTTCTCAAGGACGTACAGTCCTCGTGCCCTGCAGTCTCTTATAGGCTGAACAGGCTGAGTGTCACAACACTCCAGCATCAACCTGAATGCGAACCAGGAGGTATCATATCCCTCCACCCCTCTGCATTGAGACTCAGGTCAGTCCTTTGGGACAGAAGTGGGAACATTTCCAGCTTGGCTGGGACCCAGCACTCAGCCCAATCAAAACACTCTGCAGATCTGAGGGGCATTGATGTTGCTGGTGTTTAATCAGATGATTGCTGGCTGTTGGTATTGGTTAAATTCTTGAGTGATTCTGTCCACATAGATAATAAATTGCTGTGATGATTCAGTTCCAGGGATTGAACAGCAGATTTGTGGATGTGGAGATATTAAATAAGCAGGTTCCTTGGCCTGTTACCTCTGCGGGGTACCACACAGCCTTCCCTCATCTCCAGTAAATCCCAGTTTCACTGGGATCAGTGTAAACCATGTGTTCAAAAGCCTCTGCCTGGGGAGTCTGCAAGGTACAATACGGAGCTTCTCCATGGTGTCACCTACACCGTGCATGGTGTTTTAAACCCTTGGGCTATGCATGGCCCTCAGTTATATTGCAGTGACAACATGAAGTCTTAGAAAGATGAGTGGAAAGAAAAGAGACCTTCAAATTTAGTTACTGCTACAAAACGCAAGGCACCAGTTGTCTTTCTGCAGCAGACAGGGATTATCCCTAAAGCCTGCACCTCCAAAGGGAAGGGCAGTAATGAAGCTGACCCCAGGCGCACTTTGCACTTGGCTACCACTGATTAATTAAGTTTTTCCTTCCTTGAGCCTGATTTAGTTCTTATGCTCAGAATGAAGGATTGAAGTTAAGAAACTGGTGAGAAATGGAAGGACAGCTCTCATCCCCTCTTCCTCATCTCATCCCCTTCCCTAGCACATGCACACACGCGTGGGTAGTAGAGGGCTCGATGTGACTGATGAAAAATCAGTCTCCGAAGGCATTCCTGTCCCAGAATTCTTGTCATTCCTCCTGCAATTGCTCCACTTTCCCTCTGGATTTTCGTTCCTGTCGAGCTTGAAATGTCAGCAGGGCATGACAAACACTTGGCTAATGCTGGCTGTAGGTCTCCGGGCAGGGTGGAAGGTGTAACAGTGATTCTGCATTTCTATGGCGAGTAGGAAGGTTTCTGCGCAGCTGTGGGGTTTCTTTCATTCCTTCGTTTAATGACTGAGCTTTCTGGGATGTTTCAGATCCATCAGTGGCAGGGCTGAGGCCCAGCACTGCCAAACAGGACCCCAAGAGCAGAGATCTTTTCCTCTGCTTCAGACAGCAGAGGCTGGGAATGAGGATGAGACTGTGGCTGCTCCCCGGGGTGCAGGCTTGCACAACAGCCCCGAAACTTCACAGCCCTCCTTGGTTAATAGCTATAATGAGGATAATACGAGCTCATCAACGTGCTGGTATTTACAACCTTCTGTATGGGCAGGGGAATGCTGAATAAAACATAAAGAAACCCGTGCAGGTACAGTGAAGACACTGGATCCAAGATTTTGGTTGTACTTACAAGGACTTGCCTAGACCAGAGGGAGAGTGGCTGGAAGCAGGGGGACAATGTGGCACTGGCACCACCAGAGCACCCTGCCACTGCCAAAACCCTGTGTGACAGCTCTGTGACTTGTGACTGAGGACATGTAGGGACGGGCCAAGGGGAATGGCTTTAACCTGCCAGAGGGGAGACTGAGATGAGCTCTTAGGCAGAAGCTCTTCCCTGGGAGGGTGCTGAGGCGCTGGCACGGGGTGCCCAGAGAAGCTGTGGCTGCCCCATCCCTGGCAGTGCTCAAGGCCAGGTTGGATGCAGGGGCTTGGAGCAAGCTGCTCCAGTGGAAGGTGTCCCTGCCCATGGCAGGGGTTGGAGCTGGATGAGCTTTAAGGTCCCTTCCAACACAAACCAATCTGTGATTATGATTCTGTAACTGCCATTTGCAGGGTTATTTCCACTCTGTAATGAAGAGCGCAGTAGTGTAGATCACTGCTGAGATGGACAGATACTGGCTTTAAAAAAGTCTGTTTAGGTAGGATTAGTGATAAGGAGAAGTGCAGCTATGGAACAGAACAGCTCAGTTTCTCTTTTTCCTCCACTTTGTTGGTATTTGGGTACCACGATGGAATTGTTTTGTTTTGGAAGGAGTTTTGTAGAACAAAGTTGGGAATAGGTTTGCTCCCACCAACCGATTGAATCGACTCATCTCCTGAAAGCCATCCAGGCACTGCTTTCCTAACACTCTGTGCAGGCTGATGCTGTATCCCAGTAAACGCACAAGGATTTACAGGGATGGTGGTTATACATGTATAGTCAGAGCTAAAACAACTTGTCAGAAATGATTCTGCTGATCCCTTAATTACAATTCTTTAACCCACTTTTGGAGGAGAAACAATAGTTTAGAGTAACGGGAGAGTACGTTTTGATTGAAGGATGTACAATAATCTGCCCCGAATCTGCTCGGCTGCTTTGTACCAAATTAACTTATTTCTCTGTATTTGTTCCTATTCAAAGCATAAATAATTCAGCGTTTTGTCTCTCTGTGAATGTGAGGAGCACGCTTCCTGGTTCCACATCAGATGGAGCAGTGATGTTTATTACTCTGATGTAGGGGAATGATTGTTGCATATTTAATATCACCATAAATAAAAACCATGGAGCTGTGTTCCTGCTTGTGGGATGGGCATGTGGCTCTCTCCTGGCGTGGCTGGTCTACAGCACTCAGAGCTTTTAGGGGATGCAAGCAGAGGCTTTGCTGGCCTGTGGTGACACAGGGCATGAGTGGTGCCTGCATTGACCAGCATCCTGCTGCAGCACTGCCAGCCCCAGTGTGCTCAAGCAGAATCCTTTATCTCACACAGAAATACTCTGAGACTCACACAGTGTCACAAAGCAAATACCAGAGGAAGTAAAACAAACCTCATTAAAATAAAGTGGCTGGATGATAAGGCGAGTGTTTAACACACCTTTTAACAGCAGTATGTCTTTTCCTCATTTTATCTTGCTAATGCCTTTAAAAACTGCCTGAAAGTATTTTACAGTAATTGCCCAAGTAGCTGGAGTTTTAGTGTTCTTACATGGGCTTGAACAGCTCTGATTTTGGTAGGTCTATTAGTACGGGGAAAGTACCATGTGGTGGGTGAGTATGTGCCATGCCTGATACTCCCAGTTATAATTCACATCTCTTCCAAGGGTGGTACAAGTTTTAGAGCACTCTGCAGTGCTGGGCCCTGGTGTTGTGCCTCACTATAGTAGTTTTGCAGGGTTTGTCCATTCTCTGCTTGGGCTGTGCACAGGGTTTCGCTCCGGCGCTTTGCTGAACTCTGTCACCCAGCGCCGTTTTCCATCTTCTGCTCTCAAATTCACTGCCTTGGATATAAATTCTTGTACATTTTACCTAAGACACTTGCCAGAATAAAGGGAGTGAGGCGCTGCTTGGCAATAGTGAAAAGCAAGGGAGAAAGAGCGAGCTTTGTCCATGAGCCATTTGCAAGCCAAGGCAGTCCCGCTAGGTCACATTCTTGTTCTCTCAGCCTTGGCATGGATCGCCTCTCTTTAATGGAGTCCAGTGTTCCCAGTGTTTCCGAACTTGTTTAAGTGTTTGCAGCAAGCTGGGATGGTCTCTGAGAAACAGTTTGTCTGGATCTGATTTAGAGCAAGGCAGCGTCATCGTGTTGGAAGCACGAGAGGCTCCGCACAGCCCTGCGAGCACCAAGAGGGATGGACGTTGCTCCTGCTCGCATGCGGAAAGCTGAGGTCTCTGAGAGGATCCATGTCAGTGTCCAGGGAGGACTGGGGAGTACAGACAGGGCACCAACTCTTCCTGCTTCAGGTTTGCTCCTCTGGCTACTGTACTGGGCTACCTGCTAATGTGGTCACGGAACAAGTGTGAGGAGGAAAGCCCTCCTGTCAAGCCTGAGGAGCAACTCCAGTGAAGCCAGCAGTGCTGGGCAGTGTTAAACAGATGTGGATCAGAAGTGGTTCGGGCCTCTCCCGTTCCTGGAACGCAGCCATTCTGCTTGTTTAGTATTCTAAAAGCAAAGTTAACAACTATTTTTGTCTCTATTCTCATTTCTCACATACATACAAAGGCTCTGTTGATGGTGAGCTTGACAAGCCAGGCTGCAGTTAGGATGCCAAAAATCTCAAAACTGTCATGGAGCGAGACAAGGACGAAGTTAAAAAACAACTCAGATAAAAGGGCTGCGGAGTCCAAACTGCAGCATGTGGCTCATCTCCCATCCTCAGAGACACGGGAATTCACATTGTGGAACTCTTCGTGGTGAGCCACTCAAGTTGTGCTTTCTGGCTGCACTTGGGATGTCACTGGGTTTGTGAAGAAGCTGCTTTCACACTTCCACAGGCAAAGGCATTGAAAAGCATTTTTGTTTCTTAAAGTGCAGAAGGTAATAAAGTGTTTACAGGGTAGTATAAGAGGAGGCACATGTCAAAGGCACCAGGACTGCACTCAGGGATGGCACATCAACCTAACGCAGCAGGTTTTATTGCCTTCCTCCAAACAATAGCATTCAGACTTAACATTCATCCCTTGGCTGCATCTCACTGTCTGAGCAGGAGGAGGGTCTGGGTCAGGCACTGTCTGACGTTACGTCTCAGGCAGGCACTGAACCAGTTTGGGTTTCCTCCCGAGCTTCCTCCCAGCTGCTTTCCTTTTGTCAAGACAATCACATTGGTCGTTATTAAAGTAAAAACAGAAGGGGAGTAAAGTGATTCATCTTCCCAAGCAGCTTCGCTAAAGGCTTTCATTAACTCACCGTGGGCAGGAATGTGTCTGCTGAGGAAAACGTGCTTTGTCCAAGCGACCCGACTGCTCCGACGGCTGTGTCCTTTTCCACTAGGAGGGCTCTAAGGGAACCCTGTGCCAGGAGTGACCAGTGCTTCTGGCTGGGACTAAATACATGGTGTTTGCCTTGGAAATCAGTGCTTGTCCTGGCACCGTCACCCCTTGGGGTCAGCAGAGTGGGGTGGGAGACACGAGAGTGGAGCAAGCCTCGGCTCTCCCTCCTCGAGGTGAACCCATCAGAGCGGGGCTGAGCCCGATGCGTGTGAACCACTGTGGGAAGCACATCCTCTGCTACCAGCCCCAGCCAGAACTGCCTGCTGCCCAGGGACTGGGGTTACCCTTGCCACCAGCTCTCATCTCTGTGAAAACACAAAACTAAACAGAAGTAAAGAAATCTGGGTTCTGATCCCATCATTCCTGGACATGGATGTGTGTTGTGGGCACTTCAGAGAGGTGCTTGGCAGCTTTTCCAGGCTCTGGATGTGCTGCTGGCAGCTGTGGCGCAGCTGGTTTGTGCAGAAGATGTGGGTTGGAGACTGCAGACATTGAACCCATCCCTCTGCACTGGGGGAAGAGTAGCTGTGTTATCCTTGCATTACCCCCCATCAGCGGCCAACCTGATCCGCACCAGCTGGGCTTTTCTGAAGTGTTCAAAGAAGGGATGGAATTGTGGAACATTTTACTCACTTGGGAATTGTTTTAACTTCTCAGAAGTCACCACAGCACCAGTACTGTGCATGTCCCACCCCTTTGCTGACACATGAGCCCAGCAATTTGAATTGGCCTTGTGCTCTGTAAATGAGATAGGACTGGAGGTCAGGCAGTGACTTACTCACAGTGTGCTCAGTTGCTCATGGTCAGCCAGGGTCCGTTTGTGTAATTCCTGTTGACAAGCTGTTGATTTCCTAATGGAAAGACAGCCCTCACACCCAGGCATGCGCACAGCCTTGCAGGCAGGGCTGGAGCCGAACACGTCCCAGTGAGACCATTCCCAAGGGTGTATGTGTGTGAGTGTGTGCCCAGCTTTCAGAAGGAGGCAGCAACTGGACTGGTCTGGAAGATGAAGTCAGGGACCTACAAATACAGCACAGGCAGAGAGGAGTAATAGTGGGGGGCTGATAACAGCAAATGGAGCTTTTCAGCTCGCAGTTTGAAGCTGGTATTCACTGAGAAGGGCAGCTGTGCTTTAGAGGAGTGATGGAGAAGTGGCACTGGATGAGGTCCCCCGAGGCCTTTCCCCATTGCAGCCCCACCTGGCCTGGGTAGGGGACACCCAATGAGGACAGTGGCTGGGCTCCTGGCTGGGGAGGGGGCACAGCTCAGCTGAAAGCAGCTCGCCCATCGCCTGAACTGGTTTGGGAGCTTCAGCTGAATCACCTGTCCTGCCTGTGCCCTGCATGAACCCTGCTCCGCCTCCGGGGCTGGAACAGAGATGCCTGGGGTCAGCCGTGTCCTGGAAAGGAGGGACGGGACAGTCCAGGGCCACTTTGTTCGTTATTCCCGGTTGGTTTATGGAGCCATGCTAGGTTCCAGTGCTCGCTGTGCAGCTCTGGTGACGGCAGGCGGAAAGCAGCTGGGACTGGCTGGGCTGGGCTGGACTTTGCTTTCCCGTGTTTACAGTGCGGTGCTCATCTGGGAAGCGCGCTGCTGCTGCTGCTTTCAGTTTTGCTCCTGGGGGTTGGGATATAAAGACCGGCAGGCTGGTGCTGCCGAGGCTGGCGGGGAGGAGAGGCGGCACCGCCAGCCAGCGGCTCCTGCCACCCGGCCAGGTGAGTCCCCTCATCCCATTGGCACTGCCTGCTCCCTGCCCACCCGGCAGCACCATCCGCTCTTCTCCCCTCTGCCTTCCCTGCCCCAGTGCCGGCTGCTGTGTCTGGGAGCTGAGGGCAGGCTCTGGTACCTGCTGGGAGCCTGCTCCAGCCTCCGCCCTTCCCCACGCTGGGGATGCTGCAGGTCCAGGTCCCTCCTTCCTCTTGGGGAGCGCTGGGTTTCTAGTTGCTTGGTTTTCTTCTTAAACCTGTGTTACATCTGATTGAGTCTTGGGCAGGAAGAGAGGTGTAGGGAACGAGCAGAGGAGGTGGCAGTGGGCTGGGAACAGGCAAAGTGAGGGCAGTGGATGTTGGGAAGGAATTTGCAGAGCTGGACCACAGAGTTCAGCAGTGTTCAAGGCCAGGTTGGACACAGGGGCTTGGAGCAACCTGCTCCAGTGGAAGGTGTCCCTGCCCATGGCAGGGGGTTGGAGCTGGGTGAGCTTTAAGGTCCCTTCCAACACAAACCATTCCATGATTGTGCGAGTCTGTGATATTCTGTCCCTTCTCTTTGCCTCATCTAATTCCTCACCAGAGAAGGTGCAGTGCCCTTTGCCAGCATCAGCCGCGTGTGCCCACGGACATGCCCCCCTCCAGAACAGAGTCCGGCTTTGGCTGCGATGGAGCGCATCCAGGGCGGGCTCTTCAGCTGAGGAGCAGATTGCAGTTCTGCTGATGAGAACATACGCTGGCCCCGGGTATTCCCAGGGATTTGACCTAAGCTCAGCATCTGTCAGGATAAGAAAAGTGGTTTAGTGGCACTGACACAGGGGCAGTTCAGAGGATGGGTGGTGGGGCTGGGGGGTGCAGGCTCTGCTCTCTTGAGGGATGTGTTTATATTCCAGCACAGGAAGAAAAGCTGTTTGTGGAAATCAGTGTTTTAAGAAATTAAATGCAGGAACAAAATAAAACCCCAGACTTCCCAGATCAAAACATACTGAATTTTCTAGAAGAAAGCAAAATAAGAACTCCTGTTTTCCACTGTGCAGATTTAACCCTTTGGAACTGGGGAACCACAAAGTGAGTGGAAAAGGCAGGAGCCAGGACTGGGTGTAAGCAGTGGAACCAGGGCGAGATCTGCAGCAGAAGATGTGTCCATGGCACTATGCTTATTTTAATGCAATCGAGTTACATCAGCTCAGGCTCTTTGCATCGTGTGTCCAGTTTTAACTCTTCTTGTGATCAGTGCAGGCTAATGGCCTCAAATGTAGATTTGCACATTAAGAATGGAGTAAAACTGCAGATGAGACAGAAACACTCCTACCTCAGCAGTTAACTGAGGCCAAGGCAGGTTGTGAGGAGCTGTGCAGTGACCCTGGATGCCCACTGCAAAGGAAAATCCTCTGGGATTCTGTCTCCATGAAGATTCTGCACAACTCTCAGTGTAAAATGCAGCCCTTTTTGCAATGAAGATGAGCAGGAGTTTAATTTGGTTAATAACTGCGGCAAGTTAATCCTGTTCAGGCCAGGATCAAACCAGTTTCAGTGCATCTGTGTCAGTGCTTTGCATCTGCCTGACTAGATTGATTTAAAATAAGTTGGTTACAGAAGGAAATGGTTCCTACTGCACAGCTACTGAATCAGGGCACAGAGCGGTCCCTGGTGCTGCCTCCATTCCCTTCTTGCATATGAAACTTTTGGTCAAGTTCCCCTCTGGTTCCCTTGTGTAGAAGATGAGGATGGAGATACCCATGTACCAGCCAGGGCTGCTCACAGAGCTCACTCGGGAATCTCCATGTCCAGTCCAGAAGATGGTAGGAAGAGTTTCTGGTCACAGTGATGTACTGGGTCTAATTTAATCTCTCTGAGAGAAGTCAGCCATCAAATGTTAGGAAAACCAGTGCTGGTTGACCTCTCTGGTGGAAGCTTGTGTGTTGGTTATGGCAGTTAGAGGGTTTTAAACTTAGAATCATAGAGACTGGTTTGTGTTGGAAGGGACCTTAAAGCTCATCTAGTTCCAATCCCCTGCCACAGACGGGGACACCTTCCACTAGAGCAGCTTGCTCCAAGCCCCTGTGTCCAGCCTGGCCTTGAACACTGCCAGGGATGGGGCAGCCACAGCTTCTCTGGGCACCCTGTGCCAGCACCTCAGCACCCTCACAGGGAAGAGCTTCTTCCTATTATCTAATCTCAATCTCCCCTCTGTCAGGTTAAAGCCATTTTTAAAGCCAACCTTGTTCTTTTGCTGTCACAGACAAGAGAGGCAAGAACAAATATAGAGCTGAGCTTTCATCCCCTGAAGAGAAGATGGGTGTGAGGTTCCTGCACCCCATCTGCTCTCTAGGCTGGAAGGTCTGTTGGAGCCGATGTGTGTCACAGAGAACACAGCCACCAAGGCCAGATCTGTGCTGCAGGTACCACAGGGCATACTGTGTAAACACATCTGCACTCATGAACACCCTCTGAGTCCAACACATTTGCTGGTAAAAGCTGTCCCTCCCTTCCCTGGAGAATGCCATCCTGACTACATTTTGAGATCACAAACCATGACTCTCACTTGAAGCAGACTAGCCTGTGTTTCCATCTTCAGGGAGCCACATCCTATTGTCAGCCCTGGGTAACCATAACTAGCCGTTAATAGACCCTAGGAACTTTACTGGATTCACTGATATAAGGACCCATATCCACAGTTGGGAAACTGAGGCACAAAAAGGGCAGAGAGACCACACCAACCCTGAGTAAAACAGCCAAAACCCTCTTCCTTCAGTCTGGACTTACTCCAAGTATCACTGTGATACTTTATCAGCTCTTGCTATACACAGATTTATATAAAATCATTTCTATTCCATTGAAGTAATTGTCAGAGATTAATTTTTTAGGGTGTTAGCATTGATTCCTGAGTGGACGTGCCCTGCTGCTCCCACCAGCAGCCTTTATCCAGGGAGAGCTGCACTCGCTGGGTTGGGGGGATGCTCTCTCGCCCTAATTCATTGAAAAGAATTAATTTCAGGTTTAAAATAGTGCTGTCATTTATGAACCCTGTTCAGTCTGTGCCTCACTCCCGAGTCTTCGCTCTGACCTTTCCCTTATCTGAAATCCTCTGGGCTGTACGCTCTGTTCATTAGTTAAACTTTCGGAAGGGAGCAGCAGGTGTAGGCTGTGGATAAGGACTGCATGGAAGCTTGGCTCCGTGCTCACCCACACCCCCCGAGCAGGCTGTGCCTGTAATTTAATTGCGGGCAGTGCCAGGATTTGGGCTTTTTTTTAAGGAGTTTTTCACAGTTTGTCAATTTTAATAACCATTTTGACATCAGCTCTGGAAGGCGCTGTCCTGGCATCGCCTGAACTCCGCAGGGGTGACACTCGCGCTTGAGAACACGAGCTGGAGAAGTGGTGCTGTGCACCCTGGTAGTGCACGGTTTAACTCCTGGTCGCAGAGGGTCGGGGTCCCAGCGGGGTAGCAGAGCTGTATGTGCTCCAGGAAAAGCAGACGGCTCATTCCTGAAAATGGGTTATCAGTGTGAGTCAGGACGGAGATGTGGAGAGAGTGGGGAAAACCAGTGAGGTGATCTTTAAAGGTATCTTTCCTTTTCCTACCTGTACGTGGGGGAAGATGGGGACTGCAGGGGGGATTTCTGTCAGGCATTGCTGCACGGATCCTGCAGACACATCTTCCTGCACAGGGGTTTGGGGATGTGTTCAGGATGGGGCTGGCTGTGGAGGTGCTGTTGCTCCCTGTGTCAGTGTTACTCATTCTCTTGGTGCTTGGCTGTGGCCTGGGGCTCCCACCCAGGGATCTGCCTTCCACGTTCCTTAGTGTGTTCTGCTTGCCCTGTACCTTGCCAGTGTATGCTTGGATGCCAGAGTGCAAAACCACTCTGTCTTCCAAGGGCTTCCATGCCCAGTAACATGCCGGAGGCAGAGGACAGCAGGGGATAGTGTGTGCTGCCCAGGATGGATTGCCTACAGTTACAGCTCTGAAAGCCATAGAAAAATCACCAGCTTCATTGGTGTGAATCTCTCATTCCATCTGAAAAGAAGGTTCCCACGAGAAGGATGTGCTTTATATCCCTAGAAGACACTAAAATCTATCTGGCTAGAAGGCAGATAGCAATTGGAAGAAATTAGCTTTATATCCTGGTGCCATCTCTGGATAAAATACACACAATCAAAACAAACTTTAAAAGGCTTTGAGCTTTTCTTCCCTTTTTTAAGGAAGAAGTTCAGCAGCAGCAGAACATTTCCCTAACTTTATTCTGACTTCCCATTGATTGGATGCTTGGTTTTAAGAACATCATTTTCTTTAAGAACATCATTTTGTCTAAGAACGTCATTCAGTCTCTGAAATCAGCTATTACCTATTACACTGATGCTATTATGTAGACACCAATATTGTCAGACAGGACAAATCAAAATAAAATGTAGCTTAGATGCTAAAACATCTATTTATGTTTGTCAGGCTCAAAGTCATTGGTACCCCTGTGATTTGAAATTCAAACCTTGACTCCTGCAAATGCTCCTTGGCTCACACTGTCGTGGAATGTTAAGCGGTGTCTCTGGAGCGAGACTAATAGCCCAAAATGAGAGTGAATGTTTGCAGGAATGGCACCTCACAAAAAGCTCTCTAAGATCTGCTGCTAATAGCAATGTTGGGTTTTAAATAAAGCCTCCCGGAAAGATGAGTGGCATCTCAGCAAAGACAGGTTTCCTGTTGATTGGGATTATACTCCTAGAGGAAAGCCTAATGCTTGTTCAGGAGAGCAGAAAAGTGAAGCTAATTACAAGCAGAAAGAGAAATTGGCCGGTCCAGACCCACTGCCCAGCTGCTACGAAATACGGTGTAAAAGGCAGCATTAGTCAGAGGTTAAATATTCTTTCAGTGTAAATACTATTGGACATGGTGCCTGGTTCTTAGGAAGTCCAGAGGTCAATTCTGCTTCATGCCTGCAGCCTGGCTCTTGTGAGCATCCAGCCCATCGGAACAGAGCGGGTGAAGGAATCTTTAATAATCCCCGTGTTTAAGCTGGCTGCAGAGCCTGGGGCATCTCTGTGCCCTCAGCCTCAAATTACCTGCTTGGAACTGAACTGAGGGACAAAACATACGCAAACACAGCCAAGGGTTCAGGCTGCTGAGCTCCATGTGAATGTGTGGTTCGATGGAGGAACACTGTGAGTCCTGACAGCCGGTTTAATGGTATCTGCCGTGAAATCTGATGTTGCTTGATGATGCTGTAGGTTGTGGTACAGGCACTGGAGAGTTCTTCAGAAGACCCCCACAATGACAACCGTGGCCACCCCACTAACAGCCAGCCAGCTCTGCAGTGACATGTCTTTTCATGTTAGTTAGGCTGAAATATGGGATCGTTCAAACTGCTTTTTACAACATCACCAGGTATTTGATCTTAACTGTAAAAGTGGAATAAACGTGGATAATCACAGTCCCTTCCACTGCTAACTCTTCACGGTTTTTAGGGCATTCATTTTTTCCCCGGTGATAGACAGTGTGGTGATAAAGCACTGGCTTCACAGTCAATAAAAAGTGAGAGATACCTGGGTTTAAGAGCTCAAAAGGGTAAACAGAGCAGGGGTTTGGAAAGGTCATTGCCCAGAGGACTGGAGGCAAAGCAGTGTCTGACCATCCTCCTCTATCCAGCCGAGGAAAGGGAATAACCCAGGCCTGGCTGGGACCAAGGAGGAAAAGCAACCCAGAGAAAGAGGACTAGAAATAATACAGATAATAATCCCCGAACTAACTGTGAATGGAAATGGCTGTAATAACCCATCCAAGGTGTTGTGTTACCTGCCCTGTGATGAAGTGCAGGGGCTTTCCTGTCACAAGTGCTACTTCTTAAACAGTGAGTCACTGGGTAGGTGTTGGGATCCCACAGGAACAGGAGGTGCAAATGTGAAGAGGGGGAAAAGGTCACATACTGTACCTTGGGAGGATGCTGGTGTTGGCAATGGTAGTATTAGCTCTGACTGTTGTACACCCGTGTATCACCCTCAGAGCCGCCTGTGGGGAGAACAGTCGGCAGGGAAACACCACCTTGTGCAGATGAGGAACGAGGTACAAGCTTACTTGAAGGAAGCTGGGATAAACCCTGCCTTGGAACAAAATTAGCTGCTTTTTGGTGGTGGCAATGCTCGCTGCAGCTGTATTTCAACACTGAGTCAAAGGTGTGAGGTTTCTTTATGGTCTCCCACTCCATGGGGAGGGGAAAAGAGCCGTCCCCAAGGCTCTGGTCTGCAGAGGTGTGGGGGTAATGACTGACCTGTGCATGCAGACCCACAGCCCCAAGGAGCTGTGTGTTCTAGACACCAACCCAAGCCCAGCACGATGGCTGGGGCAGGGCCATGGCAGCACGTCACTGGTGGGAAACACTTGTTATTTGTGGAGGTGGGAAAGAGCAGCAGGATACACAGAGTGCCGGTGGGCTCCAGCATCACACATTACTTCATCTCCCAGTGCCAGGCTCCTGTGCCAGTCCTGCACGGACTGACCTTCTGGAATTTCAGGTCTGGAACAGGGGAAATCCAACTGGGCAGTTCCCAGCTCTTTTGCTGGATCTTGCCATGTCAGCTGGCAGCAGCAGTGCAGCTGCGCTGGGTCCTTACGTCAGCTGAAGCTGCCACCATTCCCAGTGTATCTGCTTCCTGCTGGAACGCAGGCCATCGTGCTCATTGGGTTCCGTACCTCCTTCCAGCTTGTCCTCATGCTGTGTGTGAATGTGCAGCAGAGAATACTCCAGCGCTGGGCTGCAGAGAACCTGGTTCTCCTGTCCTGCTGCCTCTCTGAGGGCTCATTCCAAAGTTCAGGCTCTGCCTTTTCCTGCCTTGCCAGGAAGATAACAGCCTTGGTAAAACTGTAACTTGACCTTAGCGTTCCGCCACAGCGAGGGAGATAAGGTGCTAAAGGAAACACGGGGAGCAAAGCATGGCTGTAGGAGAGGGGACCCCACAAGCCAAAGGCTCCCTGGGTGCTGCCGGTGAGCCCGGCTCGCAGGCTGGAATGGCTGGGGGATGCTGAGCGGGATTTCAGTCCGGTGTGCACCATACTTCTGCTCTGGCACACAAAGGACCCCTGTGCTGCTGCCGCTGCAGATTGGAGAAAGAAAAGATTGACTGAAGCTGCCTGTTATTATTTTTGGCTACTCCAGCAATGTATCAAAAGCCTGACGCTGGGTTGATGCTGGTGCCCTACTTTATAGAAGCCCTGAAAAGCAGATCAAGGACAGTGAGCTTGTCTCGCTGTGTGGCAGCTGCCAGCAAAGGGTGAGAGAACTTCAAACCGCTGCTGGGGGGAATGGGGGGAGGTAAAAATGAGGTAAAATGTGCTAAATGCAGAGCAGTGTTTGCAGAGTGCAAGGGGAAAGGGTCTGCCTGTGCTCCCTGAAGGAATGCAGTGACTGGGGCTGCTGAGCTGATGCCATCGTCCCCGGGCTCGGTGGGGACCCGTTCACCATGGAAGGAAGGACCCCAGTGGCCTTAGGTGACAGACGGTGCTCCTGATTATTGAAGCCCAGCAGCAATGCTGCCAGTCCTCCACATTTCCTGCATCCTTTGGAGCTGGGAGGGGGTCCTGCCCACCTCTCTGGCTGAGGAGCAGAGGATATGCAGGGAGTTAGTGTCGGAACTGGGCAGAGAACCTGCAGATTTTGACCCGTTTGTCAGTGCTGTGCGTGGTGCTGCTGGCTGGAGGGATAATCCGGGCAGGAATCCGGCTTGGAAGTCACTGGAGGAGGCAAGACTTGTGCCTGCTGCCTTGGGCAGGACCTGCCTATATCCCACTCCAAGACCTGCTTCCTTCCCCTCTGATGTGGGGAAACCTGGAGTGTTCTTTCCGATCAGGGATATGTACCTCTGCTCTCGTTTTCCCTTCCGATGCTGACCAGCGTTCGCAGCCCTGGTACCTGCTTCCTCCCTGATCCGGAGCAGCCTTGCCCGAGCTGGAGGATTTCTGATCTGCTGCAGACATGGACGGCAGCCTTTGAGAAGTGGAGAAGGAAGCAGCCCTAAGTAGCAGGCAGGGGACGGTGCCATGTGGTGGCTTTTCATTTACTCGAAATCCTACTTTGTTCTTGATGAGTAATGGAGGCATTTGAATACGCCAGGATGACAGCAGCAGTCTGGCTCTGGGAACGTGTCGGCGTGGGCTGGGTGAGGATGGTGGCAATCGGGACAGTTGGACCATGCTGCGCAGCCATCCCCTCTGTTCTCCACCGCCTCGCGTCCTCCTCCTCCCGCACTTACCTGCTGCTCCGGGCACCGTGTGTCGTGACTCTGCACTTAAACCACCCCGCGGTCGGGCTCTGAGCCTCGCCGCTCAGCCTCATGCGGGGCCGGGGTGCGGGTCATGGCTCACGCAGGAGCGGGCGGCTGCTGCTGCAGGCGCTACTCCCTGCTCTGGCTTCCGCTGCTGCGAAGGTCAGTGACTCGGCTTCCCAAAATGGGAATGGCATGTGCGGGGCGGGCGGCGGGCACGGTCCCGCGGGACGCACCGGGCCGAGCAGGAGGGAGGGGAGCGGCGAGGGAAGGAAGAAGCGCCCTCCCGCAGCGCTTGCGGGAATAAAGGCTGAGGAGAGGCGGCTTCTGCCGGGGTTTATCACAACGCGATGAGCGCGGGCACGGGGCGAGGGGTGAGCGGCTCCGCGGCGCACCGGGGCGGGCGGCGGCTGGAGGCGATCCCGGCCCGCACCCCCCGGAGCCGGCAGCGGGGAGCGGGAGCGGGCCCGGGGCGCTCTGCCCAGCTACAGCGCAGCCAATCGGGCGGGCCCGCAGCGGCGCGGCTGCCGAGCGGGGCGGGGCGGCGGCGGGGCCGGCCCGGGGCGGCGGGGCTGAGGGGCGGCCCGCCCGCGGCCGGCGGAGCGCGGCATGGCCGAGGCGGAGCGGGAGCGGGACCGGGCCCTGCGGGTGAGTGTCCGCGTACCCCTGGGTGCGCGCCCCGGGCAGGGCCGCGCCGCCCGCGCTCTACGGAGCCAACTCCGCGCTGCAGCGCTCGGGCGGGCGGGCGCTGTTTCGGGCCGGACCCGCGCGTTGCCCGGCGGGGAAGCGGGGCCGGAGCGGGCGGGGTCAGGGCGCCGCTGGACACCGGGGCTGGGTGCGGGGAGGCCCGGAGCGGGGCCGGGGTGAGGCCGCTGCGGCTGCTGCCGCCGTCGGCCCGGTCCGCCTCGCCTCGCCTCGCTTATTTTTAGCTGCGCTCCGGCCGCGATGCGGAGCGTTAAGAATTTGTTTTCGTCGTTATTTATTCAGACGTCGTCGCAGGCTCGGGCAGCCGCCCCTGGCCGTAGTGCGGGAGATGGGGCTTGTGCTCCGTTTCCTTACGGTTAAGCCAGGAGGAGAGACCCTGCCTTGTGCTTTATTTCTTGTGCAGATTCTGCTGCCGGGCTTGCGCCCAGCAAAATTCTCAGTGATAAAAATCAACCCCTTTATCCCCGCCACGGGAGCTTGTCCCGGGTGCCTCCAGGGAGCACCCCGGGTTTCTGTGGGACGGAGTAGGGGGGGATCCGGGGCTCCTGGCTTTGCCTCCTTAGAGGTTCCCCGGGTGTTTGGGGGGCTCTGCAGTCCCTGCTCACCCCAGAGGCTGGTGTTGGTTCTCAGAGCCTTGCTATGGTTGGAACTCCAGCTTGGAGCGCTGGGTCTGTGGCTGCTGTCTGCATCAGATGTCACAGATGTGGCACTGTTTACGGTGGTTTAGGCTGATAGGATAAGAAAAGGTAATTTTCTTTTATATTAAGTGTTGCTTTCTGTTGAAAGCGAGATGCTGGTGCCACCCTGCTCTTGGGAAAGAGGGAGGAGTTTTACTCCCTCAGCTTCTTCACGTTGTGGTCATTGAAACTCAGGTATATTTCTGACCATCCTTTGCCTCTTGCTGTTGATGCATTTTGCTTGCTTTTGCAGTTCCTTCATGTTGCATGTTACAAACACAGCCCATGTCCTTGCTGGTTACCCTGTGCTGGACCTGCAGGTTTGTCACAGCCAAACCTGGCATTGGCACAGTGTTAAACAAACAAATGTCCACGCTCAGGTGGATGTCACGGGGTAAAATCATCCTCCGGGTTGGCAAAAACAACGTTTGGAGCCTGGCATGAGCTGAGAGTCCTTTTGAATGTAATTAATTCTGCTGCTGGTTAAAACTGAGAACAGCCTAAAAACAAGGGCAGGTGTTACTTAGTTTAATTACATGTCCTTTGTGTGGCTCAGCCAAGGTGTTGCGTTAGGAAGGGTAAGAGGTGGCGCCAGGTTCATGTCATTAGTGCTCTGAGTGGTGTCTCCCAGCACCTGCAACCCCAAAGGCTGCAGAGCATCCCCCTCTGCTTCAGCCCACCATAGCCCTGCCAGGGCAGAGGGAGCTGCTGGCATCTAGAGACCTGCAGGAGAAAGGCCAGGTTAGCAGGACATGGGGAGGGATGTGCTGCGTGCTGAGACTTCATCTATGCATCCTGTCCTACAGGAAAGGAAAACATTCTGTCATCCTCTGGGAGTGTGCACGTGCTCTTGTGGTGCTGTTCTTGGTTGTTCCCAGAGCATCACTTTTGTGTTTATTTGTTAAATTGAAGCGGGATGAGGCACTGGGGAGGAATGGGTGAGAATCGCAGCAGGGGTCAGGAGGCTGGGAGAAGTCAGCACTGGGCAGGGGGAGTCACGGTGCTGATGTGGGGGTTGCTGCTGGGCAGGGGAGCTGGGTTGCAGCTACTGCAGGAAGAAACGCAGCAATCAGACTGGTCTGGGCTCTGCAGAGAGCAGAGTCCCACTTTGTAACCAGCAGCAGCGATGCTCCGGGCCTGGGGTGGGACAGCCTGTCCCGATTGTGTGCCCTGGTAAAGCTGGCAGAGGATGGGCTGTGATTTACTCCCATCTGTGACTGCTAAAATCCTTCTCCCATCTGATGCTGCAAATCAGGTTGGGGGAGTTGTCCACTTTGTTCTCAGCCAGAACAAAACCTAATCCCCAGGCTGGACACAGATCTAAATCCTGTTGATGCTGCATGTGGGTCTCAGGGACTGTTCCACTGTGTGTGTGCGTCCAGGACCCCTGCAGCGGGTGTGTGCTGGTGAGGGGCTGAGGGCTGCCCTAAAGACCCTCTTCCCAGCTGGTCTGATCTGTCAGCCCTTGCAAAGCTGAATGCAGGGATCGTTTCCTGACCGAGAGACGTGTCACAAAGACAGTGTAAGTGGGGAGATCACATCCCTCTGACAGCAGGGAGGCATGCGTTTTGTAAAGACTGACTGCAGCTGGTGTTAATGGGACAAACAGTAAGAGATTCAAGAAAGACTCTTTAATTTCTTTGCCATGTTTCAGTGTTAGGTTTGGTGTCTGCTCCATCCCTCTGAGGCTCCCCAGCTAGGTTCCCTGTTTGTTTCTGTCTCTCCCTCCAAAATAACAGGCAATTTCTCATCATCAAACCACAGAAGCAGCAGCTGGGTGCTTTCAGGCAGGTGAGGTTCTGTATTGAAAACGTATGGGGTTGTCCCTTTGAGGGCTTGTCTTCACAAGAAAGCAATTCTGGAATAAGAGTGTATGAGTTTAAACACACAAGACCTATTCCAGAAGCAGTCTGTGTAGACAGGCCCTACATCTTCACCTCCCTTGTAGCCTCAGCAGAGCATCTTTGTTCTTGAAAGAACATGGAGCCTGGACCCGGGGCAGTGCGTGTGGTGGTGCTGCTGCTGCAGAGGGCTGGTTGCTGCCTCCATCGATCCAAATCCAGCCTGGAGTTTGGTGAGGAGCGACTGGATTGTCCCTCCAAGCTTGTTTCTCTGCAGCCCACAAGCTCCTGGTTGGATGAGGTGTGCTGATAAACCTTGACGGCCCTAATTTTGACTGCTCTGGAGGAGCAGGCGGAGGGGGATGGCATCCCTTCACACGGAAGTGTTTTATGACTTTCATTATTTAGAACAACAATCCTCTGTCATTGCTCGTGGGCAGTAAACCTCTTCTTTAATAACGAGAGACTGGCTGCCTCTCTGCAGGACTCTCCAGGTCAGCGCCGGTAGCAGTTATTTCTCTTTAGAACTAATGTGGTCTTTTATGAGATTTCCCCCCTCCTTCATTTCAGCTGAACTTCAGGCAAGTAGAAAGGGATTAAAATAAGGCCCGTGGCAAAAAGAACTGAACGTGCTGTTTGGAAGGAGGGCTTCCTGCTGAGAGATTTCTCTGGGCAGCTGCCCGTTCCCACCGTATTAAAACAGAAGTGTAGGAACTGAATCTGATCAGCTCACGTAAGCTGGGATGGGACCTGGAATACACGGCGAGTTATTAGAGCAGGAGAGTGGATGGCCCCAGGGGCAGCGTTTGAAAAGTGATGGTAGAGAGATGAGTTTGAGCAAAGTACCCGTGTCACCTTGGAAGTGTACATACACAGTAAGCAAATGATGTTCCAGGTGAGTTTGCCTGTTAGGATGTTGGATGGTTAAGGAAGAACACGAGTTTACAAGTGCTCTGGTACCTCTGTTGCCATGGGTGCTGCTCCCTGCCCATGCTGGGTGAAGGCAGGGCTGAGGAGTATCCACCTCCTGCTTGTATTGCTGTTCTGCCCAGGGGGTTGTCACATCGTGTGTGTAGTATTTCTGCACTTCTTCATCAGTGAGTGCAACTGATGGGGATTTTCTAGCCCTTGCCCAGTAAATCATCTTTGGATGAAGCTCTCCACATCTTTTATGGCCTGATGCAGTACAGGTCTTGCTCAGTGTAACACAAACACAGCGGGCTCATGTTTTCCTTGTCCAAAGTGGGGCAACACTGAATGGTCCTTCCAGTAAGCAGAGTGCTCCCACCCTCGGGGTCAGGGAAGCAGCTTGCAGCCTTAGCAAGATCCTTCTCTTGCTGTTAATACAAAAGGAAGTCTGGGGGGGCTGCAACAGGGACTTGCAAACATCTTCCAGTAAATGGCCTCCTGCTGCAAATGTCATGCTGTTACCAAAGGACACGAGGAACGCGCTCTGCTCTACAACAGGGTATGAAAATGAAAGGCCTGTGTGTCCTTTGAAGCCTGGTGGTGTGTGTGGCCCTCCCTGCACGCCGGGATGTCTGCAGACCCCCTGGACTGCCATGGGTTAAGTGCCATAGCATCAGGGCTGGTTCCGGTGTGCTGGAGAGAGGATGGGGCCAGTCACCCTGGGAGGATGCTCTGCAGAGACAGCTCTCATCCTGCTCTGCCAGGGCTGCCTCTGGCACATCCCTTCTGCTGGGATTTCAAACCAGAGTCTCTAATTAATGACATCTCCCCATTTAGCTCTTGATACACAGACAGATGCTGAGCCTTTTAGGGCTGATTGGAGACCTGCGGCGCTCCCTCTGTACAGTGCAGCATCTGGTGACAAATGGTTCTGTTGCTGACCTGGGTTGGATTTGATCGTTCGGGAGTAAGAGACGTGTTGGGAGCGGGTCCTGCCGAGGCAGGAACCTGACAAACAGCCTCCTGCCTAAGGAAAGTCCCATTAATTTTGGGATTCCCAGAGGCATATGGCAGAGTATGGAGGGATATAAATACGTGTTTGCTGAATGTGGTGAGAACAGAATATGTCCTGAGAAGCTCTCCCTTGGTAATTCTTCATCTTCGCACATCTGCACTCTCCCCCCGCCCCGGGGCCCTGCAGCTGCAGGAGTTTTACATGAAGAATAAACTTGTTTTAACAAAAAGCCTTAGGCCAGCACGCAGGGGTCCGGCTGAGCCGTGTACATCTTCGTGTCACAGCTCCCGAGGTGCGGGTGTAGTTTATCCATATTCATATTTGTCCACACGAGGATGCAAGCCTCAGCTTGTGGTCTTCCCTTCTCTAATTTCACCTCTCAAATATAGAAATAAGATTTACTTTAAATGCCTTGCTTGTGGGCTTGGTGAGCAGGCTGTATTGTCAGTTCTTGAGCTGCTGGATATTAGTTCTGCTCTCGGTGTCCAGAGGTAACTTGATCTGTCTGCCTGTATTAGAGTTAGCATTCAGAGGGAAAGGATATGGACCCTTCTCTGTGAAAAGAGTGGAAAATCACCACAAAGTACTGGCAAACGACTGTGCCCAGTTCCTAGAGATCAGTTTATTCACCACAGAGATCTGGGGCGAGTGGGCAGTTCAGAGAACCACTAATGGGATGGAGAGCCTTGTGCTTCAAAGGCTCTCTTGTGCTCCTGATCCAGCGCTGGGGTGCTCTAACCCAGGCTTTCAGCATCTGAGGGCCAGGGGCTGTCCCCTAAGGAATGAGTCTGGTTTTCTGCAGATGCCCTCATGGGTACCCCTGTGGCTGGTCCTGGCTGTGGCCTCTATGGATGCAGGGAGATGCCTGGAGGCTGTGCTGTCCTGGCACCCTTGGGCAGCGTGTCCCCAGGCTGGTTATCCCGCTCCAAGCCATCCATTTAGCATGCTCAGCTGGAGAACCCAGCTGCAGGCTGATCCATTATCACCTGGGGGCTCATCCGCTGCATGAATCTTAATGGCGAATCCAGAGCAGCACCTGTTTATCTTCTGCTGCTGTTTATCTTAGCATCCCCTTTGGCTGGTCCCTAGGTTCAGCCTGGCTTGTGATCCCCTGGAAGCTATGAATTTTGCATGTGCTATTGACATTTCTCTGTGGGTTGGTCAGCTTTATTCTGGAGAACGACAAAACTCAGCACACACAAAGCAGGCTGAGAGCATAGTGGGAGCATTGTTGTTTCACTCACTAAAACCGTGCTGGGAGCATCTCAGGCTCCCTTTATTTGTGTCCTTCTGAGCCTTTGAAGAAGATGTTGTGCTCTCTGTGTAGGCAGAGGGGCACGTGGTCTCTTTGGAAGACCCTGAAGTGCTTCACAGAGGATGTAAAGGTCAGAGTTACCAGGATCAGAGCTTTGTGAGCTGGCTGGAGTAGGACCATTTTAGATGGTGCAGGCTGTAGAGGAGGCAGCTGCTCCTGTTGCTTTCCAGTTATTTTCCCATTGCTGCTTTCTGCTTTTGCTGTTTTCCCTGCGAGTACCTGGCTGTGTTTTTTTCCCCCTAAGCTCCCTGGTTTTGCTTTAAGAGTTACAGCACCATTGATTGTATTGGCTGTCTTGAAAATGGTGTGCTGCTTGCTGTCTGTGGGCCCCCTGCTGCTAAATGCTGCCAGTGGGACTCCAGAGCATTTAGATCAATCGATAGGGCTATCATGGCCTTATTTTCCACACTGTTCCCATCCCAGGTGTGTAACACACAGCCCTTGGGTTGTTGGTTGCAGAGTGTGGATCCAGGCACCAGCTGCAGCAGTGAGAGGGATGAGGGAGCTTTGGTAGGGAGAAGGGTTTCTGTGCATGGTAGCTCCGGCGGTGCTGGTCTCTGGCCATGTTCTGCAGGCAGGGAGCAAATGGGTCTGGGGTTTTACAAGGGGTAAAGTCACTAATTCCTCCCCATTTGCAGGTAACTTCCTTTTGTCAGTAGGGTCTGGGTGCTGTGAAACAGGAGGATGCGCAGTAGGATGCTAATGGGATCTCCATGTGTGTGTAAACCCATTCCTGACCCAGCAGTCAGGTGCTGCAGACCCAGCTCTGGGACTGACAAGCACAGTGGTACCTTCTGGGGCAACTACAACCCACCTGGAAACAATGGGCATGACAGACATTTAGAGACATGCTCAGCTGTGCAGAGCCCCACAGCCTGCACACCTCTGATAATGTAGTCCTGGCTGCATCAGGGCTTGGAACACCAGCCTGGAACAGAACCTGCTCACCACATTATAAATGGGGCAGAGTAGCAGTCCCTGCTATTCTGGGCCCTCTGTTATCTCAGGGCAAAAAATTCCCAGGAGTATTCTGCAGTTGTTGTTAACAGATGGGCTAAATTTCTGGGGAGGAAAGCATCCACTGATCCCGTTCCCTCTTTCCTCTAGATCCCATCTAATGCCGAGGCTGAAAGAATCGCGCTCCCACGAGTCTTTGCTCAGTCCCAGTAGTGCTGTTGAGGCTCTGGATCTCAGTATGGAGGAAGAAGTGGTCATCAAGCCGGTGCACAGTAGCATCCTGGGACAGGACTATTGCTTTGAGGTAAGGAGCCTTTCCGTCTGTCTGTCTGGCCATCCCAGGGGCCATTCCTGCTGTGGCGGGGCTGGCTGGGGAGCCAGGTGTGGGCTTGGAGCGTGGGTTCTCACTGTTGTAAAGCATCACTCCTCTGAATTGCTACACAGAGGCCATTTCATAGGCAGAAAATTACTCCTGTCTTTCCAAGGGGGATCATATCCACAAAATCAGAGCAATAAGCTCTTTGCTTTGTACCCATTGTCGCAGCAGAGCTTGCTGCCACCACAGGTGCTGAGCTACTTCAGGCTGTGTATTAGCAGAGCAGAAATGTGTAGTTCATGTTCGTACAGATAGGAGAAAGTGCTAATCCCTCCTCAGTGCTCACAAAGACATTATTCGTGGTCACAAAGCTAGCGTTCTGTTGTCAGTGGGAGTGTTGAGGACTCGGGCAAGCAAACTGAAGCTTCACTTGTTTGGGTAAATAGAAAAATCTGTGAGTATTTCAATTTTCTTTTAACATCTGCTGTGGCATGTGGTTGGGTCTGCACTAGTGGGAGGTAGTAGGACACGTACAAACCAGTCTGTTGTTGGATAATTCAGTGTAGTATGTCTTGGGAATCATTTGTCCTGCATTGTGGATGGCAAAGTAGTATTGCTTATGGCAGTGGCTGGCTATGGAACTGGGAAATGGTTTTCTTGCAGTAATGAGGTGGGTGATACCGTGAAGGGAAGGTTACCTCTTTGTACTTGGTCATAGAAGAGCAGATACATGCATGGATTGAACTGCAGGTTTCCCTTGGGTGGGCAGTGCTGGGTGAAAACAGCCTTGTCCAAGCGTCCAAGAGGAGTCCAGCTGGAGACGTGAAGGTTCTTCACTGACATTAGCACACTGAAAGAAACGAATTGAAAGTTCCATCTCTTACCCTATAAACAGGTAACACACAAAGAGTTGTGCAGAAACCAGCCCCCAGCATCACCTCAGAAGTGGGCTGAGGTATAAATTTCCAGTGCTGTTCATTCTCTGCAGCATTGAACAGCAGGTCAGGAGGAGAACAGTTTTGTAAATTATATGGCCTCTATTACATTCCACTCCAGAAAGATAAAATGAAGCTAGATGGAAAATAGATGTGACATCCGTAATAGAAGAGTTGTTTACCACTTCTGGTCGGCGCACAAGAGCAGGGGAAGGGATATGAACAGTGCTTGCAGAAAGTTGACTGAGAGGGAAATGGCACAAGTCGTGCACTCATGAGGAGGAAGAAAATCTTTATTTTTAAGTGAGTTGGGTAAAGAGGAGTCATACAGAAAAGAGAACACGTTAATTGCTGCGCTGCAGATCCTGCAGGGGAGAGGAAGAATGCCAGAAAACAAAAGGGACATTGATTTGTAACTGACGGTTACTCATCAGTCAGCTCCAGCGGGAAGGACCGAGGTGGGAGCTAAATGTCATCTTGTGATAATGTGTTGGTCTTTGATCTCCAGAGAGCCTCTTTCAAATCCAGAGTGAGGTCAGCACTGGAATGGGTTTGCAGATCTCCTGGATCCTTGGTGGGCGGCAGGCAGCAACCACCTCGGTGCTTGGAAGTTGCCTTCAGTTATCATTATATCCTGAGGGTCCCATCTGTGGCCTGTGATCCTGAGTCCTTCAGCATTGCTTTATCTGAGAGTGCAGGCAAGGCTTGCTGAAGACTGCTGCCACCCTTCAGTGGAGGCTCAGCAAAGAACAGTAAAACCTGTGGTGGTTTCTGTGGCCTGGAACTGGGAAAGCTCTGCCTGAAGTCTGCACGAGTCTGAAAACTGAAGCTGATGGCCAAGAGCCATCACACTGCTGAGTACGGGAACACTGAAGAGAGAGAAGCTCAGCTGATGTCCTGGAAAAGAACCCCTCAACAAGAGTGAGAAGGACCTGGAGACAACAGGAACCAAGATACTTTCTGCACAGGGCACTGGGAAGCTGCTGCCATTTGGTAACGGTGCCTTGGCTCTGCTTTGAGGCTGTTGTGGATCTGCTCTCTAGGGACATCTGTCAGGAATGGCCAAGTTCACTGTCTCAAAGTGAGAAGTGAAGCATTGCTGTTGTTGGGCAGTGCCTGCCTTACACAGTGCTTCAGCACCTTCCCCTTGTGCTGGGATGCTGGGGCAGTGGCCAGTGAGAAGCTGCTGCCATCACCAGCTGAGGTCTGTGAGGCCCATGCACCACAGCTCCTCCTCCACCGAGCTGCCGCAGCAGCCTCATGGCTTGGAGAAGAAGATGGCAAGATCTGAGATGGCTGCAGATGGAGCCGCGCTGAGAGGGCAGGTTCAGAGCAGGAACTGGCAGTGCACCCAAAGGGAGACAAAGGCGAGAGGTGCCAAAGCCATCTGCAGTGGAACGAGCCCAAGTGGCTCTGTTGGAGGCAGTTGGCTGTATGGAGGTGCAGTGGGATTGTTTCTTTAGCAAAAGCAACCTGCATTAAGACGTGCTAAAGCTGTTTGCTCAGCTGGGCTCTGCCTCAGTAAGGAGTCAGCAGTAATGCAGAGCTTTTCAACTGCTGCATTTGGCTTTTCCTGCTTATTTAGTTCTACGAAACTTGCTTTTTCCTGTCTCAGTACTTGGCAGTTGGTATTTACTTGTTTTCTTGATTGATTTTTATTTCCAAGTTACTCAGCATCATCTTCTTTCTCTTTATAAGACTTCCCAGTCAGCATAACCAGCTAGTGCCAGTGCGAGTGCTAAATACACAGTGGGCATCTTAGCCCAGTGAAGCAGGTTCAGAGTTCAGGCTCCCAGAGCCTATTCCTGGCTCTGCTATTTGTGGGGTCTTGGTGACTTGGGCCAGGCAGAGGGATTGGAAGTGAAGGGCTCTGTTCCTGCCTTGGCAGACCCAAGTCTTGCCCTGTTGCAGCGCTTGTGTCTGGGCAGTCACAGGATATAGCAGGGGATGCAGAGCAGCAGGAGGGAAAATTGTAGTAGCTCCAATGCGACTGGAACCGTGTTGCCTCACCCTGGCCTTGCTGGAGCAAGGGAGAATTTAGCAGAGATAAATTTAGCTCCACTAAATTTAATCCAGCTGCGCAAACGTGGCTCTGCAGGGCTGGTTTTCCTTCTGTGCTTGGCCACAGTGGCATTGACCAGCTTGAGCCTCAGCTTTTCCTTTTGAACACTGAGTTGAGCAGCTTCAGTAACTCAAGTTATCATCTTCTGTGGTTACTCTTGTGGGCTTCCTTCATCTGTGCCTTGAGGAACCCATCCTGTGCCTAAGACATTCACCCAGGCAAGGACTGTGGATAGTGGATGTGAATTCAGAAATGAATGTGTTTTACTAATTGAGCTTATCCTGTACATTAATAGTATTCTAGCATATCCAGAATCTTCATGAGATCAGGATACTCTCTTCATAATCAAAATCTCATGATCACTACTGCCATGTGATGTTTAGGTCACAGCTTAAAGCTGGGATGTTATTTCTGATCTGGGTAAAATGATATTTTTGGTCACACGTGGTAGTTACGACCTTCAGTTCCTATCAGATCAAGAGGGCTTCATATCTGAGGATGTTCCTCTTCTCTCCCTGAAGTATGATAGTTACAGGGCTTTTGGGTTTTGAGTGATTAGTTAATTGGTAATTGTTTTGGTATTGAATCACAAATTTTGCCATGATAACTGGGTGATAATATGTTGATTTAAGTGTGGCAAGAAAATATACCAGATATTCAGTGTGACTGAGAGCTGGTAAAAAAAATGACATTTAATGAACAGATTCAATAAGAGGACATCTGAATTGCATGCTTGTTTATTTGGATATGAATGCTTTATGCAGCTGTGGGATGTGTGTGTGTCACCAAGGAGAACTTGCCTTCAGCAGAGCATCTTTCAACAGCAGAGAAGTCTGAATTCTCTTTTCTGGTGGAGCTTCCAGGTTTCCTACCACATTCTCTAGATCCAAGAGCATTGTTTTCAAATGCATTTATTCACCAAACTCCCATCAGAACTATAGAGCTGAACAAAAAGCTAGGTGAGAAATGACCTTTGAGGTAATGGGCTGATGGTGTAGTTTACTGGAAGGTGTATTTGGCCTACTCCATCTTTATTAACTGATTTCTGAGCGCTCGGTATGGACTGAATTTTGTGACCTTAGAATGTCAGCAGGAGGGTTTGCCCATGAGCAGTGCTCATTTGCTGCTCACCTTCCGTGCTACTTCACTGTAAGTTCTCATCTTGAACACTTGCTGAGTGGTCCTTCTGGCATCTTTGTATTGGTGATTCGGTGTTCAGATGGTGCAGCACCCCACCAGCAGTGCAGCAGCTGTGTGTTGCTGCTCTGTAGGTATCATTCCCAGTCAAGAAAAGGATGAAGATGCAGAACTGCCGGACCCCCTGGCAGGGTCAGGGCGTAGGGATCACGCACCATGGGCACAGTCTTGCAAGCAGGACATCTCTTTTGCCACCAGAAGTCCCTTTGTGAAGGGTCAGGGATAGAGGTTCATATGAGCATCCACAGCAACAAACAGGAGATGGAGCAAGCTGGATTTGTTATGGGAAGCTTTGTAGGAGCTGGGAATACACCGAAGCATGAAGGGATGGTGAAAAGATCATACTGCTGTGCCTACTAATTTGGAGTCTTCTTGGAAGTAGAAGATAGCTTGTGCTCAGAAGAATATGTAGTTTTACAGGGGAGAGGATAAAAGCATGTTAGGACAGGGAGGAGTGATATCCCAGAAGAGAGCCTCTGGGATATCAGGGGTGGGAAGATTTCTTGCATTTACTGTGTAAAGACAAGGATGGGCCTCTTCTTATTTTGTCTGGGTTAGAAGATGTCTGCGTTCAAAGGCAGGGTGCCTTCAGCTTGTCATTGAGGTTAGCTAATGACAAATCTTAGCAAGTGCCAGCTCTGCTGTAAGAACAGGTTAGGCTTCTGGGAGATACATGAAATTAAAGGAGATTGTGTCTCTCAGCAGCAGATAACCCGGTGTGCAGTGTGGAAACACAAGCACTCTGAAATGATAAAGTACTCAGAAGTAATTCTGCAGCTTGAGACTGGTGGAAATGAAGCTCAAGGGGAGTTATTTAAAGTATTAGCCAGGTCCATTTGGCCTGCATCAGAGAGTATTACTGGACATCACCAAAAGCAGTGAATGCAGAGAAGGGCAGACCTTGTGGGGGGCTTTATGGGCAGCATAGAGTTATGGTACCATGGTCACAGGCTGTCAGCTTCCCAGCAGGGCCTGGAAGAGGCAGGGGCTTGAGGAATATGTGTATGTGAGAAGATGCAGGGAACTATTGGCCTTTTACACCTTGGCTCAATAATTGGTGCCAAGGAAGCTTGGTGTGATGGATAGGAAGAAATACTTGGTGCCTGTCATCCTGGGGCTGCTGGGCAGCGGTTGCTTTAGTGTGCTCTCAACAGGGTTATTTCCATGTGGTAGCACAGATGTGATAAGGAATGAGAGGCATTTGCACCACTGAAATGTCACTGCTGTGAGCATGCTCCTTCAGAACCTGGCTATGGAATCCCAGTGGTCAGAGAAGGTCATGCAAATACTGCAGAAAGACCCCTTGGAAGCACGAGAGGAGGCTTCAGCAGCACTTCACCGTCCAGGTCCAGGTCCAGGTCCAGGAGCCCCAGCCTGGCTCTGCCCAGCTGGGGATGAGGTGCTCTGAGTGGGAGCGCCTCTGACCAAGCTGCAAGTGCTGCCAGCAGTGGGGTGTATGTGCTTGTCCCCGTGCTCTTCACAGCGTGGTCTTAGGAAGCACCAGGGCACGAAGGGGGAAGGTGGGAAACCAGCCTTCCCAGGCCTGGGGTTCTGCAGAAAACAAGGAATGCGTGGTTACTGTCACAGGCTTTGGGCTGAATCTGGAGGAATGCCAAGTGGTTGCAGTTTAGTTCATGTAAGGATTTGTACGCTCAGTTGTGGAACTTGGTGGTTTAAAGCGTCACATGTGTGGGGCCCATTATGTACTGTTTTCTGGTGTAGAAGAGAAGTAATTGGAATTTGCTTCCATGATTATTTCTGTGTCATAGAGAGTTGCCCTGGTTTTCCACCAGCCTTAGGGGCTGTTGCTTCATGCTTGGGTAAAGCTGTTTACTTAAAATAAAACATAACATAAAGAGATCCACCAGCATCTTTCCTGCCTCCCCTTCGCAGCCTGCAGTGTGCTGGTCAAGGCATAATCCTGTTCCTTTCCCTGTAGGTGACGACTTCATCAGGAAGTAAGTGCTTCTCGTGTCGTTCGGCAGCAGAGCGAGATAAATGGATGGAAAACCTGCGGCGTGCCGTGCACCCAAATAAGGTAGTGGCTTTGAGGAATTGCCTCTGTTAGAGTTCAGTTCCTCGTTATTACATTTTATAGCCCAGTGCATGGTAGCAGCAGGGGACGTATTGTCATTACACAGTGAGTAAGTGTAACTGTGGGTCAGCCTTTTTCTGTATTGCTTTCTCCCACAATTATGTTTACAGGCAAGTGCCAATTACTTCTTCCCCTCTTTTCTCAGTGCTTGCTGCTTCAGCTGTTGCTGAGAATTGATCAGACCTGAAGAACCTTCAGTCTTGCTCTGTTACTGATGATACTTGCTGCATACGTAGGACTTTCCACTTCTAGGAGCTCAGGAAGCTCTCGGGTAGCTGCCAGCAAAGTGACAAGTCTGAGTAGTCTGGAGAGTTCACAGAGCACACTTCCTGACTCTGGTAGTGCTTGTGGTGTCTGCTTGAGTGATGGAGAAACTCAGCTGCCCTCACGGCAAGCTCTCTGAGGCAGCAGTGGAATCTACCTTTCCCTTCTCCAGTCAGTTGAATGGCAAAGTCATCCCCTTAGGGAGCTACAGAAACAAGTCCTTCACTTCACTAGAACACAGAGACACCCAATATGTGGTTTTATGGCTCACTAGGACCACGTGCATCCTGAATTAAAATCTGCAACTGCTTCTCCCTCTCTGCACTGGAGTTGGGGACCAAAGATTATCAGGAACAATCAGCTGCAGGATTTCACAGCTGATGAGTTCTGTCAAGTCTTTTTCTGCTGATCAGAGAAAACACAAATGATGGGATCCTGTGAATCTATTCCTGGCATCAGAGCCACATAACTGCGTGCACGTTAGGTCCAGGCCTGGCAGGTTGCTGAAGGAACCCTCTGTGTCGGAGTTGATTGTTCCCAGCACAGTGCCAAATGTCAGTATAAAAGATTTCCTTCAATATCATGACCGGAGCAGTGGAGGGGAGAGTTCCTGTACGGGGAGCTCAGCGACTCCAGTGCTTTCCAAGTGCAGCAGCCTGGTAGTAATGATCTGAAAGAGCTGTGTAAGGTTTGTGTGGTCACATTCAGCACAGGAAAAGTCCTGGGAATGTGAGCTGGGGCTGGGCACATCACTATGGCTTTGAGATGCCAGTGTTCAGTGGAAATTCATTTGGAAGGGTGCCCTTATCTCAAAACATGTCATTAACTGATGGCTACTTTTCCATCTTTGTTTGAGGTCATAGACAATGAACTCTCAGTATCTGACTTGATATTTCTGTCAGGAATTCAGCGTTCTTGTGTAGTTCCTGCATGTACTTCCTGAACCTACAGTACCCCATTGTGGACTTGCAGCAGAAACATTCCTGCCCAGACTCCTAGGCTGTGGTGGCTGTTTCAGTGAGGGGTTTCTACACAAAGCAGGTTACTGCAGAGCCCCTCGCAGTGGTTCAGCCATGAGTGCTTTATCGTTCAAGTCACTCCTGCAAGTAATGCCCCTGGATATTCTTCCAGGATGAGATCAGCATCACTGGGGAGCTCTTAAAGATCCACAGTGCCCTTTGCTCTGTTGTTGTTTAGAAGGTATCCAAGCCACATTTCTATTTCTGGATTGTGATGATTCTCCTGTGGGACTCGCTCTGTCTCCTGATGTTGTAGTTTGGGTGCTCTGGACATCAGCCCTAAAATACCATGAGGTTTTGTACATGCTTCTTTCCCTGCCAGAGGTGGTTGCATTCCAGCCATGGATGAGGTGATCCCTGGGTGTGTGCTCAGATCCCTTGATTGTTGCTCTATTACAGTAAAGAAAACAGACTCCAGTGCTGCTGTACTAAAAAGGGAGGTGGTTGGGAGATACCTGAAACACGGCTTCTGTTCTGCAAAAGCCAGTAATGATCCGTGAAGTTCTGGTTTCTTCTGAGGCTCTCTTGGCAGTGAATGGGAAATGGTACCTTTATGATTTGGAGGGGGTTTATCTTCCTTGTTCCTTATATTAATTGGCACCCACAGACACGGAGAGCATGGTGATATTTGGAAAATTAACATAAGTAGTGTTATTATGCAGATTCCTGAGAGCCAGTATTTCCTTAAAATAAAATGTAATTAAGTCTCTGCTCATTTAGCACATCCGAAATAATTAACTCCTATCTCCAGTTCTGTTGTGCTTGGCTTTGTGGTTTGGATGGTTTTAGTGACCTGTTTTTCTTTGCATCTTCTTTTCAGGACAACAGCAGAAGGGTAGAGAACATGTTAAAGTTATGGATTATTGAAGCCAAGGACCTGCCAGCTAAGAAGAAGTACTTGTGTGAATTATGCCTGGATGACGTTCTTTATGCACGAACTACCTGTAAATTGAAAACTGATAATGTCTTTTGGGGGGAGCACTTTGAATTTAATAACCTCCCATCACTCAAAAACATTACAGTGCACTTATACAAAGAGACTGACAAGAAGAAGAAGAAGGACAAGACCAACTTCATTGGCCAGGTGAACATCCCTGTCAGCTCCGTCACGGGCCGGCAGTTCATAGAGAAGTGGTACCCAGTGGTGAGCCCCAACCCGGGCAAGGGCAAGTCCCCAGGGCCCATGATCCGCATCAAGTCACGCTACCAGAGTATGAGCATTCTTCCCATGGAGATGTACAAAGAGTTTGCTGAGTACATCACTAACAATTACATGGTGCTGTGCTCGGTGCTGGAGCCCTCGCTGAGCGTGAAGAACAAAGAGGAGATGGCGTCTGCGCTGGTGCACATCCTGCAGAGCACAGGCAAGGCCAAGGTAAGACCCGTTGTGATCCTGTCGGACACCATGGAGAGCAGGCTCCTGTGTTAGGGTTTGAAATCACCACGAGTTGGGCTTCAGGCCTGGCCATTCATACACTCTAATTTTGCTTTTAATTACGAACAGGTTGCTAGCAAATTGCAAACTGCTTAATTAGCAAGAGGTCAGTGGGACCTCGAGATACCAACCGAGTCATTTTGCTCCCTTCTGGAGGCTCAGGGAGCAGGCTCTTGACTTATGAACAGTGAAAGTAAAGCAAGAAGGCAGTGCTCAGGGATGAAATGGAAGCAATGTTGGCTTAAGCTAAGCAGCCTGTGTGTGCTGGGTATTCCTGCAGTGAATACCCAGGGCAGTTCAGTCTATGTGGACCACTTTGAACATATTCATAGCTGGGAATCTCCCACCAGGTTGGGAAGGAGGAGGCAGAGTGGGATTTACTCCTGGTTGTGATCTGTGAGGGTACCGGCAGGGTGAGCAGAGCTGGGGACTCCCTCACTGGACAGCACAGGCAAACACTGAGGTCCCTAGCGCAGGGAACATGGAGCTGTGTGACCCTTCTGCTGCAGAGCATCCTGCATCCCCGGGTGGCAGGGCACAGCCATGGTGAGCAGGGCCAGTGTCCACCCTGCAGAAGTTAAGGCATCAGCGTTTTCTCTGTTGGAATCTCCCTGAGCTCTGCAGGGAGGAGCTGGGGAAGAGTAGGATTTCCAAAGCTTTTGCAGTGCTGAGGAGACGTGAGCTCCTCACCTGAGGGGGAATCACAAGGCTCTGCTTCCTCCAGAGCTGCCACTGCTGCCTGGGACCACGGCAGGGTTCATGCATTAGATTTAATTACCTTCTGTTGAACAGAGAAGTGGCTTGGCCTCCTGATCTGGTTCAGGGCAGGCAAAGCTCGCTGAGAGGATTGTGCAGCCGTGGGCCTGCTGTTGCAGAGGCAGAGAAAATAGCTGTTAAAGCCTTCCTTACCCCAGGCAGCAGTGTCAGGCCCCAGGAGCACAGGGAAGGACCGCAGCCCTGCTCCCCTTGGCTTTGTTGCCCTCAGAGGTGACTGAAGTGGTTCACAGCCTGTGAAATACGCTCTGTGGTTACACAGGGGAGCATCGTAGGTGTCCCCTCCTCACTCTTTGTGCCGGGCCTTCAGACTCATCAGTGTGTGGTTTCTGAGCACAGCCCTGCGTTCTGCTGGCACATCTCATCAGGAGCCATGGGCTGTGCTGCCTCTTGCCTGCTAGTGCCAGGGCTCTTGTTGAAATAGCCTTCTATTGAAGGACCATGTCCATGGCTTACACGGTTCTGGTGCAAAAGGCTTCAAGTGTCGCCCCAGTCTCAGTCACCACAGATCATGTGTTGGCATGGCTGAGAGCTGTTGTCACTGTTCCTGCTTTTTTCCTCTTCTCCTCAGTACTGGAGAGGCTCCAGAGAGAGCAAGTGTGTTTCCAGACATGTGTCTGCATCAGTGCTTGAGATCCCAGAGACTCTACACAGGGGACATGGCAAACAGTAAACAGACTTGATGAATTCCCCCCTAAAATGGAGCTTCTGCTTTCCCTGCCTGTCATCTGCCATCAGCATTAGCACAGGGTTTAGGGAGCTGTCAGAGCAACAGGAGTTATTGGAGCATGGGAACCAGGTGGTGTGTGCTTTACTTGGACAAGCAGAGAGAGGGGAAAAGCAGCAGGAAGGTAAAATCATGGGATCATGGAACAGCCCAGGTTGGAAGGGACCGCAGAAGATCATCTGGTCCAGCCTTTTGCGGGAAAGGCAGCCTAGATGGGATTAGCTGGCTCCCTGTCCAGTTGTATCTTGAAAGCCTCCAGTGATGGGGACCCCCAGTGTCCCTGGGGAGATTTTCCCAGGGATTGATTATTCTAAATGTATAACATTTCTTCTTATATCAAGATTAAATGCAGCCTCTGCTGGGTGAGGAGCACCCTCGGGGCAGCCCCCCCCCTTCCAGGCTCTGTCCTGCTGGGACCGCTGAAGCTGGAGGTGGGTTCTGCATCCCTGTGCCTTGCTAAGAACCCTTCCAACCGCCTCGAGAGCTCTCCCCTGCCCTGAAGAGTGCAGACGTGGCACTCGGCAACCACCAATTTGTTTTGCTGATAAAGGGGGTTTTGTTGATCTTGGCTGCTGGAGCTGATGCTAAAGCAGCAATTAACAGTTGGCCCGAGAAAACAAGTGTCCGGTAGATTATCTGTGAAGACTCGTTAGCAGCTAATTGCCCGTGCAGTGTTTCAGGCCCTGCTTTCCTGTCCTGATTTGCTGTAAATACGGTGTAATCCCTTAACGAGGCAGGGTCCTGGGGTCCCCGTGTCCACCCAGAGCCACGCTGCAGGAGCTGCGTGCAGAGGAGGGGTGATGTGGTGTGGTGCTGTGTGGGTGATGCCACGTGCAGAGCGCACAGAGCTGGGGCAGGAGGGGGACAAGGGCTGTACGTGGATTTTCTCCCTAAATACCTGCTTCTTCCTGGGCTTCCCAACTGTTATCACAATAGATTAAAAGGTGGAGAATGGAAGCAGAGTGTCCTGGCTGGGAGTAAGAGTCCATGTTTCCTTTGATCCCTGGTTGGGAAAGGGAAAAGCTTCATCCCTGCAGTGCTGTGTGAGGGTTTGGTGCGCATCAGGGTGTGCCTGGAACCTCCTGACCAGCCACCAAGGCAGTGAGGAAGAGGAAATGCATTTTGATGAAGGTAAAAGTGCAGATGGTCCGGCTGAGGGATCTGCCCTGGCCCTCTGGGAAGCCTGACAAACATCCAGCCCTACACCAGCTCCCTCCGTCGTGCAGTGGTTGGTCACTGGCTCTATGCCACATATGGGTGGGAAGAGGCAAGAGGGACTTGGGTTTGTGGCTCAGCACAGGGATGCAGGCTCTCAGCATCGCTCCTTGACTCATTACGTGATTCCATCTCCCCGGTGAGAGCACTGGTAGAGTGTTACCTCTAAGGGCATGGAGATGCCTGATTATTTCCATGTGTTTTGCAACCCACAGACCAGAGACACAAAGTCATAACTTCAAGTATTTCTGTTGCCATACCTGGTGTTACCAGGAGTGCTCACCCCTGCCATTAGCATGGCTTGATGTGGCCCGTGTGATGTGGTTGTGGCTGCATCCTTCCCAACACGACAATGACTGCGACTTCAGATGCTTCCAGAATATTTCCCATGCTTAGATTTGTTTCAGGGCTCTCTTACAGCTTTTGGAGCTCAGTTCATGACCATAAATACCTAAACCACCCCTCTCTTGTCCAAAGGGTTGGTAGCTCAAAGCCAGCATTAGACAGAGCTCCAACGAGCCAGCTGCCCCCTTGAAATAAATATTTACAGCCTTGTGAACGGAGTGAAGAATAAACGTGTCCCTGTTTGTTTGTGCTGCAGGGATTAGCTTCAGCTAAGCAGATGTAGTGGCTCCTTCTGTGGAGTTGGGGCAGAGCACTGGGAAGGTGCACAGGGAAGCATGGATGCTGCACAAGTTCAGCCATAGATGAGCCTGCAGCAGCCAGGTCCTCTTCCCCATGGAGTTTATCTCTCTGATAATGCTTTATAGCAGCTATAGTTAAACTAGTAAGGCTTTTAATGAGTTTTATGAGCACCTGCAGAGTTTTTGCCCCTCTGTGGGGGTGGCAAGCAGTTTCTGAGCCTCCTGTGTGGGATCCAGCCCCTCTGCCCTCACGGGGAGGTTGGTGGGCACTCAATGTGTTGTTGCTACGTCCCTAAGGTTTTCTTATTGCCATGAGCAAGGTGATGGGAACAGATTCCTTTGTGTTTACCCTCACGTTGCCACTTCACCTCCTTTCCCAAGGAGAACTGGAAAGTGCCAGAAGTGTTGAGGACGAGCTCTAGCACTCACAGGAGGGAGCATCATTGCATTTCCTAGCACAGAAATGTCCAGCACAGCTCCTCAGAGGATCTGTGGGGGTCAGGAGTCAATGAGTGGCAGTTGGGATCCTTGGTTTCACACCCTGTGTCCAGAGCCCAGTCCCTGCCCTCCGCTGCTCTCCTTGCACATCAAGTGCTGTGTTTCTCTGCCCCTGCAGCACTGACACACGTAGGTTTGTGCTGACACTGGTCCACCTGTAACCTACAGCCCTGCTAACCCCTGATGTTTTTCACCTTTGCATAAAAGCCCAGCTGGACTCTGGGCTAGTCTTTGAAATTAGCAGTAATCTTATTACCTTTATCAGTTCAATCCTCTTAAGGTTAAGTCAATCCTCTTAATCAGGCTCATGATGTGGAGAACCTTATTATTTCAAAGTCAATCTGCCCATCAGTCACTTACAACATTGGGAGCCGTCAGCTCCAGCCCTGGGGGCTGCGTGTTCCAAGTGGTGTGTGCGGGGCCGTGGGTCTCATCAGCTCCCTCACACCCCATGTGCTCCATTGGGGACACATCCTGAGGGGCTCCATCTCTGTGCCTCCTGGGTTCAGGAGCTGGAGGGGGCTGATACTGCCCAGTGACACCCCGCAGGCACAGGGATACTTGATGCAGGCAGACCCCTCACCAGGGTCGGCTTTCTTGGCAGCGGCAAGTGCAGGCACTGGAAGTCGGGAGCACTGTGGGATGTGCAGGGCTGAGGGGTGCTGGAGGCCGAGCTGTCAGCCGCTGGTCAGATGTGTGACTGGATTAGCTTTCTTTGCTCTGGCTTTGTCCCCTGTGAAGAAGCTTTTTCTGCCTGTGTTTTGTGTTGGAGCAATGCAGTTAGTCTGCTTCCTTTGCCCCATTGACGTGGGCAGTGAAGAATCCTGTTGCTGAGCAGGTCTTGGTTTTTCTTTTAGTGGATTTCACTTTGCAATGAGCCTTTCCCAGTTGAGGCCACCCCCAGGGCAGCAGCTTCCAGCAGCTGCCTGCAGGGACCAGGCTGCCGCTCCTGCGTGTGTTGCTGGAGGAGCTGCCTTAGAACAGCTCACGCTGCTGGGGTTCATGCTTGGTTGGTTGAAAAGTGCTGGGACCCAGTGCACTGGATTGATTTATTTGGGAGCTGCTCCTCTTGGCAGAGTCGGAAGGGTTGGAACTGGGTGATCCTGAAGGTCCCTTCCAGCCCAAAGCATTCTCTGATTCTCTGTCAGCGTATGGACAGTGACTGAAGTTGCACAGGTTCAGCCATGTCCGGTCTGAAGCAAATACCCTGAAAACCACCAGGGGCACAAGCCTGGAGAGCACTGCCACAGCCCTTAATTTTTACTGTAGACCTTCTCCTTCCCCTCTTGACTCCCATGTAATGAAATAAAGCATCTTATTTTCTTCCATTGCCAGGGGCCCTAACTGAAAACAACCCCCTGCTGATCTCTGCTGCTCAGAAACAGGGAGTTTTATTGGCTTTAGTTATTGCATTTTATTCAGAGCCTTGTATGTGGGTGAGTGAGGCCCCCGGAGGGATTCAACGAGGATTTGCATTCCATTTGTGTGTTCCGAGTGCTGGCTGCTGGCGTACTTCAGGCAGAGATACCAGACGTGTGATCCAGAGCTGATGTGGCTTTTCTGTGCAGAGGGAAGGCAGGATCTGGAAATGGCCCTGGGACAGGAACTGCAGGATGTCATGGGAACTGACCCATGGAGGAGGCTCCGCTCCTGCAGCGAACAGAGCTCCGCTGGGCTGCCCAGAGGCAGAGGAGCTCTCTCAAGGACATTGGCTGTGGGTATTCTGATCCCTGATGCACCCCAGGGCTGGTTTGTAGCCTGGCGAGATGCCTCCTGCAGCCTGGGGAGGCTGGACCTGCTGGGGATGCTGAGCAGGCCTTGCCTGCAGGATGCTGGTGGATGTCCTGGCTCTTCCCTCCATCCTTCTGTCAGTTACAAAGCCAGATCCCACCACATGAAGTCCCAGCTTTGGGTGTTGTGCCATAATGGGGCTCTTTGGGATTTCAGCAACTTTCCTTCCCACTTTGGAGAGCAGAGGTTGTTCCTCAGCTGTCAAGCTGCAGGTGCTCCATAGTGGATAATGACCGCAGCAGAGGTTTCAGAGCAACCTTTCCTGGCTGTGTGCTGAGTCCCACAGTGGAATTTTGCCTCATTTTAATTTCTGGTGGATTCTAGATTAGCAAAAATCGTTAAAATTGACATTATCAGTGGCTAAACCTTGTCTTTTGGGTATCCAGCTCTTGGCAGCCCTGGCTCCAGCTGGGGTGTGCATCACAGCTTGGACCAGCATCCCGTGGCTGCCAGTCCTTGGCCAGCAATGGGGGGGAAAGCAAACCCTTGGCTAAGAGAAACTGTAAAGCTCAGTTATTCCTGAGATAATTAGTATGTTGGGAAAGTGACAGGAAAGAGAATCGAGCAAAGCCAAGGTCAGTGGCTGCTAATTAAGAATCAGCACCTTGTGTCAGCCTGAGCTGTGGCTTAGAATTGAAACGGACCCCGGGAGAGACCCAGGAAGATAAAGGTGATGGAGTTACCCAGATAGCAGCTAGTGGGAATTGAGCAGGGGTTTAAAGTTTCATTCCAGCCTGGCTGATAAAAGGGGCTAAATGAGAGAAAATAGTGGGGGAAGGCACGTGCTTTGCTTCCAGGAGGGATTTTTTTGCCTCTGCAGCTGCAGGAGCATTGCAGACATAGCAGGATCTCAGGAAGGGTAAAGAAATAATGGAAGTGACTTCTTTTTTTAACCAAAGCTCCTCTGGTTCTTTTTGAGGCTCTCTGGGAAGGTCAGGACAGTGTGTTGGTCCTAGTCTTGTGGGCAGGTGGGAGAGGTTGGGGCCGTTGGGTGCTGTTTGAACCTTGATTAAGCTCTCAGTGCACAGATGTCCATATGAAGGATGCAATGGAGCCGAGTGCCTCTCTCTCTCCTAGCCAGCTACTGGCAGGGATGGGACCTCAGTGTCCCCTCTCCTGAACCTGGGTTGGAGCAGGCTGGGTCACGGCATGGTGCTTGGGAGCTGTGTTTTGGGAATGGCAAGGACAGGACCTAGGTCTCTGCCTGACAGCTCTGGGCTGCTCCTGGTGCCCATGCTGGGAACAGGTTACCTCTGGTACGGTCATGACAAATGAAGGAGAATTTCTTAGTGAAAGGTTATTACCAAGCAGATGATTTTGTTCTAGGGGAAGGCAGTTTAGAAAAAGGGGCCTTTGGCTGTGGAATTGAATGTGTGTGTCAACGTTTCCCTGTCTCCTGCATGGGAAACAGTGAGCGCTTTAATGCATCTGATTTACACGGTGCCTGTTCCCCTTCGTCCAGGTGAATGGTACAGGATAGGAGGGGATGGACCTTTCCAGCAGCCAGCACAGCAAGGAGCTGGGCAGGAGCCCAGAGCTGCTTTTCCCATTAGCAGTGCAGTGAACAGAAGCTGAATATATATTAGCATTAAGATCTGCATGGCATTTCTCCTGCATTAACACTGGCTGCAGCACACTAAATGCCACACCACGCAGTGGAGTCTCAGCAGAATGCATGGGGACCTGTGTGATGCTCTCTGCTCAGTTAATGCTGCTGCTAAAGCAGACGTGGAGCTGGGGCAGAAGGGCTGGTTTTGGTTTAGGTTTTGTAACTCAGCAGCCTGGCCTGAAGCACGGGGCAGCTGTCAGCATGTGGCCTGCTCCTGCTCACCCCTTCCATTGCTCTGCAGCCCAGGGGATGAGAAGCTCACATGGGATTTGGTTGTGTGCACATCAGGCCCCAAATCTGTGCTGTAGCAATGCTGTTTATTTCCATCAGCACTAAGGAAATGGGACACTTGAGTATCTTGATGCATATTATAGGCTTGATTCTCAGCCATTAACTGTGGGGCACAGCTCATGACATCCGAGCATGCCCTTGGTTTGCAGCCAGTCACTTAGACATCAAATACAGCCACATCTAACAGCAAACATGATGTTTCACCCACAAAATGGGAACTAGATGATGTTAAGGTCCTTTCCAACCTTGACCATCCTAAAATGTGAGGCAGATAAAAGACCCAGCTGGAAACCAGCACTGATACAGAGGCAAGTGTGGTGCAGGTCTGAAATGAATCATTTTGGGGGTCATTTTTGAATAGTTTTTTGTGGTGCGAAAATTGTGACTTTCCAGAGACTTATTTTTCCTGTCCTCTAAGAGGCTGGAACAGGAGGGAAGTGGGGCTGGGAGCAGCTCAGCATGGGACAGCCAGGATCACCCGCAGCTCCTCCGCTCTGTCCTGTGTCTCACAAAGCTGAGAGGAGGGGAGGCTGCGTGCTCTGCTGAACGAAGCGTGTGTCAGTGCGTGGTGACCCACCATGGGCTTTGCTTTCCAGGATTTCTTGACTGACCTGATGATGTCTGAAGTTGATCGCTGTGGTGAGAATGAGCATCTCATTTTCAGGGAGAACACACTGGCCACCAAAGCAATCGAAGAATACCTGAAGCTGGTGGGGCAGAAATACTTGCAAGATGCCTTAGGTACGTACAGAGCATTGGCAAGGCTCACCCAGAGAAGTCCTCCTCTAGGTTGCAGGGTGCTCCGTGGTGGAGCCTTGATACCTGTCAGAGGGTTTCACTGGCAGCAGGGTCCAAGCCAGGGGCACAGCCGTGACCCAACAGGCAGCTCTCTGCTCCCCGGTGAAGGTCACCACTGAGTTAGTGCTTCAGTCCACTTTCAAAGGAGATAAATTGATATGTGAAGGCATTATGCTGCCTTCCACAGCTTCTGTCTCGGCGCTGTCAGCATCACAGCAGCTGATTGAACCTTTCCCCTGATGGCACCCCCGGACCAGAGACGCTCTCTCAGTTCCTTGCAGCGCTGGAGAGTCAGATGCAATCTCCCAAGCGCCGGTGATGAGGGAGTCATGTCGCGGATCACGCTGGGAACGGCCCTCCTGGTGGCTGGGTTTTAAGTGCTGGCGATGTTCATGGCTCCAAAAATATTTCTCTTGATGCAAATGAAAATAATTAGAGCTTCTGCTTCTGGGCAGGTCAGGAAGGAATTGCTGTGTTGCTGTTTGCGGCCAGCACAGCACGAGGCTGGGGAGAGGCTGCCTTTGAAGCATGATGTCTGAGCCTCAGCCGAAGGCAGCTAGATCAGATCCACATCTTAGCAGAGCTCCCAGTGAAGTGTTAATTTCTCAGGATGTTGGGTTCCTACCAGTGGATTTGTGTAATTTTAGCAAGGAGCAAAGAAGCATAAATACTTTATTAAGATAATAGTAATAATGACAGCATCGGGAAGGGGAGATCGTGGAGTCGAACCAACACATAGCACACAAGGATAGGAAAAGGAATACTATTTATTTCTGCCTTGTAATGCTTTCTGGTTGAAGGCAAGTCCATAAGTAGATTACCTCATACGAGTTCTAAGCAGCCAGGGGATTAATGAAGGCACAGAGTGCTGAAACATTCCCCTTTCAGGGCTCAATGCAAATGCTGCCAGGCCATCTCCAGCTAGTGCAGGTGGAGCCTTGGGTTCCTGCTTGCTGGTCAGGGCACTGGTTCTGTGTAAGGCCTTCTGTCAGTGAAGTGATTCATCTGTGTGTCACCAGGTAACACAATAAAAGATAGTGTTTTCCTTTAAACCATGAAGCACAAGCAAGTAATAGGGCTGGATGGTAACAGCAGGCATCACCTGCAGGCGAGCAGAGAGGCTCCAGAGCTCCCTGGCAGAGCTGAAAATACATTGGAGAGGCTCTCCAGTGTGTAATTAAAATCTGTTTTGGCAATAGGGGAGGAATGCAGACGAGAGTGAGCCAAAACCAGGAGTATGGGAAAATCCAGGACAGTCAGGAATGAGAAGATGAGCAAACCAACCGGAATTAGGAGATGAGCAAACCAACTGGAATTAGAAGAAAACCAAAGCAAGCCTTTCTCCAGAACATCACCTGGCTCTGCAGATCCCTTAGATATTGCCTTCTAATCCCCATTATCCCATCCCCAGCCACCACTGTGTGCTAGCTGGGATGGGTGACTGCCACCCCCAAACTGGACACTGGTCCAAGTAGTGGCAACATCATCAGCTTGGGCAGCAGGGATCTGTCACCCAGGGTGAAAGGTGGCACAAGAGTGAGGAGCTCCAGAGTAGCCCCATGGTGTGATCCTCCACGGTGTGAGGAGCAGCCAGACACAAACAGGAGTGCAGGGAAGCTCAGAGAAATGTTTTAATTCAATTTTGTGTGATGTTCAGCTCAAAATAAACCCAGTAAATGGTTCCTTTCCTTTAATTACCCATTTCTCCTGTGAATCACAGCAGCTTCTCCATGCCAGGGCACAGGCTGCAGTAGCAGCCATCCTACAAATAATTACAGAACTTGCCAGCATACTTCCTACTGGATTTGCCCAAGGGAGCGTCTCTGGAACCGGTGTAATGGGGGCTCAGGGCAGGCTGAGGAAGAGGGTGTTTTGGCTGCTCAGTTCTGATGCAATAGCCCATAGCCACAAGGCAGAGCTGCCAGCTGGGTGAGAGGGATGGAATGTGCTCATTGGGAATATGGGTGCCTTTCTGCAGGGTGCACCTGGGTCTGGTCAGGGATCCTGAGAGCTGGTGGGGCACAGCCTGCCCTGGGAGCCACCACCAGCTCTTGTACCCACTTCTGTTCAGGCAGCTGGTGGGGTGCTTGGGCTTGTGAACAGAATTGCTTGCAGGCTGCATCTCTCGTGTCTCTAGAACCCATCACCAACTGTCTGTTTTACAGGGGAATTTATCAAGGCACTGTATGAATCAGATGAGAATTGCGAGGTGGATCCCAGTAAGTGTTCATCTTCAGACCTTCCTGAACATCAGAGCAACCTGAAAATGTGCTGTGAGCTGGCCTTCTGCAAGATCATCAACTCCTACTGGTCAGTATCCTGTGAGCATCACTCTCCTCCGCGTGCCCTCGGCTAGCTCAGAGCTGATGCAGCTGCAGGGACAGGGTGGCAGCAGCCCATCCTCAGGCTGTTGGTACCCATCCCTTAGCTGTGCTTATGGGCAGCTTGTCAGAGAGCTTTGGAGGGAGAGCTGCAGGCCCTGCTCACATCCTGTGGTACATAAAGGATCAGGAGGAAGGGTGAGGATGGCCAGGGGGTGAGACAGCAGCTCCTGCTCAAAGTATGGAGTATGTGCTCTGTGAGTGCAACAGCCTCACTGATTCTCCATCAGGCTTGTTTTCAGTGGATGCTGAAGGGTTACTGGTGCACAGACATGGGGACAGGGCAGTGGAGTCAGGAACGTGAAATGCCAAAGGTGGCCAGTTCAGAGAGGGACTTGATGCCAGCTGTGTGTGAAAGTCTGGAGTAAAGGGCAGAAATGCATGGCCTGGGTCTCCTACCCATGTAGTGATTCAGTCTGGATCAGACTGATGCACTCTGCCTGTCCAGATGAAGTTCTGAGATCCTCTCTGCCGCACAGAAGCTGCACCAGCACAGGGAGCTTTTGTTTAGGCAGATGTTCTCTTGTTGCAGAGTGCTGGAGCCCAGGAGGATGCTGCTGTTCCTCTTGGTTTGCTCTTTGGCTCAGCATCCTGCATTCCTCTGTTAACCCCTCTGTCTCCCAGCCCCGGGGTGCTTGCTGAGGCAGAGGTGGGGAGCCCATTGCCTCCTTGGCCCGAGGCCTGGTATGCAGTTGGAGGCATTTCCTGGTTGTTTATTCTCAGGGTAAAGGTTCTTGCAACCAGTTGGGGCAGGCCCGAATATGCAAAATTGACTGGAGTAAGGTAGTTGTATCCTGTTGTAGAGGAGGCTGTCAGGCTCATGGTGTGACCTGTGCTCAGCCCTGGGGACTGGCAGCCAGGAGTCCCTGGGTCTGTTAGAGATGCTGCCTGAAAAGGTGACCTGAAAGGGGGAACATGGGTTTGTGACTCTCTTTACTTGGAGAAATAAAAGGCTTTGCTGCTTCCTGACGTACCTGATCTATATGAGAGAATGATCACTTTGCCTTACTGCTGGGTTTGCAGTCTTCCTGCTTCAGCGTCTGGGCTTAGTTTGTGTTAACGTGTTTTGTAACACCACTGTTGTTGCAGAACATCAACTCGGGATAATATTGGAGGAAGGAAGTCTTTGATAATAAGGATTTCTCATTTTCTCTCCTGTCCCAGCTGTTCTGTTGAGGTCTGAAAGCTCATTGATATGCAGTCTCCCCGGATTGTGAGTGCAGGCCCAGGAAGGGAATTGCTTTTCCTGATCCTGTTCAGGGACAAAACAAGCAGCAGGAGGCTCATTCAGACAAAGGGCAGATTTCTTTACAGGTATCCTGTACCTTGTCCTGGGCTAATTAATAACTGGCTCAGGAATGGTGTTTACCTGCTCTCCCAGGAGGGATTCACTGCTTTTGGCCACCAGTGGATTACAATTGTTTGAATGAATGTCTTCCTAAAAATACCCAAAGCAGCACTAAAAGGTCACTCTAAAAATAGGCTTGGAAAGTGACCTAAGGAGAGTTAGGAATGCACGGGAAGTTTGTTCCTCCACTCCTGCCTTTCCAAGGAAGGCTGAAGCAGCTGCTCTGAGTGGTTCCCCCTCGCTCCTTTGTGCTCAGTGGTTCTTAGGGATTAATAGGGCTGATGAGTGTTCAGGATTGGCCAAGGTATCCTGAGAGCTAACGATCCTGCTTTAAATAGAGTGCCAGAGAGTGCATGCTTATCTGCAGAGAGAGCCAGAGAGAGGAAAGAGGTTGACAATAACTGAAAATTGTTATAATTATGACATAATTTGGACATCTGGGAAGTTTCAGTGTAAGCAGAATTGCGGCAACTGGGAAGTTGGGTGATGAATTACGGGCCCGTTTGTCCCACGGAGCTGGGAACGGAGCTCCATCCGCTGGGACACAGCTGAAGGTTTGTGGTCTCCCTCGCTGGCGAGCAGGGCTCAGGGGCTGCGTGCAGCCGGTGCAGGCATTGCGAGGGGTTGCTCCGCAGTGACGGTGCAACCTGTCCTGATCAGTCAAGCCTGAAATTGCTTAAAGGATTCTCCTGTTTCTGGGCAAATACCATGAAGTAGAAGGGCTTTGTCCAATTGTGTGGATCAAATCAAAGACAGAGGAGAATTTACCCAGCCGGAGAAGTGGGCTAATGTTATTTACAAAGCACAGGGTAAAAGCTCACGGATGTGAAAGCATGAAGCCAACACAGAGCAGAAGCTGAACGCAATGGAAGCATTTCCAAGCGCTTCCATGGAGTGTCACCACCCATGTCAGGTCGGATTGAAACCTGGAAACCTGGAGCGCAGCTGCATGGGCCTTTCTGTGTGTGGTGGGATGCCCTGGGTGGGATTAACAGCAGCATCCCCAGACCTGAAATGGAGGTTTGCAGTTGAAATGAGGGGTGAGGGCTTTGCCTGCTGAGTGTGGATGCTGCTGGCTCAGAGGATGGCTGCAGAGCCAGAGGCCATGGCTGTTGGGTGCAGGGTACCCACAAACCCCATAGGTCTCTGCAGTGTGGCCAGGAGCAGTCAGTTGGGTTCGATGGAATGAGTGTCTATAGCCCTGGGAAGCAGAGGCCGGAGGATGGGGAGTGCTGGCAGCAGGAGGAATGACCTTGTACTGGCCTGGAGGCCTGGCAGTGCTGTGTTTTGGAGCCTCCCAGCTGGCTCTTGCTGTTGCTGGACAGTGGATGGTGTCTCTGGCCATGCAACTCCCAAGACTTTCCCTTCTGCAGTCAGTCCAGGCAGGCCACTGAGAACCAAGCTCATATTGTTTTGCTTTTCCCAGCTAGTCCCTGCACCAAAACTGGGAAACCATCCTCCGAAATGGCTGTTTGTTAAGGAGATTTATGGTCTAAAATGGAGTCTGACCCCGCTTCAGTCTGGTTTTGGACCATCCAGCTCTGGTTCTGAAGCAGAGGAGGTGGTTGCTGGCCAGGGCAGCCTCCAGCGGGTGGGGAGCTGTGTCCCAGGGGACCAAGGGCAGCACGGTAGGACCCGCTGCCAGCCTGCTCCCGGCAGTGGGAGTATCCAGCTGAATAAATAACACATGCTGGGAACAGGATAAGGTGGGAGCAGGGAGCTGGGGAGGGCTGGACAGAAACAGGCAGCAAGTTGTCCAACGATAAGGGCTGCTGCAGCTACCGACTGCTGGAGCCAAGGGAATTCTGGTATCCAGGAAAGCCAGGCTGAGTCTGTGCAGCTACAGGGCTGGAGGAACTCCAGTGAGGCTCCGTGTTTGTAGTGTTCACAGTAGGATTTGATCCATGTGCTTCAACAGGAGTATTACAACCTGCACAGCCACACTGGTGACCCCGGTACCACGGATGTTCCTGCCGAAGGGGGGTCCCTGATGCTGTGTTTCTTCAGGAGACACAATCCCCCTTGGCGGCTGAGCTTCCCCTAGTTCAGAGTACCCTGAGACACAGCCAACTGGCTTGGGAAGAGCAGCTTTGCACAGGTTGTCTCATATCTCCATCTCCCCAGTTGTCCAGGGTTTTAGCACCCAGCACAACCAGACAGTGTTCATTAGTCTGATGGAAGCTGCTTCTCCTACAACATTATGGAGCAGTTTTGCTTTCCTGTGTGGCTTGTGTGTCCTGAGGGACACTCTGCAAAAAACAAGGACAGGGCTGTGACTGATGCAAGTGGTGGTGCTGCTGTGCATCAGCAGGGTGAGAGGGCTCTACCGCCATATGGGTCTGGGTGTCGTACCCCACAGCTGATACACACCATATGTACGTACTGCTGTGTGGCAGTTTGAGCACCCTGGCCTTGAACTTGCCATGTCCTCCTCTCGTTCCAGTGTCTTCCCAAGGGAGCTCAAGGAAGTTTTTGCCTCATGGAGACAAGAATGCAGCAACCGCGGCCGCCCGGACATCAGCGAGCGACTGATCAGTGCCTCCCTGTTCCTGCGGTTCCTGTGCCCGGCCATCATGTCCCCGTCCCTCTTCAGCCTCCTGCAGGAGTACCCGGACGACCGCACTGCACGCACTTTGACCCTCATTGCCAAGGTCACCCAGAACCTCGCCAACTTTGCCAAGTAAGCCGGGAGCCGGGGTGGGAGCAGGCAGGAGGCGCCGGCTGTGCAGGCAGAGCCCGGCGCCAGCCCCGCGCTGCCTGCTCCTTGCCTCCATGGAAGGGGTCTGGTTGTTTCCTGTTGGCTGTTTCCCCCACGTCTCTCTGGGAGCCATTCCCTCACTGCAGGGTCAGGGAGATCACTGAAGTTTCCAAAACAGGACGTGTTTTATGAGCAGGAAAAGGAGCTGTTTTGAGCACACAGAGGAGCCAGCGGGCTGGCAGCAGGGACACCCCGGCCCAGCCAGGCACGTTGTCCTGGCATGGCATGGTTGGCCTCTCGGGGGCACCAGCAGGACCAGAACCCCAACAGCAGCTTATTGCTCAGGAGCTGGTCTTTCCCTCCTGTAAGCTCTAGGACCCTCCCTGCTATTCAAATGCAGTTGTCTGAACTGGGAGGGTATGAAAGGAGAAGGAAACACTATCTGTTTCCAACTAAATCCTATCCGTTTCTAACTAAACCCATTGGTTTGGTGGAAACAAAGCGAGAGATTTCTGAGAATCTTTCCACTGGCTGCAGCTCTGAGCTACTTACCCTGAGCTCTGATAACAAAATGATGAGCTTTCCGAAACATGAATGGACAGTTTCCGTCTAAAGCTTCTTAGATTTGGAATCCAGCTCAGTACACAGGCTCGCCATCAGGAGCGTGCAGGCATGCAGACGCAGATGGAAGATGTACAAGTGTGTTACACTTGATGACAGCAATTCTCTGTATTCCTGACCAATCCCTAACTAAGGGGTTTTCAGATTCTCAGCACTTTGCAGGAAAGACTCTTTTAACTAAGCTGACATTAGTCAGTCAAAGTGATGGAGCTGAGCTGTGCCACTGCTGGGACAGTTGAACCACGGGACCCTCCCTGTTGTGCTCTAAATAAGACATCTAACCCGGAGGGGGGTCTGGGAAGTGCTCAGAGGCAGAGGAGGTTGCAGGAAGCCAGAGGGGACACACGGGCTGGCCCAGCTGCAGGTATAGCTCTCCAGGCTGATCCCAGAGCCATTGTGCTGGGGCAGCAGTGGCTGGGGTTAGCTCCAGTGCTTGTGGAAGAGCAGGGAGAGTGCAGGATTCCTGCCACCATCATGGGCTTCAGTCAGTTGATGGTGCTTGGTTTTATGATTTATTTCCAGTGACAGGTCCTATTTCTGGAGGCTGTGCCCTGACCCAGCAGTAAGATACACACCATTACCAACAACAGCTTTGTTTCTCTAGCTTTCACCTTTATTTCTGTTGTGGAGATCCCATGCTGATGAGGACATATCTGGGTTAGGCTGGAGTTAATTTTGGTTCCATGATCAGTGAGGTGTACCAGGTGCCCGCTTAGCAACCCAGGCATCCCGAAGGCTTTGAAGGATTCAGGTGGGCAAGGAAGGTTCTGGCATCCTCACCTGCGTATGTACCTACCCATTTTGTTGGCTGTACCTCTGTTTACAGGATTTAGCTGAAATCCCTGTTGCTGTCTTGATAGGTTTGGCAGCAAAGAGGAGTACATGTCCTTTATGAACCAGTTCCTGGAACACGAATGGACTAACATGCAGAGGTTTCTCCTGGAGATTTCCAACCCCGAAACCATCTCAAACACTGCTGGCTTTGAAGGCTACATTGACCTTGGCCGGGAACTGTCCACTTTGCACTCGCTACTCTGGGAAGTCATTTCTCAACTGGAGCAGGTAACCATGGGGAATCACAGGGGCAGCCCTTGGCTTCTATAGCCACATGTGCTGGGACATCCCATAGCCTCAGCGGTGGGGTAAATGATGGAGAAAATGAAAGTTGTGTAATAAATGTGATGCACTGAAGAGAGTGAATCAAAGACCACGGCTCTCTAGCAAAACCACAGGATGTTGGTAGTCATTCTGCTCTCTTTTTACCCAGAGCACTGCAACGAAGCTTGGGCCTCTGCCTCGGATCCTGAGGGATGTCAACTCTGCGCTCAGTAACCCGGCCTGCGTGCAGCTCTCGGTCACGGCCGATCACACCGCATCCACACCCGGTGCTGGCAACAGCATCTCTGCGGGGCTCCAGAAAATGGTGATAGAGAATGACTTATCTGGGTAAGAGCATGAAGGGCCTGGCCACAGACCAGGGAAGTGCTGAATGTTCATCCACTGCCAAAACCTGAGCTCCTGCGGGGACAGGCGAGGCAGGGGGTAGGTGGAGGTGGCTGATCCATTCACTAGGCTTTTTTATCACAGAACTGGCTGTAGTTCAGCTCTGAATCCGGACAGAGCAGTGGGCAGGAGTGCAAGGACACGGCTCCATGCTGGGTCGCTTGAGAGCCAAAGCTGGGATGTGGTCTGGGAAACAAGAACTTGGTATCTCTGTTCTCAGCTCTTGGCATGTGGCTGCAGAAGCAAAATGTTCATCCTTTGAGGACCTAAGGGCTTGTCTGCACTAACCTCAGAGCGGTCAGCGTTGCCATTAAGCTCATTGGGTCACTGGGTATGCAAGATCTATAGGATTTGCCTTACCTGTCTTTGTAAGGCATGTGCTGAATTCACTGAGATCCTAACCTCGACATTTCTTTAACAGTTGCAAAGCTGTAGAGGCCTGACAGAGACACTCCAGTCTACTCTGTCTAGTTTTATAATACTGGGTGTTTTTAATGATGAGCAGTGATTCACAGACACAGTCACCCAACATGCGTTCTGGGCTCATAATATAAGGAGTTTCATTCATGGAGAAGATGACTGTTGCAAACCTGTAATGTTTCTGTTTGTGGAAAATGAAATGGAGCCCACACGAACTGAGGCTGAGGTGGTAAAATAGTTTGTAAGTGGAAACTACATAATATTTAACAGTTTAATTAGGAATGAAAGGCAGCAATGGCACTGGACTGGCTCTAATCAGAGCTTTCATCTCTAATGCTTCCCAGCATGAGGTGCAATTATTTAAATTTAATGCTATGGAGGATGTTTGACAATATGCTTTCACCCAAATACTTGCTTACAGTGCACCATCTTTGATCAGTGTGTATTCACATTAATCTACTGCAAAGCTCTTTCTTCCTCTCCCCAAGAAAATCAATATTGCATGAATGTATGTTGCAGCAGGAGGTCTGGGTGCATAACCTTCGGTTGCTGGGCTGTAGCTCTGCTGTTGGAGCTCTCTCTCTGATCCTTGAAGGCGTGGTGTGGATCAGGCTCCCATGGTGTTCCACGCTCTCTGATTTGGCCAGGGTGCCCTCAGGAGCTGACTGCCTGGGTACAGAGCAGGGCACACGGGAGCAGCACAGGTACAGGCAGCTGGGGGCAGAAGGGGTGACTGACACATGATGGTGAGCAGGCCCAGCTGGGGATGCATCCTGCACAGCGCAGCGCTCCCCACGCATACACTCACCCTGGCTCCCCTGCCTGCCCCCATGGGGCTGCCCAGGGCTCCCCCAAGCCCCCTGCTCCCCCTGCACTGTCCCTGCGTCCCAGGGCCTGGGTTTGGCCCGTCCCACACAGCTGTGCCACGCTGATTTCTTCTGAGTGATTTGGGTTTTTCCTGCTCCGGTGCAGCATTCACAACTCTTCTTTTTTTTTGTTTTGTTTTCCTTTCCTCTTCCTTACGCACTGCCTTCCCCGCAGTCTGATAGATTTCACACGGTTACCATCTCCAACCCCTGAAAACAAGGACTTGTTTTTTGTCACAAGGTCTGCTGGGGCCCAGCCCTCGCCTGCCCGAAGCTCCAGTTACTCAGAGGCCAATGAGCCCGACGTGCAGATGTCTAATGGCAGCAAGAGTTTGTCCATGGTGGACTTGCAGGACAATCGGCTCTTGGACAGTGGGGCCAACGCGCCCGGCACGGCTGACTCCCTCAATGACAGTCAGTCATCGCTGGGGCAGTTGCAGGGCGTATGGACCGCACGGACTCAGCAGAACAGCGTCACGGGCATGGCCACCGTGCGCCGCGTGGGGCAGACCCCGACCACGCCGAGCGGCGAGAGCGCGCCGGGCCGGCCGCAGCTCCTGGCCCCGCTCTCCTTCCAGAACCCCGTCTATCAGATGGCAGCGGGGCTGCCGCTGTCCCCGCGCGGCCTGGGCGACTCGGGCTCCGAGTGCCACAGCTCGCTCAGCTCCCACAGCAACAGCGAGGAGCTGACGGCCAACAAGCACGGCTTCGCCGCGCCCGCCGCCGCCGAGGACTTCGCCCGCCGCACCGGGGAGCTGGCCCGCAGGCAGCTCTCGCTGACCGAGAAGGGCGGGCAGCCCACGGTGCCGCGGCAGAACAGCGCGGGGCCGCAGCGCCGGATAGACCAGCCCCCGCCGCCGCCGCCGCCCGCCGCCCGCGGCCGCACGCCGCCCTCCCTGCTGAGCACCGTGCAGTACCCGCGGCCCTCCAGCGGCACCATCATGTCCTCCTCGCCCGACTGGCCCGGCAGCGGCGCCCGCCTCCGGCAGCAGTCGTCCTCCTCCAAGGGTGACAGCCCCGAGATGAAGCAGCGCACGATGCACAAGCAGGTGAGTGTGGGGCTGGACGAGCTCCGGGCGATGAAGGGGTCAGAGCGTGGACTGGGAGAAGGGGGTGACCAAGTGGGGATCGCTGCAGCGGGAGGGGATGTCGCTGTGGTTCCGAGTGACCGCATGGGTGCCGGCCCCGTGGTGGCATTGCATGTGGAGGTACCCCGGCTCTTGCACCCAGCTTGGCCTGAGGCAGAGGATGGGGACACAGATCGGTGTTCGCTCCCTGTGCTGGTGTGTGCCTGCCACAGGGCAGTAGGTGGCAGAGACACGAGGGCAGTGGCAGCCGTGCCTCTGTCCTGCGCTACCATCTCGTCACTGCTTTGCCTCTCCATGCCCAGGCTCTCATCCCATGCCATAGTCAACCCCGCGCCATCTCCCAGGCTTGGACCAGGCCCTCATCTCTTGTCACTGAGAGTGTCCCTGCTGCTGCTCCTGTCCCAGCGAAGCCAGAGCACTCCTGGACATTCCTGTTTCTTTGCTCTGCGATACCCTCCTGTAAGTCCACCTGGGGAGGTGAGAGAGCAGGAAGGAAGGATTGTGCTCCCCACCGAGGGATGCTCCTGCCACGTGCTGGTCTGCAGAGAAACAAATTCACTGTTCATGGTGCTAAACCAGAAAGCAGTAGGTCACAGACCCAGGGCGCTCTGGTGTTCCTGGCAAGGGTAAAGTGGTTTTCTAGGACTCATTTATTCATGCGACATTTCAGAAGTAACCCTCTAGAAAACTAACCCCATAGGGCCTCTCCGTGCCTAAAGCAAGAGTGCCACAAGCCCAGAGGATGTGGACAACAAGAGCTCGCTGCATCTCAGCCCAGGCACAGTATTAAGGCACCACTCCAGCAGTGTGGTATTGAACAGAGTTGGTGTAACTGCCTCTCCTTCACAAGGCAGCCGTGGAGGCCTTTGGCACCGGTGCCCATTCAAGGCTGTTCTGTCAGCCCCATCTGGAGCAGCTCCGTGCACACGGTATCGATTCCTAAGCACTGACATTAGCAAGCACGCCACGCAGCCGCATTTGTGCAGCGGGGATCAATACTCATTAGGGACAGAGGGCACAGAGCTCTGCCGGAGGAGCCTGTTTGGGAGCAGGCAGCAGTGACCTGCGGGTCACCCTCAGGAAGCCCTGGCCAAGCTGTGTGTGCAGATCCATCCTCCGCCTGCCCCTCTGGTCCTCTCAGAGCTCCTTTCAAGACCTGAAGCCCTCAGAGTGCCTCTCCCTGCTTGGATATTAGCACCATCTGTGAACCATAATGAAGCTGCTTGCTTGTAGGTGGTGGTATTAAACACTTTGAGAACAAAGGAATCGTGTTTGGTGGCCATTTTAGAAGTCCACGAACCTCGTTCCTAGCAGCCAGAAGCACTTCCTCTGCTACTGAAGTTCATCTGCTGAGCTGAGTTCAGACTGTCCTAGAGATCAGATGTCCTTTTTCACTCATTCAGAGAAGGAAGGAGGAGGCAGAAGGACCCATGCGGAGCGAGCTGAGCTCTCATTGACATCCTTTCCCAGTGGCCTTTACACTGCTGAGCTGAAGCCGGGTGGCCACTGCTCCTTGGAGCCACGGATTCTGAGCAGCCACCACAGATGCAGTGCCCAAGCTGGAGATGCAAGAAAGGTGAGGGTTTACAGCAAGGGATTTCATGAGCCAAGCCTGGGACTTGGAATTGTGGAAGCAGAAGACAGCACAGGGAAGCCTCCAACCCCAGCGAGGTGATGAAAGCAGACCCCACTCCTCCCGAGGACAGAACCTGCTGTTCTGCTGCTTGCTGGTGACTGGGTTTCTCCACAGTCCAGAGCTTTGAATGAAGAGAAAGTCCCCAACATTTCTGACTCATTAACTTGAATTCCCTTGTCCAAGTCATCCAGATCATTTGCATTCATCCAAGAAGCTGTTTACTGTGGTTTACAGTGAGCCAGGATGGAGCAGAAATAGCTGGACATTGACTTCCTCAGCCTTGTTATGTGGTTGGAAAACATTCAGGCAGTGCCATTTGCAGTCCCTGCCCAGGCTAGCACTGAACAGCAGCTGTGGCTCTAACTCAGTGACCATGGAGCTGCCCCCTGAGCTGCTACACGAACAGACCTAGAGATACACTACCGAGATGTGGAGCATTTGGACCTCTTCAGCATCCTGAGTGTAGTCTCAGCCAAGAAGAAACCTTTGTGTTCCAGAAAGGCACCTGAATGACCAGAAGCAGCATTTCAGTTTGCAGATCTGGTTTTATCTGTATGGAATCTCCACAGAAAGCAGCTCAGTGGAAGAAGCTGAAGAGTGAAATCTCTGCTTGTGGAGTGCCTACACCACATCAAGCCACTGTTTCCCTCGGTGCCTTCTCAGGTCATGTCCTTCAGAGGTGACAGGACCTGAAACCTGGGCCCTTCCAGCAGGAAGCTGCGCTGCAGCACCGTGTCCTACGCCTGTTCTGTGGGGTGGCACAGGGAAGGATTTGGCCTGTCAAAGGCTGTTTGATCTAAACCAATGTGCAGATACAGAGCAGGAGCTGTTCCTCCCCGTCTGCTCCGGTAGCTCAGGTTGTTGGATGCTGTTGGAGCAGCATGGGAGAGGGCTTGGAAGCAAATTCTCTCTCCAGCTTCACGACCATTTCTGTTACAGGTTTTTCTTTTGTTATGGTTGTATGTTTCATTGTAGGCCCCTTCTCCTGTGAACCCCAATGCCCTGGACCGCACTGCCGCTTGGCTTTTGAATATGAACATGCAGTTTTTAGAAGATGAAAGCATTGACCCAGATTCCAAGCACAGGGATAAGCTCAGGAATAAGGACGAGCTCAGCCAAGCAGAAAAGGTAAAACCTGATTGGATTGAAACAAGTGTCTAAATAGAGAGAGGATTTCCTTGAATGTCTTTGATGCGAGCAGCCTGGGGACAGGGTGGGCTGTGTGGCAGGTCCAGGCCCAGGAGCGGGGCCTTCTCTGCCCTGCTCAGCCTCACAGGGCACTCCTGGGGAAGGTCTGGGAGGTTTTCACACACTCAGTGACTGGAATTAGCCTCTGATCAAGCAAGTAAGAAAAACAGGAGCCAGGAATCAAGTGCTGGTGCTGCTCTGCAACAGACTCTGGAGCCAGACAGTGCCTGTTACTTCCCCCATTGCTGCTCCCATCTGCAGGGGAGGAAAGCTTAGAAAGTGAGTTAAACACAGCTATAAAAGAGATGAGAGCGAGGTGCAGGCAGCCTCCCAGCAGGGACACAACAGGGACATGTAGCAAGAAGCAGTTTCCGTGTCAAAATGGAACTGTGAGCAGATCCTGGTCTCAGAGACAGCACTGGGGTGACGTCCGTGGTGCAGTGATGCTGCCCCGAGCTCACGGCTGTGTCACACAGCCTGGGGCTCTGCCAGAGGCTGAGACGTTCCAGAGTATTCAGTTGGAGCCCACAGTCCCTGTTCCGGGACAAGGCTCGGGTGGGATGAGCAGGGAAGGGACAGAGAAGGCCTGACCAGGGATGAAGGAGGAGGAGTCAGGAACAGGGAAGATCCCATCTTTGCTGGTGGCTGCTTCTGCAAGGTGCTTCCTTGCAGCCTGGCACTGCTGGGACCTGCAGTTGGGCACTGTTGGCATTTGGGATGTTCCTCAGTGTGCTTCCCTTCTGTCCGCCGCATGTCACTGCCCGGTGCCGCAGAACTGAGGCATCCCCTCCCTCGACCTCCTTGCTGCTCTTCCAGCACAGACGTGTTTCTGTTCATGTTAAACCCCCTTCCTGTTCTCGTTCTGCTGTGCTGCATCACTGTGGGACTGCCGCCGGGTAACTTAAGGGATATTCCAAAGGCAGGTACCATAGGGACTGTCAGCTCCAGCTGCCCCAGGGAGAGCATGGCAGAGTTCTGTGACAGCTCAGCCCATTTCTCACTGGCTTTCTGCTCCTTGGGTATTCCTGTAAATACAGACACGCACTGATCAGGCAGCAGCTGACCCAGGTACACTTGCAGCAGGCTGTTAACAGAGGTAGAGAAATCTTAGCTACCACCTAAGAACAGACACCCACAGGCACAAATCAGAGAGGAGGCGTTGTCAGACGGGTGCATCACACACTGGGTTGTTGCTTTTAGTCACTGCAGGGCTTCTGAAAGAGGTTTGAGTCTGCAATAGGGATGACAGGGACAAGCTTTGGAACCAGGCTGAGGTGAAATGCTGAAGGAGTACACACTAGGAATCGGGTGCTGGCCTCCTCCTGTCCCTCCACTGTGGACACGGTGCGTGCCAGGCTGAGCACCGAGGGCATTGCAGCAAACCGGTCCCTGTCCCGAGCTGAGCACGAGTCCCCCCCACACCCCAGGAGCCTGCTGTCTCATTCCCATGCAGCATCTTTTGTTACTTTGCTGTCACATCAGTCACTGACATTAAAGATCACCATTAGCATAACCTCTCTCCCCATTACTGTAAGACGTGAATGGTCACGGAGAATGAGACAATTGTTCTAGAGACAGGAGCGACTCCTTCGGTCTCTGAGGCCTCTCCTGCTATCATTTGAGCTCCTATGTTAAGGCTAGGGTAGGTATTTAATCTTTCCTGTTCAAGCAGCTCCCTTCTGTCTGACTTTAGTGCTTCTGTGTCACTGTATGGGCATTTGTGTTCCCTCGTCGCTGCAGGTTACGTGTGCAAACTGTGTCCTTCCAGTGCCGCAGTAAAAGCTTTGCTAAAGGACGATCAGTGATGTGTTGTGCCCATCTCTGCCCATCTGCCAGCCATGGCTCGGGTGCTTTGGCAGGTCAGGAAGCCCATCAGCATCATAAATTTTCAATCCCTGCTGTCAGTGGAGTGGTATCGGGACAGTAACATGGATTGACATGGGCTGGGCAGACTCCCCATCACCGGGACCCAACCCTGTCCATCATTTGGGTGCTTACACAGGTGGCACTGGCCAAAGGGGAAGGCTGTGTTTTCAGCTGGTCAATTCAGGACACACTTAAGTGCATTTCTGTCAGCTCACAAATAACACTTGGAGCTCTGTAACAGACTTCATAACTCAGATGAAGTCTTTTCCCATACCTGACTCTCAAAGCAGCTTGTCCCACTAGCAGCAGCGTGTTCAGTATCCTGAGGTTGTGCCAGCTCAGGGGCTGGGTTCAGGGCTATTTCCAGAGCTAATTTTTTAAATTAAGGTCTTTGTGTTAGGATGGGTTTTTTACAGCTGAATTTTCCTTTAGCAAAGCAACTTTGACCGCTGAACTTCTGCAGGAGCTGAACCAGCTCCACTGAGTTAAACGCTCTCTGTTTTAATTGCTTTATGTGATTCTTCTGCTGCTGATTTTAGCTTCATCTGAATGAACACAACAACCGTGGGATCTTGGCTTCATGCAGCAGCTCTTCTCGGGTTGAATCCTGGTTTGACATCTGATTGTGTTTAACATGCTGGGCCCCAAAAGGTAGTGGTGTTCACTGCCCCACTCAGTACGCTCAGTTGCCCTCACCTTGATAAGGGTGACTCCTTGTGCCAAGAGAGCAGAGCCTGGCTCCTGGCAGGGCACAGGCAGCACTGATCGCTCATTCTTGGCTTCCAGCATGTCCAAAGCACCCACGTTTAGCGCTGCGATGAAGAGCTCGTGTGTAAAGCCAGAATCCCACCAGTGCAGCTCCTCCTGCCTGTGCTCAGCGCAGTGCGGACGGTGCCGGCTGCGTTCACCTCTCGCTGGCTCTAACCTGCGTCCCCTGTGAAATGCCAGACCCCGCTAACGTCCCGTTCTCTGAACCTGGCAGTGACCGCCCGCCAGCGGACGCGGCGCCGCTCCTAGCGCAGTGGAGAAGACGGAAGAGGAGGTGTCGGCAAGCAGGGCCGTCCCGCCCGGGTTTGCAGCTAGTCCTGTGCAAGGAGAGGGGCATGAGGGGGCGATGGGGAAACCCCGGCAAGGGCAAAGCCCTACTGCGTAACGTGCCACATGTGTTTTCTCCTCCTGTGTCTGTCCTTGCGTGCTGTAGTACCAGCAGGACCTAGTGGTGCTGCAGGACAAGCTGCGCATTTCCAACAAGAAGCTGGAGGAGTATGAGACCCGCTTCAAATGCCAGGAGGAGACGACGCAGAAGCTGATGCTGGAATACCAGGCGAGGCTGGAGGAGAGCGAGGAGCGGCTCCGAAGGCAGCAGGAGGATAAGGAGATCCAGATGAAGGGCATCATCAGCAGGTACAGGGGACATGGGAGCGCTGGGGGTGATGGTAGCGCAGGCAGCCTGGCTGGCATTAGAGCTCAGGACAGTCTGGGTTCTTTGGAGCTGCAGGCAGGTTTCCCATGTGGGTCTTCCACGATTTATCCACTTCCTGCCTGTCTGGGTTACAGCTCCCAGGGGCAGTTTAAGGCCCCGACTCTTTGGGTTCCCTCCCACCCATCAGTGTTACCTGGACAAGGAAAACCCTGACACTTCCCTGATTCACAAAGGCAAAACTTCATGAGGGGATTGCTGGCAGCCTGCCCCAGTTCCCAGAGGATCTGGCATCTTTGCTCCTCTGTCCGATGAGCAATATATGTGGTGATCAAAATGTTCTTTTCCTGGTGTTTAGCTAAAGCTCTCATCACCATCCCATTACTCCTAGCTATAAATCTCTTCCACCCAGTGGGATGTGGTGTTTACATTTGTCCGAGACACAGAATGTTCAGTGCAGCCTTCACCTGAGCCAAACCAGCCTAGTGCTAGTAATGAACCATCATACATGGGTCAGCCCTCACCATTCTGTATCACTTAAGCTTTGGGACAGTGCTGCAGAGAGCTCTAGAGAAGAGCCAGAGAAAAGACTGGCTCTAAACTCTTGGTTTGTGTGTAAAAGGTGAGTGCCAATGACTGTGTGCCTCCTTTATGCTCAAATGCACAACTGCAGGTCATAGAATCACGGAGTGGTTTGGGTTGGAAAGGACCTGCCATGGGCCAGGGGACCTTCAACTACTCCAGGTTGCTCCAAGCCCTGTCCAGCCTGGCCTTGACCACTGCCAGGGATGGAGCATTCACAGCTTCCTTGGAAAACCTGTTCTAGTGCCTCACCAATTTCACAGGGAAGAATTTCTTCATTATATCCAAAGTAAATCTCCCGTTTAAGTCTGAACCCATTGCCCCTCGTCCTATCACCACAATCCCTGATGAAGAGTCCCTCTTCAAGAGAGAGTTCCCACCTCTCCCTGTGCGCTTCAGAGACGTACATCACCCCTTTACTTCCTTAGTGTCAGGGCCTGAATGGGGCCATGATCTGTATCATTCACTCTGGGTGGCTGATTCAGGTGTGTTATGAGGCTAACACCTGGGCTTAGCAGAGCCCAACACGTGTAATGCTCTTTGTCTGTTTGACCAGGCTGATGTCAGTTGAGGAGGAGTTAAAGAAGGACCATGCAGAAATGCAGGCTGCTGTGGATTCCAAGCAGAAGATTATCGATGCACAGGTGAGTCCCACTGCCAGGGGCTGCAGCACTTTGTGGGGTGACTCTGCCACCGTGCAGCCCCCTGCCCTGCAGCAGGGCCAGCTCAGGCATGGTGAGACTGCACTGGGTGAGTCAGCACCAGGCTGCAGCCAGGGACAGAGCCAGGTTCAGGAGTTACTGGTTTATTGTCACAGCAGTCACATTCATACAGTGGTTCCAACCGCGGCGCTTGGGAGGTGACACGGAGGATGAGGGGGGTGGCACTTTGTGGAAGGATCGTGCCCATAATTCAGTTTATGGAAGGATCATGTCCTGAGGCCCTCAGAGCTTTGCTTGGTGCTTCATGTTCCAGTAAGGATCACAGGACCTGGGCACAAGGAACACAGAGCCTGGTCAGAGCAAAGAGAACGCGGTTTATTCAGCCTTTGGGTTGTGGTTTGGAGGATCGGGAAGCTCAGTTATTGCTGGGGAGTACAGTGGCAGAGGAGCATCAGATGATGGGTTCAAACAGCAGGCTTGGAAAAGAGAACCTGAAAATACACTCTGATTTGTTTAGGCATCCTCTCAGCAGGCAGGCCTTCCTCCAGGTTGGGGCTAGGTGATACTATATTCTAGGCTTACTCTTAACAACCCTATTAATCACTTGTGCGTCACTGCTCATGACTAATTCACCGTACAGCTAATTAAAAAGGTGCTGAGGCAGTGGTAACTTTGGTACAAGAATCCCTGTTTTTCTGTAGGATGTTCAAAGCCAGCAGATCCTCCCGTTCCCTGGAGCCTGGCACATACAGGGGGGTCTGTAAGGTGGGAGCCTTGCAAACAGCACCTCTCAACCTGCTGTGCTGCCTCCTGCCACACTGTGTTACATGTGAGGCTCTTACCATGGGCCCTGCACATCCTGCATAGATCTCTTTTTATCATCTAAGGCTGTACAACAGTGTTGGACATGTTCATACATGAGGGACCTTCAAAGTTACACAGAAGCACTACTCCTGAGTCAGTTCTGTTCCCTTTTGTTAGTGGCAGACAGGAGGATGATGACACTGGCAAAGAACAGGAGTGGCTGCAACACAGAAGCTCTTGCTCTCATCCTTACAATACTGCGATGGGGAGGAGTTGCCATCAAAGCCATCCTGGGACAGCACAAGTCATTCAAACTATTAATTTATGGTAATAAAGTCAATTAAACACTGAAGGAAAAACCATCCTGGGAGAGCTTGAGTTTAGAAAAGGAATCTTACCACCTTTTAGCAGCTGCAAACAGTACAATGAATTTCTGCATCACGGAGGAAATTAAACTGCGTTACCTCCATTTTCCTCAGGATGCTGACAGGAATTCAGCTCACATTGCACGGGCAAAGCCCGTTTGTGTCCCTGCTAAAGCAGGGGACTTCCAGAAACGCTCTGTAGCACTTAAAAACCCCTAAAACCCTTAGGCTGCCAAAGAGAAAGGTCCTGGTCCTAGAGGCACCACGGAGGGACACGTCCCCATGCCTTCCCACTGACCCTTCCCCTCTGCCCCTTTGCTTGCAGGAGAAACGCATTGCTTCCCTGGATGCTGCCAACGCACGGTTAATGAGTGCCCTTACTCAGCTCAAAGAGAGGTACAGCATGCAGACACGTAATGGGATCTCCCCCACAAACCCAACTAAATTGCAGATTACAGAGAATGGCGAATTCAGAAACAGCAGTAATTGTTAACCCGCGGAGGGAGCCGCAGGAGGAGGCCACAGAGACCGTGCAGCAGCAGGCGTGAGCTTCAGAGAACGGCTGCTCCCCCTGAGGACCCCGCTCCTTACTGCGGACGGCGCTTGACTGAGCCTCTGTGGGAGATGCTAATGCCAGCACATTGAGGGGACGGAAAGATCGAGTGTGAGATGAGTGGCATAAGGAAATAACATATATTTGAGCGTTGCTGTCACTGTTGGATTTCAATCAGTGTTTAAACAAAAGTTACCTTTTTTTCCTTCTAAACTGCCCAAAGGATACGCCTCACCCCTCCCCACAAGGAGTAACATCCTTGTCATTGCAGTAAGCGACACAAAGGGAGCTGGGCAGAGCCTGCAGCAGGCAGGGGCCCAGTAAAGTCCAGTTAGAGGGTGCTGCTGGATGTAGCTGTACGAGGGATGCAGCACCCGCTCCTCCTGTGACTCCCCTGGGATCACAGCCCTCTCCCAAAGCAAGCCCCGAGCCCAGCCCAGCCTCCTTACATGGCTTTTGTGAGGCCACAGGGGCACTGCAGGAGGATTAGTGTTGAATTAACTCCAGCAGAGAGGGAGCACAGTCCAGATGAGAGGGCAGGGCACAGGCTGGGTGCTGGAGCAGCCAAAGGGGTGCTGCAGGGCAGTGAGAAGGGCATTGCTGGTGGTCCCTGGGCAGCCCAGGGGAGCAGAGCAAGCCCAAGGCTCTGGCGTGCAAGTGGAGGGAGGAGCTGGCACCTGAACAGCGACTTGATGCCTCTCTACAGCTTCAGCTCACACAAGTAATGGGGAAGAGCCCATGTAAGCGCTAGCCCCCGGGGCGCTGCCATCCTGCCCTGCCCAGACACACTTCTAGCCACAGAATAAATATATGTTGCCTGAGCTTGGTCCCGAGCTGTGAATGAGGAGCAGGGGCTGGATTTCCTGTGCCCAGTGTGGTAGAGGGGGAGTGAGGGGCTATGTGAGCTCACCAGCTTCTTGTGTGCCAGAGGGTTCGTATGGGGGTGTAATGCTCTGTGCAGAGATTTTTACTGTTTCTGGGGAGAAAAACAGACAAAGAAGAAAAAAAAAAAAAGCCCTGAAGAACCATGAAGATCGGTAATTGTATTTCTTTTCTTTCACAGTATGCATTAGAAAAAAAAAGATCCCATTTTCTGGAATACTGTCCTCTTTAAATTGGGAATGAGCACTGCATGGAAATTAACCGGCTCGAAGAATGTAAAACATGCTCATAAGGGAGTAACCACCAAGAACAGCAGCCACCACCGAAAGGCCCCTTGTCAGGAGCACTGTGCAGGCATAAGCCAGGATTAGACTTTCCCAGCTGCTGAGACGCAGATCCCGGCACATTCCCGTTGTGCTCAGCGGAGGGGTCACCTCCTTAACGGGGGAGCGCGCCGCCGCGGTGTGTTTGTTGGGTTGTGGTTGTTCTAAGGTAGCACTTCATGACTCCCACTCTCAGAGCAGGTCACTCGTAACCAAGAGCCCCAGAGCTCTCTCTGAGATACGGATGACAGTGTACAGTGTACAGGACCTCTGCCTGTTCCTCCCACTAAGGTTTATTACACTGCTCAACGCCTCTCCTAGCTCCTCCTGCCATGTGTAAATGTACAAAGGGACTAGGATGCTCACTGAGCTCTGCACAGCTCAGGTACCGTCTCCAGCCTCACCCCACCTAGGCTGCCTGAGCAGGACACTTTGCCAGTAAGCTCTGCATTGCCATGCTGCCCCCCAGGCTCATTCACAGCACTCACCACATGCAGTTGTTTTCACAGCTAAAGATGATGCCTTTTGTTCCCAAACGCTTCTCTGGTCCCGGGAAGCCCTGGGCCGAGCCCGGTGCGGTTCGGGCCATGGAGGAGAGGACGCGGTGCACTGAGGTCTGCGCATGCCGCCAGCCCCGCAGCGTGGGGCGGTCCCAGCAGACCCCAGCCGGAGCTCCTCAGAGAGCAGGAATAAGTGTTAATGACAGATGAATTTTGGAGACTAGCGCAGCTGGCCTGGAAGAACCGCACCAAACTGACAAGGGTCCAACCGGAGAAAGACCCAGGCAGGTTAGGAGCACACAGGGTACTGCGAACCGCTGGGTACGTACACTTCCAGCTGCCACTGTCTCAAGTACATGGTAACCACCCTGCAAAAAAGCGACTGTTCTAAGCCACTGTTGCCCACGTTTAGAGCTGATGGGGTCTGAGATCCAAATACTTGTGTTGCAGAGATGGGAGTTTTCCAAGAGAGAAGGAACACGAGGAATGGAAACGCCGGCAGGGCCCGGGGCGGGCGGTGCGTTTCCATTCAGACACGGATGCAAAGTTGGGATGCAGTCAGTGGGACAAAGAACCGCCCACAAAACAATTGTTTAGTCCTGGAGCTCAGCACCGCACAATTCAATGTCCTCAACCACAAGCCAAGGCCCTGCTCCCCCCGCCCCATCTGTCACAAACTCCTGGTTAACTCGGACGTGCCAGGCACTGCACACACATTGTTCTGTTGAGCCAGCAGGAATGCTTAAATCCTGCCACAGCGAGTCATTAGAACCTTGAAAGTTCCAGTGCCGGCACCTCCCGGAGCTGCGGCGCAGTTCCCCGAGCCCCTATGAAAAGAAATCCCAATCAGGACAAAGGCTCCTTACAGTAGGTCCCTACCATTCCTCCCCATCTCCTTCCCTGCACCTATCAACAACCGGACCTAACCGTGACCCTCTCGTGAGCAGGTTCTGGGGTAGGTTTGCAGCTCCAGGCTCAGTTCTGTCACTTCACGTTGTGTTTCTGTTACTTACGGACTGTACATGTATGTGTGTTGGGGGGTGTGTGTGCACACGAGCACAGCAATACCAGAGGCAAGCCCGAGTGGTGTTTGCAGCTCCGGAGCAAAGCTCCATCCCGAATGGTTCCTGAGCAGCTCCGGTTCCTTTTCTCTTTCTTGTGCTTCCTCCAGTAAGAGGCTGTTCCAGTGCAACCATGTCCGAGTGTAACTGAGACACAACCACACTCGGGCTTTTACCTTAATACAAGTCTTAATATTTTGGGGTCCATGTTCTCCGTGTTGACTGTACCGTATCTATCTCACTAACAGGTGTACATAGTAACCGCTGGTGCTGCTTGTTCGGGCAGGATTTGGCTGTATCTCACCGCTGTTTTGGAGAGGGGGGACTCAAGCTTGCAAATCTGGATCCACACACCCAGGTTTATGATTTCAGCCTCCTCCCTTGGGGATCTGAGGGAAGGGGCAGGGAGAGAAGCCAGGGATCCAGATTTGGGGTTGGCCCACCTCAAGGATTCTGTTGTAAGAGCTTTGATTTGGGGTTTTGTTAAACTGTAGTGAATGCTTGTCAAAAATGAGCCAAGTTCCACGTAAAGGGGATGAAATGGACTGAGCGGTATCCCAAGGTCTCTGCAGGCTGTAAGTGTCATCGTTGTGGACAGGGATTATGGCTTCAGTGCCAAAAGATCAGAGGGACCCAAGTCCTTCCCCATGCCAACTAATACTACAGTGTAGTCACCAGCCCCTTTTGCACCAGTTTAAGCAAATCTTGCTGCCATCCAAAGAGTCCTGCATCACTGCACTGTCATTTGAGTCTGACTGGGTTTGTTTCCTGCTTCTGCAGTTGTAAAGCACTGATTGCACTGTGAGAACATGCTGAATCCTTGGGGCTGGGAGCCAGCCCCATAGGCTGCTGCAGGGTGCAGGACACTGGTCCTGCTATTACAAGTACTCCTAAAGGGCAAAGGGACTTGCTGGCCCTAAGCAAGGCATTACAGGCTCTCCTAGGAAAGCAGCCGGCACATAATCAGTCATTCCCAAAGTTCAGAGCGCTCTCAGCTTTTCCCTGCTACCAATATCCATACCCAGATGCAATAGGAAACACACTGAGGTCTGCTCTGTGACGAACAAGGAGAGAACTCTTCATCACAGGAGATGGGAAATGCTCTGATGCGTTCACCCAGGACAGCCACAGCGTGGTCCATGGGGTTGACCTGCAAGGGGCTCATTGCACCCTGTGACCCCAGGAAATGCTGTCAGCAGCACTACCACCAGCAGTGTCCAGCCTGGTCACTGCCCTGTCCATAACACACAGCTCTGCCTGGAGGAGGAGAGGCAGAAAGTCCAAAGGGAACAACTGTCCCTGGGGTGAGCTCCCTGCAGCATCCCCTTTCCCACCCCAGCCACTGTTGGGATCAGCACTCAGAGCAATCCCAGCCTGACCCACTGGGACCTGGTGTGGGGCAGAGCACGTGGCCTGGTGGCCACCACGAGATCCCTGAAGTAGCCCTGGGAAGGAGCATCTCCCATCTCCAAGCAGGTCTCTGGCTGCTGAGCCTGGGGCTTGGCCTTGTGGCCCTTCTCCAGCCCTGCACAGGTAACTGCTGCCGCCTTCTCTTCCCATGGGGAACGTGACACATGGGGGAGAGGGAGCACAGAGCAGCGCAGCAGCACACAGCTCCCGGGCTTTACAAACCAAATCCAACCTCGAGGGCGTTGCACAACATCCAGAACAACCACGCTTGGGAAGAGGGTGTCACGGTCAAGCACTGACTCCCCCAGATACCCGAGCTGTGACACTGCTGTAAATGCCATGTGGTTCTGCATCAGCTACCAGTACCCCAGAGTGCAGCCTCCATGCTCACATATTCCTTTATCATACATCACTGTGTCTTAAGATATACCTCTCTCTGTATATCTGCTTAGGCTGATACTCGTTCCTGATAAGCAGTCACTATGTTTTATATCCTCTTATAAAGAAAAACAAATCTTTTGTAAGTATGTTTAAAAACCAAGCAAAGTGGAAGTGTTTGCTGAACCTCCTTCAGCTCCTTTTAAACTATGTAATAATGTACAGAGAAAGTTGTTGGTGTTCAAAGCAATGATGTGGCCGTGCAATTTATGTACATTTGCAATTAGAAATATTAAAGATTTATTTAGATATTTTACATAAGTGCTCCAGCACCTCTGCTCAAGTCATTTCTAGTTCTTAGAGCATCCTGGTACACACTGGCCACATGCACACAAGTATTTCTTCCCTGTCTCCCCAGACAGATCCCGCTTGTCCCAGGCTGAATCCTGGCACCAGCCCATCCCAGGAATACCCTTCTCCAGCCCATTCCCACTGCCTGGACACACTGACCCACCGAGCTGCCCCAATGGCAGTGCTGGGGCTGCACGAGGCTGCAGCAACAGGCAGATCCACTGCTGCCTGCACCCACCTCTGCCTCCAACCCACCCTTCTGCTGTCTGCAACAGCAGGGAACTTGGAGGAGAGTCATTAAACCCCGGGCAGCATCAGCACCTCTGCCTCATTAACATCACCATAATGAGCTCCTCTGGGAGAGGGGGAAGACAGGCTGGCTGCAGCATCACGGCTCGGGATGAGGAGAGCACCCATGGCTATTGCCGTGTCAAGCAGCAGCTCTGTGCTGGTGGCTCCAGACCCAGGCTGGGCTCTGCTGGTGTCCAGCACCATGAGGAGCCAGACCGGAGACCCCGTGGTGCCCATGCCTAGGGTGCAAGCAGCCTCTCCTGCGCTCACACTGCTCCCTGCACCACCTCAAGGTCCCTGGGCAGCAGCAATCCCCAGTGTCCAGGTGGCAGCAACTGCTCCTGCTGCCCTTTCCACCATGGCTGCAAGAGCCCTGAGCATCCTCCATGCTCCCTGGTGTTCCCAACCGGGCTGGGAAGCTCCTGAGCCTCCAGGTTTAACCTGGCTGATTTTGAAGGTTGGGAGACAGAAATTAAACAGCTCAGGAAGCACAGAAATTCAACACTCAGGGCACGCAGAAGCTGCTGCAAGGAGGGGTTAGTCAAGAACACCTCGATTTGTATAACACGTCTTTAGCTGGGGCTTTAGCAGCATGAAAGAGGCTGTTCCAGTGGGAGAGAGGCAGGGATGAGGCTCACAGCACAGACAGCAGCAGCTGGTTTCTGCTGCTCCCATGACCATCTCGCAGCTTTGCTCCTGTCAAGCATCTTTCACTCACATCTTCCCCAGCCCTTCACATGCAGTCACCCCCCCTCCACAGCAAGGAGTGAACGTCAGAAGCCTTATTTTTACAACCGGGGACATGCAGCAGAGCACAACTTTCCCAAGGCCTGCAGCAAGCTCCAAAAGCCAAGGAGCCAACTCCCCTCCCTCCCCGTTCCGCACGCAGCCGTCCCACGCACCAGAGCAAACATCCTCTGCAGAAGTAATTCAAAGGCAGCCAGTAAACAACTCTCCAAAGCCTGGGCCCTGGAGACAGCAGAGAGGAGCTGCTCCCTGCCAGAGGAGTCAATAAGGACAGGCGAGCAGAAAGGAAGGGGCTGGAAGAACAAGAGTCATTAGTGGAAGCTCGTTGTTTGTGCTAATTAGATCATTATCTGGGAGCTGCTATTGATGTTGCTATTTCAGCTCCTGCTGCCGTTCACAACTTTATTTTATCCATGTCTATTGACTGCCCACACAATTCCACATCCCACAGAAAGGACCGGCGATGCTGGGCCCGCAGCCAGCCTGGGATGGAGACGGTCGGATGCTCCAACCTTGTCCCACTGCAGCAAGGACCAGCCTAGGACCATGTGGACGGTGAAGAGAACACACACATGCCAAGCGTCCCAGCAAGAAACTCTCCTTTTTAACCTTCCAGTGCTCACCTGCACAGCCAAAGGACTTGCACCCCCTCCTATGGGTCAGTGTGTGGGATAAGGCTCCTGGCCAGCACTGTGTCCCTGCAGTGAGGGCAGCACAGAGCTGGGAACAGAGGCTGCTGAACTAGAGCCAGCTCCCAGACATGACCCTGAAATAGAGACCAAGAGCAACGCTAACAGAGAAAGAGCAGATGAAAGTCACTGGGGCAGCAGGAGCAGCCTGCACACTGTGCTCATTGACCAGGCCAGGCCACCTCTGCTTTTCAGAGGATGAAAGCTGCTCACAGATCTGTTCTGAGACACACTCCTTCATGTTTTCTGTTTGCCATCACCTGCCCTGTGCTATTATTGATCCTAGAGAGACATCAGATTGGGTTATTCAGTTATTAAAAAGGGGGTGAGGGGAAGACTTGGGCACCTGTAGGATTTCTGCTGCTTCCCCCTGGCAGCAAGCACAGCTCCTCCGCACATAAATAATACTGATGCAGGCTCCTTACATTACCAGATTTCCCACTGGTGGTACGAAGGATAACTGAATAACCACGGCCAGCTCATTTTTGTGCCAAGGAATGAAACCCGAGTAACAGAACTCCCAAGTGATTGATTCATTGCAGTCACTGTTCTGCCTCCTGCAAGCCGCAGCCCTCCCTCACCACGCCAGGGAGGAGAGCAGCATGCTTGGTTTGCCCAGAGAAGCTGTGGCTGCCCCATCCCTGGCAGTGCTCAAGGCCAGGTTGGACACAGGGGCTTGGAGCAAGCTGCTCTAGTGGAAGGGGTCCCTGCCCATGGCAGGGGTTGGAGCTGGGTGAGCTTTAAGGTCCCTTCCAACATAAACCATTCCATGATTCCCTGATTACATCCAGGCCTGGCTTGCTGCCTGTTAGCGCATCTGACCCTGACCTGCAGAAAGGCTGTTACACTTCCACTGATGAGGCGTAGAAAGAGGAGAGAAAATTGCATCACATCACCATAATCAGCTTTTGATTTTGTCCTTTACAGCAATTTCATACCAGCTCTCCCCTACACCTGCAGCAAATTGCCAAAAATCAGCAATGACACAAGCGAACCTGCTTCTGCCATCAGAAACCATCATCCCCCACAGAGCCAGGCACAGCTGAGGGCAGGGAATGGCATGTGGCCTGTGGCACATCGCATCATTCCCAGGAAATTCCTGACCCTCCGGGTGTACCACAAGCTGCCCAGCACCCAGAGGTGGCACACAGAGCACTGAGCCCTCCTGCATCTCTTCTATGTGCAGCCAGGAGCAGCCGGTCCCGGTTTAGTAACACTTGCGTTGTATGGGGCGGTGGTGAGGAATGGGAACACTGGGAAAAGCCAGCACAGGGTGCAAGGCCAGGCTGCCTTCAGCTCCTCACCTTCCTCCAGAGCCCGACAGCATTCCCTTGCTAAGCCCTGCTTGAAACACCAACTGCTGCACCATGAGAACACCGCGTTCACATAAATCACCTCAAACTTAAGAGGTGCCATTAGCTATTAGCAAACACTCCAGGCCTGTGGGTGAAGGTAATTCAATGTGATATGCTTGGGCATGCAAGGTAATAGGTTTCGGCTGAATACCATGTGATACAATCTCCTCAATGGGAGGTTAAATGAGGCTGAGACAGAGACCAGATGGATTTATCTGGGTAGTGCTGCTGAGGTTTTTTTCCTGGTGTGCTTAAGGTGAAGTGAAGGTAGGGAAGGCAGAAATAACCCAAGAGAAAAGCACGAGTGTGGCTGTGTGAGGTTGGGGCAGGGTCAGCAGGAGGCTCAGGACCTCATGCTGCTGGAACACACTAAGCGAGGAGGAGGATGCTCACAAAGCACTGCTGATTTAAACAGACAAATACTTCTGACCTTGACCAACTCCTCCAGTTTCTATCCCGAGCATGACGTGCTTGGTATGGAATATCCCGTGTTGGCTGTCCTGCTCTGCTCCCTCCCAGCTTCCTGTGCATCTCCCCATTGGCATAGCATGGGAAACTAGAAGTCCTTGACCCATTGTACGCACTGCTCAGCAACAACTAAGATATGGGTGTCTTATCAATGTTATTCTCACACTACATCGAAAACCACCCAGCACTGCACCAGCTACCAGGAAGAAAATTAACTCTATCCCAGCCAAACCAGGACAACTCCGTGTGCCTGTGACACACAGTGAACACCACTGCTCCAGCAAGGACCAACAGAAAAATGAGGCTCCCAACGGGAGAGAAAGTTACAACAGGAAGAAATCTCAGCAGTGGGCTGAAGATGGAGATACAGCCAGACCAGACAAGTGCACAACAAACATCCCTCTCCTCTGCGCAGACCTGGGTGCTTCTGGGACACACACCTCCCAGCAACATGAAAGGCAGAAACCGTCTGAGGCTCTGAACAAGCTCATTTCTCCTTTGCAGACAGCTGAGATTCGCAGCCTCATGCTAGCCTCAGGATGCTTTCCTCCCTGGGGAAGCATGAGATGGCTGATGCCATCCCCCTTGCCCACCCGCATGTACCCTCACTTTCAAGAAGATGCGAGCGAGCTGCAGTAGCTGATGGTAACAGCATACAAAGACCAAGCCGTGCTGCTGCTGTCCAGGTCACATCCACCTCAGTGCCAGGCACTGCACAACCAGCTCCCACCCCTACCAGCAGCATCCTGCCCTCCCCAGTACCACCCTTCCCAAGGCAGCACATCAGGGGTGGAAAAGATCCTCCTGCACACTTGTCTGGCCTCCTGTACCTTGCAACCAAAGGCCAACAAGCCTGCACCCCACGACAGGAACCAGGCTCCCTGCCACAGCCAGGAAGTGGAGCTGAGGGCTCAAGTTCCCTGCTGCACTAGAAAAGGTTTAAGAGCTCCTCTGGCCTTTGACCAGCACTACCTAGAACACAGCACTGGACACAGACACAGCCCAGGCCGCAAGACCACATCTTTTCTTACTAGTTACCATACTGTTACCATACAGATCTTGAACAGCCCAATGACAGGAAAGGGATAGCAGCAAAAGAAGCCTCTGAGACTGACAGGTCCCTCTCCAAGCACTGTAAATGTACCTGAGCATCCAGATCACCACAGTCAGTGAGAAATGATGGGCACAGAAAAGAGATCTACTCAAAGCCACAGTGAAGCACTGCTGAGTGTCTCAGCTGCACTATTCTATCTGCCTTGCTACTGTTGGGGTATCCTACATCTCTGCACACCCACTCTGCTGCTCACTCAACTGACTCACAAGACAAGAGCGTTCTCACACCTCCTCCCAAAACTACGCACCAGAAGAAAAGGGAAATAAATATCTCTCCCACACAAAACCAAGTTTAAAAGCAGAGGCGGGTATAACAAACCCAGTAATGGAGCAGCAGAGCTGCCAGACACAGACACGGAGATGGGTGGTGACAGCACCCACAGCTTTGGGGACAGGTTTCTCATTACTGAGCACACCTGAGTGTTTGCTGCACTCGCAGGCAGAGGCACATTAGCAGTCCTGCCAGGCAGCACCTCCAAAGGGAGGTGACAGCTATATAAACACAGCCATTCCTAAGAGGATAAAGCTGGTTAATGCCCATTTGCTGCACAGGATCCTGGCCTCACCAGCTCACCTGCAGCAAATGGGCTCATGTGCTGGCAGAACAGGCTGGTGTGAGGTGCGGGTGAGCACGGCAGAAGGATGAGCATGAGGCTTGTTCCTGACAGCAAGCTGACAAGACAGGCCGTGGGGAAACTGCTGCAGGGATAGCAGCCGTGGGGCTGCATATAAAGCATGGCCAGAAGCACAGGGAAATACCTACTGCTAAACACTTTTAAAAGGCAACCCCTGATACCATTGCTTGAATTGCTGACTTCACTATCAAGAGATTTTTATAGCCATAATACAAAGGTCCCTGTGCACAGACCCGTCTGGCACAGACATCAGAACAGCCACGAACACTCCGGATGCTGGCAGATTCTCCCACCTCCTAAAGGCTGCAGGTAACAGCATCAGGTGGTGCAAAGTCTGTGCTGACTTCCAGCCCTGCTCTGCAGCCACACACAGCACAAGAATGCTGGGTACACAGCCTGCTACAGAGGAGGGGGAGCACAGCACCAGCAGCAGAGATGGGTACAGAACAGGCTGAACCACAGACTGGGGAGCTGGGATACGGTGGGGAGATCCTGGTTCTTCAGACAAAACTTCCCTGCAAAGCAACTCTCCCTCAAACAGCAGCATCAATGAGAACCATAGAGTTCAATGATCTAACTTGGTAACACCAAAAAACCTCAGGATCAGGAGAGGGAAGGTGAGAGAGTTCAGATCTCCCATCCATTGTGACAATAAGGGAGGGAAAAGTAAGAAGATAAAAGGGAAAAGCAAAGGTAAAACTGCAAAGTTTAAAGCTGCAAGAACAAGAGTTTCAAGTCAAATAAACGAAGTGAAGCGCTTTGATCAGAACAGAGGGCAATGGGTGAGCAGAGGGAAGGAGAAGAAAAGAAAGATCACTTTTCTAAAGATCTGTTTGTGCTCCACTAAAGCTCACAGGCTCTTCCAGCTTGCTGTGATCCGAGGAGCCCTGCTGCTCCCCTGCCTGCGCTCCCACCCAGCTGCTGGGGGAGCAGCCGAGACCCACACTCTTCATCATCTCAGCATAATCCATCCAGGGCTTGGTACTGATGCACTTCTTAACAATACTTATTAATTGCTACTGAACTTGGGTCCATTTAAAAGTCATTGAATGATGTCAGTAAAGCCCATGGTAAGCACAGCCCTGACTCCCAGCACTTGTGAGGACCTTGGAAAGGAGAGGATGCCCCTGCCCACCCTACCGGGTGATGCTGCACACAGCTCCCTGCTTTGGCAGGCTTTGATCCACGCCCTGGGGATGGTGGAGATCAGAAACAGAAGCAAGCACAACTCACAACAGATGTGCCCATTACTTCAACTTCATCTCCTCATTTCGAGCTGCACCTCAGCACCCTCATCAGGCACTAACAGCATAAAGCCCAGGCAGGACCCACAATCCAATTCCTCCTCTTTGACAATGAGCAACAGCAATTGTTATGAAAAGGAACCTCTTTACTCTACAACATCCCTGCCACCCCTTCCCTCGCCACCCTGCATGGCCATTACTCATGGGGATTCTCCAAGGAAGCCCATGGGGCTCCATCTGGTAGGGCTGGACGTGACTGAGTTGCAATTTACTGTCCCTTTGAGTGCATGTTTCTGCTCTGTGAAGCTGAAGCGGGGCTGAGAGGAGAGAGGCTGGCAGGCTGGAGGGCCAGCACCCACCTGAGAACACCACAGAGATCAATCCTCCAGCCACCAACACAGAAAAGCTCAAACTGATGCATGGACTAGGCCAAGTCTGATGCAAGGCAACACCTCGGACAGACGGTGCAGGACAGATTCACCTTCAAAAAGGAAACACTGTACAACAGAAACAGTTGTACAGCAACACAGGGAGCTGAACTAATGGATTTGGACAAGTTGACCATACCAGTTTATTAGGCAAGCTGAGAAGCAAAACTGCGGAATCAGGAGGAAACACAGCAAAGCACGATCAAAAGAAAACAAATCAGAGGGAACGGGGTAATATTTAGCAGCAGGTTGCCACTGTCCATCAGACAGAGATCTGAATGAGGTCAGACACAGCAGTGGCTAGAAACAAGAAGCTGTGCTGGTGACTATGAACATCATTCATGCCATGGTAAGCAAGCGCAGAGTTGATGCACCAGTTAGGGCTCAACCAGCAGCTAATCCTGCAGAGCTCTTCCTACAACCCTAGCACAGCCCTCCAGGGCTCCCACACCCAGCATTGCAGAAGCAATGCCCTTGTGACCCCCCAGAATCACCACAGAGGTTCCAGCCCCTTCCAAATTGGGCACCCAGAGCATGAGGATTTGCACCTACCCTGTGCAGTGAACTGAAGGAGACTCAGCCAGCAGGAGAACTAAATCCTTCTTCATCATGAGGAGTTTCCAAGCAGGCTTTGACCTCCCAGCAGTGAGCTGAACACAAGACTGAGGCAACCAGAGGGGCAAAGCAAGAAAATGAGGATCACCTGCAGAGCACAGGGGTGGGAGCTGCAGCTGAAAGGACCAATGCAGAAGCAGGTGGACTTCGGTCTCTCACCTGAGCATAATCTGTGCAATTAGCTGAGGCCCTCCCTTTCCAGCTGTGTTTTAAATGAAAAGAAAGCAGCTACAAGTATGTGGCAAGTGAAGTGATCTGCTTGTGCACATTAAATATTCCCAAGATACGTAGCTGTATTAGGGAGAGTTGGGCAGAGGGCAGTTAAATGTCAAGAGCCCAGTCCAGATGAGGCAGAAGATAAATTTCAGCTGTTTTAGCCTACAACAACCTTATGCAGAGAAAGAAAAACCAAACAAGGAATCACCCAGTGAGTCCGAGCACACTTAGGCTGGATACAAGCCTGCAGGGAAGGGGGGTGTCTGGATTGCAATTCTGCACTCACTTGCCTCAAATCTTCCTTAGATGATGAAGTGTTTTACTCTGAATTATACCCAGAGGAATACCAGGTCCAGTGTGTCTGATAACGAGAAAGACTGCACAGGTGTGCACTGTCCATATCATATGTCTTGAATAGCATAGTGAGTGCTGCTGTATTCTCTGCAAAGAATATATAGAAAAGTACTATTAAAAACCAACACCTACTACCTTCCATGTATTGTTTCTTTAGCTAAAAAGGTACCTCACAACTAATAGATTATAGTGTTATAGCCTATAGATTATAGCCTTCCTGTTCTGAATAAAGTGGTCATTTTTCTGGTGTGTGTGTGCAGACTGGTGACTTAAAGGCTATGCAAAATTACTTTGGATGTTAAATCATAATCAGAAGAAATTGCATTAGATGGGAGGGAAGAGAAATGTGACTTTGTCATTAAGTCTCTAAAGTACACTCCTGTTTTATCTCCCCCCCTCCCCTGAGAATAATATGGCATTCAGCTTTCCAATTATGTACGTACATGAACACTGGATTACTAGAGACAGATAAATGAATATTTTGACTACTCTACAAGGGATACTTTGTATTTGAAGGGGGAGATAAATAGGGGAAACTGCAACCAGCCTGTATATGCAGCAGGCTGTAAAAATCTGTTAGATCCAGAGAATAAAGATCTCCAAACCAGAGAGAGATCTTATTAGTGTTCATTATATACAATAATTAATTTATTCCACTGAGATAAGGGTAATTTATACAATAGCAAAACCTGGGTATTTTAGGCCATAGATCATACTAGAGAAAGCTGTAAGGAAAGGCATTCGCAGTTGTAGCATTTCAAATCCAACTCTTCTGCAACTCTCTCTTTACAGGACATCAATCACAGGATGAGAGAAACTGTAAGCTATTTTCTAGTAACACACTGCCAATCGCAAGACAAATGTCAGATGTCCCCAAGTAAGAAGTAACCATTTTTCAACTTGTGAATGTCTTCAAATATATTACAATGAAAGTGTGAAAAAAATGGCCCTTTCAGCTTCATTTGTTCTGACAGATGCCAGACCTTAGAGTTTGGCATTTTATCTTCATAGTGCAATAATCTTTACGAAACTTAAACCAGGCTGAGGGCAGTGGCATTAGGCTGCAATTGGCCTCTTATGCACAATATATAAAATGTGAAGCTGTCTAGCCACTGAACTGAGAAAGATCATCTACTGCTGCTTTCACTGGTGTTACAGCAAAGACAGAGAAGAAGGGATGCCCACATGTGGTATTAGCACAAGCTAGGTATTACTTTCTTGTGGGCTCAGCTTGCCTTCTGCATTGGAGTGCCATGCTGCTTAATAGAAAAAACAAGAAAGAAACTCTACACTTCTCCTGAAGTAACAACTCACTCGATACGGTGTGTGCATTTAGTCCATGGCATTAAGTGGGTGGGCTTCCTCACACTGGCAGTGTGCTTCCTGCAACGTCACTCCTCTGACACAGCAGCCATCGGCACACTGTGACCTCGAGCTCAGGTAACTTTCTCCAATCCAAAGCTAAATGCCTGTGCTGTTTGTGATTCCTGACAGCATGAGGGACACTGGAACATAAGCAGACTCATTAACATTAAAGAATAAAGGAGGAAAATCAAACTCAGATATAGACATACATTCTTGTAATAAAATACGAGACTGAAAAGGATTTGACTGAAGTTCCAAGTTATTCCTGTCCTTCTAGCCAGTGTAACACTGTGCTCAGCCTCCTCCCAAAAGAGTGTGATTATCGGTGTCATGGCTCCCTCCTTGAAAAATAAAGACTACTTCTGTACAACTGCAGTGGTATAGCCCAGCATTCCTGACAAAATAGCCTGTTAAATAATACAGATCTCATTTTTACAGAACTATACAGTTATTTAAGGGGAAAAAATGAAGAATATGTGCAAAGACAAAAGAAAAATCTGCTCTAGATGTTACTGCAGGTCCAGAGAGGGCAACAAACATGCAAAAGGCAAAGAATCAGCAAACCTAGAATACAATAGCTCAGCCTAAAGTCAGTGACAGGATTGGTTTCAACTGGAATTTAAATGAACTCTTTACACCGTAAAGCTATTTGCAGAAGCAGTGCTTAGTACCTGAAGACAAAACCACGGGCTGATTCACTGAATCTGACTTAATGAAGTACATTTTTCCTCTAAGTGTGAGCTTATCAGTTCTATGGAAGCAAAAGGATAAATATCTTTAGTTTTTCTTTAAAAAATTAACAGTACTTGTCATGGCAGAGACATGTACAAAGAGTAGAAGCCAAAATATCATTTCAGTGTTTTAAGACTGACTTTAGAAAAGAAGTACAAAGTCAATGACCAAATCTGTATTGATTCCAACACGTACAGTCCAAGTGACCGAAAGAAGAGAGTCAAAGCCTGAAGTCTGACCACAAACCTAACTCCAGGTTTCAGTTTCCCAAAGTCTGCAACTGGTATTTGAGACTGCAGCTCCTTACTTGGTTTCCATAATACATCCAGTGCATACAGAGCAGTGTAATTCCTTTGACATAAGGGTACCTCTCAGTCACTGCAACTTCGTGATGCTGGTTATTATCCTGCTGTATTTTGGTCCTTGTCTTCACACGTGGTTTTCTATATACTTGGGATGAAAGCACAGCTTGCCACATGAGGTGTGCTGCAGGTCCAGCAGAGCTGTAAACAAACAGCCATTGCCAGGGTTGTTATTTGAGAATGGGAGCTTGCAGGAGGCTTTTTGAAGAGCATAAATAAGAAAAGCTGAAATAAATAACTATGCCTATCAGCTGAAGGGATTCAGGAGTCGGGGTCTCTCCTCCTGCAGTACATGCACGTACCTGGGGATTAAATCTCAGTTCTGTGCTGGTGAATTAGCACTGTTACTAACGATGATTCCTATAATCTGAAAGTTTACTAGCTGAGGCCGAGCGACCCAGGAGGGATGGATGTGCAGCTGGTGTGAGGTGAGGTCCATCTGCGTGACAAACAGCTCGGCGCTTTTCATCCAGGACAGCGAGCTGATACTCACAGAAATCAATCAGCAGTGTCACTTGCTGGTGGAGTGGGAGGGACTTGTATTTCTTCTGAGCCAGACAGAAGAAAGCTTCCACAAAGGCTTGCAAACACATTCCTGCAAGGAAAAGGTGTTTATAGGAAGGAGATTCATAGCTCACTGCTCCCTAGCAAACTACCTTCTTTAAGCATAACACTGTCTCTTTGTTTCTTTTGGCAGCAAGGCCAAATGTGTATATGCAGGGTTAGTGTTAACGTTTTTCATTTACACAGGGGCCATCCAGAATGCTCACTTAGAAACCATCTGGCCTTCAAAGACCAAAAGGCAAGGTTTTATTTGTACATAACACACAAAAGCTCATTTAGTGTTTCAGTACGGGGTAAGCCCTGGCTGGGTTATAGATAGGTGATAGCCTCAATGATGGAGGATTCCAGGTATCAGACATCAGCCTGTCCAACAGCCTGGCATCGGGAGGCAAACCGATACAGCAACAACTGATTTTAAGATGTTGTGCAGTTAAATGAATATCAGCCTCAATTTCTGCTGCCTCAAATATTAAGTAGAAACCAAGTCAGACACACAGTTACATACTGAGCTTCAAGGAAAACAATCCACCCAAAGAGAAAAATTAAGTTTCTATCGGCAACCGAATTGAGTCATTTAAACCTTGTATTTTGAGACATGGACCTAAACCAAAAGTTCAAATGCAGAACTATTTAAACAGTTTGTTATTTAGTCTGCAGCACTGCAACAATAACTCCATTATCAAGTATCACCTTATTCCAGAAGTGAGTTTATTTGAAGTATTGCTTCCCTTCTGCAGAGCCTGTGGTGGGTATGAATCCTCAGCCCTCCTTTTGCAGGTGAAGAGGCCCTTTTTCAGCCATACCCGTTAATTCTGCACTAGTAATTTTGTTTTAACTGAATGAAAAACAAACAGCTGAAGTGTGTATGAAGGGAAAGTGCGAAAACATTGCTATAATAGAACTCTGCTCTGCCCCTTCACAAACAAAAGTCCCCTGCAGAAACCATGTGCTGCAGTACAGCCTCTTCAGGTGCTGTTTGATCACATCTTACTAATACCCCACTACCACAGCCAATGGAAAGAGGGGCTGCATGTTAACACTAATTATTGTATTTAAACCCTTCAAGTAATACCTATTTAATTCTTAATTAAGAAGCCAGACCACAATTTGGTTTGCAGAATGCCAGCAACAAGGAACTGTTATAGCTGCTTTGTGCTTTAACTGGCTCTCCCAGTCTGAACATACACTTTAAGGAGATTATTTTAGGATGAGATGTTGAAAGCTTTGGGTTTTTTTAACTGGATGTTGGCTCATTGATGCTGCAGGAAAGGACCTTTTCAGAATATTACAATTACATTGTGAAGTATCATTTCTCTCCACTCAGCCTGCAGGTGGGGTTGCTTACAACCCTGCCTGTAAAAGAGCTTGCAAAGGAATTGTTATCTGAAAGCAGCAGCTGCCAGCTCAGTAAATTACTTTATCAGTCACGGTGAGCTGCAGGCAGGGAAAGCACCTTTGGTACCACACACACTTTCTCCCCCAGAAGTGACACTCATGTGAAGCATATAATGGAGGAAGTTAGAAGCTGGTGTTGTAGAGCAACAGCAAGAGTTTCTGTACTGGTTACAGCTGGAAGTGGGCCAGACACAGAGCCAGCAGAAATGGAGGGTATTTTGTGTTTTAACACAACATCTGGTTTGCTGAACCCATCAACAAATCTCTTTAATTTCTCAAAGCCTGAAGGTTCATTTGCATTTCTATTACTTTTGCTCGTGGAATTCTATCAGCTCACCACATAAATGGCTTCTACCCACACTGAAATGCTAACTGCAAATACTCAGATTTTACATACCTGTGAAACTAAGGTGACCCAAACCTACTTAAAGTAGTATGGGAGTTCACGCACAATAAACCATGCTGTCTCCTCTCACCATACCTTCATTTTCTCCCTTCTGTTCTTAGGTCTAGATTTATTCTGTCAGCCACGTGAACAGTCTATATTCTACTTACTCCCTTTTTGCCTTATCTTACCTGACTTCATATACACAGACTCTATATTGTAGGATATCCATATTCAAGAAAGACACATAATACTTATCTATTTCATACAAATATAAGCTTCATTAACATTTCTGAAGCACCTTCAAACATTCAAAAAGGTTATATACAACTAATTTTCATGGTGTCATACCTGACCATGCTGTCAGAAATTAATACATGTATGACTGATAACTTGATGTTTATGCAGGAGGGAACTACAGATGTAGGGGGGTGGATAACAAATACAAAAGTCAGTCTCAACTTGGAGACTTTTGATTCTTCTGCTATTTTAGGACTAAAAGAAAAAAAGCATGATTATATAGATCCATGTCCATGTTCAGCTTCTTATATTAAACTGTATTTTGAACCAGTTTCTGGGAAGATGCCAGCCTGCAGCTCTGTGACCAGCATGCTAATTATAGCAGCAGCATCGAGGTGCATCTCTTTATCCCACACTGATTTAAATGGAACCTTGACAATCCTCCGTGATGGCCACAAGGAGCAGTGGCATAAAACCTTCTGGAATACTCCAGCTGCTGTTTCCCTGCTATAAATGGCTCCAAAAACTGTTGTCAGGAACACTTTTTTTGGTTGAGATGGGAATATCAGCGCAGCTGAAATTGTTCAACATTTTACAGAAGCTGTTGGAGAAGTTGCCAAATTTATGCACTCAATTTCATACAGAGGTGTAAAATAGCCATTTTAGAAATTAAGTTATATAATAAATGATGTATTTAGGCCATTAAAATAACAAGAAAATAATCCCTGAACTCTGCTATTTGATAGATTACTATCTCAGATCTGAAAATGTGACCAAAGCAGATGGGGATGTAAGTCACTACTGCAGGCTGGGTTGGCTGATTGACCTAGCTCCTGTATGAACAAAACAATTACAGCAAGGAGTGGTGTAAGCACTGCTACTCATCCTTAGTAAAGGCCCTGAATGTTTGGGATGTGCTTGAGCTACTGAAATTGCAAGGAAAACCCCAGCTTCCTTAGTTTTCCAATACAGAACACTGTTACCTGATTCTCTGTGGTCAATTCCCATGCCGTTCCTCCTTCTTGTGATATCAATATATAAGATATCCACACAAGCCATTGAAAAATTGCTGTTACTCAGTTTGCAGTTTCTGTTAAAAACAGACAAAACAAAGAAGAAATTCTGATTACATCAAACTTCCAAGCAAGGAAAAATTCTGCAAAGGCAAGTGAGAGAACACTGGGGAGAAAAGTTTACCCATGTCATGTGTACACACTGTAACATGCTTGGTCAAATAAAGCACCTATGAAGCACATGTATCTGAAATAGGCCTGAATTTTTCATGTGCAGAAAATCTCTTGTATGTGCCTTGTCCTGCTGCCTGTTCAGATCACACCAGCACCACCTCTGCCAGAAGTGACCCTGGGCAAGAGAAGTGTCCCCCTTAGAGACATGCACCTAAATCCAGTTTCCATGTGCAATCTCATGTCAGTCTCTAGCCACAGAAAGGCAGCAGGTCACATTATAGATTATCTGGTTTATTTGGGTTTTGCAACAAAGCAGGAAAAAAGACAAAACCCTGGATATTTCAATTAAAAATAGGACTTAACTGTTACACACTCCTTTCTCCCACCTATTGCCAGCACTCTTTCTGAGGCCATAACAGACTGGAATTCATTGGTACACTGCAAAACCCAACAGAAATCAGCACAGACTGTCAACGTCAGGCAGTTTGCACAGAAAAATGCTCTCTTATTTGACTGATCCTGGTTGAAAAAGGCTGGAGGAAAGCTTTCAAGCACAGAATTACTTCTTCATGCCTGAACACTGAGCAGATTTGCCCTATGCGTTCCTGAAGGCTGCATGGAAAACAGCAGCATCTCTGGATGTATCTCGGGCATTCAGTGATAAGCACATGCAGGAGATCTGACACTTGTGTGGTCTGAGCCTGCAGTGGTGTTGATCAGTCTCTGAGCATTAGCCATCTGTCCAGGATTTCCAGATGTCTGGCAGCCTGGCTGGAACAAGAACACATGCCAAAGAGTGGGCCAAAATTTCTAGCCAGGAAAGAGAAAAACCCAACAACAAAAACCCCACACACATACCCCAAAAACCCTAAAAATCCCCCCAAAACCTCGATAATATAAAAGAATCTTACTCTTTAATAGCATAAGCAGAGCTCTCTTAAAGTTAAGGTCTGGCCTAGAGAGTCCCAAAGAAATCTCAGGCAGAACCCAAGCAAGGACTGGAGTCACGATCAGTGCTTTTCTTTGAGCTACTTTTTATAATGAAGACATTATTGAAGGGGAACAGATTGTGATTAGCTAAAATGTGAGTGGATAGTCTCTGCAACCACTTGCCCACACCCCCAAAATCACACTTGTGTGCCACTTGCTTCTTGCAAAGCGATACAAAACACATCTTAGAATCATGACCTTATTTCTGAAATGAGCAGTAACATCAGTATTCAGAGAAGGGCCAAACAGTTGCTATAGATCCCCTGGGAAAAATAAACAACGTATTTGCCAATATTAAAAGGTTTCATTTAACATGCATTAAGAAGCTGCAAACACTATTGCATTGAGATATGGCAATTTATTTTCACATTCTTAAAATGTTGGCATTTATTCTGTGTTCCTCTTACAAGTGCCAAATTAAGGCTGGACTAAACAATAGAAAATACAGAATTGGAAACAATCCTGTACTGGTCTATGGAAAGAGCAGATGCCTTCAGTCATTTTCTATATATCATAATTTGTATAAATCAAATTGTTTATATTCATTCCTGAATGCTAAATGCATCTGCATAGAAACAGGATCCGTATTTTAAGGGTACATCTGCTGCTGCTGCTTATTTCTTTTGTCGCTGTCAGTGAAAGACAGAAAATGAGATATTTTTACCATGACTAGAACAGATCTATCCATAAAAAACAATGAAAAGAAAACCCTCACAAAAAAAAAAATGTGGAAAAAAATAAATTGAGTTCCTTGCCATTGCAAGTTGCAATTTCACAATGCAAATCCTTAGCGCACAATGCAGCAGCAACTGGCATTTGGAAAGGCTTTTGGGTGGCCTGGGGCAGATGGCTGTGCCCCACAGCCAACAGAACCAGATGAAGTGACCCAGTTTCGGTTGTCACTTTCTCACACTGGTATCTCTACAATTTACTAGAACATGACATGTTAACAAAGATTGCAAATAGTTATCTCCCAGTGTATCACTGAGCTGCTGTAGAATAAAGACCCAGGTTCCAGGCTTCATAGGTCACGTATTTTGGGAGCTTGGAATGATAAAGATTTATCTATTTTCTAAAAAAATTGCAGTGATTCAGTGGAACTTGTGGGGAAAAGTTTCTTTGGAAAGCATTACTCAACCTACAACTAAAAATGTACTACTGTTAGGGCCTGCTTTTATTCAGCAGAACCGATGGTAAGCCCAGGGATAGCAGTGCTACTCCACAGGACCTGTTTGTAACTTCTTGACTACACATTAAGCAATTCCTAAAGCAACCTTCACCTTACTGACCTTATGAATGTCCGGAAACCTGTTGGCCCCAACTTTGTTGTCCCTTTCACACCAAGAAATCGGATAAACAACGCAGCCACTCTGTCCACAAGCCGTAGGTAGTTAAACTGCTTGGCGTACTTGGGAAACACTTGCTTGAGACAGAGGGAGGGGAGCTCAGGCTCCAGAGTTCTGGTGGTCTCATGTTCCGGGCCGTCTGCTGGTCCTATGTCCAACAGGTCTTCGTTGGCTTCTGACACGTGCTCTGAAGTCTGACACCTGCAGCACGTAAAATAATTGTATCTTATGTTAACCTTATTCTTAAGAGATCCGATATTCTTTCTAAGCATAAAACAGTATGAGATCTTTACAATCATGAAAAATCAAGAACAAATATTAAGGTTCCCTAAGGCAGAAATCATGTTTTAAGAGTTCAAGGGATAAGGCAACCATTCCCTGATTGCAACAACAGAGTAACCCTGTGTGGTTCCCTCTATACAGACCCTTGGCTATTGCGTCCTAGGAAGAGGTCATCAGTTTCCTACACAGGTATTAAACTGCAACACATTCTAGTGGTGTGCCTTTTGGGCAATGCCCCAGCTGGAGAAACAGATGGAAAACATCTCCAGGGTTCAGAAACTCAGAAGGATGGCCATCAACTCAGCTACCAGATTATATACGTGAGTATTTTTTAGAAGATGGGTGATTTTAGAACCTTAAATTATGGCAATTTAAGAAATTACATTTGATGTGACTATTCAGTCCTTCCTGAAAATCATATTCCTTCCATTTATTTAATCTAAAACATTCCAAAACTGAAACACTAGTAACAAGATATGCCTGTATGATTTCCTTACAATTCCCTTTCCTACAGAAACATTTATAGTGCATTCACTGATAAAGACATTTTAGTTTAGCAACAAAAAGCCTGCACGGACATCAGGTTGCACTGCTCCTTTCTGCATCCCTGATCTGGAACAGTGTTTTTCTCTCATCATCTTTTTTTTTTTGAGTTCTCAACAAAAATCAGGCCCCACCAGGTTGTTTTTATCTAAAAGAGCAGGAGACTGGTTTTAGTCCACAGAGTTAAACATTAGGAGTTACATGTTTCACTCCCCCCATAACTTATTGTTCTCCTCAATGCAGATCCCTTGTGATGCTGCAGAATATCCATATTCCTTTCAAAAGGTCTTTACAACCTCATGGAAGGTAACAGGCTGAATTCTTCCCCACAGACAAGGAACCACCAATCTGCAGTTCCTGTCAGCATCAAACAAACTTAGGTATGTAGAAAAAGAGGAGTTTCATGGAATTGCATGGAACATTTAATGGGAAATGTTTAGAGGTTGTAATAATCTAAGACTAAACTTATTTCCCACTGATGATTAGAAGCCTTTACCTTCTCTGATAAATACAGTACAAAAAGAGCTCAGTAAGATATATTTGCAGAGAATAAATTGTAACGATACATTCAGAAGCAATACTGTTCATATAAATGCAGACTGGCACTATTCAGGAGACAATTTCTAGGCAATCCCATTATTTTGTCTTCAAATCCTCTGTGCATCCTGTCAAAATACATTATTTCATCTTCATTGTTGTTGCCAAATTCCCTAAATAAAGCTGATCGAGATAATGGTGTTCCAAAATAGATGTTACATGTTTATTCAGCATGACATAGTTTTACTTCTTTGTCTGTGACATACGCAGATAAAATTAAAGATTGCTCTTCTCCCAAGTTCAGGAAGTCTGAGAGCTGACAGTAATTATCTGGCACACACATAAGCATATGCAGGTTTTCATTTGCTTTCCAGTCATTTTTCTAAGTACCCATCATGGAGAATAAGTATAATTCACACTAGGTAGTAAAAAAATTAGTGCTTTTACTCCATTGATCTTTTGCGCTCCTGAGCAGATTTAGTGTCCTTCAGAAAGTTCTGTTCCAGCAGGGGATAACAATCAACATGGTTATTATCCACCCACAGCACCTGAGAAGTTATCAAGTCAAATCTCCAGTAAATCTGTACCTTTCACTTTGGTTGCAAAGGCAGCAGATTTCCTTAGCCCTCTTGCAGCCAGCCTGTAGTCACCCATCCAAAACCAATATCCCCATGGATTTGTAGACTTTCTTTTCCACTAAATTTCCCTGAAAGACATTAATCCATTGCCATGCTGCGTCCCCTTTAGTATGGAATACTTCAAAGTTATACCTTGAACTTCTAGTGAGAGGTATGTTGAAAACAAATGTATGGCAAGTGCAAGACAAAGCAAAAAAGAAGTGAGAATTGCAAGGAAAGCAATAAAGTTTTAATTAGTATGAACTAAACTGTGATGTCTGATTTCTAAAAGACATTTTTGGACCCAAGTTTTAAACCCTGCTTAAACCTGGGCTCTGAACTCATTCACACCTCCACATGTCACCTTCAAATGGCAGGGGATCACCATTCACTGCAGCAACTCCCAAATGTGACCACACACAAGACCACTTGACACAGACCTGAGGTTGGAAACATTTCCCTGCACCAAATGACAGCTCCAAGCTTATTTAGATGCTGAATGTTAGCAGCCATTGGAACAGCTCTTTGTAAAAAGCATCCACACTTATGCTCAGTGGTGTTGAATATCTATAAATGCAATCACTTTTGAGCTAAAAGGCTCTAAAAAGTCTTTAAAGAATAAATGCAGATCTTGAGTAGTGCTGTGATAATGTTCCTCTTTGCTGCAGATAGCAAGGAAAAGAATGTTATTTCTTTCACTAGTTAAGTAAAGCTTAAAGCAATACATTATTAGTTCTGGGGGTTTCTCATGTAAGATTGGATGGCGTTTCACTGCTGTCAAGTACCCTCTGGCTACCAAAATTGAGACTACATAAAGCCAAGAAACAATAAGTATGCAGGCTTCTATTTTTAATCTCAAAAGGTCTGTTTCTTAATTTAAAAATTCAAATCTTCAGCCAGTTGAACTAGACCCTGACCAAATGTGAAACCTTGTACTCAGGAGGAGAGGAGGTTGTGTTCTTTGTAATGTAACTCTCATTTTAATGACGCCTGGAAGCCCCAAGCCCTTTCTCATTCTAAATTCCAGAGTGTTTTGGATTGTACATTATTCATTCATCGTTAATGTTTTCAGTTTAATAAAATACAAAGCTTTGCTTTAAAAGGTGCAAGTAGAGCTGAGGAAATTTCACCACATTTCATTTCTTACAGAAAATGCTGAAGAGACTCCTAAAGGGATCAGCTTCAGATAAATTAATTATAGCCCCAGTGCTCTTTGGTGCGGGTGCTGCCCGAGGCACAAGGCTGGAGTGTTGACTTTGGGGATCAGCATCTCTCACCACAGTCTTCATCTGCAAATCTGTCCTTCCTCCACAGATCCATACCTCTTTCATGGAATGGTTTGTGTTGGAAGGGACCTTAAAGCTCATCCAGCTCCAGCCCCTGCCATGGGCAGGGACACCTTCCACTAGTGCAGGGTGCTCCAAGCCCTGTGTCCAACCTGGCCTTGAGCACTGCCAGGGATGGGGCAGCCACAGCTTCTCTGGGCACCCTGTGCCAGTGCCTCAGCACCCTCCTGAGGAAGTGCAATCAACAGTTTAAACAAAGGGAGCTTCAGCCTTTCATTTTTCAACCCACCCTCAAAAGAAATGTGAAATGGCCATGAAGAGAACACCCAAACCATTAACAAGTACTCTGGACACATTAGTGATGGGAGCCACAAAAGCCTCTTGTCTCCCTGACTGAATGGACACAATTCCAAATGGACACAATGGACACAAGTCAAATTATTAAGCAGGACTGGGTATGTATAAGGATAAGAGAAAATTGTGTTTGTAGAAAAAAAAAACATGTATTATGGTGAAAGAAAAATTATTGTTGAATGTAAGAAAGCAGAGGCTCTAAATTCTCACCGAGAACTTCCTTTTTCCCTTTGTATGGAGAAAAGTCTACAGCTGCCTTTAAGGTCACAGATAAAAACTCAAAACCAGCATCCCATTTCAAGCTTTTACTGAAATAGCTTTTAAAAACATGTTTCTTATTAGAAAGGTGTTTTAAAAATAAAACCATGCACGCTACTGCAAGCCTCATTCCTTTCCACTCATATACTGGGAAAGTCTGTAAAATATTTAAATCAGAACAAGAAAAATGTGATTCAATCTGTATTGCCAAATCTTGTACTTCCATTAAGTAAAAAAAGAGAATGTACTCTTTAATCTGCTTTTGTAGGTTATTGCTTTTACCAAGTTCAATGGTTTGTTTTCATTCTTTAGCCTAGCCCCTACCCTCAAGAATTCCTGAAGTTTAATTTCCTAAAGCACATATAATTTAATCATGATCTGGATTAAAGTGAAAACTACCGTCTGCCATTTTAAGAGAACTACCTCCTTCCAAAGCAAACCTACACAAGAGCTTGTTCCTATCTGTAAAGCGAATTGATAGACTTGCCTATTCTGCAGACTCACCTTAACTGCAAGCACTTACACTGACTATACTCCGACTGTAATTCTCCACTGCTACCAGAGACACTACTTCAATAAAAGTTTATTTCCTGTAGATCTATGGGCACACATGTATGCACCAAATCTCTATGTGGTCTCAACACGACTCATTAAGGAATGCTGCTTAGCTCAGGGATATTACAGCCAGACTCAGAATCTATAAAACCAGGATTTGACTGTGAGCTGCACATTTTTGCAAGGGAACAGTGCACATCCTATTTTTTGCCCTAGTGCTGGCTGAATTATGCTCACTTGCAATGCACCATTACATTTTCTGCTGTGTTTCACTGCCATCTGCCATCGCCACACCATAAGGGTGAAGCGGATGACAACTCCCCAAGGGTCATGCAGTCCAAGGCCACTATGAGCACTGGCAGTACAGCTATGAGAAGCAGAAATATAGCTCAAGGTCCAGCAACAACGAAAAAGCAAGGGGGATTTTCACCTCCCTTTCTACCATTAACTCACTGGAATATAGAAAAAGAGAAGTTCACCTTTTTGTAATGTTACCTGTCAGATTCAGAGCTGCTGAAACCTCCTATGCATATTTACCATCCAGTTCCTACTCACTCCAGAAAGTGACTTCCAACGCACATCTTATTTACTGTCTTAGTCAAGGTTTCACCTTGAGAGTTTGGGTACAACACCCAGGGCTCTCCCTGAACACCTTGCAAAATGTCTATGGACAGTGCAGCTGTGGGGAAGGGATCAGAAAATCCAAACCTCCAGCAAGAGACTCTTGCACTGGTCCCCTCCATTACCTCCTCTCTCAGGGGATTCCCTACAGGCACAGGCAGGAGAAGCAAGCTGAGCCCCACACTTCAGAGCTGCTCCTTAGAATTAATTGTTTTGACTGACACAGCTGAGTCAGGCTAAATGAATGAAAGGTCAAACATAAGGTAATGCTTCTGTTGCTGTACAGAATAAAAGCAAAGCTTCATTTACATACTAATGTCTGACCCCGATACATTAATTTCTCTCATTCTGCAGCTCATGACAGATCTCTCTTTAGAAATTATCAACTGTGGAGAAAATATTAACTGCATCTTTAAAAAAGAATTTAAATTTTAATAAAGCTTATGGAAATGACATCTAAGACTACTTATCTTTTATACATGATTACTAATTTATTAATGTTTCCTCCATCTATGGTTTATCCCTTTCATTCTGACCAGCCTTAATCTTTATGCAAATACAAGTTGCTGAGGGACAAACAAATCTGCAACTACTAATTAAAGGCTTCAGAATACACAGCATTTTGTCTACCTGTATATAAAAGTTACCTGCCAAGTTCAGAGTAGAATTGGGTAAGAATTGCAATATTCATATTTTTAGGAAAGCTCACGTGGTACAATCTAGGGCATTGCTAGAAGTATAAATTAAGCAATTGTGGTATCAGCTGACAACTGCTTACCTAATAAAAGAAAATATTATGTTCTGGGTTCTGAAGCTATAATTATTCCCTCAGCTGAGCCTCTATTCTCAAAGCAAGAACTATGTTAACATAGTTAAAAACAGAGAATAATTTGCATGACAAATCTATCTATCCACCCATTTATCACCACAGTTTACAGACCTCCCAAGAAACAGGTATGTCTTTGTTACTGGGGTGTGGAGGTATGAAATATGTTTGTGTGCTCAGTCATGGAAATAAATCATTTAGGAAGCTAAGTCAAAGCCAGAGCAGTGGCTCTGCATTATCAACCATTCATGAATTTTCTCTTACGAACTAATCCCATTGCTTTTATTAATGCACAGAGACTTCCAGCCCTCACAGTACGTGACAACAAGAAGTGCCATAGTTTAACAGCGTCTTGTGTGAATAACCAGCATCTTTTGTTTTGTCCTGGCCACTTGTGAGTTTCATTAAAGAAACAGAATATTCATCTCCTCTTCACCCTCTGGCAAAGTAAAAACCATCAACAGGCATTTCCTCCTTTCAAAATAATAATGAAGTCACGCAAAGATAAAAGTATTAAAGGAAGATTAGACCCCAGAGACTAAGGAGATTTTGGAAGTTAGGTTAGAAGCATTATTGCTCTTCCACATAGTTTATTCAACATTTGGAGAATGCTCTTAGGTAGTCAAAGCAACCACAGTAGAGTCCATATTTCAAAGAGCAGGATCCATCGCATTAGAAATAAGGACTGATAATCACCATGTTGTTGGCAACCATCATACAAAACAGCTTGAAAACACAGCAGCTGCCCTGTCTCCTGGAAGCAGTTAGAATTTCCATCTCTCTCCAAGAAAAAAGAATCCATATCTCAAGTAATTAAATCACATCACTTAGATTTTAACCTTACTGTGAGCATGACCATGCCTAACTTTGCATGCACTTTCAAGGCTTAACGTTGCACTCTAGAAGGGTGAAAGAAATGGAGCCCATTAAGGTTGTCTGTGAGCTGGCAAACACACTTTAGGTGACTCTGAGGACAAATTAAGAAGGTACTCCATCGCCTTGCCATTTGCTTAACAAAAGCAAAATAATTTATCAGATTCCTGAAGAAGTTAAATCCAAGCCCCTGCAGCCTGTCATCTACAATCCCAGCAGCTCTCATGCCCAGCCATCTGCTCATTGCAGCCTTTCCATTTGCCATCCCAGGAGTATTATTTGTTTACTGCATATCATACTCTAAGCTCCACAGACATCAGTCCTCTTTCAGAGAAGGATGGTTCACTGCTTCTTCAGAGTGGGTGGGTTTCTTATAAAAATAAACACTTCTCATGAAAGATTAAATAGCTTTTGAAAGAAAACAGAAGGCTGTGCAAGTCTGACACCTTAACACATCGCTAATGAATGTTTGCAAGATGTTGAAACGTTGTGTGGATCCTCACTTGCTCCACACCAGGGACACGAAGTGATGGATGAGAATACTTCTGAAGTTTTCAGATCATATGCAGAGGAGACTAGAGCCACCCTTCAAACTCAGAACCTTAGACAAGCTCATGTGCTGTCCTACACATTTTGCTTGGGAAGAAATGAAATTTGTATGAGGTAATGTCCAACAGCCACACAAGCAATGACACTTACTGCAGTTATCAACAAGTACTATTCAAAGACTAACACCTCCCTTTAAAAGGAGTGGTACAGAGCTTTCCTGGCTGAATCATCATGGATCGGAGTTTCTAGAAGCGCTTAGGTTTTCAACAAATCAGAAGTCAGAAAGGCCATGTTAATTCCCTTGTATTTTAAACTAAAGCTCAATCCAATAAACCATTTCAAACCTCATAACGAAAACTGAAAGTGCTCAACAGTGATACTGTGATTAAATAGTTTCATTAAACTCCTGCCTTACTAGGTGATGACTGGAATCAGTGCAGCAGCACACCACAGAGAGAAGGGACATCCTTTAGAGATACAAAGCAGATACTGCACACGTGGGATGAACATCCAACTGCATGTAACAGTTGCACTTGAGCTCTGGTTTTATTTCTATAGAGCTCCCTAATACATAGTTTAAATCACTGAAGAAATGCATTTGAGGAATCTCAGATGCAAAGTGCTGAAAAAAAGTTATTTCCTAGTTATTAATTGAGATTCTTTATTTCCAACTTTCTAAGAATAATGGTAATATCAGTCTGCATCAGCTAAAGATTTATTACTTTCAATGTAACAGAAGCAGTGAATGCTCATGCTATTACCTGTCATCTAGTCTGAGTGCTGCAGAAATACAGCATTACTACAATGAAATAATGGATAAGCAAGGCAAAACCTGCATCGAAAGACTGTTCCACTGTAGCAAAGAATTACCATAAAACAAAAATCTTTATGTATTGTCCCCAATACTTTACTTTTTGTGGAGGTAGCTTTTATTATTCCTAGTAGATTTATTTGTGTTCACTATTTGCTTTTAAGGTACTTATGTGCCTCATTATTCCTCCAGAGTTTCCTTTGTTTCTTTAGAAAAGTGTGCCCTAAAAATAGTAATAGAGGATACTGCCAAGGCAAACCAGTTGTAAAGCCTGATGATGTATTGAAACAAACTTTAGACCACCAAGTGCCTTACAGCAGAAGAGAAAAAAACCTGAATCCCATGGAATTTCTTCCCCTGTGGAAATGATTCTTAGAAAGCAGTCGTGATTATGGTAGGATAGAAAAGGAGCTTTACCCTGTCATCCAACAGACTAGGAAGCAGCAGTGCAATTGCTTTCTATCAGCAGTAATCCTCCTATTAAAGCAGGTGAATTCCACACACACAAAATAACACTACTGGTGATTATGCTCCTGTTAAGTCATGTGGCTTTATGCTTTCCTTCTGTGGCAACTGGGTGCTAGGCAGTTTTAAGGCTCTCATTTTTCAGAGACTAGAGACCAATTATTACTTAAAAATAAGCCAATCATCTCTCCTGCTAAAAGATGACTGGCAGCAGAAGTTAAATTATAGAGAACATCACTGCCCCCAATACATTCATTTCTGTCACTCTGTCACTGTAAGAATTTACAGCAGATAATCTCTTTGAAGGGGGATCAAGTCATAGAAAGTACAAGCCTAGTTTTAAATAGAACTTTAATTTTAATGAAAGCTTCAGGGAATGATGTTTATGCTGCTTATCTTTCATACCTGGTGATTAAGTTAATTTATACTTAATGGAAGAGGATATTTCTAATCCCCAGACAGGCTCAACATCTGTCTGTGACTATGTTTTTGGAAGCCTTAAGCTGCTTGTGATTGATGTAATAAAACCAGGATCCTGCAGAACTAACACCTGAAGGATATCTGTAAGAGGGGAAATGTTGTTTTTTTTTCCTGCTCAATGCCTGTGCTTAACTCAAACCAGAATTCCAAGCCCTTCATTTTGCTGTCCCTTTAAAACATGCTTTGCACTCCCTTGCCAATAGTATGTGAGTACAAACAGGGGAATAAGCAAACAGTTCTCAGACATGGTTATGATCTAATATTCATACTCATTATGTGCAGTATCTGACAACACAGAACTTTCTGACGGCCTGAAGCTAATGAGAATAATAAAGCTCCTGCAAAAAAACAGAGCAATGATCTCCATTTTCCCTTCATTTCTCATTCATTTCCATTTAGGACCAAATGTTACCAAAATAAATGCCTGCATTTACCCTATAGTTACAGCAGGGAAAAAAAGTCTTGAAGAGTAAACATCTTGCCAGGAAAAGAGATCATTGTCAACCCTATGCCGACAAATCACAGTATTTCTGTACGAGGCAAGAAAACACACAGCAAAAAATGGCATTTCCAGCTGCTATGTATATCCATGTTATTTTAAGGGCATACTCTTCCAGGGAGGAAAGCAGCTACCAGAGATTATTACAAAGCAGTCCAGGAATACTATCACACACTGGAAAAATCCACAGAAGTTCCAAGCAACGCAGAATGGAGGGAGGAAAACCTAGAATGTGAACAGAAGTCAAGTGGCAAAAGAAAAACAAAAGTGCTTCATCTAAAACTGTTTCTGAAAAGGGGTAAGTCTCCCTAGAACAACTTGCATTTACACATTAACCAATAATATCGGAAACATGTTAAAGCAGTGCAGTAATATTTAAACTCCAATACTGTATCAAGCATCTTGTAAGAATGTCTGACACGCATCATTATTATTTCCTCAGGCCTAAAACCCCCTTGTTATATTAAAAATACCCTCAAAAACCTTATTAATGCTCTATCTTTACATTAAATTGTGAGTATAAATTATAGATGTTTCTCTGCAGTAAAGCAGCAGAACACTTTGAGCACGAGCAGCACAAGCTGGACCCATTCCATGGCTCTGGTCTCTGACATACTTGTTCCGCAGCCGTTGACTGGGTCCATCCTGGCACAGGTCACTGCCCTGATGGCCGGGGAACAGGCAGCACAGACAGTTGCTCAGGCAAGGCAAGGCTCCAGATCTAGAACAGCGAACACACATGTAATGTAGCACCACACTGACTCACGTACAAAGAATGGAACAGCGAATGCCCTTAAACACAGAATCACAAGAAATCACAGTGAAGTTCACTTTCACAAATTAGGAACACGCATTTAAACTCTGGCACTTTCATCTAAGGAACAAGTCCAGTTAAGTGTCCATGTGGAAAAGTTAATAGGAAATTCTTGCATTTCCCTAGTCTATCTGGTTTTATCTTAAGAAATCTATTGTATTCATGTATCTCTGTCTTCGACTGCTGTGGTCCCTTAGGTTGATTTTGCTTCTCCCTCCTCCTGGTTCCCTTCTAAGGATTGTCACACAACTTACATGTATAGGACATACTTGTTAAGGAATTATCAAGCCTCTAATCCTTCTTGCTTTGGTATTTTCTTGAGAAGGTATTTTCTCCTACATCACATTTTGATATCCCACCTCAGGGTTTATTTGAGTAAAGAAAAATCTAGGGAGTCTTCATTTTACTCCAAAGGATGAAAAAGAATTGAGATCTCAGCAATTTCAGTTGCACACAAAAATCAGCAAAAGCAAATCTGTAATGTAATGAAAAGGATCTTTTCTGTCTCCCTCCACGTATCTTAACAGCTTTACTCAAAGCCTTCTAGAAATAAGAGGGCTTTTTCAAATCAGAAGAAATTCAATTAATCTCAGAATTGAGCTGCCTTTTTTCAGCATTCTCCTCAAACCATATATCCAAGCCAGTGAAACCTGCAGGCTGAGACACACGTTGCAGTCAATGAAAGGTACCATTAGTTACTTCAGCCTGCCATAAGAAAAGAATGGATTGTGTTTCGTTCAAACTAACTGTTCCAAACTTGGGCTTTCATGTTCCAGTGCAGCGAATTAATGGTTTGCATCAAATGGAAATACAGAAATGAACAGTGTTATTTCTTATAATGACATGGGGTAATTATATCATTCAATCTGCTCTGTAACTCACAGCTGTACCAACACTGACAACTATTTGCTCCAAGTTCTCCCATTCTGAACCCTGACATCTCAATACATTGCAAAAACATAACTCTTAGAAGGCATTTGCATGTATGAATTTTCCACTGGTGTTAAGGGATATAATCCATGCATTAGCATTCATTTATTCCATTTTACTGTTACCTTAATAAAACACTGTTATGTGGCCCAGGAGCCCCACTCCACAGGAATTTGTTTCTTCTATTAGGAAGGTGATGTACTTTAGTATGCCCTTGGCTGATCGATTCGTTATAACATCTTCCTGCTTACATAAAATCTTAGTTTTTTAAAATCAATTTGTTCGTGGGTTGTGCCATCCCTGAGAGAACATAAAGCACACACTGCAGCTCAGCAGCTACATGAGGAACTTACAGATATTAACTGGAAACCAAGACAAAGTATTCAAGGCTCACCCCACAGATTTCACGCTGTCAAAGCTATCACAGTTGGTCGTAGTTTTAGGTACACGTAAGGTACAGATTGTAAAGATGGCAAGGAGACAGGTAAGACATGAGACATTTTTATACTAGGTACAAATACACACATAGGCATGCTGCATACACAGACATATATACAAATATGCATTAGGCATACTACCATTTATCTTTATATTAAATACCTGCACACATATTCTATGAAAACTATCTGCTGGGAAGCAATTTAGTATCAGGAGGATTACAGAAAACTGGAAGTTCCTGAAGTTCACATTGTAAACCAACTGGAAAAATTAATTTAAAAGTGGAGTTGCATGGAGCTCTTGGAGCGAGTCCAGAGGAAGCCACGGGGATGCTGCGAGGGCTGAAGCAGCTCTGCTCTGGAGCCAGCCCGAGAGAGCTGGGCTGGTTCAGCCTGGAGAAGAGAAGGGTCCTTAAGAGGAGGCCTCAGAGCAGCTCCAGTGCCTAAAGGGGCTACAGGAAACCTGGAGAGGGGCTTTGGACAAGGGCCTGTAGGACAGGACAGAGGGGAATGGCTTTAACCTGCCAGAGGGGAGACTGAGATGAGCTCTTAGGAAGTTCTTCCTTGTGAAGGTGGTGCTACTACTCCTGCAGTAAGTCAAGATATCACCCGAAAGACTAGATTATGTTAGCAAGCTACAGGGTGAGCAGAGGTGAAGATTATTTTGCTGATAGCAGAAACTCAGCTCTAATGATTAGCATATTGAAGTGTCAGGCAAAAAACAATTTGCACTCCAGCCTAACTACTAATCACCTTCCCTGTATGAACATGCAAATTCAGTGAACCCACTTGGACAGAGAAGGCTCACACATATGCTGCCCCTGCCCTATACTTTAAGACAGAGAGAAAAAAGGCATCTTTAACTTCAAATCACAAGAGCTTTCCTGTACTGAAAACAAAGGAGGAAATTATAGCACATGCAAATAAAGCAGATAAGAGTACTATCTCTTAAGAATGTACTTTAAAAACAACTAAGCAGTTTTCTCAACAAAGGAGACAACTGCTCATTTCCCTCCTCCTCTTTGCACTAGACAGGCTGAGATTAATGCAGTCAAGCAGAGGAAGAGGGGAGATGGCATTTGTAGAATGTGTACAGAAAACAGAATAAACTTCTTTCCCTATATGAGGAACAAATTAGGTTTCAATCAAAACGATTTTATAAGAAGAAAGTTGCTTCCTTACGTAGAGTATTGCTGGACAGCCTGGTTTCCAGTTAGACAGCACATTACACCATGTCCTCCTCTGCCCTGTACTCTCTTCAGTGGATTCACTAGGCACAAATACATTTGTTTAGCTTTTACTACACAGCAGGTTTTCAGCTCAAGAGTTAGTTCAGATTAACACCCTTTGACAACATGTACTGCACTTGCAGAGCTGGATGGATGCCTGGATTACTGAGGCAGAGAAGCCCAAAACAACCTGAGACAAGTACTGAAAATTAGCTGGAAATTAAGCCCTTGTCCAACACAAAAACACAAACCTTTTTCAGGCTGAAGAGATGTCAGCCTTAAAAAGTACATACAAGAAGCCCTGAATAGTGGAAATAACATCTAAGAACATCAAGGACTTTTCTACCATATCATTTTTGCAAGCCAGTTTACCTGTGAGGTAAAAAGAAAAGGTGAATGGCCGTAACAACTACAGTAATTTCATCTTCTCTTAAGTATTTTATGAATAAGGTGAAAATTGCTATTTGTTTTATATCCTATCCAACGTAACTTGAGCAAGTTTCTGACCGGGCTTAATGTGAGTTTTCACTGGTCTCAGCTGAAGCTTGCCATCAGCAATGGCTGGATACAGCCAGCATCTGCAGGCAGCAAATCTCCCAGGGATGCTTTGAAGTATTCCTGAGTTCATGTGTAAAGAAAAACAAAACCAAACCAACACAACACAAAAGGAGCTTACTCAGAATTCAGTCAAAGGAGGAGCACACACCGAAGGAGCTCCAACATTTATGCTTCAGATACAGAAGGAGGCTTGATCAGCTGCCACTGCCGCAAAGCCTTTGTATTGCAGCTCGGTGAAGCCTCTCGCCCCAGTCATTGCTGCTGGCTACGAGGGATGCAAAATACAGCATGCCTTACAGCAGACTCTGTTACCAGTCAGACTCACTTACAATCTCTATTAAATAACTGAATTCAAAGATGTATTTAGACTCACTGCCTGCACATTCATTTTTATGCCATTTGGAAGGAGACTAAGCAGCCACCCCACTTTATTCCTGACCTCCCTTCTCCTAGAGCAAACCTTGAAGATTACAGCAACTTTTGTGGCTGCACTACAAAGACTTGAGGAAACGGACGTATTCTGATAAAACCTTCCTTGTTGCTGGACTTTATCACAAAGGTTTTCATTTAATAATCCTAAGAAGAAAAAAAAAAAACCAGCAAGACTTCTTAATGATCAACACAGGTATTCACATAGTATTACATTCTAAGAGATGAAATTGCTACCGCACGCTTTTATATATTAGGATGTTTGGAAAGTTCAGATTTTATGGAAACACTCTTGACAGGTCACATTCCTCAGTTTATTTCCAATCCTTCCTCTATTGCTGACTAGAATTCGTAAAGAGCAGAAAGAAAGAGATGCCAATAGAAGTGTAATTAGATCAACTGCATCTCAAAACATGGCAATTCAAGCCTAATTGGACAAACTAGTCTCCTTTGGCAATGTGGTAACATAACACCAGTTACTGCAGAAGCAACGGCTGCTTTGGACCAATTCATTTCACAGGGCTGAAAATGAAACCTTTAAAAATTATTCAGCCCATATCAATTAACACTTTTAAATAACCTGGTCCTGTCATCAACTTGCTTGCGGAGTACATTGTAAGCACTTCCAGCTGTCCCTTCATATGGGTCATTTCAAGAGATGCAAAATAAGACTGAATTCACTCTTTATGTGGAAGTTAAAATACAGTCTTTACATTCAAAATGTTGGTGCTTGGAATACAATACACGAGCAAACACAGACCATCCTGCAGAACTGGACTGTGAGTAACAAAAGGGGGTAACTGTACATTAATCTGCTGTTGAGCATGGAGTCACTTAGTGCCATGTTTGTGTGCATCCCAATGTTATCCCGTGAGTTCTCCATTTTATTAGCAAAGGACTGTAAAAATGAGATGAAAATAACACCAAAGAATGACACTACGAAAAATCACTTTTAAAATCCTAACATCCCAAATATTTAAAGAGCACACCATGCACCGTATGTATCCCATGTTGTACAGGAAATGCAATGGCTCTACACACTGTATGGGAGAAGGCAAAAGATAAAGAGCTCAACAATGACAATCAGGTTGGCAAAAGGTGAAGAGTGCTTTGCAAACCTTAGCAATCACCAGGAATATTTACTGAAGAACACAGAATCAGACCTAGAGTCTTCCAGAGAAGAAAACTGAAGCTTTTCTGTAGTATTTTTATACATCAACAATACATAAACTGACCCCATACACTACTAACAGGCCATACCCTGAATGCTATTAGCTTAGAAAGACTGGCAGTGCATGGGAGAAGAAAGACATCATCCTCTTTTCACAGAATGAAAACTGTAACAGGAGGAACATATTTTGTCTAAAGGTCATTGAGTAAAACTGGCTGAATCAGGAACAGAAATTGCATCTTTTATGTCCTAGTCCAGAGGTATTTCCACAAAACCAACTTCCCCTGTAATAGTTTGATAAACGTTGAAGTGTATTACTGAATTCCTGCTGCATTTATGCTAGGGATATGGTGCTAGCTATTTTTGAAGAAACATTATTATTGCTCATGTATTTATGCATTAGTAGTCAATTAAAACATTCCAGATTACAAGCTACTTATAAAGTAAAAGATCTGACCTTTCTATCAGCAGATTTTGTTTTCCATGTTAGGACTGCAGCCACAGCATATTCAAATTATTTGCTACTGTTCTGCACCCTGTATTCTATTTTCTGTTGTATTAAACACTCTTGTGGCACTCTCCTCTAAGTGGCTCTTAAAACCAACATAGATCTGTTCTGTGAGTCAAGCACTACCACATCCTTCCTTTCCCTTCATGGAGGGACATCCCACGTTGTAGTTGGTAGATCTTCCAGCTGGGCCTGTCTAATCAATACAAGTAAGGTTAAAAGCTCTGAAGGATGAAGCAGATAATTGGAAAAGCAAGAACAGAGAGCAAAGATCAATGCACCTGTACCATTTGCTTCACAGAACTGAACGGAGTAGCTGAAGCTAGTTCTTCTTGAGCAGGATGAGAAATAGCAGTAGAAATAAATACTCTCCAACTACAGAAAAACAAACATTTCAATAAACTGAACTGGAGTTACATTGCAAACATCACATTTAAAAGTCTCCCTCACATGTCTAACTCATCAAAAGCCGCATGGGCTAATGTAACAGACAAAAATTGATTCTAAAGTTGGCAGATTGCCTGATGAAGGAATAAACCAAAAAGCCCTCTAGGAAAGAGAAAGGGTCTAATTCAATGTGCTTTCAAAAGGCTCTGGCAGAATGATCCTGAATATGAATGCTGGGTCATTTTGACTGATGGAGAAAAAAATTGTGTCAGCCTCCAAAAGGAACCACAGCAGAAAGATCAATCTCAAGAAAGGCACATATATGAGTTTATACACTCTCAGGCAGAAATAAGGCTTGGAATGAAGAGGTGGTGCTTGAGAAGCATTTGAATAGCTGAAAACCTGACCAGACTTCCAAGTGAGAGCAAAGGGATACAGGAATCAACCTAAAGCTCTAGCAGTCAGCTCATAAAGTCAATTAGCAAATGGAAACCAAAATACTCATACTACCACAGCCAGGTTTAGTGCACACTTATTTTTATAAGCACTAAACAGCCTCTATAATGCAAAAAGCACTGACAACCCTGAGAAATGAATCCCTGTGGAATACAGTACAGTTACGCACAGAAGCGGAAACTAAGATACATTACGACATTATTTGCTGATCAGCAATAGCTGCAACAGCAGTGTTCTCCCGTTCAGTCTCTCCATGCATTTGTGCACTGAATTTCTGACCCTCTTAAACAACCCCTGTCACACAATCATAACCTTAGAATATGTATAGTGAGATGAACACAGCAATCAATGGCAAGAATGACTTTATCATCATCAAAATCTAGGATAATCATACACTCGAGACATCTTTGCAAAGTGTATTTTCCTATTTCCATTAAACATGACACAAACATCCGGGGAGGTTATGAAATTGAATAAAAAAATCTCTGGAAACTAAACGGAATACAGCTGCACAGGTTACTTCCTAACTTTTTTCCCCTTCTTTAAGAGGGGAACCCTAACCTCAACCTTTAAGAAAGTATAAAATTGCTTCTCAATAGCAAGAAATGAAGAATCCACATGGTAGAAAAAAAGGAACCATCTTGTTTTGTGCAAGAAAAGAGTAAGATCTCTTGGGAAGCAAACTCTACAAACCCTTGACTGGAACTTCTTCCTAACTACATAACACTTGGAGATAAAGAGTCAAACTGACATACATTAATATTTACAGGGTGCTCTCTGAACAGAGTGACATTCACCACTGTTTGGCTGCTGATCTTGCAAAACTTTGAGAGACACCACTTTGGGGTTCTTCCTGCTCAGAGAATGAGTTAATCACACTCAACATTTGCGAGAGCCAGACTCCACAGAAGAGAATTGTACCTGACATATATTTAACAGAAGGAAAAAATAATCAGAATATCATGAATTCCAAGGCTGACTTCAAATAGAGAAGTGATCTGTACAGCGAATAGCACCCAAGGAAAGATAAGCAATGAAACGGAATGCCCTAACAGGTAATAAACCAAAAGCACTCAGTTTTGTGGGCACAATGATTTGATTGGGTTTGTAATAGCCATAGATTAAATTACATTTCATTTCCAAAGTGTTTCAATTCTTTCTTCTGTCAATGGCTATTTCAGTGCTGAATAAAAGTCATTCTATCACTTAGAGGGCTGAGGCTTCTTCATCTCTAGCAAGTAAAAAGCAGATTTTATTCCATGAGCAACTCATATTTCTAATGACAAGCATGTCACAATACTACACTTTCTTTGTCAAAAGAAAGAAATGCTTACTTTCTGTCTTGAAATATGTAAGAAACTGGGCATGTGAATGCAAGAGATCACACTGGGGCACAGAACAAACAACAGCAGCACAAATACAAAGAAGTCTCTTACAATGCTAATTAATCCAGCGATAAATAAACTCTGGCGCAAACATTCCTCACAGGAAAGCAGGTCATTAGCATTGATGAGATGAAATAAATGATCTTCCTAAGACATTTAGAGCAGACCCGCTCCAAATGATACTCACGCCTTGCGATTATACCACCAGTCAAACAATTTACATCTACCATCCAGTGGAGAACATACAGTATTTGCATGCAAGACTGAGATTCCTTTTTGCTCCTCAAATCTAATGGAATTTTAAAAGGAATTAATTGCTAATAATTGAACACCAAAACTAAAACCTTTTACTGCTATAACGAGTCAAAACCAGGCACAGAAGCCCAGAAGTTTGTGAAGCCTTTTAAAATGGATTTTCTGCTGGAGGTGCAACATCAACAATGATTTGCATCAGTGATTATCTTAATTAAACTGCTGTTTACATAAGTAACCTTGATTTACTTTAAATGTTGTTCGGTGTCATTAGACCACTCATTTAATCGTGCGCATTTCCTTTAGCTGAAGCCTCCTCCCACCTTCAGCAGGCTGTGAACAGCATTCTGCTACAAGAAGTAAAGCCAGAGCAAATTTAATCCTATACAAGCTTCAGTAAAGACCCACATTCCTCTTGCAGTTTAACAGACAAGGTTAGACCCACTGGTCACAAGCACAGCAGGAGACATCTAAAGAAGCTGCTACTTTAACATGTTAAATTTAAGGAGGAAAATAGTTACTTGGAAGTCTTATGCAAGTTCCTCTGTACAAACATTATGGAGCACGTTTCAGACCCTTACACTATACTAGTTGTGACAGGGATTTCACTCTTCAAGCTGGGCGTAGCCAAGATTTCTGAGGATGCTGAATGCATACTGTGATCCTGTGAAGGAACACGTGCCACCCCTGCTATATATGATGCTTTGAATGTGTTAAGTAAAAAGTGTTAAGTAAAAAGAAACTACATTCCCTGCCTTCGTTTTTCTACATCACATTTCTCACTCAAGGAGGTAAGCTCCCTCCTGATGCTGCAGTGACCGGCTGGCACATGTAGTGCTGAAAGTCTTCACTAGATCATAAATTTGAACCAAAAGAGATGAACAAAAAACAATCTAAGATGGAAAAAACACCAGGATAACTCTGAAATGAGCAGTGGCAGATGTTCAGAACAGAAATCAAGACCAGTGGCCATCACTACCCCCTGAATTCACTCCACAGTAATGCTAGAATAAAGTAAGGTTTGTTCGGCAATATTTACAGAATTACAGAGCTTAAAATTCCATCCTTCCAAGAAAACAGCTCAGCCACAAATGACTGTGCTTGTTCCAGCGTGTCATCAGCATGGATGATTGTTATGATCTGCTCAAGGCGTACAATCCATGAGAGTAGCACTGCCAAACAAACAAAAGCAAAGAGTAGGCATCTTCCAAATTAGTTATTGTTTTAATTTCTTAATAATGAGTGAAATTTGAGTTCCAAATTCAGGATGCCCAAGGATAATAGGACAAGTCTAGAAACCAAAGCTAGGGCAAAGAGGGCTCTCCATTTCTTTTCTATAACCATCCATCTTCAGCTGATTTCTTGTTTCTTTTATAAAGAGCAAAACAACCAAACAAAACACCCAGCGTGTAGTTGACAAGCTGCCTCCTTTCATTCCAAAGGGCTACCCAGGCTCTGCTTGGGCAGGCAGAGCCAGGCACCACTCACCCTCGGCTAACAAAGTCACCCGCAGGGCTGCTTTCACATTCTCCTCTTGCGGGGCTCCGAGCGGTTGATGTACATCTTCACTCTGCAGAGCAGCGCATGGCTCCAAAGCTCCCTATTAATAGCTACTTGGAACTCTGCTGTCATCGGACTTTGGCTAAATCAGGCCAATGTAAAGGCTTTGGAAGCAACAAGGAAATTAATGCAGCAAAGCAGGACATCAATGCTCATCAGGATACCTGCTGCCTTCAGGACCCCTCCCAAAAGCGTCACACATGCCTATGTCACTTTTTATCCTACTTTAATTCCTTATCTTCTTTGCATCATGGAAAACCACAAAACCTTCCCTCATCTCTACAACAAAAGATACTTCCTCCATTTAAAAATAAAATCAAAATCTTTGCATGAATTTAAAGTTTCTGTTTAACCATGTTATATGCACAAAATACTAGCCACATCCACCTCAGTACTTAAATGGCCTGGGCGAATTCTTACAACTAAGAAAAGATCATTCATATGTGGAACAACAGCCACTAAGTATATTTAAGTATCTTCATTTGAACATGTATCACTGGAGATTTTCTGTGACTAAAGGAAATTACTAGCGGTTGGGGCATGTAGAGACTGGAACTGTGTTCTAAAAACCAAGAGTTATGTATGGCACAATAAACTGGTCTTATTCAACTTAACTTTCTTTCACAATTACACATCGCATGAAAGGAAGGAGGAAAAAAAAAATATCATCAAAACTCCATAAAGATGAGGAAAAATGAAACTAAGAATATTTCTGAGCTATTAATCTTTCCTGATAATGAAGTACTTGAGGATGACTCCTGAAAACTCGCTTTCATTTAGATGCTTCATTTATTTTAATCTGGGAGATAATTAGAGGGAAATCAAATCCATCTCCGCAGCAGAATGTTTACCTGAGATGCAGCTCAGACTTCGCAGTATTTCCCCTGTGTGTTCAAACCCAGTGCTATAGATATCATTAAAACTTTACTTAGAGTAATGTCCGTTACTTAATGAGCATCAAAACTGGAGTCTGCAAGGTTTGCTGCTGGTCAGCTGTCAAAACAGGAATTCTTTCTGATTTCTTTGCAATTAATAGGCCAAATTTTGTTTTCCCTGCTGGCAGGCACAATTAGACCAGCAAAAAGATTACAATGGGTAGGTGAACTAGTGTCCAGCATTCTCTCTCTAGCCAATTATTTAGTTATTAGCTTTGGCCTGCAGACAGAGGAATGATGCCATTTATCTGTAGTTACCTGTAGGAGTGTTTGGAGAGGGAATGTGGGAGCACACATCGGAACTGGCTGAAATGCACCAAAACAAGCAAGAGCTGGGACACAAAGCAAAACCACTGCAAAACCTTTGCTAGTGAAGGCAAGGCAAAAGCAACTGGTGCTCAGTTCCTGTCTTTGGTGTAAATCTCCATAGGCGATCAGAATGAGGTCCTTTAAATGAAGCTCACGGTATGATTGTGTCTCTCCCAAAGCTGTATGCACCATCATGAATAGTTCAATGAAAAGTTACTTGGGAGTAGAAGGGGTAACTCTCACCTGAAGGGGGAGGCAGCTGTCATCCATGGGTTCCTGTATACCCACACAAAACATTATCAGAAGATTGCCCTTTGCAGCAAGAAACACCAACTTATGGTGAAGACATACAGATACTCATCAACAAGATGCTCTGTTAACCAGATTATCCACAAAAAAAGCTGCACCATTGATGAATTCTTCTTGTGACCAGCCAACAGTTTCTCTCATCACACACTAATCCTGTTATAAATTATTCAGGACTCGAAATGTATCAGAGAAGAACCCTCAGTGGAATGAGCGTTCCACACACACCAGCGTTCTCCAGGAATTTATTTGTAGTTATCATTTTCCTTTATTCCCTATCTAATATTTAGCTAATGAATGCTTGACGTAACTTCAGCATGAGGAAAGACATAACTGGTTACATAATTACAGGTTAAAAATGATCTTTTTTCAGCTCCATGCACTGAAGGAATCTTAAGGGTGAAGGTTAAGTACAGGCCACACACAGTACAGATTGCTTTGCAAGATATTCTGCACACCGACCACAGCAACCTCTCTGTGCGGCACTGCCTCTGAAAGAATAGCTTGATCTTGTAATATTACTACAATAATAAAGATTGTTTTAAGTATTATCAGTCATGTCTTGTTCATGGGACTCTGTCTACAAAAGGACAGCAGGTTTGCGCTTGAAATCATTACAGAACATGAATAACATATTTAAGGTTGCCACTAAGCACCAAGAGAAGAACAAGATCAATATTTTAGTATGAAGGCAGGCCTATAAGCAAGAATTTCTAGGGGAAAAAAAGAAATCTCCCTTTCATATCTCCAAGGAACTGCTTAAAACAAGGTATTTCATCAAAAAAGAAGACACTCTTTCTCTCAGCCCGATCCCCACCACAAGCACTGCTGTGCAAGCTGCTCCAGGCAGTTCCTCTCATTTCTAGACCATAGATTTAACTATATTTATTATCACAGATCAAGCAAGCGATTTCTAAATACAATATTTATACTCTTCAGCTCCAGTGGGGCAATTCATTCAGAGTAATTGGTGACTTTCAAGCAAATTAACACACAAAATTTACATCTCATGACTTCGGAATGAAAAACAGGCCTCAAGTAAAAGAACAAGTAAATAAATCTGAGTTACTAAATGGTTTGCACCAGTTCTGAAGCAAAGGTAAGATATTCTAAGGGAACTGATAAACCCTGATTTACTACCAGTTTGTGGACATTTTCAATTCCTTGAGTACTTGCGTGGCTCCCTGCACACTTAGACCACTGCTCTACGAAAGCAGCACATGAAGTGATCAGAGCCAACCTGTGAGACCCCCATTTGTTGGACTTGCTGCTACTAAACACAGAGTACAACAAATTGTTTTCTTTCCCTGACTTTCCCTTGGCAGATCCACAAACCCAAATACTCTTTTTGCACCATGCCACTAAATCCATATTCTACAAGCTTTTCTGAAAGAGTTACCACTGTGGATGCAGAAGGAGTCACACACACAGTGGGAACTCATCATCCTGGATAAACTGACATAACTGTGTGAAAACAGTTAACTTTTAGAACTACTACAAGGTACTGATACAAAATAACTCGAAGTCAACACACTTACTGGATATCTTTTCTCTTTTTATTCTGAGGGTCCACCAGACGAAGAGTGTCTCTGATAACAGCTACTTTCACTTCTTCATCAACAGGGCTTGGGACGTTTTCAAAGACTCCAGGAGAAAGCTTTCAATTACAAAGGGATGCAATTACTCGGCACAGACCTGAAGATTATTTATTCCACATTTCCTCAAACTTCATGCTTGTCATGTATGTTTTAAATACACAGTGATTGACAACAAAATACTTCTTACAGGATACACAAATACCTTCGTATTTTCAGTATGATATTATAACATTTTTTGGCAATTTTCTCTAGCAAATTGAAGTATTAAGAAACAGATTACTGCCACTGTTACCTTTATATTGCGTATATAAACATGAAAAAATGATTAGCAATCCCCTAAACACAATTAAGCCAACTGCAGGGGATGATGAATAAATGTATTCATGACAAAGATGATGGAGAGCTTTCACAATTCCAATAAGTCGTATTTCTAGTGCATAAGATTAGCAATGATTTCAAAGCAGAAAATTACAGAGAACCTTGGCAGTTTCATATTAGTAGACAGTTTTCATCTTTCAAACAAGGAAAAAAGGCCAGCAAACCAAATCTAAACAGTTTCATTCCAATATCACTGTCATTTTGAGAGCTCTTACCTCTTGCTCATGTTCTATTCTCATGCTGGGGTTTGCATTTACTTCAAGTAACATTGGCTTCAAGTTTTTCATCAGGAGAATGTCAAACCCTAAAATCTGTACATAACAAGCAATGTGTTACTTCAGTTCTACTCAGTCCTTTTCTAGAGAATGCAATGGTCATCCATATGTCAATGAACAGGAGGAAGAAACACTTGAGGGGCAAAAGAGAAATAACTAAGAAACATGAGAAATCACTGAACAATTCCTGAAGCCACTTGCCTTCAATATTAATGGCTACTTTCATGCTACTCCCATCTCAGAATACTGCATCAGTCAACATGGAATCTTAGCACCTGTGACAAGTGGGTCTTAAAACTGCAATCATCTTAGCAGCATTAGGAAGCTTCAAAGCTTCATAGTTACAACATCTAAAAGATGGAGACAAGTGAATACTACTATCAAAGATTGATATCCATTGAAAATTCTCCATATATGTTTATGCCTAATAGTAACACAGGTCAGGAGATAGGGATTCGTAAGGTAAAACCTGGGGGTGAGGAAAACCTAAGCTCTGAGCTCATGCAGTGCTACTCAGTGTATGCAGCACACCCAACCAGTGATCAGCATAACTAGAGAAAGCTTTTAGAAAAGCAATTAAACATCCAGAAAAATAATCCATGCATAGAAACAGCGGCATTCCTGGCAGAAATTCCAACCTACCTGGAAGCAAGTTGGCCCGGGCTTTCCTGCTGGTATGTCAGACTGATAGTAAACTTTCAGTTCTGGTGTCAGTGCAATAATTGTTTTAATCACCAGTGAAATTATATCTGACCACAGCTTTTTGACATCAGCTCCTCTGGAAGACAGCCTGCATAGAATGCTGGAAAAAGTCCTCTTGCTGCCAGTGTTCACATTGTCAGAATGGATGAAATTCCCGCTATGGATATTTAGCGAGTAGTTGGTTAAATGCATAAAAACCTGGTGCAAATTTTTTAGTGTGGGTTCTTGGTAGGGCTCTGTACAGAATCTAGAAAGTCCATCTTTGGCTATGTAAATCTCTAAGGGTTCTAAAGATTTCAATAAGACATAAAGACGGATATCAAACTTCAGTTTGTCAATGAGCAGTGGTTTGCAGATGTACTCCTGGACCACAGCTGGCCGGCTCTGGATGCTCCCTGTCTGCCTGATATCACTTGGGTCTTTAATGAGGTAGATTCCATCTCCCTGGCACCCTCCATCAGGTTTCACAATAAAAGTGGGCTTCCAGGATGGATCGCTGTCTTTCATCATACGAACCTGGAAGGAAAAGGATTACACTGAAAGACATTAACTGAGGAAGGGGAAAAGGGCTGATGAAAACCAACAAATTGCATTTATAAACAGAAATAAGCAAAAATAACACAATCACATGACTACAGCAGTAAACACTGTGGAAAAAAAGGCAGACGATAAACAGCACGGACAAGCACAGAGACAAACCAAAAATCATGAGTAGGGAATTAGTAGTACAGCTAAAAGGTCACTTTATTTAACAAGCCATTGTATAAACTACACCAGGAACTTCTTTTTAATGTTACATACCAATTTACACACTGAAATGCTGCATATCTCTTGCACAGAGAAATGCATCCAGTTCACAGAACTCACAGAGTTCTGTCAAATACTCATCACTGCTAACAAGTTAAATTAACAGAATCATTCCAGAAATGTTTTTTTCCCAGAAGAAATACATTACCAATTGAACTTACTACACACGGGTGATGGGAGATGCCCCCACTAGAAAGGCAATAGGAGATGTGAAATTTTGACACCTACTAACACTCTGTGAGCATGGGTATAAAGGTCACCAAGACACAGAAACAGCATGAAAAAGGAGGAAAGAGGAAAAAAAAGAGGAAGAAAAAGGTCAGCAAACCAGTAGCTTTCAGGATCAGTTTCTTTCCATTGTTTGTAGTGCCTTGCCATGAAAGAGCTCTGTTTGTTAAAGTCAACTTTAATATTTTGTAAGAACGTCGCTGGAGGACTCTGTGACCTATTTCTGTGTTGTTTACAGCAGCGTGGACCTCAATATTCATCTATCCAATTCTCCTGGTGCTTTGTGATATCCATGAGTACAGTATAAGCCATTATATCCATATCTCAAGGTTTTTTTCCACACTGTGCCCTAGATTCTTGGGACATATGAGGGAAAAGGTTTAAATGGTTCACTGACAGAAATTATGGTAAGAGTGATGGGGAAGTATCTGGGGTTTGTCAGAACCTAACTGCCCTACAGCACTGAAAGGGAGCCCTAACAAAGAATGCAGCTACAGAAAACGCAGGACACAGGCTAATACATTTATCAGCTACTCATGGGATTTGGAAGAATAAAGCACTTAAAATCTGTTCTTTTCAAAATGGAGGGATGTCACAGTAGAGATCACTCTTTTCTTGCATTCACATGTTTTACAGCACCAGACCTGCAGCTGCTATTCTCTCTATTCAGCCAGACACTGCTGAACAGCGGCGGTGATCTGGTTTTACACAAGCCTGAGGCTTGCCAGCAACAACTGAGATTGACTTTAAGAAGCCTGAGGATACAAGCTCACAAAGAAAAAAAACGATCAATAGCCACTATCAGTCCTGGCCCCACAGAATGAAAGAGAAGAAATCAGCAAACAGGAGAAAGCTGAGCACCACTGAGATCATGGGGATTTTCAGACAGCACCTTCTGCTGCACTACATCAGGCTGCAGACCCACATGAGAGCTCCCCCAGCCACAACATTCTCAAGGCCTGAAGCACTTCTGGCTCCATCCTATCCAGTTACTTATTTCATTGAGAATCACCCTGCTAAAAGCCTTCCTATTAACTACAGCAGAAATTCAAGATCAATTATTTAGACTAGGATTTTTGCCATGGCCAAGTGTCACACTAACTCAATGAAAGAACATTCTTCACAACAGGTCACTTTGAGGGATCAAACGCCACAGTGAAGGTCAGGCTACATAAACTGCATGTGGATAAACAGGTCCGAGTAGATTAGCAGACCTAGATGTGCAAAGAAGGATAGCAGAATTTATGCCCTAGTCTTTTTACCACTGCAGAACAGCATTGCCTTGACGTGACATTTCTCTGCATACTCCAGGAGTTTCTCTGGTTGTTAAAGTCAGCATCTCAGAAAGATACTTGCTTAATCTTAAACCTCCATGACTAAACATACCCTGCTATGACTCTAGTTGTATGCATGAAGTGCCAATCATGGTCTACGAGGGCAGAAAGTAATAAAGAACATCTATGAAACCAGCCAGGGCAATCTGCCTCCCATTCTCATGTCTGCTGTTCACGCCTCAGGCTACTTCTGCTCTGCTACAGCAGCACCTTTTCAAAAGAGATAAAGCTTTCTGGGAACTATTGTTACAGATGCAACAGCAACCTGCCTTTGAAGCACTGCGGCTTAACAATCCCTGGTCTCATAGATCTCATACTTAACTCTTTCCACTTAGCTGGAAAGCAAGTAACTTTCTCCATCACTTTCTAGCCCAGGTTAAGTCCAAACCTTACACATGGCAGATGAACACAGAACACTGGGGAAATGGATAACAGTAACCCAGAGTCAGTTTGGGTTTGAGCAGACTGACTCTCTTGAAGAAAGCAGATGGTTTCTTCATCTTCAAGGAAATTTCTGACAGTCACCTTCAAATTCTCCACAATCCCCTCAACTATATTCTTGCAAGGTCTCATTATGAGGAAGCTTCTCCAGATACAGAGAATTCAGTCATATAAGAAAATTAGTTCATACAAAATGAGGTATTTCTGTGTACTGAGCTTCACAGAAGGAAATTATCTTTAAAAGCACATTAACAGTTTACAGTCAACAGCAAGAGGGGAGTATGATGCCTGAGGGCATGAAAATCTGATCCATTTGCAGGTTTGCCTTTGGTGAGGAAACATAGGCTGAATGCACACAGTGTTCTGAAAAGCACGCATACAATGGGCAATAAGATTTGACAGCACAAAGACTAGAATATTCATATCAATGCCTAAGAGGTATCCAAAAGCTGAAAACCTGATTAAACCACCAAAAATATGCTGTGCTGGAAATTAGCCTGTCCAAATTAGATTCTTATTAAAAATTAATCATATTAGGCCTATTCATCATCCTCACAGACAACACAAAGAAGGCAGTATGAGAGCAGTAAAGGCCCTGGTTTGAATCCCAAGCTAGTTGCTTTTCAGAAATTGGAATTTCCTATTAGAAATAAGTCTTTATACACAGATTCCAACAGATTCATCTCTGGTAGTGAAGGGGTGGTTACCATAGCACCTGACCAATTTGCTTATTTGTAATTCACCTTCTGTTATGGTGAAATGCTAGTGTAAAATGGTCTAGAAGGTAAAAAATAGCTGAATAATGAAAAACACCTATCACCAAATGATACTAAGGGAACTACCATTTTGTTGGTATTTCCCAAATGAAGGTCATCCACAAGCTCAAAAGTACAGCCTTCTCAACAACTACTGGCTTTTAAGGCACAGAAGATTAATATTAGATTAGCCATAACATTTCCCACCTGGATTTACAGGAAAGTGGGAAAAGCCAACAGCATTTGATCAGTTTCTGATACAAACGTATGCTAATAGTTCATGATCCTGTTTACAGAAGTGAGACACAGTAAGAATGTTTGAGAGAGAAGTTGTCTTGAAATGTTACAGTGCTTCAGGAGGAGGCAGTGAAATTTAAGGTCTCAAGAGTTTAATCTTTCGGTTGTCATTTCTTTTATAGGCAAAGCCTCCAGGTGTTCATGTCTCAGCCCAGCCCTTTGGGACAAAATCCTATACCACAGACAGCACCAAACCATCTTCTCGTGTCTAAGCTACACCTACACTGACAGAGAATTTATTTTCAGTAATTAACTGTGCCCCAAAGGACATGAATACTAGTAGTAGTGAAGGTACAGCAACACTAGCTTGAGCATGACACATCTAGAATATATACACAGTAGCTGCAGCCCATGACAATACAGCTTTACTTCCAGAAGTACCAGAGATGCCTAAATCATCTTGTGCTCAGGGAAATACGTACACGACATTCACAGAGTCAAGTGTATGCCAGTTCCTATGGGGCTATGTCTAACATGCAGGCACTGCCAATGCTGTATTGTACTCGTTTGTGAATAAGCTGAAAATTCAGTCTCCAAGAGCTGATGTTTTCCGCAGCATTAAGGTCCCTTGGTTGTAAAGCAAACAAACCTACGTATGAACAAGTAAACAACACAACAGACTGGAGAGCTCCTACTGATAGCTCAGGGAACAAGTGAAAAGTGTTCTGAACCATTTATGGTTCACAGTGATTTGGAATGTTCTGGTTTGTAGTTTTTCTTGTTTTGGAGGGGTTACATTACAAACTTGCGTTAAGTAGAACATAAACTCTTACAATATAAAATATGTTTGATAACAAGAACTATGCTTTTCTCAAACACAGATGGAAGAACATATGCAAAGGAAACTCCTAGGAGTGTGTTACTGGACATCTGTTATTCTTGGAACAAAAAACCAATCATTTTTCTCTCCACCAACCGTTCAACCAGAGAAAAGTATTTATTTGCAGTGCCACCTGCTGACAGAGTGCAGGTCTGTGCATGGAACCTGAGGTACAGACCACGCTGCTACCAATGCTCAGTTCATCAGCGCCTCGCAACCAAGACCAGGATGATTCCCAGGAGAACCATCACCAGAACCCCTAGTGCACCATTCTGAAAGTTTACTTCCAAGTCATTTGCACTTATTTACCTGTCACTGCTAAATTGATTGGATAATTTACCCTCCTTTTACAAACTGGTCCTGCCTCTAAAGCAATAAGGCTGAAGTACTGTTGGGATTTCATTGCTTTTTACTATTAGTGGCAGTGCCATGGCAGTGACCCAGCACACTTGAAGAGTATGTATTAAAGGATGCTCATGGATTTAATTGGATTGTGGATATGGTAATTAGCTAAAAAGTAACACACATTTTAGAAGTCTATTAAGGTCCATACCTTTTTCTCTCACTTTTCCAAGCAGAGCGTACTGTGGAATAGAAGAATGCACTGGGTGGGTCAGAAAGGGTTAAAAAAGAATGCATATGATATTTTTAAAGATAGCTACAACAACCAAACACCAAGACCCAGCACCAATTCTTCTCAAAACAGATGAAAAAGAATGGCATTTTATTACATTCTGAATATTTAAACAACACAACTACAGTCTGGTGAGAGAGTCAAACAATTTTTCAGGAAGGTGGGAGTGTATTTAACATAGCACGGAACAAAATGCTCCTTTGAAGGATTTGGATATAACAGGCCTGATGGACTAAAAAGATTTCAGGGACAATGAACCTGGTGAAGTACCACACCCCACACACTGCATTGCAGCTTCCTCAGCCCTTTTAAACTCAGTAGAAAATGCAGGGAAAGGGCTTATGGTTCTACCATATTTACTATTCAGAGATCTCTTCTGACATTGCAGAGGTATGTAATTGTTTTGAAGTTTATTCCAGAATGTAACAAACAAAAGCAGTTCATCCAAACTATGTCTGATCTCACACTGAAGACGTCATCCCCAGCACCCGAGTGGGATTTTAAACAACCTGGTAGGTATGAAAAAGTAAAGAATGCCATGGTGACAACACCCAACAAGTCATACTATTTTGAGAGGAAAAGCAATCTACCTCATCCACAAAGAGGGGAAGTTCTTCTGGCAGAATCCAGGATCGAGGATAGAAGTTATATTCAAGAGGAAATAGATCCTGCATAGTTCTCACTGCCCGACTCAGGGTAACTTTTCGTACCATCTCTGTCATACCTGGGAAAAGAACACACAGTGTCTAAAAGCCATGGAAAACCTGCACTGAAGTCTCATCCTCAAAGTAAATTGTTATACTATTACTCATGCTACTGGTAAGGCACTCTAGTCATTGCTTTAATAAAGTTGAAAAGCTTTTAAAAGGTAAAAGCTGACAAAATATTTGGACCATTCCCCTGCGGTATTTCATATTATAGGTATTACTCTATCACATTAGAAAAAAAATCAATTAACAAAAATACAGCACACAATAAAAGAGGGAAAGCTTTAGTCAAACAGTAACTATCTTTGCCATAATCCAAATAATGGCCCTAGCCTGCTATCATTCCAGAAACAGGCAAAAGATGTCATTTAAATATAACCAACCACTCTGTGTGTACTTCGCATTCATTTAAGTAACTATGTCAGAAAGAACAGAACATTGTGAGGAGCTCAACTTTGCTGTTTTCCTGCAGCTTTGAAACGTTCCTGGGAATTAGGTCTAGTTCTGAAGGACTGGGTTTGACAGCTGTGCAGGGCATTTGCTACCAGGTAGAAGCCGGAATACACAGAGGGTGACATTCATCTAACACAGATTTAAACCACCAGAAAACTACACTGTCCACGACTTGAGTATGAACTTCTCACAGACAGGAGAAAGTCAGGGTAAATAAAAGCATAAATTTCTGTATCTGAGGGCTCTTATTCTCACAGCATACAAAAAGCAGCAATAAATCTAAAGTAAAGGGCTTAGATAAGTCAGTACCTAAGGTCTTAGCTCTTACTTAGAGACATCTCAACAGGGATTAAACAAGAGGGAAAAATAAATAAAAGAGCTTAAAAAAGTTGAAGAGTCATCATCAAACGAGGGCTGCCATGAACTCTTCAATATTAAAAAATCCATTTGAGGAACTTCGCTTTGAGCTTCTCCCTAAGATAGGCCACAGGAAGAAACAGAACAGATTCTTCACACTTTGAATCAAAACCAAACCCAAAGACACAGTTATCAATGCTACAGAACTGACAATAATCACAGACTTCACTTAAATTATAGCCCAACACTTATTTTTCCTGAATTCATACATATGAAGTATTCTTTTCATCAAAAACACTTTCTCTCCAAAACAAATCTTAGATAAGTGGCAGTGTGCACTTGCAGCCCAGAAAGCAACCGTATCCTGGGCTGCATCAAAAGGAGCGTGACCAGCAGGTTGAAGGAGGTGATCCTGCCCCTCTACTCTGCTCTTGTGAGACCTCACCTGGAGTATTGTGTGCAGTTCTGGTGTCCTCAACATAAAAAGGACATGGAACTGTTGGAACAAGTCCAGAGAAGGGCCACGAGGATGATCAGGGGCTGGAGCACCTCCCGCATGAGGACAGGCTGAGGAAGTTGGGGCTGTTCAGCCTGAAGAAGAGAAGGCTGCATGGAGACCTCAGAGCAGCTTCCAGTGTCTGAAGGGGGCCTATAGGGATGCTGGAGAGGGACTCTTCATTAGAGACTGTAGTGATAGGACAAGGGGTAACGGGTTAAAACTTAAACAGGGGAAGTTTAGCTTGGATATAAGAAGGAAATTCTTTCCTGTTAGGGTGGTGAGGCACTGGAATGGGTTGCCCAGGGAGGTTGTGAATGCTCCATCCCTGGCAGTGCTCAAGACCAGGTTGGACGAGGCTTGGGTGATATGGTTTAGTGTAAGGTGTCCCTGTCCATGGCACGGGGGTTGGAACTAGATGATCTTAAGGTCCTTTCCAACCCTAACGATTCTATGATTCTATAAAAAATTGTTAGACACCCATCCTGATAGTCCTACCCCCTGAGCAGAAATCACCTACCAAAAACCAGTAATATGCTGAAAATACTATCAGCTGCTTAGGCAGATAGTTCACATTAAAAAACAGCAAAGCACAGAAATGGTTAAAATAATCGTATTTTTAAAGCATTTGTTTAAACTAGAAACAGAAGCAAGGTACCTGGAAACTTGTTGACTTGACCTGAGAATATATTATTGTCATGAAATGATACCCCATGCCAATAGATATCACACGGCAAGCGTCTGCCAAAAGGATACTGGAAAAGAGACAGAAGACAAGTTTTGAAGCAATCTGGCAATATCCATTCATTCCTTACTTTTCTAAATGCTCATATTAAACAGAAATCATTCAAGAACAGTCTTTTGACTGTCAGACGAAAATACACTCTGTATTTTGGTTGCAAAACTAAGAATATTTTGATGGGTTCAACACTCTCAAGTTCAAGATGTTAACAAGCCAGGAAAGGTTTCCAGAAACTAAAAACAAATGACTGAGAGGCATAATGTGTATGGAGAAACTCCGAGCTTGTTATCAACCACAATTAAGGCATGACTCATTTGTAATTTAAAATACTATTACAGGGAATAAAATTTCATTAAGCAGCACTTAATTCCGGCACATGAAGACGCAGCGAGAGCGAGTGCTACAGCTGGGAAGTAAACACACTCTGATGGAGTTTGGGGTTGGGTTTTTTCCTCCTCAGTTTAAGGGGTGATAAACAACCATCCAGGGAAAAAAACAGGAGAGATGCTGGAGAAACTGTCATTACTGGCAGTTACTAGATCAACTCCTGCTCTTCTAAAGATCACCAGAGCCCCATGACTTGCCTTTATTGCTCTGTCACTGCAAGCTGGCCACCCACATCCCTTTCCCAGAGATCACCCATTCCCATGGTCACCCTCAACCACATAACATTTCCATGTGCTCCCTTTCCAGTCTCACACGAGCATGAAGCATTTCTGCTCCCTAGTACTTCATTTCAGGGAATACCTGGAGTTAGTAGGATTGCTGTAACTTACTATTAAGTTGTCACTGCAAAGCACTTCCTGAGCAAGCTGATTTAGTAGTGTCCAATAAATTCAAAATGGATATTCAAAGATACTTAAGTGAAATAAGTGTATTATTCATTTATATATATTTGGTTATATGGATTCATTTCTACATTCTTTTCTGGTACCAGCAGCTGTAATTAAAAGAAAAGCTTGCGATTCAGTTAATGGTTTGTTGAACATAAATATTTCAACTACTGAGAACAAAGGCAATTATTTCAGCAATATTAATTCCAGCTTCTTTTCCCATTCATACAAGATCTCACCATAAATTGGAAAACTATAGAGTTTCCTATTATCAAAGATCAACCTATTTTAAAGCAGCCTGAAGAGCTCTGGAACAGCACTGCCAATTACCAATAGCAACAGTTCCTAATACTAGTAAAGTGGGTTTAAATTAAGACTACCAGCAGTAAGAACAAAAAGCCCCATGAATTAGCAGTATCAACAGTTCAGAGCAAAAAAAAAGAAACCCAAGTTAAAATCCAAGCATTTGTAAACCATGTTAAAAAGTTTTATGTAAAAAAAAGGACTCTTTTATGCTTGTTCTCTCAGACACAGACCCACTTATCAGTCAAAAACACCACCCATTTTATCTTCAACTCCATGTAGATAGTTTTAACACCATATGGAATACACTCACAGGAATCCCTTCTATTATTAGGCTGCATCCTTTTCAAATTAACATGCTGTATCTCTGACCACAGCATTTTTAAGACACTTTTGTATTACACATCAATCACCCAACGACTTCAGTACCATTTACTTACAGAAAGAACCATCCTATTTTGCAGAAGCATCTTATTCTTTACTCCAAATGGCATTTTTCTTCCTTTAAAACATTTCTTTAAGCACTGGATTTTTTTTTTCCCTTCAATATGACAGGGAAAAATAAAAGACTCTCATAATGCTTTTGAGGGAATTATTTTATTTGCTATTTTAATTAAAATTTCAGTTTCCTCAGTAAATAGCCTTGAAAAATTTAATTTCAAATGCTAATTGAGCAATGCATCCTTCCTCTGTTTCCTCACTCATAGGGATGAGATACCAAATTTCACAGAGCCAGTGGATTCCTCACTTATTTCATTATTATTCAGCCTGCAAAATCCGGTTTTCTACAAGTGAAAATTAATTCTGTTAGGCTCCAAAAGACAATCAGTGGCCTCAACCTCTCTCTGCAGGTATAGCCAGAATACAGATGCAGCGTTGGGTCTCCAAGCGCCCTTCCCACTAAAACCTGAGCAATTTATTTATTTATTAAATGAAATTGAAATGAAAGGAATTGAATTTGCATTTATATAACACCTTTCATCTATGGAGGATATCAAAGCACTTTATAAACACCACACAGAAATCATTTCACAACAGATGAAGAGCGAGCAGCTATGGACTGGAAAATGGAAGCACTGCACACCCACACCAGCAGTTCAGATAGCACAGCAACTTCCCTGCTCCTGACTAATCAAGATTATTTGGATTTATCCAACAAGGAGATCAAATTCAACTCCTGAATGAGCTGGAAAAGATTCTTTATTATCTGCACTAAACTTGTACTTAAGAATAGTGTTTGGAAATGAACGAGGAAGTTCAATTATTTGGGTCCCTCTGGCAGCACTAGGCAGATAGAAGTTAATCTGATTTTGCTAGAAGAGCCCTTCCTGCTGCCTCCCAGCTCCTGGGGCAGGGGACTAGCTAAAAGGAAAGGTGGGCAATGGAAGTAACTTCCATCTCATCTACCTTGTAGCAGCTGGAATAGCCTCAGATCTGCACTAACCAATGCCAAAGCAAAGGTGCTTACAGCCACAGAGGGATGGAGGTCAGGAATGTGACTGGAGCCATCCTTGCCACTGAATGACTGCTCTGTGCAGAAAACCAGAGTCCATCCCTAGGATCAATCACTGCAAACAACTTTCAGGTTGCAGTCAATTCACTAACTCTTTGAACAATTCATTTTAAATCTTTTTCTATTCAGATTCGGGGTGTATTTGGAGGAACAAACAAGGAGCCACAAAGAGCTTTGTTTCCAAAGTTGTTCCCATCACTTTGACACAATTAATAATCCTTCATGGTCAAATTTGTCTGACAGGTCATTCCTACCTTTTGATTAGAAGCCAATCATTTAAATTGTCTCACGGGTCACATCAGTCTGTTCCATCATGTTTAATGACAAGTTAAATGACTCATCTTCTAGTCAGCTTGTCCCAGCGTAAAATTTCAACTTATTTCTACGCCTCCATCCAGCTACTGAACAGTGAGACAAATGAAACGCTTAATGCTGGGATATTTGATGCCCGAGACATCTGCTTCTTCCACTTCCCTGGTAATTGAAAGCTAGGTGAAGAAATAATTTATTAAGTGATGAATAAACTCAGGATGCAAGCTCAATTTGTGCCCATTATTTCATTTGGCATATCATGTTCATTTAAAGAACGTGACACACTGAATCAGATAGTCCAATCTAGTGAGGGGAGTAATTGCTTCACTGGCACACACATCAGAGTCCTGCAATGCTTTTTAAAAGGTCCCCCCTGTGTGTTACTCCAGACAGGGCTATCATGGGTGATAATTTAATTTACTTAGAATTGCCACAACTGAAAAAAAGGAGGCTTTTTCCTGTCTTTTGCTTCCAATAACAGAACTTCAATAGTTAAATTGGTCTGTTGGATGCTTTCATTCTTCCCCATCTACCAGTGCAATAGAATAAACTGTGCTCATCAATATTAGCCATGTTGTGAGTATTCTTCCTCTTTTTTTTGTCTTCTAATGGCATTTCCCATATGCCAGTTTACTAAAATGAACTACTACCATGTGGACAATTCTGTAATCACACAGTGCATTATGACTTAGTTCTATGCATTATCAGGGAGCATACTGCAGTAACAGGCTATTACTGAAACAAAGCTCTTCTGGCAAGTGAGGGTAACTACAGCGAGGAGATTTCAGAACATACAACTTGAAACAAAAAGCAAAGCAAACCAAAAGGCTGTATGAGTCTGTAATACTATGCATTAGACAAAGTTATCAACAAAAATGAGACCACTTTAAAAAGCCTGTGATAGCATCTCCTGCCCAACAAAATATTCAAGCCAGCACATCCAGCAGCAAGCATAGAGAAGAACAGAAACAAAGCAATGGGGAAAAAAACTGTAAAAGAAGTGACAAGGGAGAAGGATCAAATACACTAAATCGAAGTCCAAGGTGCAATCACCTTGCAAAGTATTATACAAGGGGTGAGAGTAGAATACCAGCCCCTGCAACATCAGTATTTAAAATACACCCATTTCATTATTAGTTCCAAGACTATTTCTTTCTGCATTATTTGTATGGATCCCACAAGAAACAACATCTGTGTTCCCTCTGCTGGGCCTGCTGTAACAGTGCACCGATTTTCAAGGCTCTTTGGTCATCGCTGACAGCTGACAGTGTCAACACTGACACTGAAACAAGTATCTTAGTGCTGTTTTTCTAAACATTTGAAAGGGAGAGCTTTCAAAATTATACATAACTTGAAGAAAAGAGGTTTTCTTGGATTTTCCTCATCTTAATGGTATTTTTCCCTTCAAATCTAGACAAGATCTTGCTTACTGATTCCCTGTGCCTACTGACGTCTGCAAGCTTGAGGTCAACACTTTGTCTTGCTCCCATCCCAGAAGACTTTCACCTTCATATTTTCCACAGTGTCAGCAGTACCAGTGAAGAGTCACAGCTAATATCGTGTCCCCTTTCCCTACTCTTTCCCCTTCAGGGTGGGGGTGAGAAGGAAATAAAAAGAGAGAAAACTCATTGTCACACACACATAGGTACAAGAAAGTATTTCCTTGATAAAAAGTAACATCACATTCACACTTATCAACCTATTTATAAGCTGAATACATTACAGCGACTTGTTCACAGGGAATGAATTATGGGCCATCTAGATGGTAAAGTCAAGCATCACAAAATTCCATATTAAGTCTCTTCTTTACTCAAAGGGGCCAGAAGAGGAAGCAACAGACTAAATGAAAAATATCGACTGAACTAATGAATGGAAGAGAAAGAATATTGAAGGAGGCAGTAAGCAAAGAAAGATGAAGTAAAGGCAAAAGCAATTGCTGTTGGGGGATGCAGAGCAGGAAGGAGGATGTTGATTAACACAGTGCAGAAATTCAAGAGAGGAACAAGAGCATGTGAAACATGATTTGTAGAACAGAATATCAAGTGCCAGGCAGATATGCACAACAGTAAAATCGCAGGAAATAGACAAGGCAAAATTAACCAGCAAGAATGGCTCATTACCAGTGTAATCTGCGAGGCTAACTTATATCAGCAATTCAGCAACAGTCCCTGCAATGGCACCAGGAGCTCTGAAAATAAAACTTAACCATAAGAACAGAGAAATTAGGTGTGATGTCCCCCTTGCTCTGTATGTCACCAGCTAAAACACAGCGCAAGGCTGCTGACAGACACTGCACAGGGGCACTGAGGAGTAAGAGAGTAACAGGCTTTAATTTCACGCCTCTGGAGTTTCCTTATGACTTTGCTGCAAGAGCAGGAGTTGAGAACTGGAGCATTTGTGCAATGAGATTGTGACATTCTCCCACTGGATTTAAATACTAAAAATGTTGAAATTAAATTTTATGCAGCCAGAGGATGAGGAAGCGTTACTCTTCCTGGCAATGAGCATAAATGTCTTTGTGGTATTAAGTATTTAGAATGTTATAAATAAACACAGGTAATATTTACTGCCACCCCATCCTCCTTAAATTTCTATAAAATTATTAGGGAAAGAAAATCATTACAATTTAAGAACAAATTAGCATCTATAATAAGATATATATATTAGAAATCTCTTCAGGATTTAAATAAAGAGTTCCAAGACATCATCTTTGTGCCAGCTCCCATATTGCCATGACTCTGGTTCAGCAAAGACAGGCAGGCACTGAACTCCTCACACAGAACAGAGAAAACAGATGACTCAAGCTGCAGGGGGAGGTGGGGGGAGGCTATACTTTCTCTGCACGCACTGATTTAGAAGTGTAAAGCCTGTTATGTATGCTTTGTTAAGTGGTTTAATATTCATTCATACACAATGCTCTTTGACATGCCTTCTAGATAACCTGTGACGCAGAGGCTTTGCCACCAGATCAAACAGCTGATGTATCAGGTAATATCCAAGAGATGCCTGCTGTCATAAGCCTTATTTCACATACCCTTACTATGAGGGAAGGGTGTACAGAAAGATGCAAAGTAACATAACAGTATGTTTTCTCCATATATATATATGTATATATATATATAAGCAGTACAATTTCTCCATAGCAGTAGGTTTTTTTGCCCTTTCCAGCAACCAGTTTAAGCTTTGAAGCATAATATCCGATTACCCCTATTCTGGCTTGCATAACTGACGATGGCAGCTTTGATCATTAATCAAACCAGCCTCCAGATTTGAAATCTAATTAGAAATAACTCCATGGTGGAGGTTACACCAACCGGGATGACCCCTCGCTGTAAGAGCCTGCTCTGGAGAGGAGGCCACGGCGGGCCGGCAGAGCAGCGGTGGGCCCTGTAGGAGTCGGCGGGGAAGGGGGCAGCGGCCCGGGCTGAGGCCCAGGAGGCCCCCGAGGGCCGGTCGGGCGCTCACCTCCCTCCAGTGGAGCTGCCGTAGGCTGATCTTCAGCGCCTCCAGCGAGGTCTTGGCCTTGGAGCTGTCCACCGTGACGCGGGGCCGCCGGGCGGCTCGGCCCCCCTCCTCCCCTCCGCGCCGGCCCGGGGCCCGCCGCCCCCTGCCCCGCACCGCCCGCCCGGGTGGGCCTTTCTGGCCGGCACCGCGGCGACACCGCCCCCGGCAGGCAGCGGACGGCAGGGGCCCATCTGCCGGCGGCGCCCCGGCGGGGTGGCCTCCCTGCGGCTCCTCGGCGGGCAGCGCCGGGGACCCGGGGGGCTCCTCCGCCTCCCGGGCCGGCTCCATCCCGCGGCGCTGCCTCCGCTGGGCCGCCGCCCCCGCCCGTTGCCATGAGAGCGGCGCGGCCGACGGGGCGCGCGAGGGGCCAATCCCGCGAGGCCTCTGACCCCGCTCGCCCCGCCCGCTGCGGCCGCCTCCGCCATTTTGAGTGCGGGCAGCGCCGCCGGGCTCTGCCGGGGAGGCCATTTCGGAACGGAGCGCGGCCGCCATCTTGGAAGCGGGAAAGCACCGCGCTATGGCGGTGGTGCCTGAGGCGGGCGGTGCGGCTCTGGCAACCCCCGTCCTTGCACCGAAACCCCTGCCCGCTGGTTCAGAAGTTAAATCAATGCCTTATCGTGTGATGGGGTGATGTTCATGTGAGGTGGAAGCCGTTACTCCAAGACAAAGCGTTGCTTCTCTGCTTCGGGCTCGCTCAGCTCATCAGTTTCCTCACACTTGGCCCGTAATGACCAATTTAACACCGTGGACTAATGTCTACCGCGTGGTTGGACGAGTTTCTCTATCTTCTTGTAATTATTCTTAGTGAGAAGCCCACGCCAGGGTGAGCAGAGCAGCACTGGGTTCCTCGTTCCAAGGGGGCATGTAAGGCACGGGCCCTGGGCCTCCAGACCCTGTGGGTGTGCTGGAAACGCCTCCGCAGGCAGGTGCTTCCACTCTGAGTGCAATTACTCTGTTCGTAATAGAGTACATTTGTTTACTCTAATAGAGTGCCTTTGTGTACTTGTAATGGAGCTGATTGCAGAGCTCCGGTAAACACCAAGCTGCTAGCATCACTTCAGTCTCTGGATTTACACGCTCTTACATTGCCCAAGTGAGGCAAACGCCCAGCCAGAAAACACAAAACCTGTTTTTACAGTGTAAAACAGAATGAGGCTTCTTACCAGCAGCAGCGTGAGCCCTCGGCGCTAGTGAAGAGCTGATGGAATGGAGAAGAGGGGAGCGCGGCCGCCTGGAGGGCAGCAGGAGCAGGTTTGTGGCACTGAGGAAGCGCGGGCAGGCGGTGGCGCTGGACGCTGGGAAATGCAGCCTGGCTGTGAGGAACGCCGAGGAGAGAGGCTTGGGAAGGGGGGAAAGGGCAGGAATAACGAGGATGCTGTGTGAAGGAGCTGTCACTGGAGCCGCGCTCCTGATCCGGAGCAGGACCGCAACAGGACAGCAGAAGAAAGCGTTTAAATGAAAGGAAAAGTTAAATAAATGCAGCAAAAAGTGAAAGGGCATGTCCTGGCTAAACTCCTTCCTGCAGAATTCCTGGGACTAGGAGGAGATGTGAACAGATCTTCCCTGCTCCATGAAGCTTTAGGAACATCGGGATTAACTTCTCATTCTCTCCTCATGCCGAGCCATGAGACACGATGTGCTGGTATCTGTGGTTCTGTGCACATGGATCCTTCTCCACGAGTCACCAGTAGTTTATAAAGAAGGTTTCACCGCCAAGATACTGTCTCATTTCAACAGCAAACCAGAGCTTCACCCACAAGCCTAACACCGCCCATAGTTTTCAGGGCATCACCCAGCTTCCTCCACTCACCCGTCCAGGCAACAAAAAGACCAATGAACTACAGTGGAGTGCCCAGGAAGGCTGAGGTCACATAGCTGGCTCTCGGTTGCTCTCAGGTTGCTATTAAATGATGTGCAGTGGTTTTTTTATAGCTGAGACGGTTCATCATTAAAAACTTGGGAGTGTTTCCCCATGCAAGCAGGAGCTCGGAGGAGCCAGTGACTTTGGCAAGGGTGAGCTGCACTGGTGCTGCCTTTTCTGCATCCATCACCGAGGGCACAGCCTGGTTGTCTCCCAGCCACCACCGGATGCTGGTGTCCGCCACCAGAGTGGTGGATTTAAAATGATGCCCTGACTCTGACTGTCACCTCCAGGCCTCTGGATGAGCACTTCTTAACAGACATTAGAGATTCATCCTCACCAATGTCAGCAGTGCAAAAGGAAGCCAGAGAAACAGCTAAGATGGGCCGTGGCATTGAGAGGCTTTGGTATATAGGAAATACCAAACAAAATGATTGCAAAAGGTAAATATTTTTATATCTAATTATGATATAGCCACATTTCTTACAGGTTAATAAGGTACTAGTTGTTTCTCTACCAGAGAAGCTGCAATATACCAGATACTTGGTTTGCACTGTACTGTATGGGTAAAGCCTTCATTTCATGTTGAGATAAATAGAGATGGTCTGCAGTGTGCAGCATGAAGTGAGACTGCACGTGGTATTCAGGTACAGCAAGGTAGGGGAGTAAAATATAGGTTGAGCAGTAATAAAGGAGCAAGGTAATACAGAAGGCAAGTGTATCCTGCTGAATACTGCAAGCTGGATCTAGCAGCAGGAGAGAAATAGGAAACATCTGTCCCCTGTGAGGAGAAGGGAAATTTAAAGTTACTGTGTGCTCTTAAACACAAGCCTATTTCCTGAGAGCCTGGCTCAGAGGGAGTTGTTAATGAGAACAAATTGTTAGCTGGTGATAATAAATGACCAAAGATGTGTGTTCTGTCAAGAACCGTGCGTCTGTTAAAGCTATGCTGGGGAAAAACAGCAATGTTTGCTTCTTCTGAATCATCTTTCAGCATTACAGTGGTGATGGTGTTTGTAGGCAGGACAGAACAAGGTGTGTGCTCCTACACAGGAAGGTATCTGATGAATATCAGTGTACATGTACAGTTGTTGGCACGGTATCACATACCCTCAAGAAATACCTCAATTCCAACCTCACAGTATTCTGGCCTTGTAAGAGCTGTGATCTGTCTCCTCATGTAGTGTCCCTATATTTCCATTAGCTAAATTCAGGATATGAAATCTAGCAGAGGTGCTAGTCTGATTTTATGGGAATTGGGAAGGATACTGTACAGTATTTTACTCATCTCTTAAGTCAACAACTTCACTCTTATTCATCCTAAATCAAAACTTCCTGGGTCATTACACCAGGACATGGTTAATCTGATGCGTGTGCAGATACACACCTTGCCATGATGTGCATTGTACTGTCAGATCCAAGGGGAGTTTGGTAATAAAGCAGTTATACAGCTGCAGAGCACCAATGGAGTACCACTACAGACATCAACCTGTTTGCCTGAACTGTGCTAGCAGACACTCCGCATGTATTTGCGGGAACATCCTCACTGAAAACCTCATTCTAAGAATTACACCTTCCCAGACAAGTAAACTGAGCAGTTTGAGTTTCACATCAGGGTAACAACCTGATCCACACAACTCAACTGAAGGGGAACGGCACTGCCAACCCGTGGTGTACAGAATTCAGGAGTTAGACTTGGGAAGTCAACGAGCTTTTGAATTTAGTAAAAACCATTTTTCTTAAATAATAAATGTGCCCGCTTTTTTGGTTACTGAGGCAGAATTTGTAGCTTTTATCTAGCATCACAAGGACAATAAACGTATTTCCTTCTGTATTTTTCTTTTAAGATAGCCAAGACAAGAAAAACTAAGTAGCATGTAATGTGCAAAAAGAACATGCAATCTCTTTAAAATCATTTAACACTGGCCTCCTGCCAGTGGCAAAAGAAAAACTATTTGCAGAAACACTTTAATGTATTTCTGAAAAAAGAACACACTTCTCAAGCTATCGCTGTAAAAGTTACTCATTGAGAACCATCCATCTGTGTCTGAAGTTAATAGTTCCTTTTGCAATGATGGCGAGTATCTTCCATCAGTTGTGCTTTCACAAATCATTAAGCAACCAATGCTTTATAAAATGAAAAGTCAGAAGAAAACATATCGAGTAAACAGACTCCACTTGGAAAACGTCCATGGTGGTGCTGTGCTTCAGACCAGGTTTAAATCTATATACATCAACCTATGCTTCCACTGCTTATGTTAGACCACTGAAGATTTGTGGTTGACCTACATATGCAAACAAAACATTTGCTGCACACTTGGGGCAGGGGGATTTACATGATAGAAGATGATGAAAATATGCATAATTGTGGATGACATTTTTCATTCCCGAGTCCTGCTGCACAGAGCTTTGGAACTGGCCATGCATGAAAGAGGCTTGCAACCCTAACAGGCAGGCTGCCTGGCCATGCTGCTGAGCTGAACCTTCAAGACATTAAGCTTCTGTTTCTTCTTGAGCAACACAAATCTGACACAACCATCTAACCCAGCAGACCCTGTATTTGCAAAGGACACATATAACACTGAGGGGGCTGAAACAAGGACAGTTCCACAGTCAGGAACGAGTTGGTGCCCCCGGGCTTGCTTGTTTAAACAAAGATGTTAATTTATCACCTAGTGATCACAAGTGATAGTTATCTGATGTAAAGCAAACAAGAGGCACTGCAGGTCAAAACACACACATGAACTACTTCAACTTTAGTTTGCTAAATCACTTACACAGAAAAGTTCAGATTTGGCAACGGTTGGGGTTTCTGATTTGTTCCTATTTTTCCAGTTAAATGGAAGCTCAAGATCAATTCATTTAAATTAAGGTTGGGCAGCCACATACTGGGGAACGTAACTCTTTACCTCCCCTTGCTTCCAGATCTTTTTTTCACTAGGGGAGAGCACAGCTTCCTAGAACAGGAGGAGAAACATGTACAGAACCCTCTGACTTTGCAGGAGCTTCATATGACAACATTTCATGGTTGTGGAGATCTCGTGACATGCTGTTCCCCTAAGTCTGCATCTTAACTTTTGATCACTGATTGTCTTAAGGTACCAAAAAAACCTAACAGATTTTGTTCTCTTCTAGTACTGCTTAATTTTCCTTCCTTGAGTAAAGCAATTGTAAGGGAAGCAGAATGTGTCTGAAATTCTGGAAATCCTGAAGAATGGCAAGTGGATTCAGCTGCTAAGTCTCAAAGGGACGTCCACTGGCACACTGCAAAGCTGCTAGCATGACAGCACACTGGAGGCTTTACTCTACGAATTGCACCAGCACAAATAAGTATTAATAACATTGATAAAGTTGCATGACAAAACCAGATCTGCTAAGGTAGTAAGCATGCACACATCTCTCAGATATTGAAAGTATGATACGGAAGTGATTTCCTGTAACAGAGGTTTTGTCTGCTATTACTGGATGTCTGTCTCATCATTCTTGCTATGTCACATCTTATTTGTCACTCAAAATCTTTGCAGCTCTGCTGTGCTGAAATAAGTGCAGAAAGGGGGAAAATTCCTTGGCATCAAGACCAGATCTCCTCTGGAAAGCACGCACCGCCTCTGCAACTCCTTTATCTGAGTTGTGAAGGTGGGTTTGGAAGAAACCTGACAGCATCAGATGGAGCAACAGGTACCTTTCCTGCAAGCCAACTGACAAAATGATTAAAGAACAGCTTGTATATAATACCCACTGTCCAATTTACACCCCATTCAAGGTCTGTAAAATATACATCTGTGTAAGAGGGATTTCCATGCAGAGTAAATGTCAATGCAGTCACAAATGTGCATCCACGTGAGAGAAAGAGAAGAAATCTCGGTAGCCTGCGCCTGAAAAAGCAAGCTGATACAAACCTGTTCTCTGCAAAAACACTTGAAGCTATGTGCCAAGAAGCTGTCTTTGGTGCTTCACTCCTACTGTGTTCAGAGAAATGGGACTTTCTATGTGTGTTCTGCACATCAAAGGAATAACTAGCACAGTCCCTCCATCTGATGCAAACACCCACTATGAAGTTTGGCTGTTTGCTTCAAGAAGGGATAATGCTGGTGGGGGTTTATACTAAATCCATGATGATGTACTGTGAAACTCTTTAATTCCACATATTTGGCCAGTTTTATTATCCAAAAGAAAAGGCACAGCTTTCTCACCTGCAGTGGAGTCCAAGCATTTTCTTTGTCTAACAAGCAAACTGGAAAGTTAACAGCTTTTTAAGTTCAACAGCCTTCAAACTCAATTCTCAAACACAGATCCAAACCATTAACCTTAGAAGAGCTAAGCCCTATGAAAAGTTCATGGAAGTTAATGAACATGGAATATTAAACACTTCCATTCAATTGTGATCTAACACGGTCTGGCACTGCAAGCTTTATTAAATCACAGTTGCCTTCTTTTTCTCAGGATTCCCATGAGATGTTCCTTTCCCCCTACCCAAAGGATTTTATAATCTGTGGGATACTGGAGAGCACCAGAGTAAAAATAAAAAGACCATTCTTGTTATTTCATCTGTCCTTTCTATGAGATTAAAAAATGTAACTACCCAAAGCAGAGCCCTTATGCTCCCACTTATATAGGAATGCTCTTGTGGGAATGGGAGGGTAACGAGGAGAAACTCTGAGCAGCTCAGCACCTGACAGGTTCATGCATGCCCCAGTTAAAATGCAGTATTGCAGAATCAATGGAGAGACTCACCAGTAGTGGCTGTGTTGGGGTTTTTACCCTCACTAGTTGAGCTTTGCTGGCCTTAGCATCAAAGGAAGTGCAAGGATAGGCTGACTGGGTGGCATCTCCTTCTCTTTGGGCTCAGGAGAACCAAAGACCCAAATCTTGCTCAGTCAGTCCAAGGACATTTGCACACAAAATCTAGGTTATTAATTCAGGTCAACAGATACTTTTAAATGAAGATTCATACAAGATAACAAAAGGAATGTTCTAAGTACATGCTAAACAGCATAAAGACCACACAAAATCACCAACAGAGAGCTAAACTGATGAATCTGCAGGCAAGATGTGTATCTAGACTAACATATTGGACAGAAACCAATGAATGTATTTACATACCTGAAACAACTCCTGTTTTGAGTTATGCTTTATAAAAGGGGTATCAGCATAAACATGGGAATATTTAAATGGAAGGTAATGCAATATTATATATTGGAAGGAAAAAAAAGAGAAGCCTGCCTGGAAACAAAACCTAGCAATGAGAGGAGGCTGACCACAGAACCTATCCCAGCTCAGGTGCCAGAATGAGCTGCTAATCCCACAAAGTACTTGAACATGTAGGGTCACAGCCAGTGAACCAAGAAAAATCCTTTGGGCTTTTCTCCCTCTCATAAGTTTCTGGATTTCTGGCTCTTGCCAGTCTCCCACTGACTTCCAAGTACTCAGAGATGCCATGAAACTCAGGACAATAATCCTCCTGAGACGGAGACAGGAAGCTGTGCACTGTCTGCCTGTGGCCACAATTTTCTCTCCTGGTAATGTGAAAGCCACATAAAAGGTGGTGTCCAACAACGTTCAAGCATACAGCTAGGAGTTATTTGTGTGACAAAAAGTTACAACTGATCACTCAAAAGTTAAATCAGGGGAACCCAGATAGGGTTGACTGAAGCACATATAAGCTTTGGCCCCTTGGATCCTACACAACTCACATTTCGGATCATTCCTGTAAATGGCAAAGAGCATGGCCATACTAACGTCAAAAGACAAGTCTTTGGGTCTCAACACCACCGCCGTGCATGTGCTTCATCCCTTACCTATGTCGGTGCCTGCTGAGACGAACGGCATGCTCAGGCACGGCGAGTATTCCAGAGCAGCACCTGCAAGGACTCCACACTGGGGGGGCCATGCCAATAAGATGAAGCTGGAAGAAAAGAAGACCCTGAGTGCACAGAGCACCCAAAATCCTGACAGCGTTGAGCCAGACAGTGTGCATCAGCTGTGCAACAGGCTTCTGACAGACCTTACATGTGAACCGCTTGCAGAACAGTCACATTAACACTGGACATATGCAACGGGTTTAGTCAACTATTCTTGTGCAGGAGCTGTGGTGAGATCCTAGATCATGGTGTACACTGTCCTCTAACACAGGAAATGGAGCAGGTGCTGCTGACCTGATGCAGCATCACTCACACTGTCCAAAACCACAAGTAATTCGATTAAGATGTGACTCCATCCATGGCCCCTGCACCGGGAGCACAGCACTGCACCCAAGGGAACACCACCTGCTCCAGGATACACCCGGACACTTCCCTGCTGTGTATTTACAACCGAGAACAAGGGCTTGGTACTTTTACACCCTGGGAAGTTAAGACATGGCATTGCTGCTCTGTATTAAAGCCATCAGGCCAGGACAGCCCCAGACACGCAGAGAGACAAACCCTCCACCAGCTCAACCTCAGCAGGGTGTTTCAGGCGCTCCCTGTCAAACCCACAGCGAACTTCCCCAGGCAAAACCTCCCTTGCAGGCTCTCTCCTCCCAGCGGGCCCAGCCCAATGCTGTAATCGCGGCTCCACCAGCCCCGCTCGGGGTGGCCGCACCCCGGCAGCCGGCCCATGGCCGATCTAACACGGGTCGGCTCCGGGCCCGGCCCCGGCCCCGGCCCCGGCCAGGCGGGACCTTCCTCCACAGCGGCCGGGCCGCGGCTGCCGGTGGGGCGGAGCTTCACCGCCCCCCCCCCCCCGCATCACGTGAGGGAACTTCGGGCCAATGGCGGCGCGGCGAGGGCCGGGGCCCCGCTCGCACCCGCGGACGCTCATTCAAAACGCGGCCGGGCTCGGGCAGCCCCGGACCCGAACCTGCGGCCGGGGCTCGGCGGGGCAGGGGGGCGCCGCCGCCGGGGATGCCCGGGGGGGCCGCGGGCTGAGGTGGCCCCCGCCCGCCCGCCGCCATGCCGGTGAAGAACCGGTACAACCTGGTGGACGATGGCTGCGACTCCCGCGTCCCGCTGCACAACGAGGAGGCCTTCCAGCACGGCATCCACTTCCAGGCCAAGGTGAGCCCCGGACGCGCTCCCCCAGCCCCGGGCAGCGGCGGGTACGGTGGGGACCTCAGTCTGGGGGTGCAGCGCGGCTCCCTACCCGGCTGTCAGAGCCCCTGGTCCCGTCCGGGCTCCGGGGGCCTCTTCGGCAGAGGCGCCCCGGGCAGCCCCTGCAGCGCTGGGCTCTCTGTGCCCTCGCCCGTTGCAGAACAGCCCCGGGCATTGGGTCCCTGCGGGCCGGTCCTAGGCACCTGCTGGCCATGGGCCGATAGCCCCATAGGCTCAGCCCGGGGCTCGCTGTGTCCCCTCCAGCCGTGCCCACCGTGCGTTCTTCAGCTCCACCGGTGCCAGGTGTAAGAAATTCTAAAGAAAACATCAATAAATTAGCAAAGCCTTACACTTTAGCACAATCAAACAGGTTCTTCTCCTAGTATTTTTCCATCAGTTTATCCTTATAAACTGCCTTGTGCGCTTCATTTGAGAACTGATCTGGAAAGACCCCTCTTGACAGTGCAATGGACACTGCCTGTGGTATGGACACTGCTCGACCTGGTGCCTGTCATCAGTTGGATAGGACCCTGTTCCTACTGCAGTGAGTGACAGCTCTGTATTCCCCTCGAAACCAGCAGGCTGTTATGTGCTGCTTAAAACCATGCTAGTGCCTTATTCCATCCAACCTGCTCATTGCATGGGAAGCTGTGCAGGTCCTCGTTTAAATGCAGTCTTCAGATATCAGAAACACTGAATAGTCATAAATTGATTCTATATTGATCATGAGCGGTCTGGCAGCATCACTCTCAGAAAGTGCCTCCATTGGAATTGACATTCTGGAGACAGTGCAGGGTTTATAATTCAGCTGACAAGAAGAACTGCGTTTTGCTGGAGCAACTCTAGGGTTCCTTTTCCCTCTTTGAAGGTGGCCTAGCATAGATCAGAAATGGAATTCATGCCTGCTATCTCCTGAGCTGCAAAGAAGGGGCATATATATTCAAATAAAGCTTTGAAATGAGGATTTTGTGTGGTTTGGTTTTCCTGCTAAGACCTGTAAGATTTAAGCAGGTTGGAGGATGGATCTGAACAGACAGTTAATCACATTTTAATAATAGCTCTCTTCCTTAGGGGAGAAGAAGAATTTATCTTTGATTTCTTTATTTTAAACTAAGATTTGCTGTGCTGAGGAGAAGAAAACTCCTCATTTTGATTTTTAAAACACGTGAAGCAACTGTACCTTCAACTGAGTGGAACTGGCTTCTTCAGATTGACAGCTTCAGGCAGCCAGAGCTGTTCAGAAAGTGGCTACCACGCTGTTAAAGATGTGTGGGTCTGAGATGGGGTTTGCATTAGCTCAGTAGCACGCTTGCTCAGTTCTGCTCTAAAATCTGACTCTTCCAATTAGGACGTGCATTGTGGACACATCACTCAGCCACAACTGACAATGACAGGGCTGTAACTGGTGCCAGGTGTCTCGCACCAGGCAATCTTAGTGACCACATTTAGTCTCTAATCTCCACATACCAAACTGCCTTACTTGCCCTATAATCTTCAGGGACAAACTTGAGGAGGTCAGTACTGGGAGCTGCTTGCGGAGAGGTGCCTGGTTTTGCCATGCTTCACAAGCAGGAAGGGTTCTGCATGGGAGCACAAGGACCGAAACTGCAGCAAGGCCAAAGCAGGGGGATTTGGAGGATGTCCTCTTGTCCCAGCCTATCAATTTAGCTTTGGTAGCATGGTCTGTTCCCCACTTCAGCCCTGTTTGCAGACAAAAAGCCAGCCAGCCACACTAAATTAATCTGGATTACCTGCAACTGCACTGACAGCCACTGCAGAGCAGGGAAGGAGATGCCTGCCAACCAAAGAGACCTCAGATTGGGAGTGATATGGATATGTCCTCACCACCAGGGCAGAGGGAAATCCTGGCTCAATCACTCCCTTCCCCACTGCCCTCAAGCTTTCATGGGCAGAGCGGTTTGACTCTGCTGTGGTTTACCAAAGGCTACAGCTGAACTTAACTGCTCTTAAAAATGCCATTTTGCAAAGGCATTTACAGAAGCATCAGGAAAGCCCGATGACCTTTCAGATTGCTTGTGGTGTTTATTTCAAGGCAGGCAGAAGAGCAGTAAATACTAAGCCAGGAGAACTCTGAAAGCCCTTTTAAGCAGAAGTTTTTAAAGATGAAACACATTGCAAGCCACAAGCATTAGAGAAATAAAACCAGAACTATGTCAGGAACAGTGATAGCAATGGGGGGAGTATTGTATCTCTGTTCATGTGTCTGATCAGCTGCCCCTTCTCCTCCTCCCCTCTCCATAGGGGAGGAACTTCCAAAACCCCCCATAACTGGAAAGCACACACTCAAACCCCAGATGTGATTCATGAGCTAAATGCTCTTGAGAGCATTTGTAAGCCAAGCTTTGTAACCTGCCCTCTGCCTCCTCTGCTAAGCTGCCTGTGACAGCCATGCAGACATGGGCTGTGTTACACTGAGGGAGCTGGTGGATTCACCTGGGAGCACACCAGCACAGAGTCCAGACCCTGCCCTCAGCACCAGCCCGTGCTGGCAGGACACTGACATTTCTCATCGGGCCACTCACCACCTCACTCAGGTGGCATTTTTCTTGCCCTCCCCAACATGCCCTTGACATGCAGGTCTTTCCTCAGAGCTGTGAGCCACAGCTTCACAACATTAGTGGCCTTTTGCTCCACACATGAGCTGGCTATCCAGGACACTGCATGTTTTCCTCATTCCCAAGGCTGAGCTGGCAGCTTTGTGCCTCCTCCACTTGGCAGTGGTGCAGGCAGCACTCTGTGCATCAGTACCACCTCCTGCCAGCAAGTGCACAACCAGAGCCTGCATTGGTACACAAGCATTACAACCCAGCGTAAGGGGGTAGTACAGGCAGCACAGGGAAGAACACACGGGAGGGAGAAACAGCAGCAGCAGGAAGCTGTCTGCCTGCAGGTCTTCCCTAACAACCCAAGTAGCATCAGCCGCACACAGCCATTGCGCACAGGAGAACAGGCGGCCGGCTGGCAGAAGCTGTAGGTGTAGTGAAGTGGTAGAGGCGGAGGTGCTGAGAACACACCATCTGCCCATGTCTCAGCCTCTGAGTAAAAGGCCCTGCTAGGACTGATGCTTACACTCACTTCAGTGCAGCACCCAATGCCAAGGGCAGTGCAATCACAGCTTAGTCAGGCAGCTTGTTTAGCATAGCAGCTCCCCTAAGCATAGTTAAAACCTACTGGTGTAGGATGCAGATTTGAGTGGGTTTACCAGGATTCTGCAGACAGCTGAGCTGGTCCAACCAAGCAGAGACAGTGGTGTCCAGAGGGAAGGTGGTCCAGATGAAAAAGACTAGAGTCATGAGCCTTTTCCAGGAAAGGTAGTTGTGGCACATCCCGGCAGTTTCCCAACTCCTATGTGCTTTTAGCTCTGAGTCTTGTAAAAGCAGGTGTAGTGAGGAATGACAAAGGATGGACAGTCTCATTTTCAGACACACAGAACTGTGACTTGATCAGCAACAGGCATTGCCCTGCAAAGCACTGGTAAAGGAGCATCCAGAGTCCGAATGGGGTCAGAAGCTCACACCCGACATTAGAGATCCATGAACTTCTCCCTGACTTCGATAACATTGCCCGCAACAGATATTCCTATTGTGTCCTAGGTCAAGAGGGCCTAACCAAGCAAGGACTAAATGAGAGGTGGTGTTTGTTCGGAAGAAGCCTCCACCATTAACTTGTGCATTGCTTTACAGACATCTCACTGTTGTGTCTTGCAGTACATCGGTAGCTTGGACGTACCCAGGCCCAACAGCCGCGTGGAGATTGTGGCAGCCATGAGAAGGATTCGGGTAAGTTCAAAAGAGCTGAACCCACATGGAATAAAAGGTTACATTCACTGGAGTGACTTGGTTGCAGTGCACTGTTCTACATCTCCCTTTCCCAGCCTTCCTGTCTGGAGCTCAAATCTCAGCACAGTCAGGATTGTAACAAGCTGCTCCAGAAATTCCCAAGGCATCTCAGGATAGACCCATCCCCTGCTCTTTGCAAAGGGATCAGTTAGCAAAACTCAAATAGCAAACCCTAGCCTGTGCTGAGCAGGTATGGGGATTCTCCTTGAACCTAAGAGATTTATTTAGCCTGTTTGGGTTTTTATGTGTGTGAAAAATAAGATGTACACACAGTGTGCTCCACAAAAACATTCGTATTCATTGCTGGTTCCAAATATGTTATATATTGAAATACCTGGCAGATGTGATGGATGTAAATCCCATCAGACTAGACTTTGTGGATTCTGCTGCTCATGGAATAATTTGCCGTTCTCCCACATCCCCCAGTATAGTTTTACAGTTCCTGTTTCTCATCAGAAAATCTGCACTCTTCCTCCTGTAGCCTTTTATTCTTCAGAGCAGGCTGTGAATGGTCAACAGATTGAGCTACCATTAGCAGGGTGAGCTAACTTACATCTGCTTCACGTATAACCAGTTCAAGCGTATGTACCCCAAAAGGCAGTGCAGCTCCTGTGCCTGGCTGAAGTTTTGCAGGGGTCTTAATACTGAGGCTGTTCCTGTGTCTCACAGCAGCTAAAGCAGGTTTGAGAATCTTCCATTTAAAGCTTTGAAGGGATTATCCCGTTTCTCTCCCTCCCCCCATAGTATTTAACCCATCTAATTTTCATTTAGAATAGTGCTTTTTAAACTTAGCCTGTAACTGGCTGGGGAGCTGATGTATTCATCTCCAGCCAAGCTCAGAAATGACATTCCCCTGCCTTTGCCTGCTCAGACGATTAGCACAGCTCTTGCTCAGAACAAAGTGCAGCAGCAATCTAAATTGCCCTGGTTATTTATGGAACAGGTGAAGAGCTATAGGAAGGAAAGGCAAGAAGTGATGACTACCAGGGCAGTTTAGAAGCTGGCATAACAATTGGTAATTTTTGAACTGAATCAATATTTAGCATCAGATTTGACACTGCACTGCTGATCTTGACTGATAACACCCTTGGAAGGAAAAGCAGACAGTGTTTTAATATCAGCTTCTGGAAAGTCTTGCATTCTGTTTTCATACCTGCTATTGCCACAATGGTACCTAGCTCGGCCTTGGCAATGCAATAGCATGCTTGAGTGCTATATGAAGCATATAAGGAACCACTCTGCATTGGTGGATGCCATCAGTTAATCTTATCACACAATATTTTTAAAGCAGGCATCCTGTATTCTATACTGGGTTTTTAATCTTGGAAGCCCTTTCCAAAAAGGGAGGGCTTCCCTTTTCATGGGCGTATTGTACAGCAGGATCTTATTCAGACACTTCCTGGCTGCTGAGCGGAAGATGCTTCTCTATTGAAGATAGTTAATTGGCACTGATCCTTAATTAGAGCATAAAGAATGAACTGGGAGGTCTTTGAAGAGAATTCTAGTGCATAGAGTACACAACCTAGGAACTGAGGGAAGATGGGGGTTATTTATGTAGCATTCATTTACATGCAGAGGCCTTGTCTATACTAGAGCTTTTTCCCATGGACTCTCAGCGGCACCAGTTGCAACTGGGAGGAAACAGTGGAAGAAGCTATTGGTGGAAGCTAGTATTTTGCTACCATCTTATTGTGAGTGGTAGTGCCTGTTTGCACTGCAAGAGCAAGAAAGCTCCTGTGGCCCTGCCAAGTGTTGGCAGGAGCACATTGTGCTGAAGCTTTCATCCTTTGTGCATTCCAGTGTTCCACTGGAATTCTCTACTGGAGCGGAAGAGAAGTCGCCCAGTACAAGCCCCAGCACAACATTTCCTATGTGCTCTCTATGCCCTGCGACATGGGAGGAGGCAGCATGAGCCACCACTGGAGCAGTCGGTGATGGGGCCAGCTCACAGCACAGGCAGGTTGTTACTCATTGCTTCTGCTACTCTAGAAGAGAACCAGGGAGGAGGATGAGGAGTCACAGCTCTCTTTTCCAGGCTCCGACAGGGCTGGTTACTCTAGTTATTCATGAGTAAGTTGAGGCAAGCCCTGAAACTGCCTTCTTACTACTATGTCTGATTCTGGTCTCTAGTCTGGCTTCCCCAGGGAAAAAAAACCTTGAGCTATCTAGCTCTAGTGTTGTTCTTGGAGTTTGAGAGGAGAGAGGGCAGTAAATAGCAGCTCCAGTTGCTATTATCTACTCCTTGGCATATTACTGTCCTGTGTTTTGTACTGGGCTCTTTTGCCAGCTGCATATGGATTATGCCAGGGAAGCTGGGAGGTTCAGTGGTATTCTTTACTCTGCATTAGCAGAGCAGTAGGCTTGGAGACTGAGGACATGCAGAGCCCGCAGGCTGTAGGACATCACTCCCAGAGAGCCTCAAATGACATGTTTTAACATTAGCCCGCTGAAATCAATCTGCTCTTTTGTGGTAGGTATTTAAGATGCACTCTTACAGTAAAGCTTAAATCCATATTCCTGGCTGAATGGATGCTTGTAGAATCACTAGCAGTACTCCATTAGTCACACATTAGGTTCCCATTTCATAACAGACTGGAAAACCTTGTCTCATCATGCTCTATGCCTCCACTGAAGGGAATGCAGACTCAATAGATACAACAGGGAAGCTGCTGTTCTTCGCTTCCCATTATGCAGAGCTAGACAACTTGAAGTTTGATAATCCTTCCAGTGGATTAGTAGCAGCATACAGCTTGTTATTATATGATCGTCAGAGTTCAAACTAATCCCTCTACTCCTCTTGCCCTGGCAGGGGAGGTGATGAAATTAGTTTGGTACTTGGATAAGCACTGTGTGCTCTGACAGGCACATCAGGCTGCTCTTTATGAGCCCAACTCCTTGTGCAGGCAGGCGTTCCTCCACCTCCCAGGGAGAAGCCAATCTGCCCTCTCCTGCTGCCTGAGGCCTGGGTCTGGGTGTCAGGCAGCTCACACTCCTGCATTCACAGCCAGTGTTCTGGTGGAGCTGGCTTTCTGCTGAAGTGGATTCATCTGCAGGTGTTTAAGGAGCTTATGTACAAGACGAGGTTTTTCTTCCTGCATAAGTGGCAGCTAAAGTGAGGAATGCGACAGTCCTCGAGGGTCCAGATGGCTTCCCAGTTCGGCAGAGTCACCCTTTCCCTTGACACACAACTCCTTTTGTGAACAACTAACTAGCCAAGTTCCCCCCTTAGCCAGGTGAAGGCTCTCATGCAGTTTAAGAGGAAAGATATTGTGGAGCCCACACAGCCTGGAAACATTAACAGGAAAGCTTTGCTAAAGATGCCTATGGGTACAGGCCTGGGAGTAAAGATAGGTTTTGTGAAACACAAAGCTCCTGAGGTTGCTTGGGAAATCGTGCCCTGGGAGACCAGGGAATGGGAGGCATCGTGGAATGGTTTGGATTGGAAAGGACCTCAAGATCATCCAGTTCCAACCCCCTGCCATGGGCAGGGACACCTCACACTAGAGCAGGTTGCTCAAGGCTCCATCCAGCCTGGCCTTGAACACTTCCAGGGATGGGGCAGTCACAGCTTCCTTGGACAACTTGTTCCAGCTCCTCACCACCCTCACAGGGAGGAATTTCTTCCTTATATCGAGCCTTCCTTATGTCTAACCTAAACTTCCCCTTTTTAAGCTTGAACCCATTACCCCTTGTCCTATTTATATGAAGGGTTAACATCCCACGTCCTGCATCCATTCCCCAGAACTAGCACTGACCAGAGGAGAATCAGTCAGCTGTTTCCTTCCTCAAGCAACACAACCTTCAGCCCAGGGCTTCAGAGCCAAACAGCCCTAGAGAAAAGCTGAAAAGCTGCTGTTCTGAGTGGTGAGTTGTACAAGGACACTGCAGGAGCAAGTGTCAAAGCCTGTCATCCCCACAGCCAGCCTGCTGACTGCAATCCCCAAAGTCACTGCATTTAATTACCTTTAAGGCACAGAATCAGTTTCCCTGGAATTTGCACTTAAAGATTTGACAAAGCCTGAAAGTTTGAGGTCTGTTTGGAAGGTCTAGCTGGGACCCAAGCAGGCACTGACACTCAAAGGAGCCAGATGTTGGATTATTAAATCATTTCATAAGGGAACAGCCAACTGGTGCTTTGCTGATCCAAGCACCAGGATGAACAAACAAGAGGCAGGCATCCAGACTAATGTGTTTCTTCTGTTACCTCCGCATTTCTTAGGCTTAACTTAATTGAGAAGTCTTTTTCCCCAGAGGTTGGTGTACCAGAGAAGCAGAAACATTCCTAAATCTTGACACAGGATACATCTGAAATGCCCGAGTACTCCTTGGCATTAGAACTGGCATCTTACTTCAGCATCCCTCCTATCCTGATTGTTCTTGCTGCATGTAAGCTCTTAAGCAGAGCCTCACCTCTTTGCAGTTTCTCCACATGGTATTCCAGTGAGGAGGTGTAATCTAGCCACGCTACAAGTCACGCTGACTGCCAAGTATCAACGGGTAGTCTTGAAGTGTGATATGACAGCAGTTTAAATCAGGATGAGTAAAAGTTACAGTCCTACCAGTGCAACCATGTGAAGCAGAGGAAGCAGCAGCAACAGAACCTGCCTCTCCTGCAGCTAGTCTGAGAGCTGGGCTGGCTTCATGCAGCAGCTTTCACTTAAAGCCAGCCCAGGCTATAAACTGCAACAGTTCAGGAGCAAATATGGGTATTTATCTGCTCCTGCTACAGGAGAGGAACCAGGTAGATAGCTGGTGCAGAGCAGGGTGACTGCCTCCAGCCATCTCAGCTTAATTTATCACTGTGTGGCAGACTTCAGAGGTGCTTAATAGACTTGTTCATGAGATCCTTCTAGAACACAGTTCCTTCAGTTCTCCCAGGCAGCCTTCTTATTACAGAAGAGAAGCTCACCAAGCTAACCACTGCACAGATTCCTCTCATACATTCTGCCTGTAAGCCCTTCCTGCGTTATTATTATGCTTGGAGCTAAGTTTTCCTGCCAGCTTCATGTTAATCTGGGCTGGAGTTTGTGACCAGGACTAAGAAAAGACAGAAGCTGAGCTCCCAGCTGCTGGCTTCTTGGTTAGTCTTCACAGCCTCTCCCACTATAATGACATTGTTTGGTCCTCTGCGGCTGAGGCACAGGCTCAAACTGTTGCAGCACTTGCCGTGGTACAGGCCTCAGTAGCTGCATGCCAGGGTCTGTTGGTATTGGATGGGAGTTTGTTCTGCTGCCCTTCCTGGAGGGCTTTTCATTCCAGCCTCTTTGGAAGAGCATCCAAATGCTCAGCTAATGACAGCCCTGGGCTGTGAAAGGAAATAGTCCCAGCATCTGAACATATTTCATCAGTCCTCAGACTCCTGGTGTGGACCTTTCTGTAGTCCTCAGAATGCCACGCACCTTCCTTGCATTTACAGGAGGGTACAGGAAGAACATGATAGTTCTTACATGGCTGGAGTGTGAAACACAAGCATCTTATGTGTCTGCTCTGAACTGATAGCACATGGTGGGGGGGAAATGTTGGTAACCAAATCTCATTTACTACGTGTTGCAGTCATGGCTCCAATCAGCATTCATACTGACCAGCATACAGGCAGACAGCAGACCTTGTGGGAAGATGAGAGGAAGACTTCTGAGCAACAAGCCTGTATGTTCCTCTTCCTCCTTCCCCATACCAAAAGGACTATGCATTTACCACAAAGTATGCTCAAGAGAGCATCTTTTTCTAGGATACCTTCCCTGCTTCTCTGGAGAACCATGCAAGGGTTGCTTACACTGATACGTATTAGACAGAGTCTACAGCCTCCAGGAGAGAGCAGTGGCTTACAAACCAAGTGTACATGAGCGCGTACAAACTTGCTCTGATACCTTCTGCAGAAGGCCTGGTGTCAGGTTGGGCTCTTCTCCCAAGCAGAGGCTTAAGAAAGGCTCATGCAGCTTCAGGCAGGCAGTGCATGATCAGACTATAGTCAGTCCTCAGCACAGCATACAAGTCCACCCAGATAAACCCTGAGGAGCTTGCACTAGTGACTCGGAAGGAGATTTACAGGCAAACATGGGTGGCTTTCTCTTCTGCCTACTCTCTAGATCTCTCTGTATTTCTCTCTCCCTGTCCAGCAGCCCACCTTACCTGCCATCTACTTTAAGGGAAGATACTCAACAAAGCTATGGGCAGAGAACAGTCAGACAAGCAGGCTAAGAAAACAGATTGGCACAAGGCCATCAAGAGCAGAGGAGATGACTTGCCTCAGGGCATCCTTGCCATACAGCCCTTCTCTTCCCCAGGCAGGGCTGTGTCCCATTACCTGCCACATACAGGACTGCTCAGGTGCAGGCACTGTGGTCTTAAACACCAGTTACTCCCGGGGTCCCATCCATGACAGGCATCTGAGCCAGCTGAAAGTTTCTACCCCACAAGATTAAGCTAATTGGTTCTACCTTTCCAGGCCCTGGCGAAATAGAGCAAGTGTTTTCAGGTTGGTAATTAAGTGTTAATTGCAGCTAAGTTTAGCCCTAATGCCTCATTAGTTTGTTTTCCTCTATTTGTTGCAGCTAGAGCAGAGGCTCCTGCACAAGGATGGGGAGCAGGGTGGGCTTCCTGGGAGGCAGAAGAGTCCTATCAGGAAGCCTCTTACCACCTCTTTCCCAACAGGAGCTCTGGGTGAGACAGAGACCTTTACACCTCAATGCTCTAAATAACATCTAGGCAGCAGCTCTGCAGGGTCTCTGGTTTGCCCAACACACACATCAGCCCATTTTCATGTTACAGTGGATTTTGCATCTCGTCCTATTACACCTTTGCTGGAGCCTTCACCACCTCAGCCCCCACTGCAGGTTCTTTGCTGTCTCCCATGCCCCAGGGCTAGTCAGTGGCTTTAACAAGGGCAGGCAGTACTGAAGCTACTACTGTTCAGGGCCCTGCTCTACTGAAAAGGACTTTAATTCCTCCACACTGCAAACAGCACCCGGGTTTGGTTCCCACAGACTGTTTGCTGGTCTCTGAGCAGATAACAGACCGGACAGAGATGCCCTTGGGAGAGGAAGCCACCCCACATTAGGAGATGACAGACACGTTGCGGGTCTTACCTTTCTGCAGCACGGGTGCTGAGGAAAGAGATGAGCCCTCTAGGAGAAGGTCTGGCAGGAATCCATTTCTCCAGGCAAAACAAGAGGCTTAGCACTGCAGGGCCTCCTCTTGCAATAAGCAGAGCCACAGAACTGCAACCTCTCACCCTACCTCCAGAAAGGGCTTCCTACCCTGCCCCATAGTTTTATATCCTATGTCCTTTCCCAGTATTCCCTGCAACCTTAATCAGCCAAAACACCAGGTGGGATGATGTCTTCCAAAGCTCCCTTGCTATGAAGGCCTGATGAAGGGAAGAAGGCTGGATTTGGAAGGATGGGTGATGCAGCTGCAGCTCCTTAGGCCTGTCTACACATGTTCTCCAGCCCACTGTCACCTTGGCAGGCTTGTTTCATGCATACCCTGCTTTACTGGCCTTACAGAACATGGAATTTTCATAAACTGAAGAAACAGTGTGGAAGCTGCTTCTCTAGAATTGAGCCTGCCACATCTCAGACTAACCCAGGTTTGGTTTATCCCATTTCTGCTCTTTGTATTATCATAACAGAAAGGAGAGAAGCTCTTACTGAGATGTTTTTGCAGTGGCATCATGCAGTGTTTCTAGGCAGCATCATGTGGCTGTGGTGGAGGACTCACTACTCTGTGCTTGTACATCTTGAGTAGGAGGAGAGAAATAAACACCTCTGAGATAGCACAAGAATCCAGCCTTCTGCTCACTGCTTGGGGACATCTTGTCATGCCCTAGAGCTGCCCCACTGATTTAGAAGCTTTTGCAGGTTTCCACCCTGCTCATCTCCCACCCTAAATCACAGCTGGACTCTTGCCACACAATAGTGATAAGTTACCTTCTGCCACTTGTGAGCTGAAATGAGTGGGCACTGTTCCAGCTGTGAATAGGCCACTGTAACAGAAGACAGCTTAGAACTCTCATCAGTATCCATGTGCTACAACCTAGGTTTGAGAAATGACCAGTGATTACAGATGCTTCAGTTCTTACTTCCACCCTGTTCAGTGTGTGCTGTGTATGGCTGGTGGCGGATGGCTGGAGGGATCACTCACTGAAATGTGTCATCTCTTAGCAACAGCGACCTTTCAGTGCCTTCTTCAGAGCACTGAGAACTGAATGGCTTCTCCAGCGAGGGGGTGGAAACAGTGAGGCATATTAATATTGGTTTGCATAAGAGTCATGATGGATTGGAGTTTAGATGAAGCTGCTAATAAAAGCAGCAGTTAAACAGATGAAAGCTAAATTAAAATGTTAGTACCAAATAGAACAAGACAAGAGCTTTTTGTCTCATGCTGTATCTTGGCAATGAGGCAGGTACCTTTTAATTGTAAAACAAAGTGGCTTTAACAGTATTATCATTATATTACTGAAGCATTTGATTTCACTAGCAAAAATACCAGTATATGAGAACTCTGCAGAGCTTTTATCTAGTTTGAAATGAAGTAGCTTTTCTCACCAATTATGTTACTGGGTGCAGGTTATTACAGAGATTAAATATAACGGCTTTCAAGTGACATTCTGGTGTAGAACAATCAGCCACCACTCAAAGCTGCTGCTTTATTAGTGAGAAAATGCAATTGAGATGGCAACCAGAGTAGTAGGGAGCACATTGGATTAACTTGTTAACAAGGAGGTGCCTTAATCTCAGTGACAACTGCACGGGCAGAAGCTGGGGTTGTCCGTGGTGGGGAGATGCTGGTGGAGCAGAGACCCTCCTAAAAGTGCATGCATTCATTTCCATTAGAGCAAGCTGACATGCTGCAGGAACGAAATGGAAGGGTCCATGAAAATACAAACACTTAAACCTGAGCCATGGGTGAAGTTATCTACATGAAGGGAAAGAATTAAAGCAAAAAACACTATGGTGCAACCTCAGTCTTTCTGGTTCTTAGGTTAAGAGGGTCCATGCTGGACATAAGAGGAAGGCTAGATCTAGTGCCACAACGGGGATGTGTAGACGCCGTCTTGATTTTGTCCAATGCAAAAGCCCTTTGTACTTTATGGATCACTGTTTTGAGAAGGAACCATGACCAGAAAACAAAATTCTGCCTAGTAAAGTGAGATTTGCTAACAATAGCTTGGTTCTATGTTTGCTTTCTTAATTCTGCTTTGGCTCTGTACTAAGCGAGGCCTGAAGGCAAACAGAATTGGTACTACTTAACATAATACTTTGACAAGCTGCTTCATGTTTTGACCAAATAACTGTGTGATAAATCTACAGAATCAAAACCTTGAATGGCTCCCTGGAGGGAAGGATACTTTGATGAGGGAGAAGGGATTTTTCAAAGGCATTACAGAATGGGTTTCTTTCTTTCCTTCAGCAGTGATTAGACAGCCTCTAAATGGTCTTTTTCTGGGCCAGATGGGTTATTTGGACTAATTGGCAATTGCCTGACTGTTTTGAGGATACCAGAGTCACTTCCCCCTTCCTCCATCCTTCTGTCACTGTGTTGCTGCAGAGATGCTGCCATGCGGTAGGTCTGCTGAGGGGGAGGATGCAGCCCTCACAATGCAGAGCATCACTGGCCAGGCCTCGAGTCACCCTTCTACTTGCACAGCCACATCCAGTGTACCCCCAGGAACCCCCAAACCCTCTGAGCTCCAGGGTTTCCTTTCTAAAACAAAGGATTTTTGTCATGGAAGAAGAGCAGTGGGACACACTAAGACTGGATGCAGTGTGATGGAGGACTAGGCATCTACAGCTGGCTCCAGGAGGGTGTAAGGCACACAGTTACTCTTCAGGCACATGGGTCCTTTGGTAGAACTGTCCCAGATGCTGGTGCCTGCCATCAACACCAACTACATCTGAAATGCCCTGTGCCTAGCACAGAACCAAATGTAGCTCATGAAGCACTGGGTTCAGTGATCCCAAGCCATCATGGACCAGTTTGGTCCTGCTGCAGCCTGTGCTCCTGCCGTTAATGATTATGGGGTTTAAACTTCCAGCCCAGACACATTTTCTGTTGCCCCACCCCCCCCCCCCCCAGCCCAGGGCAATGCTGGTCTCCTGCTCATTTTGCTTCCTTGCATCCAAGCAGGGGGCAGGAGCAGTTGTGAGCTGGGGTAGGGAACACTGTGGTTAATCATTGACCTGTACACGAGCAGCTCAGGATGCTACTCTTTGTAGCTGTTTTAGAGGCTGTCTGTACCAAGTTCTTCACCTTTATTTACCCATACAGTAGCTGCATACCCAGCTGAGGACCCTTGTGTGCCTCCAGGAGACATGGGCACGTACAATGCCCAGTACCACGAGCCTGCAAACAACTGACAAACCATCCAGTGGCTTCTTATCCAAGAGCTTGAAAGCCCAGCCCAGGCTGCTTGCCTCTGCCTTAGCACTTGGCAGTGATGCTCTGGTACAGTTTTGATGATGAGACCTCTGTAACAATAAATATTAATACCATAAATCCCTTTTTATCCATAATTCCCACTAACTAAACCCAGGCTGTTTCTCTCATCATGATTCACTCACCTTGGTAAGCTCCCCTGAGGCTAACAAAGTCCTTGAACTGCTTAATAATCTGGAGTTTTGGAATGACACAATTAGTGTTGAATTTTCCTTCTCTTACAGTAACAGTCTTGTTTCCAAATTTGAGTATGATTTTATGGACAGCTTGAGGAGAACCCAGAGACCTTCCTTTAGATTTAGGGATTGCCCAGAGAAGGGGTACCACAGTCTGTTGGCAACTTCATTAGCATTCAGTGATTTCTAACCAAGGACCACTTGTACTTTAAAAGTCCCTCTTAATGGCTGTATCCAAATACCAGACCTGGCTCTGCTGCTTCTAAGGCAGGATCTTTCAGAATTACATGCCAAGTCTACTAACAGACCTTACATACACAGTCATCACAGTCCTACAGTGCCTGACCCCCTCCAAGATCAATGGCCTGTTCCAGGCTGGAACTGCTGTACTGTTGGTGCTCTTAGATGCAGACACATCCTTTCTGTGCAGCACTTGGAGGTCAGCTATAAGTCACTGGGCTTTGTGTAAGAAAGGTTTTCTCAAGCAGAACTGTTGGAGATCGATAGAATTAAGAGCTACACAGAAAAAGTCTCCTTGGCTGGGAATAAAGCAGATTATTTCAGTCCTTGACTGTCTCAGACCAGTACATAGCTTTCACAGCTCGTGAAAGCTGTTGGCATTGAGAAGTAGAAAGGTTGAGCTGCACCCAGGGCTTGAGCTAACAATGAGAATGAAGCCTGATTGCACCTAGCAAATGAGCCATGAACCTGGTCTGCACATAGCAGCACACTACACAGCTCAGCATCCCTCCCATCTTCATCCTGGTCTAGTTTGTAATCAAAGCTGTTTCTGAATGCAAATGGACGCCGAGTTTTCGTTCTAGCTTGAATTCTGCTTGCTCAAAAATAGAGGTGCCAAGTCCAGCTTCCTACCTCTGCCACAGACAGGCAAAGAAAATGCTAATTTCTCTAGTAGGTGGCTGAGAGAAACTACAAGACAGAGCTGGAAGACAGCACCCAAGATACATATGGTGTGTGATAACAAGTTTAGAAGCCAGGAGATGGTCCCTCCCTGCAGCATTTACCAAAAGCAGGTGTTAGTCATGCAGATGTAGCTTCTCCAGATTCTCAACAGCAAACTAGATTCCTCCTCCTCCTTTGGATAAGCATCCACCCTGGGTGGGCATGCTCAGCATCACTCTCCTCCGCATCCTGAAGTCACAGAGGCTTTAAGGAGGAGGCTGCAGCCACACTCTTCCTCCTGGCCACAGAGCAGCATAGATGCTGGATGTGGAGAACCAGGGTAAATCACCCCTGGTCCTCTTGGGACTTAGTTACCTGTTTGAACGCGTGGACCTTCTCCACCTTAACCTCACCTGTTCTCAGCCTCAGGAGCACTGATGCTTGCTCTCCATCCCCACACACAGAGCATGGCTCCCCAGCCTGCCTCCAATTTGCCATCCTCCTCTGGACTACCTGAGACAAAATAGCATCATTGCATAAACGCGAAGCATTGCATTATTTAGGGACCTGAAATCCTGGGACCTGCCTTTGTCAGAGCCCCAGCATGGCAGCAGGATCAGGGTTTCTCCCCATCTCTGTGCTGTGCCAGTGCGAGCCCCTGCCAGGGCCCTCAGTATGCACCCCTGAAGCCCCATCTCACACACTGCAGCTCCCTCCACCTGCACAACCACACCAGGGTGGCTCAGTGGGTTGAGACCAAATGTACAGTGAGCAGGAATCCTCAGTTGCTCCCTGCTCATGTCTTTGTGTGAGCAGTACCTGATGGCCTGGTCCTGGTGGCTGGGTGCTGGGTGGCTGTTGCTTAGCAGGGGGCTGGCTGTAACCAGAACAACTGAATGAATGAAGCAGAAAACGAACATCCTTGCTTTGGGGATGAGAAACCAACACATAAAATACTCCATTACCTTCCCACAGCCAGGTAGGGGGTCTGAGGCTTCTTCACAGAGCTCTGAGCCTGCCACAGGGTCCTGGCTCCTGCTCTTCTGAGCTTTGTTGTTTGAACATTGATGAACAAGGTTTAGAACAATTCAATCTCCTAACTCGCCTCCTGTCCTACAATCCAGGCTGGAGGGCAACGAGGATATGAACATCATGTGTACAAAACCAGGGCCTTCTCTGCAGGGCCTCTTGACACTGATGTTTGTAGGGAAATACAGAACTACTTGCAGGTATCAAGAGTGTATAATTGCAGTTTCACTTGTAAGGGTTGTTTCAGGTGACTCTGACCTGCTTCTAATGAAATTAGCACTTTTTATCCGCAGTAACCTAGCAGCTCTTTGAGGTAGGCACCATTTCCATGCTCATGTGCATTCAGTGCCTGGTACATGAGACTCCATTAGGGTGGGGTCCCAAGACACTACTTCATTACTGAAAGTAATTAATCACCCAGAGCAGTGCGGATGGAAAGGGTAATTTGTTTTCTCCTGCAGAGTGAATAGAGGTAGGCAGGAAAATGAACCCCAGCTTCCCTGTGAGCCGCGCTTGGCCTGCCCTGGTGGGACGAGGGCTGTGTGTGGGAAAGCTCCCTATTAAACCTGGGGACAGCGGGGAGTCCCTGGAAGTGACAGTCACACAAAGGGGCTTTTGTCGGAGAGGCACCAAAGGCCAGATGATGTCACCTTGTGCCTCTCGGGATGGAGCTCGGCACTGTCTCTTTAAGGGAGGAGGCAATGAAAAGGCTGCCTTTATCCCACCCTTCTTTAAAAGCAGGAGCAGCTTTGTTCCAGCACAGTCTGCCTGTTCTCAGAGGTGGAAAGGACTAATTAAAGAGCCACCGCTGCTCTCCCCACCAGCTCCCATCACCTCCAGGAGCTCTGCTCTGCCCTGCCCTATGGAGTGTCCAGAGAGGCTGGATCCACAGGATGCTCTCCTGTCATTCACAAGCTGCTTCTCTGCAGCTTCCAAACCCTTGCAGGAGGGTGGCGCTTGGTGCTGCTTCCTAAAGGACTGGTTTTTCCCCTTGGACTTTATGTCTTCACTCACACACAGCCCCAGAGCATCTCCAACCAAAACAGGAGGCAGCAGGAAGCAGCCAGACCAGACATGCCCATCATTCCTACTGTTACCTCTTCAGAAACCTGTGTCCCATAAAGAGCATCCTAAAAAGAGACAGAATCCACCTGCATCTCTGCAGAGCTCTAACACAGCCAGAGCCAGGACTAAGAGGCAACTTCCAAGAAGCTGCTTTTCAAGCTAAGTCAGGAACTGGCTAAACACAGCTCCAGTGTCCTTATGCTGGCTGAGGGGCTGCAGGGCATAGGTCCAAGAAGACCTGCAGGTTAGGCCAATTAAAACAGTGCTGATGATGCCAAGCAGGAGGCTCCAGAAGCATATCTGAGCTTAGTGTCAGGTTTCTGCATTTCCCCCAATGCCTTTCATCCCTCAATCCTCCAGTTGCAGCGAGGGGCATTAGTGAAGGGTTTGGCCAACACATCCCTCATCAGGGAGGTGTTTGTGCATCTCCTTGTACCAAGACAAGTGTGAGGGGCCACACGCTGCCCCGGGGTCAGGGAGCAGCCAGGGTGGCTTTGCTCAGTGAGGAGGAGCTGATAACATGGCCCTTGTCAGCCAGGAGCCCACCACATCATACCTGAGCAGGATGGGCAGAGCAGACCCTGGGGAGCAGCCAGGCTCAGCCAAGGGTCCACATCATCAGGCAGGTCCATGCTGGTGGGACAGATCTGTTTCGAAGCTGGGAAGCCAGTCTTCAGGTTGGGATGAGCAGATCCATGGCCGGGCATGACTGGAGACCAACATCTCTACCCTAGAGCTCAGGAAAGGAGTGAGGGCCCAGAGCTGAACTTAAATGGAGCCTCTGCTCATGAGTGTGGATAGAGACCTCAGGTGAGGCTGGTCAGGACCATTAACACCTCTTCACAGCTGGTCAATGTGAGAAGAGCCAGAGGTGAGAGATGCCTGAGCAAGCCAGTGCAGTTGATTCTGTGGCCTGATGGGCAGAGTTTGAGCACATAGACAGGAGTTTCCCATTACTCCTCTCCTCACAGCCATGTGGCAAATTGTCTCCAGCTCCTGCACCGAGGAGATCCACCTGCAGATCCACGTGTGCAGGGCACCAGCTCCACGCTGGCCGCAGTAATCCCTGTCAATAAATGACCTGTGGCCAGTACATCCCATGGTGCTTTCTTGGCAGGGCTAATCAAAGTCTAGCCCGTAAGCAGGTCTCTGCAGCTCAGGCTGCTGCCAGGGACATCAGCAGTGCTGGTCCAGTGCGGATGCAGGGGCTCTGGCACAGGGTGCTGTCCCTAGGGAGTTCCATACGCTCCTTGAGGACTCAGCCTCAATCACAGGCTCACTGTCCACACAACCCACCAGAAATACTGGGGTCCAGAGCATCTGCAGGGCTGGAGCACAAACCTGCACATGATTGGAGAAGTTATAGAATCATGGAATGGTTTGGGTTGAAGGGACCTTAAAGCTCATCCAGTTCCAGCCCCGGCCATGGGCAGGGACACCTTCCACTAGAGCAGGGTGCTCCAAGGCCCTGTGTCCAACCTGGCCTTGAACACTGCCAGGGATGGGGCAGCCACAGCTTCTCTGGGGAGCCTGTTTCCATCCTCAGCACCCTCAGTCCCGCCTGGCCCCGCAGGCAGCCCTACCAGAGCATGGAACTGGGAATGCATCAATAAACCCCGTGTGATGAACCACGGTCACATTTCCCTGCTGCCCTTCCAGGGACACCCAGAAACCCAGCGGGGCTGTGATAGCTCCTTGGCCCCCTCCAGCTCGCTGTGTGGGGACTGGGCTGCAGTATCTACAGAGAACTTGTTGGATGCTGGAAGGAGCTAATTGAAATGAGAGGGGATAAAAACGGACTTTGGGTACGTTGCCAGCATTCTCCTTGCCCATTGTCCTCCCCCTTCGGTTTCTGCTTTCCACTGAGCAGTTTTGTTTCCAAGGATCATAAATTCTCATTTTTCCACTGGGCAGGAGGTGCACTCCCGGCCTCCACCGCTTCCTGCGTCGCTTTTGTGTCCGTGTTGCCCAGTTACTGCAGCACAGACCCAGACTATGCCCGGCCACATTCACCCCGGCCATGTCCCCGGGAGCGTGCGCCCTGCCGGCGTGCACTGGGAGTTCATAGGATGCAGACGGGCACATGCTTCCCAAGAGGAACAAAGGAAAGGCCATAACCCAGCGGTCTCCAGCCGGAGGCCATGAGGGAGCCGCTGGAATGCCGCTGCCCACAAGGCTGTTGCGGGAAGGTGGGATGTGATGCAGAAGGGGGATTGGAGGCTGGACCACAGCCTGTGGTCCAAAGGGTATGGGAACTGACGGCACTGGTTTGTCAGCTCCAGGGCGGCTGTGTTTGGCCAAGCTGCACTTGCTGGGAGCAGAACGTGGGAGTTTTCTGTAGCATCGGTTCCAAGCGGCAGCGTTCCAAGCATCCGTAATTCAAACAGCAGTCAAGATAACACCGTGTCCTCATGCCGTGCGGATCAGTTCGGTTTGAAATTAATTACATTCCTCAGCTTGAAATACTTGGATTCATCCTGGCTTTTATTCCTAAAGCGGCGCTCACACGGTACCGGAGGTTGCGCACAGCAGCGGGAGGGAAGGATGCGTCCCACAGGGCTGGGATACAGCCAAGGAGCAGGAGCAGGGGCGCTGGGTCCTGCTGGGGTGCCCGGAGCCGGTCTGTCGGGGGGCAGAGCCGAGCGGATTTCCACCTCCTCATTGCCATGCTCCCTGTGTCTGTCCGGTGGGAGAGGTTGGGAAGGGGCTGGGACTGCTTATTGTTGGGGGGTTGTTTATGGACACATCCATCCTGCAGCCTGCCAGGCCGGGACAGGGCAAGGGGAGGTTAGGGGCAGGACAGCAGGTTACGGGCTGGCTGGAGGATTTACAGCTGCAGGGAGAAGCCATCCATTTCCAAGCTTGGAGCATCTTTGGGTGCACAAAGTACTTACCCAGCAGTGACTGGGAGCACTGATGCACAGCAGCAGCCACGTTTGAACCATGGCAGGAGCATGTCCTGGCTCTGCTGCTCTCCCGAGTCCGACCCTTCTGCTCTTTGTCAATGAGGGAGATGCATTTTTTGGAAACAGAGGCTGCCTTTAAGACCTTCAAACTCCCTATTTTATGACAGTTTCCATTTGCATAATGAAAGCCCTGATACCTTCAGTAATTAATCACATTAAGAATTGCTTCCTTGAATAACTCTATTCATGCAAGTTGTTCTTAGTGCTAGAAACTGCATATGATTTCCAATGTGCATTAGCCCATCTCTTTCATCAGCAGATGGAAGCTGGTAACTGCATGTGTAATTTATATCTGCTTGGGTGGAATTATCGGATGAAATATGCATCACGCAGCACCATTAACATTTCTAGTCATAGAGTCTTTAGCTCCTGGGTAAGTTAAGATTACATGCCAACAGTGTGTGGGACCGTAGGAAAGGCAAGGACTTGAACACGGGGATTTAAAAGCAGAAATGGGAAGTATTCCAGGTCAGATAGAGAATTAATGACATTGCAGAATTAAATGAGATGCATTGCCCCTTTTTTGACCTGCATTTTCTTATACAATGTCCAATTTTGTCCCATAGTAAAGAAAGCTGCCAGGCTTGATGCTGGATCACCACTTGTGAGGGCAACTCCAGGTCCTTTAACATCCAGAAAGCTTTTCCCCATAGGATAGCACAGGCAGCAGGAGAGTATCGACTGACTCACAGAAGGCAGCAGAGCAGATGCACGCTGCTGTGTGGGTTTGGGTTTGTTGGTAACCTTGACAAATCTGGGGGAAAATCACATCAATTCAGTAGTAAGAGAACAAAAATGAGTGCCTGGATGTTCTCTGTGTCAGTGCCAGGTTAGCCAGGAGCTCGGGCTCAGCTGTATGTTGGTTTATACATCAACATCTTTAATAGATGAAGTCTGCTACCTTGCAGTGCATTTTTCCGTGCGCTTTTTTGTCCTTACATAAATCACATTTAATTAAAACATTGATTCCTGCTTGATAGGAAGCAATTAAATGCCTGTAGCTGTATCCCATCTGCCACTTGTGTGTAGAGATGGGGAAAGAGCCCAGTCTGAGCTGGTGCAGCGTGGGCTCACGGGGCTTTTGCCCAGCCCTGCTCTTGGGAGCACAGTGCTCTCCCAGCTGGTGTTACTGAGCAGCCAGTTGGGTCCAGGCCATCCTACAGCTCCTTTAGGAAGGATTTTAGGGCCCAATCAGTTTTACCTTCAGGCCAAGCTAATTCTGCCCATGGCTGGGACCCCAGCATGTGGGGAACATGCATTGGCCGTTTGTAGGTGCTCTGATGAGGATGCAGGAGCAAGGCACAAGCAGCAGCAGCTATGAGCTGCATGGAGCAAGAAGGACCAGTGAACTCATGCGCCTCCTTCCTCGATGATGCTGTGGCAAAGGGCCCAATCCAGAGCAGAGCCTGAGGGTTCTGCCTGCAGATTGCAAGGGTCAAAACTGCCTCAGATGCTGTGTGAAGGGGAGGTGTGTGTCACTGGGGCAGAGGAGAAGCTCTGAGCTCTGCTCCTGCCTGCCCCACGTGCAGCCCCAGCCCCAGCCACCCCAGTATGGCTCAGGGCAGAGTGTGCCTTCATCCTTAGTGACATGGTTTATGGTTGATAATCTTAAAGGTCTTTTCCAACCTAGTTGATGCTATCATTTTGCTCCTGCTGGCTGTATGACTCTGCTCGGAGCTGAAGCTCCATACCAATCCCAAAGTCAGGCTGGGATGGTGCAGTGTGGTGTGGCAGCTGGCTGGAGTTCCCTGGCTCTACAGAGACTTGCCATCACTCCTGGCAGCAGCCAGGGATGCTGCTGCTCCCGACTGTTCCTTTCTGTCCAGGAGAGGAGGAAAAAGCATCTCTGCAAAATCCAGACTTGGACTTTGCTTAAAGCCTTTGAGTAAAGAGCCTTGTTTGAATGTAATTGCACCTCTGTTGCTACAAAGGGAAAATAAACTGGATTGCTCTCTCTTTCTTGGAAAGCTCAGCTAGTATTTTCCCAGCCATTTGTGCATAAAGAAAGATAAATAGCTCTTTAGTGGGCAGAGCAATCCATCCCGGCTTTATTGACATGCATGCGAGCAGACAGGGAGAAACAGTTTGGTGCTGCTGAGCGCAGGGGAGGGGGAAGCTCCAGCCTGGTGGAGATGGGAGCACGCAGTGAGGCTGGGCTGGGGTCGCCAGCACCACTTGGGTGCTGAGACCAGCAGCCCCCCAGATGTGTGCATCTCCTGAGGGTCCCCCCGGCCCACAGCAACCTGTAGGATGCTCCCCCCACCTCTCCCATCATCTCACTCCTCCCTATAGAGACGTGTATGGCAGACTTAGCCCTGGCTTCACACGCAGCGGTGCTAGAGAGAGGCTTTCAAAGAGCTTGTCTCAGAGTAATAATTCATGGGGAGATCAAAAGGCTGCGGTTTAATCTGGGGTCTGTCTGATACCATAAACCTTGCCGAGTGCTAAGGATTCAATGAGCAGCATCAAAAGCCTGATAAACACAAAAGCCACCCGATTTTCTGCCTAGGAGGCTGGTGTGGCTTACAATGGGTGCTGAAGAGCTGGAGAGATGCTTATCATCTTCTCTGCAATGCTGACACGGAGCCACACACAAAGTCCTTCACTTTTCAGGCTCCTGAAAGAGGTGCCTGCACTCCCTTAACATCCCCATTGCTACCTGCGGCTCTGCCACGATGTCCCCTTTGCTACATCCCGCCTCTGTTACAGCACCACTGACAGTATTAGGCTATTAAAATGGGATTTGTAACCTCTGCTTCTGCACTATGGGAACTGTACATTGAGTTAAACCAAAGGATTCTGTCTCTAATAGATACATGATGGCTGTTCCTGTAGCTGCACTGACAGTAAGGGATGTGCTGGTTTAGATAAATTGAGGATCTGGCTCAGGAATGCTGGATTTCTGATAGGCACTGTGGAAAATAGAAGGCATCGAAATGCTGTGTTTGGAGGCCAAATGTAGTGCCTAAACTGGAGCCAGTCGGGATCAGTGCTGTGAGCACAGGTCTCCAGAGCAGAAGGGCTCTGCCATGCTTGTGGCTGTCAGCAAAAGCAAAGCTTAAAAGCCAGAAGTTTAATTTTTAGCACAAGCGGAGGGGAGTTCAGGCAGCAAACACCTGCAGGTGAGAGCTGGGTTGTTCTCCTGAGCCCACTGAGGTTAATGTGATTATGGAAATGACTGAGGTGTGATTGCGTTATTGCCACCCATCTGGCCCTCCCTGCAGTTCACCAGCGATTTCATATTCCCCATGCACTGCAGCACTGACATACAAGGGCGCTGGAGATGCCAGAAATCACTGTGTGGTGTTTGCTGCAAGTGCAATCTCCTGTCGAGCCTCTGGGGCAGAGTCCCACTGGACAAGGCATGGCCAATGCATCAGGATAGTTCTTCCTGGATCCGAATCTACAGTCTCTGGATGTAGTCCAAAGGGTTGAGCTATGCTTATCCTCTCCCCAAGGATGCTCCTGACAAAGCCAGGATCCTGCCCAGCATCCAAGCTATGGCAGTGAGCCCTTCACAACATGGATTTTCTTAGCAGGATAAAACAAATTCCCACTTCCCTAGGATTAAACACTAATCCAACACTTTAATGTAAAACACTAATAGCACACACTGCCCTAGGTACTCGCTTTTCTAACCTGGGTTTTTCCTCCCATCAGTATGAATTCAAAGCCAAGAACATCAAGAAGAAGAAAGTGAGCATCATTGTGTCCGTGGATGGGGTGAAGGTGATTCTGCGCAAGAAGCAGAAGGTGAGACTTCCCCAGCCCCACTGGGGCACCCGGGATGTTGGCTCTAACCATGTCTGGGTATCGCCACTGTTCGGGCTGGCCACACTTTTAACCAAAACCGGCCTTTTTTGAAAACCCTGATTTTTCTTTAAATTCCCTGAATTTTCACAAGAAAACACTCCATTTCCCATCAAGCTAATAACAAAACCTCACTGAATAAAGAGTAGGGAAATGACACTGTAGGAAGAGGATATATTGTTGGCTTTCCCATCAAAACTGTCAAGATTTCAGGAAATAGGTTCTTTTTCTTGTTAATACGAGTAGGCTTTTTATGCACTGCCTGGGCTGAGCATCCCTCAGCTCCCCGCCCAGGCAGAGCTTCCTAAGCCCTGGCTCAGAGCCTTCTTCCCCAAAACGTGTTACTCTCCTGCATATTTGATGCTATAAATCAATCTTAGGGGCCATTTTCAGCCCTGAAGGCTGGGATCAGATAACCAGCTGTGATAAATGAGCAAAGACATCTATTTTTATCCAAGATACCAGTGAAACAGCCATTGATCACGCAGCCAGGCTGTAGCCTGGATTCCAGCTTGGGACAAAGGCGCCATTCTCAGGGCTCCTGCCCATCATCATGGTGGAGTTTCATTCTTACCTGACACACCAACTTTGTTTCTGCCCTCTGTTTACAGAGGAAGGAGTGGACCTGGGATGAGAACAAGATGGTGGTGATGCACGATCCCGTATACAGGTAGGTGCAGGGGGGTTACACCAGTAGGTCCCATCAGCCCTGAGCGACGCGCATCCCTCATCCCCCTTGCTTAGTTCCCAACACCAAGGCTGTCTTTCCAATGGACCATGAAACATTAACGAGGATGCAGAATTGCTGCTGATGGAAGATCCTTCTCATCCATTTTTAAGGGCGAGGTGGGCTGATGTAGCTTTGAAGCTGGCTCTGCTTTGAACAGGGTTAGACTAGGTAACCCCCAGAGATGCCTTCAGCTCGCATTACTCTGATTCCGACTCTGAAGACAGGCTTCCTGTGGTTTGCTTCAGAGCATGGCTCACTGTGGGCTTCTGAAGAGCCTTACTCTAAGGTGTAAGTGCGTACAGTGAATTAACCCCTACAGGGCATGGTAAGACAACACTGACTTTCCACAGGACTTGCCATGGGATCTCCAAATATTCTGCAGACCGCAAGCCCCACGCAGAGGCTTACACTGCCTGTAACCCTAATGCCTCAGGAGCCATCAGGCAACCTCAGCAGTGGTGTGTAGCCCCTGGGCACAGTTCTGAGCACAGGTTGCACCAGTGAATAGTTGTACCAAGAGCACAAAGCCCACAGCCTCAAGGACCGGGGTCGTGGACACTGGTTTTCTGTGTTAGAGCCCTTGGTGAGGAGATAAGGAGCATTATCTGTGCCTACCTCTCACTTCTGGTGTTCCTTAAAGATGATTACAAGACATGGTATATATACAGCAATAATTGCTCCAGCTGCAGGTCCAACACAAAAAAAATCCCAGTGACAGGAAAGAGTAAAAGAAAACAACATTTCAGGAATCCCTTTGGCTTCTTCTCTATTCAGACCTGAACTCTCTTGTCAGGTTTTCACCCAATTAAATCAAACATAGAAAGAGGTCTTTTAAAATGGTTTTGCAGTGCAGGCAGGGGAAGGAGTCAGCCTGATAAGGAGAGCTTTCCAGTCCTACAGGTTTCTTAGCTTTCCCACAACATCTTTAAAAAGCCTTTTCTACTTCAGAAACCAGATTTTCCATCAAGGCAGAAACACTCTAAATCCGTCACCTCCTGCTTGGTAATTGCAGGAGGGGGGCTGTGCCTCCAGCCCTGAGTGCTGAGCCAGCCCATGTGGGGACACTGGGGGCCCTCTGAAGTTGTCTGGGGGCAGAGACTCCCCTGGGTGTTTAATTCCCTTTGTCTCTCTCCCATCCAGAATCTTCTACGTGTCTCACGACTCGCAAGACCTGAAAATATTCAGTTACATCGCAAGGGACGGCGCTAACAACTCCTTCAGGTGCAACGTCTTCAAGTCAAAGAAGAAGGTAGGATGCTCCTGGGGCTACCGGGGGGAGGTCTCCAAGGGAGCCCAAGTAACCACTGGATGGAGATCCGTGAGGGGAGACCAAGGCAGCACCAGTGCTGAATGTCCCCAACACAACGTGCCTGGTGTCTGTCCCCTCCTGCCCCTGGGCCTCATCCAGTGGCCACAGTGGGTCTGAGCATGCCATGGGCTTGCTCCGCAGAGCCAGGCGATGCGCGTGGTGCGCACGGTGGGACAGGCCTTCGAGGTGTGCCACAAGCTGAGCCTGCAGCACGCGCTGCAGAACGCCGACGGGCAGGCGGACGGCGCCAGCGACAAGTCAGCCGAGGAGCAGCCCCTGGAAGGTGATGTGTGGGTCCCTGTGGGGCGGAGGGAGACCCCTCTGCAGTGGGGGGCTTTGGGAGGGGGGGACCTGCAGGGAGGCAGGTCCTTCATGGGCCAGCTCTAATGACAGCAAGACCTTTGGTTCCATTCAGATGGGGGGCATGGGGGTTCTGCCCTCTCTGCCCTCTCATCCTGGGCACCAGGAGCACTGAGGTTAAGCCCCATTGTCCAGCACGCTGAGGATCTGCCTTGTTCCCTTCCTCCTGCCTCTTTGCAGCATGGAGAGGGTTGGGGCATGTCCTGGTCCCTGGGCTGTCAACCTGGCTGACAGCCCTGCTCCAGGCCCTGGGTTCCTGCTGTGATCCTGCACAGAGGGGGCTTGGGTTTATGTGTCCGTCTCTTTTGAAGTTCACCAGATAAAGGGCTCCAAGATCATGGATGAGGTTGGCATCAACTCTGATGGCATCTGTGTGTCCGAGAGGGGACCTGGAGAGCTGCCAGGTGCCAGGGGTGACCTCGGCCTGCTGAAACCTGGGCAAGCCTCAAAGGATAAGAACTGCCAGGTAATAGAGGTGGGCTGGGGGACAGTCCCTGTGCTCTGCCTCTGCTGGGGTCCCTCTGCTCAGGGTCACTGTATCATAGTTTGATTTGGAGGGCCTTTTATGGAGACCCCATTGCAGACCCCCCCATTGCTCCTTGCAACTAAGCTGTGTCCCAGTGCTGGGACAGGAGAGGCAGGAGGCATGGGCATGGATGAGCAGGCTTCAAACAGGCTGGGTGAGCACAGGCAGGGCAGAGCACAGATGGGCTCTGCTGGAATGATCGCCCAGTGCTAGGCAGGACCTTCCTCCTGCAGCAGCATCCACACAACAGCCAGAAACTAAAAGGAGGTGTCTGGTGAGACAACCATTTCCCTGCCATTCAGGGTGCATTTCTGTGCCCCTGTTTGCTCATCAGACTGTTGACAGCGACACCCGGCTTCCCTCACCCCAAGGCTTAGGGAGCAGCATCCCTGAGGGGTCCCAGCCTGGCAGCACAGGCACCCAGGCCGCATTCAGCACGAGCAGTGGTTTCACCCTGATGAATAGCTGCTCTGCAGAGCTCCCCTGTGCGTGCTTCCAGGCGGCCTGAATGGCATTGCTTCATCTCACACAATCGGATCACTTGCAGGGCCTGCCTGGAACCAGCTGCGGTGAAATGCACTCAATGGGATTCATTTCCATGCCTGGAAAGGGAGAGCTTCCCTGCAGCTTCCTTCAGGGCCTGGAGCTGCCCAAGCAGGGAGAGCAGGGGGCAGAAAGGCAGCACCCACTAAACTGTCCCTAAACACCCTGTGCCAGGGTGGGAGGCTCCCTGCCGAGACCCCCAGTGCCATGCATGGGGCCACTGCAGGGTCCCCAGGGCACGGGAGGTGGCTCTAAGCTCACCCACCCTGTGCCAACGCAGCAGAACCAGGCTCTGAGCACCACGATGAGGTGCAGGGGGCTCATGGCTGTCAGGAGCTGTTCTGGAAGTGCTCAGTGGGAGCACTGCCCTTCTCATGCCAGTATCTCCACTGCTGGGACCACTTTTAATACACTGATGGCCCTGACACAACCACTGCTGCCACTGACAAATGTGTCAGGCAATGGAATACAGTCCAGCCTGGGCAGCCCCATCATGGGGAAAGTGATGGGGTATCTGACACCTCCTCCCTGGGGTCCTGCCCTCCCTATTTGGAGGTGCAGTCAGACACAGATGATTCAGCCCTGCAGTTCTCTGGGAGCGGACTCACTCCAAAACACATCCCCCATGGATCACACAGACGTGCAGAGCCTGACACACAGCCCAGGGCTGTCCCCTCAACAGACCCGTGGTGCCACGGGGACACACAATCCAAATCCCTGCCTGGTCCCTCCGCTCACCCTGCCTGTTCCTTTGTGCCCAGGATGCTGAGAACTGCTCGCTGCACCCGGCTGGCTCCCAGCCGCTGCTCAGCCCCAGCAGCCCCTGCTCCGCGGCCTCCATCACCCCGCTGGCCTCCCAGCACTGCCTCCAGCTGCTGCAGCAGCAGCTCCTCCAGCAGCAGCAGCAGACACAGGTGGCCGTGGCCCAGGTACGTGTCGTGTCCTGCCCCCCCGGGGCAGCACCAGCCCTTCTCCTCTCCCTGCTCCAGCCTCCGGCCAGGCTGGGCTCATAAAGGGGACACTGTGGGAATGGTACAGGGAGCTCACAGACACGGAGCTGGCTGCATGCATAAGCCCAAGCTGCTGTAACAGGGTGACAGGGGACCCAGCAGAGCCACCAGTTCCCATTTCATCCAAGTTTCGGAAGCCATCCCTACCAAGCTGCTTCCTGCAAACCGGCATCAGAGCGGGGGTCCCCCCTCGACATTCCACGTTACCGGGGATCAGCAGATCCCCTCCATCCCGTTCCACCATGCCCGGGATGCAGCCGCATCCCCCGTCCGCCGCTGGACCGGCTCAGGGGGTCCCGGTGGGGTGCGCGGCGGGGCCGGCAGGGGGCGCCGAAGCGCCGCGGCTCCCTGTCCCCGCCCGCATCGCCCCGTCCCGCATCATCCCGGTCCCCATCGCCCCGTCCCGCATCATCCCGGTCCCCATCGCCCCGTCCCGCATCATCCCGGTACCCATCACCCCGTCCCGCATCATCCCGGTCCCCATCGGCCCGTCCCGCATCATCCCGGGCCCCATCGCCCCGTCCCGCAGGTGCAGCTGCTGAAGGACCAACTGGCGGCCGAAACGGCGGCTCGGATCGAGGCTCAGGCCCGGGTGCGGCAGCTCCTGCTGACCAACCGGGACCTGCTGCAGCACGTCTCGCTGCTGGTGCGGCAGCTGACGGCGCTGGAGGCCCGGGACGAGAACCGGCAGCCAGGTGAGTGCACGGCGGGGAAGCCAGGGGTGGCGCGTCCCTGGGGTAAGGGGATTGGGTGCTGGGGTGCTCCCAGCATCATGCTTCTGGACCATTTCTGCACTCCTTACAGTCCCAGGGAGCAGTTGGGATGCTCCCAGCAGGCTCTGGGGTCACTTTGGAGCATCACTGCACTACTTGCAGTCACAGGGAGAAATTTGGGCGCTCTCTGGTGCCATCCCAATAAGCTCTGGGAGGCTTTGGAGCATCTCTGCACCCCTTAGGGTCCTGGGATGCAGATGGGATGCTCCCAGCACCAGCCCTTCAGAACACCCCTGCAATCCTTATGGTTCCAGAGAGCAGTTGGGGTGCTCCCAGTACAAGCCCAACAGGCTCGGGGGGGGGGGGCTTTGGAGCATCTCTGCACCCCTCATGGTCCAGGGCAGCAGCTGTGTTGGAGGTCCCCAGCTCTTCACACCCCCTTTTTGTCCCTCTCTCACCAGTTGACCGCTCCCTGCAAAACCTGTCCCTGGCTCAGTCCCTGTCCCTGAACCTGAAGAACCGCTACAGCCTGGACATCCACCTCCCGTCCACCTCCAGCCCCGCCAGCATCCTGGGCAGCCCCGTGGGCCCCGGCTCGCTGCCGGCCCTGGATCCTGGGGACTCCTACCTCAACCTCCTCAGCCTGGAGAGGGGCGGCCACCGCTGCGGCAGCAGGGATGGGGACGAGTACCTGGCGGTGCTGGAGGGGCAGGACGGGCTCAGCCGGCGCGTGGAGGGCTCCGAGGTCAGCGACTTTGCTCTGCTCAATGGCAGCAGCCGGCAGAAGGGGGACGACACGGACAGAGGGGACGAGGACAGGTGGGATGTGCCTCCACCACCTCCCCCAGCTGGAGCGGGAACACCCCTGCCCATCACCTCCTCTCTCTGCTTTCCTTCCCAGGCGGCCGCAGCCCATTCCCAAGCTGAATCCACCACCTCCCATCCTACGGAAGAGGTCAAGCAAGACCTCCCCGAGCCTGGAAGTGGAGGTGAAGCCCGAGAGCGCTGCCCACATGAGCCTGCCCAGCCCCAGCATCTCCAGCCTCACCAGCATCACTGCCAGCTCCCTCACCCTCTTGGACCCTGAGGCAAGGACTCCCGCACGGAGCAGTGCCTCCAGCACGGAGCCCATCCCAGCTGGGACCTGCCAGCGCGCTCTGGGCAAGGACAGGACTGGGGAGAGCGGGCAGATGTCCCCCCTGGGCAGCATCCATGACCCTGCAGCCACTGAGGCCTTGGCCAAGGACTTGGCTGCCCTGGCCAGCCCCATGGACAGCATGCTGCCCTTCTCCCCTGCAGACAATACGTGCTTGCACATCAGCTTCTCTGAAGATGAGCTGCTTGAACCAGAGCTGCACACTGCCCTGGGGCCCACCAGGGTCCCCTCTTAGTGGGACTGCAGTAGGTGGCAGCTGGCTCCCAGCAGCTCCATCCACACTGCTCCACCAGCCCACACTGCGGCTGGGGGTCCTGGTGCCCTGGCTGGGAAGCAGGTCCTTTTGCTGTTCCCATCCCATGTATGGGGCTGCCACACAGGATGCGACCTGGCCAGCTCACGCCCTCGGTCTGCACCAGCTCACACTGCCTTCCTGCTGCCCCGTCCTGTCCTGTCCCTGCTCACACAGCAGGATGCTGCCCGGGGTCCCTGCTCCAGGCAGACAATTCGTGTTCATCACTGCATCCCTTCTGTTGGCCGGGTGGCTGCAGGCAGCCCCGCACCAAACCCTGGCAGGATGTGTGCCATCGCCTGCTCTGCAGCTCCAGAGGGCCGGGAGCAGGCAGGCAGCACTGCTGGAAGCCAGGGATGGTGCTGGTTTGACTCGCCTTGGGGACATTCCCACCCAGCCAGCATTCCCTTGGGATGCTCCGCAGCAGAAACCCCCCTGGGTGTTGAACAATGGGAGCAGCCAGGCAGGGGCATGGCACAGTGCAGGGCTGTGAACACCCGGACAGGAGGCTGCTGTCATAACCCCATTCATCGGTTGTCACCTGCGAGTGGGAGCAGGCAGCACAGGCACAGTGCTGCTCCTGCACCCGGCTCCCCAAGGCAGGTGCCAAGGATGGTCCATGCTGTGCCCAACCCAGCTTTTGGGGACAGCAGCCCCAGTTCTGTGTCCCCACAGGGCAAAGCCACCACTGCCTCCCTCCACAGGTGCCTTTTCCCATGGCCCAGCACTGGGGCCACCCCCCCAGAGGCCAATGATAGGGTGCAGAGCTGGCCACTGGAGCCCTGGGCTACAGTGGGTGACCCCCCAGAGGGAGGTGCACCCGTGCCTTGGGGTCAGGGAGGGAGAGCCCTCCCGTGCCCCTCGGGCTGCCGGTGGCTGCTCCATCATGCTGGTTTCAGGGTGCTGTGGTGTGGTTGGGGTTTGGTCTCGGAAGTGCAAGTGTCCTGGGAGGAGTTAAGGTGTAAAAGAGAAGCCCAGCTCTGGGTGAAGGGCACCAAATGGCCCCTTGACCCTGGGCAGGTTTTGGGGAGGGACCCAAGGAGATGCTCGTCCACCTCGGTTGTTTGCAAGAGGGCGTTGGGAAAGTGTTGGAGGGTCAAGATGGGAACGTGCCAAGCAGGAATGGAGCCTGGGAGCAGCCACAGTGCTCGATCCGGGCACGGTGCTGCTCCCATGGGGGGGAAGATGGGAGGAGATGGGACATGCACCCCAAAGCCAGCCATGGCCGGGAGGAGCAGGATGGGAGCTGGCAGCATCCCCACTGGGGCTTGTAAAGCTGGGGCTGGGCTGTCCCATAGTGCGGTAGAGACGGCCCCAGCCCATCCTAGGAATGAAGTCACTGCAGCTGGTAACTGACTTTTAAAGGCTATAAAATAAAGGTGTCCACTTTGCAGAGCGAGTGCTGTGGTCTCTGCCCCACCGGGGGATGCGCACAGGGAGCCCCAAACTGTGCCGGTGCCCTTGGACATGGATTGGGAACCTCCAGGTATTCCCAAAGAAGAGTGAGCCCTGCTGTGATTGGAGGCTGCCCCGGGCCACCAGCCTGTCCCCTGCACCCTCCCATCCCCAGCCCCAGTTCAAACACAGCTCCCAGCAGCCCCATAGTGGGTCCCGTGTCCCCACACATCCAACAGGTTCCTCCATCAGCGATGGGGCCCATTTCCAATGCAAACCCCAAGCCCAGCAGCACTCAAACCGTGCTGCACGGCACCAAGTGCTGCTGCCTGCCGCAGCCCCACCGGAGCAGGCAGCCCCTGCTCCCCACACACCCCCTTTGCCTTTCTTGTCCCCATTTCTGCTCCCGAGACAGCCGCTGGCCCCACGCTGAGGAAGGGAATACAACAGGGAGGAGGCAATCACAGGCAGGCAGCAAAGCCCCTTTGAGGTGAGGAAGGGACCCCATGGGTGACACAGCACAGAGGATGGATGGGGACCCCATGAGACTCCTGCCATGCAGAAGGGGGGACCCGGCCCAACCCTGGGTGTTGGATGGACCAACAGCCTCTGTGGTGGTCCTGAGCCACCCTCCATGGGGCGGATGCCGCCTCCAGCGCGATGGAGGCAGGAGCAGGGAGCCCTTTCCCTAGGCCCACTGCAGACATCTGCCTGGGGGGGCTGCCTGCACGGGGAGGGGGCGCTTCCAGCCCAGCATCTTATTATGCTTCCTTCATGGGAAGAAACTTTTTCCTCTGCTGTCTGGTAAGCTGCTAGCAATCATCAGGCAGGCAGGTGGTAAAGATTCACATCCATCAAACAATGCCATTTAGTTTGTAACCTGTGACTAAATCTGGTGTTAGCTTTAATTTCAGAGTCTGCTTTAGGGCTCGCTTGTTAATCTCTATGCAAAGCAGATGAAATGAATATGCAGCATTTTGGATGTAATTGTACGGCTTCAATTCAGCACTATAATTTTCCAAACAGGATCTTGCAATCAAGCTTCTATTCATTAGTGTATAAACAATTTAGTTTCTCAGCTCTCCAGTATGCCAATCATCTCAATGGAGTGAGCATCTCCGACAAAAAGAGGAGGAAAGTTTCCTTTGTGTAACAGAGGTAAAAGTTGCTCCGTACTTCGGACAATTCCTGCCTGGCAGATCCATGGGCTGTTCCCATGGAGTGGCCCATTCCCAGTGCCCCACAACACTGCCCCACTGCAAGCAGCATGCAGGGGGACAATGCCCTGGTGACCTCCCAGCCAATATACACCAACAGTTCTAGGTGTGAGACCCCAGCAGATGAACCTGGACCATGCAGAATCAGGCCGGCTGGAAGGATGCAACCACACAGCACCACATCATCTCCCAGTGATGCTCAGGGTTCCCAAAGCAGCCCATGGCTTTGGGAAGGAAATGGCCGCCCCAGCCAAAGCCCCTGCACATCCTCATCTCCCCTACATCACACACCAGCTCAGCCTTCCCTGCTGGAGCCACAGGGCAGGGCACCACTGGACACCCCATATCCAGGGACTAACAGCAGCTCCTCCCATAGAGCACGGGTGCAGGGTGGCACAGGGATGGCTATGAGGCAGTCTCATGGTCTCAACCCCTCACACCTGGGTGCTTCCCTCAGCGGGCACCCACGGATGCTGCACACTCGCATCCAGCACCAGCCGCATCCCCATCCCTCCGCTCCCGTCACCGCGGAGGGACCGAGCGCCTCGACAAAGGGAAGCGCTGCCGGCGGAGCGCGGGCTCCGTCTCCAAATGAATATCGACAGCGCTAATTACAGGCCGCCATGCAGACAGCTTATTAGCTCCTCACAAAAAGACGGTATTGAACTCGCAGCCCGCGGTATTCACGGAGCGCAGCAAGACGCTCCCCAGACAGCACAGCGACCCAGGCAGGCGAGCAACCTCCAGCAAAACTAATTACTTCCTGATTGTCTACGGCCACCCACTGGGTATAATGGTATAGACTAAATTTGGCATATACATAACTAAGCACTCGGCACCAATTTGGCGCGCAATAATCATCCTCTGTGTTGCATAATTAAAATCTGATCACTTGGAATAATTATTTCATGTTCTCACTATTGGGTGAGGATTGCATAATGCGGGGTGGTAGGAGCCTGGGAAGGAAACTGGCCGTTCTTACAGGCATTGGATCCCTGGGAATGGTGCTACAGCTCCAGACATGGTGAGGGACCTGCTCAGTGCCGGCTGCCTCCGATGGGTGCCAACAACAAGGCTGTTTGTGGGCACTGGAGGAGATGGAGTCACCTTACTCTGCCCCTCTGTGGCAATGAGCACGGCCCCTGCGAGCCCTCACTGTTAGGGGAGGGCTCTGCCCGCTCAGGACAGGCTGTCCCCGTGTCCCCAAGCAAACACCCTTTGCGCTGACCTTTCCAGGCAGGCTCCTGCCACCCGGCCGGGATGCTCAGCACCGCCCGACCCCATTGTGCTCGTGCGTCTGCTAAAGGCATTTGGAAAGACACGGCAATAAGAAATAAACCCCCAAGTGGAACGTGTGTGTCTGAGCCATTCACTTCCTCTGGCGGCTCCCCGGGGACCCGGCGAGGAGGAGAAAGAATACATGGATATTGCACGCGCCCTGGCACCTTGTCCCCGGGCCAGCCCCGCCGCTGGCCGCTGCCACGGGCTCATAAATCACAGCGGGCGACAGCGTTTCACAGCTCGCTTCCCAGCCAGGATATGGCCATTCCTGCTGATTACACGGCCGGCGCGCGGGGGGAAGCTGCATCTCCCACTTCCAGGAAGGGAGGATCCGCAAGGAAAACGCATTGATAAAAAGAAGAACGAAATCAGCTTTGTTCACGTTGCGAAGCTCCCATTGTTCCTGCTGCGGCCGTCAGCCCTCGCTGGAGAAAGTATTTCCTCAGCGATAAATCTCCTGGGCTCCTCGCCTTGGCACCGGACCCTCCTCGGGTTGTTTTGACAGAGAAAGCAGCTTTACCACAGGGTAATTCATGGTGTGACTGGGGAGGGGGGGGGAATCAGGGACATCCCTGCGGCTGTGCTCATCCCGGGGGTCTCTGTCCCATGTCCCCAGCCAGACCCACACCAGGGGACCTGCGCTGTTCCCGTCCCACAGATCCCAAATCCTCCCCGTCGGCGCAGCACAACCCGGCACGGGCCTGGGGAAAGCAAATCTGCCTGCGGCCATGCTAATCCCAGCACTGGAACACGGATCGTGCGGTGGCCAAGCACTGGAAATACGGGAGCCGGGCTGACAGTGGTACAAGAAAAACAGATCGAGTTCCCAAGAAAATAGAGGCGAACTGATCCGATTTTCAGCAGCATCTTCGGGAAGCCCCAGCCCGTCCCCTCTTCCCTGCTCTCTGCGTTACAAACCACTTAATTCCTTGTTGCTTTGGAAACCCTCACAAAGACCCTCTGCATCCCCCAAAATAACGAGCAACAGATGCTGCTCTGACCCCAGCAACTTCCTGGAAACACGCATTTGTCAAAATAAAAACAAAAAGATTAATGTGAGGAAGGCTCCTAAATTATAAGGGAACAGCAGACGGAGCCCGGCCGCGCACGCCTGCATCGGGAACGGTGAGCACTCGGACAGAGCAGGAACACGGGGCTGGGCAGGGAGAGGGCTGCAGGACCGGGGGTCCCTGTGCCCCTGCTGCCCTCCAGCCCCAGGAGGGGATGCAGTGGGTGCAGGGGCAGCCCTGCCCTACCCCATCTGCCACACCTCCAGGGGTTGCAGGTTGGGATCAGTGACCACAGGGCTGCTTCAAGTCAGGTTTGCAAGATAACCTGAGAGTCAATGCAAAACCAGAGGCTTTCAGCATGAAACCCACCCCTGAGCAGCCCCCATCTCCAAAAGGGCAGCACACCATTCACTCCTCCCGTGTTTCTTGCTTTATAGGAGTAACTGGCTTCTTCTAGAGAGGTTTAAACCCCCTTTGCTCACCCACAGGGGGAAGGAGATGTGCAAACAACTGGTAACCAGGAACTTGCTGGTTATGCTTGAACACCAGTGGGTTTCAACCTCACCCTCTGGCTGCAGCCACCATGTTCACGCCTGGGCACAAAGCACTCACCCAGAGCATGCACAATGCCAGGGCTCCTGACAGCCACGCTGGTGAGTGACCCACGGCACAACCCATCCCCTGCAGCCCTCAGCACTCACCAGAGCCGCGGGCAGGCAGGGAGGCAGCACAGGCTCCATACGGGAGGAGCCCATTCTCCTTCCCAGCTTTATAGGATCAGCCAGAAACAAGCTGCTGGGGAGAGCTGCTCCTTGGCCTGGTGGGATGTGGGCTGGGTGGAGGTGGGGATTCAGTGCACCTGGAGCAGGGGGGTTATGGGCACATTGGGCATCCCCATCCCCATCCTCATCCCTATCCTCATCTCCTGGTTGCGCCCACCTTTCTGCTGCTGGGGGGCCTGAGGAACACCCCCACCCATGAGGGTGTTTTCTCCCTGGGGACCCCATGACCAGGCTGGGGGTGCACCCACCTTGGCGAGAGGCTGCAGCACCCTGGGTGAATGCTGCCCCGGGAAGGCAAATCCTGACCCAGGTTGGGCTGGGGGCTCAGTCCCCCCCCCAGCACCAGCCAGGATCCCTGCAGTAACCATGGCAACGGCCATATACATGTACATATTCTTCCCGTTAATCACAGGGACATCAGAGCAAGTGTCCTCACTGGGTTGTTCCCCACCTCGCACCTGGGGCCGTTCCCCTCTGCCACCCCTTCCCTGTTCCCATGGGAAGCTGCCTGTGTCCAGGCACCCTGGTACCTTCCGCAGTGATGTCCCTGGACCAAATCCTGGGTGAAACCCACCAGGAGGAGAAGCATCAAGCCCTTGGCTGCTCAAGATGTATTTGTCTGACCTCTGCCCTCGGTAAAGGACCCGGAGCGGGTGGATCAGCCGGAGGTGCTCACACTTACTCACATCAACCCCACCTCAGTGCCAGATTTCCCCCATTCACCCACCACAGCTGTCTTTGCCCATTGGCGTTTTGGGACCAAACACAACCCCCTGGTATGGAGGATGTGAAGGTGGATGTGAACCTCCACGTTTTGCTTCAGGCAGAGCAGGCAGCGAAAGCCAGGCAGGGAGAGCACAAACCCTGTGTGAAGGGGGCAAATAAGGTGTCGCCAGGGAGCACCACTGCAGGGGCAGCATTCCCAGACATTCCCAGACATTCCCAGCACCCTGCAGCTCAGGAGAGACAAGGTGGGGGCCCTGTTCGGCTGCTTCACTTCCAAAAACCAACACCCAGGCAGTGACTAAATGCTGGTGTGACCTGAGGGTGCAGACCTGCATCCCCTGATGGAGCAAAGCTCAGCAGCCCCCCAGCTACCCCAAGGGACCAGCCAGGATCCAATTGCCTGTCTTAAACAGAAGATTAAAGAGTCATGGAATGGTTTGGGTTGAAGGGACCTTAAAGCTCATCCAGTCCCAACCCCTGCCACGGGCAGGAACCCCTTCCACTGGAGCAGCTTGTGTCCAACCTGGCCTTGAACACTGCCAGGGATGGGGCAGCCACAGCTTCTCTGGGCACCCTGTGCCAGCGCCTCAGCACCCTCATCTCAATCTGATGAAGGGAGAAGCTGCTCCCAATGCTCCCAGCAGCTGGGGCAGGTGCTGCAGCCCAGGTGGGTGTCGGAGGGGGAAGAGCCCCAAAATGCCTTTCTGCCACAATAATGAGAGCCAAGCAACTGCCGGTGAGCTCACTGGTGCTGGCAGGTGCGTGTGGGTGCTGCCAGCTCCCGACACCAGTGCCAGGGCCCTCCCGTGCCAAGGGATAATGATGGAGCACAGGCACAGCGCCGCTGGCTTCCATCTCTGCAGCGTGTGCCGAGGACACTGCCTGAGGCCCGGCTGCATTCCCACTGCTCACCCATTGCCTTACAGCTGGCAGCACCTCTGCACTGCCAGGAGCTGAGAGGTTCTGTCCTGTGCCAGGAAAAGGCGCTCATCTGATGAGTTACAGGGAGGAGAGAAGCCAGCAGAGGGGATCATTCCAGCTAATCGCTCCCTTGAACCACATCGCACAGAGCATCGCACAGAGCATCACACAGAGCATCACATAGAGCATCACATAGAGCATCACACAGAGCATCTCATAGAGCATCACACAGAGCATCACATAGAGCATCACACAGAGCATCACACAGAGCATCACATAGAGCATCACATAGAGCATCACATAGAGCATCACACAGAGGATCACATAGAGCATCACATAGAGCATCACATAGAGCATCACACAGAGCATACATAGAGCATCACACAGAGCATCACATAGAGCATCACATAGAGCATCACATAGAGCATCACACAGAGCATCACATAGAGCATCACATAGAGCATCACATAGAGCATCACACAGAGCATCACATAGAGCATCACACAGAGCATCACATAGAGCATCACATAGAGCATCACACAGAGCATGACATAGAGCATCACACAGAGCATCACATAGAGCATCACACAGAGCATCACATAGAGCATCACATGGAGCATCTCATAGGGCGTCACACAGAGCATCACCTAGAGCACCACACAGAGCCATGTCCGCAGCCACAGGCATGGCTGGCTCTCATAGCAAGGTGCAGAGACACCATCTCCTCTGCTGCTGCCTGCCTTCTTCCCCAGCTCATGGGTGCTCAAGGAGCACTATATGCCTGGCACCACGGCATTGCCTGCAGCGTGGCCATGGCTCCCCATGCAGGCAGGCATTGCAGGTCCCACTGGCTATTCACACTCTCCCACAGGGATACGAACCACTGTGCTCACACTGTGGCTGCCCCAGGGCTTTCTGTGCTCTGCTCAGGCCCGTTGGGCTCTGCAGTGGTGCTGAGGCCCGGGCAGCCCGGCCCGCAGCATCGCACCCCTGGGGCACAGCTCACAGCCCTGGGCACATTTCCCTGTGTGCAGGGAGGGCTCGGAGCAGCCCTGCCCCGGCCCCACACCTCCAGCATTTGGGACCCACCAGTTTCCTCTGCCCTTTCCACTGAGCCAACCCGCACAAAGTTGTATAAACTTGAGGAAATGCGAGTCAAAGCAGAAGGAGCCCAAGGCTGAGCCAAAGCATGACCTCAACAACCTCCCCCTTTGTCCAGCCTGGGACCTCGGTGTCATCTGTCAGCATGAGCTGGGACCCCTCCTTCGAGGGATGCTCCAGGCCCTTCCGGAGGAGCGGGGCCCTGCCACAGCCCCAGCTTCTTTAATGGCTCTCTTATCTCTGCCGTTTCCCTCCGCCGGCGGCAGGTGATGCCCTCCCCAGGCTGCCAGCCCCTGCCTGCACCGGCCCCTCGAGGAACGGGTTCTTCTTGGTGGTGTCTGGGGCCATGTGGGGCTGTGGGAAGGGGCTCTCCCCATCGGTGGGCAGCAGCAGGGATGAGGGCTTGATGGAGCAGCCCAAGAGCTACCCCAGGTCATAGATGAGCGTAAAGCTCAGCTCTACCAACTGACACCATCCTAAGGATGCTGCTTTGATGCTACGCCCATCCCATCCTCAGGCCTGATGGAAGGGAAGCAGAGCCCGGCAGAACAGAGGCCAAGAGAAGTCGGAGCACAGCTTGCTGTCTGAAGCATTAACCTGCCTGTCTGACACGAGGGCAGTGACAGGCAGGGAGTGTTCGGTGCAAAGGAAGGAAATGGAAGAATTAAACCCACAGAACTTCCCTGCTTTTGTTCTCTCTCCCACCCCCGCTCCTTCTCCTTGGCCGCTCTCTCTTCTTGCTGGATGCGTATGGCTTGATACTACCCAAGCAAGCTGGAAACGGGGTATATCAGCTGAAAGCAATTTACGTTGAAATCCAGCTGCCAGATTTTTCTTCATTTGTTTACTTTTAAATGCTTTTTTAAAAGCCAAAGTACACAAGGCAGCCAAATTGCTGACATGTGTGCCGGGCCGGTACCCCGCAAACGCTGCATTCTTTCATGTCCTCCTGGGCTCAAATCCACTCATGTTTATTTAAAATATGTAGAACACTTCAGCACTATTAAGGACCATGTTTTATAGTAAATGGAAAAAGATTTCCTTGCAGGCCAACGGGAGAGGAAAAGAATCGCTTCGATTCAGTGCTGCTCTGACAGCGCTCGGCCTGCTGAGCAGAGCGGGGTTTGCAAGGACAAGACTGCACTGGTAGTGCATATGTTTCAGGGACTCTTGCTCCTGTAACCAGCTCCCTTGCTCCTCGGCTCCCTGTACACGGTGATGGCACTGCTACTGCTGCAGTGAAAGACAGGAGTGTCCCGTGCTGGCTGGAATTGGGAAATATCCATCCAGGACTGCTTGGAGTGACACTTCTCACCTTCCGTCCTGCAGACAGCGAGATGTACAGCTGCCTTTCCCATCACAGAGCTGTCTGCCTGCTGATGTGCTTACTGCGGGCAGTCTGTACAGGAAAGCATTTCAAAGAGCAGGCAGCAACAAGGGCAGGGTGATGGAGCCAACACTCCTCTCCCATTGCTTGCACTGGGGAAGGAGAGCAGCACTTGGTCTGCAGCTCCCCTGGAGCGACGGGGCTGTGCCTGCCATGGCCATGCAGGGCTTCCCCTAAGACTCCTCTAATGCTCCTCACAAGGACAAAGATGAGTAAACAAGCAGAGTGCTCTGTTGGGTGGAACCACCGCATCGCACCGAGGAGCCGGGGCACAGAGGGAAGTGACATGCCCCAAGGCCACACAATGAGATAGTGACAGGCAGGAAAGGGAAGCCGGGTTGCCTGTACCCCAGTGCAGGGCTCTACCCTCTGGTCTGTGCTACTCCTGTATTGCTCCATTCTCTCCCGTTTACAACACACTGGTGTAAAAGACAGAAAACAAACACATGAAAGCCTGTAACAATAAAAAGCCCAATAACTGATAGTAAAAACTCCAGCAGCTGTAGGGAAGCCAAAAGCTTCTTGGAGGGGGTTGGATGGAAGTTGAGTTTCCCTCCCTGCTTGTATTGTATTTCTTTCCTCTGCCAAAATGTGCTTCCTGAGCCTTGGGCAGAGCTCTCTGCTGCTGACCCTCACCTTCCTCTGTTTAGCCTGGAGCACAGGCTTGCCACGAGCGCCTGAGGCCTCGCCTGGGGACAGGCAGAGCCTCCCGCTGCGTGCACATGGCCAGGGTCAGCCCTGCTGTCAGCGGCTTCCTGACAGCCCAAGCCAAGACGGGCCACACCTGACAGTATCCCGAAGGAGCAGCGGGGCAGAGCTCTGGCATAGGAGATGGATGGGGAGAGCTGGAGGCCGGTGACAGGAGCGGTGATGGGGAGGGAGATGGTTGCGATCGATGTGATTCACTTTTAAGGGCTCCATCCAGTCCTTTTCTCCCAGGGATGGGAGAGGTTCCACTCTCAGCACAGCTGTAAATGGGAGGCAGGAGAACAAAGCAGAGGTCAGCCGGTGCTCTAACCAAAGGGGTAATTCTGAGTCCATTAAAGCCACTCACTCCTGTTCGCGTGGAAGCAGAAGGCTGTGCTACTACTTCTAACTCAGGGTGACTCATAGCCCTTGACAGAGCTGCCATGCTGATTTTACAAATATGAGAGCAATGCCTCAGAGCCAGTGTTCTGTACAGTTTAACCTATCAACTTGGGAGCAGACCCATAGCTCTTTTATAAAGCTCCTCTTCCCTGTATTTTACTTCCTTTCTTGGTGCCAGAGTCGGAGCCAAAGCCGAGCATAACAAAGCAACAGGCATGGCTGTTCTTCCCAGCCCTCATTTCCCCTGGTGAGAAGGGAGAAATTAACTCAAACCCTACCAAAACAGCAAAAGCCATTTCTTGCCATTTTATGCTGCAGACCACAGCGTGAGCAAAGCGCTCACTGGAGCCATCTGCATTTGCCAGCCCAGCCAAGAGCACAGGAGCACACAGGTTGGAATCCTTTTGTTCAGGCACCTGCAATAGACAAACGTGATCTAAGCTATTCTGCAGGCAGGGAGGGCAGCAGCGATGGTGAGATGATTTGGGATGCAGGCAAGACAGGAGAGCTTCTACCTTATCAAATGCTCTCATTTATTTCCTTTGAGCCCTTATTCCTGGATCCGGTCAGGTACCGACTGTTCATGTTCCAGCAGCTTCTGCTTCTGTCCCAGCCCTGTGACAGACACAGGCAATGCAGCTCCCCTTCCTGCCTGCTCTTGCTGCATTGCTCTCGTCAAGCACAGACATCACACACACGAGGAACCTGGACCCATGCATGCTTTAGGCTTGCCAGAGCTTTTGCAACACGTGTGAGGGACTGGAGGAACTTGCTGTTGAAGCAGAAAGAAACCAAAACCAGGAGTAACCCCCATACTGCCAAGTGAGCTTGTTGCTGACCTGCCTCTGGGGTCTGAGAGGGGGTCTGGGGTCAGCATCTGCTTCTGCTTGCAGGGCTGATTTACTGCCTTAATATCCAAAATAGCACTGCAGACTTCTTGCCTCTAGTTTGCTGTTCTGTGTTTTCTCAGATCTCCTCCCTTTGCCAAAGTACTATTTGTACCACACTCGACTGTGCAGGAGGTGTCCTAGATTTAAATCGTCTCCAGCTAGAAGGGCTCACATGAAAACCATAAAATTATTAGCAGAATCACAGGGTTACGTTATTAAGACCATTTGGTAAAGTCGTGTCTATTCCTAATAAAGAGAAATAATGTGCTTTTACATGAGATTAAATATTGCAATTAACCAGCTCCCCATGTTTGCCTGTCACACACTGCTAGCACTGGCCGATTCAGAACCATCCCATCCTCTGTGGCACCAGGGATGCATCCATTCTGGATTCAGAAGAGCAAATACCATTTACACCAGGTTTTTCCAACCACCTCCACCTACTCTGGCTCTACCTTAACTTCCTTAAGTCACACCAAATGTGACTGAGGTGATCAGAACATTTTCAACCCATTTTTCTTCCTCTTCTCACTTCATCCTCCGTTCAAGAGGTTTTTTTTTAGTAGGAAAATTCAAGTTGAGACAATATTCAACTGAATTTTGTAGCAAAGACAAAAGACCTGATCAAGTTTCTATCAGAAATACTGAAATAGCCTTTGCACTTTCAGGAGGGTAAAATCTTCACACAGATGCCCAAGATCAGCTTAATGCAGCCACAAGAGGGAGTCTTAAATCTCCTCTTAATACCCAGATGGATTCTAGTTTCCAAACTCTTCTCATGCAGGAGTACACAGCACGCTTTCAAAAGGATTTTACACAGCCTGAGCTCCAAGTTTCTTCCGTAGCTTTGTAGCAGTATCCTTGTTCTGAGGCAAAGGTTCTATAGAATTATGAATCTTTGCTATAAAGATACAGGTTTTTCTTTGCTTATGAATGGGGGAAATTACTTCTCCATTGTAGAACCATATTGCAACTGAAAGCAGAGGAAGAGGAGTCCATGAATGGTTTTTGCTGAGCCAGTCTCAGCTTCCAAATGCTGGAAAGGCTCACACCTGAACTGACTCCTAGAAGTCATCCTAGGGATGATAATAGCATAACATGACATGCAACAGAATTATGAAACTCAGAGAGCTAAATAAAACCAGTAATAATCATTATAAAACCAGTAATATAATCATTATAAAGCCAGATTTGGTGGCTACAAGTAGAGGGGGAGCTGCTGTTGCACTCCTGGCCTTTTTGGCTAACAATGCACCCTCTCCAGCCCTTCTGCCTTGGGAGCTAAGCAGGACCATTTGAGATCAGGGCATGTTAAACTGCCAGATGGCTTGGAGGGGCACTTTCTCTTGAGAAGAACGCTGCTGTGCTAGAGCCACGCAACTTTGCTGCTCCAGAAATGCATGCTGCTACCTCAGAGGTTAGAAATGACACCAGGATTTTACTCTTCCCATCCACAATCCGAAAGAGCAGAGCAGGTTCTGCCTCATCTAAGTCAAGGTGTTTCAGGCTACGACGACACTGGCTCAACGTTTTGTTAATTTGACACATGTGATTAGAAGCTCTGGCAGAGGGAAGAGCCTACAACATAACAAATAACACTTCTCCCCTTGCCAGCAAAATATCTGCGTTGAATCTGTACGCATCTGCTCTCCATCTGCCAAAAACATGTCAAGATACATTCCTCAAAACCACTTTTATGGTTTTTACTCAATCTTGACATTCACTTGTTCTGAAGTTTCCAAGAAAACATTACAGCTCCAAAGGGGGCATCTACATTTGAGTAAAGCCACACAACGGTTCTGAACAGAAATGGCTGCACACAGGCACTGTCCAAAGCACCCAAAACCAAACCTCTGGCAACACTTCCTTGCAGAGATTTAGCTATGAGATAAAGACAAGAAGCGATTGTCTTGGAGAGGTTAAGGAAAGAAGTGCTCACAGCACAGCTGAATTCTGCTTGACTTTATCACTTCATTGTCCTCCTCTGCTGTTCTCTTTTGTACATCCACCTGCCCACTCCTGCTTGAAACTGGAATCTAGGCAAGCAGATGGTTAATTCTGACTTTGAAACGTGGTCAGTGCATCGTCACTGGATCAACCACTCTGACCCAAGAGGCAGTAGATTCAGCTGTCATGAAACAGATGAACAGTCTTAAACCTTTGAGGCTGCAGCATAAATCACTGGGGTTTGGGCTTTTTCGCTTACATTACTAGCCAACTTAAGGGCGGGGTTTGTAAAAGGCTCTTGTAAAAAATTGCCCCCCTATTTATGCATGTCATTCTTTTCAGAAGCGATTTAATGGGGAAAATACTCTTTAATTATGATTAGGGGCTGACTACTGGAATGCCCATGCCTGTTTATTCAAAAGCAGATGTTCAGCAGTGCAGTGTTTCATACGTTATGCTGACAATAGTAAGTTATTAGCAAAACATGGTAAGTAACATCTAAAAAGTCTTTCTGCGAGGTTGCCTAACTATTGGAGTGGGTCAGCAACAAAAGATCAGATGTGACACGTGTTAACATCCCAGAACAATTTATCCTCTACTCGACCAAACCTCATTTCACTCACTCAGCTGAATGTAATTAGACCTCAAGCTTGTCCTAATTTCAATCTCTGCAGAAAAGGGGTTATCTTTCCTCAGCAAGACGTGGCTGCTCTGAAATGCTGGCAGTGATCTGCAAGGACAAACTGCAAAGGTGCACACCATCTCCCAGGTTTAGAAGAGCTGCAAAGACAGCATGATACCTACATTAAAATGCAAACATGTATGCCATAGCACCTGCTTTGAGCTTCAGTTTAACATACCCAAGCAGAGAACAGCAAGAACCCATGAGCCACATAGGGCATGAGCTATTTTTAGATAAATGTTATACAATTTTCCCTCCAGCTCCATGGATCAGAAACATATGCTGCAGCTACAGCCCCATTACAGTTTAATCCTCCCCCAAACAAGGACATGGTAAGTCTTCAGATCCTAGTAACAGTAGGCTACTCCAGGAGCAAAGCACTATTCAAGTCTTTGTTGTGGTTCAGGCTACACAAGTCTGCCATGGTGCATGCAAAACTGCACATGGCTTTGTGAAAACAAGTTCATTTCCTTTCTTCTGACCTTTGCAATCAGGCTCTTGCTATGGGGTAAGAGTGGACAAAAGACTAGATCTGCTTCCTATGAAACATGACTCTTAGTTTCTATTTTCTACAATATCTAGGAAAGAACTGGTTTACTTCTCTATCAAAGAGAGTATCCCAGTGAAGGATCTGACGCACACCCCTCAAGTGAGGGCCTCGAGACAGAAGACAAGCCACCTTCTTACACTCCTTCATGGGATAGGAAGATGCTTTAGGAGGTATTTTTTACTTGAAGGTGTTGAAAATTTAGTGTGATTTCTCTAAGTAGCTTGTTCCCCAATAAAATGAAGGCACTAAACTAACTGCATGAGAAATGAGTATCTGTAAGTAGAAGAACCTTTGTCAGAAACAGTACTCACCTCATACATAGCAAAAGCCACAGATTCAACTAAACCCTTGTTCCAAGACAGATTTTAGGTTAAACCTACACAGGAAGAGTCCCTTGGAAAGGAATGTGTAATTATCAGTTGTGAGACTGAGGAAAGACATTAACACCTTGCTTGTTCTCAAAGCTTCCTTGACCCAAGTAGCAGTGTTCTCAATAAGTAAAGCCTCAGTTTTTGATTGACTGAGGCAGTAGTCAAAGACAGGCTACATTTATACACATCTCAGACAAGCCTGGTAGTCACTACCAAGCAATCAACATTACTAAGAGGTTCCAAAGGGCTATACAACTGCAGAGAGCACTGTGCAGAACAGGAGAATACATTTTTTAGTTGCTGCGATGTGCGAGTATGTTTAAAGAAGTCAACTGAGCCACGTAACAGTTTGGGGTTCTTTAATCATTAAAGTTATACCCAAGGTGCACTGGACAATTTACATTTGCAAGCAATACATCTTTGCACTTTAGCTACAGCATAGTCTGCCCACTTTACCAGGACCAGAAAAAGAGCCGACTGCCAAACGGAGAGGGCTTCAGGTCTCCTTCAATGGGTGGATTTGGCTCTGGTCTAGGTCTAGAGTGATAGGGATTCTCAGGCAAAGGACGGTCTGTCTTCACTTTTGTAACCTGGAAAGAACAAAGAAGAAATGATACAGCTTCTCATGGCATTAACTAGAAAAGCTGGACCGAGTCAGAAGTTAAAGAAAGGACTACCAAGAAGTACCAAACACCACTAAGGACATACTGTTGATCTGATGAGAGCTCCTATCTCCAGACTACTTCTATATAAAGGGAGGTGAGGGGCATTTCACTCATAACTACAGAGCAGTTGTACATGCGTGTGAGCTTCACTCCTGAAGTAAAGGTCTTTGTGCCAGGAAAAGAAAAAAGCAAGACTGTCATTGTCCAAGTAAAGTGCAAGTCTTCTGGGAAGGCAATCCTGGAGAATGCCAACAGTGTCTTGACTTCTATTAAATCCAGTGTCAGGCTCCTGAAATCACCTTCTAGCTGGGAGAAGAGCTGGAGACCTGTGTCTCTAAGAATGGAGAGAAGAACCTGGCTATCAAAAAGGTGTGAAGTTACCTTAGAGAGCTGTCCCAGATCAGGTCTCACCCAGCCCAACTTCTCCAGCACACAGTCATCAAACACTGCCTGCTGCTTCCGGCACCGCCGGAGCTCCTGCAGGTTGGTGTAGTCAATGCACGTCCAGTACTCAGTAAATGGCTCTGCACAGTGTGCCTTGATCTTCCTGCAAGAGACCACAGAGAAAGAAAACAGTCTGCAAATATTAGAGTTTTAATGCTTTTCTCTTACTCATTCAAACCTCAACTTGGCTTTTTTTTTTAAGTTCTCAGGAACATTTAAACTCTTCCGGGAAGTCAGCATTCGAAGCATCATTAAACAGAACTTCATACCACTACCAGTAAAATTCATGTCACTGTAGCTACAACTGGAGACAGCAATAATTTAACTAGTTATTCTTGTATTCTAATAGAAAGTACTATTCTTGCTAAGTAAACGTACGCAGCTTTTCCATATGACATCCCTGTCTTGCCAAATAAAGGGCACATTCTACAATGCTCTAATGCTTCCAAATTAATTTGATGTCTTAACTCAAGAAAAACATGCTTAGAACAGGCATTTCTGATTACCAGCTGCTACACTGGAAGTGGACACACTTTAAGTTAATTCAACCAGGCCTTTTACTGGCAACATAAGAATGTGATACTGACACAAGCCTTAGATTTACATGCTTGGTCAGAAGAGGCAAATGGGGCATGCGCTCAAGCTCTCACAGTAGTTCACCTGTGAAACAGAAGGCAGACAACTCAAAGCTTTGGTCAGTTTCCTGGATGTCACAGTACAGCTGGAAGGTGCAGGAGCAGCAAGACTTCCGTCACCTCCCCACCTTCCACTGCTAACCTAACAGAAACCTAGCCCGCTTACTCTAGAACTGAAGCCACAGAGCTTAATGTTAAAGGATAAATTAATGTATAACTAAATAAAACAGACAGGGCTTATTTACCCAAGAGTTAGAGCTTGAAAGGCAAGAACAGAGACTTTAAAGGCTGTGATGGGAATGGCACTTCGCATTAAACAGCTGCTCAAGTAACGAAGCCTGACAAGGACGCACTACAGCGGGGGAGCCCCCGAAACGCCTTCACCTTCGGGGCAGAGGGGAGGCCTGGCCGGGCTGGCTCACCTGAAGAACTCGAGCGCGCACCGGTTCACCTCCCGCCCCTCCTGCAGGCACTTCCGCGGGTCCTTCTCCTCCCAGCGGCACAGCATGAACTCCTTGTTGGGGCGGTCGCACTGCGAGCCGTAGTGGTGGGCCGCGGCCTTCAGCACGGCCGAGCTGACTTTCACCTACGGCGGGGCAGAGCGGCAATGGGCGCCGGCCGACCCCGCCGCGCTGCCCGGCACCGGGGATGGGGAGAGCAGGGCCGGGTCCCCGGTCACTCACCTCCTGCACATCGAGCTCCTCCAGCGAGGGCACCCGCAGGACGCCGGGCATGGCGGCGGCGCCGCTCTCCTTGAGCTCCCCTCAGCGCCCGGCCGGCACTGCGCATGCACCGCATGCGCGGAGGCTACGGGGGGGGCGGAGCCCCGTTGGCGGCGGCGTTGCCGTGGTGACCGCGCGGCGGGGCCGGGCCGGGCCGGGCCGGGCCGCCATGGAGGTGTCTGACGGGCGGTACACCGGGGCCACCGTGCGCGGCAGGTAGGGCCGGCGGGCAGCGGGGCAGCGGGGCTGCCCGGCCCGGCCTCCGCAACCACCGTCTGTGTTCCAGGATGGAGGGACCGGGCAGCTACACGCTGCCCACGGGCACCGAGTACCGGGGGACGCTCAAGGACGGGATGTTTGACGGCGAGGGAGAGCTGCTGTTCCCCAACGGCGGCGTGTACCGGGCGGTCTGGCACCGCGGGGTGCCCACGCAGGTACCCCGAGGGCACCTCGGCCCATCCCGAGGGGGAGCACTGGTGGGGAGCGGCCCCGCTGCATGGGGAGGTTTTGGGGTGAAATAAGCGGATTTCTGAACCATGCTGATTTTTTTTTTCACCCCTCGGTGGCCTCTGGCACTCAAAGGTGCGAGGGGAGGCTGCTGGTGGGCAGGCAGAGGCAGCCCCCAGCGCTCCTTAAACCCCAGCTGACCCGTGCACTCGGCTAAGGCACAGTTTTGGCAGCGGGAAGACTGGTGGTGTTTGTGCTCCATCCATCCATCATGTTTATTAACTCAGTGCTTGAACGTGTTTTGCAGGGGAAATACACTTTTGCAGATGGTCTCGAATACAGAGATAAAAAATGGCATTACTGTGATGGCTACGACAGAAGATTTTACACAGAAATCTGCTCTGGTCTCATAGAACCAGGTACTGAGTTGCGTTTGCGATCCTAAGAGTCTGGAAGGAATTAAACTAACAACTTTGCTTAAGAAAGATTAATTCGGCTACATGAGTAACATGGAGCAGAAACGCTCTGGCTAATTTCAGGACCCGACTGTATGACGCTGCCAGAACCTTCCATGCGGTGCAGGATGCAGCACTGCGCCCGCAGCGTGGTCTCCTCTGCAGCAATGACCCACAGGACAGGGCTTTGTTATCTACATCTATTAACCCCTTTATACATTTCACCTTCACTGTATTAGCAGTGGGTTTTCAATACAGACAAGTTGAACAAAAGCACCTAGTTCACATCCAGGACATCAAATAAAGCTTGAATGCATCTGTCCCACGTAGCTGTATAGTAGATACCAAAATCAGCATTTCTGTACAGTCTATTTTTTGCCAAAGACACTCAGAATATTACTATCTTTCTGTAGTCAGAAGGTGAAGAGATTTATAAGGACCAAGTGAGTAAAATTTGTAACGTAATGCATAAAATACTCTTCCTTATACATAGAATATTTTAGTGATTACATGTAGTTCTCTGCGGCCAGCACAACTCTCCTGGCCCCGGTTTGGAGTTTGGGGTCATATCTGTTGCTGTTAGCTTAGTGATACCATTTTATCACGCACTTTTGCTGCATGCAGTTTTCCATCTTTATTTTCTCCCTATGCAAAATTGGCAAAATGTTTTCTAAAGGTTATTGTAAGGTGACTGCATAATTGTTGCAGCAAATGGCGCAGAGATCAGTGTTGGTTATCTTGACCAAAAGGCACAAATGAAAAAGGAAGGGGAAAAATAAAAGCAGAATAAAGCAAACCCTTTCTTCTTCTTTTTACTTTTTCCAGATATTTCTCAGCTTACAAATCTGGATCCTCCCCCAGAAATCCCCAAAGGCTGTTACGACTGTGGTGATGGATTCTATAATCCTGAAACCAGAGTTGTTGTCGACTACAAATTCAGGTTTCTGAGAAACGCAGGTATGATTAACGTCTTTTGCAAGGTAAACTAAGATGAGTTTACTTGCCATGGCTTCTAGGATGCATGAGTAAAGCTAAGCTACAACATAAAAAAGTCCATGATTTGGTTCTGTTATCACTGAACTAAAATATTTTTACCTATTTACTTTTGTCAGCTACATGTGCATCCCCAGAGTTGTATAAATCATGGTCTGCAAAATTACAATGAGGTATTCCCAAGCAGATATGAATAAATATATTTTATGACTGTTTGGTATGTGAATCTCAGAAGATTTTCAACCTCTTCCATTACGATCTCAAGTAAGGGAGTGGTTGTAAGGTGTACATCATTGATCCTGAAAGCTAATAAACTGTTGTGAACCAGCAAAGTGCTTAAGCATGTGGTTATCTCTGCATGTTAGAATAGCCCATTTTATTGAAATGAGCCTTAGGGCTATGGTGAAATAGCCCCAAAGGGCTTTCCCAAGGAAACTTCCTTGAAGAGCTGTGTTTTGAGTAAAGTCTGGCGAATACTGGGTCTCATGGACAGAGTCCCCAAATTAATAATCCTTGGGAAAAATTAGTCCTCATCAAGCCAAAAGAGAATCTCTTCGAATTAAAACCACACAGAAGACCCCAAAACAGTTGACACTGGGATAACTCAGAAAATGTAACTTGACCTGAAACAAACATTTGTGTTCTGGCTATTTAACCCTGGAGTTCATCACCTTCTTTTTTAATAGAAATTATTTCTGAAAACAACTCCTCACCCCACTTCTTTTCCCCAAAAATGTTTAAATTGCAAGACCCATTTTTTCTAGAAGTCAAAACATCTCATTTTTCACTGTGCCACAGTTTAACAGTTTTGTTGCTTGGAAATGCCATTTTTCAGCAAATTTACTATTTGTTGAAGAGAATTCTGCTCAGCTCTACTTTGAAGAGCTCTTATAAGTATGCACTGTGATATTGGAGGAGGGAAGTGAAGGGGGGGGGTTAAATGAATTGAAGATACCATCTGCTATAAAATATACCCTGTGATACATGGCCTGTTTTATAAACGTTGAATAAAAACTGATCTAGATTATTACAAATGGCATTGATCCAAAATACCGGAATGCTGTGGGCCTACTGATGAGGAAGATAAGCAACATGCTTTCCAAAAACACAGGAACCTACACAGATTAGTACAGGAGGGAACGCCTTGGAATTCAATTTATTGTTTTTTAATCTGTTCTTTGAACTCATTGTCCTTCACGACATTTATCTCAGACCCTACAATTTATATCCATCAATATTCACTGAGCCCAGCGGCGCAGCGTGCAGTCTGACGGAGTCGTTGGAGATGTGCTTTGTGTGGCCGTTCCATTGAGAGCCCTGTACACAAAGTTAAACTTTGTGTTGATGTGAGTGTGAAGAAGGAATGTGTCGTGGAGGCCAGACCCTTCCTCTCAAGAGCATGAACACAATTGAAACACCCGGCACTTGTTCAACATCAGAGGAACTCTGACCGCCCCAGGAGAGATGATTCAGGGCACAAGGCCACTGCAGTGAAGAGAAAAAAATATAGTTAAAAAACCCCAGCTGTAAGCAGAAGAAACTGAGGAAGAGGCTGGGATGACAGGGAACAGATCCAGAATTACTCCATTATAGGTTGGGCAGGAAGGAGCAGGAAAACCTCCAGGCTTCCAGCCAAGTCTTGAAAGCATCAAAAGCAGATGGTAGGAAGCATTCAGGAAGTTCTTACAACAGCTTGACAGGTTTACCAAAATGACACTATCTTCCTCAGGTCTGGCAGCAGGCTTTCAGACTACTCCAGTTCTCACCTTTCACCCTGGCCCTATTATGAAGCGGTTTCTGATTGTTTCTTGGCTGTTTGTGAAGGAGGGCGAGGAAGAGCTCCACGTAGAGCCTTGGCACTGACTTGCCTCCAAACTGGCAGCATCCAGGTACCATTCCAGAAGAGAAGAAAACAGACGCCATTTGAAACTACTGAGTTTGCTTCCACCACTTCTTTGTCAAGATGAGTGGATGGAGAGTGCCACAGAGGCTCCCGACAAATTTGGCAAGCCTTGCGTTTCACTAGCATGGAGGTCTGATACTCATTTACTGAAAGAGCTCTTGCAGTTAAAGCAGTGCAAAGGCCTATCATGAAAACATAATCAGGCCCAGGGAACGAAATGACAGCAACAGTTTTGTTCTACGTTTTTATCTAGCAAAGTTTTCCAAAATCTCATCACAATCTTGCAGTTATTGCCCCGTCCCTAAACCTCTGTTTCCTCAGGGATGCTCAAATTTCTCTCCATTCTCCATGTGTTCTTCCATCTTTTCTTTCCTTCCAGTATTGCGGAGTACGCAAAATTGGACACATAAATAAGAATGTGAATGCTCATTTGTAAGGAGATACCTTGTTTATTTTGAACAGATACTGGGCCTAGACTCCTGTTTCACTAGGAATATTACTTCTTTATTTCTTTTCCAGAAATAGGACTCCTGGCACCTTTGTAACAGAGTTTGGTCAATAGAAAGATGGGAAGATGTCCCAATTTTCCACTGAAAGTAGAAAATATATGAGGTTATGTTTAATGCAAAGCAGGGAGGTACAAGAAAATCTGTGACATTCAGGTTTTAGGACTTCCAAACATCAGAGAAGCCCATAGCTTTCAAAGAGAAAATACCATCAGAAAGAGAAATTTTGTCATACTGAGATGGAAAAGGTTATAGGAGATTGCCTGGGTCATCTCTCCTTTGATGAAAAGCAAAGATGCTTCTGATGAAAATTGCCTTATTTCTCCTGTGGTTAACTCATTCGAAAGAATGAGTTAAATAATATAAAATATGCTTTTGCTCTTTCTAATAGGAGAATATTTGGGCTACTATTTTCATATTCCATCTTCAGGTTTAATTAATGTGTGTACGGTGCATAGGGAATCTTTCTATACTTCAGTCAGTATTTCCTCCTGAAATATATGCATCTCTTCATATAACATCAAGATCAGGAAGACACAAAGCCTGCTGTTACCCTAAAAGCTCAGTCAGGTAACTGAATTAACATGCATGTTACTAAGAGCAGGATTAGGCCCAGAGAACCAGGACAAGTATTTTACACAGAGGAGAGGTTTTGGTGTTGCTGCAATCCCAAACGAGCCAGCAATCAGTTTAGGATTTCTTCAAGCCTGAAAGTCTTGTAAAAAGCAGCAGGAAAAATCCTGCTGCTTCGGGAATCATTATGAGCTGAAAAGGTCAAGATTCAAGAACATTATTTTATTACAGTTTAGAAAAGTCTGGGATTAGAACGTCTGAGGTTCCTTGGTTGAGGCTGACCCAACTCCACAGGCAAGGTTGCAAAGCCATTTCAATTCGAAGCCTGAGCAATCACAGACTTACAATTGCCTCACATTGTTACCTTGGGATGAAGGTTCTCATGCTTGGTCTGAAAGAATTTAGAAGCAAAATGTTCTTGAGAGTTGGCGGCGATGTATTCATCCATTTCAGGTTTATCCAAGTATGCAAATCCATGAGAAAAACCTACATTTAGCCCTTATTTTTGTCTCACAACTCAGATCTGACTTGCACCAATTGCTTTGGGGAGATGTAGACTTTGACTTGTCTGAAAAATGTAGCTGAGAAACAGAGCCATAACCACTCAATAATTACGCAGGGTAATATTTCTGTACCTACCCTTATGTACCCCAAACACATGCAGATGTTTGCTTGCTCTTTCTCATAAACTACTGCAGAATTGGGTGTGGGATGAGGAGCTGGCAATTTTTCAGGCCTGGAGTATTTCTGGAAAAAAGACAGCAAGTTTAACTTAAAGTCGACTGTGGTGCAGGAAAAAAAGATTGACTGCACTCAGGGATCATGCACGGAGCTTTATTCCCTGTTCTTCTTTGAAATTGCCCATTCTGATGATGGAGGGAGTGGATGAACAGTCTGATTCCAGGCTAGTCCCTAGTCATTGCCTAAGAATGTGAGAGTTGTTTTGGCAGATACCCTTAGCAATGGAGAGGAAAGCCCCAGCAATACACATACAGAGGGAATATAGTATTTTTGTTCAAATGAATTTAGCTTCCCATAGATTTAAATGTCTACTTATAACGCAGGACCATTTAATCTTTTGTACATTTGTTTCTTTTTTATTTGACTTAAGATACTGAATTTAGATGAGGCTTAGTTCCTACATATTGAAACTCTTAAAAGCTCTTCAAATAATTGTTCTTTGGATACTTGTTAAGCTAAAGAAATCAGTTTTGATCGGCAGTAAAAGTTCATGCTATTTTAAGTGCAATGCTATAGCTATTTTCTGTTGTATATTTAATCATTTTGAATTATATGTCGTGTAAAAGATTTTAGCTCTGGGGCATTTGCCAGATGGCTGATTCTGCATTTCACACAACAAAAGAAATAATGTTTGTGTAAAGCTCTTAAAAATAGTTGGTAATCAGTATATTCTACAACGAATAGGATCCAGACCTGTTTGGAAAAAAACCCCAGCTTTTGCAGAAATTAATTTAGAGGATTTGGTCTCTACCTCTGGGCTCTGAACAAAACAAATTGTGTCCATTGTTTGCTGATTTTTTTTAACATTTCACAAGTTAACCGAATTGTAAATTTCACTCATTTTTATGTTAAATGCTGTTTATTGCAATCCATTGATCTTTTCCTCTTTACTTGGGCTGACAAACTTATTTCTCAATACAGGGTTTTGTAAAATGGAAAGCCAATACTACTCTCCATTTACACAGTAGAGCATATGAATGTGAGTAGTCCTTTGCTTTTCTTGCATCAGCAGGAGTGCTGGTCCTTTTTACTGCTAACTCCTCTTGCTGGCCTCTTAGATTCCTCCAAAATACCACTGCAAAAAACACTTTCTCTCTATGCCATGGCACTCAGCTTGTTTTGTTTGCCCACAAGGCTCTACACATGCGCAAACAAATTCACCTTTTGCTCTTGTCTCCTCCATCTTCCATAGTCTTTTTTCTCTTGTGTCTAGTCCCAGGACATAGGGTTTTCCCCACATTCCCACAATTCCATTTTTCTGACACTTGCTTTCCATGCTCACTGCTTCTATGATAGAAGATTTGAAAAATATGACATTAAGAGGAAGGTCAGAAACTGTATTATAGCTCTTTCCCGTGGAGCTCCAAGTGTTGCTCATCTATCTCTTCCTGTATTTTAGTCAGCTTTTATCCTGATGTGAGCACTTTGGACCTAAATCTTCTCCAATGCTCAACAACTAAATCAGTTCAAGAGGCAAATCTTAGGAGGAGAAGAGGCAGAACATGAGAAAGTATCAAACTGAGGACTGCTGAGTGGGCAAGGCAAATACATGAGTATGTGTCAGTGAAGTGAAAGATGGCATAAGGAAATTGTGCCTACTTAACAGAAAGGGAAGATCCCAGACTCCTACGAGAAGCTCCATGTCTATCGTTACTCTTCCCTAAACACTTTTTAAAATGTTGGACCAATTCTCCTACCCATCATATGCTCTTTTCTTATATTTTTATATAGGAATGTGTTAAGATCGGGCACATTTTGAATACCATTGCAAATCAAAGTCTGCTCAGGTGACAGAGTTGGGGATTTCTCATCCATGTAACCATTTGGCTTACGTGTTTTAACATAAAATACACTCAATTCAGTAAAACAGATTATGAACCAATACAATTTATGGCCAAGACTATAGCCAACATGGATAATTTTAATAGGTGCATCATGATGTAAGTTACTACAGTGGTTTCAGTAGCTATAGCTTTTGCAGATATACTGTTCCTTGTGGTTTCCTGGTCTTAAAATACATATCACTTTGAAAACTCTGAAAGTTTCAGTTCCAAATTGTGGCATGCCAAGAATAACAACTTTGTTTGCGTGCTTGCCATCCTATTGTGAATCCATTAAATAGGTTATGCACAAGTCTTATAGGCGCTATACAGTTCATGTGAAAACAAGTTTTACAAGAGATGGAAAGTTCATTTGGGGGCCATTTTGGAATCACAGTAATTAAAAGTAAATGGAAGGGTGCGAATTTGTGGGTGGAAGCAAAGGTTAATTGAAAACACATTTTCCATTTTCTTGCCAGCCTTGATGTTGGTGGGGTCAGGTGCAGTAAGGAAAGTGGTGCTAGGGACCCGGAGGGGACAGTGGAAATGGAAGGGGTGTGCCAGGCAGAATCCATGGCTGAGATGCTGTCACATGTGATTGTAATTGTGTAGTGGAAGAACATGATAAACTGCACCGCGGGTGATGGGAGGAGTCAGGCATGCGAAAGAATTAAATGATATTGTTGTTTACAATGGTCTGCGTGCACTGGGCCCTCTGCAAACAGAAAGGAAACCCAGCTCTTGTTCAAGGATTGTCTATTGTAAACACACCCTCTTGCAAACCATAGTCATGGAAAGCTGCTCTTACCACACAGCCGTGTCCTCAGGGTACGCCGGAGCTGCCAGCCTCTGATTGTCCCAGGGGAGGCACATACCAGGGCACATCTACTTCCCTTCTTGCTCACATGGCCTTTAACAAAAGCAAGGGTGAAGGAAGGGACGATGCCTACTCCATCTGGTCCCAACTTGCCTTTGGGCAGAGTAGGGATCCAAGGATCTGAATTTTGGAGTGAATTAGGGCGTGCATCAGCTCTTCAGTGTAGACAAAGCCTTTAAGACACTAGGAGCACATACAGCTACAAAGTGGGGTACAAAGACCTAACACAGAGCCAGACAAGGATTTTAAGGTGAACAATGAAGGCTTTTTCTCTGTGCAAGCCACCAAGTATTCCAATTTCAATGCAGCACATCTTCCTATGCACCTCTAGGTGGTTTCCTGGGAAAGAACTAGTTAAGAGGGCAAATCCAGAAGCCTATATGACAATACTGCTGTTTGCTGATAGTCTCCACTCTGCATCATGGCAGACACCTAAACATGCAGTCCTAAGGGGTCTGTCACAGCTGAGGTTTCCATAAGCAACACAGAAATGCAATAGCTAGAAGCAAGTAATTCTGAACTTTGCAATATGCATTCAATATAGGAAGATTAAATGCACCTAAATTACAGTGTATTTTCAAGCCATCCCTTGGAAGCACCCTGAAGCGAGCCCACCCTGGATTTTCAGCTGTTTCTAATCCCATCTGAGAGATAAATCTGGACTGTGCAGTTGGGGAAGTCTCTTCTGCCACTACTTTTAGACTGAACATTGAAAACCAGACAAGTAGTTTCATTTTGTTGAGACGCTGAGCAGAAATCCGCTGATTTAAGTGGGCTGCAGTTTGGGCTCACTATGGAATACACATTACAGCGTGTTTGACAGACACCTGTTTGGACTCGGCTGGCATTTGGAGTTTCCCCTAAAGCCAACCAAAACAAGGAAGGAACTTGCAAAGCAATTATTTGGTAAGAAGATTTTGAAGTGAGCTACTGGCAGGGACACAGTGTGACCAACAGATTTCGTTGGGTCTTATTTGCCTGAAGAGACTCCAGCCACACTGACCTGCTGACTGCATAGACAGTGTCCAGCAGAAGGTCAGCAGGACTTGCACCACTGGCTGTCATCTGCTGTGGGCTGATGACTGGGGGTCAGTCATGGAGGTGGCTACTAGGGTTGGCTCCATATGTCTCTCCCTGCTCAAAGCAGCCTGAATCAATCACAGAAATAAAAGAGAAGCTCTCCCAGTTTGGGCTGAGGATCTGACCCACAATATTCAAAGTGTATTTTTGTGGGTGCTAGAAAACTGACTTGGTTTAGACTGAGACACAAGAAAACAGTTCAGAAGAACCAGTCAATACTCACATGTATTCCAACAGCTCATCTGTGCAGATCTCTCACTGTTTCAAGATTCCAATGATATGTGATTATAATAATTAATATTTCACTAACTTTGGAAGAAATAACATTTACTGAACAGGGATACACCAGATTGCAATAACATTTTCAGATAAAGCTTTCTCTTCTTTACCTTCAAATACCACCATGGTTTAGTCCTGTTTCAGCAAAGTCTGTTCCATGGGTGTTTATTCTACCGAGGAAAATCTCTATAAATGGGTAAACTTTGAAAGATAAATACACTGACACAGAATTCAGCACACAACATGAAGTACCCCATAGCACCTAATTGTGCACAGGGGGATAATTTACCACTGATTAAAGAGTTCGTATTCTTTATTTTTTTTCCCCAAATCTTTTTTAAAGGGAAAATTACTCGTGAAGGTGAAGATGTGCTCAGACAATCATATTAACATATTCAAACAATTGCAATTTGCAAAATAGTAATTACAACTCGCTATCTGGTAGCATTAATCAAACTTCAAGGTTTAATTCCATTTTAAATATTGATGAAATGTGATTCTCCAATCTAACCCTGGTGTTGCAGGGTTATGGAAGCAGCCAGTGACAGAAAAAGAGGAACATGTTGTTAACAAGCAGCTGCCACAAAGAAGGATCGGCATCTGTGATTTAAATTGTTAGCTGCACAGTCAGGTAGAGTGTAAAAAGGGTAGTCAAGAGGCTGTTAAGTCCATTGCTGCCAATTACTAACAATCAGGGAGGAGCTTTAAGACTTGTTCAGTACAATAAACCCAGTTTGTCTTGTTTCAGGGGTTACTACTGAAGAGGTTGCAGCTGCACTGATTCAAATAGCCCTAAAACTACAGTAATTATCAACCAGTCTTCTTTAGTGTAGCAAAAGTATGTTTTACCATAGCTTAACTCTTTACATTCTAATATTTCCCTGCCTCTTCTCACATAGCCAGCCCTGGAGCCACTCTCATCTCTGGGTTTGTGGTTCTCGCTATGCTGGATCAATTCTTTGATTTCCCTTCACCTAGAGCAAGGACCAGTCACACGGGATGCCAGGTTGGATGGCAGCTCTAGGGATTTGCTCTAGGTTGGTTTTTGGGGGGATATTGACTCATTGCATCTATTTTCCCTTTTCATACAAAGTTGATATTCATACAGCTCATTCAGTTCTTGCATCTGATTACGCCACATGCAAGTTAAGCAGTGCTTATGAACATGGATTTAATTTGCATGGGATCAGATCACTGCATGAACCACGATGTTTTGGGATGTGTCTGGGGAGGCTAAAATCCTTAGAGCAACCTGACTTGTGTGCTTGCCTAGGAGACCATGAAAGTGCAGGAGGGAACACTCTGGGCAAACCAGGGATATGAAGCCAAGTTAGCACCTACCTTTCTTAGTGCTTATACCCTTGATGCTCACTCAGCTAAGTAGAGTTGTCGTTAGGAAGGCAGGGCTGATTATTTCTAGTACTCAGGTGAGCCACATATATCTGTACCCAAATACAAGTAGAAAGTAGTGATTTATGGCATTGTGTCAGTTTTGTTTATTCCTCCACCATGGCAGAAATAGACAAAAGTTTCATTTTCATGCAATTCTATGCAAGATAAACTATTTTTTTATCTTGCAGATAAACTATTTTTTTAGTTAAGGTGATTCCAGCTAAAATCACAGCGCTTCCCAGGCTGGACAGTATCTATTATAGCCGAGGCTCATGTGATCACGTTGTTACAAAGCTGGAACACCTAGTGCATAGAACAAAAGCCAGCACATTGATTATGGCTTTGATGTTGTTTTAAGGAAGCTTAAGGACCACATTTGCATTCCCGCTGCAGCCCTCTGTGGAATCTCTGCCTCTGTAACGATTGCGTGGTCTCTAAGCCTCAGTGCTCGTCCTTTTAATTTCTCTTTTAGCATATTTATCAGCATTTATTTCCTCTCTTATTTCACCCAAATAAGAAATGTGCCATTAACAGGGTATTTTGTCATGGACCCATTGATTCTTTGGAATAGGGAATAAAAAAAGAGATCATGTCAGTGAAACACAGAAAGAGCTGAACTTGACTATTCTATCTGAATGGTGACCATTTTTCAGTCATTAAAGCAAGCCTACAGGCTGAGCTGCTGGAACAATGGCAGCACAAGTGCATTCTCCAACCCGTTCACAGTCTCTGGGGTGCTGCTCAAAAGGTGGGCGCTCAGCACCAAACCCAGCTCTTGCAAGCCAGCATCCTTGAGTGGGGAATGAGAAGAGGGTCAGTCGGCACAAGCAAGCACTTTGTCTGGAAACCAGTGGCTGCATGCAAAGAGCAAACTGGAGAGCAGGCACTTAGGGAAAACCTCCTCTGATTTACCAACCTTTCTGCTTACTGCTTGTCAAGGGTGGCAGAGAAGTGCTGCCATTCAGACAAGGGATAAATGCTTTGGCACAGGCTGCTTTCACCAGGATGCCAGGAGAGCTGCCTGTGAGCAGCACCTCACGAGAAGCAAAGGCATGCACTCAACTCAGGAATGAGAGAAAGGGGAGGGTAGCATGAAGAACAAAAAGGAATCAAAAAAGCCAAGACCAAGCTGACTTGATTCAAACCCCACTGCAACCAATGAGATTAACCTCTAAACTTAAGGATTTGTGCATCAGACCTAATTTATCACATGCTCTTCTATGGACTTTCACTTCTTCAATAGCACAACTTCATTCCCAGAACCCTTCTACCATTTGCATTTCAAATGCTCCTGTGTCGCTTTAACATAAAGGTACAACTGCACAGTCAAAAGATCTCCATGAAAATGTGACTCCTTACAAGCAACATGCTTCTTGCTCCATCTTTTTGGACCTACCTAAGCAGGGTGCTCAGTGCAGGGCACTGTGTAAATAAAGGAGATTATGCACTATGGCAAGCAATGCCCACAGTACCAGAGTTACAAACCCCTTGGCTCCATCCTTATTGCAATCATTCTGTTCTTTCAGGTAATAAGGGCTTCTACAAACCCCTTAAAATTTAGATGGAAGCAGGTTAGGGACATGCATCACAAGCAGTTGATATGAATTTGTTAAGACAGTGGTACACACAAGAAGCAGCTCTAACATATTTCATTTATGTAAAAATGAATACAGGTGTTGTTTTAAGTAATGCTTTGATTTGGTTTTTGAAGGCTTTTGAAGTTTTGTTTTTCCTGGTCTGCTACACAAATCTCTTTTCTCCTACACAGACACAAAATGAAAGGCTGCAGAATGCTTAAATCTCTGGATTTAAAAGCCACAACTTAACATGTACCAAGTTATTACTTGTAATCATACACAAAATTTCTGTTCAGACTTTGCTGGACACTTGTTCTTGTCTACATTGTCTTTGATTTTTTTTTTCTCTTCCCACACTGTCATTATGCTCTGACAATAAACATGACAGCCATGAATACTAACAAGGGACACAGAAGATGGTCTAACATACATCTATCAGCCACTGTATCCGCTTATCGATACCTGTCATGAAGTACATGTCAAAACAGCATTGAAAGAAAAGCTGGAAAACCAAGGGTTTGACTTCACCATCACCTTTCATAAACTGACAAGCAACACAGACATGGTATTTAAAGCATGTGTATCTTCATTTCTGATAGTTTCAACACATCTCCTGCACATCTCCAGCCAAAATACCCCAAAATCCAATCTACTCATGTAAATCTCAGTTTCACCCAAGCTATTCATATCAGACAAACAACCTGAGTCATTGCCATAGATCCAGTACCTCCTGCCTTGACAAATTCCAACACAACAGCACACCATATTTTAGAGAAATAAAGCAATGGGTTCTAAGAGATGCCAATGGCTAAAAATGGATTTATTTCACAAGAAAAAAATTGTTGGAGCTGGGCCCTACTGCTGCAAAGAGCAGATCTGACATGGTGATATCTGACATTCTCTTTATCTCCATTTTAGATAATGAGGAGCATGAATGGATCATTCAGACCTGCCGACAAGCTTGGGATGAGACAAGTGAGCATCAACCAAAACCATGAAAACAGTTTTTGCTAGCTGACAATATTCCCAAGCAGGTAATCTGATTCACAATAAATCTCCTTTGTCCTCGTGGATTTGTCTCCCCCTTTCCCTCCACAGGGATATAATCTTTCTGTCATCTTTGTCAGCACAAACAAAACTGGAAATAATCATTTAATCAGTCATGCTGAGAAAAATCCATGGAAAAAAAGCAGACTGTACTCACACTAATATTCCTGCATGTAGTGTAGTATATATAAACCTTATTAAGCCTGAAAACAATTTGTTAAAGAGTGTGCCTGGATTCAGTGTTGAAGTCATTCAAATCCATCTTAATCAACATTATTTCCCCAGATTTTAGTTAGCTGTCCTGGTGAATTCCTTTCCTCTCTTTTTGCTCAGTACTTGGATATTGATTGATCATTGTAATAATGTACACCAGAGGTATTCTTTAATGACTGGTTTGCTAACTAGGAAATTATATCCATTTACTACGAACATTTGTTGAACTCTCCTGAAGCCAGAGTTTAACAAAATAATAAAAGAGGAAAACTGGGTGGGTTGCTGCTTGATTAGTAAGCCAGAAAGTATTTAAAAAAAAATAAAATGGAATTACATCATTTTCTGGATGTAAGTGCCAGCACTTCTACTTGCATTAACTTTATTTATTACACAAATAAGACATTTACAAAGCACAACATTAAAAGTATGTAACAAAACAGACATTGGTTTTACAAAAAAGTGCTTACAATTTAGTTTTACTTCTTTTAAAATAAATATTAGTCTTGACTGTCCACTCATTCAGAGAAATTTCTTGTTTAACCATTGTAGCCAAGACATGCAGAATTGCAACATGCTACAACAAAATGATTGGCAGATGAGATAAAACTGACGTGTCTATAGTTGGCATCCTACAGATGTATCACTGATAGTAGTGCAGGATTGGTTCCCACTCCCCCATCCCTACTAAGAAGTTGTGTAAGCACCTTTAGCTCGGGTATTGGGGTTAACCAGCATGAGCCAAAACCAAAAAGAACTGGTAATAAAACTGTAAACCATTCCACTTTCAGACCCTCGCCTTATTTAGTTACCGCATTAAACTCGAGTGAAAAGCCTTCACTGGCTATCTTCATTGGATTTGTTTCTGCAAAAGGTTTTGAAATAGCAACTGGAAAAGTTTAGTCCGTGGAGTCTGCATCGCTGCACCAGAACCCATTTGGCAATTACTGAATAAACTAAGAAAATGAGAATGAGTTTCATTTTATTTGTGGGGTTTTTTTCTTTTTTAATCTACAGACAGGAGATGAATGCAAATGACCTGAGATAAGGTTTGGTTCAGTGGCAACAGTCAGTGTGAAATATGTTGTGAAACAATGTATTGAATAAATTAGAGGATTTCTTACATTCTTGGTACAGTTGAGTATTTTCCATACACATAATTAGCTCTAAAACTGCACAAGCTGAATTGCTTCCAGTTTTTGCAAACAATTTGGGCTTAATATAAACAGAGCCTGATTTCTGAATTAGCAAAGCTGCTCCTGGCTACTTATGGGGGGAAGTGCCCCGGAGCACAATCTGTGCGGGGCAGTTCACCCCACGGGCTGGTGGTGAGTCCACTTCCACTGGAGAGAAGCACCGATGCTCCCTCTGCTTTGCACTCCAGTCCTGTCAGTGGTATCAGTTACACACACTTTGCTATACAGTACATTTCACAAGTGGAGTTCTTTTTGATCAGGAAGTTGATATTGAGCAGATACATATTTAATAGTTTCCCTTTCATTGCACCGCCGAGACAGAAGAGAAATGCATCAGAAAAACGTTTTCTCCCTCAACAAAACAGTTGTGGAAATCTCAAGTACTGTGGTCAGGTCAAGTTACAGCCTGGAGTCTTTCCTTCGGTCTTAAACCAAACAACTACCCCTTCATTTATGGCACTAATTCCACAACGAAACGCTCTTTAGGATGTGTGAGCACAAATGGAGAAGTGACCCTGCCGACCACGACCAGCATCTTAAAGCTGTTGCATGCAGACACAGCAATCCACCCCAGCCTTGCAATAACAAACACCACCAACAGCCAACAAAGGGACACCCATCCTTCCCTCAGGGCTACAAAAAGGACAACAATGACTGCAATGGGTACAACTGGTGACTGTCCCCTCCTTGAGGGGACACCTCTGTAGCGGCGGCTCTAGTCAGGTCAGGCATAAGGGAGTGCCTTGTCACTGGCTGCACACTGGAAATAGTTATTCACATGTCAGGAGGTGACAATACTACTTTGTGGACTTAATTTCAAATGTTATTTTAAACTGGGGGTAGAGCTGCTAGCTGCAGATAGAATACTGGCCTTACTGTCCAAGGGATTACCATCACGCTCTGTCTCTCTGTATTTTTTTAATATATATATATATATACACACACACAAACCTCTGCGTGTGCATACATACATACATACACAGACATATATATATAATATATATATTTGCTCCAACAAATATCAATGCACGTTTGTACTCAGTTACTTCTCAAAGACCTCTTGGTGGCCACCTCATCAGACATCCACATCTCCTGATGCCGTTCCCCATGAGGTCAGAGCAGCTAGCGCACCTTGTGATTGATTATAGCTGGAGCCACATGTCTGGCCATGGGTGTCACACACAGCTCACGGGCACAGCCTTGCCACGTGTGCAATAGGGGCTGGCCAAGCCTTTGGGACGGCTGCCTACCCAATGGAGATTGATGCACGGAGAAAAAGACACGTATCTGGAGTTCAAACTAAAAACAAGTTATGCAACGGGTGGATTCCTGTCTCCTGGTCCTCAGGCACAGCTCAATCATATTACACACTAACTGTGGCTCATAGTAGGCTTTCACATTCTCGGAAACGCAGCCTCACAGACACTTAGCAGCAAGACAGACCCGTGTGCTTGCGTGGAGAGAGGTTTGGTTACAGACCTGCTCTTGGCTTGGTGCAAACTGAGAGGGGCTGGCAAAGGTTACGTGTTTACTTTTTGTTATTGCCATCAATGAAGGATCATTTCAGAGCTTTTTTCCTGATTTAGGGCCAGATTGCTGAGCACTTCCTTTGCTGTTGCGACGAGCCCTGCGGTGCCTGCCCCGCCAGCAGCAGTCCTCCCGGGCTGCGCCTTCCTCCAAGGACTTGGCAGCAGCAACAGCCATATTCCAGCAATGGGGAATAACAGGAGGGCAGAGGGAATGGGAACGATGCTGCCAGACAAAGGAATATGTCCACTCAGCTAGGACTCTTCCTGCTGGCTTTGCCGAGGGTTTTGCCTTTTAACCAATCTCCCATTTCTACCCCACGGTTCCCACCGACTGAACTTGGGTCCGCACCAGGGCAGAACATTTCTAGGCCTTCACAACCAGCTTCCATTGAGGATTTCCCACTCCCAGCGTATGGAGTGTCTGAGGGGTTTGTGTAGGTACATTCTGCAACCACCCATTTGTGATCCAACGTGACTTCAAGGAATTAAAGTAGCTTGTTAATGAAGAACAAGAGTAAAAAAACAAGATTTGGCAGATGGCTCGGAGAGAAGGAGAGAGATACTCAGTGTTCTAAGAACAAGTCAGCAATCAAAAACTTCAGGGTGTTCAACCTGGCTCTGCCGCCAACCCCCACGGTTCTTCCCAGTTTAGGACACCTTGGTTTCCCCTCCTATAAAACGGGGGGGAAAACCCACTAAGATTTACTTACCTTAGAGTGATCAAAGGACAAGTGATTCTAAAGCACTTTGAGGAGGAAGAAAAAACTGCCTATTTCCAGCTGGCATCAACGTTTTCCACTTAGTGGAGTCTCAGCTACCTGCGAGTTTGGCTCAGGAAGATCTGTGTATATATCACGTTGCTGAGCCAAAAAGCTCATTTCAGATTTCACACATGCAAGTGGAAATCGGGAGGGACGTCCGGGAACCGACAGCGCTTCACTGGTGCAAAACGAGAATCAGGCCAAACCACGTAAATTCCTCCTTCCTTTATGTTCAAGAGGTGATCATCGACCCCCTCCCCGAGACTCAGCATGTTCTGGTTTGTTCGTATTCCCATGGGTTTGGGAGCAAGAGTTGCAAGCACAGTAGAGTCACTACTTCTGACTGTGTCTGGCATTGCCTTGGAGAGACTCACGGTCATTCTACAAGTCCACAAGAAACAAGTGAAAAATGGAACTCTGCACTCAACACACACATACACAGAGTGGCGCTGGAGAAATAATAGTGGATGTTAGGTGCTGGTCAATGGCAAGAACTGAGAATGCTGGGTCTGAGTTTCTCCTGCATGACTGATAACAGTTGCCTTGGGCTGGACGCTGGGTTTCAGCGGCTGAGGGGCAGTGGTGCTGGTAGCGCCATGGGCAGATGAGGAAGAGTTCGCGCAGTCAGTACTGAAAGAGGATGACCTAGTGGGAGAAACGTGAACCGAGCGTTAGCTGCTTTCAGACACAGACAGACAGCCCTCGCCATGGAAATGTGCTCTCAGCGACCAACAGGACAGACGTGCTCCACTGCGGCAGCCGCTTCCTCATGGAAAAACCCTCTGGAACCACTGTCTGCCCGGGATCCGCCAGCCCTGCCCATGGAACGGAGCTGGCTGGGGAAGGCAGGCACAGCAGCCAAGGAGCCCATGCGGGAGGAACGGGACTATGGCAGCACAAACCCTAAGAGAACAGTGCACCTCGGGCACAGCTGTAGCTGTGAAACCATCTCAGCCTGTGCAACACGCTGTAAACTGGATTTGATGTCTTCGTTCTGTGATACAGCAGCTACCAAGAAAGGTGAAGGCCATTACAACAGTCCTTGCTCTATCCACCTCCCTTGCTGATCAACGCAAGCTTCCCTTAAACCACTACGCCTCACTGCTCTGCACATACAGCGTCTGTCCTCACTATCAGTCAGGGGAAGAGCTGGTCACTACACAGTTCTCCCATAGCCACTGCACTGGGTACTCCTCGAGGAGAGGAGGAGGGAGATGCCCTATGTGCAGGGGGAAACAGAGACTTTGCATTTACATGTGTTTTCCCAGGATCTCAGCTATCATTGCTTTTAAAAAACATTGGATGTGGAAAAAGGCTGCTCCAGGTTTCAAGAATTCAACATGCAAGGGATTGATCGTTTGGAAAAGGAGCTGGTTAGGGGCAGCTCCATGTCCCAAGAACCCAGTTTTGCAACAGTTGTGAGCAAGTGATTGTATTTAAATCACAGGAGCTCCTTGCTGCAGGAAGTTTCTCTGAATGACAGGACAGTATCATGGTTTTCCTGCAAACCCTCCAGCTCACTGTGCAGGTTATCATGACTAAATGGTAGCATTTAGACTGAAAAAGTACCTTTGCTGTGCCCCTGCTTGTGCTTATCAACACAGAGATCAAAAACCCATTGCTGCACTGAAAAGAGATTTGAAAAGAGAGATGCTGCGAACTTCGAACAGTAAAGACAAAAGCTAAAACCAGTAAGAGCTGCCAAAGGTTTAGTGTTTCCTCAAAATGAAGTCACTTGAACTAGAATCACAAATCAAGTCTTATGAGCCTAAAGCATGTTTCAGAAGTCTTGCCCCCAAATAAGCTGCGTTAGACCAGACAGATGCTTTAAGTGCTGAGCAGAACAGATCAACATGCAATATGAGTCCATGAGTCTATGAATATTGTTTCCTGGCCAGGCCTTGTGAAATAACATTCCTACTTCAGGTATTGTAAGAGCCAGTTGTTCCTTTTTTAAGCAATACTGGAATCCCCAAGAAATGAATCTTTTCCATTAACTCATGGAAAATCAGAGAGAGAGTTTAGGTAGGAAGATGCCAAAGCCTTCCGTGAATGCAGGCACAGAACCCCAGCACATCACAACAACGAGGGGTATTCAGTGAAGAACAAAGTGATGCCGTTTTGACCGACAGTTGGTACATCAATCTAGGGCCACCAAAATTAAGGAAAGACACATGAGTGGGCAGCAGCTGCCAGAGATCATGGAGAAGCAGTGATGCTGACAAGAGACAGCAGTGGCAATGATGGTACACAAAAATCTTTGCTACAGTGGAGGTTTGGCCCCAAAGCCTGAAACAGGGACTACAATTACCTTCTCACCCCTATTAGATAGTGGTCCTTCCATGTCTGCTTTGAGGTGCACTGGTGGAGCAGTGTAGGGGAGTCTACAGTGCACTTGTCCACACTGTACCTGACCTGTGGATGAGAAGAGGCTTCAGCCTCTGTTACTACAAACAACACACACCCTGCAACCGGCACGGTCAGGCTCCCACATGGGAAGCAGCCTGGGACACGCATGGAAGGAGAGGTACCCAGTGGATCAGGCAGAGAGGCAGCAGGAGCCATGTTTTACTACAGCTCACATGGGCAAGGGAGGGGAAAAGCCTCATGGAGCCAAAACCTCCATCCAGGAGTGACCAAAGCTGCCCACCACTCACAAATGATGCACTGGCGCTTAGCAACCGTTAGGAAAAGCAACTCTGATCTTGTGAGCAGGAAGGAGACCACTTGACCACCGAGCTCAACAGGGCACATTCACATCTCTTCTCCATGACAAAGAAAACACGAGGAGGGCCGCGGACCAGGCAGGTAAAACCCGGGCAGTGACTTTCCTGGGGATGAGGTACGGAAGGAAAGAGGCTGCAGCAGCCCCTCTGCCCTCCTCCTCCTCTCATCTGGGGCTTCCTGGTTAACAGCCCTTCAGAAACCCCCAAAGACACAGATCACCAGAGCACGAGGAGCAGCAGCTCATGCGCCAGCCACGCACCCGCAGCACCAGGGTGGGTTTGACAGCGCTCTGTGCTGCGGTGCCATCCCCCCGCCCTGCCACCCCAACCAGGCACCCGCTGCCATTGCTGGCTCTTACTTTCTATGTATCCGTGCAGCGTCACCATGCGGGCCCGCTCCGGGCTGCTGAAGGGCGAGTAGTGAATGTCATCAGAGAGCGAGGAAGGGATGCGGGATGGGGGGGCCCCCGAGGGCGGCACCGTGTGCTGCGGGGTGTGTTTTTTATGGCGGGCTCTGCAGTTTTGAAACCAAACCTGGAACAAAGAGCAGCAAAGGATGTGTCGGTGGAGAGGGAATTGGGTTGAAGCGTGTTGGTCCTTCACCAAGACCCATGATGGGTGTCTCTTCCAAGTATTAAAAGAAAGAAGGATTCAAACCTAGATATCTGCACACTGAAACACCTCACCAGTGCTCCACCAGCTTCCATAGCTTTGTTTTACACTCTTTAGAGCAAGAGATTTGTCTCAGGACAGTACAGACATTAGGATGCCTGACGTGGCATCTCTACTATTGATTTGCCTTGGTCAAAACCAAGACTGTTCTTTATTAGGGTAATTAAAACTTTCAAGCTTGTCACTGAATGAAACACCCTGACCAGGTGATGCAGGAACTCACATTCATGATCACACTGTTCCCTTCCTTGAGCTCAAAGGGACGTGAAAGCCCTGGGTAACAGCACCCTGCACACAGAAAGCTTCATCTGCAAACAATGGGAGAGCCTTTCAAAGTCCTACTTAGATTCTAACCTGCATCCCCAGCCTGCCCTAAAAGCAGGGCTGAGATTACCTGGGAGGTGTCTGAGCATTAGCAAGGACAGGGGAGACAAAACTGAATAGGAGAACCTGTGGCTTTAGGGATGATGAAAACAATACTGCTTTAATCACTTGTGCTTTCTTGTATTCAAAAGCTACATCAGCAGAATATTAAAGCCGAGAAAGGAGGGTACTGTGGTAGGGTAGAGCCCTAGTCCATATGAGCAGCAGGTATGAACCCTCTGACCATATCTCACTGCTTTTAATTAAAGGAATATTTAGGGGATTACATCCTAAGTTAAAACACGCATGGAGGTGGGGGGTTTCCAATGCTAATGCAGTGATTTCGTTCTTATGCTTGACTCTTAAAGCTAGATGAAGTGAAAACCTTCCCCACGGCTGAGCAGAGCTCAGCTCTCTGAGGCCGAGCACGCCGGACCACAGAGAAGGAAACAGTCGTGAGCGTTTGACAAATGGTTTCCTGTTGAAAGTGCCTTTAGAAAATAGCCACATCAGAAAGAGCCCAGCGTGCAGCCGGCTTCGTCCGCAGCCTGACCAAGAGCCTCGATCGCTGAGCCCCCAGCCAGGTTTTCACACATGGAACTGAACTGTGTCGCTGGCAAAACAATCCTGGATGAAAGCTCCAGGTTTACTTCAATCACTCGTGGTTTATTGTATGCAGAAAGCGCGTCAGCAGAACGTTAAAGTGAAGGGTATGAGTGTCACCAAGGGGCAAAGAGGGACTGCGTACGGAGGCAGGGAGCGGGGAGCTGCAGAGGGGGAATTCTCTCAGTCCCTATGGCACAGCTTTCCCTCCCCTCCCAAGCAGCACAAGTGCTGGGACTTCCCTGCCACCATGTCCCTTCTTTCCTTTGAGTAAATCCCAATGCTTCCCAAAGTGAGCCGGCTTTGCCTGCTCACGCTGGGATGGCTGCTGAAGGTGGGGAGGCACCCGCAGTGCCAGGGCAGAGCACAGAGCTCCAGGACCACGTGCTAACAGCAGCTTTCCCACCAGGCAGTTTACTGGGACTGGCTGGGGTTGTATGGTTGGGTTTACCCATTGCATCGTAAGAGGGAAAACCAAATAGAAAACCCACAAGTGAGACAGGGGAAGGATGGTGCTGCTATTGCTATAGGAGACAGTGAAGCCAACACACCGGTGAGGCAGCACGAAGCTGCTGGATGCTGCAAGTCCCCGGGTTGATGTGCGGGAGCGAGGGGCTCCAGGGGTATGAGTTCTGTTAATACCAGCCTTTTGGTGCACCCCCTCTGCCCCTTCCCTTGCCCTGCTTGGGGCTGCTCAACCAATGGTGCCTGCCCCTCACCTGAATGACTCTCCGACTGAGCCCCGTCATGTCTGCCAGCTTCTGCAGCGTCTGTGCATCGGGGTTGTTGTCCTGAGCGAACTGTGCCTGCATGACCTGCGGAGGGGAGGGAAAAGGGGGTCAGGATGAGGCCAGGGAGCCACAGCCCCTCCAGCCCCCCCCCACCCCGGCCCAGCCCCACTACCTGCAGCTGCTCGGCGGTGAAGGAGGTGCGAGCCCTCTTGGCTGGCTTTGGCTGGCTGTCCTGCTCCGAGGGCACAGCCCCCTCCAGCGTGATCCCATTGCCTACGAGAGAGAAGACCCCCGGGTGCTGTAGGCCAGGCACTGCCCTGCTCACCACCTGCCCCTGTGTGCAATGGCCGCCTGAGCAGGGGACAACAGCCTGGCATCGCAGCATAGGGCACCCGCTGCATCCCTTGCTGCGAGCAGGAGCAGAAAGAGCAGAGCTGGAGCCACCGCTTGTGAGCTGCCAGGGTCACTGAGCTCCTCCATGCACCAGGAAGGAGACACCAGGAGCCCTGAACAGTTCACTGTTGAATTAAGGAAAATGAAGCAGTGGGGAATGAGGGATGGGGAAACAGCAGCAGGAAGATGGGTGTCACCGTGGTGTGTGATGGAAAGCACTGATGTCCTTCTGGCCCTGACCTGGCCACACCACTTGGCTTGGAATGGACCCTGCCCCTGCTGGGCTCGCCAACATCCTTCATTCCTGCCCCACACTGCTCCCTGTGACCCCATCTTCCCCTGAATACGCTGCCCTCCATCAGTCATTTCATTTGCTCAGACACAATTTCACTCCTTTCCCCAGCCCCAAATCCTCACAGCACTCTGACCTCCTCCTCCTCCTGGGTCCCAGAACAGGAGCAGCACCATCCCCATGGCCTTGGGGTGCCCAAGCTCTGAACAGCAACCAAACCAACGGGGACACACCAGGGAAACGCTGTCCATGCAGTTGCTAAACATGGCATCAGGATGAGCCCAGCCATGTCACAGAGCTACGGAGCCTGCAGGGATCCTCGCTGGGGTCCCCGTGCAGCCCCTGTGGTGCCCTGCCCGGCCATCGGCAGCGCAGTGCAGCACCGATGAGGGATGGATGAGGGAGGATGCCTGAGCAGGGCTGGCGCTCACCCTGCTCCCAGGATGCGCCTGCACAACCCGGCGCTCGCCCTGCAAGCTGGACCAGGCTGTGATTGTCTTGGCTTGAGTTGAAGGACTTTCTCATATAGTTTGACTTGTTCTTTTCGGATGATGAATGGGACTCTGACTTCAGCAACATCTGTTTATTTTTCTTGTATGTAAAACCTCATGTGCAGAAGAAATTGCTGGGTAATTACTAGAGGGGGGGAGCATGGCCCTCCAACTCCGCAGCAACTGCAGCTCTCCAAAGCAATCCCATTCACTTCTCAAAACCAGGGGACACTTGGATGCAGGACGCTCACCACATGCCCCAGCACTCTCTGACACCGCTGGGACTCAGCCCACACCAGCAGGTCCTTATGAGCAGCACCAACCCCACTGCCCCAGCTCCTGGCTGGGTTAAGAGCCCTGCAGGACCCCCCAGCACCAGTCCCTGTGACCTTGCACCAGCCTGCTCCTCCAGGCCATGCACCCTTTCCCCCTTCATCCTTGCTCCCCACCGCCTCACTCATGTCTCCACAGCAGCTGACCATATGGACCAACAGGCTGTGAGCCCCATCCCGAGCCGGGACCCTCGCAGCCCAAGCGGGCACTCTGTTTTTATCCTCTTACTCAAACACTGTAAACAGAAACACATTATTTCCATGTCAGGTTGATTAATGGTTTCCACATGCTGCATGGGCCAGGACATGGTGTTTGCCTCCCCATGCCCACCAAGCACAGAGGGCTGGAGTCCTGCTCCTGACCAAGGGTGATGCCCCAGAAGAGTCCCGGGCATAGGAGCCTGTAAGAAGGTGGCCCTGGGCACTTCCCTCATTGACTCTGAGGCTGCACAGCATCCTTGGCACCCTGCTCTCACCCAGTGCAGCACCCACGTGCAAACAGCCTCACATCCGCAGCAGCCACTGCTCCCATAGGGGTGATAAACCCGGCCTCAGCCCCAGACCATGGGCAGCACTCAGCCTGGCTCCCCCCTTCTCCAGCACGGCCAAGCTCCAACAGCATCCAGCTCCGCTGAGCTGCAGCCGCTGCCATAGGAACACATCTCAGGCACTCCCAGTGCAGGACAGCCCCCAGCACTGCCCGGCCTCTCTGTGCACCACATTGAACCAGCCCCACTGGTCTGAGCATCCCCCTGTGGCTGCTGCCATGCAGGAGCATGGGGGCTCAAGGCGATGGGAGCTGCAGCACTGCATGAGCTCGGTGTCACTGGTTGGATTGGGAAAGCAGAGGCTGGCAGCAGGGACAGCAGCAAACGGCGAGGTCCGGCTGGGAGCAGCACATCCCTGGGCGGGCAGGGCGGTGGAAAATGATGGGAAGGTTCTGTCCCATGGCCAGCTTTCCCACCTTCTACATTTATGACTCACAGCCTCCAAACCCCAGTGGCCTCCTCACGCACTGCACGCTGGGCTGCAGGGTTTGTCCCCGGCATTGCCTGTGGACACGGGTCTGCCACGAGCCACAGGGATTGGAACTAGATGATCTTAAAGTCCTTTCCAACCCTAACTATTCTGTGAGCGCTGTCAACGCATGAGCATCCTGCCAGCCCAGGGCCTCACACCCAATCCCCCCCAGCGCTCCCCATCACCCTGTTCTGGTGACAACAGGACCAACTTGGCACACCGTGACGGGGGTGAGGCCACGACCGCGGCGTCGGGGCTGCGTACCGTTCTCCGCCGCTCGCTTGAGGTTCTCGATCATGGTGTCGTAGTGGATCCGGCACAGCACCTTCTCCTCCACCAAGCCGAACTCCTCGCCGGTGGAGAGCTGGCGCTTGCAGGAGAAGCAGGCGAAGCAGGCGAGGTGGTAGGCGTTGCCCCGCGCTCGCCGCACCCAGTCGCTGGCGTAGATCTGCCTGCCGCAGCGGGCGCACTTGGTACCAAACCGGCTGCAGGAGGAGAAGAGGATGGGTGAGAGCAGGCAGAGGTGATGGCAAGGCAGGGCGAGGGCCCATCACTGGCTCCATTCACAACACCCATGCAGGGAAAGCGCTGCAGCCAAACCACCCCACCAGTGCCATTGCCCCGCGGTGCAGGCAGCGGTACGTGACTCCCTGCAGCCTCAGCGGAGGGGCTGAGGTGACGCACGGACCGCCATGAATCAGCCTCCAAACCCGTGGGCTTTTTATTTCGATAACAGCCAGTGTAAGACTCGATGGAAATTGTGTCAGAGCGGGGGCTCTCCCATTGCCATAAATCAAAACATGTGTGTGCTCCTCACACGTACGGGCCCAGGCATCTGCTTCTTCCTCCTACCAAGAGGTCTCCTCACGGCGAGAGGATGATGATCACGCTTAGGCGACTTACGCTGGGAAGAGGCAGCAAGAGGCCAGGATCCCTGCATTGGGCATTCAAACCCCACCATTTCTGCCAGGATAATTCATGGGGACAATGGGGCCCCCATGGCCCTGCACCCCAGCCCAGCCAGGACATGCTGCCTGTGGCACAGGCAGGGTCAGGCACGGCTTTGGTTTGGCTTCTGCATTTCAGTGTTACCGCTGCTTAAAGAAATCACTGTGATGAGCAGCAGCGAGAGCAGCGTGGGAGAAGCGAGCATCTCCGACACTGCAGAGCTCTGATACAGCCCTGATCACAACCCCTGCCTTCCCCGCACACCTCCAGTGCAGTCACTGCTGGCACCGCTCATTGGGAGCTCTGCCCGAGCAGCTCCAACATCCTCAGCCCCAGCACAAACCCCCAAGACAAACGCACCAGGAGACCCCCACACGGCAAACCCTTCGTTCCAATCACTGCAGATGGGCGATGGAGGGGCCCAGGTCAGCCCGACACACGCTGCCCATGCCCGGCCCCACGCCGCAGAGCTGCCGCCTGCCCTGGACTCAGCAAGATGCAGAAAGTCCTGGGCTGGAATTAGTAATGGCAAAACTATTTGGGAGGAAAAGAAAGGTTTGAATGTTTCAGCCTGACCATAGCTGACCAGGGGGAAAACATGTTAACAAGAAAATAAAAGGGCTGCTTTAGAGAGGACATTTCTCGTGCTGAAATTATACAGAGACTTAGCTAAGAGACTTCACTAATTTACTTCAGATGGGAACGCTGCAAACTGACTTTGTGCCAGCTCGTTTATATAAACGCACAAACAAAAGAACTGTATTAATTTTTTATTTAGAAGTAAAGAGCATTCCTGTAAATTGAATTACTTTGAACAATGTGCTATGTAAACAGTCGTACTCGCTGAACGGCATCAACCGTGGGGCAGGCTTACCCGGCTAATAGCACGTGGTAATCGCTGCTCCCCGCGCAGATCCCAGCCTGCTGCGGGGAGGGGGGACACAGCGCAGGGATGCGCATATCCCAGCATCACTGGGGATGGGGGGAAACCGAGGCACAGGGCCCCACGCAGGGGAGGGCACCTGTCCCCATCCCCATCACACACCAGCTGGGACAAGGGGAGACACCCGAGTGACCCCAGACCCACAGCACGGTGTCCCCCTGCGATCCCCAAGTTGGTGCTGGCTCCTGGGGGGCAGCAGCGCAGCCTGGGGCTGACACCACCATCCCCAACAGAGCCACGGCACCGGCAGTGCCCAGCGGGAGGCTGAGGCTCCGCAGTCAGACACAGGCACCGGGGCTGCACCGGCTGCGGCACCGGCAGCCGCCAACACTGCACCAACATCTGCTCCAGCACCCACCGCAGGCACCGGGTTTGACAGCGACCAGGCTGAGCCAGGGCCAGCATCAGCCCCTACTGTCACCCAACAGAGACCGTCACCGCAGGGACCGACACTGCCAGCGGCACAGGGATGGGGAGTGATACGCCTGCGAGCTCAAAACCGCTGCAAACAACAGCTCAAAGATAAAACAGACCCCAGTTCACTGAGCTCGCAGGGCCGTGAGAGCCCAGAGAGCTCCGTCTGCTTAGGGCAATGAAGCACCAGGGGCTCTGCATGGCTCCTGCCACCCTTCTGGCAGGGATGGGGACAGGGCTGTAGGAGACGCAGAGCCAGATGCTTTCTCTGAGCCCAGCGCTGCAGCACAGGCCGGGGCATCCACAACCTCTGGAGCCATCGTTTCACACCCTGCATGCACAGTCTGTGGTCGGGTAAGCGGATGCTGCCAGCTCTCCATGGCGGTCACCAAAGGGAGGTGGAAACTGCCAACAGCACTACCAGGAAAGACTCATCCCAGAGACTCATCCCGCCTCCGCCCGGGGTGCCTGCAACATCTGGGGCGCGGGAAGAGCAGAGGCAGAGGACACCCTGGTGCATCCTGGCTCTCACACATCACTGGTACCCATGTGCCGCAGCCCCCTGGGCCCGGCTGGCCATCTCCGCCTGCAGGGACAGGGCAAAGGACACCCAAGGCCACCCACAGCACCGAGCATCCCTGTCCCCTCTTGGGCCCACTCGACAGAAAGCCCCTAACACAGCCTGCATGGTCAAGCTGTGGCTTCCAGGCATGACCCAAATCCACGGCAGTGGGTTGCCTCAGTCTATCTCCACGCTGAGCCACAGTGATGCTCAAGCAGAACCAACCCAGCGGGACATGATAGCAAGGGGTGACGGAAGCCACCCGAGCCCACCCGCAGCACAGCTCCTTTGCTGCCCTGGCCCCTAGGGATACATTCCAGAGCCGGTGACTCCACACTCCCATGCCCAAGGGCTGCCCATGGAGGCAGGATCCCCAGGGGTCACAGCAGGGTGCTGCGGGAATCACACCGGGATCATACCAGGCCTCCCTGCGACCCGACCCGAGCCCGTGGGAGCTTGGCTGTGAGCAGCCCTCGCATTGCCTGGGAACGCAGTGTTCTGCTCAATGAGCTCCAGTTTTAATCTGGTTCTCCTCGAGCCCTGGATGCCAAATAGAATTATTTGACAAGACACAGGAAACAGCAGCGTTTGCTTAAAATACACATGAGGCCGCGGAGCCGCGTCGGCACTTACACAGCCTCCAACATGAGCAGGGAAGGAAAGCTCAGACAGACCAGGCCTGAACACGTTCACTGTCGGGCAGTGCCTATGGGCAGCGCCGCGCCTGACAGACCCCCAGCCCCAAACTCTCGGGGAGTTAGAGCTGGTGCAATAAAAGCCGCGGTGCGCTCGGTGCAGAGCGCATCCCTCAGCCCCTTCCCATCTGCCGTGGTTCTGGAGCCCCGCACGTGTTACAATGGGTTTTCTGCCTTGCTTTATGTAAAGTAAAGCAACAAACACGCGCTTCATCCCCAGCGGATAATAAACACGGCAAGAACCACCTCGAGAGTCAGGTTCCGGGTCCCGGCTGTCCGGGATCACCGAGCTGCGAGCCGGGTGCTCCCAGGAGCCGCACAGGCACAGGACGGGGCTGGGTGAGCGGCCCCCGAGCCCGGTTTGCCAAGGGGCAGCCGGGAGGTGCCTGCCCTGACCCACCCCGGCTCCCGGCTCCGCACCGGGGATGCCCTCGGGGGCAGCGGGAGCGACCCCCGCATCGGGGTGGCCAGAGCTCAGCCGAGAGTCTCGGACCGGAGGCTTGCGGGGGGGACGGAGCGGCCCCGAGCGCTGCCCTCGGCGTTCACCGAAAATAGAAAACGCAGAGCCCGAAATCCCCTCTTTTTTGTGCTAAAGGCGAGTGCGAGGCGCGGTCTGGGAGCGCCCACCCCCTCTCAAAGAAGCCCCCCAGGAAAGGGGGGGGTCCTGCGGTGTTTTCAGTGATTTTCGTTTTAGTTTTCGTTCTCATTCCCGCTCCCCGAAGGGCAGAGCCCGGGAGGGACGGAGGGGTCCGCTCGCTAAACGGGGTTGTATTTAAGAGATGTTGTTCGCTGTATTTGCTCGAAGGTAATTTGTAAATCCAGCCGCTGCGTTAAAAAACACAACCCCCTTTGGAAAGGTTCACTCTTAAAAAGTTAAAAATTAAAATTACAAATAATAAAAATCCCCAACGAATAAACCCCAAACAAACCAAAATTAACGAGATCGGAACCGTTATTAATCAATGACAACGCTGAAAGTGCCCCGAAGCAGCACAACGGCACCGCCGACTTCCTTAAACCTCTCTGCTGAGCGTGAAGGAGATTTCGGTGAAATCGCCCTCGAATAGAAGCTTAAAAATACTGATAAAAATAATAACACCAACAACACAAATACCACCAACACCAATAACACCTCCACGCACCCCCGGGACCGCTCGGCTCCCGGTAGCCCCGCACCCGGCTCCGGCAGCCCAGGGACCGCGCATCCCGCGGCGGCACCGCTCCCGGCTGGGACCGGAGCTGAGCCTCGGGTAACCGGTACCCGGAGCCCGATGCAAACCATGGGCGAAACCTCGCAGGTATTTCCCTGCCCGCGGCCCCACTGTCCGCGCAGGCTGCCCCGACCCGCTCCGCCGAGGCCGGGGGATGCTGCGAGCCCCCCGCAGGGGTCATTCTCATTTCCTGCCGTGATTCCCCTTCCTCCTGGGGCAAACGGCATTCCCTCATCCTGGTGGGAAGGGGAAAGCCGGACCGGGGGGCCCTGATGTTGAGTTAAGCCCAAGTGAGGAGCTCGGGATCCTCCATCCCGTCGAGCCACTATTTTTTTGGGGAGAAATTCGTGGTTTTAGGTCTATAACGAAGAGATGGTCGCAGCCAGAAACATCCCCCCGGCAGGATGCGCTCCCCGGGGCACACGGGTCTACACCGAACCCCACGGCAGCCGCCCGGCCGCGGGCATTCGTTTCGGTTCTTTAACGCTCTCCTGCCACTGACACCCCGGTATTTGCGGTAGCGCCAGCAGACAGAGCTTCCCAAAAGCCGCTCAGCACCATAGACCGACAGGAACACGTTCACCCCTCTGGCAGAAGCCGAGGCGATACCGTTCAACCGGCCCTTCCCGGGGGCAGAGGACGTTCCCCTGCGTGGCTCGGGGCGGCCCGCACAGCCCGGGTGCGGGGCACTGCCCCCGGCAGTGAACCGGGGTGAGGAACCCCTCCGGGAAGGGCTGCAGTTGCACCCCAAACCCCGCTCCTCCCCATGCCCCGAGAGGACGCCTCTCCACCGGGCTGCTCCGGGGAGCCCGGCGGCTTCTCCGATCCTTCACCCCGCAATCCGGAGCCGGCGAGGACACGGAGCCCCCCCGGAGAGCGGAGCTGCCCCCCCCCCCCCCCCCCAACCCCATGTGCCCTACCTGAAGTAGTCCATCTTGCAGAAGATCTCCTTGTTCTTGATGTAGCAGCTGTGCTGCTGCCGCAGCGAGGTGCGGCACACGGAGCACTCCAGGCAGCGGACGTGCCAGATGAGGTTGTTCACCTGCGGCAGAGAAGGGGGCTGAGACCCGGGGGCCACCACCCGCTGCCCCCCGCCGCCCCCCGCCGCCGCTCACCTTGAGCAGGTACCGGTCGAGGATCTCCAGCCCGCAGCTAGAGCAGACGTTCTTGCCGGCCGACGGCGTGGAGGAGGAGGAGGACGGCGGGGAGCAGACGGACGGCGTGGAGGGCGTGCTGGGCGCCGAGCGGGCGTCCTCCTTCTCCAGGGAGCCGGGCAGCGGCTCCCCGTCGGGCTGTGACTGCGGGAAGAGCGGCCCCGGCGCCGTCAGGCGGGACCCGGTGTCCCTCGGAGCACCCCGCAGCGCCCCGCAGCCCGGGCCCTGCAGGTCCCCGCCATCCCCCGCAACCCCCGGCGGGTCCCCGCAACCTCCCGCTGTCCCCCCGCAGCCCCCGGCCCCGCTTACCATGGCTCGAGCGTGCGGGTCGAGGCAGCGGGAGCTCCCCTTGGGCAGCGGCTCCGGCGGCATCACCTTGCGGGAGAGAGCGGGAGAAGGAGGCTGCGGCTCCATGCGCCGGGCGAGCGCGGGGCACCCTATATAAACCGCCTCAAAACAATAAATAAGAACTTTCTAGTGGCCATTTAAATCCTTTGCAACAAAAGCTGCGTCTCTTTAATGAAGCAATTTGAATGTGGATTGAATTCTCCCCCTGCCTGCACTTAACCCGGGCCTCTTGAAGTAATCGCTCGGTTCCCATGCGAGCCAAAGCGCTGAAAAAACCCCACAAACTACCTGCAATTAGAAATTGCCGTAAATGCCCGAGATAAGAGGTACCCAGAGTGTCAATTCCGGCTGTCAATCAGGGAATCCATCAGGCCACCCAAAGAATTGCAAATTTGATTTTTTTAATGGTAGTAATTAAAAATCGAAATTCTTCCCCCTCTCCCTGCGCCGAGCACAAAACGCCCCAGAAAACGCCGGGATGGAAAATCCTCCCCTCGGGCGCTGGAGAGCAGCGCCCGGCCGCAGCCCCGGCCCCGGTTACCGGCCCTCCCCGGGGGTGCCCGGCCCCGCTCCCGGCCCCGACGGCAGCACCGGCAGCGCTCACCTTGCCCACCTCGGCGCCGGCCGGGGCGCGGCGGCCCGGGCCCCGGGGCTGCTCGCCCTCATGGCTCCGGTGCATGGGGCGGGCGCGCCCCGCTCCGCCCGCCGCCGCGCTCCGTGCCCGCGGGCGGCGCGTCCCGGGGCCGCGGCAGGAAGGGCGGGGAGCCGCGCCGGCCCCGCTCCCCCGCCGGGGGCGGCCGCGGGCCGGGCAGGAAGCGGCGCCCCCCCGCCGCGCCCCGGGGGCCGCCCGCCCCGCCGGGCCCCGCTACCTGCGGCGGCGGCACCGGCACCGCCCGCCGAGGAGGGGGGGGGGGGAACACGAGAGCCGGGCCGCTCCTTCCCCCGCCGCAGGGCACTGCCCGCCCCGACGGGGCGCCCCGGCCGGGCCGGCCCCGGGACAGCGCCGCCCCACGCTGCCGGGACCGGCCGCGGCCCCAGAGCCCCCCGCGGGGCGGGATCGGGTGCGGCAGCGCAGATCGCACCCACCACCGCGGCGTCTGGCCGCCCGCCTCTGCCCGGCCTTCATTAGTAACCTGATAATTCCCCGACAAAGCCCCGGCAGCGGTTCCACCACGGAGTAATTGCAGGACGGTAACGTGAGCTGATGGCGGCCGGGGATGGATCCTCGCCGTTATTGGTTTTGACAGCTAAATTGTTAACCGAGAGGGAAATCAGATGAAAGCCATTTTAGAATAAATACAAGACATTAAGGTTTAAACATCGAGGTTGCAAGAAAGGCCGAGTAACCCCCAGGAGCCTCAGCCCCAGGCCCGCCAGCTCTGCGGAGGGGACACGGACAAGTGCAGGGGAGCGGTGCTGAGAAAGGACAATTCAAACCACTCGTCCACACCGGCGGGGTCTGGATCAGCTCCGACTGCTCCAGCAGGAACACGCAGGAGCTGACAGGGACACAGCCACGAACGCTGCCTGCTCCCGTGCACAGCGCGGGTTTTGTTTGCATCCGAGAGCGATGCAGGGCTGGAGCAGCCGTGGCACAGCGTGGTGACGGTGGTGGCTTTCTCTGCTCTCACCATTACAGACCAGGCGCTCCAGGCCCTGCAAAGTCAGAGCAGGCTCAGGAACAGCGCGACTTCATCAACCCAGGCTCTGCCTTTATCCAGCCTTGGGATTAAGTCTTGGTCCTGTGGGCAGCCGGTGTCCTGCCCTCGCTGCCTGCCAGGAGCACATCGACCTCCCAAGTGAGCTACACGCTGCCTGCACCAGCACACGGCCCACACAGCACTTACGGAATGCACAGCAGTGGAAGCACTGGGTATCAGCACCAACTTCATCCCCTTTCTCACCCCGTGTGCTCCCTCCACCAGTGCTGGAGCTTGTATGAGGCAGTGATAAGGAGGCTGCGTGTCAACCAGCACCTCAGCCCCAATCCCAAACCTGGGGGCTGGACACGTTCCGTGTTCCCATGGGTGAAGGCATGGCTTCACACCTGGCCCGAGTGAGGAAGGCTCACCATAGGCAGGAAGTGTTGAAATACTGAGGAAAAACCCTGACTGTGGACACAGTGACCACTGCCCTTGATACCCAGGGGTATGCTGAAAATACAGGGGAAGCAAAGAAACCGCTAAGAGGGCAAGAGAGGCACAGAAGAGTCCCTAATGCCTCTTCAGGGGAGCCGGATGCTGAGCCCCGATCCCCTTCCCATCACCAGCTCGGCAACCTCCATACTTACAGCTTCAGAGCCGGCTGCATCCTCTGCCAAAGCTGTGCCACGCTTCCCGGTGCTTTTCCCACCTGTTCAATGATGTTTGATATGCAAAGCCCCAGAGCTGGCACTCATGAAAAGACCTTAGGGAGCATTTACCTCCTCCCCCAGGTCTGAGTCTGGCTGAAGCACAGACAAGGCACTTCTGTGAGTGACTGCGGTAGTGAACACAGAGTAAATAATAACAGAAACAAAGACTGATGCTATTGTCCCCAGATCTGTATCAGTGGACCTCGGTGGATGCCAAGCATTCACCACCCTCACTTCCTGCTGCCACCCTCACTTTCCTGGAGGAAAAACATGCATTTTTAAATGGTTATTTTGAGACAGAAGGATTTCAACAAATTGTATTTAATTACAAATAAATATCAAAGTACGTATCCGATGGGAACACCACCATATACCCGGCTGGAATCTAGGGTTGAACCTAGGTATTTCCCAATTTCCTTACAGAAACAGAATTTGCTGTTCCAAGTAAAGCAGATACAGATCCAGAGGACTACAAACCACGCAGGAACAAAACACAGGCTGTTCACAGAGGAATGGGAACGGGTGTTAGTGACATTCACAGGGGTACAAGCTCCCACTCATGCTACTTTTCTCTTTAATCAGGTACCCAAAAACTAGAAAGCAAACATTAACAGCACAAAACCTACTTTTGAACAATTCAGGCTTCTAACAACCCATCCATCCTAGACACACACAGCTCTGAGCCAGGCACTCGGATCAAAGCAGGAAGCACAGATGCAGATGCACCTTTGCTATGCCAGTGAGCAACCCCCCGTAGGGGAACCAGGGGCTGTTTGAAAACTGTTTCCTCCTCTTGTTTGAGGCCACTTGCTGTTAGCCAGCTCAGGGAAGCACCTTCAGACTCACCACTGACACACTAGAGAGCGGACATCAGCAAAATCAGACCAGCATCTCCTGGACCCAAGTGAGCACGTTTTCCAGCACCCCCCTGGCACACACAGTCACAGCTCTGGGTGTACCGAGGAGAAAACACTGCCAGAAAACGGGTTTTCCCCTCAGATTCCCAATCTGCAGGTGATGTTTAGGGAGAAAAACATGCTGCAGATGGAGCGGCTTTGGCAAAACACCATCCATCAGACTCATCAGTGAAGCACACGGTGCAGGTAACCCCCAGCACACAGCAGAGCCATTTCACCACAAACACTTGTGCCACTTCACACCAAGAGGCAACCAACCACCTCTACCAGGCAGAGGAAACCAGAAGCTGGGCAGGCCGGTGGGCAGACGTGGAGGTCATGTGCTTGACAGATGTCTCGGAGGCTGCAGCGCTATTCTCACGCTGTCACATCTGGTTTATGAAGAGCTACCACTGAAGGGGATTACTGAATGCAAACATTAGATGTGCCACTGCCGCGCTGGGAAGCTTAGGGCACAGCACAGACCTCAGCCAGCGGCGTGTAAATACACTCATTCCTACATGGGGGAACGCACCTACAGCCTAAATAACACTGACAATACCCATGTTGCATCACTCTCTTCTGGTGATCACATCAGCAAGTACCACCATGGAGTTTGCAAATCAAACTGCAATGTAAATTTGCTTCGGTGCATATAGAATATTGCATGCACAGTTACTAAAAGTGTTGCAAAATCTATTTCAAATGAGTTTTATTGAGATGAAAAAAAACAAAAAAGTTTTCCATGGTAACTACAGAATGTTAATCAAAACCAAGTGCTTCCCCTCGTTAAAAACACGAATCAGAATAGTTTTTGTTCAAAAATACTTTAAAAAGTAATCAGTTAAATGGAGTATTTTTGGCTGTGCTTTACTCCATACACTGGTTACTGTTTCTAATCTTGCTAATGAATGCACACTAACGAGAGGTTCATCAAAGGCTTTGATGGGACCCTACTTCTCTGAGCAGTGCTCGGCTGTGAAGCTGCATTGGCAGTCAGGAGGATTCAGCACACCAGCTAAGGTGTAACAAGCACTGTGCCATGTACAGCGGTGCTGTGCTTGGGTGGCAGTATCCTTCTCACTCTACAAAGTACAAAAGCATCAGAGGACTCCAGGTATACAAAGCACTGTTTTCTCGCTACCATTCTCCATTCATAAGCATCATCTTCTAGATTTCCAGGCAGCTCTGGAATAAGGAGTAGTCCTTTTCTTATCCGGTGGTTTGAAGTAAGAATAAACGGGTGCTGCGGGGTATTCTGCGTCTGGATTTTCTGCCATCATTTTCAGCTTGGCTTCTATGGCCTTTATTTTTGCACTGACACTGGAAAGAGAAAAAGCAGAAGAGAAATTGAGCTTGATCTTAGCACGGAATCAGACTACAGCAATCCAGAGATCTTGCTGACATGCGAATACTCAGTCACACGAGGAGGGGCCAGGCAGCTCCCACCGCTGCATTCACAAACAGCGTGCAGTTGGGAGGCAGGAATCTACTGCTTAAAGCCCACGCTCTTTCATTTCATTCCTCAGCACGGATTTGCTCCTCCAAGATATATCACAGCACCACAAAATAACGGTCCTTGCACCTACTCAGCACTTTCCTGAGGACACTGAGCAAGACAAGCACACAACAAGGCTTCCTACTTCATGTAAAATGATGTCATTTAAAGAGCTCTGAGCATGTGCAGCGCAGCGCAGCTCAGACGAGGCTGCTGGAAACAGCAGAGAAATGAAAGCCAGACTTCCTCCCAGCTACAAGACTGCTCAGGATGGGAAAACCCCAGACTCTAATTAGGTCAGGAAGAAACATTATTTCAGCATTAGCAGGGTTTATCCCAAAGGGACAGGCTATCCTAGGTTACACCCCAAATTCCTAGGGCTTTTGTTATTCACTATCCCCCATGCTCCCCTCTCTGCTGTGGGTTCTTGCAGCATCCATCCCCACTAAACCAACTCCCTCATGCCATTGACATAGCTAGCAACCTGCACAACTCAAGCCTCTCTCCTCGTTACTTCCTAGCACGTTACTTCTTAATTCCAAGCTCATTTTATCTGTAAGCAAATTCACTCTCTCCAGTCCTGGTTCCTCACAGGGTTCCACTGAGAGAACCCAGAGGAAAATCACATACCCTTCCAAGCAAACTGAATTAGCAAAGCAGCACTATGTGCTCTAGGCAAATGGAGGGGCTGGAGGGTTTAACCACATCCCACAGAAGACCCTCCTGCCCTAACACTAGCCAGGAAAACCAAGCACAACGTTAAAACACCCCAAACAAAAATCAGCTTTATGTGAAGCACTACTTGCGAGTTTGCTCTAATCTTCTACCACTAGAATAGAAATCCTTGCTCATAAGTATTTTGCTTAATCAAATTAGCGCTCACTGAAATTCATATGAAGGGCAAAGCGTGCTCTGGCCAAAGAAGCTGGAATGTTACACATTCCCAATTCCTCTCCTCACCGTTTTCCCTTCCTACTGCCCTAGTAGCTGCGTGAGTTAGAAAAGGAACTTCAAGTCTGAAGTGCCCTACATCTAATGAGTTACACTGCAACACGCTGCCCTTCCGAAAACAGTTTTTCAGCCAAACATAATGCCAACACCTCTAGATCATACTGAAATTGGAGAAGTTAATTCCCTCCCACTCCCACAGCTTGGTCACTTCTCACCCACCCCACCTCCTACCTTAGGTTAGACTGGGGCGGCTCTGTGCTGGAAGATGGCTCCAGACTGATTGGAAGGATCTTCTCGTTTTTATTGTGATCATATCTCTGTGAACAAGAGACCAAGGACTGAATTACGAACAAAGAAACGTTTGTCCACAGATACACTTTAAAACTGGATTAACGTCACCTCAGGTTTTGTGATGCTTTTGCTAGGAATGATTTTGGTGGCCAAAACTGAAACAAATCCAGGCATAATATTTGTTTAGTACCAACACAGAACACAGACTGATATCAAACACTTCTGTGCATTGTACTATGGATCTTTAAGCCTTAACCTGTCTTACCCACTTCTTATTCCCCTCTATATACAGCATGAAGCAAAGATGGCAAATTTTAAGGTAACTGCTGTACTGTATTGCCGTGGTCTTTATACAGACATTGTGCAGAGCCAGAAGGTGACCCGAGCACATTGTGTGCTACTGGAAGGGAAAAACCAGAATAAAGGACATTAAAAAGACCAGTTAGGAACCATCTCCCTTCTGCAGAAAGCAGCCTGTGAGTCTGTCATCTCTGTGGGCGATGGGCCTCCAAAACTATTCGCAGTGTTCTGCTTCCTTATTTCGCTTGGCACAAAGACAGGTTTGTTTTTCAGCGGAGCTGCTCAAACCGACAGGGTCTGCTAAGCCTTGGCCACTCATCTCAGAAGTACTTAGCCTGGTGCTGGCATTGTCTAAAGTAAACACTTGTTACAATAAGACAAAGTTTTGCGTTGTTAAATCTTTCCATTCATGGATCAGAAAATGCCATGCAAGCTGAACTGATTATTTATGTATGCTCCTCACCATACCCTGGACAGCCAAGCACTGAGCTACCCCGCTGAACTCCCAGCTGAGCAGACACTCACTCCTCTGGCTGAAACTCCTTTCAGAGCCTGCTCATTCCTCAGGCATCTGGAAGCACGTGGCACTCTGGTAGCTACAGAGCTCGAGAAAATGGAGACTGGGTTTGCACAAGCTTGGATGTGCTGACAAGAGCCTGGAGCCCTTGAAGCCAGTAATTAAAACAGCATGTTCTTCTTTAACGAAGATACCTGCCTTGGTTCATTTAGCATCCAAAATAGATGCACTAGAACACTTGATACGTGTAGAAAGCTGCTTGCAGGATTATCGAAAGCAAACTACCCAGAAGAAAACAGCAACAAGCAGCTTCTCCCAAAATCCATTTATCTGCAAAGAAAGTTATTCAATATAAATTGCTTTATCAAATGCCAAATAGCAAATAACTGCAGAGAAAACAAGAGAAAAATTAAATAAAAATTAAAACAAGGATGTTCCAGAAGGCACTGCCTAGGTTAATATTAAAAACTTGATGTTTTATGTGACACAGCAAGCAATAAAAAGGATATTTAGCTTAGATGTGAAATATGTTGCTTTAAAGTCAAAAGTAATCAGAGCTGCGTCCACGTTAAGTGCTTTCAGGAATAGAACAAAGCAACAAAGTACTTGGTAATTGGGAATTTCCATGTATCTCCTCTCCAAAAAGGGAGCAAAGCCACAAAGGGAAGGATTCAAACTTTCAGGCACTCGCTGAGTTGGGGAAGAATTAAAACATGGGCATTTACACAAGTGACCTGTTCACACCGCTCCGATCGGAAACCCCCTCGCAAAGAGCACCAGGTTAAATGGCTCATACTGCTCACAGCTCAGCCAGCACAGTTTCAGCACACAAAAGAAGGGGCAGTTTGTTATTGCTGTTTCTGCGGGAGTTATTTCTCTTAGAACAAACTGAAATCATCTTGCCAGGCTAAGACAGCCTCGATAAAAATGGTTCCTCAATATTAAAGTTTCTCAATTCTGCAGATTAAAAGCAGTTCCTATCCACAACACCGAGCTTACCTTGACCTGTGCATGTGCCCACCGCACCACCAGTTTCTTGGAAAGGGCCAGCTTCCCATTGAGACATTGGATCGCTTTTTCTGCTTCCTGCACAGGAAGACAGTTCAATAAACAAACCACGTTTTAGTCAAAACCGACTCGGATGTAAAGAGCCTTTTCTCTTTGTTCATCAGAACAGCTAGCCAACAGCAGAGAAAGATTATCCCATGGCATCCCAAGTCAGCAGTATCTTTGGATGACTCCAACATTAGAGTATCCAGACTTTTATCAGCCTTACTGGCTTAGTCTTTCACTTGTTTGGGGGAAGAAAATGGGGAAAACTCATCACAGTGATTACACATCTCCAACATTTCTCCATGCTTATTCCGGATCCTGCTCATGCGCACTGGGGACATTTATCCATTTGGTCCTGTTCTAGACTCAGCAGTGGAATCTCAATTTTAGGGCACTCCCATAAAACACAATTCATGACAGCTGAAGATTTATGCTGCTCCCACCTTGCTAGGAATGATTCTCAAGAGCCATCACACTGCGTGTAAAGGCTCTTCTGACATCCTTACCAGCAACTGCAGAGCAAACAGATGAGATCACACAAGCAATCTTCAAACACCTGTACTTGCTCACTTTTGAACAGTTTTAGCAGCACCTCCATGGTACAACTCCAGGAGCTCACTACAAAAGTGGATCATAGAACTGCCCCCTTCTGATTACCATTAGAAAGCAGGATTCAGGATAAGACAGCAAAGGAGAAAGGAAACCACTACTGCTATTTCCAGGAGCAGTCACAATGTGGCTGTCACAGAGCGGAGTCCGTAGCTTTGTGTAAACAAGTTATACAATTTATTCCTTCCCATTTTAGCTTTACATTAATACAAAACCCAAAAGATGTGGAATGAAACCAGCCATTCACATCAGAACTTTAGACAAAAGCAACATACCTGTTTGGTTTCAAAGTTCACAAAACAGTAACCCCTCGGCTGCCCCTCCAGAGCACCGGACTTGTGAAAGAGAAAGTCAAATTGCTTTACTTTGCCAAACTTCTGAAGGAGTTTGAGGAGGTGGTACCTGAAGGGGAGAGAAGACATTTATGACACCTTTCACCACTCTGAAAGTGAGGAGATAGAGAGGAACCCCCCTGACACACACACGTTTCACACTCAGTAGCATAAGCAGTTCGGTTGTATCACACATACATTCCCAGATACCCACAGAGGTGGGTGCCTTGCACAGCAATGCTTCAGCTTCCATAGCTCTGAGCTGCACTATCCTGGGGCTGCTCTAGAACTCCAAAGCACAAAGCTTCCCTCCCAGTGGTACCAGCTGAAGGGCATGCAGAAGATCTATTAATACTTGGCTTTTGGACAACTATGCAATGGTTCCCTAGAGCTCTGGGAGGGCTTTGCCTCCTGCCTCTAAATCACATCTACTTTTAAGCATAAACATCATCTCTCCCCTTCCCTAGCCCTGATGTGACTGCCTGAAGCTCCATCCCTGTATTCCTTTCCCCACACAAGCAGTTCCAGCCCACAGCTCACAGCACCCTGCCTCACTCGGGATCCCTGCTATTCTTGCTGCCCCTCCCTGTACAAGCACTGCCAGTCCCATCCTTTCCCTGTGCCAAGCAGTAACAGTGCAGTGGCAAGGACATGGCCAGATCATACAGAAATGCAGCCGCTCTCCCACTGGCCCGGCAGCGCGGGAGAAGCAGGAAGATGGAAGAATAAGCAGAACAAACTGCAACCAGGCATTGACAGCAGACCAAGGCCGAAAAAAAAAGGCACCAGACAGACCTCAGCATCATCCAGCCCAAATCTGCCAATGCTCCTGGCTCAGACAGCTCCTCAGCGACATGCACATGAAAGTCAGACACTTATTTAGCCAATTATCTCCCTGCCATCCAGTGGGGAGTGTGCTGTTTCCAATAAAACTGGGGAAAGCCAGAGCAAATCTGTCTGCTTAGTATCTAGTGCACTGAGCAACTTAGAACAAGGAGCACATTTGTTGTACAGACCACATCTAATCCTCAAAGCTCTCTGCAGCTTTGTTTGGTTCCCTGAGACCAAAGTGTTTCACAACACTACCTGACCTAGAAGGAAAACGACACTTGCTACTATTTCACCCCATTCCTAGTGCTTAAGAATTGTCTAAGGGTTTAATAAGGGTGTCTTAGTCATCTCCTTTGATCAGCTGCATACCATTCATCAGCAAGCCACATGGTCTAAGCCAAATCTGCAGCTTACAAGATAACACTCAGCGCTCTGAAAGCCTACCAGGGTAACTCAGAGCGCACATGGAGCACCAGGCACTGGATTAAACCTTGCATGTGCAGACATGAATGGTCAGTAATGGCCCAAGAGAGCCAAAAACACCAGGCAGCTTCAGGGACAGTCCAGATAGGAAGAGCAGACAATGTTTTTCCTAATAAAGCCTGATAGGATGTTTGAGAAGGGCTTTAGCCCTTTGTTAAGCTTCAGGAGCCAGGCAAGAAAGTTCCAGGAATGTGAGTCATCTCACAGGATGGTCACGGTGGACATTCAGGATATGCACTTTTAAAAGAGGTGAAGGTGCAGCAAACGTACAGAGAGCAGTGCAGAAGGGCCAAGTTATCTCCCAGGGGAACAAACGCATTGTAATTGATTATGAAAGGTTTCCTACATCCTTCAGAATACAGACCACGCACATGGTCTTCCAAGGGGCCTACAAACCCTCAGTCTGCACAGAACTGGGGACACACCTTAAAAGAAGCAGGCACCGGGGTACCAGTAAAACCACTGACTCTGGAGCTGTGATGTACATAAACCCCCACACGCTAAGCTTTCAGTGCCTCCAAAGGATGCAAATGCACCTCAGGTTTGTTTCTGTAAGCGTATTGCTACAAAAAGCACTTGCAGTTTCAGCAGTATGAAAATAAAGTCCTTGCCACCAGAATGCTGTTCCCTTTCTGGCAGTGGAAGGGCAATGATGATTCTCATTGCATTCTGTTTAGCAACAATAAAGCCCTGCAGCTGCTCAAAGGAATACTTAGTGCTTGTTTTCTTTTCCGAGAACCTCTGCATTCAAATAGTTCTTAGCAGCAACGTGGTAGTTGTTCCTCTAAAACAAGTTCCATTAAGTGTCTACAAGCAATTTAGGGCACCTATTTCATTTAGAATATTTAAATCCTGGGTGAATCAAAGCCTATTTTCCAACCACGCACGCATCTTTACAGCTGCAGGTCACCCACTCTCCATGGCACAGCTCAGAACTGAAGTCTTGTATAACAAACAGTTTCAGGCTGTGCTTATGATTTGTTATTGTCAATATAATGAGGGCATTAACAGTAACTCGACAAGGAGTTCTCCAAGCCAAGAGGACTTCAGTGCGAAGGAAGAGCCGTCACGGAAAACCTGAAGTGAGAACATGTCAAAAGCTTTACTATGGCAACGACTTGGGTTATCCAGAGCCTGGAAGTCGCTCGCGCAGATGTGGCCCCACGGCGCTGCGCAGATCACCGCGGCCAACCTCGGTCTCCACTTCCTGTCATCTGATGTGGATGCGAGACAAACCAGCAGCTCCCCCATTTCCTTTTCCTCCACTCTTCCTCCTGGCACCCCGAGCGCTATTCAAACACAGGCAAGGCTTCCTCTGAACAATGCTGTCCCAAGGATACCGCAAAGGTACCGGGCCACATGCAAAACCTATTATTGCGAAGAATTTTGCCCCACTGGGACTCAGCAGGGGTCTGTAACAACAACTTATGCACACATTGTTTTCTAGGTGAGACTCATCAAGATGGGATCCTAGACAAGCAGCAGAGCAGCCAAGGAAGTTGAACACCCGCTATTTCATACCCCTGGAAAATGAATGGTCATTCAGAGGCTACTGGAAACTGGACAATATGTGTAACTGTAGCGGGAAATGAAATATTTGCCTGTCCAGAATGTTGAAAAGCCTCAGAAGGCTTTACAAACAGGAACTGGCAGAGAAGGCACTCCTGCTCCTTGCCACACAGGAGATGGAATTAAAGCATAGGGTTTTTTACCCCCACAAGATGGGAGCACTGGGAGGTGATGTGACAAATGCTCACAGTGACGGTGAGGGGACTCCATGGCTTCCTTGCTCAGTGATGCCAAACCTAGAACCAGTTCTCTGCTGCTCTCGTTGTGCACTCCAGTGACAAGACCCACAGCAGGGATCATTCAGCATCAGATGTGCCTGGACAGTGTCCTGAAATGCTGCAAGGTGCCAGCTCGCCTCTTTCCAGCTGCCAAGAATACACTCAGTAGACTCCTAATACGATCTTCTGCCACAAGCAGAACAATCCTCAAAGGATGCTGGCTAAGAGAGAGGCCACCCAAACAAACACATTAAGGAGGAATGTCCACCAGAAGACCCACCATAACCTTGTATGTGGGGTATGGCAGCATTCAAGATCTTTTGAGACTCCCACTTGAGTCACAGTTACTCGGTATGTGCAATAACCTCCTCTCAGCCACCAACTTGCAGGCTGTAATTTTGGGCAGCCCTACAGTTATACATTCCTGTTGCTGCAGCTTGTGCTTCAACGTGTACGTTACCTATTAACTCCCTAGTGCTTGATTGCAGCTATAGGTTGCTCTCCAAATGGAAGTCTTGGATTAATTCAAGACTTTCTGAACTCATTTCTGCCTGAGGAAGTCACAACCACTTATTAACCCCGCTAACAACTCAATCAGCTTTACTGTGTCTTAAGCAAATCTAACAGGGGAATGCTTTAAAAAGGCAGATAGAAGCAGCAAATGAAGAAACAGCTGTGTAGTTTTCAGGTATATGTCTTTAGCTGCATGATTAGCGACCTCAACAAGCATAATTCAGATGAACAACCATGAGCAAGGATGTAAGCTCTCAGGATAAGAAAGTAAGGATCAAGATGATTTATAGAAACTTACTGACCTGACAGAACTGCACTCTTTCTCTCTACACTGACAATGCATTACAAGGAACTTCCCCATTTTTATTCACAAGGAGGTAGAGATTACAATACAGCTTGCAGGAGAGAATAACTGATTTTTAAGCAGAATTAAAAGCAAAATACAGAATTATAAGGCCTGAAATAAGTGACAAGCACTGCCACTCACCACAGGGCAAACCTCAAGCATTGAGTAGCATGGAAGCACTCTAGGCTTGATGACACAGGTGAATGAAGCCCTCTAACCAGTCTCTTGCCCCTTGCTCACAGCTGTGACACTGCTCTGGACTCCGTCTGAGGCACAGAGGGCTCCAGGGCAGCCCTGCCCCACACCTGAATCCATGCAGCTGCAACAAGTTATTTGGAAAGGCAGAGCCTGCACATGGAAGCCACCAACTGAAACCCACAAAAAGCATTTCACCCAAGCTGTGAAAACAGTAAGTTTTGCCATACAAAGTTGTTACTTGTCTGGCCTAGAATCAAAGGAACAACCTAGACTGAAAGGGTCCTTAAAGACACCATTAATGCATGTGCAAACACCCACTGTTCTTCCCCTCACACTAACCCAGTTTCCTAAATCTTTAAAGACCCAAACTGCATGCTCAAGAACTCCCCTATTTAATGTTACATGGTCAGTGGATGTGGACAAACCAGAGCAACATAACTGCGGGGTAAAGTGGTAATGAATGCAGAAACCACCCGAGCTGGAAGGCTAAAAAGCACAAAGCATTAACGATCCCATTTAGAGGCTATCAGAAAACTGCTCTGTTAAGATGAACCCCATTTAGCGTAAAAACCTAGCACCTGCACACACAAAAAGAACCCGGAAGAAAAAGTATTCCATGACAGAGAGATACAATAAGACACTAAAAACTGCTTGTTTCTTAGGTGTGCATAAACCCCAGATTGTTTTGGTTTGGGCTTCTTCTTTATAGGCCCTACTGATTTCCCAGCACACCACCCAAATATTGGGCAGTAAGTCATACTTCCTTGACTATTTAGCTGTTCAGAAACTGTTTGCTCAGAAGATAATCATCTGTAGTCTGAAGAAAGCATGAACATACACACATGCATTTGATTTATGTGCTTATCCGCCACAAGCAGCCCGCCACACCACATCCCACCTCATTACCACTCAGTTACAAGAGTAATCCTCTGTTCAACCCACATCCCACTGCTGACACCAGCAAGAAACAAGGCTCTTGGTCACCCTAAAGTTTCCAACCTGGAACTCTGATATTTCCATTGTTTAGAAAACAAAGATGTTTTCAACCCTTGGGTTTCCAGTTGGAGGACCTCTGCATGCAGTAGTTAAGCATGTTGGTGCCTCCAACCCCTGGGTCTATGGGGTCAGCACAGCCCTGGAGACACCCCATGTCTGAGAACACCCCATGTACACGCACCCCGCACACACACACACTTGAAGCCTTTTGCGGCCGGGCAGCAGCTCCGAGCAGCCGCAGGGCCGGGAGAGCCGGGCCCAGCTGGCAAAGCTGCTCCATCACCCCCCGCTTAGGGGCACAGACCAGAGCAGGGGGCGCTGCACCAGCCTGCGCCGCTCTCCTGGGCGCCCCCGAACCACCACCGGCACCGGGGCCCGGAGCGCGGGCAGCGCCCGGAGCCAGCACCGCAGCGGGGATGTGGCACTACCGGGGGGACGGCGGGCCCGGTGCTGGGAGGAGGGGCCGCGCCCGGGGTCACTCACTCGGTGATCTTGGGGTCGAGGTTGCCGATCCAGAGGCGGTGCCCGTCCTGCAGCGCGCCCTCGGACAGGATGGAGGCGTTCTCCAGCGGCAGCGCCTGGCGGCCCGGCTCCATGGCTCTGCGGGGGGCACCGGGGAGAGCGGCGGCCGCGGCGCTGGGGTCGGGCCGGGCCCGCACTCACCATGACACCGCGCGGGCCGCTGCCGCGCCGTCCTCGCCTAGGCCTCGCCTCGCCCCGCCCTTGGCGACGACTTGTGACGTACGGACGCGGCGCGGACCGATGACGCTAATGGAACGCAAGGGGCCGCGCGACGGTGAGCGAGGCTGCGGGCGGCCACGCTCCCCCCTCCTGTCCCGGTCCCGGTCCCGGCCCCGGCCCCGGCCCCGGTGCACGGCGGGAGGGGCGGGGCTCGGGCCGGTGTCCGCGGGGCACCGGGGGGAGCGCGCGGGAGGGGCGGGGTCGGTGCGCCCCGAGGAGAGGGAGGCAGAGGGGGCGGGGCCAGGCGAGGGGGGTGGAGCCTTGTGAAGAGGCGGGGCACCGCGGTGGGCGGGGCAACACGGTGGGCGGAGCCATGGCACACGTGCCCCGCGGTGAGCGGGGCCGGGGGACGAGGCGCAGCGGTTCCGCCCGGGGCCGGCCTCGGAGCGGCGGGGAGCAGGGAAGGGCCGGGCCGGTCCCTCCCGCAGCCGGCAGTGGTGGTGCCCTGGCTCCCGCACCCATCGCGGCCTTGCGTGGCAGGGACTGGGTTTAACGTTTGTTTCTGCAGCTCCGAATAAAGCTGTGGGAGCTCAGCGGGGTTTGGGACCGCAGGCCACGAGTGGCAGCAATTAACGGTTCTGTGCAGCTGATGTGTGGATACCAGCTCCCCTGATGAGCTGTTCCTGCTTAACAGAGCCTGTGCCACAGGCCCCTCTGGACGGCTGTGCAGATGCATTCCCATGCAGCCCCTTCCACTGAATTTGCCCGCTGGCCACTGCAGAGCACCCGTAGGGCTCAGCTCCCACCTCGCACTGATAGGTACAACTGAGACCTGAATCCATTTCTTAGCACTTGGACCACCTGCCTCTTCTCTTTTCCAGGTGGGTTAGAGAGACGCTGTAGACGATGGCCATGGCACTAAGATGCTTCTGGCATCTGCCTTCCCTGCTTTATCGCTCCTCATTCGCAGTGAGATGGGGGCTGCCACAGGCTCCCACGGGCTGCCCATCCTTGCTCCTGGATGGCTGCAGGCAGTGTGTCCATCAGGTGCTGCTGACCAGACAGCTAGCTACCAAGAAAGGTAATGGGTTTCCTACTGTTTGCAGCCCCTCAGTATGTTGGCAGAATTTCCTTTCCTGTCCCCTTTATCTCATGTACAAGTATTGATCTGACTTAGGCAGAACGCAGCTCTGGAGGAGCTGGTTTGCCTCATGGTGTTGCAGTGCATGGGAAATGTTGGCCCTTCCCCTGGGAGAGCTGCTGCTGCTGCGCTGAGGCAGCGGGTATCAATCATCACAGTCCAGGCTGAAGTCAGTTCACACAATGTAACCAACAGATACATTTTGTGCTTAAGTGCTGGGCTATTTACTCATTAAAAAACATGGTTATTTTGGTTTATCTTGGACTCAGTTTTGATTCTAACAGGGAGTTGGTTAATGTCTTCTTTCTGCTTTAAAATGCAGCCTAACTGTTGTCAGAAATAGAACCTAATTTTTTGTATAATCTGCAGCTAAAGGTAAAGGGCAGAGTCAAGCCAAAGTGAATATCAGTGCTGCCCTAGTTGAGGATATTATCAATTTGGAGGAAACCAGTGAAGACATGCAGGCGGTGGTAGAAGCTCTGAAAGAAGACTTAAGCAGAAACCTCAGTGTTAGAACCTCCCCAGGTTGGTAACCTTCTTGCATGATGCTCTATTGCCTGTAAAGACGGGTACCTTTCCTAGCAATGAGGAACTCTGATTTTTTCCAAATCTATTTTCTTTTGATTGAGTTATTCACTGGGCACCCAATTACTCCAACCTTGATGTCCTCCAGCTAAAGGCTTTCTTCACCTCAGCTTGACCAGGAAGAATCCATTTTTGTTAATAGCTTCCTGGAAATAGCTTTCCTAAGTGGGAGATGTCAAAAGTATCTAACTGAACCGTTTGCAGATGTGATGAAGAAGCAGGTTGTCAGCTAATGGTGCAGTAGGGCAGGAAAAATCCAATTGCCATTAAATTAGCCTTTTGGAAACTGCCATCAGGCTGGTGTCTGGCATATACAAACTTCTTTTTGCTGTGCATCTTTGTGTTTAGTGACCTTCACAAGCCTTGTTCATTTAATGAAGTTTGTGTTTTAGGAAGAAACGTGAATATATTTGACTAAGCTACAGTTACTATAACACTCTGAACTATTTGTAAGTAGTATCAAGTTTCAAGGATAAAACTTAACATTAAACAATGACCAAGCCTGAATCATTCACCACCCCAGCTCTGGCAGGGGAACATCAGTCTTTAATGGAGTTGGAAAGCATAGCTCAGGCTCTTAACTATTTATTTTAACCATAGGTATGTTTTTTAATTGCATTGATAAAGTACCTCTTGTCCCCTGTGCCTTTTGGCCTGTTAACATTTTGCAGCAGAAACTAGAGAGCAGATTAAGAGTAGCTCAGGGAGAAACCGAATACTTTAAATTAGGCCGTGTACAACACCCCCTCTTGGGACTTGGAGGGGGGGAAAGAGAACACTGCTACATTAAAGACATTACTCTTGATTTGTATAACAACAGTTTGATTTTCTTTATCTCTAGGAATTAAAAAATAACGATTTCCTTTTAATTCTTAACAATCCTGCTTAGTTTTCCTATTTAGTAACAAAAACAAACACGAGTTTTGTTTCTATGTTTTTGTGCTTTACAGCAGCGTTGAAGTACTTAGGTTGCAAATACCACCGGGGATGCAGGAACACAAACAGCATCTGAAGTCTGAATAAACATGGGTTATTTTCCCTTTGTAACATCTATATTTTGCATAGCACAAGGGAAGTGGGACACAGTGCACGCATTTTCCTTCAGCTTTGCTGTATCACACTGAAACCCCCTGTGTTTGCTTCTTTTGAGGGGCCCTTGATCACATCACCGTGGTGACAAAAGATGGGAAGTTTCCGCTGAACCAGCTGGGGCAGATCTCCCTGAAGTCACCGCAGCTCATTGTGGTGAACATGGCCAGTTTTCCAGAGGTAAGGACACCTCACCGGAGGCATTGCAAGGGGAGATCATTACCATGGGAACAAACAGGTTGATGCTGAACATCCCCTGGGGAGACTCGCACGGGCAGTGCTGGGCAGCCGTGCAGATAGGAGCAGTAAGAGCACAAGGTTAGCTATTCATCCCGCTCCAGGTCTGGAGCTTTGCCAAAGCTTATCTCTATTTATTTTCCAAAGGCTTTCCCCAATTAATTAAGTCAGCAAAGTCTCAGAGGAGGTCAGTGTAAAGCACTTGATGCCTAAGTGTTTCTTAAAGTGCATCCAGCATGTATAATGGCTTTGAAGAAGGGAGGCTCCTCATCAGTGAGTGCACCGAGGTCCCTTGGAGTGCCAGAGCGGAGAGAGCCAGGGAAGTCACTCCATGACTATAGCTCATGTCCAAGCAGGAGTTCAGGCTGAGAAGTGGGCATGTGAGACATTAAATAGCCCACTGTATAGCATTGCCTGCGTCGGCTGTCTAAGCCAAAGGGCAATTTTTCATTGAAACTAGAGCTAGAACTGCTTCTCTCAATGCAGTTAGTTTATACCATAACTGTTCCATGGATAGATTGAACTCTTTAAAACCATTACAGATAATTTACTTGATGTCATTATTTACAGCATATTGTCAGTACTTCATGGCATTGAAAAGCAAATAAAAATGCCTGAAGAGTCTGGAAAAGAAAATAATCACAGAAAAGGACTTTCAGGGCCAAATTCTGTTTGCCTGGGAGTTATAAAACCAAACAAGACTGTTTTTTAAGCCTGGCTGTTTATTCCATGGGCTGCAAGTTGATGAAGCAATGTTGCAGTATTTTCCCCTTCCTCTATCTCCTCCAATCTGTATGTTAAACAACACAGCTTTTACTGAGCATTTCCTTCCTACAGAGCAAGCACTGTCCATAGAATAACACATTTACATTCCTAATGTGCTGAGATCATCTTGGTTACGTTTTCTCTGCCCTTGTTGTGTTCTATAGGACAGCAGTTAGGTCTTACAGAACACTAGCATTCATTCCATTCAGTGATGGCACGCGTCGGAGACCTAAGCAGATATGCCAAGCTTAACTTTGTGCCTCAGTTGACAAAAGCTGAACTGATAAATACATAATAACCCTAAACACAGTCTCCTGCAGCAGCTTGGAGCCAAAGTGAATGATGGGAAGGAGTATCAGAAATAGCAATGTGCCTTGTAGGAAATACCACATGAATACAGACTCGCTCGGTGTTGTTATTGACAATGTCAAGAACGAAGCGACCTGGCAGAGCGCTCCTGCTGGCAAGGCTCTGATTTAACCATTCAGCCTGTCACTCTGTAAAGGTACACCAGGGCCCTGGGATGGGGAAGGAAGCCTCTTAATCACTTTGCAGCTACCCCATCGCAGCACCCCCTGTTTTGAGCAGAGCAGAGTAGCCAGCCAGTGGTGGTAGAGTTTGGAGAAGTTAATCCCAAGTAATAAGCTGTGAGATAAACATAGAGCTGGGCACAGGCACTGTTTCTCAGCCAACTGCTGCTGGCCTGATGTGATGCGGTCAGGCTGTAGTGCCGAAGTGGTTAAGTTGCTGTGTGATTTCTAGTGGGAAACATTCAACTGGAATTTCTAAACGCTCAGAATCTTTCATCTCCTTCGCCACAGTCAGGCGACGTCTTGGGATTTTATTGCGGTTTCACTCTGCGTTGCCTCAAACCAGTCAAATAGTTTCAAAGAAGCCAAACAGTTTTCTTTTGTTGTTGCTTCCCTTCCCCTCTTCCCCCCTTTGTGCCCCCCTGCCCCGATACCGAGCGCAGCCGTAGTTTCCCATTCGGTTTGATCAAAGCTCTCCGCACCAATGTAACTTCCTGATCTTACTGGTAACAGAAGTAAATGTTTCCATGTTCCATGGAGATGGATTGCCAACTATTGACAGAGTTCTGGCATATGGGAGTGATTATTTCCTAATTCCCTTTACCTTTTGATCTGTTTTACAGAGCACAGCTGCAGCTACGAAGGCTATAAGGGAGAGCGGCATGAACCTGAACCCAGAAGTGGATGGGACAATAATCCGGGTGCCAGTTCCTAAGTGAGTATTGATGGCTGCCCAAGTTCATCATCGTGCAAGATAACACAGTGGCTTGCAGTGAGTGCCCTTCAGAGGGGAAGCATGCATGACTGCTGTAATGTCATGATGCAGCTGCTTTCCAAGTAGCTGTATTTCAGGTTCAGAAAAAAATCTGAGCCCCTAAAAAATGGCTGGAGGAAGCTCTTCCAAGTGTCTGAGCTCTAAGTCATCACATTTTGGCATCTAATGGTTGGTCTTATTGTTCTTTATCTTCCCCCTGCAGAGGAGACTTGGTCCTAGCTGGCTGCAGCGCTTTCCAAGAGACAGCCAAAGGCTTTTGAAGATGTATTGCTTCAAGTCAGGGGCTGATTCTTTGCTGCCCTGCTGTAAATTCCTTGAATTGCACCAGCATAGAGTAGCAGCAGCACTGGTGTGAACCAGCAGTCTTAGGGGCGAGTAGCACCTTGCTGCAGAAAACACTAAAATGTGGTGATGAAAGAAAGGAGGAGGAAATTTATAGCTTTGACTAAGGAATCCAGTCCCTCTTCTCATGTAATACACATTGTGTAGCTGATGGCTGTGTGGAAGTTTTGGAATAGACCTGCTAGAAAAGCAGGCTGCTCCTGGCTGAGGCTTGAGCATCGCTTCCCTCACCCATCACAGGAGTATCCCAGCCCTTGGACAAAGCAGAAGGTGCTACTGCATCAGTGCTTCAGTTTGGATCAAGAGAGCGCTTTTGAAGCAATCCTGATGATCCCTGCTTAGTGTGCTTTGGGCTGCAGCACGCTGGGGGCTCCCCCTGTGAATGGGATTCCTTTCACATGAGGTACCTCATCATACTAGAGAGGTACCTTCTGGGAGCTCAGCGAGTGCTCCCCCACTGCACACATGTGTTTGGTCCCTGGGACCAGGCTGGACCTCCCAGCAGCGATGCTCCTACTGCTGCACAACTGGCCTGCATAGACAGAGTGTGTGAGATGGGCAGGACTGGGTGTTGCAAGGATAATTCATGGGTTCCTGTGGCTGCTTAAACCCTGCAGCCATCTAAATGCCCTGGCTGGGTGTACATGGCCTCACACCCTGGGGTTACACAGTGCTGGACCCACAAAGGGTGAAGAGAGCTCCCTACACTGCCTGGGCGTGCAAACCCCTTGCACGTGCGCTGTGTTTTACAAGCAGGTGACTTCTCAGTCAGGATGAGCCAAGTATTCCTCGTGCTTTACATCTACTTTTAAAATTCTATGGAATGTTTTTTTCCCTAGCATTTTGATCGGAGAAGTGTAATTGCAGCTTTCCGTTGCTGTCGGTGAGAGGGAATGACATTATCATTCTATTTGCTGATTTTCTTTTCCCCGTGCTCCCTGCCCTTCCCCCATTCCTCAGGAGAGGAGGAGGAGGAGGAGGGCACCATTATCTTCATAATTGCTGAGGCTCCCGGGTTGCTGCACAGTGGTTTGATTGTTAATGGGCACTTGGGTCATCCTTGAATAGGAATTGCAGGGGAGGAAACTCCAAAACTGAAAATCCCAATCTTTAAAAAGATATTGGTTTTTAAACAAATCTGTCACCGTCTTTTGCAGTGCTGCAGAGCTAAAATGAGTCTTCTCTCTCCAGGGAGGATGTGCCTGGTGTGCTCCCCTGTTCCTCTGGTGTGTAACGGGTGCAGGTCCTGGCCCCTTTCTCCCTGGCTGGTTGGCAGCCCAGTGAGCCCTACGTTAAATAGGTTTATAGCCTGGGAGCTGTGCCCTACAGGTCTGCCTCTGACATCCCGTTTGCTCTTTAGTACCATGACTGGGTCTGGCAGAGTTTCAACCACTTACCAAAAGACCCTCTCAACCTTAAAACCTTCTAATGCACAGGGAGGGTGGAAATAGTCAAATTCTATTAGTGGCCTCTCTTTAATACTGTATCCCTGAATGGCTGTCTTAAATTATCTAAGTTTTTCATTTTCCCAGCCCTTCTTTACAAAATATACAAGACAAATGCAGAGAGGTTGCCCAAATGATGGCAGGTGTGAAAAATGAGGAAGCAGATCAGAAAGGAAGAGACAATAGAGATAAGGTTGTTTCTACAGAAATCTGTTCTTTCACGAGGGGAGGCACAGTAAAAGTAAAATCAAAGCTGACCTGTTACTAAAGACACTTTTTAGCCTGCTCTATCAGCCAGACACGTGTCGTTGTGCCTTATGCAGATCCAGCTTCAGCGCTTGCGCCTGTTTCAGCTGAGTATTTGAAGATGGAGTTTACTTTTCAGTATTTATTCTAGGAGTTTAGCTTTTGCATTGCAGTTGTAGCAGAAAAAATACACTCGTTCCGCTGGTGTTTACTTCTGCTGCCTGCTTGGATCCCCTCTGCTCCCTAAGGCATTCTCCTGTTTGTGTTGCTAGCACCGCACAGGCAATATTTATTTGTGTAAAAAGTATTCTCTGAGGGTTTTAAAAGGGGAAAAAAAAAAAAAAAGAAGAGAAAGAAAAGCAGCCATGGGAACATTCGTATTGGTTGATCTCTTGGCCGAATTTGACCTGACCTTGTGTCTTTTCTGGTGGTGCCTCATTTTTAGATTCATCTTTTTTGGACCCATTGTGTTACGCTGGATATTGTTTGTAAATCAGTCATATTTTTACACATGCTTTACTGAAAGCCAGATGACTCTTTTGAAAGTTTAATGACTCATTGTGAGCGTTTTTCTTTTCCCTTTGCCCTTTAAGAAATATGCAAAGATACCTACGACAGGGAGAAAGGACTCCAAGAAACCCTCTCCTTTGAAAGAGCCCAAAGCTGTTTCTGCGCTGCGTTGCTCTGGATCGCTCATCATCAGAAGCCTCTTGCATGCTTTTTGTTGAGCAATATACGTTGCACCCTATGTTTATCTGCAATTATGCATGCAGAGTATTTAGTTAAGCCTACTTTCCTTTAACTGATCCCTCTCTTCACAGGAAATTCCTAGTGTTTGAGATACAGAAATTACTCTTACCGCAGAAGCGTCTTGCGTTGGAGACGTGACCCATGTTGTGCTCGCTGTGGGTCTGCTTCTGCTGTATGAGAGGAGCATCCAGGGGTTGCAGTGCTTAAACCACTGGTCACTGGGGGAAGCAGAAAAAGAGATGTTACCCAAGGGGTTGTGTGCATTTCTGAACACCCTGGCGTGTCAGGAACCAGCCTCCATCCTGATCCTGGCAAGGGCAGGATTGTCCCTGAGGGAATGGCAGGATTTGAGCCCACTGCTCCTTGCAGTGGGGAGAGCAGAAGGGTCAACAGACAGGGACCTTCTCCCTGTTCCCCACTTCTGGCACCCTTCCCCAGGTTCACTTTATGCTTTTGTTGGCTTTAAAGAGGGGGTAGGGACAATGGTTACTAGACAGAAAAGAAAACATATCTAAGAACAGCTTAAAAGTCCCAGGTCTGGGGGCAGGATTAAACAACTGTCCTTAGAAACCATGGGCCTGGCTCGTGTTGATGGATTCCTTAACCAGAAACAGCATCTGCTTGAAAAAGTGTCCGTTTCTGGCATTGTTGGTAGCATTGCTGAGAATTTACACACAGTCTGGCTGGAACATAAAACCCGCTGAGAAACTCCACGGCACTGCGCAGTGATAAAAAGAAATTGGTGTTAATAAAGACAGACAAGGAGGCATGAAAGCTGTGACCCCGTGCCAAGAAGCATAGGAAATCTGGCAGCGCTGCATAAACAAAAACATTTCCTTAAAGGCTCTGCAGCCCCAAGCAGGCGAGTGATACCCTCGGCACAACTCGGAGTAACCGAGCGGGAGCAGGGAGGCGAATAGCTGTCGGCGAGCTGGGTCTCCCCAGCCCTGCTGCAGCCCAGCTTGCCTCGCCACCCAGCAGGAGATGGGAATTCCAGCTCCCTCCTCCCAAGTTTAGCAGCCAGGATTGACTCCCTACCCCCCTACAAAGCTGCCTGAGAACCTGACCTCACGCAGACCCCTGTTTGTGAGCCGGCTTTGCTGGTTCCGCATGCGCTGCGGGACCTCCGGCTGGGGAGATCGAACACGAGAAGCCCTGAAGGCATCGATGTTGGGATGCAGAGGAAACCACGAGTAACCCCACTCACTTTAATTGGGTGTTTGGTCCAGCTTGGAGCCTGCACTGACCAGAAGCTCTTGCCACGTGTGAAATCCACTGCCCATCTCCTCATGGAGCGGGATGGGCTGGGGGTGCCCCTGGGGGAGGACAGGGTGCTTGCAAGGCAAAGCCATGGATGCCAGGGCTGGGTCGCTGCTCTCTCTGTCAGCTTTCCCAGTGATTCCAAATCCCCGTTATTACTCATCACTTCTGGGAAGCCTATTCCCTCTTGCACCATGAAATGAAGATAAACTGGCACGAGGCCAGCGCCTCTGCAGACATCTGCTGCGAGCAACCTGGGAAGGTATCGGCATGTGCGTCACTCGCTGGGCTCAGCGCGAGCTTGGGAAGGGCTGAGGGTCCGACTGTGCCCCAGCAGCCTCCCTCTAACACACCCCCATGCATGGGCAGAGCTGCTGCTGCCCGGGGAGCCCTCGCCCCGTGCTTCCTGAGCCCCGTGCAGGAAGAGCCCCGGCCTCAGTGTTTTGGTGACCCGGGGCTGCTGCAGCCGATCTCTAAATACTCCTGTGAGATGTTTATTTTGTAAGAGCTGCTGCAAGCAGACGGGCGCTCTCCTGCTCGCCAGCCTCGGGGGGAGCACAGGGGTTTCATACTCGAGGGGGTCTGGGGGCTCCAATAGCCACGATATTGATTATTATTGTTAAGCACTAGCAGTTGATGTTGACAGTGATGAGCTGGAGATGCTGGAGCCCTACCAGAGCTGAGGTGATGCCCCAGCCGTTCCCTGTGCCTTATTCAGATGGCCAGGCTCCCTCATCACCTTGGCTTGGGATGGCAGTCTGAGGGTTTTATTGAGGCACCACAGCAGTAACTGGCCCCATGTCAGGGGAAAAGTGGAGCTGAAGTTCTCCTGGGCTGCATTACCTGGGGCGAGCCATGTGTAGCATCATCCTCTTGTCAAAGCATTGTCTTGGTGGAAAAGAGCCTGGTCGTGATGAGCTGGACTAAGGCTGAGTGAAACATAAGCTCTGTAGCTTCCAGATACATAATTCAAGCTCTTTGGCTGCAGAGAGACAATACCAAGAGTTTCAGGAAGGGACAGAGGTTTCCTCCCAGCTTTGCAGGATTATGCTTTTCAGCTCCATCTCTCAGGTCTGGAGCTGGATTTTCCCCTCTTTCCCACAGATGCTTTGGCAGCAGAAAAAAGGAAACTCTGAACATTTCAGCATAAATTTCAAGCACTGCAGTGACAACTGTAAACCAAGTAAGATCCAGTCCAAGTCCATCAGCTTAGGGCTGTGCTGGGAACTTCCCATGCTAGGCTCAAGACTTGCTTCACTGGGGTGTGCTGCCTTGGTGGTGCTGTGCAGAGGTGGCTCAGGTGGACCCAAGCAGGGTAAAAATGTGCCCAGAGCTGTTAAATCCCTCTGCAGTACAGAGCTCTGTGATTAACACAGGCAGCTTTTAGGTGTCCCTGTGCTGTGGCAGAGATGATCACTGCATTTACCTGAAGTCTGCTGCAGAAAACAAATCTGGCTGTGCCACACATGACACTGTTTTTCCTTTTGGTGTTCTTTTCCCCCTCCTTGCTGCTAGGGTAACCAGGGAGCACAGGGAGAGCCTGGCCAAGCTTGCCAAGCAATCCACCAACAAGTCCAAAGAGGCGCTGAGAAAGGTGCGAAGCAAAAGCATCAACCAGATAAAGAAGAGCAAGAGCAAAGTGTCTGAAGATACCATCTGGCTGCTGGAAAAGCAGGTAATGCATTCTTTTCTTCTGCCACATCACGATGTCTCAGAGCTCCGGTGTGTTGGTGCCAGCCCTTTGCTGACAGATCTCCAGCACTGAGAACCCAGCTGGGGAGTGGGTGGCCCAGGGCTGGATATTTTGAGTCAGCACTGGCTGTTGTATTTGCTTTTTCTTTATGAGATTTGGGGCTTCAATCTCAAAGCCAGATTTATGGTACTAACCATTGTAAACTGACACAGGGGGAAAAACTGATCCCCCAAAGCTTTCAGGCTTACAGGGGCTGTTGCACAAAGCAGCTGAACTCGGGGAGCAAAATGACCTACATCCATAGCTTTACCACCATTTACACAGGGCCTGGCCACTGCAAAACAGCTGGGGTTAATGAGGATTGCTCCAGTTTGTTATTAATGAAAAGGCTAGCGAGATTATCTCTGTTAGGAGTTTTTGGCTCCAATTCAGGAAAATACTTAAGCACATGCCTAATTCCCTAAGAGCAGATGTCACTAAAGTCAATTACTTGGGCATAAACTCAGGCGCAAGCCTAAGTGTTTTGCTGAATTGATGCCTCTGAAGGCAGGCCATTACTTTTTAGCTGTTTGTTTATTAACAGCTAAAGTTAGATACATTGCAAATGCTTTGGGACAGTTCTCTGTGTGCTCACAAAAATAAACATCGATATACAGAGCGTTTGTGCAAGCAGGAAAAATGGCCATGCTATTGTAACCGAATCCTGTTGGGAAGCCGCTCTCCCAGAGCAGGCAGATGGTTTCTGCATTTGTGGAGGTATCGGCTCAAGTCTAGTTTTCGCTTGTACCCAAATGTTTCAGTGTGAGGAAAGGTCTTCATCATGTAGAGAGTGCATCCTAATCAGTCCTGGAAAACTGGTGCATAACCCCCACCTCGATGTGCTCCAGCCCTTACCTGCGCTCACTCAAATAAGCACGTGCACATTTTGGTCCCGTTTCCATGCCTGCCACATCCATCCGGTGTTTCCAGAGTCCTGCTTCCTGGGCAGTGCTTCAGCAATCACCGTTTCGTTTATTTTCATAAGAAATAAACAGCTCAGTTACTTGACGTGTGAATCCCTAGCACGTACCAGGGCTGCGCTCCTGCTGTTACCTGGTTGGTTCTGACAGTGGAGAGGCTGCAGGAGGTGACAAGGTAAACCCTCTCTTCTCTGGTGCCAACACCAGCAGGTCTCTAACTCTGCCTTCCCTAAAGTCCCTCTGTTAAACAAGGACCAAGTCACTTGTGAAGCTCAGGCAGGAGTTGGTGTGTGTCTCTTTTCAAAGCCTTTGACCAGTCCCTGTTCTCATTGTACAGATGCAACACTGGCACGGAATCACTGAGGGATGGTAGGAGCCCCCACTAAGAGCCAGTTATTGCCCCAGCACTATTTGGGTTTTACTAGGACTTTAGGCTTTGTTTGAGGAGGCGATCCCTTCCTTCATTTCCCTTTAAACTCTCACCCAGCACACAACTCTGACTTGTACCATGTCGCCACAGATCCAGCAAATGGCAGACAGCGCTGCAGCGGAGATGGACAAGCTGCTGGCAGCAAAGACCAAGGAGCTGCTTGGATGAGCATCATCCAGATGGACACACTCCCCCCTCGAGTAAGGCTGGACTGCCACAAACCCCAGTGACCATCCTTGCCCAGAGCAATGGGCAGGGGCAGCTCTGCCAGACCTCAGGAGCAGCTCTGTGCTGGGGTCCCTCCACTTTGTGTTATACTGGAGGGAGGGGGGATCTCTCCTCACTGGTCTTCATCCCGGTGGCAACAGAATTGGGTGAACTAAGATTAAAATAAAACAACAGGGAGGAAGAGTGGAGACTGCTGGAAAGGGCTCGCACGTGGGAGCCGGGGCACAGGAGGAGCAGCTGCCCTGCTCACTGTGTGCATCAGCCCATTTGAATCCCAGCACCTCGCAGAAGCCAGGACCACTGCAGGAGGAGCCTGTGCTCTCCTGTTGTGAACCTTGGCATTTGGTTTTTTGCTTAAAATAAAGTTAAGATGAGGTGTGGAGGAGCAGCCTTGGAAGAGGCAGTTCCTGGCTGGTTTGGCCCCTTGGGTTCATGCATCCCAAAAGATGTGTTTGCCCATTGCAGTGGCCAGCAGTCATCTGCAGCCTGGCTACTGGGAAGGCATGAGGAGCTTGGCACCAGCTGGTGCAGGGTGGGCAGGGGAGACAGGCTTTGCATTCCCCATGGCTTTGTGGATGGAGAACCGGAACCAGTGCTGTCAGTGTTACCTAGACCAAGACCCAAAACCAACACAAGAACTTGCCAAAACCAGCATCTGCCACCCCTGACCAGTTACAGACCCCCCTGTGCCAGCCACTAGTACCACGTTTGAGGGGGTGGAAGAGGTAGAAACAGAGCAGGTTTCTGAGCACATCGTGCTTCTCAACTCACGACCAGCAGGTCCTTGCCAGCAGCAGCAAACAGCACCTCATGGAGAGGAGGGAAGGTGGTGGCCAGCCCCATAGCCCTGCTCCCAAGGCATTTGGGTTCAAAGAGCACCGAGTGCTCTGCAGTCCTTAAATAAACAACTCCCAAACCCTTAGTTTGTGTGCAGCGGGGAGGGGGAGGAGGATGAAGGATTTGCTCTGCGAGGGCCCCACACATCAACAATTTCTCTCCTTTGTGTATTTTGGCCAAAGTGCTCACCATGATAAATGAAGGCAGGCAAATGGTGAGCCCAGGGCGCTTGCATGGCTCGGCAAATTGCTTTCAGCCCAAATCTGGATTCCTTTTGACATTTATCAACCAGGCTTTTTGTGCTGTTGCTGCAGCCTCAGCATCCAGCCTGGACCTGAAGGGTTTCCTGGTACCTGCCCTGGAGCAGCAGCTGCTGAGCTGGGTGTTTCTCTAAGCCAGGGCAGGTGGAGAAGCTGCTGCTGGTGCTGCCCATGGGGCTACCCCAGCCTCCTCCCATTCTCTTAAGGGTTTGAGGTGATGGCAATGGGATGACGGAGGGGTGGGATGGTGGATGCAGGCAGTGGAGCTGCAGAGTCACTGCACAGATGAGTTTCCTAAATATTCACTGCTACTCCTTACCCTTTACTCCACCTCACATAAACTAAAACCAAGCAGTAAGATGGCACCAGCACTGAGCTGGGGATGGAGCTGCCCATCCTCAGTGCAGCCATGCCCTATGCTTTTGGGATGTGCCAGGAGGGGACCTGGTGCTGGTCACACTGGCAAGGCAAAACTAGGTGCAAAACCAGCTTTTAAATGTGAAGAAAGGCAGAGACCTGTTCTCTGAGTAGCTGCAGCCAAGCACTGCATGGTGGAGGAGGGTTCGGGAGTCCATTCACCTGCATCCTCACCCCATACACTGTGCATCAACCAGGAGCAGCCACAGTGCCTGCAGATGCTGCTCTCACCCCAATACCAGCAATGCAGCACAAGCAGCACATGAGCCTGCAGAGCTGTGTGACCACAGCCCATCCTGCTCACTGTGGGACCTTGCACCACAGGACCAGCATCTTCCATACACAGAGGACTGCAGCAGCACCCACAGCACACAGTGGGTGCTGGGAGACCACCCCCTGCCTGCCATGGGCCACTGTAACCACCCCCAGGGGAAGAGCAGACAGACACTCACTGTGACTGCAGCCGGCTGGCACACAGGGTGGCTCTGGACAGGTCCCGTGTTCCCTTTGCTGCACAAATCACCTGCTGCTCCACACCAAGAGCTGCAGCACGAGGCCTGCCTGCTCCAAACACTTCCTCCATCAGCATCAGCAGGAACCTCTCACTTGGTTCCAGCCTGGATCACACCCAGAGCTGATAAGAAGCTGCAGCTGATGCTGTTGGCGGGTGGGAAGGAGTTCCAGCTGTGCTGAATAGCCCAGGAGGGAAAGGGACTGTGGGCCAGAAAATGGTTGGGCTGGTTGTAACATGGATTTGATGTCAGTGATGCTGCTTTGGCCACCAAATGGTTTGGCCTCAGCAGTTAAATGCCTCTGGATGGTGCAGGGCATGGCAGAGGGCCATGGCCAGACCCTACGGAGCTGTGCCCTGGGCTCTCCACACACTGCCGTGCTCACCAGGAACACTTTTCCATCAGCACATGCAGATATGGGGCACCAGCAGGTCCCACATGACAAGTGCTGCCATGGCCTCATGGGTTGGTGGTCCCCAAGGGGATCGCATCCTGTCAAAAGCGGTACCCCTGTTCACATCCCCACTCATCGCAGCCCAGGCAGAGACCCGCATCCTTCCTAGGGCTGCCCAAGGATCCGCACTCAGCTCCACCAGGACACTTGGGTTTGTTCCGAGCAGCTGAACCAGGGCACATGCACCAAGGGGGTGGTGGCAGGGACCGGGGCGGACGGGGCCCAGCCTCCTGCCACCTCCCAAACCGAGCCCCGCGGCCATGTGGAAACGTGAAGCGGAGGCAAAAGGAAGGAAAAACTCCAAGGAAGCTGGAAGCTCTCGACATAGTTAAAAACCAACATCGCTCTTCAAAATAGATGTGATTGCGCTCCTTGTGAGTCATCGAGCAGAGACACCAAGATTGCTTTGTGCCAGGGACGAGCCCGGGCGCTGATTGTGTGCCGCCCGGATTTGTGTAAAACAGACCATGGATGGCATGTCAGAGTTTACAGCTCGCATACATTTTCAACAGTGAGCTTTGCAAAATGTATCAATGTAATCTCTGCCTCCTATATTCCGTGTTGATTAGACACGATTTCTGGCTGGATTTTCAGAAAGCTCAAGTGCTTTTTTAATCACTACAGAAGCTCATTATTGCTTTCCAGTGACTCTTATGTCCTTCACTTCTCCTTTCAGATTAGAGTCTATAGTCAGATGAATATTGGATGATTTCATTACATACAAATGCAATCAACAGTTTTGCATAAATTTCTCCTCTTTTCTTGAGTTTCAATTGACCTCAGCACCCGTGGAGGCAGGCGCAATACACATGTAAATGAGCTGGCGTTGCGGCAAAGGCACGGATGCGGAGAAACAAGATAAACTGTCAGATAATATTCAGGATTTTTAAGAGATCAAAAAATACTTCCTCGTTCAGCCCAGCCGTAAAAATGGCACCTTCAGCTGCCGGGGAATGTGCTTTTGTTTTGCTCAGTGTCTGGCTGTGGACAAAGGCCAGGAGTGGCACCAATGCTGAGCGAGAGGCTGGGCAGTGCCAGCAGCGGCAGCGTGGGGATGGGAGCAGTGGGGACGGTGTCCATGTGGTGCAGGTGGTGATGGATCAGGGATCCTGCTGCAGAGGAGCCACTGGTGGGGTCTTGGAGACCATCACAGTGAGGAGCTGCCCATCACCAGAGCCTGCTGCAGAGCTGGGTTTGGCAGCTGTGGTACCCTATGGTGGGTACCACCACCCCTGGCTCCTGCTCTGGTGTGAGCATCTCAATGAGGGATGCTGAGTTTGGACCCCACCAGACCCCCATCTCCTCCTGGGTGGCCCCAAGCATCATCCCTGTGGCAGGGGCACCTGCCAGGGCTGGAGGCTGCCCTCCTCACACCGCACCGGCAGGGCACGGGGGAGCCGCATGTTCAGAATGTATTTAAGCTAACACTGCAAGTGAACAATCAGGGCTAATTTAAACAAACTATAATTAAACATAAAGGACTTCTTGGTAGGGAAGTCAGAAGAAAACTGTCAGCGGTTACTTTGGAAGCAAGGCCCTTACCCTTAAAAGAGCAATTTTTGTGCTAATGTGAGCAATCCAGCACTCCCACACTCGCCTTCGGGGGGCCGGTGGGGAAAGAAACTCTTGGGTTTCTTTTGATACCTTTATGTGCTAATCTTCTTAACAGATTTTTAATTAATGGGAGCAGGGCACTTTGCAGCCGTGAAATCCATCGCTGTAATTGCCTGGCGCATTAGTCCCATTAAGCACACAAATTACCTGTCTCCAGGCCGCCGGCCCCACCGGGGAGCTCCCCGCGCTGGACACACCGAGCGGCCCCATTCTGAAACAATTTTGATAAAATAAACTCTCTAATCAGATAAATAATTCCATAAGGGAAATTGCTGCCTTCCCGCAGCCCCCCTCCGGTGGGACCTGGCTACCTTCAGGGGAATGCAGCATGCCTCCAATTACAGGCAAACCTCCCGCTCGGAGACTGCTTGGGAGAAGCCCACGGCACACGGGACCCCCTCGAACCGCAGCGGACAAGGAATTAAGGCATTTAAGCTGTCAGCCAGAATCTGGCCCGGTCCCTGATTACCTGGGGGGACGTGCGGTGTATTTAGGTTCGTGTCCGTTGCAATTTCCTGGCCCCCAGCGTTGATCCCGAATGACTCGTGTCCGTGTCAGGTTCCTGCTCGGGGTCCCTCCGACACGTGGCCCCGGGCTCGGGGACACTGACCTTTGGGCAATTAAGGACATCCAGGCCAGTTGGGGAAGGGGAAGGATGGAGCTGCCCCTATGAGCCGTTGGGTGAGTGGAGCAGCCTGCATGGCTGTGCTGGCTGCTGTCACCGCTCAGGATGGGTGCCTGCAGCCTAGGGTCCTTCCAAGCCTCATCCCTAGGTTTCCATGGTACAATTCTGGACCTAAATGGGGTGAAGACTCCCAGAGCTCCCTTTGCTCAGACCCTGAGATGGGGATGGACCCACGTACACAGTAGGACTCAGGGCACCCATGTGGTGTTACATGGTCATGCACAGCCCCAGCGTGCTTCCCACTGCTTGAAGTGGCTGTGCAGCGCCAGGGACTCTGGGATACCCTGGACCACGATGGCTCCAAACCAGTCAGGGCAGCTTCCCACCCTTAGTCCTACATCAGGGAGCAGGAAGGAGGGGTTCTTGCTGCACTGTGCTGTGAGCACATGTGATGGGGACACAGTGACACGCTGATGCTCAGTGCTGTGCACAACCACCCATGGTGGGAACAGCCATGCAGTGAGGCTGCCCTCAAGCATCCCCTGAGCCGCTCAGGTGGGAGATCCCTGTGCTGGTCCCTGACCCCAGCATGGAGGAGCTCAAACCATGGGTGGCACAGGGCTGCTCTCCCCCTTGTCTGCCCCCATGGCACCTGGCACAGAGGGAGCAGAGGGTGATCCATGGGGCCATCGGAAGGTCGGAGCGCGGGAGCCGCCTCAGTGCACGGTGCTGGCGAGCGCGGGCAGGGAACCCTACACCGTGTGTAATTGGCATCAGATGCTCCCTGACCTGCTGCATCCACCGGGAAGCTGGAAGCATTTATTTGTCTGAGCCAGGGGCTCTATCTGCGTGCGGGAGGCGTTGGCGGTGGCGGGGGCCGGGCTCCCGAGCCTAATGAGTCTGAGCTGAAGATGATGAATATGATTGCTGAAAAGCGCCTTCCTGAGTCCTCCTTTCCTGGGGCTCAGGTTACCTGTTCCCAGACAGCCTGTCCAGCCCCGGCTTTTCAGCTCTGATTTGTAGCCCCTCAAACAGCGCCTGTCAGCTCCGCGTGCTGGAGGGAACGCGGGTCCTCTGCTGCCGTGGAGCTGGGCAAGGGGCCATCAGGGAGAGATTTGCTCCCTGGGCTGCACCAATGCTGCCCTGCTTGGCCCTGTACCCCCAGAGCACCCCTGAGCCCAGCACAGGGTGACCAGATCAGTGCGATGCTCTATGTGGGGTCTCTGGGCCGTTGTGTGGATTGAACCTCCTGTGGTTCTCAGGGACCTTCCCCACCGGTCACCTCAGAACCTTAAGGTAGAAAAACAGGGGTTTTGGCTTCTCTGTTCTCTGCCCAGCCCCTGCAGTCGACAGTCAAGTGTACACACGCTGAGCTACATCCCACCCAAGGAGCCTCTCAGGGATGCAAAGGATGGGTCATGCCAGGGGATGCTCCGTGAGCCATGCAGATGCCCCGGGATCAGGGGTTCACACTCCTGGACTGGGAGCCATGGGGGTGCCCCTGTCCCGCTGCCCCAAAGCTCCCCTCGATGGCTGCCACCTCACCCCATGGCTGTGGGGTCACAGCACGGGGTGCCCCCACAGCTCCAGCCCCCCTGGGAAGACAGGGGAAGGAGTTTTGGGTGCTGAACCACTGCAGGCTCTTGGGTCCCAGTGTCCTGCTCCGGTGCCGTTGCGAGGCATCACCCCAGACCCGGGGGAAAAGGGTCCTGGGGGGCAGAGCGGAGCTGTGGGGCGGCCCAGTGCAGAGCAGCTCAGGACCATCAGCGCTTTCCCAGTGCCTCCCGGTGCCTCCGCAGCCCCGGCCGGCGCGGCGCTGCCATAGACGGTGTTTTGCTGCCTCCCTACGGGAGGACGCGGCCGGCACCACCGGCTCCCTTAGCCCCGCCGGCTCCTGCCCCCGGCATGGACATATGGACACAGGGACACGCCATGGGATGGGGACACGGCAATGACCTCTCATCACTGTATCTCCCACAACGCCTTCTCCATCCTGATGTAAACTGGAGCAAGACCGAGGCGGCAGAGACGGAGGTGCAGCATCAGCACATCCCCGGGGCAGGACCAACAGCCCAGGACAGCCATAGCTGGAGTGGGGCCACAGCTGCATCCCCCTTGCACCGAGGGGGGAAGAAAAGGAAGCAAAACCCCAGTGATGCCTCCGGAAAGAGGAGGGAAGCTGCGGGAAGACAAAGGGTGAAGCCACAGCCGTGATGCCCACGGCTGCTGCTGTGAAAAGGGGAAGAGCATCATGAGACCAGCGTGGGGTTGGCCAAGAGCATGGCGTTGAGACAGTGCTTCTTCTCCAAAGCAATGAGACCACTCTGGCTGCAATGGGAAGAAACACTGACCCTGACCCACAGAAATGCAGCTGGAGAAGGGACTTTGGGTCAAGGTCGGAGTCCAAAATCATGACCTGGAAAAAATACCCAGATTTAAAGCAGGAGCTGGAGAACAGACCTGTCCCAGGGAGCCTGGAGAACACTTTGAAGCTGAGGAAGTGACTTGTACATAGTTATAACTGTCTGTACCAACTGCACTAAGCACTGTAAGCATCCACTGTAAGCACCCTATGGAACACACTCAAAAGGCACCTCAAACTTCACAGAACTCTATGGAAGGAGCCATTGGGGGTTTCAATCTGGTGGGGCAGCTTCTTAGGGCCACTGTAGAGGTGCTGGCCTTGGGGGGGCTTCAGTTGGCTTTAGGCCATGGGGGGAGGCTGAGGCTTCCCTTTACATCCAGGTGGCTGCCCTGGACTGGGATAGCACCTAGCTCCTCACCCCCCATGCCCCGACCCACAGCGGGAGGCTCAGTGAGGACCAGCAGCGGAACAGGGGAGGACCTTTGGGCATCAGGAACTGCTCCAGTCACCTCCAGGAAGGTTTTGGGTGCTCAGGGCTGAAACCCTCCAGCCAGAGCCCGACCTCCTCGGGCTGCCTCTGCCACACGTCTGTCCATGCCGCTGCTGCATCCACTGGTGAGGAGCACTCCCAGGAGTCGTGGCAAGGCCACATCCCCACTGCTGCCCTGCACCCAGAGGAGCAGCAGCCACCCATTCCCACACCCCTCCTGAGTGTGCGCATCAGGCTGAAGGAACCCTCCTGCCTGGTGTCCCCCAGGACCATGGTTGTGATGCTCATGGGGCTCAGCAGTACCCCACTGGAGCTTCCCCTTGCTGCTACAGAGCCATGTCGGGTGTTTGCTGGCAGACCCAGTGCCCATGCTGCCAAACCCATGGCAAACCTCCAGATGTTCCCCTTTGGTGACCCGTGTGGCCCCAGCCCTGTGCTCGTGCCAAGGGAGGCTGTGAAGCCATGACCCCACCATGATGCCCAGGCAGCACCAGGCCAGGGCCAGGGCCAGGGCCTCCTGTGGGTACCCAGAGCTGGCTCCCATCCTGAGACATGAGCACAGACATCCCGGGTCGCAGCTCAGACAGAGACAGACATCACACAGGGGAACGGGCCTGGGTACCAGGAGAGATGCCAGGAGCAGTGGGGCTGCCCCACACCCTGCAGCTGCCATCTGCAGCCCCCTCCCTTGTCTGGCATTTTAAGGACAGACCCTCGGTGGCCCTGGCGCGACAGCCACAGCCTTGGGCTATTGCAGCCGCTTGCTGTATTGAGCAAGAGAGGGATTATTAAAACCTGACAGGAGGGAAGGGAGCGGGGCAGTGAGTGCTGGGGCTGCGACATCCCTAAAGGCTGCTGGGCTGGCCCAGGGGGTGTGAGAGGTGCCAGGCTCTGACAGATCCCATGTGCTGTGGTCAACAGCACTGGGCATCAACTGCGGGGTGGGAGGAGAAAGGCAGAGCTGGGGTTGGAGGTGCCACCTGTGGGGACAGAGAGGAAAATGCTCACCCGCAGGGTAACCCACTCTGTGGGGCTGGGATGCCGTGGGGCAGGTGGCAGCAGTAGGTGAGGAACCCGGTGCTGCTCCACTCCTACAGACCTGGAGCTCACAGGCACAAGGTGGGGGCACAGGGCAATGCCTTGGTGAGTGTTTGACACTGTCCCCAATGCTCCTGCTGAAACCATCCCAACAGCCTGCCCAAACCCCATCCTCTGTGCTGAACCAGCACCCTGCCCTGGCTTTGTATTTGGTGCCCATCCAGGCAGCTCGGCCTCTCCCCACCTCAGAGGCCAGAGGCCAGGGTGAGAGGCTGGGTGTGCAGTGCCCCGCGGGACGGTGCTGCCTGCAGGCAGGAGCAGCCCTGACCCCGGCACACACTGACTGCCCCAACTGCACACGTGCACCAAAACCTGCCCCTCATTCCCAGCACACGCTCATCACTGGGAGGCAGCCACTGTCCCCACCCTTCCAGAGTGATCAGGAGCCTGCTGAGCTCATGTGTGCGTCACGGCTGATGCATTTGCCTGCTGAAGCTGGATCTGAGGCCCTGGCTCGTTGTCGGACACCTCCAAGGGTTGCTCACCCTGCAGGGTTGCTCCCTCCCCACTGCTGAAAGCCAGCAAAGCCCCACAGCGTGAGACCCAGACCCACAGCCTCTCTCCCACAGCCCCACTCCTGTCCAGTCCCCACCTCACAGCCAAGTGTAGGAAGCAGACAGGAGCTGCGCACGCCCTGGGTGCTGCTCTGCAAGGAGGTGACAACAAAACCCCATTTAATCTTGAATCACACCCAGCCCTGTGCCGGGGTCTCTGCTGTTGCTGCAGAAGAGGGTGAGCTCTGGGTACCACCAGGCTCAGGGACATCCCTGAGGCTGTCCCAGCAAGGTCTGCAGCCCATCATGCTCCAAGCCACCCCAGCCGCATGCAGAAGGCTCTTCGGGCTCAGTGCAGTCCCCTGGTGATGCAGGTGCCTGGGGCTGGGCTGGCCTGACCCTGTCCGTGCTGTCAGTAGCCAGGCAGAGAGCACCCAGCCATGGTTCCACTGATAAACTCAGCTTTGCTGGCTGTTGGTGGCTGTGGGCAGCCTGCCTCCTGGCACCGACCTGCAGCCGGTCAGAGCGAGCTGAGCCAGGCCCATGGCCCACGGCCCTGCTGCTGCTGCCTGAGCTGTAACAGCGTGCCCGGGCCATAGCGATCCAGGCAGGGGGCTTGTGGGTCAGGGGATGGGCATGGAGATCCTCGGGGGACCAGGGTGTGGGCATGAGGATGCTGGGGATGTGAGGACCAGGCGGATGTGGGCACCGCGTCGGGAGCCCTCTGGGACAGGGGGACCAGAAGGTGGGTCTGAAGCTGCTGGGGGGGGATCAGGACCTGCAGGGACCCGGGGGCTGTCAGGGGGCTCCTGGGGCACGCGTGGCTCAGGGCAGGGCCCGGGGTGGCCGCGGGGCTCCGCAGTGCGCGCTCTGGGCTGCCGGAGGCGTCCTTGTCCCGTCGCGGGCGGGAGGAGGCGCGTCTGGGACGGGAGCGGCGGGGCCGGGCCGAGGGCGGCGGCGGGACGCGGCGGAGCTGCTCTCGCCATGGGCGGTGGGCGCCGGGACCGGGCTCCGCCGGCCGCGGGGCTGCGGCTGCTCCTGGCCCACGCCGTGCTGCTCTGCACCACCGGGAGCGCCGCGACCGACGGCTCCGGTACGAGGGCGGGGACAGCACCGGCAGGGAGGGAAGGAGGGAAGGAGGGAAAGGAGGAGACAGCCCCGGGACAGCCTGTACCGGGGGAGCGGCGACGCCCGCACCAGGGGGGATATCAGGCATCGAGGGGACCCGGGGAGGGAGGGGGGAGCCAGCCCCGGGGATGCGGAGGGATCTGGTCCTCGCGGTGCCCCGGAGGCGCAGGGGACCGCAGGGGCGGTCGCTGCTGCCCCAGCGCTCGGGGAGAGGTCGGAGCCTTTGCCCCAGAGCTGGGACGGGTCCCCGGGGCCGGATCGTGCCCATCGCCCCGGGCCGGTTCTTGCCCCGTCTCTACCGGATGGGGCAGTGGGCTGCGAGCAGAGCCCCGAGAGGAGGGCAGGGAGGGCGGGGGGCACCCGGAGCTGCAGGTTTTGTCCCGTCGCGCCTGACTGGGGAGCAAAACCAGCCCTGAAAAACAAACTTCCCTTTACCCCCCGCTGCGCCGGGGGGGACCACACGCAGCGGCTGCAGGAGCCGTGGATGGCCCGAGTGTGACCGCGGCCGCACCACAGCGCAGGGCTCCATCCAAGGCCACCGCTGCCCATGGGGCAGGAGGGGACCGCAGCCACGCCGGGGTGGCCCTGACACCAGGGTGAGGGGCACCCGCTGCTCCCTGCAGCTTCCCATCTGGGATCAGGCTTCTGGAAGAAAGGATGGCAATATCCATGAATGAATATCCCCACCAGGGCCCTGCACACACCAGAGGAACTGCAGTTTGGGGGTGAGGATGGAGGGTCGGGAGCAGCAGGGATGGCTCCAGTGGCCTCAGCCGAGGTTTCACTTCCATGCCCACGTGCTGCAGCAGCTCACTGCATGCTGGTACAACCACAGTGGGCTCAGGCTCCCCCTGCCCCTCCGGTGTCAAGGAGTAACACTGTGTACGGAAGGAATCCATGGAATGTGTTGGCAAAATAAACCACTTCTTGAATCCCATCAGCTCCATCCCCAGCTCTTCAGGTGCAGTCTCCTCCAGCTCCTTAATGGAGCATTGACTGCAGTCCTTATTCCATGAAATGAGCTTCCTCCTTGCAGGAAAATGCCATCCCAGAGTGAAGCTCAAACCAGACTAAGTATGTGGGCTGCATCCCTCAGCAGGGCTCTGCCCAGGTTTACCTGTTGCTGTGGGAATTGATCTGCCCAGACCCAGAACATGAGCATACATGTCTGAAAGGGGAGCACAACCCCGGCTTGCAGTGCTTTGAGGCCCCAAGGCTGTGGCCACGCAGCAGGCAGCCATGTGGGGGAGGCCCATCGGGATGTCTGCCCAAGAGGAGAGATCCCATGGGATAGATCCAGCTGTCAGCCACTGCACTGGACCATAGGTGGTGGGGACAAGCAAGGGACAACCTCTGTGTGGTTCCTTCCTTGGCATGGCCTCTCTCAGCATAGATTTCATCTCTCTGAGAAGCTCCTCTCAGGGGCTGAGGACAGCCAGGAGCAGCATCCATGTGTCCTGCTGTGCCCAGGACAGGGCCTGGGAACACACTGGGGTCCCACATGCCCAAAGCAGCTGGGTCAGATGCACCCTGGAATGACACAGCCACGACCAGCCCCTGGAGCTGACTGCTTCGTGCCAGGATCAAAGTGAAGTTCACTGCGTGGGGAAAGAGGAGAACATTCCTGGGATACACATGAAAGGCTCTTCCAAGCCCAATTAGGGAGGCAGATACCTGATTGAGGAATGAGGGGAACGGTGCAATGCCCTGAGGTGCTGTCAGCAGAGCAGCCTGGCTCCTGCTCCTCCCCAGCATTGCCCCAGGAGGACCACAGCCCTAATCTAGACCTTGGATCTGCTTTCGAAGCCCAAACAACACGCTGCTTGCTGCGAGCGGAGCCGAGCTGTTCTCCTGGGATTCCTCTGTTTATTACTGCAGACCCTGCTCTCGGCGGCTGTCACCTCCAGGGGTGTAGCTTTGTGCAAGGGCTTTTGCACAATAAACCTGATTTTCCTCTCCACAGCCATCCCACAGCTCCCACCGGCAAACAGGAGGTGCGGCAGCACCCAAACATCACCGTCAGCCCGAGCTCCAGCTGTGGGGCAGGTTGGGCACAGACCCCAAGGGCAGGGGCAGAGCCACTGATTCATGCCTGTTTCTATAGCCCTCCTCCCAGCGCAGCCCCTCTGCCATGGGGCTCATGGAGCTTCAACAGGGCTGCAAAGGGAGCCTGGTGCCGCACTGAGAGCCCTGGGGCTGCATCACCAGCACCAGCCACTCACCCGCAGCCCATCCTCATGCCCATCAGCCTGGCTCAGGTGCAGGGAGGAGCATCCCCAAGCCCCACGTGGCACGCAGCTGCGGCCCTGGCGCGCTCTTCTGCTCGTGGTGCTGCCAGAAGTGGTTGCAGATGACAATCTGCCTGCGCTGCCTTTGCTGCGAACAGCTTTTGGGCCCGAGGAGACAGAAAAACAAGTGCATGATCCTTTCATCATCTTCAAAGACCGCAGCCACGGAGCCGGGTCCCATTGAGCAAGCCTGGCTCCGTCCTGGCCGTGATTCACCCCAGGTTGCTCTGGCTGCGGTTTGCAGAGCGGATGTTGTCCTGAAATCTGGCATTTCCCACCAGGGATGGAGCGTGTTCACCAGCTTTGCCACCACCAGCACTGAGCCTGGCAGCGGCATTCCCACACCTGGAGCCATCCCAACAGCGCGGGTGCGGGATTCCAGGCTGGGGTGGGGAGAGGCACCGCAGGAGGGAGGCTCCGAGAGGATGCGAAGGGGTTGCTGTCGCGGGCCAGGACACGCTCCGGCCCCTTCCCACCCTTTTTGGCTGGAACATGCCATTCCCGGCGCACCTCCGGTACCCTGTGGGGCTGACACCACCGTGAAGGGCGGGAGGAGGCAGCTCGGCTGAGCCCGGCATGCTGCCAAACCCGGCTCGGAGCAGTGCTTGGCCACAGTGTGCCGTGGAACCCCGTGCTGAGGAGAGCTGTGCAAGGTGAACTTCCCCTGGCTCCATACATCAGCTGGAAACGGGGCTGTGGCGGAGCCTGCGGCAGGGAGCATCTTCCCAACACTGTGGCTGTGGCAGCCCCGCATCCCTGCGTTACACTGAGCGTGGCACAGGGATGTCGAGCTAGGTGCCGAGTGCAGAGGTTCCGAAGCAGGAATAGCCCAGAGGATACTGGGGCTGCACTGAAACATGGGCCCCGTTGTGAAAATTCCCATCTTGGAAAAGCCCAAATGGGTGGTCTGACCGCAATCTGTGTGAGATAAATAAGCTCCGAGATGAAAGGGAGTCTGATGGGGAGGCTGAGATCTGAACGTGTCTTTGCAAGCCGGCCCCTGTGACATGAGGGGTTTGGGATCACAGAGCTGCTGGCCAAGCCCCTGCTGTGCCCTGGCTGGGACACGGAGCAGCTCTGCAAAATGAGCTTTGTTTTCCGAAGATGCTAATTTTGAACTGCAATTTCTGATGGAAAAAATGTGGTTCCTATTCCGTGTGCCTGTCCCTCCGCCCCAGCCTTGGCACCTGCTCCCACATTCCGGAAGAATCTGAACCAGGTCTGGTGAGCTCATGGATCGTGCAGAGAAGCCGATGGACCCCAGAGATCTTCCTTCATCAGCTGTGACACTGAGCACACCGGGGATGGTTCTCGGCATCCATCCTTGCCCCTGCAGCTGGTGGCACCGGAGCAGAGCACTGTGTTGGTGGCTCCCATGTCCCCAAGCGCTGTGCTTCCCAGTGACCACCATCCTGCTGATGTGCACCAAACCCCTCAGCCAAGGCTGCTCCAGGAGGTTTTGTCTCTTGGCACTTTCATTCTCCTGGTACACAGGCTCTGCCCCGGCTCTGCAGGGACTGACCCAGCCTGGTGATGCTGAGGATGGTTTTGGGAGGCAGCAGTGCGGAGGACACCTGCATTTCCAGCAGTCCCTGGGCTGATGACAGGCAGGGGCATCTCCAGCCACCCCAGCTCTTGGTTCTCTTTCTCCCCTGAGTTTTGTTGCCCCAGGATGGATCAGAGGGGCTTGGTGTGGGTGGGAGCCTTGCACTGCCCCAGAGCTGGGAGCTTCTTTATGTCGGGGGGTTCTCCCTCTGTCCCACAGGATCCTGCCGCCGTGGGGCCCGCAGGAAGGGGCCCTTATCTCATGCCTGCAGGCTGGGGCACGGAGGTGGCAGAGGAAGGGGCTGGGTGGGAGCTGGGGACCGGGCGCAGCGGTTGGCCCTTTCCATCCGGTTGGAGCGGCGAGGAAGGAGGAGACGTTTGCCAAAGCAAACTCCAGCCCTGACAATCGCTGTTATTCTTAACACCAGAGCTGTGTTTGTGCTGCTGGGTCCTGCCCTGGGGCTCTGGGGCACAGCAGCCCCTGTGCATGGGGCAGGACATAACCATGACATGGCCCTGTGGTGGCACCGGGCAGGACAGGGCCCTGGCAGCAACAGCAACAGGGGGGACAGTGCTTGCAGCACCCATTGGTGTGGGGCTGTGGGGTGCAGACGGCTCCTTTGGCAATCCTGGGTGTTTCAGACAAGGCCAACCTCCACAGGGAGGAAGGGGCAGTGCTGAAGCGATGCTCCTGCCCAAAACACCTCGCCAGGGAGGTGGGAGAAAAGGTGAGCAGTAACATCTGCTGATACTGCAGTTGTCAGGGCAGCGCTCGGCTCCTGCAGCACGTTGTTGACACCAGCCTTGGGGCTGCGCTCATGCATGTGGCTGGTATCAAAGCACCTCATTGCAGGGGACCTCCCAGGGATGCATCCCCCTGAGCAGGACCCGCCTTGGCTGTGTCCCCCCATGAGGAGCAGGGAGCCGCTGGGTGCAGTGATGCTGCGGCTGGATGGTGATGCCTTTCTCTGCCCGCAGTGAATCCCTGCTGCTACTTCCCCTGCCAGCACCAAGGAGTGTGTGTGAGGGTCGGCCTGGGAGGATACGAGTGTGACTGCACACGGACGGGATACTCTGGGGACAACTGCACCTCCCGTAAGTCCCTCTTCCCCAGAGGACCCCCTGGCACCCCATGGGGCCGTCAGCGGCATCATTACTGGGGTGAGTGATCTGCCTGGTCTGTGCCCCCCAGCCGAGCTCTGGACACGCCTCCACAACCTGCTGAAGCCCAGTCCTGCCTTCTACCACTTCATCCTGACCCACTTCAAGTGGCTGTGGGACATCATCAACAGCACCTGCATCAGGGACACGCTCATGAGGCTCGTGCTCACAGGTGAGGGGTTGGAGCAGGTCTTGGAGTGCAGCAGGACTTGGGGACCCTTGGGCATCAGCAGAGGTGTGGGTAGGGGTGGCACTGATGCTGAGTGCCTCCCAGGGACACCGTGGCTACCAGGCTTGAGTCACCTCACTGTGAGACCCAGGGAGCTTGTCCCCCATCACTCCATGCCCCTGTCACAGCATCACCCTTCCCATGGGGTGCAGGGGGTCTGCAGGCTGGGCTGTCCGTGTGTCCCCATCCACACCAGACTTCCAGCCTGCTGGAAAACACGAGCAGCTCTTGGCACGCCACGCTCCTGGGGCCAAAGGGCTCTTAAGCAGCCGCACGGAAAGCAGACTGAGGAAATATGGCCCTTGTTATTCATGTCCCCACATTCATAAATATTTAGGTTCCAGCTCTTGGAGCTGCAGCAACATTCACAAGGCTCCGGCTGTTGGCTTTACCATTTCTATGTGGTTGTCATCTCATTCATCATCCAAGAATCCACTTAGTGCGTTAGTACAAGCCTTCCTCCTCTGCAGGGAACTGCAGCCTTTAAAAGGCTCGGAGCAAAGCCTGGGATGCCCCCATGCCTCTGCTGCTGGTACCTTTACGGGGTGTAAGGGGTGGGTGTCTGGAAGCGCTGGGCTGTGAGCAGGGGCTGGGGACAGAGCCCATGGGATGCTGCCGTATGTGACTCCCCCTCTCTTTTCAGTTCGTGCCAATCTCATCCCCAGTCCCCCCACCTTTAACTCCGACTACGGCTACATCAGCTGGGAAGCCTATGCCAACGTCAGCTACTACACCCGCATCCTCCCACCCGTGCCGGATGACTGCCCAAAGCCCATGGGGACCAAAGGTACGTGGCTGGCACAGCACCAGTGGGGCTGAGTCACTGGAATAGCACCCTGGGTCCATACCTGGTGCAGCATCGGTGTTTCCCATCCACCCATGCCAAGCTTTCACTGCTATGGATACACCTACAGGGCACTGCTTCCTCTGTTCCGCCCATGCTGGCCTGCAGGCAGGAGTTGCCTGATGCTATCCAAAGAGCTGCTGGGGCATGTCACAGCCTGTGTAAGAGGGCTGTGAGAAGTCTGTGCAGAGGCATCACTGCCTGGTGCTGCAGCAGACCCAGCACAGCAATATCAACAGCCCCATGGCCAGCGCTGGTACCCAGCTGGGCTGGCGCAGAGCATCTGCCCTCAACCTCCATCCTTTGCAGGGAAGCAGCAGCTCCCTGACCCCCAGCTCCTGGCAGAGAGGTTCCTGCTGCGGAGGAAGTTCAAAGCTGATCCCCAGGGCACCAACCTGATGTTTGCCTTCTTCGCCCAGCATTTCACCCACCAGTTCTTCAAGACATCCGGGAAGATGGGACGCGGCTTCACCAAGGCGCTGGGGCACGGGGTGAGGGATGCTGGAATGCCTGGGGGTGTGGGGCATGCAGCAGTGAGGAGGGGACCAGGGCATGCATGGCCTTTGGAGCAGCATTGATGCCATGCTCTCTTGGCAGGTGGACCTCGGGCACCTGTATGGGGACAACCTGCAGCGGCAGCACCAGCTGCGACTCTTCAAGGATGGGAAGCTGAAGTTCCAGGTAGCCAGCACAGGCAAACATGTCTCAGCCCTGTGATCCAGAGCTGTTTCAAGCCACATCCCTCTGGCAGCTCCAGGGAAACCCCAGCCCCTTGTGGCTGCCAGCCAAAGATGCCTTATCAGAGGGACAAGCATTGGGGTGTAGCTGTTCTGACGGCAGCAGGCATTCCACAGTTGGGGCTGTATGAGGGAGGTGTTTCTGTTTCACTCACTGCTTGCAGGAAAGCAGCCCTGGTACCTGTAGGGTCTGGCTGGACAGGCTTTCACGTAGGTGGTTTTCTCCCCTCATCCTGTTCTTGCCCTCAAGGTGGTGGATGGAGAAGTGTACCCCCCCACGGTCACCGATGCCCCGGTCCACATGGTCTACCCGCCTGCCACCCCCAAGGAGAAGCAGCTGGCGATAGGGCAGGAGGTGTTTGGGCTGCTGCCGGGGCTCTGCATGTACGCCACGCTCTGGCTGCGCGAGCACAACCGTGTCTGTGACGTGCTGAAACGGGAGCATCCCACCTGGAGCGACGAGCAGCTCTTCCAGACGGCTCGGCTCATCCTCATCGGTGAGGACCAGCGGAGCCGCGGGGCACGGGCAGCACAGAGCCCTGTGCCCATCTCCCTGGGTGTCGTGGTCTGAGCCCAGCCGGTAACTCAGAACCATGCAGCCGCTCGCTCACTCCCCTTCCTTCTTCCCTCCCTGCTCCCGGAGGGATGGGGAGGAGAATGGAAAGAATGTAAACCCCATGGGCTGAGATAACAGTCCGGTAACTGAGGTGTAACAAACCACTGCTGCTGCCCCCAGTAATAGTGATGATGTTCTCAGGCTAAAGTCAAAAACACAGCACTGCACCAGCTACTAAGGAGGAGAAAAATGACTGCTACAGCTGAACCCAGGACACTGGGCAAGCCCAAGGACTTGAGCATTGTTTGGTCTCTGAAGGTAGTGGCCAGACTGGCTTTAGCGGCAGGAGTTTCTTTGGCAGCCTTCCGAGGATCGCTGGCTTTGGTCCATAGAGCAAACATGGGCTTTGAGCCATCAAAAATATTGATTTTGGGTAATTTTGTCACAATTTTGAATTTTTGCATTTTAATGTTCATTATGAATGTACTGTAATCTCACGGAAAGTCATTCTTGACCAAACTCCAGACAAATCCCTGTCACCACCTCATCTGCAAGCAGCGTGTCGAGGTCAGCTTCCTCAGGAACCATTTCAGTTTTGGCAGACTGACCTTTGCTGCTTATAAAGTGATTCACTGACAAATTCCCAACCAGCAAAACAAGCCCATAGTCAGAAAGGTCCCAGGGGGGGGATGAGTGCTGGGAGGTGCTTCCATAGTATGTGGGTAATGTCTCGGGGTACAGAGCTGGTATCTCCTGCTGCTGACAGCCGCTTCTCCTGCCTCTTAACCAGGGGAGACCATTAAGATCATCATTGAAGACTACGTCCAGCACCTCAGCGGGTACTACCTGAGCCTCAAGTTTGACCCCGAGCTGCTGTTCGGGACACAGTTCCAGTACCGGAATCGCATCGCGGTGGAATTCAACCAGCTCTATCACTGGCACGGGCTGATGCCCGACTCCTTCGTCATCCAGGGGGAAGAGTACAGCTACGAGCAGTTCCTCTACAACACCTCCATGCTCATGGACTATGGCGTCGAGGCACTGGTGGAGTCCTTCTCCAAGCAGATTGCAGGAAGGGTAAGGTCTTCTCTGCCCTCCCTGCCAGTGCCGGGGCTGTGGAACCCTGGGAACATCCCTGTTCCCATTCAGGACTGGGTCCTATCTTACACATAAAGCCTTCTACTCAGGGAGGCACTTGATGGGCAGGCCATGAGCACCATAGCAAGGCTGGACCTTGGCAGCCCCTTTGGTTTCTCTCAGGAGCCTGTGGTAAGCCGGGATCCTCCAGCCCAGACCGGGCTGTGGAGCAGCCTGGGCATGGGAGCAGCACTGTTCTTTGCTGCCATCACATGGATGCTTTCCTCCAAGTGACTGCATCTCCATTCCTGACCCTCTTTGCTTGTGCAAAGTGCAGACTGGCTGTTGTGTGTTTGGGTTCTCCCAAACCCATCATCTCTCCCCTTCACCCAGGCCATTGGATCACCATCCACCCAGGGCTTCTCCTGCACCATTCTCTGACCTGCCCTGGGAACTGATAAGCCCAAGCTGCTCTATAGCTGTTCCCTGGCACTGTGCAGTGATTCCCCCTCTTCTTGCTGCTGTGCTGCTGTGCTGCTCTCCATGACACTGTGCCCAGGACATGGATGCTTCAGTGCAGTAGCTCTGGAATGGATGCTGGTGCCTCTTGTGCCTCACATGTGTTCCTCCTTGTGTTCTCACCCTCCAGATCGGTGGGGGACAAACCATCCACGCCAATGTCTTGAAAGTGGCCATTGGGGTCATCAAGGAATCCCGGCAGCTCAGGCTCCAGCCGTTTAATGAGTATCGGAAGAGGTTTGGCATGAAGCCCTACAAGTCCTTTCAGGAGCTCACAGGTAGGGCTGCGGTGCTGCTGTGGGAGCTCTTGGGGTTCACTGGGGCAGTGCAGATGCTCTGTGCCCACGCTGGGGTATAAGACCATGAGCTGCTCCTCTGCAAGCTGGCTGGGTTGTGGGAGCTGCCACGTTCCCGTTATCCACAGCAAGGCCAGGCCTTGCCTGGGCTGTTTCCCTTTCTAAAGCACTCTGATGTTTGCTTGGTGCAGGAGAGGAAGAGAAAGCGGCAGAACTGCAAGAGCTGTATGGAGACATTGACGCTCTGGAGTTCTATCCGGGCTTGCTGCTTGAGAAACCCCAACCCAATGGAATCTTTGGGGAAAGCATGGTGGAGATCGGAGCTCCATTCTCCCTGAAGGGGCTTCTTGGAAACCCCATCTGCTCCCCAGAGTACTGGAAACCCAGCACCTTTGGTGGAGCAACTGGCTTTGACATAGTGAAGACAGCATCGCTCAAGAAGCTCGTGTGCCTCAACGTGAAGAAGTGCCCATACGTGTCGTTCCGTGTGCCGGAGGCTGCGGAAAGGGGCAGCCCTCAGGATGGAGGACATTCAACGGAGCTCTAGCACCAGCACAGCCTGCCCAGGTACCGGCAAAGCTGCGCTCCAGGCCTGGCACTGAGCATCCCATTCCTTCCTGCAGGTAGTGGGGACGCCCACCACTGTGCTGAGGAGAAGCAGGACAGAAGGTGGTCCCATCCTGGGCATCATCCACACCAGGCCTCTAGGAGAGGCTTGTACCAGCCCTGTGAAAACCCCGAGTGCCTCAGGGGCTGTCCTGCGTTCAGCTGTAACAGTTGTTTTTCTCCTCCTTAGTAACTGGTGCAGGGCTGTGTTTTGTTTTACCCTGAGAACGCTGACAACACCAATGTTTTAGTTGTTGCTCAGTGATGCTTACTCCAATCAAGGACTTTTCAGTCTCTCATGCTCTGCCAGTGATGAAGGGCACAAGAAGCCAGGAAGAAGCAGAGCCAGGACACCTGACCCAAACTGGCCAAAGGGATATTCCATGCCATAGCACATCATATCCAGGATAGAAACTGGGGGGAGTTACCTGGAAGGCCAAATCGCTGCTTGGGTCAGGCTGGGTATCGATCAATGGGTGGTGAGCAATTGTACTGAGCATCACTTGTGCTTATTGGTTTCTTTTCCCTTTTAGTTTTGTATTCTCTCCCCTTTTCATCTCCCTTATCATTGTTATTATTAGTGGTAGTAGTAGTACTCTTGTATTATACCTTCGTTAGTCCTAGTGGTTTTGTATTATACTTTAGTTAGTCCTAGTGGTTTTGTATTATACTTCAGTTAGTCCTAGTGGTTTTGTATTATACCTTAGTTAGTAGTACTAACTAAGTATCTATATAAATTTTATAAATTTTAATATTTTTAAAATTTTAAATATATAAATATTTTGTTTTGGTATTATACCTTAGTTACCAAACTGTTCTTATCTCATTACATTATTTCCATTCTCCTCCTCATCCCTCCGGGAGCACGGGGGGAAGGAGGAGAGTGAGCGAGCTGCTGCATGGTTCTGAGTTACTGGCTGGGCTTAAACCATAACAGGATTGCAGCTGCCACCACCGTCCTCAGCAGACCCAGCTCTCTTGCTAGTGAACACCTCGCACTAAGCCAGCTTTGGGGTTCCCCATGGGACACCCGCCTCCTCGGGACACTCTGGACCCCTCTGTGCTCTGTCACCTTTTCCAGCACCGGGCCACCTGCAGCCCCTCTTCCACAGGGATCCCCAGCTTGGAACAGAGGAGCGCAGAGCCCAGGCAGCCCTCACAATCCTTCCTCCGCTGCTGCACCTGGTGAAGATGCTGAGCTCCCCAAGGAGGTGGAAGAGGCTGGTGGCAGCATGCAGAGGGACAGGAGGACACGCTGTAGGTGTTCGTGCTGGCCCAGGTGGCAGTGCTGGGGGGTCTCTCCCCAAGGGTCTGCCCGGCTGTACCCTGTGCTGTGCCCCTCCAAGGGCCATGACCCTCACTGTGCATCCCTCGCTCAGGCAAAATCACAGCGCTCAGGAACAATGCAAACAGCAGCAGATGGGGAGCAGTACCTCATCCGGTCTGTCAGCGTGTCCCAGATCCACACCGGGATCTCCATGCCCCATGTCTCCAGCCAGCTAGAGCACACTTCCAGAACATGCGTGATCACCCTCTCCCTGCACTGAGCTGCTCCAGCCTCCAGCCTCCTTTACCACCCAGCTAAAGGCACAAGCTCAGCTGGTTTCAGTTAGACCACAGACATCCTGCTTTTGTTTGTAGCTATTGAAGGCAAGCAGTGCTGGCTGGTACCGATAAGGGTATGGGAGTCCATCAGGCACAGAGAGCTGCCCAGATGCTCTCTGTCACCAAGGAGGAATGTTCATCCAGGAACTAGCTCAGCCGAGCTGACACCAGCGATACTGAAATCCCTTCCAGCCATGCCACCAGCTCCCACACGCCACAGCCCAGCACGGGGAAGCATCTCCCTCCTGCACCTCAGCCTTCTGCTATGGGAAAAGCTTTGAAATTGTTTCACTGTAGGACTAACGCTATCAAAACCTTCTCTGTGAGCCTGGGGACTGCACATGCAGCACTGCTGAGCCCTTGCCTTTTCTTTGCTAGTCTTTCAGCCATGGCAGCTGGTAGAAATCACATCCTCACCAGCTGATCCACCACAATGCACAGGCACATCCACGGCAGAAGACAGCAGTTTGCATCTAAACACAGTATTTAGTCTTGTGCATCCACCAGCATCACCCAACCAAGGTGAGGGCTCCTAGTGCCCCTCAGCACTGCGAGCTCTGGGGATGGTGCAGAGGCGATGGCTGCTGTTTTGAGCTCTTGGTAAACACAGCTTGTGGGACATCCTCTGAGTTTTAAACAAGCAGCTCCGAGCAGCCCAGCTGCAGCTTTGCCTGCGCAGGGACCGACGTGGATGCAGGATGTGCAGTGCAAACAGCAACAATGAGAACATCTGGCTGTGGTTCTGCGACCTCTTAACTGATGATTCACCGAGCAGGAGGCTAGCGCTGACCAGAGGAGACTGTGCAAGAAGACCACTTGCCCGCAATGCTTTAGCACGTTAGAAGGAAGGGAAGGACAGAGGTTGCAGACGGGGTGCAGCTGCTCCAGGGTTTTCCTCTCCAGAATCAAGATTGATGATGGAAAGTTGTCTGAACCCCATGGTGGCAAAGATAAGTAGGGCACTAAGGCTGAATGGAAAAGCAATCCCCCATTGGAGGAAGTCACCTGGGCCCATCAAGCCTGGGGTCAGCCACCAGAGTTGACCAATTTCTACCACCCGCTGCACCAGAGCCCTGCATGGTAACAAACCCCACTTCACCACCTCTCAGCTTTCTGCCAAGAACCATGTTCTGTGCTGGGGAAGCTGCTGTGCCAGAAAAGATCGATGGAACATCTCTGACAAAATTAAAAAGCATCCTTTATTCAAAACCAAACCATTTAGTAGGAATGCACTGATTTAAGTGAAGATCTGATGGTGACAGTACAACAGCTTTGGTGGAAGCACAGGCACCTGCATCAAACCACAAGCCTCACTCGCTCAAATGCCAAGCTACATGTTCCAAAACAGGATTATTTTATGTAGATATTAATGCAATTTCATTTTCACTTTAGCCCCCCGTATGTATATATAAATACACCTCAATTCTTCATCTGCAGGTCAGGATCGCATCGAAAGTTAGGGAAATAAAGCAGACTTGTAACACTTCAACCCACATTTAACCACAGCATGGTATGAGTTGCAGTTTCTATTTGTACTGAATGGACAGGGGACAGACACAAATTAGTCACTACCCTATTCTAAACTACTTCTGTTCTATTGTGTAATGCACATGAAAAGTGCTGTTATTTTAGGGCACCCAATTACCAGTTGGGAAGGGTTTAACTGCAAGAATGGCCAAGAGGAGCAGCAGCAACGCTGCCTGTGCCAAGAATGAGAAGCAGTGCTGCACCTCATCTCTCTGCCCCCCTTTCCCTTCTGCTTATTATACTCGATGATTAATTGCATTCAGACCTCTTTTCGTTTCCTTTTTGCTACCAGCCCTGTAAATCATCCATCCCATACCTGTGCACTGGACAGTAATAACCAGGAGTCACCTTGCTGCAGGCCACCCGACTGAGCAGCAGGAGAGGTTTTGATCCTGTTCCAGTTTTGCTGCCATAAGGGCAAAAAAATGAAGCACTTTATACAAAACAAAACTTCAAAGCAACTCAAGCAGTCAGCGCTCCCTGAGCCCCGCTCCAAGCCAGGTTGGATGCTGCTGCTAAAATGCACCCTCTCTGCATGGCAGACTTCACTGAATCTCCTCCTGAATATAAATTACAGCTTTTTTTCCCCCTTAAATGCACTGATATCCATGTTCACTGATTTAATTTCACATAACTTTCATGGGTTATTTTTCCGTGATTCTGAGATGAAAAGAACTAATCTCTTAGCACATTGGAAAAGCTGGATTTCTGCCAGTTTCCTTAAAACAGCTACAATTTGTGCCAACTCGGTAATTTTTAATTACAAATTATTTCTTCTTCTCCTAATGCTACTTTTTAAAACACAGTTCAAACAGACACAGTTCCAAATTCTTCTTTTTCTACCCTAAGATTCATTCTTATTAAGAGCCTAGTGCTTGCACAGAGACATTTGCATTTCTTCCTGGTGTTCCACACTGCCTTATGTAAAACTTGCAATTAAATTTAATCATTAAACAGGGCATTATGTTGGGTCGTGTTTAGGTAATGATAAGTCTACTTTCCTCAAAATTAAAAGATAACAAGCACAGTAAGTAATGCATGAGAAAGCAAATGTGTTGTAATGTCAAATTAAGTAGGTAGAAAAGGATTCAGTAACAACTAAGTGCAGAGCACACCTGCTCAGCATGCTGATGTGTGCAAGGTGCATGGTTTCAGCAGTGCAGCCACCCAGCCAGTAAAGCTTTGAGTAAAGCCTTAACTACAAGGTGCTCATGCCTGCAGTTGCTATAAATTGCTAACGGCTTCTCATGCTGCCCAGGTTATCTTGCAGCTACGCAGCAGCAGGATTGCTGGAGGCAGGGTGAGCTTTAATGTAACAGAAACCCTGAAATTACTTCCCCATATTATGCTCTGATTTATGAAGGATGTAGAGGCCAAACCAAATAAACAAACACGCCTTAATGGAAACGTTATCGCTGAGAAATGGTAATGACAAAAGTGCTGCAGGAGGGCAGTGCACATTCGGTAGCAGTAATGGAATTAGGGCAACGGGCACAAGTTATTCCTGGGGAAATTCTGACTGGATACAAGAGGAAAATTTTTCACAATGAGAACAATCAGTCCTTGGAATAACCTCCCCAGGGGAGCAGTGGATTCCCCAGCACTGGACACAAGTGATGTGGGGAACAGACATGACACTACACAATCCCCTAAACTTGCTGAATTGTGTTAGCTTCATGGTTAGTAAAATACACTTGAACTGCATAAAAGCAAGACTTATGTTAAGTGTACTTCACTGAACTGAAGAAAATCTTAGGGATTCTTTACATGATTTTTAACAAGCAAAAGTTGAAGTGCATGAAAGGGAAGAAAACATACCTGCACTATGGAAGAAACAGAACAATCCCTACCTAGCACATGGGCATCCTACTGTACAACTACACCTACTGGCCCTTGGAACAAGCAGTTCAGTCGATTTCCAGATCACTGTCTTCACTGTAAGTTGCAGCTGGATTATGTATAGAAGTCAGGAGCACCAGGTCTTTTTCTGGAAGCAAACTGCACTCCTGCAGAAAAGCCTCCAGGTCTACGGCAAAAAAATCCTCCCCAAGCTGGTCAGTGATGCGCACGAAATTGCCGATGAGCTCACCTGCCTTATAGACGAGAAGAGCGGGCAGCGCGTTGTTAGTGAAGCGGGTGCTAGCCCCAATGAGTGAACTCTTTACTCTGCAAAACTTCACTGTTGGGTACTCAGCAGCCAGGCAGATCATACAGCCGTTCAGGGACTCGGTGCCAGGGATATCATCTTCGTAAATGTGGATCATGATCAGTGTGCTCTTATGCTCTTTATCAACCGTGTCCAGGAACGCTTCTCCACTGGTGATCTCAAAAACCTGTTTAAATTGCTGCCCGCTGTACAACTGCTGCCTCATCTCCTCCATCCGCTGCTTCCGGTATCGCTGCAAAAACTCCTCGTCGTCTTCATCGTTGTGAATCATGTTATATTCTTGTAATGTCATCTGAGAAACACACACACAAAGATACATCAAAGAGATGTGCATCGCTATATGGGTCACTTACATAACGAGAATTCCAATCGAGAGGATTAATGTGGGTCACTCATCTTTAGCAACAGCAAAGTGCAACCCATGAAGGCACAAGCACCCTCTGCATTACACTCCATTTTGATCTAATTAGAAGCTGTGTCCAGTGGGAACAGTGATTTCAGCCTTGGGAATTCTAGGTTCCACAAGCTGCACTAATAACACAAGTGGCTGCTCCATGTTCCCACTTCAATTCAGGTTAATGCCGGCTATGTGCTTTCCCTAAGCTACAAGCGCTGATGTGGATATGGTGCCTGACCTAACTTTTGCTTCTTTCTCATTAGTTTTTTTCATCTAGCTTTTCAGTTAACATTCTGTGGCAACCAAATGTACTATCTTGCCTGTAGAACTAAATTTAACAGGATTTTAGGAGGTATTTTGTACCTGTTCACTTCCTTTGTTGAATATAATAGCATCACTTAAGCTATAGAACAGCATGGACAGCTTTCGTCATTACTAATTAGTAACTTCTCTGACTAGAACTGCAAGAACTAGTTATGCAGCACACAGCTGATTAAAACCATTCTCCACTTCAAATACCATTTATCTTTGGAGCAAAAAAGTCAAAGCCAAATTTCAACATCCACCCACGTACTAAATACTAAATCAGTGAGGAATCCTAAACTCTTCTTTTTGGCTCAGGAGGCAGCAGCCATAGATTTGCCGTACACGTCTCAGTATTAATCCTCTGAAGTTGATTTATTTGATAAGCAGTCAAGGGAAATCTGGAAATAGGATCTGGACTTCTTTGGTAGAGCAACCAAATTGCTTATTTCTTAACACAGGCAAACACAAATACCACTAAAATGCAAAATACTTAAACTTGACAACACTTGGCAAATACAGTTGCAATGCACTTCTTACACTGCAGCTGTGTTCTTATCTACCAGGGAAATAGGATACAAATCTCCTGCTAGAACACAGATTCCGCTCTGCTTCATGTACACAAATAATGAAACTGAAAATGTTAAACATCTATGTGGCATTTTAATTCCTTTGTGCCATGCTACCTTTCCATTGAGTTTTTCCTGAAGCTCTTTCTGCTTCTGCTTCTCAGTCTCTTCATCTAAGTGAGACCTACACGTCATAGATAACTTCTTTATGAGTCGCTCCATTTCCCTGCGCTGCTCCTGCCGCTGTTCGGTTTCCAGTTGTTTGAATCTCCGCCAGTCATTAATGACTCCTTTGGGACCTGAAATTAAATATGCAGGCATTTTGCATAAAAGGGCAATAAAGCTACGTTTAAAATTCAAGTAATAATTCATAAGTCAGTAGTAAAATAATGGCTCTGTCATAAACTTTTTGTACACTGTGTAAAATGTTGACATAAAATGAACAAAGTGATTTGCCATTTACAAGTCCTTAAGTTTGTACTTATTAAGATATGAGTTTGACATGACAATACCTGTGTTGACTGCACTGCCATCGCTGCTGAGCTCTACCTCCCCACCGCTCTCAGGAATGGTGCTCTCCCCTTCTTTATCTTCTTTGTCACTGTCTTCATCCTCACCCTCACTGCTGCTGTAATAATACTGGAGCTTCTCACCAAGCAGTTTATCATCCAAAGCAGTCATTGTGTTCTAATATTAATAGATAACAAATAGAGAATTAATAAAGTAGAGAATGGCTCCACCGCCTTCTTCCACTGCAGTCCTCTAAAAGTGCTGCTGATCAGATCTCATCCTGATGGAGATGCAAGATGCTCAATCATATTCTCTCTTGGGCAAGGGGCATAGAAAAAGAGTACCACTAAGGTCACATATGTGGCTGTGGACTTGTGACGGGCAAACCATGTTTAAACGTCCACAGAATTTCATTGCAAAGAAATTAAAAGGCGATTTAAATCTAATCAATAGATCTGGGTTCATGCATGAGAGCCAGCCCCCTTCATGCGTGTGTCTCTCACAAAGCCACCCGAAGCAGCGTATGGATAAAGCTGAGCTTTCACTTCTAACGCCCCACGCCAGCAGGCTCTGCAAGCTAAAGCCAGATTAAGCAGCTCGCCGCGGAGGTGCGCAGATGGCCGCCCATCACCGCGGCTACTCCGCAGAGCGACACAACGGGGCGCCCGCGTCCAGGCGGGGCTCCGCTCGGGGCACCGCGGCGCATCCTCCTCCCGCGGCCGGGGCTGCGCGATGCGGAAGCAGGAACCAGAACAGCCGAGCCTGGGCTGAGGACGCGGAATGCTCTGAACGCCCGGACCCCTCCCCTTAGAGCCTCCGCATCAACTCACCCAAGGCCGCTCGCCCCGCCGCCCCTCACCGCGGCCCCGGACCTCACCCGCTGCCGCCGCCTTCCGGGGCTGGCTCTGGCTGCGCGGAGCACGGCGGGAACGGGGAGGATCATCCCGCCCTCCTCCTCCTCCTCCTCCCTCCTCCTCCTCCTCTCCTTCCCACCCGTTCCTTCCCGCAGGTGAAGGCAAAGAGGCAGTTAAGGTGGACAAATAATTTTTATTGGTGCATGCAAATACATGTCAATACTGCAAACTTCTTCCACCGAGTCTCTCAAACACTGAAAACCAGGATGCTCTACTCCGTGACCAGCCAAAGCTATACAACCTCTTCACTTCAGTGCTACAGCAAACACACACGGCACCGCCCGCCCCTACCTCTAACACGAAGGGAAACGACCATTGGGAACTCAACCCGAGATAAACGGAATAGAATTTACTCCCCCATATAACCCCATTTCATTTTACAGATTTTTTTCTTTTTTTTTTTTTAAATTATAGTTTTAAATAGAAGCTGAGAATGCGCCATAAAAATGAGCATTAAATCCATCGTAGCGATGGTGCCTGCTTTATACATGATGGGTGTACACCATCTTTTATTTCATTTACATTTCAATCGAACAATAGATTTGCAAAGAAAATGTCTAATACAGACGTAAAAATATTCACACTAGAGCTTCACAATCGGTTGTACAATTGACAAACAGGCCTCTTTTCCCAAACTTTCCAGCTAAGCAAATTTATAAAATGTAATCAATGCAACAAGAGAAAAAAAACCAAAAAAACCCCAATTTTCTTTAAAACTTCCAGGGAAAAGAATACGCAGTAAACAGTATAAATGCGGACAGCAGATGCTGCAAGCTAACCACGATACTTCGGAGTGGCTGTACAGTGGGTATGTGCAGTACAAATAAAAGCCACATGTGTTGTATCACAACTACTGTATAATGTACTTGTTTGCCCAGCTAAGAAAATGCATGCACTTCCATGCCTTGGATTAACTGAGACCTACCCTGGATACACTGATGGGCTATGTGCAAATGACCTTGGCTTTTGGCAGTAATAAATGCAGCCAGGCTCTGTTGTAGTTCAGCTTTTACAGCGAAATCTCGAGTGATTAAAAGCTTCCACAAGCATCCTTCTTAAATAACAGGGTGTAATAATTATGTTCGGGTATTGGGCATTTTGGGATTCAGATTTGATTCATCTCATCACTGCCAGGTTGGGGTTTGGTTTCTTTTCTTGCCGTGCTCCCTTGCCAGCAGAGAGATGCATGGTGATGACTTACTGCCAAAGTTAGCTCTTCCTTTATACTGGAAAACGGGGTCATTTAAAAAACCACATCTATTGTGTTCTGCTTGCAGAAGAGGTCCCTCAATGAGAGGGAATTTCCTAAAAAAGGGATTAAACTACAACATAAAGAATGGACTTTTACATACTATAGATAATCCGATCATTTCTTCATTTTGTTATACTCTTCAAATTCAACATCTTCCTTTAAGAACAGTCTAATAATAATGCAAAGTCTGTCCACAGATATGATCAAGGAGCTGCTGGCATACAGTGTTTATGTACAGCAACAGGTACAACTTGACAACTTGTGCTTTAAAAAAGCAAACAAAACCAATGTTTGGAACTATTCTGAGTTTAGATTACATTATTTTAAGCATTCTTTCCTCAGCTGTTTCTGACCTCTGTGCATTATTTTGTACCTCATCCAGCCTAGTACACTATTATACAAGAACAGCATTCAGCTCGAGTACAGGATAAAGTAAGATTTCAATTGTGTTATCAAAGCACTAAAACCTCCCAAATTAGACTTCTACAAAGAGCAATTAAGAGCTTATTTAACATAATCAGCTGTGTACAACTTGGGGTTTTTTTCCTAAATCAAATGTCAAACTTTAGTGTCCCTGTACTAGACTACCAAGAACCAACGCCAGTTTGCTTTGCAAAGAGTCTAACCTTTCCTTTGAAGGGTCTAGTATACATTCTACAATGCAAAATCTGCATAAACACTAAGATTCATTTCTTGTCACCTGTTTACAGGAACAAAATATCAGTAGCAGGGCAATCACTCTGCTCTAAGTATATGTTAAGAATGTACAGATAATTACTTTCTCACACAAGCATTCTCCCAGCACAAGCATTAGTCTCTATTAAGACCTATGTGGGAAATGAGGCAAACCAAGGAGTGAATCCAGGTAGTGAGGCAACACAATTAACTTAGACACTAATAATTCCTGTATCTCTTGCATGTGAAATCCCTGCTGTACCCCTAGTGGGGAAAAAAACCAAACCAAACCAAAAGCCAAACCAAAACAACCCAAAATGCTTGTCCAAGCAAAGCAAAAGAGCCAATCTCTTTCCCCATTCTGCTATGGGCCTTTTTTCTGACAGCACAGGTAAGTTAGGCCAAAACCCACATGGGAATCACTGCTATTCACACACAAAGATAAGTCACTGTATCTCAGCATCAGAAAATAAGCCCTTCCATAGCCCAAAGGCACCTGATTTACATCTAGACAAATGAATACATACTTGTTTGTATAGGGTCAAAGGCTGAAACTTCACCAAAGAAGAAAGCCCGAGCTAGGTTACCACCTGTAGCTTTCTCCTTGTCAGGGCACTGGAGGGCACAATTTCATGGCATAAACCACACAATCAGTGCTAAAACTGTTAAGACAAAGCTCGCATGATGTTGAAATCCCTAAAGAATTCTTTTGCCTGTCATTCTAGATAGCAAAAAATCCAACTAAAATAAACCCCCTAGCCCCAGTTAAGAACCAACTTTCCATTTGAAGTGTATGGTCATCCTAGCAAACTGCTCTATCATGGGACCTCCTGCTGCAGATAAGAGTATATATAGATACATCTGTTGTTAAATATGCCAGTCTGGTTAGCAGGAGGATCTCAGGCTTATGTAATTTCACTGGACAAACAGGCAAATGTGTGTAAGCAGCTTATCCCAACCCCCCTCCAGCAGAGCACAACCAAGTTTTTAAAGTTGCAATTTTAAAATTAAAAAGTTAAGGTAAATACACAATCAATTTATGTAGTATATATTCACCCTCAGATCATGCTGAAGATGTTCTGTGGAGTTCTGGTGCACAGAGGGCTCTTTCCCTGAGGGCAAATAAGGACTTCTCAAACCTTTATATTTTCTCTATTTTTGTAACAAAATAGCAATTTAAAATTTAAAAATCTTTTAAAAAAATTACATCACCTTCAACATGGAAGATCTCACTGTTTAAATATCCATGAAAGAGACATACTTGTTTGCATATCTGTTTTGGAATTACATTGTACAGCAAATAATAGTATCTCAGAAGCATTTCAAAAGTAATATAAATTCATATTTACATAATGGCCTTGGTATAAAATATACAACAATCATATTTATGTCTAACATTCTAAGTTAAAGTTAACATCGATAGGAAATAAGTTAAGGTGACAAAGGTGGTCTGGTTTTTGTGTCCATTCACTTCAAGTTGCAAGTGAAACAAAGCATCAGTCTAATCCTAGCTATGAGGTGGCACTGGCTATAGGAAGGTACAGCAACAGCCAAAGGAAACTAAGAAAAGACTACTCAACTGGTTTTCTACATACATTCCTTTACACTGGAGTATTAAATAGATGTGTAAGATCTTCCATACTGACACCAGAATATCAAAACTAACCCTTGGATTTTCAGGTATATTTACAACATAATTATCTCATGGACAGGTTCATTAGGAGAGATATCAAACACCAATATGTACTTAGTCTAATCAGGAACCCTCAGGGAAATGCCAACCCCCACCCCCCAGAAGCGTGCACAAAACAGTTATCAAAATCTTACCCGACCACATAGCTGTGATTTTGTAAAATAACAACTCAGACGACCAGTAACATGATCCTCTTTAAGCATTTTTGCTAGCAGGAAAAGCCCTTACATGCAGTACACCTGGTGAAAGATCAGCTTGGCTTAAAATATTCCAGTACAATTTTCAGAGTAAACAACTTCACAGAAGTTAATAAAAAACATAAAAAAAAAGAAAAGAAAAATAAAATAAAATGTAAAACTTGTCACAAAGAAAAGGAAGAGGACGAACAAGAAGAGAGTCACCATCAGGAGGGAGAGTCCTGCTTTCTTTCCCAAAAGAGAAAAGAGTGGATTTTTAAGCTTCTCAAACCAACAAAATATATGCCCAGGGTTCTATTTCATGTGTATTTATGAAAACCAATTTTCAGTTGACATGTCTAACATGATTCTCAGTCACACCTTAGCAGGGCATAAATTCTTACGCTTTTCAGTACTCTGAAGGTCAGATAATGCTCTATTATTGTATTTTCAAGGTCTTTGAAAATAAGTTGCCACTGAACAAGCAAAAATTAAACCTGAATACAAAATTATGATTAACAACATTTAACAAAGGTAATACAACCGCCTTAAATTCCCAATACTTAGTTTAAATTAAGAACAAAACAGTACAAAAAACAGCAATACCATCTTTGTTAGTCAGTGCAAACACTACGTACAGGGTTTTCAAAGGAAAGCCAAGAGCACCTGATACTTTTTGCCAAGTCATCTGGATTCTATAATCTCCAAGTTGAGAACTATCAGTAAGAAAAAAAAGAGAAAAACCAAAATTGCTGTTACATTAGTGCATAACCTCTCAAAATGGTTGAAAATCGTTTACGTATAACTTGGGGAAATCAATACCTAGTACATTAGCTGGAGGACTTAGGCACTTGGTTTACTTCTGATAACTTTACTTGGACAAGTAGCCTGTGTATGTGTATCTACATTACTAAAGCAGAAATTGGGGGGGGAAATGGAAACAAAAAAGCTGCAGCAAAGCACTGCACCACAGACCTGCAAATAACGCAGCAGTGCAAAGCTAATGGTGTGTTAACCCTGTAAAAGTCTCAAGTCCGAATCTCCACCTCTCAGTCTTCAAACAGGAAACAATACTCCATGCAAAGTTCCACAACTAAAGAAAAAGCAGCTGCAACAAGACACGAGTTCTTCTCTCATGAAACAAAATAGAGACAAATAAGTTAAGTCTTCCTTTCACTAGATGTATCATCGTAGGATCCTGCTAGTTTAAATAACTGAGTTGTTAGTTTTCTACAGAAGCCATTTTAAACAAGAATGGCTCAGATACCGCACCGGATTGCTACAAACTCATAAAAAGCTGCTTTAAGCTTAAGTAAAACAATGTCCAAATTCCATTCATTTGTGGAAAGTGAACGCCTTACCCTAGGAAAGTAAGTTTTTTTTTTTCTTCAGAATGCTAATGCGAGAGGGGCTTGAAGTATCAAAGAGTCCACAGGAAATGCATGACCCCAATATTATTCTTTTAAAAAAAATATACATTATATAATATATATTATATATATAAAAAGCTAGTGTAAATGCTTCCATGGTGTGGTCACAAGCTGGAAAGATGAATGCCTTTCAGCTGTTAACCATCCTGCCACTTGCAACAGGCTTTAAAAAGTCATTTTTATCCTCAGACATAATGTGAGCAGTTTTCAAAATGAGGCTGCCAACACTGACTGCTGTGCTGATGGGCAGGCAGCTTGCATTGCTAACAGATGTGATCGGCTGACTGAAGCAAGAAGTTACGGGCAGGATTGTTTTCTGCTCCTCCCTGAGGAGAAAAATAAGTTACACAAATATTAAACAAGTACATGCACAAGTATCCGCAACTGAATTGTGTGCATTAAATAAATACTGACATCAACTCCTTTTTAGCAACAGGCTAAACAGCTTACTGTGGAACGGTACGCTCAAGGTGTAGTCTGCCTCATTTTCAAAGGCTGCATTACACAGTAAAGACTACAGAACATAGAAACCTAAAATAGTGTATTTTAAAAACTACCTCTCTATGGAGATTTGTGCAAACAGGAGGACATTTCACCTTTTGGAGTTTTCTTGATTTCTGTTAACTATAAAAATACTTTTGCATTTTTTTGCTTACTGAATGTGAAAGGTATTTTTAACAGCTGTGACACGTTTTAGTGTATATGATTACAACAATGCATATGAACAATGGTGCCATCCTGTGACTTCTGTATTTGTGACCTAATTCTATTTCTTAACAGGTTCTTCTCACTTCACCATGTATACACAATGCAGATGTCTAATCCAAGTCTGAGTAGGTACGTAGTTCATCCATAAACAACCATGATTCACCTATTCTGATGCTGCTGTTTGTCTAAAACTGGCAGACACTGCTGTTTTGTCTAACACTCACAGAATCACAAGGTCTTCACCTAAACTTTGTCTCTTCTGTTCCATAGATTCTTTCTGGTGCTGTTTTAGCAGATGTCCATTCTCTACAGTTGTCCCATTGAGCAGCTGATCATCTTGAGAACTAATACCTAGCTGTATATCCAGAATCTCCTAGAGAGGAAAAGGAGAAATATCCATCAACACTGTCACAACCAGCTTTAAATTTTCTTAATATGTTCCACTACATAAAACTGACAGAAACAGAGTCTCGTCAAAAGACTCCTTGTTTTTATTTCATGCTTTGCAATGTCTACATTATTTTACTATAGGGAAAAGGAAAAAACAATCTTTCAAAGACTGCAGTGAATGATGATGGTAAACATCAGTTGCTAAAAAAATGGCTTATCAGGTGAGAGAGGAAGGAGGCAGTAAAGTGAGAGCTGTTTCAATAATCATGGACAGAGGTAAGGCTGAAGAGAAAGATCCTTCCATCCACGTAGTGGTGATTCACAAATCAAGTGGCAGGACGGTTAACAAAAGACACAAAATAGAAAATACTACTGCTTCACAAACCTCAGGCAGAGCAAACAAAAGCTGTCACCAGTACTGTAAGTGAGTATTGGGAAGTGTGTTACGAGATATGTTCCAGATAAGAACGTTAATTTAATGTTTTAAAAAAGGACAACTGATCCTAATGTTTGGAACGAACTCAAGAATGTTTTAACATTGCCCAGCAAAAGAAAGATGCACCAGTTACATTACAAACAATGAAGTAGTAGTGAAAACAAAAGAACATTGGGTTACAATTAAATTACTGTTAGCACCCAGGTGAGCATAAAGTTTAAGTTAAATGATCACACTTAAACATAAACCATTCTTAACTACAGTTTCAACACCGGAGGGGAAGGGGAAAGGACAGACTCCCCATTACTAATGTCATCAAAGAGCAAAAAGCTGAAAGCTGTGACAACACACCGAGCTGTTTTCAACTTGGTAATACTAACTGCCAGGTATCTCAGCGAGACCCCTAGTGTTCAAATAAGGCAAGCGTTTGATATCACTACAAAGACTAAACACAGGATCCTGCTATCAAAGTGATCTACTAATTCACATAGAAATTGTAAAAGTTTCTTAGTAACTAATGAAAGGACCCAGTGAACTCTTTAGATGCACAGATTTCTGTACTTACTTCTATTTGTTCACCTTGCCCATCAGGTTCATCTGTATCCAGGGCTGACAGCTCCAATTCAATGTCTCGATCTGGCTTTGTGTCTGCACAGTCTTCAGTATAATCAGTCTGAAAAAAAAAGAATATGCTCTGTAATATCAAGCTGGCTTTTCACCTGCTCCATACAACACTCAAGTATTACAGTGAAAACATCAGATTCATTTCTAGGACACAACATTTCTAAACACACGAGACAAACACAAATAGAACTTTGAGCATAGACAAAATAGGGGACAAAACTACATCTAATCACATTAAAGTACTGAAACAGAGAGATAAAATGAATTCTGAGGTAGAAAATTCTGTAGGAGTCCACTGACACAATGTTTATGTTTCTAACATGTACAACAGAATGGAAAGTAAAGACTGCATGAAAATGGATTGTCACATTCTCCCCATTTTGTAAATGGATGGTTGGAGCAGCGGCACTGCAGATGCACCTACCCAATCTCAGGGAAATAACCAGACAACAACAACAACAACAGTGACTTAACTTGCAAAGAACATGTTAGAAATATTTGGGAATGATAAAACTATTTTTAGCTCTTGGCTAAAATGCATGCACTTATGTATATACACAAAACCTCAAATTTGTTTCATCCCAATTACCCCTTTCTTTACCTCACCATTCCTCAAATCAATTTCCTTGCTTAAAAGATTTAAGGTAAGACGACTGCCTTCATCTAGAGAATTCCACTTCTGTTGCATGGCTAGTGCATTCGCCTCTCTCTGAAGTAATAATGAGTTACTTTTGGCCTATGGAAAGAAACGTATCGGTTACCAACCATGTATTGTCAAATGGTAAAATAAACCAGCCTACCAAAGGGACAGTTCCCCTGCTAGATGGATAACTATGTTTTCCTTTAATGCATTTATTTTGTTCTGCATTTGCTGACATGTATCAGGCTCACCAGTTTCTCCCAAAATGGCCTTGCTAATGTCAGTGGAACAGCTCATGCTAGCTGTCCTTATGCATCATACTAAGCACTGCAGGACTGGCACCTAGTTAACCCTTATTGGTCATTCTGTCAATTGTACTATTTTCTGTAGGCTACACTAAGAAAATCAATTTAAAATCACTTTACTAAATCACTTTTGTTGTAATTATTAAAAACACATGATATAATTTCTCATCTTACCTGTTGCAATTCAATACTCAATAGATCTCCAGTGCTGGAATGCTTTCGGTGACCCGACAAATCTGCAACTATGAACCTGTCCCTTCAAGAGAAAGAAGGCAAAACTAGGAATTAAGAACAAGTTCTCTAAATCAAAGGCCCCATAAACTTCCTTAGTCTATCAGTGTTAGATTTTTGGACAGAAACTCTATGATTAAGATAATGCACTCTTCACCTTCACTGGGGCTCACAATACCCCAAGATATTATATGAAACAAACATCCTTATTTTACATATGAGTAAAATGTGGCAAGAAAACTTGAGAGAAACAACTCAGGATTGCACATTTTGACATGACAGCTTGGTAGTACCTGACACCAATTCTCTGACGAGGTCTCTCAAGGGATATGTTGCTAGTAATGGGGTATTATTAGCTGCATTATGTATTAAAGACTACACAAGTTTTAACCTAGTTTTTCCAAGGCCTTATGCTTGACAGAAAACATTTTACTTTAATTTTTACTTTAAAATTCAGAACATTATTAATAGCTCCAGATTTTTTTCCCCCACCAGATTCAGGATTTTGAAGAACACTACACTAAGGTATAGACAATTCTTTTAACAGAACACAGAAAACAGTCCATACCGTTCTGCATAACGTGCTGATGAAGCAGAATCTGAGCCATAGGCACTCCATCTTGAGTCAACAGCATTGACATAAGGGACATAATCTGTAACAAATGAACACACAATTCATTATCTTCTCTGTTCTTCAAATGGGTTATACAGATATTGTAGCTCTTTGAATCTTCACTGCTGTAGCAAGCATGAAGGGGATGAAATGCTCATGATGTATGTTACATTGTCATACAAAGCTTATACTTGTACCTGATACACTGATGGGTTTAGTAGCACTTCCTTGGGAAGCAGTGGCCTGAATAGGATCTGTTGTGTGATAACCTGTGCGGGATGACCTGGAGATTGCACCCCACTTGGAGATGATCGGTCCATCGCTAAATGGGATTATAGGATCTTCTTCCTTTGCCCTTCTCTGAGTTTCAAATAAATGCACTCTCCTTTTAACATCTCCACTGTCCAAATCCTACGTATTTAGGAGATAAAAAGATACATGGACTCACTTGAGGTTATTTAGGTTCTTCAGCTGGCCAACAACTTTCTGATTATTGTTCCTGAATACAATGCTGAAAATCTGTCCAACTACAGAGCCAAGTTGGGCCTCCATGGTTTAACTATTATCGCCCTTTAATGGCAAACTGACCACGAGAAAGCTACCACCATTTCTAGAAGAAATAATTTTGCCTTTCCAAGCTTGTGTTTCCAGGCAGAAAAAATTCCAGTATGCTTAAAGATCCACCAACACCCTTCCCTGCACTTGAAAGAGGCAGTATCAAAGAAGGCTTGAGATGAGACTTGATTACACCTGTTTCATACAATATAAAGGCAACCTGCCACACTATATAGCAGGAAGTCTCCCAAAAACATGAGCTCTTACCCCTCCAGAGGTGATCTGCATTCCATGATTCATACTACCTATTTTTTGTACCTATTTTCACAGATAGCTTTTTTCCCCCCTCTCATGGCACTACATTCTGTCACTGAAGTAAATACACAGTTCATTTACAAAACTGGGAGAAGATACTCTGAACAACCTCCAATGGGCAGAACTGCTTCAAAATACTAAGAATAGAAGCTACCAACTTTTAAAAGCTTTGTATAACCAAGCAGAAGACACTTCAGCATGTGAGTATGATTACACTAATGAGGTAACATGCAGAAAACCCCTACCATTAACACGGCATTTGAATTGGCAATCACATCCTTGGGCTCCGAGTCAATAGCATTTATACAAGAGCCAATAGTGCCACAAGACCACGGTGAATAGTGAGAGAGATGGTCTTCCTCAAATTTAGTTCCACTCAAATCACTGACATTTTCTGAGAACTATGGAAAAGGGAATAAATAAGTAGTGAATAATAAAACCAGGGAATTCAGTCTTAAAATAAGAAAAGACATTTACTGCTGTTAAATTATTTCAGAAGTCAATCATGGAGTTCTAGCTGTATTCAAGACTTTACTTAGGGACAACATAACCCATTTTTGACTCATTTAAACCAGTGCAGGTGACAGCTGTCAAAGAAGGGAAAGCTTTGCCACTACAAATAACTGCCTGGACTGCCAAGATAGTGACACTGATTTTAGCCTCACACGCTAGTGGCAAGTTGCTTCAGGCAAACACCTACAGTAATTAAACTGAGAAGAAGCCATGCATTTTCCTTTAATGTATAAGCCAGTGGCAGATAGAAATATGACTTTGAACCCTTCAACTTGGATGAAATGGACTACATATATCCTGATCTACCTTGAACGCACCCACAGGGGACTTCAGGTACTCTCACTTTACAAGACTTTTTCTGAATAATCAGAGTCTAACACCAAAATATCGTCAATGGACTTGTCAAACCACAGCAAAGAGGGCTTGGCACAGTGGTTCTTCAAACTAGCTTTTTGGATGCGTTTAATTTACGCATTAAAAGTACACGTAGAAAGTAAATATCACAAAATTTATTTTTTTTCCCCAAAATCACACTGTTCCTATTTACTAAGTTCCATGTACAGAACTTACAAAATAAAAAATGTTCTACCAATGCCTTTTGCTGCTTTTAAGAGGTATGTATTATCTGGGACTTAACAAGCATTCCCAGCTTGATTCAGTCTATTCATCACTTTATAATGCCATTTGGAGTATGAAAAGGGAGGTCCTTCTTAATAGAAAACAACTGCTCCCTACACAAAAACCTGGGGGCTCACAGTGCTAATTCAGTAACATTACATTTCCTTTAGTGAGGGCAAACTGAATCACTTCATTTCTTGACCTTTTTTCCCCACAATCATGTACAGCATCACGTTAATATCAAACTGAATGCATCTGTTAATAGATACTACTTTCCTTTTGCTAGAAGATTTAATTTTATGAGCAACAGGTAGTAGGTGGAAAACCTTTACTAGAACTATTGACTGACATCTTAAACAGGAAGGGAAGATAAAGAAGTTCTTTGGCTTCCCACCTCTGTGCTGAAATCTACGCTGAAGAGAGGAGAAGGTGGTGTTGGAGATGGTGTTGCCATAGGAAGGGTTGACGATACCAGAGGAGTTTTCTGCGTGTGGTACTGTGCCCATTGCTCCGGCTTCCGTCTTAACTGCTCTTCATAACCAGTCTTCAAATGCCCACAAGGCTCCTAGCAACAATAAATATAGGACTGCATACCTGATCATACTATAATCAAAAGGCAAATACTTGCCAAGGACACACCTGGACCCTCAGATTCCCTTGGGTCTTTAACCTTGCACTGATATCACTTGAAGAATTTCACAAGGATTTGGAGGACCTTGCCCATGTATAGCAGCTCAAATATTAAATATGTAATTAATTCAAGCAACATGCATGGGAACTAGAGAGGCAGAGAGGCTCTGATCCTAATGCAGATCAGTCTATTTTACAACCCATTTTATAATGGGTAAAAACCCCAGAACTTTGTCCAGGTCACATGTCTTGATTACTGTAATCCCAAATAAAGATAAGACATCTATGCTGATTACTTGCCAACTTTACAGTAATAGCCTTCAGAGCCAAGGCTACCTCCTTCCCTTTCTGGCTCACTTACCCTTGGTAAAGGCACAGTCCTCTGTTCATTTGGTGGTTGACAAGCCACAGAGTAATACCCATCCAAAGAGTTGTATCTCTCACGTAATGATGTCTGATAGACAGATGAGTGCATCACATCCATGGGAGGTAAAGAATTGCTCCTAATAATATCATCTCGTGGGTACATCTGTGGGCGCCAGATGCGCCTGCTGTCATAAACTGGAGCATACATTCCAGAAGGGACAGGAGGAACTGGTCCATACGGCTGCGGAGGAGGAGGTTGGTAAGGAGAATTCAGTCGATCTCGAGGGGGAAATGTACTGTAATGATCGGCATATGGCACGGAAGCAGGTGGGAGGGAGGATTCTGGAACGTTATTGGACCTCACAAAGCGAGGAACACAGGGAGCCACACCAGCTGGTACTGTTGGAGGTGGTGGATAATATCCTTAAAAATTGGAAAAAGGCATATTTAATGTAACCACAAATGACCCACAATTTAACACCTTCTAAAACTGTAAATATTGTTAATAAGTACGTTTAGAGAATGAAGAGTCACACTTTACAAACCTGTTACTGGCCCTATTGTTTTCCTGTGGAATGCTAATTTCACATATGACAACTGTATTTGGAGATGATGCGCTGACCCTCTTCCACCTTGACCAATTGCCATTGCTCCTATGTACTACGGTATAACATGTACCATATGTAACTGAAAAGACAGCATCTTACACACCTCTTTACACAGGAGGTTAAAATGACCAGATTAGTATTCCATTAAGTGAAGATTCATCTGATATTAACAAAACAAATATAAAACATTGAGATCAAAGTTATTTCTCAGCATTCAGAGAGGTTCAGAGCTGTTTGTGATTCCGTGCTCATCTCACTCACCTGTCTGTGGGTACTGTGGAACTTCATATGATAGCTGAGTCCGGGGATCTTGGAAATATTGAACATTATCAGAATGTGGAGGGTAGACGGGTACTCTGGGAACAAACGGGCTGGATTTTGGAGGTACAGAATTAACTTCTGTTCCAATATTGGGAGGACCAGCTGAGGTAGCTGCTGCCTGGCTTACAGGAGTCTTGGGTGGAGAACCAATTTTACTGAAAAGGATTACCAAGAAATCATTAGGCAGATCTTGACTTATTTCAGTTAGTCATCTCTCCATGTACACTCCCATGTAATGTGCAAATTTGGGCTATGTAATTTCCTCTGGAATTTTGTTTCTCACACCCCAAAATGATCCTACATCTTAGACTTCGATCTAAGAGAACTCAAAAGTGGATATAAACGTTTTGGTATGTAACCAGAAGCTTACATACCACTTGTAAGTGCACTGTGGTAAAGACAAAAGTTCTGAAAAGCTGTTTAGAGCCTCAGGCCTTCCTGGGGAAGTATCTAAAAAGTTTTAAAGGCAAACCCCAGAACTAGGAGGTTTCCAAGATTATTAAGGAAGTGCTAAGGTGCACAGTGTGCATCCTTTCTGATTTCAGGAAACATCAAATTTTGAATGCAAAGTTTTTGTTTTATTTGTATGCAATAACCCAACAGCAAGCAAGATACAAGGCTGAGAATAAGAGAATAAAAGATAAAGGGGGAGATTTACCATTTCATCTCTATGGCATAGGAGTATTCAACAGCTAAAACAACTGATGCTGGCTCTGACAGCTTGAGTCCACAGACTACGTATAACTACACCTGCACTGCAGTACATCTTACACAAGTCTGCAGTCAGTAAGCATCAACAACAGCAAGCCAGGACCAGAATCCAGCATGTATTGCTTGCCAGCGCAAACTCCATGATAATCCACAAGCAAAATGTTGTGCTTATTTACCTTTATGCATAAAGGTTACCTACTTTTCAGGTAGTGATTCTGTAGGGGACCCAGAAACATTCTGGCCATTGGCTCCAGTCTTCCCTCCCTTCTTGGTGTTCTCCAAAGCTCTCAAGGAGGTGTCTGCACAGCGAGGGATCAACTGGGGAACCCCACTTTCCAGATTAGCTATTCCATTAGTACTTGGCACCATCTTCCCTGTTGCTTCAGGGCTTCCTATGACAGAAATTACGTTTCCTGTTGTGGTCGAGACGGTGCTATTTACGCCAACTTTATTTAGAAGGGGGAATGTTCTCACTGTTGCACTGATTTTTTTGTTCCTCAAGCGGTATCTATAAACAAGCACATTTAAACAGACAAAAGATTTAAACAGTGGTAATTATGAATTTTAATGTATTTGTAAAACTAGCAAAAGGAAGGGATTGAGAGGAATGTGGTAGGAACAAAATTACAAGACTCCAAAACATGGTTCTTATTTTCAACAATCTGCAAACTGAACATCAACATCTTCCTCTATAACCAAACATCACCTCTCCTCTTAGAAGATCCACTTCTGCAGTTCTTTGCAAATGGTTTTGGGTGAAAACAGTTTCAAGAACGCACACGTTGGAATAACTCGCTTTATTCCTTAAACAATTAAAATGTAATTAACATTCTCCACCTTGTAGTTGATATAAGCAATTCCTGACAGCCCCCGAGCCTAGACTTAATTTTGGGACAGGAAATTTTACTTCATGTGAGGTAAAATAGAAAATAAACCTGGAATTCGCTTGCAGGCTTTATTGTAGTTTCAATTTTATATCGGGATTCACAAATCCTTCCAAATGAATAAATGTAGAGAAGAAACTATTTTCAAAATTCTACGGAGATTCTTGGATTTAAATTAAAAAGAAGAAAAAAAAAAAAAGAAAAGAAGAAGAAAATCTCCCAGACTCACTTTTCGAGCTCTTCCTGAGAATGAGCAAATGTACAGTTTGTTCCTCTTGGACATCCCCCTTGCTGTCGAAGGTCTCGGCACATACTTGTTTTGTATTTGCTATTTGGTTGTGGCTATACAAAGAAAAAAATCAAACCACCAGACATTCCTTTTACAACCTAGCAGACAATTTATATAAAAGCAGATTTAAAATACACAAGTCACATTCAAAATGATTATACATTTTGCATCTTTAATCAGAAAATTAAGGAAATTTCTTGTTGATGGGATAAAGACTATACCATTATATGGATCTCACTATAGCAAGTTCTGCTGCATTCCGTATTTAGAAATGTTAAGTTCTCAAAACCTGAATGCAGTTAACAGTATCATCAATTATTCCACAGACAAGGCCATAAATGTTTCAATGCAATAGTAACTTCTCAAAATTACATCATTCAGTAACTGTACATTAAGACATATATAGTTACCTGTGGAGTTTCATGGCCTTTTCTGCTGTAATTCTGAATGAAATCCACTAGCCCATGTACCACAGTCTTTACAGCAACCATTGCATTTTCCAGCTGCTCCCATGTTGGAGATGCTGCATCTAAAAATCATTAAAAGCAGGCTTGGTCATTCTGACAATAACTCCAGTAGTAACATAAATAAGAAAAGGCGACTCTTCTAGTACTTCAAAACACCAAGTACTAGGACAGAACTCAGACAGCCCTGAAGAAGAGTTTATTATATAGTAACAGACAGGAATTTCATAAACAAGGAATGGAAGTTATCTTAATAATTTTCTTTGTTATATACAAAAAACATCAAAAGAATGTTTAAAAAGCTTCATCTGCATACCTGGATTTGGATCTATGTTTGCCAGGAGCTCTAAATGAGGCCTCAGCCTGTTTAAGTTTGCAGGATCTCCCGTGCGCTGCAAGACAATTGTCAATTCTTGTACACTCTTTGCAAAAGACTCTGGAGATTGGAGCTGAAAACAAAGCAAGCATTAGTGTGCTGCATTTTACAACCGTGAACTACTGATCTGAGAAAGATTTTCATTACACTGGTTTCTAAATGCATTATGTCGTGTCTTCAGATGGCATACAGAGAGTATCAGTGGAGAGAAATTTTATTTCTCATCTCAGAATCTGCCCTATGAAGCTTCATCATAAGACACATAAAAGGGAATTAGTCTTAAACTACTGAACATCAAAATGTCTTCATATGAAGAAGACGCTGTAGTGGGAAAACCCCTTTCATTCTAGTTTAATTAATATGTTATATAACTAAAGACAGAAAGTTAACTCAAGCATTTCTTGAGATTTCTAGTACAACATTTAATAGTCTAATATAATCCTACAAAGATACTAAAATCGTGCCTTTGACAAACCTTGTCAATAATGGACTGCATGTGTGATTTATGTGCCAAGTCACCATACAGAAGAGAAGACCATTGTTCTGGTGATATTCGAAGTCCTGCTTCCATGGCAATGTGAACAATTTGGGCATCATGTTCTCTCCGCAAAGCCTCATAACTCCGAAACTCTTCTTTAAGCTGCATCAGAGAAGAATCTTCATCCCTTTTAGTGACCTAATAAACAGGAATAATTAAATACTCCTCCTTTAACAAAAAAATCTCCAAGTCCATTAGAAAAAGACAGTTATACAGCACAAATCACAAAAGTATTGGGTTTGTATATTCAGCATATACTTTGGTTCTTTTCCACGTATTCACTCAATCAGCAGCGCACACAAGCAGACACACCAGCCCTTCGAGTTTCTACAGGATCACTGATGCAAAGCTTCAGTAACTTGCTACTTCCAACTACAAAGTAATCAGATTGCTTAAGTCCCAGTTACATATTTAGTAATTCTACTAGTAGTTTTTGCTACACAGTATTAAAAGATGACTTAAAGAAACAGGAAAGCCTCCAGAAGCAACTTAACAAAAAGGACAATTTTAAGATAATGACATTTTAAACCTAGAATATTTAACTGAAAGCCCAATGTAAAAGTTAAGTAAAACTCTTAGGTTAGAGAAGGTATTTGTCACAAATGAGAGCAACAGGTCTTGTTATGTTAATGTTTAGTGATGTTGTGATAATCATGTTTTTAATTGTGATTCAAAAAGGAACAAAGACCCATGGAATTAACTTTTCATTCTTCTCCAGATATAAAGAGTTGGGAATATTCAGTTTAAACAAGCCACCCTTATGTATCAAAAATAAAGAACCTCTTCAGTGCAAGGTGGCCAGATACAGACAAAAGAAAGGCTAAAGAGTGACAAATATGTGGGAACACAAGGCCGGAGCTCAGGCTGAGAGCAATCTCTCTCTGGTGTCCCTCTCTCATGCCTGGTGTTGGGGCTAGGGAAGTTCCCAGTACTACATTTGTTCCTTTTGCAGGGAGTTTTAAATACCAAACAACTATTTCATGACAGCTCTAGATAAACATCTTACAGCCTGTACTATTTAAATGTGTAGAAACTGATTACAGTCTGTACTATTTAAATGTGTAGAAAATGAATTTATGCAACATTTCACAGGTGAAAGATATTAATCCTAGGTCAGGTTCTCTGGAGCTGCACTAAGGCACAAACAAACTTCAAACATTGGTATTTTACCTTAAAGCAAGATGCTCTATACAGTAGCTGCACAACATGACCAATACTTGTTTTAGAGGCCTGAGGAAATCTTGGTTCTAGCCTTTGCACAACAAAAAGTACCAAAACTTTTCTTGAGAGTGCAGAGCCATCTTCCAGTGCCAGTAATACAAGTTTCAGTGCCTCCTCTTGCATAGCTTTAACACACAAGAATAAAAGATGAAACACATTGCCAGAAATCAGCAAGGCTATCATATATTAACATGATAACTAGGCATCTGAATCATCTCAATGTAATTCCTTATTATTTTTTATTTCCCTAATCATAAGAAAAAAAGCTTTGTAAGCATTTTAAGAAGTTTGCTGATTTAGAAGTAGTATTTAGAAGCACTCAAAGCACAGCAAACAAAAAGCTATGACTAATTTTCAGTAATAAACACATCAGTAGTGCAGGTTCTATATTTTATTCCACCATGCAATCATGCAGCCTTTGTAATTCTGTAGCGTCTTATCAATGCTACACCATGGAACTATAAAATAAATACAGGGACAGTGTGCAGGAATGCTAACATCAGTTACTGGAATAAAAAGAGGACTAATTTCAGTTTAAACATTATTTCCTTCTCATTTCTGTGCCTGCTTCAGCAGCACTCACAGAATTTGCTGTTTCTATCAAAGTTATAAACATGATCATTATAAACTTTAAGACTGAAGTATGCTGCAACCTTGTTATAACAAGGTATAGCTAAATGTACTCTGCTGCAGCCTGTACAGGTACCTTACCTGGTCCTAGAAACTGGCATCCTCGTGCCCTGACAGCAGCCCAAAGATTGGCAGAAAGCTGCTGAGGATTTTGGTGCTGCAAGATCAGTTCTGTGACAGTTCTCTCTCCCAGTGATCGAGCTGCTCTCATAGCTCTGACCCGACCCTCTTCCTCCACCAGCTGACAGTTCACCAACGTCACAAGCTTCCTTTGCATTGGACGGCTCAGTGCACTCTGATTCAAGCTTGCAACACCTTCAAAGGAAGAGAGAAAAGGCAAGCTATTGCTTTTATCCATACGAATTTATCTGTGTAAAACAAAAAGGTGTAGTAATACGTGTCTTTCTTTAGGACCTGGACACTAGTCACAGGCATCTTGCCTTCTCTTCAGCAACTGCGTTATCAAAAAGGATTTTAAAGTCTTACATGGACATCAAGCCCAACCTTTAAGGAAAGTGCAGCTTTAGTACAAAGTTAGCCTCAAAGTAGTAATATTAAATAAAAAAAGAATATCTCGTGAACTTAAATTCTAAAAAACCCAAGTGTCACAAGTGTGAACAAGCTTTTAAAGCCATATGGGAAACTTTATCACAAAAATGAGAGGATTATTCTTTTGATGTATAAAATCAGTGCTGAAAACACAGTGCTGTTCAAAGAAAGCTTCACCAAAATTCCACTCTTCAGCAGAGACTCACCTTTCCCTCCACTTAATGGCTTTAAGTAGAGTGCCAAATCCTCAACACATTTCTTTGCTACTTCATAATGTTTGTTTTCTCCCACATTACTCAACTTTACTGTCTGATGATCGGGTACCTACGAAAATGCAAAGGGGAGGAGAGAGAATAATTCTACATACCAGGCTACCTGATATGCCTTCGACAGCACCAACATTGCTACTATTAATATGTAACACCGCAGATTTACACTGCTTTTCAGAGAATTGGGAGATGGGACTCACCAAAGGTAGGTAGAATGTAGTAAAGAATAACAAAAAGGGAACAAGATGAGGGTTGGGATGATGAAAGATTGTTTTTGTTAGTACTCAACACGTTAAGAACATAAGTAGGATAGAAAACAATAATGGAGGTCTAATGAGAAGGTACTTAAAAGATGAATGAAGAACAAAAGATTTGAGAGGATGATCAGTGTACAAGATCAGCATGATTTACCACAGAGACACAAGAGAAGTTATAAAACAAACTGGCAGGAAAATAATATGAAAAAAAATCAAAAGCAAAGCTAAAAAAATCATTTCAGCATAATTTGGGCATGATGAAATCTTCAAGGAGAACCAGCAAACTTCACTTGCTGGAAAAAACCCAGAGTAACAAGGTCAGGCAGTGAGAACAGAGGGAGTATAAGTCCCAAAACATTAAACTGTTTGAAAGGCAGTGCAAGAAGTTAGAAGACAGGGAAAATAACTGTTGTAAGATCAAGGCTGTGATCTGACACAAAGTTAGAAATGAAAAAAATGAAAGGAACACATGAACTTAAGAAAGAAAACCACTTTGATACAGTGTTATTACCAATAGCACTGTCGAGGCATGCGATAAGACATTGAAAAGCAGTGTAAAAAGTATCTTCTTACTGTTTCTTATGCCACTTAAAATGCCCAGATGTTACAGGAAGAATAATACCTCAAAGCATATGAACCAGCAGAAGGTGAGCAGACTTATTTAGTCTCTGTAAGGCACAGTACTGATTATATAATCGCTGTTTTGCCACTGCTACGAGACAGCGCAGGGAACGTTCCTGGCCTGATTAGCTAGTGTCTGAAAACACAACTGGAAACCCATCATCGTGCCTACTTCAAAAACCCAAATAACACAAAACACACTTCTGAAAGTGGTTAAAGAGCGAGCTACTTTTGAACATGTGACATGCAGAAACCAGACTCCTTGCGAGCATACGACGAATGAGTGCAATCTGTAGGTTCACTTTTCTAATGACAGCTGTGACAGAACTATTTCATAATGGATTTTTTTCTCCAGTCATGGTTCAAGAGCCTTTTTAAACCAAAATTCACTTTACAATGGTTACGTTTTATGAGGACGGTTCTGAAAATGGTTTGGTCCTCTTAGAGGACTTCTAAATATAACAAAGTTTGTGTCTTACCGATTTTTTAAGACTAAAACGAGGAAAAAAGAGCTGCACCTGTATTGCAACTGGCATGTAAATGGTAATAACACAAAGTGGCAAACCAAAGAGCTGCTTAAATCATACCTGGGCTCCAACTAGCTGGAGGAGTGCAAAGTTTACAGGAAGAACATCGATGTCCGTGTTGATGGCAGTCTGGTCGAAAGGACATGCCTTGCGATGGAGCTTGTTCAGGCAGGTCTTACAGACAGTGTGAGAGCAACCTAAGCTGATGGGTTTGTGCACATTCTCATCAAACTCGTTGTAGCAGATTGGGCAGGACAGAAATTCTGTCCACTGAGCTGCCTGCACAGGCATTGTGGAAGCTGGACTCTTGTTTAGCAGGCTAGCAGACCATTATTTCTCTGTACTATGTTTTGGCAGCTGTAAGTGAATAACAGAGTATTTAAAACATGCTTTCTGGTAATTTAGAATGATTTTTTTCATTAAGAAATAAACAAACCACCATTGCAGTATTTTACAGAAGAAACCCAAAACCTTATATTGAAGTAATCAAAAACCCCAACCTCACGTTAGCTTAATAACTGTACCAAAATGAGCTCATGAACTGAACAGATGCAGACTACAGGTTGAACCTATTCACAACAAATGGCATTAAAGTTCTTCTCACAGGATTAAATACACCTTTAGTGTAGGAGGAGGAAGACATTTATTGGCAAAGAACACGTAAAAGCATGAATCACAGTAACCATCTCACACTATCTCAACTGACTTTGAGTTTTCAAAATCCTGACAGCACTCCCTGGTTGTAGAATGGGCCAGGCCATTCTACACAGAGAAAACACAGAATTTGTGTATGTTTTTGGGAGGGGCAGTTAAAAGTTATTTCCATTTGAAACAAAGCAATGCCTCCCTTCTGCAGAGCTTATTCTGACTTCATCAGACACCCAACTAAACACAGCTTTGCCTTTCTTTCCGTAAAAGACAAATCAATTCGCAAAAGCTAAGAACCATAAGAAAACACTAAAAGAATAAGAGGTTAGGTTTTAGTTTTATGATTCTCTTGTGTTACTTCCCCTCTTCTCCCAAGAACCCGTTGAAGCGCTCAAGGGCAGAGATTGCTGAATTCAATTTTGCTTTTCACATCTCTACCTTACACAGGAATCCAACTTCACTTCCACGAACTCACAGCGAGAAAATCTCCGATGTGTTGAAATTCCAGGTATTTGGGACAAAGCTTACAGTAAGGCAAGCCATAATTTCACCTGGCTTGCTATTAAGTCTTGAAACATCTCATGCTGTGCAGTAGTGCCTTGAAAACTGTTTACATAAATGTGTTCCAAAAAAAACATGGATTTATAGAAATTGTTCTGAAGGCCATCCCACCTTATATAACTTAAGTTCTTGGTAGAGATAACAGGCCTAAGTAGTTCATCGAAACCGTTCACATCATGCAGACTGAAATCCACAGCTCCATCTAAGAGCTGAGCAGCCCCACCCTTTGCTGCAATGTGCAATGATGTTGACTTTCTATGCAACCTGGAGACCAGTTAGTTCACTTCAAGGCTACGAACAAGCTTCTCCTAGCAGCTTGTTAGAAATGCAAACACACAAATGCTATAATTACATGTTTAACATCCTAGGTTTTTTTCCTCCAATGATGGAAAAAAAGTAATTGCTTTGAGGACGATGAGCTCTCCCCTCCAGTCTGAATCCAGTAACTCTGCTGCAATTCCATTGTTGGTTGTGCTACAGTTTAATGAATGCTAAAGTATCGGACCACTGAAATCATTACGAGAACACCAAACAGACTCTATCTGTGGATGTATTTTATGTTAATTATAACCATCTGTTTAGAAACGCTATTTAGTACTATGAACATTCAGTGCCCTTTAAGTAACAGGATACTTGTACAAGATGTCCTTATCTCAGTGAGCTTTTCAATATTATGCAGTGATTTTCCCCCCAAAATGAATTCCCATAGTAAGTGTAAAACACAACAAACTGGAAGTGGAACCAATCCCTTCCAAACCAAACTGCTGAAGTAACACTTTCAACATAAGCCAGACTATTCACATGCATTACACAAAACTGATTTTCACCCAACTTCTAGGAAAGCACAATCAAAGCCCTTGCAGGCAGGAAAAAACTGCAGCCCTCTTTACTCTATTACTACATGTGTCTTGGAAGGAAGGAAATTCAAAAGCAAAACAAATAATAGCAAAAGCAAACAATGAGTCAACATGCCTAGAAAGATTTTAATTCCTCTACGAAGAATCCCACCATTTCCTTTAGCACATCCACTCCAGCTTCCCTACCAGAACAGCAGGACAAGAGAGGCACAGAACTGCAGCGTGAACTTGCAGCACACACTTCCCTTACAGCTTTGTGCCAGCATTAAGCCAAGAACACCAATACTACTGCTGACCCAGGAACCAGACCAGTGTCTTTCCACCTGGCTGCGCCACACAGGTAAGCAGCACAAACTGCACAACTCAGGAAGTGTGCTACTGCCATGACTCACACAGTGAAAAGTTGAAGGAAAGGCCAGTCCACACCAGCTCAGTTGCTGGTACGTCACTACAAGCTAAAAACCAGTCTTTATTTCCACACTGCTCAGTAATTACCTCCAAAGCAGCAATCTCTGCTCTCAGACAGTCCCCACATTCAGTTTCCAGAGATACTCACAAGAAACAGCCACCTTTCGACTGACAAGCTTTTAAAATAGAGTTGTTTGTTTTCCTGACCAGCATAGGAACTAACACAACAGATTCTTCCAGTGTGCACCACTGAATTTAAAGATCTATCTGTGGACAGTTCATCCCCATAAATGAGAGATTCCACTAAGCATGTGTTGTCCTTCAGATTTCTTGACAGGAAGAAATCCAATTAAATCAGCAAACAGCTGAGGAGAGCTCACCACTCCTAAAACTTCCAGTAGCCATATGCAAAAGGAGGCTCCATCCTCTATTAAGCCTGCCAGCAATCCTGCCAACACTCCAGCGTGTTAAGAAACAATCTCCCATTTCCTCATTATCATGTCAACTCCTCCAAAAAGCATAAGCCCAATGTTTAATAAATTCTTGCTCCTTGTCAGAAGCAGTGTATTCCAGGGATGTCCTCTTGAAGTACAGATTGAGCCAGTGCTCTAAACTGAGCAAACACAGGGAGGAGAGAATGTAATAAAGAGGGTGAAGTAGAAATCATTTTGGGTTTGTAATAGCACTCTGCAAAAAAAAAAAACAAAAAACCAAACAACCCTAAACCCAAGAAAATGGCTGATACAGAAACTGGCCAAACATAGAAGGTAATGGTGATTTTTACTTAAAAGCTCTTTAGATAGTATAGTTACAATAAATTTTACACTATTGCATTTAGAAGCAATACTTCAGATGACAAACTGAAAAATCGCACGAGCCCAAGTTCAGAGATAAAAACTACTGCAGTGGAGTAAATTTCTGTTCCTAATACAGCAACACTGTATGCCCACTGCAGGGCTGGTTGCAATGGAGTGGGGTAACAGTGGTAAATGACGGATTTTCTCATGATTTGAGACCAGAAGAATATTTGACGAATCTGGGAGGTGGGGCAGAAAGAAGGAAAGGTGAAGCCCTCAAACCTCCCTCAAACAGCCTTACCATTTACAACGGATGGAAGCTGTAAGATTGAGACGTTCTTATTCTACATTAACTTTTAGCTACCTAATCCCATGTCATTCTCTACAACTAATTAAAATCACTGTAGTTACTCTACAACTTTTGGACGACAAATATTGTTTAATCCTGATTTCCTTAAGAAACCAAGCTTAGGTGACCATGCTGTTCTATTAGTCTGCTCCTCTCGCACACGAACCTCAGGACCCCTGGACCACTTTTGAGCAGACGTGATTTGAGTTGCATCATGTCTGAAATCTGCATACATTCCATGAAAATTGGTATCTGGAAAAACTTCCAATTCACACTTCTCGGGAAAGGCCACAGCACCAGGCTCAGCAGTTACTGTCTGTCTGCTTCTCTGATCTATCAGCACACAGCACCAGCCAACAAATATCACATTTTGTTCAGATATAATAAGGGGCTATTTGGAAGGTAGAGACACGACACAAATCTGCAGGAATTCCAACAAACCTTTAAACACAAAGGGCTTGATCTGTGAAGAGCAGTGTTAGATGTCTGGCTCTGGGCCTCCTGAATTTGGTACCAATTCATTAAGCAAGGCAAGGACAGGTTTCAGAACCTCACAGCAGGAGATTGAGCCAGCGTTGCACTGAACACTGCCTGCACTGGCTAATTAGCAACTCATGACAATGCTTTATCTTAGTTTCCTTTTATCCAGGCCTAACACTAGAAGGAGATCTCCACACCAGACGTTACCGACCTCAGGAGTTCAACAACCTTACACCAAAATAGAGAAAGGGTTTTCTTTAGTTAGTGATGCTGGTGTCGCCTTCCATCTTCATTACGTTTCATTTCTCACCCACACTAAGATACACAAATTCAATTACTTTTAAATACTTTTCACCCATGTTTTCATCTTACAGAGAAGAATGCAAACACATGTTCAGAGATGGGGCAAGTTCAGTCCCTCCCCTTGAAGCTATTCCATGAAAGGACTGAATATTCAAAGACAACCGCAGCCCTCATCTTCAGCTACCCAAGCAGACGTCTTGGATTTTGCTTCATTTTTAAAGACCTTTTGTTCATATTTATTAATCAATTATTCACTCCAACCTAGGGATAGTTCTTTCAGCAAGGAACAAAACATTTTGGTGCCTCTTCAGCAGCTACATGCCCCAGTTCCTACGTAACATGGTGAGCATGGAGCTCAGCCTACGAACACTTTCTTCTCTTCAAAGGGAAACAGGTTCAACACAAGGCAGGGATCAATCCCCTTCAGAGCTCCACATTGCCTGGAGTCAGGACATGTACAAAAAGTGATGTACACAAGTTTCACTCCTTTTCAAGGCTGAAAACTTGAACACACTTACCCCCTTAGCCTAGGCAAAAAGAGAAGCAGCAGTACCACCAGCAGCCACGTCTGAACAGAAGCAGCCTTCTTGCAGACCTAAGGGGGAGCTGCTCAGGCCTGCTCCATCAGGTCCCTTGTGGGACACAGGCAAAGGGAAGTCTAATAAGCAGAGATTGTACTAGAATGTGACATGGGATCATTCTGTCACTGAACAAAGGAAACTCTTCTCTAAAGATGAAGGAAAATCTTGAAAAACTAGTGAAATTACATATCACTTTTACAAATTAAGGTAGTCCAAGTACGATCTCACTGTGGATTTACACCTAAATCTCAGAATCCAATTGATTTTTAGTCCTTGATATTGACTTGCTCCTAATGCTGACTGCAGAGATCATGATATTTTCTTTCCCTTTTTTAAAGTGATCTCCATTTATGCAGGTTAATCATTTGTTTGCACTACAAGGAGGTAGCTTGCTCAAACCTTCCTTCCTAAATTACGTAGTTCTGAAAACATCCTGACTGGGTCAAAAACTTAGTGTTCACGTAATCTCTGAAATGGTAGAATCTTTTACTCATTTCTCTTCAACAGCCACCATCAACAGCTCTAAAAACCTAGCTTCATTAAAAGCTTAGAAAAGGGCCACCCCATAATAGCTTTGCATCATTCAGCTATGGCGGCCTGAAATGAAAATAAATCCTCTTTACAGAGCAGACTTGCTTATTTCTAACATTCCATAATATCTGTCACACATAAATCTCTATATCACATGCAAATTCCACATACAAAGTAGAATTTTTCATGACCATTAAAGACAGCATTTCAATGTGATATTTTCACTAAACATTAATACTACTTGGAGTATCTACTATTTCAGTTTAAATTACAGAAAAGTTATCATCAAGAAACCTTAGTAACATGCCAGAATAACAGAATATCTCAAGTTGGAAAGGACCCATAAGGATCACTGAGTCCAATACCCTGCTCCTTGCAGGACTACCTAAATATAAACCATATGGCCAAGAGCATCATCTAGACATTCCTTGAACTCTGACAGGCTTGGTGCATGACCACTTCCCTGGGGAGCCTGTTCCATGGACCAGCCACCCTGCCAGTGAAGAGCCTTTTCCTAGTGTTCAGTCTGAACTTCCCCGAGGCAGCTTCATTCCATTTCCTCCTGTCCTAAATATATATGTCAGTCCAAACATATGTATTTATGTATGCCAAATATATAAATATATGCCAAATCACCTACAGGACGCTTCACTTGCTATCTTCCTACAAAATTAAAGCCCAGATCCACTCTGTCTCCTTAGAACATGTGGCTGAAGAATAAATCCTTATGAACGGGGGCACAGTTCCCTAACACAAATTGAAGTTCACAGTGGCTCAGCGACCACCCAAGTTCACTGGGTTCAGAGGTAAATCCCCCCCACATCAACACTACAGTCAGTGTATCCCCAACAGCTCACACCTGCTCTCTCCTGTTCCAAGTGTTGCCAGCAGAAATCTGTTACTAGATTTTAAGTTTCATGTATACTTATGTAATGCCACTGTGGGCTTTTTTTGTGTTTCGTAGGTGTCACTGAAAGGAGAGCTTGTCCTTGCCTGATACCAGTTCAGCTCCTGTAACGGTATTGACTTTTCAGGACTAACTGAAGGGCAAATAAACGAAACATTTCCTTTGCCACCAAAGCTGAGCTTACACTGAAGGCAAAGAAAGGGAGTAATTTTCTAAGCAGATCTATATTGACACAATTACTTCAAGGGGAGATCAGTGAGGGATTCCTTACTCTCCATTAATATTTTCAGAGAATAAGGATCCTCACCCATGGCTTAGCTCCCAGTGAGGTTTTTTTCTTTTGAAACTATGTTTTGCAAAGGAGATATTCCATATTCTCACATTCCAAATCATTTTAATGAAATACTAATTCCATTCTGAGATATAAGGGAGAAAACAGAAGGTCCCATAGGAGTCAGAAAGCCTTCTTAGAGTGTACAGAATACTTCAGCATGCCTATGTACATAGATTTTTCCTTTCACTAGGATTGTCCAGACAGTGAGATCACTTCTGTTCATTCCATTAAGAGCTAAGCAAAACCTGATCAAACCTAAAGCAACATACACCTAACAAGACAAACGCTAGTAGCTGTTACCCTCTGGATGCTGTAAACAATCTATCTCCTGTAAACCAACAATGCTTTAACTGAAAGAGATCGATACTCAAGATGAGGGCTTAATTTCAAGTTATCTCAAGCACTGACATTAGAACTGCAGCAATTTAATATTTTGGAGAGAAATGGCCATGACCTCAAACAAGACAGGACCAGAAGTTAATAAGAAACCTGTTCTTGTGGAAAGCTTTGCTTACATTGCAGAACCAAGCAGCTCATTAGAAAGGCATGCAGGTCTTAGGAAGTGATCTGATTACAAAAATGAAGCATTCCGTGTTTCATGGAATAATATTTATACAAGCAACAGAAGCTCCAATTTCCAGAATTTTCAGAGATATTTAACACAGAGCAAAGATCAAATCGCAGTATTTTGGTTTAGAAGAGCTACAGTTGTACATGTTGGTTCTCATTTAAAACAAGACCTTTTCTGCCCCAATTACACCTTTTCACGCTTGTCATCTGAAGGGCTGGGTTTCATTTTTGCCTCAGCGTTCTGATGTAGCTGCAATGGGCATGAAAGAACAATCACAGGAGCTACAGGAACTATAACTTAACCCAGACAAACCCTAGGTTTGCACTTAAAGCAAAACAGACTGAAATCAGAAATTTCCCTGGCTGGCAGCTTAAACTTTGTCGTTATTCACCCTCACTTGGGTGTCACCCCAGTCTGAGCCCGGTAACCGAGAGCTCATCACTCTCCAACCACACCGCTGCCCTCTCTTATGCTTTCTGCGCACCAGCAGAGCCAAGACACGCTCTTCCGGATCAGTTGTTTTGGGTTTCTAAGACACTTCAAACATGACATGACAGGCGCAATCCCAAGGCCCGTTTTCCACCGTGACTCTCCTCCACCATTACCCCGAAGCAGATCTCCACCTGAGCAGGGCCGCTGCGGACGCCGGTGCAGCTCTTCGGAGGACACCACAGCACAGCCCGCCTGGTGCTGCCGGCGCCGTAACCGGGAACCTCCCGGCCTCAAGCCCTCCGGTGCGGGCGCAGAGCGGCCCAGCCGCTCCCCTCGCCCCCCTCCGCCAGGCCGCTGTCAGCAGCCGCCGGCCGCGCACCTGCGCCCGGCGTCATTCCGGAGCCACCACCACCAAATGGCTGCCCCGCGCCCCCGGCTGGCCCAGCGGCCTAGCGGCGGCGGGGAGGAGGGGGGAAAAGCAGCCGGCAGCCCCCTCCCCCGCGCCGCAGCGGGGCGGCGGCGCTGACAGGCCGCGCTCGGCGGGCGAGGCCAGGCCCCGCTCCCCGCCCGGATTCCGCAGCGCCGGGACCCTGCAGGGCACCGGGAGGCGGGGGAAAAAGGAGGAAGGGACGGAGGGAGAAGGGGAAGGGGGGGGTGGGGGTGCGGGCGGGGCCCCGCCGGGTCACCGCGTCCCCCGCGCCGGCCGCCCCCGCCCAGCCCGCTCCTACCTGCGAGGCGCGGGCGGCGGGGCCGGGAGCAGGCGGCGGCCCCGGCCTCTCACACGCCATGGGGCGGGCAGCGCGGCGCGGAGCGGCGGGGGCAGCGGCGGGGGCCTCGGCGGCGCCGCCTCATCGCGCTGACAGCCGGGAGCGCCGCCACGCCCCCTCTCGCGAGACCCAGCGAGCGCAGCGGCCGCCCCGCGCGTGACCGCCGCGGCGCATTGTGGGAGCCGGGCCTGGGGGAACTAACCATCGAGACGGGGGAGCAGACGCGACGGCGGACGTTCGCCGCCGCCATAGAAAAGCGGGAACCATAGAGATAGCGTGGCAGAGCGGCGGGAGACGCCGCTGTCAGCGCCCCCTTGTGGCGCGCCTCATCTGAGTGGCGCCTCAGCGCTGAAGAGCTGGGTTTTCACTGAGTGTCGGTCATTTATCTTATATACTAATTAATAACTGCATTATTATTAGCGCTAAGAGGGATGAGGGGCTTGGAGGACGTCTCTGGCGGTGGTCGGCTGCCCTGATGCTCACCACGGGGTGAGGCCGCCTCAGGACAGGCATGAGGGAAAGAGCCGGGTTGGTGCTTCACCACAACAACAGGCACCTCGCTCCTCTGGTCACTCACAAAGATCAAACCAGGGTCGTTAACCAGAGCCGAGGAGGTGCAGAGTTGTGACTGCTGAGGAGGAAGCGTTCTATAAGAAGAAATAGGTCAGCCTGACTCTTCTGAAGGACAGAAAACCCCGTTACTAAATGACCGTGACTTGAACAACGTATTTTGTTTACAACTCGCCACAGCAAACAAAATTCTAAACACCAAGGTACGCAGGTAATTATTTAGCCGCGATTAGAAGAAAGCATATGTATTTCTGAAACGGCATCTTGTTTGTATTTCATTTATTGTACTATGACAGGATGAGTGGTTACATGGATGGACAAGGAGAGGGAACACCTTTAACGGGAAAGTGAACACACTCCGGTTTTGTTCACAAAGCTCACCAAAACACTCGAGCCACTGAACAGAACATGCTGTTGGCCCGTCGCACAACACAACTCTCCCGTGTTTACATGCAATACAACAGCAGACCAAAACAATGCATGTTCCTGCTCCCATGTAAGATGCACTTCAAAAGACCAGCCTGTTTCCTCCTTGGACACACAGGGAAATACCCATGTATGCGCCCATCAAAACCAGTCAAACAAAAACCAAGGCATGATCTTCTGAATGATAATCATACACCTGCCAAAAATAAGTATTAACGGAACAAATTTCAGCACAGTTGAACCAAATCTGTCCCATGAATGCACAATACATTTATTTACTGAACTACAGTGATAGAAGCCCAATGTAAAAGGGATGGGTGGAGGGAAGTTAACTTTTTCCTTGTTTTATGACCTCTTCCAAGGATGGAGGAGTTTATTTTAAGTAACTAAGTCTGCAGACACAAATGAAAAGCTACATACAAACTTGTACCTACACCCAAGTTAACATCTGTAAATATAGTAATGGCAAGTGCGGGTCTCAGCATGCTTTTAAAAATTAGACTTAATTTATATGCAATTAGGAACCAAAAATTAATGGTATTCTGTGAAAAGCAAGGAAATACCAACCACAGGGTCAAAAGGCTGTAAGTAGTGACAGACTCATAAATGCAAACAGAACACAGTGCTAAAATGCATTTTTGATTGCAAAGCGTTAGGCGGTCGCACTGTAGATGACTCCGATACCTTTTAATTGTCATGATAATTCCTATAGTTGCAAATCACTGAAGTAAAGCAAATTATTTAATATGAAATAATAGCAGACATTGTGAAAGGTTGGGCCTTCTGCTTAAAGTACTGGATGTAGCAGGTGATTTTATCTATGTAGTCAGACATTTTTGTGGATTTTTGGAGCAAAACACAGGAATTGCCTGTTCAGACAACCTGGCTTTTGAGGGAGACACATGCTGCTTACCACAGCAAGGCCTGCTATGAACTGGGGCCTGCAAATTCTGCTGCAGCCCAACTAATACGTACTTTTAAGTGTTAATAATACCAGATGAAGAGCTTAAAAAGCCCCTCATGAAACACATTTTTAGGACTCTTCAGCTGGAATTTCCAAGAGATAAAGACAGGAGTAGTGCTGGCACAGCTGAGTGTGCCTGTCACATGGAACAGCTACACACTGAACCGCTCATGTAACTGATGAACCCCAAAACAACTGGTGCACTCACAGACACAGGGGAAGAAAGTAACCAAAACCTGTTAACTGACATTAAAAACTATTGTCTTGGATTTTACAAACAGCTGGGTTATGACTTCTGCATTCAGAGCAAGAACGTCACAAGCACCCTTCGGAAACCGGAAGGAACACTTGAAGGAACAGGTACCCTCGACAGGATTACAAACCATCGCTTCTTAGTTGCAGAGCATCTAACGTAAGTACCATTATCTCATATTAACTGAATTGACTCTTTATTCATATCACATTAAGTGGAAGAAACATATACCAGTCAAAGACAGGTACAGGATGAAGAATTCTGCATTATATGGCTTTGAATGCTGGTGATAAAACTGCAATAACCTTTGACAAAGTACAAACACACCTACCCAAACACACACCGTTACCATTTTACTGTATCACAGAGTTAAGAGTATGAGAAGACCTCTATGTCTAAGCCATTCCTAATGAGATATACAGGATTGCTTTTTAAAAGTAATGTAGAAATTGCTATTATGTATCAGCACACTGCTTCATTTTACATACGAGCATATGTGTCTTGTAAAAAAATGAAGGCAAATGTTACAACTCAACAAACACAAGTAACTTATTCAGAATAAGTCAAATATAGGTGCAAAACGGGTATGACAGGGAAAAAAAGGTCAGAAGTTGTTTAGAAAAATTCAGAACTCATTCATAAAACTGAAAGCAAATCCTTCTTCTTCAGCTGAAAATGAACTGCAAGGCAACACTGTTTTTCTTTTACCCATTCACTATTTGCAAGAGGCGATTTGAAAGCTTGATTATCTTTTGTTTGCTCTGTGTTCTTTCTTAATTATCACAGACTTGAGTATGAAAACATGCCTTCTTTCTGTTGAAGGATCTCGCAAAGTCTGGGCAAGGAAGGAGATGATTTCACTGTAAATGGTAACATGAGCTGGGTGGGAACAACTAACTGAATAAATACAAACATCCCCTTTCCTTAGCCACTATGGGTCACAAACATCACTCAGGCTTCAGTTTACTGCAATATTGGTAATAGATTAAAAATTGTCAGCACTTGCCCTTGAAACAGGGGAGTGCAAAGAATAACTGGGGGAGGAAATCAGAATGCAACTAGAATAATAGAAGAGAAGCATGAAATAATTTCCCCTATTTTGCAGTTTGCTTTTGGCTAGTAAACACCGTTTTCGCACTTACATCAACAGGAACCTTAAAGCAGCAGGCAAGTTTGCTGCTTGCAAGGCATGTTTTTGACCACCGCTCGTGTTTGTGCTTCTCTCCAGGAATCCGTATCTAGAATTTCACCTAGAATTTCACTAGGCAGGAGCTTTTTGTGGACAATCCCACCCATCTATTAATCATAGTCTATTTTAACCGTCGTAATAGTGTCCAGGTTTGGTTTTTCACTGTTACTCCTTCCATGAACGGAAGTTAAATGTTTTTTAAGAGCAGACTTGTGTTTGAAGTCCATGTCGCAGCAGTGACACTTGTAGGGCCTGTCCCCACTGTGTATGTTCAGGTGATCCTGGAGTGTACTTTTGGCTGTGAAGGTCTTCAAGCACACCATGCACTGGAACGGGCGGATGCCCATGTGCCCCCGGATGTGTCTGTTCAGGTTCTTTTTCTGTGTAAATGTTTTGCCACACTGCAAACACAAGAAGAGTTTGTGCATTTTCAGATGTCTGAGATAGTTCTCAAGGTGCAGAAATCCCCTGGGACACTTTGGACACTGGTGCCGCCATGAATTGCTGGAGTCATCCACGCTCTGGACGCCGTTTGTCCCACCATAAGTTCCTTCTGGATTGTCATTGACTAAAGGCTGGAAGTGATTTCCTGGCATTTCTGTATTTCTGCTTTCAACTGTAGAATTTATCAAGCAGTGCTGGGTTTCTGGAAAATACAAATTTGTTTTAGAGGAAGTGCAAGGCTGAGGAAAATTATCATTATCTACATTTGCAACGTTCATAGAATCCATTCTGAAGACACAGATTTCTTCATCCTTGTATCCAATCTCAACTGTTGATATTTCCGAGGGTTTGGGGTCCTTCCTTTCTGAGATCACGTTCTGCACTATGGGCTGCAAGGTGTCCCCAGTCTCCTGCTTCACAGGGTACTCAACATTCACTGGGCTGTCTTCAGAGATCTCAATTATTTCACAGTCTTTATCTAAACCCTCATCCCCGTTTCTCAGTTCAGCATCTGAGGAATGGCACCTCTCCGCAGCCTGGTTCTCCATGGAAGCATCAACCTCCAGGTATTTCGACAAAGCTTCAGTACACTTCTCCACAATGTGAACCATCTGGAGGTAGCTGGCAGCAGTGAGGTATTTCAGCAGCTCCTTCTTTTTGACTTCCAGAGCGCCAGTGTAACAGGAGAGCAGGAGCTTTCTGCCCACCTCGGCGCTCTGCAGGATGGTGATCCGCACCTGCCTGGACTGATTTAGCAGGAACTGATCCCGCATGAAGGTGGAGCAGGCGGCGAAGATCACCTTGTGCCCCTGGAACTCCGTGTCGTTGATGTAAATGGAGACGTCGCAGAAGAGGTTCTGCTGCCGCAGGAGGTTCATCTTCTGCAGCACGGCATCCCCTTGCTGCTCGAACTGGAAGTGCAGCACCTCCGAGTCCGCTGCCATGGCGCTGCTCCTGAGGGGAAACCACCGGAGAGTCCCGCCGAGCCCAGGCCACCCCCGCTAGCGGCCCCGCTCTCCTCCGCGGCGGCTGACGGGCTCCGCGAAGCCGCCCGCCCTCCTTCCCTCCTGCTCACCGGCCGCTTCCCGAGCCGGTGCGTGCTCCGCCGGCGGTACCGCAGCGCGCCGGAAGCGCTTCCTCCACCCGCCCCTTCCGGTACCGGCCCCAGCGCTCTTCGGTCCGCCCGCCCCTTCCTCTTGTGCTCCCCCCCCCCGCCCGGTACCGTTACCGCGGTGAGCAATGAGAGGCGGCGGGAGACAGAGTTAGCAGCACGTTTATTATGAGAGTTGGCACTGCTACAGCGGCTGCCGCCGGGGGACACCGCGCCGACACCGGGGCGCGCCTCGCCAAACGTCCGGTAGAGGTAGCAACGTACGGGCCCGGGGCTCCGCGGGCCGCCGCCCCTGTAAGGCATCTCGGACAGCAGCGGACCGGGGGCTCCGTCCCGCCCCGGGACGGGCGCCATCAGCGAGAACAGGCCGAGGGAAAGGCGCAGTGCCGGGCAGAGCAGCAGGCTTTGCCCCGGCCCCCGAGCGGGGAGGAAGCTACCGACAGCCACCGACCGCCTGCTTTGGTAACAACGCGTAGAATGAGACTTTTGCCCAGTCACTGCAGAGGTAGCTAATGCTCAGTCCTTCGATTATACAGTCTCCAAGGAAAAACGTCCATTCTACCTTCTCAACCCTTACCACATCAGGAGGGCAACCCGCGTTCCCCTCTTTGTCTTTAAAAATAAAGATTAAACGTGACTTTACAGTTCTCTTAACAGTTTTAGTTTGTATCGCATCTCGATTCTCCCTCCTTGCCTTTACTCCTCCCAATGACTCCAGAACCAAAATCAGCCCCACACAATGAAGTTACTCCATCAAAAGTCCAGCGGGCAGCTAAGTTTTGCCAAAAAAGCTAGGTTAGAAAAAAGACTGACACTTCAATTTTATCAGTTACTAATTTGCAAAACGTGTCTTCTAAAAGAAAAATAAATACTCATCCCTGATCTATACAGGAGGCTCTGCAGCTGCACCAGAAGCCACAGGAACACATGCTACACAAGCTATCACCACTTGGAAAAGTGGTGAGCCTAAAACACTGGTAAACCTAACAGTCCTAAGGTTTTCTTCTTCTATATAAAATAAATAAATTAAATGCCAACATAAAAAAAAACCAAACCTAATATATTCAAGGAGTTATTAAAATATTTCTGTAATAGACTTCAGTTATTTTTAGAATATGCAGGAAGTTGTACAGCACATTAACTTGTGAGACTATCCACTTACCAGCAAATAGTATTCTACACATTAACACACAGAATATGATAACTGCCATAGTCCTCGTCTGAATATGCAGCATCAGTAGCAACAACCAATGGATCTAGTCTTTCACTAACTGGAACATTGCGATGAAGACAACATTTTACATACATGGACCATTAAGTTTACCTTATTCTACAGAAAACAAGCTGCCTCTGTGTATTTAATTTAAAATAATTCTCACTCCATTTTCATCTGCAATTCAGAGAAGCATTAGCCAGATTTTTCTGCTCTAATACCTCTCCTATACTCTTCACTTGTCTATTTCTTATAGGGGCAAGTTTTACATGAACTCTGCCACCAGCGCGCTCTGCACCATGTCATCAGTGTACTGCCCTCTTAGATCTCCAGTGCTTCTGGAGTCACGCAACCATCTCCTGCATAAACCTTTTTGAGGTTTATAAGCCTGCACCCTTTGGCTAGGCCAAAAGCACAGACATTAGTAAGAAGTCACTGTTCATCCAACAGATGCGTCCATTTTCATTGAAGGAGCAGTCTTCTGCATTTCTGCTTTTTCCTATTTACTTCTGCCATGGTCTCACCAAATGACCCCAAAGCAGCCTTTTCAGTGAATGCAGTCCCAGCCTTCTCAGATGTTGACATTGCCACAGCACAGGGTGGACTGAAAACTTACGTATCTTGACCAAATCATTTTTTTGTTCCTTACGAAACCCCCTTGTCTCTCCGTATCAGCTTCAACAAGCTGTAGTCTCTCTACAGTAGGATTACAGCTTCATAATTCCACAAAACCAACAAACTTCCCAGACAAAGCTTTCAATACCATCCATTTTGCTGCCACTTTTTCTAGCATTTGCACAGTTTTACTCCTTTCTCTAGCAGAAGATCATTTTCTTTACCACATCCATATTCATATCTGGTTAGGCTGTTCACTCATCCCTTACAGCATGTTGACCTGGCTCTGCAAGCTCTTATTCTCCATGTCTATCTTCATTCTGATGTTAGTGCTATAGCTTATTTCCATATAGCGAGTAATGTATTATCAAAATATTTGCACAGTACAGAAGATTCTGCCAGAACACAAAATGCAAATGTCACCTGCAACCATCACCTTCAGTTTTAGCTCAAAACAATTCTGAAAGCAGGTGGCTTTAAGAGGAGAAACAGTTTCCCTTCCTATGCAAACCTTCTGCCCCAGGAACCTGAACCTTTTGAAAGTTCCAAATAGATTTCAGGACTAAATATATCTGCTACAACTTGAAAGACATAATGCCCTGACTCCATTTCCATTGCTTACTTCATAGCTGTCCATGGAACAGTTCATGTAACAGTCAAGTACAGTAGTTTAAGAACACAACTGCAAAATCTGATTCACAGAATCACCTCGCTTTTCTACTTGAACCTATGTGGGTTTCTGAAAATGTTCTGCAACATTAACATCCATCAGTGTAATGCCTGTGTAAGGGAATCCTGGCTTTTACACACATGGATCTGAAGATCAAGACCAGCTTTTGATAATTACATACAAACCATTTTTTGCTCTAACACACCTTTGGTCATACCTGTTTAGCATTTTTAACCATACAATAGCAGCCTTTCACCCCCACCCTGTCATTCAGACACACAAACAGTACTACTTTTAGGCAGGAAGCATAATCTCAGCCTCATGCAAACCTTGTGGAAAAGAGCTGCATTGGAAGAAATACTCCAAATACAAACAGCAGTTCTCTACAGAGGATCAGCCATTTCATTATTAGTTTATGCTACACTTCAGTGTAATAGAGTGCTGTTCTACTGGGAATGGTGTCCCTCATAAATTACTTTCAGCCCGATTGGGATGCGGATAATTCCATGGCACTTTTGAGAAGTAATATGGTATAATCCCAGAATCCCAATTAACATGCCATTCCCGCTACATTTGATGTTTAAGGCGGTATACAAGAGGTATTGCTGAGTACAGCTATAGCTGCTATATTAACCTATGGAAATTGTGTTACCTATACCTCATTCTATGCTCTGTAAAACATTAGTGGCCGTGAACTATGCAGGGCACTTTAAAAAAATATTAACTTTGTTGTTAACATTCCTATGGCAAGTATTTTTGTTCCTTTTTTTTCAAGTTAACTGACATGTGGCCCTTATTAGCTATCAAGGAGAAATATACAAGAACAAAAAAAAGCAAGGCATGGAGTTCTTATACATTTGCAGCTTTGAAAACAGTTTCTTTTCACAGTGTTAAAAAGCAGTATTTCTCCACTCCAGCTTTGCTCTAAAATTAACAGCTGTTGTGGTTTATGTGATGCAAAATTTATGGAAGATGAGTGATCATTTTTAGTTTTGAAGTGTTTAGCTTGTCTCAGTCAGTACATACACTGCTAAGTGCCCTTTAAAAATCCCAAGTATGAGAGTGTAAGACACAGGTCACACTTGCACTCCAGACACCAGCCTCTCACATCCCAGAGCTGCCATTTCTTCTCATTTAGAACAGTTCTATGCAATGACCAGGTAACCCTGCCATATCATTTAGGGTTTTATCTTTTCGTAATGCATGTTGAGGTTAAAAACCCTGAGAGCTTTTAAGATAGCATTGACTGGCAGCAGAATTTCCTTGAAATAGTTTAGAAAGGGTAAAAGAGTGACACAAAAATACTTCATTTCAATTGTAGGGGTCTGGAGATAAGACCGGAGAAAGGGAATTTTAAGAGGTAATTTTAAATTTAACTATATGGAGTGCTTTCAGTTATCCAGTGATTAAAAAAAAATAAATTGGGTTATCTCAGAGACTTGTCCTCTTTGCTCTCTCCTCCACCTGCCCAGACACAGAGTCCTCTAACTGTACAGCACATGGTTTACTGGCAGCCCACAGCAACAGTCTTTCAAAAGGTGTTAGTCTTGAGTCTCCTAATCATTGAGAAATTAAACAATTAACCCCGTAATCCACAGTAGAGACGCAGACAGAAACCTGAAGGAAGATTGCTATTCACAGAAAATATCAAGTAAGACTAAGAATGGTGGCTGGAGACCTGCCAGGTTTTGCAATCCAACCTGCCATCATCCTTCCATCCATCCACCCATTCATTGCCTTTCAGGGCATACCACTAGCTTAGGTAAGAGCCCAAACCAGCTGCCTGCTTCTCAGTCATGATCTCTGCAAAGGGCTGGTTTTAACTGCTCAATTGACACAGGTACTATCATTTCTTAAACCAAGCACAGCCTGAGGCAGCTTCCCTGCATCCAGTACCTGGCTTGCATCAGCTTGCTGACAGACCTTACTGTCTGTAGCAGCGCTACATGTGAATGTATCAAAGTCCACTGTTATGTCTTGAACATTTCTTTCATTGGCATTGTCAAAGCTATTTTTACCGTGTAGCTGTTTAAGGTGTTTCCTCAGAACGGGTTTATGCGCAAACACCATGTCACAGTAGTTACACTTGTGGGGCTTGTCCCCACTGTGCAAGTTGAGATGGTCCTGTAAGGAACATTTCTGAGAGAACGTTTTCCCACAGATCTTACATTGGAAAGGTTTGATGCCTGCGTGCACTCTCATGTGCCGGTGGAGATTGCCCTTCTGAGTGAATGTCTTGCCACAGAGCAGACACATAAATAGTTTATGCATCTTTAAATGATTAGCATAGTTTTCCAGATGCCGAAATACTCTTGTGCACTTTGGACACTGATGGTGCCACTGGAGACCTTTGTCTATACCTCGGTTGTTGGGCCCAAACATATCTTTAGAGGCCAGAATGATGTTATCACTGCCAGCATAGGAGAGGGCGTAGTTGTGGAGGTGGTTTTGCTCTATTTCACTTGCCCTGTTTTCAACAGTGGAGTTGATAAGAAAGTGTTGCGGCTCCGAGGAATGCAACGCAGTTTGTTCAGAAGAAATAAACTGGTTCTGATCCTTCTTATTTCTGACTTCTGTTACCTCCCCAATGGACTCCACCTTGATGATCTGAATATCGCTATCCTCCATATCCATGCTGTCTTCCGAAGGTTGGATACAAGGTGAATCTTGCTGCAGAGAGTCATCATCTCCTTGATGTTCCTTCAGCTCAGAGGAGTCGCTTTGCTGTTCGCACTCTTTACTCTCCAACGGCTGCTTCGGTTTTATAAACTTCCAGAGGGCCTGTGTACATCGTTCAACGATGTGGCTCATCTGCAGGAAGCTTGCAGCAGTCAAGTAGTTTACCAGCTCCATTTCGGGAAACTCTAGAATGCCACTGTAACAGGATAGGAGCAGCTGCCGCCCCACTTCCGAACTCTGCAATATAGAGATTTTGACTTCTCTGGAGTCATTCAGTAAGAACTGATCTCGTAAAAAGGGAGAGCCAGCAGCAAAGACAATTTTATGCCCATGAACTTCAACATCATCTATATGAACCACGACATCACAAAACTTGTTTTCTTCCCTAAGTTTGTTCATTTTCTGTAGCATTGAATCCCCGTAGTTGTCAAACTTGAAGTGAAGAATATCTGATCTTTCTGACATTTTGGCACACCTGAGGAAAAGCAGCAAGAAAAAAACCACCACTAAGTGAGAACTTTTTTCATTTTCTAAAATGCAACTTAGACAGGTCTAAAGCAATAATATAAAGTGTGTGTTTAATCAGATATTACATCCTGAATAAACACTAAACCGTGTGACATGTTAAGAAAAAGAAATCAAGTTTACATGTCGCCTTACAATAGCTTTCACCTCTTTTTCATTTAATGCAGCTTGGCTATAAAGTAGAGGAGCTATGGCAGGAATTCTCCAGAAGCTGTATCCCAAAGAGTTAAGATGTTTACCACACTGTTTGGAATTTAAAGGGAAGCCATGGCAGTAGTTTTAGCAGCCTTAGCTCTTGTTAAGCTTTACTTCCACATTAAAACTCCTCAGAGATTTTGTCTTTACTAAATAACAATGACATTCCTTTAGCTTTTGGATTCTGATTTCCTTTAATGCCTAAAGAGCTCTCATTGATTCAAATAGATTCAAGGTGAGACAGAACTTTGCACTTGCCAGACATACAAACACCCCTCTTAACATGAATTGTGCTTCTAGAATCCCTGTTCTGTATACTAAGGCAATGTAGAAAGTTTTGTTTCTTGTCTTCTTTGGCAGATTACTCCTCTAGGAAATTTGTTCTTGTTTGATAGTACTTGGAATGAAGAACGGTGGCTCTCCCACCAAACAAGTATTAATCTTTTGACCTTCAACAGTTCTTTTAAGAGTTTTTCTGAGGCTACACTGATTCTCAATGAAACACTGCTCATGCAATCCTGCCAGAGAGCTGGGATTGCAGGAAGTGGAGAAATCACAGACACTAAATGATGCAAGATTTGGCGAGATAAAAGTAACAAAGCGAAGCAAAACTGACACCTCAAACCTCTTACAAACACCACACAAAGCCTGAGCAGAAGCTTTGAAGTTTATAGATAAAAGCAAATACTGTTCTCTTGGGGTGTGAGATGTCAGCTCCGTGGGTACAACAGGAAAACATGAATTCACATGACAGAGGTTCACAGAGGAATACTTTTAGGACTATTCTTGACAAGGAGGGTTGTTGCAGATTGCTGATCAGACATCAGTCGGAGGTGTGACCTCCTCACTACTCCAGCCCATCAAGCATCTCTTCCAGTGTACAGCATGACAACATTGCAACAGGATTCCAGAAGCCTTCAGAACCAAAGGACCCCAGAGAGCTCGGAAGCAGAGGCAGCACCGTCCTGCAGTACAACCAGTTCTGCTGAGCCTACATGAAGCAGAGCCACCAGTCTCCCGACTCAAGTTCAGTTCCCACTCCTACTGATCTCCAGGAGGAAAAAGCGATCAAATGACCCTAAGCCCTCCTCAAAACCGCGCCCAAAGGCGAAGCAGCCCCGGCCCCTTGGGAAAGAGAGAAAGAAGCGGGTACCTGCAGCGCCGGGCCGCGTCCCCCCGCTGGCACCCGCGGCCGCTCCCACCGCAGCGCACGCCGCGGCCTCCGGCTACGGACCTAGAGAGGGGAGGAGAGCCGCCGTGAGCCGCCGCCCGGGCCTGCGGCCGCGCTGCCCCAGCGCCGGGTCGGGCCCAGGCGCCAGCCGCTCCCCCCGGGCGGCCCCTCGTCCCGCCGCGCCCTCGGCCGGGCCGGGCAGCTCTGCGAACCCGGCCCGCGGCGGCGGCGGGAGCGGCGGGAGCCACGGCCCGCTCCGGACCCCGCTCGGGGGCAGCCGCCCGCGTCCCGCCAGCCCGCCGGGACCTACAGGCGCCGCCACCGCAGCCCAGGACGGCGACTCGGAACCGCATTGTTCGGCCGCCGGAAGCGCTCGGGCGCCCTCCGCCCCGCACCCGGAAGCGCCCGGCGGGGCACCGCCCCCTCCGCCCGGTCACGTGGTGGGCGGCAGCGGCGGCGGCGGCCCAGGCCCGGCACCGGGAGGCGGCGGCGGCAGCCGGGGTAGGTGGGGCTTGTGCTGCCGGCGGGGTCCCGTCCGCCCGGTCCCTCCGCCCTCTGGCCGCCCCTCCCCGCCGCTGCCCGGCGGTCCCTGTGAGGTGCGTGCGTACGGGCGCTGTCCCTCCGCCGTTCCGGGGCTTCACCGCCGTTCCCTGGCCGGCGAGCGGCGTGCGGGAGGTGGGGGCTCTCCTGCACCTCGTTACCGGCGTGCCCTTCCCTTGCCCCCCGGGTCGTGTCTCCGTCTCGCTCCCTGTCCTCTCCGCCCGCCGGGGCCGCGGCATCGGCGCGGGTGGCAGTGCGAGTGCGGCCGTGATTCCGCCCCGGCCCGCACAGGGCCAGGCGCTGCCGGGTCCCCGGGCCGGGTCCCGGGCATGTGGGGAGCTCCGGGCCCGTCCCGTCTCTTCCAGCTCCCTCGGCTCCGTATGGGTGGACTAGGGTGACCCACCTTGCTCCCAGGCCCCTCCCGGCCGTGAAGCCAGCAGTGTTACCGGGACCCCTCTGAGCGCATACGTGAGCCGCCGGAATTCACTCCCGCGGCGGGACCGTCCGGTCCCGGGCTGCGCTGGGCTCCTCCGGGACCGCCGCTGCTTTTACCGGCTGGGCACTCGCTTCCCTCCCCGTGTCCCGGCTGCTTTGGTTGGTGCCTGTTGCTTCCAGGTGGATCCTAAAATGTGGCATTGCATTGCGGCCAGCGGTCTTCACTTGGTGTGTGTCCCGCAAACTCGGTGTTCCTCTCGGTTTTTTTTTTCCTTCCTGTTGTCACGGAGACGTTTGCTTCAGTTAAAACGGCCTTAGAAAATTTTTAAGGGCTGATTGTGTCAGGGGTGAAAATTCAGTATAAACAAATAGGCTGTGTTAAGTTGACTAAGAAACATTCATCAAGGAAAAAATCAAAATCGAGCTGGTAGAAATAGACCTTTTGTCTGTGTAGTTTTGTCTGTTCAAGGCATGTTTTGATAGAGGAGAAAGAGAAAAAATACTTCGATTTGGGGAGGGAGAAAAGACCACGTTTATTTCTTAAATACAAGTTGGAGGTGAAGTTGTGCTTACCTGTACTGTTATGCAGCTACAGCGTGCTGCATATCCCGTTTTGTTCTGCTTACAGGTTGCGTTAAAGCAAAACTTGATGGGATTTCTTGAGATTTTGGGCAGGTTTATTAGAAAAAGTGTAACTGCGTAGACTGCCTCATTGCCGATTAAATTACAGAAACACTGTATTCTTTTTAAAGGCCTCTACTTACCATTAAAAGGTCAAGGACCTGAGCAAACTTATTTTTGTGTACAGAGTAAACAAATTAACAAATGGAGCTTGGCAGCCGGTTTCCTTCTGTTCTCCTAATCCCAGTGTAGGCAGCTTTTAGTAGCATGCACCCAATGCAACTCTCCTTTTGCAGTTCTTTCACAGTGTAGTTTGAAAGCGCTGTGTTTGGTGAGCAAAACACTGTTTCTCTTTGAATCCTGATGAGAGAGGGACTCCAGAAGTATATAGAGCATCGTGGTAGGAGTTTGTTTAGCCTCTGGCTGCACTCACTGCCTTTATCCCAGGCTCCAGCCTGTGTTGTACTCTGTGTGTCCCAGTTCCCCTGTGCAGACAGCTCCGAGATGTGCCTGATGGAGCTGCAGGCGCTGAGCATGGATGGACCATCCGTTCATAGCTAATTCATTCCAGTGACATTCCAGTGACGGACTGGCTCAGGCAGCGTCAGCATTTCTTTTATAAGGCATGGTTTCCCAGGACCTGCTGCGTGTTTCTGGGGTTGGGGAATTTGCTTATTCCAAGAGCTTAAAAGCCAGAGTTTTGTCCTTTGAGCAGAGAGTTGAAATGGAGATTAAAAGCAAAATTATATTGGCCATAACTATGAATTGTTAAGGATGATTAACAAAGATTGCATTAGGTTAACTCTGGTGGTTTGCCTGATGCCTGGTTTTGCATGCAAGTGTCTAGTGGTTCACTCAGCTTCCTGAGGTCGGCACTTCACTCCTCCTGAGAAGAGAAAGGGGTTGAAATTTGAGGCAGCATTATCTCTAAATAATGCTATCTCTTTGTCTGTCTGGCTTTTGAGGTTAGTGGGAGCATGTGTGGCTGCCAGTGTGTTTTAAAATGAACAGGAAAGTTAGTATTGTAGTTGCTATTTTTAATTCATTACTCTCTTTAGTCATCCTAATCTTTATTTTCATGTGCAGTATTCCACTGGCTTTCTTGCTTCATTTTGAGTGCAGAATACTTCCCGTTGCATTTGAGAGCGTGTGTTGCACAGGGAAAGTGGGTAAAGATCAAACATGATTGCTCAGACTAATCATGTGATATGTGAGAATAAAAAGGGTTGTTAGTGATTGATCTTTCTTGTACGGTTGGTCCATCCCCCCAAGCTGCAGTAAAGTACAGGTGATGTGTATGTGTTTGGAAAGAGTCAAACTACAGATCCTTTCCTATGTGTCTGTCAGTATGACATCAGTTTTGCTCTGGCATTTCTTATGCTGCTCAGGTGGAAGCACCTGGAACCACTACTTGGAGTGATAGTGCAGCATTTCCCGGGATTCTTTCAGGACTCTGGCTGTATGTGTAAAACAATCAGCTTGCACTATGCGAATTGTCAAGGTAAAAAAATCACAGATGTCAAAGACTAAAGACCTAAGAGTCCTAAAGCATGCTGGCTTATTTGTCATACCAGAGCTTTGCAAAGTGCATTGTAAAGCTTCTGAACTTGGCTACAAATTCCATTCTTCACCCACACTAAGATGCTAATGATGACAAGTAGGAAAGTAGAACTTTGTGTGTGTAAATTGGACTGTACTGGATATTATTGTTAAGCTCTGCATAAAGCCAGGGGAATAGAAACAGAGCATACATTCTTTTCAGTGAATCAGTTTGCATTGAATCAGTCACCTCAGTGCTGTGTGACACCTGCTTGTTTTCCATAGCAATATACTTAGTGTATTTGTGTTTTAGGGGCTACAGGATATACGTTTATGTTGTATGCCAAGCTTTCTGACTTCCCTGTTCAAGGTAGCTTCTATTACTGCTATTCCTCGGTAATTTAGTTAGTACTGATGTATTGTTCTGCTGTATCTGGTGCATTCTTCATCAGATACACTGTAACTTTGTGGAATTGCTGTAGGAACTGCAGCTAGAGAACAAAAGCTGAGAAAGATATGAATAAATGGGGCGGGGAATCTCTCTAGTTTGCCTGCCTGTTCTCATGCTTGTTCTCTTTTCTGTCCTGAAAA